>NC_053036.3:627149685-628474366 GCF_002575655.3 Aegilops tauschii subsp. strangulata | reverse complement strand
AGTCCGAATTGGACAAGGAGGCCGGGGGGGGGGGGGGGGGGGGGGGGGGGGGGGGGGGGGGGGGGGCGGCGGCGCCCCCCTTTCCTTTCCCCCTCTCTCTCCTTCCCTCTCGTCTCCTACTCCCACTTGGAAGGGGGAGTCCTACTCCCGGTGGGAGTAGGACTCCTCATGGGGCGCGCCTAGGGTGGCCGACCCCCCTCCCCCTCCTCCACTCCTTTATATACGGGGAGGGAGGCACCCCTTGGACACACAACAATTGATCTCTTGGATCTCTTAGCCGTGTGCGGTGCCCCCCTCCACCATAATCCACCCTCGATAATATCGTAGCGGTGCTTAGGCGAAGCCCTGCGTCGGTAGCAACATCATCATCGTCACGACGCCGTCGTGCTGACAGAACTCTCCCTCAAAGCTCGGCTGGATCGGAGTTCGAGGGATGTCATCGAGTTGAACGTGTGCAGAACTCGGAGGTGCCATGCGTTCGGTACTTGATCGGTCAGATCGTGAAGACGTATGACTACATCAACCGCGTTGTGCTAACGCTTCCGCTTTCGGTCTACGAGGGTACGTGGACACACTCTCCCCTCTCGTTGTTATGCATCACCATGATCTTGCATGTGCGTAGGATTTTTTTTTGAAATTACTACGTTCCCCAACACCACCAACCCTATTGTTGGCTCCAGCTCCAGCTCCCTCCCTCCTGCATAGTGCCCTTCGTCTTAGCTAGTTCATCCTTGGATATCGGCCTCTCATTTGCAACAATTGTACATTGTTGACTTTTGGACACGGTCTTCCTTGGATCATGGCTGCCCATTCCCACTCTTCCTGCAAAATGTCTAGTCTGCGTGAATCCCTTGCTAACCGACAACTATAACCCTAGCCGTCTTGATGCTTGCATGAGAAAAGAACATGGTGTGCGTATGTGGGTGGGGTGAGCGAGAGAGAGTATATCCGAATAATGAATGAACATTGAAACTGTGTGAGAAGCGAAAAGCATTGTCAATATGCTGAAATTTTGCTCTACTAGATAGTGCTTTGGTTGATGGGGGGGGGGGGGGGGGAGGGGGGGGGGGGGGGGGGGGGGTGAGCTCTAGTTACTTCCTAACAATGTGTTCAACAGCTTATGCTACCATCCATGAACATGAGCGGTATCTTCCTCTCCTCCTGCTTATCCTTAAGCAACATCAACATATGGACAATATCCAAACTTTTATTGGGGAAATAAAGGGGTCAACTGAAGCCGCGGACTATTTTAGGGACGAGGGGTGAAGGAGACCCTATACCGTAAATGGAGAGTCAAAGTAGATCCAGGTGACCGGTAGAGATAAGTATTTCACGCGAGGAAGGGCCAAGCCGTGTGTGCATCTTCAATGACATGTAGCTGAAAAATGCTATACAAATGAGCGTGACTAGAATTTTCGGTCTAGACAAGGTCAATGGAGTGAGAAAGACGAACAAGGTGGTGGGAACACCACCGGTAGCAAAATTAGTAGAACAAGTAGATGATAGTGTCGCCAAGTACAGCGAGCTTGGTTTCTCGAGCAGGGATCATATGGTTAGCTCATCGACTGTGAGAAAGAATGGGTCTCGGGGAAAGAGGATTCGGGGCGGTACGATAACACGGGGGACTACCTTGTAAGCCTAAACATTTGCTTTTGTATCATTTTCATGAGAGCAGATCACCTACACTTAATTAACCTTTTAGAACATTTCCTTTTCTTTTGTTTTCTTGAACAAATGAAGCACATTAATTTACAACTTCGCTATTCTTCCTTTTCACACAACAACACAACATAGATAGACTGGTATGTAAATCCGGGAAATAAAAATCAAACGATCCATCCACCATCTCAATGTGAATGATGAGGAACGCTCTGCTGGTGTGAAGGGATGAGGATTAGCTACACGCAAGTGCGGTGGCACTCATGTCCCTCGTGTCCGCTTTTTTTTTGGCTCCGAGATTCAAAGTGCTATATCTTTTAAATAAAATTTTCAAATTAAGTTTTGTTTTCATATTTGTGTTTCTCGCGACCAGTGCTTTTAAATACTATCCATTTTGAATATATTTTGATGACTTTTGAAAACATATATTAAGTTTCAATGTTCAACTTAGTAAGAGCGACTGATAAAAATCAATTATTTTCTGTCTATGACCTATGGAAAAAAATTCTTAAAATTATATCTCTGAAACTTGTTGAAACTTGGCAATTTTAGATGCAAAAATCGTAAGTTTCATCGTTGAAACTTAAATTTTTTTAGGGTTTTTCTTTTTTTTACTGTGCCAGCGTGTGGGATTCAACTATTTCGTGAATCGCGAGGTAAATCGAGCGGGGGGGCAGGGCTTGGCAGGTGGGTGCCCCTGCGAATTTGCACGTGTGAACTATGATTCAGAAGAAAAAAATTCTGCAAAGAGTGATACAGAGATATTTATGACACTATTAACTAGATTAAGACCACTGATTAGTTCTTATCTGGTGATATGATAGCGCTTTCATCTTTTTCGTGACATTTGATTGGTCTCGGCACACAAGCTCTTTTTTTTTGCTTGTTGAGAACTCAGGCACACGATCTTGGGCTCGTGCTTTTCCACGTGCGTCTCATTGTAGGTACACATATAATTTTCAGCTCAAACTTGCACTCAACCACCCTTCGTTTACATATGTGATATGACCGAGTTTCTGTCACGCGTCAAATCTATACCTCTATATAGCGTACGAATAGCTTTAAATAACAACCGTTGGATGAAGTCAATCAGAGGGTAGAGAGGTGGCAGATCCGAGTGTTGATGATCGCTGGATATTCTTTTTACCACACCAGATTCTGCCACCGGTACTAGTATTCAACGGTTGGGCTTAAACTCCATGGTCATTTTATAAAAAAAAATTAAAACACACTTTTACTTTGTTCTAGACTTATTCTTAGACTCTCCTAACTTCTTTACTTAGGTTTTGTTCTAGACTCTTCTAGAATGGCCTCACTTATGTCTGTGTTGCCGACCTTTACGCCTTTGGCGGAGATGGATTCTCATCTCCTCATCAGGGGTCACACCTTCTCCACTCGAAGGGCCTATGATCCTCTTGTGCGAGAAGCCGAGGTGGACCAAAATGTTGCAAATAATTGGGGTTTGCATGTTCCTAACAAGATCAAGGTGTTTCCATGGCTACTCTTGCGCACAAACACATCATTCCCAACCACGATTGCCCTTGATGTGCCAGCTCGCCGGAGATTGAGATTCGGATCACCTATTCATCACCATGCCCCCTCTCCGATGGAATTTCGCAATGACTCGGTGTCTCCCCCCCCCCCCCCCCCCCCCCCCCACACACACACACAACAATTTGACCTCTCTTCATGTCATTTTGTTCTCCTATTTATCCTTTGAAAATTTTGGGATGCTAGGAATGCTAAAACATTCAGAGAGATCAGGACCTTCACTCCATTACGATGTTGAAGCTCATCATCGAGGACATTGACCTTTTGTCACATAGATTGGTAGGCAGTGTGACAAGGATGCTATCTTCTTGTATGTAATTTATATGTTTCGCTTGTAATCTACGGCTCGCCGTAGTACTCCTTGAGTAATATAAATAGAGCAGTAGCTACTTATTACTTTTATATTAAAAATTGCTATGTGCTATACTTTAAAACACACCTAGACAAAACATACTCGATATATTTTAGAGATTTTTTACGGTAAAGGACTCACATTTTATCCTAGTTTTACATTTTGCCATATGCCTCAAATTTTTCATTTGTCTATTATAACAATATGCCAAACTCTAGATGTAACTTGATTATCTGAATTGCAGGTATAATTTACTGGTGTCAAGTAGTAGTGGTATCGCGGCAAGCCGCGTCCTCTTTCCTTCTCCACAAGAAAAGACTTAGTCTTTCCTCCTCCCCCTGTCGGCGCCGCCGCTAGTCCACTCCATCTCTGATGGCCTTTGGGCCATGTAGGCGTGAAGGTCCTCGGCCTCTCGCCATCGGGAGGAACCTCGCTTTCGTTCTTGTTAGTTTCAGCGTCTTGGTTGGGACTGTGTGGTAGTGGTGATGTCCCTCAGTAGGAATAAGATCTCCCATGTTTCGTCCTTGCCCTAATGGTGCGTCTAGTGTCATTGGATGTCGCGCGAGGTGTGTCTCTGTCGGATCTCGCGGGATTTGGTATGTGCTGGTGTTCGGTGGATCTGTTTGGATCCAGTCTCCGTCTGGGTGTTAATAACAAGTTTGATCCTTCCGATCTACGACTTTCTTCATCGGCCATGGTTGCTACTCTGGTGCGCTGATCCTATGATGCCTTAGCACGATGACTTCCCGACTGTCTACTACAACAGGGTTTGCCTGGCTCCGATGAGGGTGGGGCGATGACGGCGGCACGTCTTCAGCTCGTTCCAATGCATGTAATCATCGCTAGGTGTTCCACGGACCTGGTTGTAATTTTTGTTACCTCTGATGTTCTTTGTAGTGTCATAATTGACTATGAATAGATAGGAAGTTTCTCCCGCGCTAAATAAATAAATAAATAGCAATGGTACCGAGGCGGTAAGTAGGGTGAGTGTGCAAGGATGGCCAGGCAAATGATGAGTGCGTTGCACCACACGATCAAAGCAGTAGCATATAGATATCCGTGTAGCTACTACTACTAGGTAGTAGATGGATCATGTGTCGACACCAGCGTGGTAAACATGATGCATTTTGCCATACGCTCTAATCATTTCTCACCTCGGAACGTCCCTTCGCTGGTGCTTACCGTGAACGCCATTCCAATCCACCCAGCTGACCGAGCCAGCCGGGGGCAGCAACGGCACACCGGAGGCGGAGGGGAGCACGTCGCTTCCTTTGCCGGGCAGAGCAGTCAGGCGCAACCCAAGTACGCCAACCGCCTGGTCTGGTGGTGCTTCTCATGTGCCACTGCCCGCCGGCGCCAGGTTAGCTGCTCGTGTCGTGTGTCCCGGAGGCCGGAGGCCGGACGCGCCCACTACGCATGACGCAGACTTGCTGTCCCGGTGGCTGCGACCATCACAAGCTAGCCGGGTGCAGCTGCAGCCCCAGTCGACGCGCGGGCGGGCTACTGCTAAGCGATAGCTGCAGCCCCACCACGAGACTGAGGAAGCTTATTAATTCGCTTCGGCGCCACGCATCGCCGGAAACGTGGGGCGCCGGAGCCTTCCCCCCTGGCCTGTACCTCTCCACCCTTTCGCCCATCGACTTTGACCTGAATGGAGGCTGGGGGGTAGCTTCAGCAGCAAACAACATATGGATAATGAGCCTGCATTAGCAACAATAAATAGATTATTATTGGCCTGAAGTTCAGGGTTCGCTGATGCAGACAAACCGGCCATTCGTCTGATGTCTACAGGAGGGAATCAGGGGAAGGTGCGTGCGTGTGGAAGCCTCAAGTGTGTAACCTTGGTTGAGTACATCAGAACCAGGCTGACAAGTTACTGATTTTGTTTTTCAAAATTGAGGTCGTCACTCCCCTGCCGTCTTCGGAAAAGAGTGAACAGAAAGGGCCAGCGTCTCAGAAAAGCTAACAAGAGCAGAAAATGTTTCTTGGCACCAAAATTAAGCTCCCCCCTGATGAAATGAGGCCATGGCCACATACTACACGCCAACTGACAAGGCCTGATGAACTGTGACAGACGACCGACGGGAGTGATTCAGCGTTGCAGCTATCGAACCAACGGCCAGGGCCCAGCACAGGAAACTGTATTTGCCAAATCGAAGTGGGCAGGGAACAGCAATTCACGCAACCTGAGGGTTCTGCTTCTATGCACAATGCACTGCACTGCACACAGGCAGAAATTCAGTTAAACATCGCAATCTGACAGCCAAGGTTCCCTTTTTCCTCTTGTCAATCAGGCGGATTGTGTGCTAAGGATGTTTCTTGTCATCACCATGCACGTGTCCCAGAGTACCAAAAAGTGGCACATGAATCTGTTGTGTCACGAAAGACCATACCATTTTTTGTTTAGCTAAGCCGGTTTGGAATGCCAGCAAGGTGGCAATTTGGTGCCGGATATTGGCCCGGTCAGCTCTGAAAACCAGAATTGCAAGATTCAGACAAAGAAAACCGTGGGTGCATGGAATCTGGACAGAAACCTGAAGACCCGACTTTACTCAAAACAGAGGAGCAAATGGATGGAATTTCATTGGTGGCTGACACTGGGAGATAAGATATGAACGAAACTAAGCTAGTTAGCTTCATGGTCACCTGAATCCAGCGAAATTTTGGTGCTGATGCTGACCACTGTTTGGAAAATGCTTCGATGATAAATTTGCTAAATGCGCCATGTCGATAAGTACGCACCATGCTTTATTTGGGCTTCGAGCTGGCTTGATAGCCTATTTAAATATATTTTTGATAAGTAGATAGAAACATCTTTCAATACACTGATACTAAATGCCTTCATAAGTTTGAAATTCAGCAAAAATATATTAGGTCTCGTGGACGGGCAAATTTTCCTTATCTTCTTTGAAAATAAGATTAGCGACACAAGATGATCGACCGCAACAAGATGAAAGGGCAACTGGTTATCATTGTCATTTCACAACATTTCCAACCCATGTATACATCTAAAAGGGAAAGACAATTCCCCCATGAGCTCCACTAATAGAGAATGGCTAAAACAATATACTACTACCAATAGGAAAGCTAAAAGTGGCAATAATGTAACTAGTAATGTTCATGGCGAGTTCGGCCCTGTGCCGAAGAGATGTGTTGATGCTGAGAGAGACTCATAGAGCAATGGCAATTGCCTCATGTTTTCACTTAAGTCATCTAATAACTACAAAAAGTTAAGGGAGAGAGAACTTCCCCCTTGACCTCGTTTAAAAATGTTTTGATGGTTGCCGCAAAATTGGAGTATGTTGTCATTCTTGTCGGCACAGTGCAAGCAACAATTTGTGCTCGAATGGTTGTTTCACTGCACCCGCGTACGAAACTGATGGTGGCGTCACCAAGGAGAGGTGAGAGCAAGCTGGGGCGATAACCCCCCAAAATGTTCCATTTGTAGTTCGTGCCATGCTTGAACAAGACATCCCCTTGCCTGACGCACAACGTCTTCTCGCCATTGCCAAACCAAACGCTAGTCGGTACCTTATTGTTGGTGTATGCGGTGAAGCTGTAGTGCAAATCCCAGCACAACTTGTTGTCGTCACTGTCGGCCCACTGGTCCTGCGGTGGCAGAGACATAACCCATAACTGGAGAGTCGGAGGGAAGCCGGGCACTTTTACGGCGAGGCATAACCGCCCGCTCATCTCGAAGGCCTTCACCAACAGATCCAAGGGATCATGTTCCAGGTTGACCCTCACTGGGAGAGGGTATATGCGGTGCTTCTCGGTCGCCACGTCGACCACCAGGATCCCGCTAGGACGGCCTTCGGTCACCAAGTATAGCTTACCGTCGACGAGCACCGGGGGCAAGGTGCGCGCCAGGGAGGAGCCGAAAATGCACGATCCTTGGCGCCACTCGAGCCACCTACCAGCGCCACCGCCTAAGGTGCACACACACTGGTTGATTTTGATCGGGTTCCCTAAGATAGTACAATCGTATGGTGCCAAGGAGGAGAAGCGGAACAGCTTGTGCTCCTTGGTGGAAGGGCTGAACCCCAAGGCGAAGTGATGATAGATTTTGGGTCCCGCTCCCAGATCCTGAAGGGAGGCGCCTTGGCGAGTGTTGCCGTCTCGCCGGTGACAGGGTTGCTGATGAACGCCGGCGCATCGGAGATGGAGTCGAGGGCGAAGCATAGGAGGCCGTTGCAGACGTTGGAGAGGCTGTAGCCGCTGGGGATGGCGACGCGGCGAGGCATGGGCGTGGTCTTCGACGAGGAGACGCAGAAGAAGCTGGCCTCGTCGGACCTGCCGTGCTCGCGGCTCTCCATGACGAGCAAGGCCTCCGGCGGGGCGGGGACGTGGTCGGCGACCTCGGCCTCGGCGTGGAGTCTGCCGAAGATGGGGTCGGCGACGACATTGCACCAGAGCCTGCAGACGCAGCGGCAGCGGGTCACGTCCCTGGTGGACAGCTTGAGCAGGATCTCCCGGATAATGTCTGCGGATTCCAGCGACGGAGCTCGTTGTCCGCTCATCGCCGAAACCAAGATCGATCGACGACTGCTAAGCGGCGGCGGAACTCGACGAAGCCGAAGGAAATCGAGCTGGACACAAAAGGTTTATATAGCAGGTACAAAACAAGATAGATCACGTACGATCGGACGCGCGGCTTGAACACAACAGGGCAACCGACCTAGCTTTTGTTTTTTTACATCGCCAACCGACCTAGCTAGCTTGATTAACTAGGGATGGGAAACCGATTTAAAAGAAAAAAAACAATGGACGGGAAACCTTGATCAAATCTATGGTGACCTGGCCTCCTTCCATTGTATATGCTGAACTTCTTATGACATATGACTTAGATGTGCAATATTTATGGCACATCTAGATGTGCTTTAGCAAAACTGTATTAGAAAACCAGCTCGGGGACCCAGTGTTTAGGCTTGTAGCTGGCTCATTAACATCTTCCAGTATGCTGATACTAACTATCTTGTTACGTTGAAATCTAGCGATTTCTCATGTTTTCTCAACGTGCCCCACCAACTATTGTTCTATTGAAACCACAGCAGTAGCAAATATATAAGCTTATGTGTATAGCTTTTTCAGATTTTATTTAGGCGTGGAAATAGTATTTTCACTGGAAAAGAACATAAAGGGATCCGTGAAGCTCGGCCACCATATGCACTTTTGGGGGAGAAATCCATCAACATTGTTCATGTACACATGGAACTCTAGATGTAATCGAGCTTAGGCTTTCCTCCTCCTGTCGGCGCCACCGCCGGTCCGTCCCATCTTTGATGATCTTTGGGCCATGTGAGTGCAGAGGACCTCGGGCTCTCGCCAGCGGGAGGGACCTCGCGTTCGTTCTTGTTAGCTTCAGCGTCTTTGGTTGGGATGTGTAGTGGTGGCGATGTCCCTTAGTAGGAATAATGTCTCCCATGTTCTAT
Organism: Aegilops tauschii subsp. strangulata; assembly: GCF_002575655.3. Classification (NCBI taxonomy): domain Eukaryota; kingdom Viridiplantae; phylum Streptophyta; class Magnoliopsida; order Poales; family Poaceae; genus Aegilops; species Aegilops tauschii. The sequence goes on along the minus strand of NC_053036.3, from coordinate 628,465,372 downwards.
CCTCGTCCCGATGGTGCGTCTAGTGTCGTTCGAGGTCGTGTGAGGTGTGTGTATGTCGGATCTCGCGGGATTTGGTCAATTCTGGTCCTCGGTGGATCTGTTTGGATCCATTCTTCGTTTGAGTGTTAATAACAAGTTTGATCCTTTCGATCCTTCATCGGCCATGGTTGTTGCTCTGGTGCACTCGTATTATGGTGCCTTAGCACGATGACTTTTCGACTGTCTACTAGTCTACTACAACAGGGTTTGCCTGGCTCCGATGAGGTAAGGGCAATGACAGTGGCGCGTCTTCAGCTCGTTCCCGTGCTTGTAATCATCGCTAGGTGGTGCACGGACCTGGTTGTAATTTTTGTTATCTCTGGCGTTCTTTCTATTGCCATGATTGACTATAAATAGATCGGAAGTTTCTCTCAAAAAAAAACAGGTAGTAGTGGTGCCGAGGCGGTGAGGAGGGTGAGTGTGCATGGATGGCCAGGCAAATGATGAGTGCGTTGCACCCACACGATCGATAAGGCAGTAGCATATAGATATATCCGTGTAGCTCTACCAGGCAGTAGATGGATCATGTGTCGACACCGGCGTGGTAAACATGATGCATTTTGCGAGACGCTCTAATCATTTCTCACCTCCGAACGTCCCTTTGCTGCTGTTTGCCTTGAACGCAATTCCACTTCCACCCAACCGAGCGAGCGAGCCAGCCGGGTTAGCTGCAGCCCCAGTCGACGCGCGGGCGGGCTAGCTACAGCTCCCCACCACGCGACCGAGCGAGCTTAATTCGCTTCGGCGCCACGCATCGCCGGAGCCTTCCCCACTGCCCCTGGGTCTCCATCCGTCAGCCCATCGACTTTGACCAGAATGGATGCTGGAGGATAGCTTGAGCTGCAAACAATATATGGATAATTAAGAAGTAGAGAATTGCCCGGGCAACAGGACATATATGATAAGCCTGAAACCCAGGATTCGTTGATGCAGACAAACCGGCCATTTGGTCCGATGTCTACAGGAGGGATCAGGGAAAGGTGCGTGTGGAAGCCTCAAGTGTGTAGCCTTGGTTGAACAACATCAGAACCAGGCTGACAAGTTACTGATTTTTCTTTTCTTTCCTAAATTGAGGTCAGCATTCCATCGCTTTTTTTTCCGGGATAGCATTTCATCGCTTCGGAAAAGAGGGAACAGAAAGGGTCAGCGTTTCAGAAAAAGTAACAAGAACGACAGTTGTTTCCGGCACCAAATTAAGCTCTGACGAGATGAGGCCATGATCACATACATGCCGACTGACAAGGGCTAACTGAATGAACTGTAGCAGGCGACTGCCGTCGATGGGAGTCATTCCGCGTCGTGTACATACAGACAGCATTTACCAAATCCCATCACCGACGCGTTCTAGCCATTGGACCAACGACTATCATGGGGGCAGGAAACTGTATTTAGCCGATCGAAGTGGACAGGGAACACCAACTCACGCAACCTAAGAGTTCTGCATCCATACACTGCACACGCGAAGAAATTCAGTTACACATCACAATCGGCACGCCCGACCTTCCCTGTTTTCCCTTTTCCTTGTTAAAGTGCTAAATAATCAGATATCTTCTCTGTGTGTTCCAAAGTACCAAAAAGTGGCACAGGAATCTGTTGTGTCACGAAAGACCATACCATTTTTTGTTTAGCTAAGCTGGTTTGGAATGCGAGCAAGGTGGCAACTTGGCTCCGGATAATGGCCCGGTCAGCTCCGAAAACCAGAATTGCAAGATTCAGACAAAGAAAACCGTGGGTGCATGGAATCTGAATAGAAAAATGAAGACCTGTTGTTCGCGCGTGTGGCCTTCTGTTGGCATGTGCCGTCATGGTTTCGGTGCAGCTGCCTCTTTGTAGCTCTGCGATCCCATGTCGGTGGTCAGGTTGGGCCGGTGGTACCCGTGTTATATGGGTTGGATTGTACCGGTTTTAGCCTGGTTTTCCGTCAATTAACCGGGCAATTCTCACTCCTTCTTAATCAATGAAAATGGCAAGTCTTTTGCCTCGTTTCAAAAAAAAATGAAGACCTGAATTTACTCAAAACAGAGGAGCAAATGGATGGAATTTCGTTGGTGGCTGACACTAGAAGATAAGATATGAACGAAACTAAGCTAGTTAGCTTCATCTACAAAAAAAAGAGTGAAAACGACAATGCTGGCGCTATGGTCACCTGAATCCAGCGAAATTTTGGTGCTGACCACCGTTTGGAAAATGCTTCCATGCTGAATTTGCTAAATGCGCCATGTCGATAAGTAGGCACCAGTCACACTTCTTTTTGAAGCCCTGGGCCGCAGAACAATTGTTCTTTTGGGGCTCTAAGCTGGCTCGGTAGCTTATTTGACTATTTTAAGTAGATAAAAACATCTTTCAATATAATGTCTTTGTTGGTTTGAAATCCAGAATAAAAAATATTATGTCACGTGGACTGGCAAAATTTCCTTAACCAACCTATGAGCTAATCTCCATGAAAATAACACGAGTTATCATTGTCGTCACTTAACAAAATTTCCTTCTAACTCCCTCCGTTCCTAAATATAAGTCTTTTTAGACATTTCAAATGGACTACAACATACGGATGTATGTAGACATATTTTAGAGTGTAGACTCACTCATTTTGCTCCGTATGTAGTCACTTGTTGAAATCTCTAAAAAGACTTGTATTTAGGAACGGATGGAGTAGTAATAACCTGGAGACCACCTATGCGCATCGAAAGGGGAAGACATGATTCCTCCGTACGCTCTACCAATAAAGAACAGCTAGAGCAATATTACTGCTACGAATAGGAAAGCAATAAGTAACATTGATGCAGTGCAACTGGCAAAGTAGGAATGTTATGTTATGGCAGGTTCAATCCTGCACTGCAAGAGGTGTTGATACTTCAATACTTGCCGACAGATTTGATATAGCTCAGTACATACGTATGTTACTTATCATCGTCCGAATTTGCTCCCACCTGTTAGTTTGTAAGGCCTGGAGTCCGTGAACGGTTGATTTCTTTATATGAAATCGGAGAGGCGAGCTCTCTTTTATCAAAAAAAAAAAAAACATACGTGATGTTTTCACACGTGTCCGCACAATGTAAGCAACAATTTATGCTTGAATTCTTGTCTTCTTGCTTCGGCACACGAAGGCGATTGTGACGTTGCCAAGGTGAGAGGTGAGAGCAGGCTGGGTCGATAACCACCGAAAATGTTCCATTTGCATTCGCCGGTGTTGGTGGCAGCTCAAGTCGATGGTCACATGGTGGACAATCAGCATCCGGAGACGGCTCGGGTGAGCGTCCCCTAGTGTTGTTCTTGAACAAAACATCCCCGCGCCTGAAGCACAACGTCTTCTCAACATTATCGAACCAGGCACCTGTCGAGGTGACCTGCCAGGTGTCGTGGATATCGAAGCTATAGTGTAGATCCCAACACAACTTGCTGTCGTCGAACTCAGCATACTCGTCCTGTGGTGGCAGCCACTGGTCCTGCGGCGGCAGTCACATAACCCAGAACTGAAGCTTCTGAAAAGGACTGAGGACGTTCACGGCGAGGCATAGCCGCCCGCTCATCTCGAAGGCGCTTACTAGCGGATCGTAGTCCGCATAGTAATGGCCGCCGTCCTTGACCGGGAGACGGTGCATGTATTGCTCCTCGGTCGCCACGTCGACCATCAACATCTTGCCAAGGTTCTGGGACCCTAGGGATCCGGGCCTTGTACGACCGTAGGCCAACAAGTATAACTTGCCGTCAATGAGCACCGGCGGTGAGGTGCGCAATAGGGGAAAGGTTGACATGTACGACCGTTGGCGCCACCCACTGCAGCCGCCTAACGTGCACACGCCTGCTCGATCTCGCTGAGACACCCGCCTTCAGGATCGGGTGGCGAGGTGAAGAACCGAAACAGCTTGTACTCCTTGGTGGAAGGGCTGAACCCCAAAGCGAACTGATGGTAGATGTTAGGGTCGTCCGGGAGCCACGCGGATGACACCTTGGGAAGGATCGCCGTCTCGCCGGTAAGAGGGTTGCAGACGAACGCCGGCACCTCGGTGGCGGAGTCGAGGGCGAAGCAAAGCAGGCCATTGCACACGCTGGAGAGGCCGTAGCCACTGGGGATGACGACCCGGTGGGGCATGGGCGTTGTCTTGGACGAGGAGACGCAGAAGAAACTGGCCTCGTCGGGCTTGCAATCCTCGCGGGTCTCCATGACAAGCAAGGCCTCCGACGCGACGGGGACTTTGGCGGCGACCTCGGCCTCGGCGTGGAGTTTGCGGAAAGTGGGGTCGGCGACGACATCGCGCCAGAGCCTGGAGACGCAGCGGCAGCGGCTCACGTCCCTGGTCGGCAGCTTGAGAAGGATCTCTCGGACTGTATCGAAACCAAGATCGGTCTGGATCGGTCTGGATGGATCGGCTGCTCCGGTCAAGCCGGCGAACGAAATCGAGCACGACAGAATAATGGGCGCGTCTAGCTGGCGGCCGGCAGCTCGTTAGCGCTCGCGAGCGGCCGGTTAAAAAAATAAGCTCTGTCGCCTGGTTCAGAAAAAGGCAACACGTCTAGTGTTTATCATATGCGGTCTCTTCTCACGTGATGGATACCTGCATGCCACTGTATTAATGTTCCTCATGTCCGTCCCCTGTGCATTATTTTTTGGTTTTTAAAATTATAAAAGACATATCTTCTAAACGACATGTCGAAATTCAGATCCGTTTTCACCATTGAAACCCTCGCGACGTGCTCTTCAAAAGTAGATCCCGCATGGGGATGTTTCGACGAACTAGTCTTCCTGCCAACTAAACATCAATGTGTGTGCAACTAGACTAGATTGCCGCGCCAACTGAGCATATATGTGTGCCAAATAGTCCTGCCAACTAAACACCAATGTGTGTGCAACTAGACTATATTGCCGCGCCAACTGAGCATATGTGTGTGCAACTAGTGTCCTGCCAACTAAACATCAATGTGTGTGCAACTAGACTAGATTGCCGCGCCAACTGAGCATATATGTGTGCCAAATAGTCCTGCCAACTAAACACCAATGTGTGTGCAACTAGACTATATTGCCGCGCCAACTGAGCATATGTGTGTGCAACTAGTGTCCTGCCAACTAAACATCAATGTGTGTGCAACTAGACTAAATTACAAGCCAACTGAGCAACTAGTGTCCTGCCAACTAAACATCAATGTGTGTGCAACTAAACATCAAAGTTGTCGTGGTTGCACATCTACTACTAGGTAGTTGACCAGAGCAGTAGACTAGTTGCAAATCAGGTTGTCATGGTTACTAGGTAGTTAACATAGGAATTTGAATCATGCAGCTCCAAAATTTTGTTTTGAAAAAAGTTACACCATGTAGTACAAAAATTGCACAACGCAATACTAAAGTTGCACCATATAGCATCCAAGTTGGCATAAAAAAAATTCATCAAAACATACCCATGCGGGATCTAGTTTCGAAGATCTCGTCGCGAGGGTTCCAACAGTGAAAACAGATCTGAATTCCGACGCGCGGTTAAAAAGTTATGACTTTTTGAATTGTTGTAAAAGGTAGCTAAATCAGTCACATGAATGGATATCACGGACTACCTTTCCTTCTAATTATATTCCTTGGTCCACTATATGAGAGCGCAACAGTCCAAAACAATTCTATACGATTCAGACCATGTGACATCTGGGACTACGTATGCACGAAAGCGAGTGGCCAGGAGCCGGCCGCTCGGTTTATCAAAACAGCGCGCGGCCACTTTTTAGATTTTAGGATAATTTATATAGGCACGTACGTACGTTATGTAGGGAGACGCGCGGCTTGGACGACACGGCAGGGCGACCGACCTAGGAAAATCTTGATCTCTCCCTTTCAATTCGAGTCCGACTAGGAATAGGAACCCCGACTACATTTCAGATATGCTGCTTGACGGTTTGGTGCCGAGCTGGTGTCGGAGCCGGAGGAAGTCGCGTTTCGGCCGCTCTATATAATCTCAATGGGACGCACAAACACCTAGCTTAATTCTGTATTCTCCACGCACGCACAAACACCTAGCTTCTCCTCCGTCTGCATACGGGAGACGATCAGACGAGGGGTAGCCAGCGAGAAGAGCCAGCCGGCCGGCGACATGGAGACCCTGGAGTACGTCCAGATCGTCGGCGCGCCGAAGCCGCTCCCGGTGGCCTGGCTGGAGGGGGACGTCCTCGCCGAGTACCTGCAGTTCCTAGAGGAGGCGGCGGCGAAGGCCGCGCCGCTTCCCGGCGTCAAGTGGCTGGAGGGGGACGTCCTGGCCAACTTTCTGCAGTTTCTTGGAGAGGACGAGCACGTCGTGCACTACGATAGCACCAGCAGCAGCAGCGGAAGCAACGGCGGCGACTTCATGGAGGAGGAGGACGACGAGGAGGAGGAGATGACGTTTCTGCTGCAGCACATCACGAGCCTCCCGGCGGTCATGGCGCGCGCGGCGGCGGCCACCTCGGTGCAAGATTGATCGGAGCGGCCTGATTCGGATCAAGATATGCTAGTAGCTGCCTAGCTGGTTGGTTACTTGGTTTCCTGCTTTCATGTTTGTTCTGGACAAACGCCTTTGAAGATGAAAACGGATGTATTGTTATCTCTGATGAGATTCCACTGCGAACTACGTATGGGTGTATATAGATATGTTTTAAATTATAGATTCACTCATTTTTACTCCGTGCATGGTTAGTAATGAAATCTCTAAAAAAAACTTATAATATTTAGGAACGGAGGTAGTACATTACTGCATGAGCTCTGTTAGATCAGAGAATAATGCATTTTAACTATTCGGGGTTGCTTCTTTGTATGACGAAAGGGTTGCAATGGAAGCTTTGGTCAGATTATAAAAAAAATCAAGCTTAGAGCAGAAAACTTTGACTGTACCTCTATTTTTGAAGGTCGAGCTTCTAATTTCAAAGCTCATTCGTTAGCCAAGTACTCTCAATCTTTAGATCAGGGCCGCCATGTTTGGCTCGGACAACCCCACGATTCTTTTTGTATTTCAAACTCTGTGATCTTTGGGCAATAAAGACTTGCTTCCCTCAAAAAGAAAAAAACTATTCGGGGTTGCTTCTTTGTATGACGACAAATTCGGGACTACCACGGTGGGATATGAAGAGCTATACGCTGCGTCACGAATATACATTATCAGTTTTGAGATAAAATAGAAAATAATAATATAATTAATTTGCCACATTTCACAGCTTAAAAATGGTTCGTATGGTACATGTGGTATCTAGATGAAAGTTTCAACTTGATAAAGTTCATGCTTTTTTGGCAGAACTAATTCTTGCATTACTCAAAATTAAGTGTTACAATCTCGTCCAACAATTTCCATAATCATCTGGGCCAAAGCATAGCCAAAGAGCTGTTCGGTCATGCAACCTACCAAAATTGCCATGAAATGACTAGCCCTATTTCTGCTCCGACCAATACGAGTAATGCAAGAATCGCATCCCCAGATTGATATTGATCTCTCTGATAATAAAAGCATACTTTGACAACTGATTCAATATCAATAGGCTGATTGCACAACTGGAGAGCCTTCTTTCATTGACATGAGTTCAGCTTCAAGTACATCTGACCAATTGTAAAGATGGCGACAAGAACTGAAGATTACAGAGCCACCATCGTCCCTAAGAAACATACCTCACACAATGCGGCCCAACTGACCTGAGGGATCAGACACAGGGCAGACTATGCCCTTATCAGGAAACCCCCTCTTTCAGATGTAAGAAAATAATCAATCTTACCGATGCTACCGTCCAAGCTTCAGATTCTTCTTGGTCCTCACTGTCACTCATTCCAGTGTATGACTCACAGTCTGAGTCAGTCACAAACAAATAACTCCTTACAAACCCTGCAACATCACACTTTGTCATTTTCATGTGATACAAAACGACCAATATTGTTAATAACAATTAGATTAAATCCATTCCCACATTTTTGTAATAAGCTGTGCTATGTGATAATGTGATAAACTAAAGAACAGTCTTTGGACAGCAAGTTAACGTTTGGACCAATGTGTATGGCCACACGCTTGAGTGCCAATGCAAAAGAAATCCCTGATGCAGTACCACTAACCGCCAAAGGAGATTTGCCCACACAAGATTGAAGCTAAACCTAAAATCGAAGGAGATGTGCCAAGATATCAATCTATGGCTAAAGCCAATGCCAAAGGGGAATTGTCCAGGGAGCGGAATTTTTTTTTAGAGGAATAGCATCTATTCCATTAAACCTGGTGCACCATATCAGTGTTCACCAGGACCGAAAAAAATCAGGGGCATCCACAGCCCAGACAGAGAAGGGCGCATCAGCCGACAGGCCAAACTGTGCCAAGGCATGAGCTACCATATTACAATCATGTTTACAGTACTTGAAATCATAGGATTCGAAAGATGCATGGCATAAGCTCCTTGCTTCCCTGAAGAGAACGCCAAGCTCAGCAGCAGCATAGTCGCGGCCCTTCAGCACCGAAACCATTGTCTGGCAATCCGACTCGAGGAAAATGCGTTGAGCTCCCAGATAAGCGGCTCCCTGGACTATTAGAAGTAACAGCATATGTAACGAAGGATATCAGAAGAACTATAGGTACTTTTGTCAAAGGAGATTAGCTAAACTATAGGTCGGTTCTGCCAAAAGGAGATTTTCCCAAAATATCGGTAGGTTTTGCCAAAGGAGATTTCCCAGAAAAACTACAAAACAGTCACTGTCTGAAATGTTCAGTGCCAAGGGAGGTTCCAGAAGAACTACATAACAGTCACTGTGTTAAATGTTCAGCGCCAAAAGAGAATTGCCTAATACTAGGAATGGCTTGTTACAGGAGATGTTTCCAGAGGAAAGTTCAACTGACATATGTTCGCTTTCGATGATCACCAGACATGAGTAGTCATCAGAGAATATGCCACTACCCGAAGATCAACATTCGTCAAGAAAGCAACCAACAACTGTTCAGATAAGCTGATCCTGCAACCATATCAGAAGAATGTTAACCCAACTGTTCGTCTTCTTAATAGAACACCATTCAAGTTGAGAATTAGACTAATGTGTTTGCATAGTTTCAATAAACATGGTTATAAGTTAAAACAGTTACTTAATTAAAAACCACGGTGAAAAGAAACTGAAAGGATCAGGATCATTTTATTTGCTAGAACATTCTAGCATACAATAGTATAGAGTAGAGACACTTACGAATCTAACAATATAAAAGCAGATCGAGTTGCATACTTTTCAAAGATTTGCCGCATTCGCCAATGCGAATAATCATGCAAAGGCATTCATATACTACATACTATAAACAGCTGCCTGATGATTTATTCAAACAAGGCGTCCAAGAAACTCTAAATTGCAGAAGAGGATGCCGATTGGACCTGAAATGAGAGGAATTACTCGAGTCTGGAGTATTTATCCTATATAGATCCCTATCAAATGGAACTCCACTCATCCATTCCCACTCTTTCAATTAGAGATTGCTTCAAACTCCTTGGCAATATCTGGAAATTAACAGAAACAAGACAAAGATGACTCTCCACTCATCCATTCCCACTCTTTCAATTAGAGTTTGTTACCTTGAGATGTCTCCCTATCAAGCGCCTGAGCTGCCATGTCCGTATCATCTGTTACTGCACCTTGCAGGATCTGTCAGGCTGTCACTCTTTGGTTTGCTCCATGATCATGTCTCGCCTTCCTCATGGCTATCACTGGGTGGAAGCTGTGTGATCGGCAACATCTTCGACACGTTCGGACCCAAGCTACAACCGGAGTAAACTAAAAATACATGTGAGTGAGTGTTGGTTAAACCCATGCCTTTATAAACCAAATGACCATGTATTCCGGGAGTCTGAGTGCAATTTCCTCTGAAGAGAAATAATCAGTTCTATCTACCACTTAGAATAAAGTTATCAGCAGAACTTTAGAAGGTTTCTAGCACATTCATACAATAATTGGACACTTAGTACTGCTCATTTTTGTGCACCAAGTAAAGTACAACTCGTTTTATGCATCATATTAGACGGCAGTGAAAGAGGTGCATGGCTGATCCTGGCATATCTCAAACCCATGCAAAGTTTAATAAAGGGCTTCTCACACAAGTATATAAGCACTTAATATTATTATTTCAATCGCAAAGGAATCATTCAACGATCACTCAAATAGGTGGCGTTCAGATTTTTAGAAATATAATGAAAAACTACTAGCTGCTGACAATAACATACGACAAAACATTTAGTGAAAAACACATGCTTGACTCCCAACTCCCAAGACAACGAAGGCAGAACCATGTTCATCATCTGCAAACGAATAAGCCAGTCATGACAGCAAAGTCCCAACATTTCCTATTCAATGCATATAGTAACATGACCGTTCATCATTTCTTGTGAGACAGATCTCAAATATTTTAACAATAATATCGGCTTTTTCCAGTTGATGCTTCAGTTACACGCAGAAGAAACAATCTGATGAGCAATTGAGATAATTAAAAAAATATTATATATCTCTAAAATATTCAAAATCTTAATATTTGAAGCAATCTTAACTGAGACTCGAAATCATTTAGCTCAAGATCAAATAACCCAATATGAAGTTTCAGTAACTTTAGTGCAGCATTTCCATAATTCAGTAAATATGATCGAGAGTTAAATTCCTTATTTAGGCCCTGTTCGGTAGCTCTCCGCTCCGCAGCTCCGCTCCTGGAGCGGCCGGAGCGGAGCGGCCCGCCGCCTAATTTTTCAGAGTTGACAAACTGGCGCTCCGTGCACTCCCGTATTCTACGGAGCCGGATGACTGCCGAACGGGCTCTTAATATAGTAAGTTCCCCAAATCTACTTCCAATGAAGCATTTACAATAAGCAGAGTTGAGGATTAGCACATCAGTATTATTTTCTTGCTTATCAGGATTATCTCAGCCTCTACACATCTGTTCTATTAGCACATCAGGATTATCTTCTTGCTTATCCCCATCACATTTACTATTCAAAGTTGGGGAACTGGCAAAAGGTACGTCACTATGCAGAGAATACATTGGGTATGCCAATGACTGGATGGACACAAACAGCTGGACAGAACTTCAGAAATGCTCAAAGTTATTTATATAGAGAGACAAATTGTCTAAGAATTATTACCTTCTCTTCCATTACTAGGCTAAACTCCATTAGCAAAGATATGTAGACAGCAGTAGTGCCAAGTAATATTGCTCATCTTTATGTGATTCTTGTCAGGTCATACAGTGCAGCCATCGACGACTACGGTCTTCTAAAAGTCATTGCACTCCTCATCGCATTCCTTCACTATTACAGTGACAATACTTATCAGATTTGGTGAACATGCAATATTATGGTGCTATATACAATTCATTCCTAGTGGAAGACTCCGTACCACCATATAAGTTCACCATCTGTTATATTGCCAGTCAATTTAAACTTATCACGGCAGAGCTAACCATTCCCCACAAGAAAAGCTTGTAGCTTGTTGCCACTCTGTACCCAGCTATAGGCTGGATTTTTCTGTACCTTCCTGGATTTCATTAATTTTCTGATCTTGTTTGCTTCATTCCACCTACCAGCCTCAGCGTACATGTTTATCAGCAGTGTGTAGTAACCCGAATGCTCTGGCTTCAACTCAAACAAATGTTCTGCTGCATATTGTGCTACTTCAATGTTTCCATGTATTCGGCAAGCCCCAAGCAGTGCTCCCCACACATCGGAATTGGCATGAAAAGGCATGTCTTGGATTAGTTCAACAGATTCAGTCAGTTGTCCAGTACGCCCAAGAAGATCAACCATGCAAGCATAATGCATTTGTTGTGGCTCTAAATTTTGGGCACGCATTTGACTGAAGTACTCTTTTCCTTTCTCAACAAGCCCGCCGTGGCTGCATGCCGACAACACTGCGATGTAAGACACATGATCATAATCAACACCATCATCCTTCATCAGATCAAACAAATGGAAAGCAACATCAATTTGGCCGTGCATTCCGTATCCCATGATCATGGTATTCCATGAAGCAACATCCTTCTCTGTAATCCTATTGAAGATCTTTGTTGCAGTGTCAAGCATTCCACCTTTAGTATACAAACCTAGCAGTGAATTAGCCAGAAAGGGATGATTACTTTGTAATCTCCGTACTAAAACACCATGAATTTCTTTCCCTTGTTTAAATGCACATAAATTGGTACATGCAGTCAGAGCACCCATGAAAGAAATAGCATCATACTCGATTCCCGCAGACCTTATCTCCTTAAATAGATTAAGAGATTCAAAACTCCATGGACTCTGAGAATAACCCAGAAGCAACGCGTTGTATGACACATCATCCTTCTCTGACAGGTCAAAAATATTTTGCGCCAAACTCAGCTGCCCACACTTCGCGTACATATCAATCAAAGCATTCGATATGAATAAGTCAAAAATTAATCCTGTACGGATCGACCATGCATGGATCTGTTTCCCTGTCTTTAGAGAGGACATCCTTGAACAAGCTGGAAGTACATTCACCAGGGTTATCGAATTTGGCTGTTCCCCATCCTTTTGCATCTTGATAACAAGACGGAATGCCTCAGTCTCAGCTCCATTCTGCACAAGATTAGCGATCATTGCATTCCATGACACCACATTGGGTACCTCAATCTTTTCAAAGACAGTGCAGGCTTTCTCCAGAGAACCAAGTTTGGCATACATATCCACAAGTGAATTGGCAACAAAAATATCTGAGTCAATTGCTCTCTTTATACTATACCCATGTACCTCCCTCCCCAGATCAAAATAACCAAGCTCAACCAAAGCAGGCAGCAAACTTGATAATGTGATAGACCCTGGCATGACTCCACGCTCTGACATTTCCCTAAACATGGCCAGCACATCTCCATAAAGCCCTGAGTTAAGAAAACAACCTATGGCAGAATTCCAAGAAACCTCATTTCTCTCTGGCATTACTTCAAACACCTGCATCGATGCCTCCACTTGACAAAATTTCCCGTACATATCAACCAATGCATTTCCAAGATTAACCACGGAGTCCAGCCCGGCTTTCAGCGCGAGTCCATGGAGAGCCAACCCAAACCCCTGCTCCTGCTCGACACCACAAGCAGGCACGACCGAGACCAAGCTCGCCACACTCACAGGGACCCCGCTCCCCATCATACCGACCAACGCCCGCCTCGCATCATCGAACATCCTGTTGGCCAAGAACGCGGACACCAGGGAGTTCCAGGAGACGACGTCCAGGGCGGGCATTTCATCGAACGCCCTGCGCGCGTCACGGGCGGAGCCACAGGCGGCGTAGAAAGAGACGAGCGTGTTGCCCGCGAAGACGTCGGCGAGGTGGCCGCTCCGGAGCGCAGCGGCGTGGAGCTCGAGGCCCTTGGCCGCGTGCGCGCCGTCGCCGGCGGCGGCCGCGGCGGCGTGGAGGGCGAAGGGGAAGGTGCGGTCGTCCGGGCTGACGGCGGAGCGGAGCATGAGGTTGTAGACGCGCAGGGCCTCGGCGGGGAGGGAGGCCGAGGAGAGCGCGCGGGAGAGCGAGTTCCAGAGGAAGGCGGAGCGGAGGCGGAGCGGGTGGTGGAGGAGGAGGCGGCGCGAGGAGGGCAGGTCGGCGACCGCGGCGTAGGAGAGGATGAGCGCGCCCGCGAGGGGCAGGGACGCGGCGAGCGCGCCGGATGTCAGGGCGGCCGCGTGGGCGCGGCGGAGGAGGTTGCCGGCGCCGCCGCATTGGTGGAGGTGGAGGACGTGCGCGTGCAGGGACGCCGCTGTCGAGCGCTCGGCGGGAGCGCGCTGCTGCATGGCACAGGGGTTGGGGATTGGCTCCCCTGTTCCCGAGATTCAAATAAGAAATGGACCATTTTTGCGATTTATCCAAGTCTACCAAAGTACCGCCTCCACAAATACTCCCTCCGTATGGACCATTTTGATGGTTTATCGGATTGGAGGGAGTATAAGATGTTTTAAATATTTTAATATGGATTACATAATACATACGGAATAAAATGAATGAACAAACACATTAAAGTGTGTATACATACAATCAATTCAGAAGAAAAAATAAAACATCTAATATTTGTGAACGGAGCGAATATTGGTAATGTAAATATAGTGCATATACAGATTTGTAGAATAAAATGGCAGCAATACGCACCCTCGTGTTAGCCTGTTAGGGTTTATTTATTATACTCCGACAGCGACTCACTCACCGGCAAGAGTTTCTACCGGTAATATCTACCGTCTCTCCATTCCCTCTCTTAGGTCAAACAATGGGGTAGCGGGCATGTCTTCCCAGCCTTGGTATTGATACGAAGTCGATCGATTCTCATGGGGATCTTCTCGACAAAAACCCTAGCAATGGTGGCGGCTGATGAGACAATTGGATTGATGATGATATTGAGAACATGCTTCAACATTTGGATCTTAAAATACGACGAGCTTAACCTTAAAAAAATGACGAGCTTGCCCATATGGTGCTTGGGGCTGAAAAGGTAAAGAGTATTGATGGCTCATTTTTAGAGAAATATGATACAACAGGGGCCAGCTAAAGGAAATATGCCCTAGAGGCAATAATAAAGTTACTATTTATTTTCTTATATCATGATAAATGTTTATTATTCATGCTAGAATTGTATTAACCGGAAACATGATACATGTGTGAATACATAGACAAACAGAGTGTCACTAGTATGCCTCTATCGTTAATCAAAGATGGTTATGTTTCCTAGCCATAGACAAAGAGTTGTCATTTGATTAACAGGATCACATCATTAGGAGAATGATGTGATTGACTTGACCCGTTCCGTTAGCTTAGCACTTGATCGTTTAGTATGTTGCTATTGCTTTCTTCATGACTTATACATGTTCCTATGACTATGAGATTATGCAACTCCCGTTTACCGGAGGAACACTTTGTGTGCTACCAAACATCACAACGTAACCGGGTGATTATAAAGGTGCTCTACAGGTGTCTCCGAAGGTACTTGTTGGGTTGGCGTATTTCGAGATTAGGATTTGTCACTCCGATTGTCGGAGAGGTATCTCTGGGCCCACTCGGTAATGCACATCACTTAAGCCTTGCAAACATTGCAACTAATGAGTTAGTTGCGGGATGATGTATTATGGAACGAGTAAAGAGACTTGCCGGTAACGAGATTGAACTAGGTATTGAGATACCGACGATCGAATCTCGGGTAAGTAACATACCGATGACAAAGGGAACAACGTATGTTGTTATGTGGTTTGACCGATAAAGATCTTTGTAGAATATGTGAGAGCCAATATGAACATCCAGGTTCCGCTATTGGTTATTGACCGGAGACGTGTCTCGGTCATGTCCACATAGTTCTCGAACCCGTAGGGTCCGCACGCTTAAAGTTCAATGACGGTTATATTATGAGTTTATGTGTTTTGATGTACCAAAGGTAGTTCGGAGTCCCGGATATGATCACGGACATGACGAGGAGTCTCGAAAGGGTCGAGACATGAAGATTGATATATTGGACGACTATATTCGGACACCGAAATAGTTCCGGGGGTTATCGGATATATATCGGAGTACCGGGGGGTTACCGGAACCCCCCGGAGGTTATTGGGCCTAATGGGCCCAAGTGGTGGAAGAGGAGAGGCGGCCAAGGGGCAGCCGCGCGCCCCTCCCCCCCCCCCCCCCCAAGTCCGAATTGGACAAGGAGGGGGCGGCGCCCCCCTTTCCTTTCCCCCTCTCTCTCCTTCCCTCTCCTCTCCTACTCCAACATGGAAGGGGGGAGTCCTACTCCCACCGGGAGTAGGACTCCTTTATATACGGGAAGGGAGGCACCCCTTAGAGACACAACAATTGATCCCTTGGATCTCTTAGCCGTGTGCGGTGCCCCCCTCCACCATAATCCACCTCGGTCATATCGTAGCGGTGCTTAGGCGAAGCCCTGCGTCGGTAGAACATCATCATCGTCACCACGCCGTCGTGCTGACGGAACTCTTCCTCAAAGCTCGGCTGGATCGGAGTTCGAGGGACGTCATTGAGTTGAACGTGTGCTGAACTCGGAGGTGCCGTGCGTTCGGTACTTGATCGGTCGGATCGTGAAGACGTACGACTACATCAACGCGTTGTGCTAACGCTTCCGCTTTCGGTCTACGAGGGTACGTGGATACACTCTCCCTCTCGTTGCTATGCATCACCATGATCTTGCGTGTGCGTAGGAATTTTTTTGAAATTACTACGTTCCCCAACAGTGGCATCCGAGCCAAGTTTTATGCGTTGATGTTATATGCACGGGTAGAACACAAGTGAGTTGTGGGCGATACAAGTCATACTGCTTACCAGCATGTCACACTTTGGTTCGGCGGTATTGTTGGATGAAGCGGCCCGGACCGACATTACGCGTACGCTTACGCGAGACTGGTTCTACCGACGTGCTTTGCACACAGGTGGCTGGCGGGTGTCAGTTTCTCCAACTTTAGTTGAACCGAGTGTGGCTACGCCCGGTCCTTGAGAAGGTTAAAACAGCACTAACTTGACGAACTATCGTTGTGGTTTTGATGCGTAGGTATGAACGGTTCTTGCTCAGCCCGTAGCAGCCATGTAAAACTTGCAACAACAAAGTAGAGGACGTCTAACTTGTTTTTGCAGGGCATGTTGTGATGTGATATGGTCAAGGCATGATGCTATATTTTATTGTATGAGATGATCATGTTTTGTAACCGAGTTATCGGCAACTGGCAGGAGCCATATGGTTGTCGCTTTATTGTATGCAATGCAATCGCCCTGTAATTGCTTTACTTTATCACTAAGCGGTAGCGATAGTCGTAGAAGCAATATTTGGCGAGACGACAACGATGCTACGATGGAGATCAAGGTGTCGCGCCGATGACGATGGTGATCATGACGGTGCTTCGGAGATGGAGATCACAAGCACAACATGATGATGGCCATATCATATCACTTATATTGATTGCACGTGATGTTTATATTTTATGCATCTTATCTTGCTTTGATTGACGGTAGCATTATAAGATGATCTCTCACTAAATTATCAAGGTATAAGTGTTCTCCCTGAGTATGCACCGTTGCCAAACTTCGTCGTGCCCAGACACCACGTGATGATCGGGTGTGATAAGCTCTACGTCCATCTACAACGGGTGCAAGCCAGTTTTGCACACGCAGAATACTCAGGTTAAACTTGACGAGCCTGGCATATGCAGATATGGCCTCGGAACACTGAGACCGAAAGGTCGAGCGTGAATCATATAGTAGATATGATCAACATAGTGATGTTCACCATTGAAAACTACTCCATTTCACGTGATGATCGGTTATGGTTTAGTTGATTTGGATCACGTGATCACTTAGATGATTAGAGGGATGTCTATCTAAGTGGGAGTTCTTAAGTAATATGATTAATTGAACTTAAATTTATCATGAACTTAGTACCTGATAGTATTTTGCATGTCTATATTTGTTGTAGATAGATGGCTCGTGCTGTTGTTCCGTTGAATTTTAATGCGTTCCTTGAGAAAGCAAAGTTGAAAGATGATGGTAGCAATTACACGGACTGGGTCCGTAACTTGAGGATTATCCTCATTGCTGCACAGAAGAATTACATCCTGGAAGCACCACTAAGTGCCAAACCTGCTGCAGGAGCAACACCAGATGTTATGAACGTCTGGCAGAGCAAAGCTAATGACTACTCGATAGTTCAGTGTGCCATGCTTTACGGCTTAGAACCGGGACTTCAACGACGTTTTGAACGTCATGGAGCATATGAGATGTTCCAGGAGTTGAAGTTAATATTTCAAGCAAATACCCGGATTGAGAGATATGAAGTCTCCAATAAGTTCTACAGCTGCAAGATGGAGGAGAATAGTTCTGTCAGTGAGCATATACTCAGAATGTCTGGGTATAACAATCACTTGATTCAACTGGGAGTTAATCTTCCGGATGATAGCGCCATTGACAGAATTCGTCAATCACTGCCACCAAGCTACAAGAGCTTCATGATGAACTATAACATGCAAGGGATAGATAAGACGATTTCCGAGCTCTTCGCAATGCTAAAGGCTGCAGAGGTAGAAATCAAGAAGGAGCATCAAGTGTTGATGGTCAATAAGACCACCAGTTTCAAAGGGCAAAGGGAAGAAGAAGGGGAACTTCAAGAAGAATAGCAAACAAGTTGCTGCTCAAGAGAAGAAACCCAAGTCTAGACCTAAGCCTGAGACTGAGTGCTTCTACTGCAAGCAGACTGGTCATTGGAAGCGGATGCCCCAAGTATTTGGCGGATAAGAAGGATGGCAAGGTGAACAAAGGTATATGTGATATACATGTTATTGATGTGTACCTTACCAGAGCTCTGAGTAGCACCTGGGTATTTGATACTGGTTCTGTTGCTAATATTTGCAACTCAAAACAGGGACTACGGATTAAGCGAACACTGGCTAAGGACGAGGTGACGATGCGCGTGGGGAATGGTTCCAAAGTCGATGTGATCGCCGTCGGCACGCTACCTCTACATCTACCTTCGGGATTAGTTTTAGACCTAAATAATTGTTATTTAGTGCCAGCGTTGAGCATGAACATTATATCTGGATCTTGTTTGATGCGAGACGGTTATTCATTTAAATCTGAGAATAATGGTTGTTCTATTTATATGAGTAATGGTCATGCACCCTTGAAGAGTGGTCTATTTTTGATGAATCTCGATAGTAGTGATACACATATTCATAGTGTTGAAGCCAAAAGATGCAGAGTTGATAATGATAGTGCAACTTATTTGTGGCACTGCCGTTTGGGTCATATTGGTGTAAAGCGCATGAAGAAACTCCATACTGATGGACTTTTGGAATCACTTGATTATGAATCACTTGGTACTTGCGAACCATGCCTCATGGGCAAGATGACTAAAACGCCGTTCTCTGGAACTATGGAGCGAGCAACTGATTTGTTGGAGATCATACATACTGATGTATGTGGTCCAATGAATGTTGAGGCTCGCGGCAGGTATCGTTATTTTCTCACCTTCACAGATAATTTAAGCAGATATGGGTATATCTACTTAATGAAACATAAGTCTGAAACATTTGAAAATTTCAAAGAATTTCAGAGTGAAGTTGAAAATCATCGTAACAAGAAAATAAAGTTTCTGCGATCTGATCGTGGAGGAGAATATTTGAGTTACGAGTTTGGTCTACATTTGAAACAATGCGGAATAGTTTCGCAACTCACGCCACCCGGAACACCACAGCGTAATGGTGTGTCCGAACGTCGTAATCGTACTTTACTAGATATGGTGCGGTCTATGATGTCTCTTACTGATTTACCGCTATCGTTTTGGGGTTATGCTTTAGAGACGGCCGCATTCACGTTAAATAGGGCACCATCAAAATCCGTTGAGACGACGCCTTATGAACTGTGGTTTGGCAAGAAACGAAAGTTGTCATTTCTTAAAGTTTGGGGCTGCGATGCTTATGTGAAAAAGCTTCAACCTGATAAGCTCGAACCCAAATCGGAGAAATGTGTCTTCATAGGATACCCAAAGGAAACTGTTGGGTACACCTTCTATCACAGATCCGAAGGCAAGACATTCGTTGCTAAGAATGGATCCTTTCTAGAGAATGAGTTTATCTCGAAAGAAGTGAGTGGGAGGAAAGTAGAACTTGATGAGGTAACAATACCTGCTCCCTTATTGGAAAATAGTTCATCACAGAAACCGGTTCCTGTGGCGTCTACACCAATTAGTGAGGAAGTTAATGATGATGATCATGAAACTTCAGATCAAGTTGTTACTGAACCTCGTAGGTCAACCAGAGTAAGATCCGCACCAGAGTGGTACGGTAATCCTGTTCCGGAGGTTATGTTACTAGACCATGACGAACCTACGAACTATGAAGAAGCGATGGTGAGCCCAGATTCCGCAAAATGGCTTGAGGCCATGAAATCTGAGATGGGATCCATGTATGAGAACAAAGTATGGACTTTGGTTGACTTGCCCGATGATCGGCAAGCCATCGAGAATAAATGGATCTTCAAGAAGAAGACTGACGCTGACGGTAATGTTACTGTCTATAAAGCTCGACTTGTTGCAAAAGGTTTTCGACAAGTTCAAGGGATTGACTACGATGAGACCTTCTCACCCATAGCGATGCTTAAGTCTGTCCGAATCATGTTAGCAATAGCCGCATTTTATGATTATGAAATTTGGCAAATGGATGTCAAAACTGCATTCCTGAATGGATTTCTGGAAGAAGAGTTGTATATGATGCAACCGGAAGGTTTTGTCGATCCAAAGGGAACTAACAAAGTGTGCAAGCTCCAGCAATCCATTTATGGACTGGTGCAAGCCTCTCGGAGTTGGAATAAACGTTTTGATAGTGTGATCAAAGCATATGGTTTTATACAGACTTTTGGAGAAGCCTATATTTACAAGAAAGTGAGTGGGAGCTCTGTAGCATTTCTGATATTATATGTGGATGACATATTGTTGATTGGAAATGATATAGAATTTCTGGATAGCATAAAAGGATATTTGAATAAGAGTTTTTCAATGAAAGACCTCGGTGAAGCTGCTTATATATTGGGCATCAAGATCTATAGAGATAGATCAAGACGCTTAATTGGACTTTCACAAAGCACATACCTTGACAAAGTTTTGAAGAAGTTCAAAATGGATCAAGCAAAGAAAGGGTTCTTGCCTGTGTTACAAGGTGTCAAGTTGAGTAAGACTCAATGCCCGACCACTGCAGAAGATAGAGAGAAAATGAAAGATGTTCCCTATGCTTCAGCCATAGGCTCTATCATGTATGCAATGTTGTGTACCAGACCTGATGTGTGCCTTGCTATTAGTTTAGCAGGGAGGTACCAAAGTAATCCAGGAGTGGATCACTGGACAGAGCTCAAGAACATCCTGAAATACCTGAAAAGGACTAAGGATATGTTTCTTGTTTATGGAGGTGACAAAGAGCTCATCGTAAATGGTTACGTCGATGCAAGCTTTGACACTAATCCGGACGATTCTAAATCGCAAACCGGATACGTGTTTTTATTGAACGGTGGAGCTGTCAGTTGGTGCAGTTCTAAACAAAGCATCGTAGCGGGATCTACATGTGAAGCGGAGTACATAGCTGCTTCGGAAGCATCAAATGAAGGAGTCTGGATGAAGGAGTTCATATCCGATCTAGGTGCCATACCTAGTGCGTCGGGTCCAATGAAAATCTTTTGTGACAATACTGGTGCAATTGCTTTGGCAAAGGAATCCAGATTTCACAAGAGAACCAAGCACATCAAGAGACGCTTCAACTCCATCCGGGATCAAGTCCAGGTGGGAGACATAGAGATTTGCAAGATACATACGGATCTGAATGTTGCAGACCCGTTGACTAAGCCTCTTCCACGAGCAAAACATGATCAGCACCAAGGCTCCATGGGTGTTAGAATCATTACTGTGTAATCTAGATTATTGACTCTAGTGCAAGTGGGAGACTGAAGGAAATATGCCCTAGAGGCAATAATAAAGTTATTATTTATTTCTTTATATCATGATAAATGTTTATTATTCATGCTAGAATTGTATTAACCGGAAACATGATACATGTGTGAATACATAGACAAACAGAGTGTCAATAGTGTGCCTCTACTTGACTAGCTCGTTAATCAAAGATGGTTATGTTTCCTAGCCATAGACAAAGAGTTGTCATTTGATTAACGGGATCACATCATTAGGAGAATGATGTGATTGACTTGACCCATTCCGTTAGCTTAGCACTTGATCGTTTAGTATGTTGCTATTGCTTTCTTCATGACTTATACATGTTACTATGACTATGAGATTATGCAACTCCCGTTTACCGGAGAAACACTTTGTGTGCTACCAAACGTCACAACGTAACTCGGTGATTATAAAGGTGCTCTAAAGGTGTCTCCGAAGGTACTTGTTGGGTTGGCGTATTTCGAGATTAGGATTTTTCACTCCGATTGTCGGAGAGGTATCTCTGGGCCCACTCGGTAATGCACATCACTTAAGCCTTGCAAGAATTGCAACTAATGAGTTAGTTGCGGGATGATGTATTATGGAACGAGTAAAGAGACTTGCCGGTAACGAGATTGAACTAGGTATAAAGATCTTTGTTGAATATGTGGGAGCCAATATGAACATCTAGGTACCGCTATTGGTTATTGACCGGAGACGTGTCTCGGTCATGTCTACATAGTTCTCGAACCCGTAGGGTCCGCACGCTTAAAGTTCGATGATGGTTATATTATGAGTTTATGTGTTTTGATGTACCGAAGGTAGTTCGGGGTCCTGGATATGATCACGGACATGACGAGGAGTCTCGAAAGGGTCGAGACATGAAGATTGATATATTGGACGACTATATTCGGACACCGGAATAGTTCCGAGGGTTATCGGATATATACCGGAGTACCGGGGGGTTACCGGAACCCCCCCCCCCCCGGAGGTTATTGGGCCTAATGGGCCCAAGTGGTGGAAGAGGAGAGGCGGCCAAGGGGCAGCCGCGCGCCCCTCCCCCCCAAGTCCGAATTGGACAAGGAGGGGGGCGGCGCCCCCCCTTTCCTTTCCCCCTCTCTCTCCTTCCCTTTCCTCTCCTACTCCAACATGGAAGGGGGGAGTCCTACTCCCGGTGGGAGTAGGACTCCTTATGGGGCGCGCCAAGGGTGTGTTGGAAATATGCCCTAGAGGCAATAATAAAATGGTTATTATTGTATTTCCTTGTTCATGATAATTGTCTGTTGTTCATGCTATAATTGTATTAACTGGAAACCGTAATACATGTGTGAATACATAGACCACAACATGTCCCTAGTAAGCCTCTAGTTGACTAGCTAGTTGATCAATAGATGGTTATGGTTTCCTGACCATGGACATTGGATGTCATTGATAACGGGATCACATCATTAGGAGAATGATGTGATGGACAAGACCCAATCCTAAGCATAGCACAAGATCGTGTAGTTCGTTTGCTAGAGCTTTTCTAATGTCAAGTATCATTTCCTTAGACCATGAGATTGTGCAACTCCCGGATACCGTAGGAATGCTTTGGGTGTACCAAACGTCACAACGTAACTGGGTGGCTATAAAGGTGCACTACAGGTATCTCCGAAAGTGTCTGTTGGGTTGGCACGAATCGAGACTGGGATTTGTCACTCCGTATGACGGAGAGGTATCTCTGGGCCCACTCGGTAATGCATCATCATAATGAGCTCAGTGTGACCAAGTGTTTGGTCACGGGATCATGCATTACGGTACGAGTAAAGTGACTTGCCGGTAACGAGATTGAACAAGGTATTGGGATACCGACGATCGAATCTCGGGCAAGTAACGTACCGATTGACAAAGGGAATTGTATACGGGATTGATTGAATCCTCGACATCGTGGTTCATCCGATGAGATCATCGTGGAACATGTGGGAGCCAACATGGGTATCCAGATCCCGTTGTTGGTTATTGACCGGAGAGTCGTCTCGGTCATGTCTGCATGTCTCCCGAACCCGTAGGGTCTACACACTTAAGGTTCGGTGACGCTAGGGTTGTAGAGATATTAGTATGCGGAAATCCGAAAGTCGTTCGGAGTCCCGGATGAGATCCCGGACGTCACGAGGAGTTCCGGAATGGTCCGGAGGTAAAGATTTATATATGGGAAGTCCTACTTTGGCCACCGGAAAATGTTCGGGATTTTTCGGTATTGTACCGGGAAGGTTCTAGAAGGTTCCGAAGTGGGGCCCACCTGCATGGGGGGACCCACATGAACGTGGGTAGTGGGGGCAAGGCCCCACACCCCTGGTCAAGGCGCACCAAGATCCCACCTTAGAAGGAATAAGATCATATCCCGAAGGGATAAGATCAAGATCCCTAAAAAAGGGGGATAACAATCGGTGGGGAAGGGAAATGATGGGATTTCTTTCCCCCACCTTTGCCAACGCCCCAATGGACTTGGAGGGCAAGAAACCAGCCCCCTCCACCCCTATATATAGTGGGGAGGCGCATGGGAGCAGCACCCCAAGCCCTGGCGCCTCCCTCCCTTCCGTGACACCTCTTCCTCCCCGCTTGCGCTTGGCGAAGCCCTGCCGGGATCCCGCTACTTCCACCACCACGTCGTCGTGCTGCTGGATCTCCATCAACTTCTCCTCCCCCCCCCTTGCTGGATCAAGAAGGAGGAGACGTCCCCACTCCGTACGTGTGTTGAACGCGGAGGTGTCGTCCGTTCGGCGCTAGGATCATCGATGATTTGGATCACGACGAGTATGACTCCATCAACCCCGTTCTCTTGAAAGCTTCCGCTCGCGATCTACAAGGGTATGTAGATGCACACTTTTCCCTCTCGTTGCTAGAAGACTCCATAGATTGTTCTTGGTGATGCGTAAAAAAATTTGAATTATTGCTACGTTCCCCAACAGTGGCATCATGAGCCAGGTCTATGCGTAGATTCTATGCACGAGTAGAACACAAAGTAGTTGTGGGCGATGATTTGTTCAATTTGCTTGCCGTTACTAGTCTTATCTTGATTCGGCGGCATTGTGGGATGAAGCGGCCTGGACCGACCTTACACGTACTCTTACGTGAGACAGGTTCCACCGACTGACATGCACTTGATGCATAAGGTGGCTAGCGGGTGTCTGTCTCTCCCACTTTAGTTGGATCAGATTCGATGAAAAGGGTCCTTATGAAGGGTAAATAGCAATTGGCATATCACCGTTGTGGCTTTTGCGTAGGTAAGAAACGTTCTTGCTAGAAACCCATAGCAGCCACGTAAAACATGCAACAACAATTAGAAGACGTCTAACTTGTTTTTGCAGGGTATGCTATGTGATGTGATATGGCCAAAAGGATGTGATGAATTATATATGTGATGTATGAGATTGATCATGTTCTTGTAATAGGAATCACGACTTTCATGTCGATGAGTATGACAACCGGCAGGAGCCATAGGAGTTGTCTTAATTTATTGTATGACCTGCGTGTCAATGAAAACGCCATGTAATTACTTTACTTTATTGCTAACCGTTAGCCATAGTAGTAGAAGTAATAGTTGGCGAGACAACTTCATGAAGACACGGTGATGGAGATCATGATGATGGAGATCATGGTGTCATGCCGGTGACGAAGGTGATCATGCCGCGCCTCGAAGATGGAGATCAAAGGCGCAAGATGATATTGGCCATATCATGTCACTTTATGATTTGCATGTGATATTTGTCATGTTTACATCTTATTTGCTTAGAACGACGGTAGCATAAATAAGATGATCCCTCACTAAAATTTCAAGAGATGTGTTCCCCCTAACTGTGCACCGTTGCGAAGGTTCGTTGTTTCGAAGCACCACGTGATGATCGGGTGTGATAGATTCTAACGTTCGCATACAACGGGTGTTGACGAGCCTAGCATGTACAGACATGGCCTCGGAACACAAGCAAAACACTTAGGTTGACTTGACGAGCCTAGCATGTACAGACATGGCCTCGGAACACAAGAGACCGAAAGGTCGAACATGAATCGTATAGTAGATACGATCAACATGGAGATGTTCACCGATGATGACTAGTCCGTCTCACGTGATGATCGAACACGGCCTAGTCTATTCGGATCATGTATCACTTAGATGACTAGAGGGATGTCTATCTAAGTGGGAGTTCATTAAATAATCAGATGAACTTAATTATGATGAACATAGTCAAAA
The DNA here is from genome assembly GCF_002575655.3 of Aegilops tauschii subsp. strangulata. Taxonomy (NCBI): domain Eukaryota; kingdom Viridiplantae; phylum Streptophyta; class Magnoliopsida; order Poales; family Poaceae; genus Aegilops; species Aegilops tauschii. Next base: position 628,439,719 of record NC_053036.3, on the reverse strand, counting down.
GGTCTTTGCAAATAATGTCGTAGCTTACGCTTTAGTTCTACTAAGATATGTTCCTAGAGAAAATTTAGTTGAAAGTTGACAGTAGCAATTATGCGGACTGGGTCCGTAAAATGAGGATTGTCCTCATTGCTGCACAGAAGGCTTATGTCCTTAATGCACCGCTCGGTGTGCTGAACCTCGAGCGTCATCTGTAGATGTTACGAAACATCTGACATACACGTTTTGATGACTACGTGATATTTCAGTGTGTGATGCTAACGGTTTAAAATTGTGGCACCAAAGACGGTTTTGAAACATCGCAGAACATATGAGATGTTCCAAAGACTGAAATTGGGATTTCAGACTAATGCCCACGTCAAGAGGTATGAGACCTCTGACAAGTTTCTTAAGCCTGCAAACTAAGGGAGAAAATCTCAATCGTTGAGCATGTGCTCAGATTGTCTGAGTACTACAATCACTTGAATCGAGTGGGAGTTAATCTTCCAGATGAGATAGTGATGGTTCTCCATAGTCACTGCCACCAAGCTATTAGAGCTTCGTGATGAACTATAACATATCAGGGATAGACATGATGATCCTTGAGCAACTCGCGATGTTTGACACCACGAAAGTAGAAATCAAGAAGGTAAAACCACTAGTTTCTAGAAGGGCAAGGGCAAGAAGGGATACTTCATGAAATGGCAAATCAGTTGCTGCTCTAGTGAAGAAACCCAAGGTTGAACCCAAACCCGAGACTAAGTGCTTCTGAAATGAGGGGAACGGTCACTGAAGCAGAACTACCCTAGATACTTCGTAGATGAGAAGGCTGGCAAGGTCGACAGAAGTATATTGGATATACATTATATTAATGTGTACTTTACTAGTACTCCTAGTAGCACCAGGGTATTAGATACCGGTTCGGTTGCTAAGTGTTAGTAACTCGAAATAAAAGCTGCGGAATAAACGGAGACTAGCTAAAGGTGAGATGACGATATGTGTTGGAAGTGTTTCCAAGGTTGATGTGATCAAGCATCGCATGCTCCCTCTACCATCGAGATTGGGGTTAAACCTGAATAGTAATTATTTGGTGTTTGCGTTGAGTATAGACATGATTGGATTATGTTTATCGCAATACGGTTATTCATTAAAGGAGAATAATGGTTACTCTGTCTATTTGAATAATACCTTCAATGGTCTTGCACCTAAAATGAATGGTTTATTGAATCTCGATCGTAGTGATACACATGTTCATGCCAAAAGATATAAGATAGTAATGATAGTACCACATACTTGTGGCACTGCCACTTGAGTCATATTGGTATAAAACGCATGAAGAAGCTCCATGCTGATGGATCTTTGGACTCACTCGTTTTTGAAAAGATTGAGACATGCGAACCATGTCTATTAGTATATATGCATGAAGAAAGTCCATACGGATGGATCGTTTGGACTCACTTGATTTTGAATCACTTGAGACATGCAAATCATACCACATGGGCAAGATGACTAAAAGGCCTCGTTTTCAGTAAGATGGAACAAGAAAGCAACTTGTTGGAAGTAATACATTTTGATGTGTGCAGTCCAATGAATGCTGAGGCATGCAGTGGATATCGTTATGTTCTTGCTTCACAGATGATTTGAGTAGATGCTAAGAATATTTACTTGATGAAACACAAGTCTGAATTATTGAAAGGTTCAAGTAATTTCAGAGTGAAGTTGAAGATCGTCGTGACAAGAGGATAAAATGTCTATGATATGATCATAGAGATGAATATCTGAGTTACGAGTTTGGCACACAATTAAGAAATTGTGGAAATTGTTTCACGACTAATACCGCCTGGAACACCATATTGTGATGGTGTGTCCGAACATCATAACTGCACCCTATTGGATATGGTGCATACCATAATGTCCCTTATCGAATTACAACTATCGTTTATGGGTTAGGCATTAGAGACAACCGCATTCACTTTAAATAGGGCACCACGCAATTCCGTTGAGACGACACCGTATGAACTATGGTTTAGAGAAACCTAAGCTGTCGTTTCTTAAAAGTTTGGGGCTGCGACGCTTATGTGAAAAAGTTTCAGGCTGATAAGCTCGAACCCAAAGCGGATAAATGCATCTTCATAGAATACCCAAAACAGTTGGGTATACCTCCTATTTCAGACCTGGAAGCAAAAGTGATTGTTTCTAGTAACGGGTCCTTTCTCGAGGAAAAGTTTCTCTCGAAAGAATTGAGTGGGAGGATGGTGGAGACTTGATGAGGTTACTGAACCATGACTTCAACTAGTGTGTAGCAGGGCACAGGAAGTTGTTCCTGTGGCACCTACACCAATTGAAGTGGAAGCTTATGATAGTGATCATGAAACTTCGGATCAAGTCACTACCAAACCTCGTAGGTCGACAAGGATGCGTACTACTTCAGAGTGGTACATAATCCTGTCTTGGAAGTCATGTTGCTAGACAACGATGAACCTACGAGCTATGGAGAAGCGATGGTGGGCCCGGATTCCGACGAATGGCTCGAGGCCATAAAATCCGAGAGAGGATCCATGTATAAAAACAAAGTATAGACTTTGGAAGAACTACTTGATGGTCGTAAGGCTGTTGGGTGCAGATGGATTTGAAAAGGAAGACAGACAATGATGGTAAGTGTCACCATTAAGAAAGCTCGACTTGTCGTTAAGATGTTTTCCGACAAGTTCAAGGAGTTGACTGCGATGAGACTTTCTCACTCGTAGCGATGCTAAGAGTCTGTTGGAATTATATTAGCAGTTACTGCATTATTTATGAAATCTTGCAGATAGGATGTCAAAACATTGTTTCCTCGACGATTTTCTTGAGGAAAGGTTGTATGTGATACAACCAGAAGGTTTTATCAATCCTGAAAGATGCTAACAAGTATGCAAAGCTCCAGCAATCCTTCTAAGGACTGGAGTAAGCATCTCGAAGTTGGAATATGCGCTTTGATGAGATGATCAAAGATTTTGGGTTTATACAAAGTTTATGAGAACTTGTATTTCCAAAGAAGTGAGTGGGAGCACTATAGAATTTTTTATGAGTATATGTTGTTAACATATTGTTGATCAGAAATGATGTAGAATTTCTGGAAAGCATATAGGGTTATTTGAAAAGTGTTTTTCAATGGAAAACCTGGATTAAGCTACTTGAACATTGAGCATCAAGATCTATAAGGATAGATCAAAAAAACGCTTAATAGTACTTTCAAATGAATACATACCGTGACAAGATTTTGAAGGAGTTCAAAATAGATCAGCAAAGAAGGAGTTCTTGGCTGTGTTACAAGGTGTGAGTATTGAGTAAGACTCAAGACCTGACCACTGCAGAAGAGAGAGAAAGGACGAAGGTCGTCCCCTATGCTTTAGACGTAGGCTCTACAGTATGCTATGCTGTGTACCGCACCTGAAGTGTGCCTTGCCATGAGTTAGTGAAGGGGTACAATAGTGATCCGGGAATGGATCACATGACAGCGGTCGAACTTATCCTTAGTATCTAGTGGACTAAGGAATTTTCTCGATTATGGAGGTGGTAAAACAGTTCGTCGTAAAGGGTTACGTCGATGCAAACTTTGACACTAATCCGGATGACTCTGGTAGTAAACCGGATTCGTATAGTAGAGCAGTTATTTGGAATAGCTCCAAGTAGCGCGTAGTAGCTACATCTACAAGATGACATAGAGATTTGTAAAGCACACACGGATCTGAATGTTGCAGACCCGTTGACTAAAACCTCTCTCGTAAGCATAACATGATCAAACCCTAGAACTCATTGAGTGTTAATCACATGGTGATTCTGACTAGATTATTGACTCTAGTGAACTTTGAGTGTTAATCACATGGTGATGTGAACTAGATTATTGACTCTAGTGCAAGTGGGAGACTGTTGGAAATATGCCCTAGAGGCAATAATAAAATGGTTATTATTGTATTTCCTTGTTCATGATAATTGTCTGTTGTTCATGCTATAATTGTATTAACTGGAAACCGTAATACATGTGTGAATACATAGACCACAACATGTCCCTAGTAAGCCTCTAGTTGACTAGCTCGTTGATCAATAGATGGTTATGGTTTCCTGACCATGGACATTGGATGTCATTGATAACGGGATCACATCATTAGGAGAATGATGTGATGGACAAGACCCAATCCTAAGCATAGCACAAGATCGTGTAGTTCGTTTGCTAGAGCTTTTCTAATGTCAAGTATCATTTCCTTAGACCATGAGATTGTGCAACTCCCGGATACCGTAGGAATGCTTTGGGTGTACCAAACGTCACAACGTAACTGGGTGGCTATAAAGGTGCACTACAGGTATCTCCGAAAGTGTCTGTTGGGTTTGCACGAATCGAGACTGGGATTTGTCACTCCGTATGACGGAGAGGTATCTCTGGGCCCACTCGGTAATGCATCATCATAATGAGCTCAATGTGACCAAGTGTTTGGTCACGGGATCATGCATTACGGTACGAGTAAAGTGACTTGCCGGTAACGAGATTGAACAAGGTATTGGGATACCGACGATCGAATCTCGGGCAAGTAACGTACCGATTGACAAAGGGAATTGTATACGGGATTGATTGAATCCTCGACATCGTGGTTCATCCGATGAGATCATCGTGGAACATGTGGGAGCCAACATGGGTATCCAGATCCCGTTGTTGGTTATTGACCGGAGAGTCGTCTCGGTCATGTCTGCATGTCTCCCGAACCCGTAGGGTCTACACACTTAAGGTTCGGTGACGCTAGGGTTGTAGAGATATTAGTATGCGGAAATCCGAAAGTCGTTCGGAGTCCCGGATGAGATCCCGGACGTCACGAGGAGTTCCGGAATGGTCCGGAGGTAAAGATTTATATATGGGAAGTCCTACTTTGGCCACCGGAAAATGTTCGGGATTTTTCGGTATTGTACCGGGAAGGTTCTAGAAGGTTCCGAAGTGGGGCCCACCTGCATGGGGGGACCCACATGAACGTGGGTAGTGGGGGCAAGGCCCCACACCCCTGGTCAAGGCACACCAAGATCCCACCTTAGAAGGAATAAGATCATATCCCGAAGGGATAAGATCAAGATCCCTAAAAAAGGGGGATAACAATCGGTGGGGAAGGGAAATGATGGGATTTCTTTCCCCCACCTTTGCCAACGCCCAATGGACTTGGAGGGCAAGAAACCAGCCCCATCCGCCCCTATATAGAGTGGGGAGGCGCATGGGAGCAGCACCCCAAGCCCTGGCGCCTCCTTCCCTTCCGTGACACCTCTTCCTCCCCGCTTGCGCTTGGCGAAGCCCTGCCGGGATCCCGCTACTTCCACCACCACGCCGTCGTGCTGCTGGATCTCCATCAACTTCTCCTCCCCCCTTGCTGGATCAAGAAGGAGGAGACGTCCCCGCTCCGTACGTGTGTTGAACGCGGAGGTGCCGTCCGTTCGGCGCTAGGATCATCGGTGATTTGGATCACGACGAGTACGACTCCATCAACCCCGTTCTCTTGAACGCTTCCGCTCGTGATCTACAAGGGTATGTAGATGCACTCCTCCCCTCTCGTTGCTAGCATCTCCTAGATTGATCTTGGTGACACGTAGGAAAATTTTGAATTTCTGCTACGTTCTCCAACAGGGTGGCCGGGCCCCTCCCCCTCCTCCACTCCTTTTTATACGAGGAGGGAGGCACCCCCTAGAGACACAACAATTGATCCCTTGGATCTCTTAGCCGTGTGCGGTGCCCCCTCCACCATAATCCACCTCGGTCATATCGTAGCGGTGCTTAGGCGAAGCCCTGCGTCGGTAGAACATCATCCAGGGCCGGCCCTGGGGCATGGGCGACGGGGCGACGGCCCAGGCGAGGGAGGGGCACATGATGGAGTATATGCATATACTATAGCCCAGCAAAAAGAAAGTAAAAAATTACAAAAGAATTAAAGAAAAGAAATAGGATGGGCTAGGCGGCCCAGATATATCTAGCTAGCGTTCGCTGATGGATACGCGAAGGCCAAGCGGCGCCGTGTCTCAGGCTCGTTTCGACGTTTCCTTCGTAGGTTCGTCGCCCTCGCCCGCCCGTCGGCCTTCTCGCTCGCTCGGCTCCTTGCCCCTTGGCCCTTGCCGCGTCGCCCTCGCCTCGCCGGCTCACCGTCGCCGCCACACAGCAGTCTGGCAGGCAGGCGGCAGCCCGGCCATCCGGCATCCGGCACCGCGGCAATATGGCAATACCTATACAAGTACGCATCCGACTGGAAGTCAAGAAGTACGCATCCATGTTCCTGTCCATCCCCAAACCTCAATTTGACAATCTCAGTAGTTTATTTATTCTTTATTTAGTATGTACGTATTGTAATCCAATCTATCAATTTTTTGTCATTCTATGTAACATGTCTAGGGTTCCAGTCATCCGATCTATAAATTCCTAATTCTTTGTATGCTCTTTTGATCTTTTCTTCATGATTTTAGGACATTAGTCTGCCATGTTACCTAAGAAGAAGCAATTGTCGGGTGCTGAAAAAAGGAGGAAAAAGAAAGAAAGTAATCTGAAAATTCTAGCAGTGAAGGGTTCTTTGAAAATTCTAGCACTAAAGTATTATTGTTATCGATGGAGTCAGTCTAATTTCGTTCTTATTTAAGGTAATCATGTCATGTTAGTTTCATTTTGCGATCTTTTTAGTACCATTGTTTTTTATGGAGTCGGTTCGAATTTGGTTATTATTGTTCTTGATGGAATCATTTGAATTATTATACTCATATTTTAAACTAAAGATGTGTGATTGAAAGTTACTTTTAATAAGTTATATATATAACACACGCATACATATATATTGTCTTAGGACTTAGGACATAGGGGCCCATGTCGTCGAGTTCGCCTAGGGCCTCCCGAAACACAGGGCCGGCCCTGACATCATCATCGTCACCACGCCGTCGTGCTGACGGAACTCTTCCTCAAAGCTCGACTGAGTCGGAATTCGAGGGACGTCATCGAGTTGAACGTGTGCTGAACTCGAAGGTACCGTGCGTTAGGTACTTGATCGGTCGGATCGTGAAGACGTACGACTACATCAACCGCGTTATGCTAACGCTTCCGCTTTCGGTCTACGAGGGTACGTGGATACACTCTCCCCTCTCGTTGCTATGCATCACCATGCTCTTGCGTGTGCGTAAGAATTTTTTTGAAATTACTACGTTCCCCAACACCAGCATGGTCCTACGTGATGATAGGGGAGCGATCGTCGACTCGTCCTGCCGCGAACTGAGATTGGCCACAATGGGTAGTAACATAGACTAGTAGCATTCACATGTTACTAGTCTATGTTACTACCTCTATAGTGGGGAGTAACATATATGTGGTAACATACAACACTTCATTTATTAGGCTATAGACTCATTTTGCCTTGATATGTGTGATGTTACTCATATTACTAGTAACTAACTATGTTACCATTTTCCTTCATTTCTTTATTTATTGCTTGACATATCATCTATTTTATCTAGATATGTGTGATGTTACTACCTATGTTATTTCCACTGTGGGTAGTCTGAGACAGTGTGCGTCTTCATTGGAGTCTGAACTAGCTGCATAGGAGTGGTGAGAACCTCTTTATTTCTTAGATGCATTGCTTGGGTGACTGGAAGAAGGACAAGTTATACTATATTGAGTACACTACCCTAAAAAATACAAATATAGTGCTTTCTAAAACACGATTACCTCCCCTAAGAAAACACGATTACCTTTTTCTTGAACTCGTACCAAAAAATGAAACAAATAAAATGTGAGGAAATTTAAATATACGATGACCCATATTCTTATTTATCTTTTGTGGGGAAGGCCAATTTTCCTAGCGATTCCTAGTTAAATGTGCGTTCGCTCTTGGGCCGCGGACCAATTGGGCTTTTGTAGCTTCCCATCGAATTTTCTGATTTTTTTGTGTGATCTTTTTCTTTGTTTGTACGGCTTTTCGGTGTATTGTTTATTTTATATTTTTCCTTTTCCGTTTTCTATTTTGTTTATAAATGCATCATGAACAATTTTCTAATAAATGATGAATTTATTAAATATGCACTGAATTATTTTTAATATATCTTAAACATTTTCTAATACATGGTGAACTGTTTTTACTATACGATTAACTTTCTTGATATACAATGAACTTTTATTTAATATATACACTAAACATTGTTTTAATGATGATAAATTTTTAAATATACAATGACTTTTCTAATGGTCGGTGAAATTTTCTTAATACACATTGAACATTTTTAAAATATTTAAAAAAACTAAAAGCATTTAATACCAGAGTAGAAAAACTTCTTATATTTAAGACGGAGGTAGTATATATTAGCTCCGTAAAAAATTATCCAACAGCCGATTTTTTGAAAAAAAATTAAAAATCAAAGAGAAAAACAAACTACTCAAGTAAGCATGCCAGCCGAATTAAAAATCAATCAACCCAAATACTCAATCGTGCAGCTGCGCTCAATGGACGTCACGAGCGCACGCTCATGGACTGAACGATGCAACAAACTGCTTCCGGATTTGGTAAACTGTCCACCCACTTATTCTATATATGAAAAAAAAATTCAATTACAGTGCGTTGATTATTCTTCACCTCGTCTGACCAACCGTGTCAACCCAGCGATGACTTAACGTGCATTAATTCTGGTACAAAGAAAATTCAAAAACTATAACTTTCACACCGCGTGTCCGAATGATGATCCGTTTTCACCGCTGAATTCCTTGTGATGAGCTCTCCAAAACTAGATCACATATGAATATGTTTTGATGATCTTTTTTAAAACGCAACTTTGATGCTAGATGAAGCAAGTTTAGTGCTAAAGATGAGCAACTTCGATGCTAGAAGAATGGCACCATGTGTATAAGTGAATTCGCGTAGTAGCCTCCTAATTAGTTGTGTGCAATAGGTAATAGGTGGTTACATAGTTCGTTGCCTACCATATTGTGAAAGTTGTTCACCATAAAGTGGGAAGTTGTCTAACATGGTTTCGTAGTTGTGTGCCTCAGAAACCAAGTTGCCTACATCGCTACGAAGCTCCCCACGGGTGATCCGCAATTGCCTAAAATACTATGAAAGTTGTCCATCAAGGGACCTTAGTTGCCAACACTACTGAGCGCATGGTCGTTGGCTAGTCAGGTTGCGGTGTTAGATGAGAAGTTGCATAGGGGGTTATCAGAAGTTTCATAGCGGGGCGGATCAGACAATTGCCTACAAACCTATGCAAATCCTTAATTTTTGGTCGAGTTGCCTACAAAAATCATTGAAATCTTCAGATATAATGATGGAAAACACACATGAGTTGGCTAGTCAGGTCGCGACGAGCTTTCCAAAACTAAACTCCACATGAATATGTTCCTTTAATATTTTTAAAAGCAACTTTGATGCTAGATGAGGCAACTTTAGTACTAAACAGAAGCAACTTCATTCCATTGAAAATAACTAATTAGCAACAATAATCATCTAACTAATGATACAAAACAACTTTGAAATAGAGGTATATAACATCACAACTTTCCTTCTACCAGAGGCAACTTTAGTGCTAAAAGCAGGCAACTTCACTACATTCCGTGTCCTAGTTAATTTTGTCTAATTTTCTCCTAACTTCCTCGCCAATACCTCTAATTTGCCTATTGTTCATGCTAGTATGTCGTTGTTTCTAAATTGCCTATAATACTATGAAGTCATCTACCGGTGATGCTTTTGTGTCTACTATTGCTAACTATGGTAGGCAACATGATGATGAATCTTGGCCACTTCAGAGTGTTTGTAGGCAACATAGAAAACAATAATAAATAACTTCATAGTATTGTAGGCAACTATTTTGAAAAGTTAGGCAACTGTGCAACAATTGTAGGCAACTAATTACCAATAGCAGGCAAGTATACACCAATGATAGGTAATTTATAGCATGTATAGGCAATTGAACATCAAGTGTAGGAACTGACCATCAACAATATGCAATTGAGCAGTCATGATACGCAAGTTGCGATAATGTTAGCAAAATTCACAGATACACACAGTGCAGTGAATTTGTTTTGTATGTAGTACTAAAGTTGCCTTGTGTTTTGTGTGATTTTTCTCATTTTTTACGCAAACCAACCTAATAGTCAGTCCTACTAGGCCAAAAAGAAAAGTTGCTTCCCTGTAGCACTATAGTTGCCTCCATTGCACCCAAAACTGCCCTTGAATTTTTTTTTTGACGAAACCTACTTATATAGGACCTAGTTTTGAAGAACTCGTCGTGAGAAACCTGACGGCGGAAACGGAATTGAATTTCGATACTTGAATCAAAAGTTATGGCTTTTACAACTTTTGAACCCAAAATAAATGCACGTGGGATAGGATTTAGGCTGATTGCATCGATAGCCATGTGCGTACAGGGTGTGGCCAAACAATTTCCTTTTTTAATATAGACAATTGGACACAAGGACATGTAATTACTATATACGGTTATGCGCTCCAGGCAACAAACGAGCGCCGCGGCTCCCTAGCCACGTCCATCAATCAAATAGAGAAAAAAACAGGAAAGCTGCACAAGTGAGCTTGCTACAGTGGGCCGGCCCACTTGCTCCGCGCGCCACGCAAACCAAGGCGCGCGCGCGGTCAAAGCACGGACGGGTGGATCGAATCACACACAGCTCTCCCGCGGCGACGCAACTCCGTCCGCGCGCGCATGCACCACGTCCACGTACCCGACGCCTCCGCCATTCTCGACCTCCCCCGCCGCTCACAACCGCCTCCTCCTCGGCTCGCCACTCCACTCCCTCCCTATTAATTCGCCCCCACACCACCGCCGATCGATCGGACGCGGTCAGTCATCAAACCCCAGTTTCGCGCACGGAGCTGACCATCGAGATCGATCAGGCCGGAGGGAACCAAGACGCGCGCCGCGTTGTTGTCGTCCGGCTAGCGGGGCCATGGCGAACAGCCTCCTCCCCGTCGTGGCGCTCCTCGCGCTGCTCTTCGGCGCGTCGCGCGCCGCCGACTTCGAGGTCGGCGGGGACGCCGGGTGGGTCGTGCCGTCGGCCGGCGACTCCGGCACGTACAACGACTGGGCGTCCAAGAACCGCTTCCTCGTCGGCGACAGCGTCCGTAAGATCGATCCACTCGACCCGCTCCTTTGATCCATCCGCCAGATCGATACGCCTTTGTTAACACGTAATGCATGTGATGGATTGGTGGTAGATTTCAAGTACAAGGCGGACTCGGTGATGGAGGTGACGCAGGAGGAGTACGACAAGTGCGGGTCGACGCACCCCATCTTCTTCTCCAACAACGGCGACACCGAGGTGCGCCTGGACCGCCCGGGCCCCTTCTACTTCATCAGCGGCGTCACGGGCCACTGCGAGCGCGGCCAGAAGATGGTCGTCAAGGTCATCGGCCAGAACGAGCCCCCGCCGGCGCCGCCCGCGCCCCCCAGCGGCGCCGCGCCGGCCGGCATCGGATCCGCCGCCGCCATGGTCACTGCCGCCCTTTTGCCTGCTCTCATTGTGCTCGGTGTCTGATCCCGGACATATATACAATGTTTTTTGCACCTTCATTAGATAATCTGAGCACCCCTCAAAGAAAAAAAGATGATCTGAGCGTGCTTATGTAGCCCATTCTTTTTTGTTGTGGTATTTAAGATGTTATAATTAACTTGTTGATCGGCTTTCCAGCACTCCATGTTCCCCTAAAAGCTCTCCTTCCATAATGCAGCCGTATATATATCTGCTCTTTCTCGAGGGGAGGCAAACTTTGCTCTAACTTTTATACTACTATACATTGTTCATCCTAACATTGGAACGAATTGAAATTCAGAAGACTCGCCACGTGAAAATCTGCTAGCAGACTGAGTGTAGTGTACCTGGAATGGAAAGATGTCTGTAATACTTTCTGCTATATGGGCTGATTGCTAGTGCTTTTCTGCTTCAAGTCATTAAGCAAAACAAGCAGATGCACATTTAGTGATTGCCAATCTAGCACGCGACCAGATCATGTGTGATTGATCATTAGTAGGGCCTCAACCTTTGTCTGGGATCGACCCCTTGTAGTAACATGTGATCGTTGTTCTAGATCAAACATCCGAAGGGATTTTCACACAAAAAATAGGGCGCACGCCTTATCTCTGTGGCTCGGTGGCTGACAGTGGGCCTCACGTCACGTTGGCACGTCTAGTCAGCACCGTGTTTGTATAGAAACGCGATTGGCCCCCGATATGCACGCCAAAGTCAAGTTGTAGCACCAGTTCAATGTATGCCACAAGTTTTGGCACTAAAGTGACCTTTCACGCCAAGTTAAAGCCCAGTGATGTAATCGACTCAAAAACCATGAATAGAGATATCAGCATTGCAAGGGTCAAGGTGACAGCAAAGAGAAACATTTGTAATAATCATCGACCTTGATTTGAGAAAGGGAAATTGGAAGAACATGTGATTGCCAAATAGCAACCGGTAACTGTTCGTGTGATGTTTTACATTTTTCTTATCGGACTTGGTACTTGTCAATTACAGTTTGGGATGATAAATTATGTAATGATGTTTGAGATTGTAGAAGCACAATTCAATTTGGTTCCAACAAAAGTACATAAGTTTTTTTTACGGGGAACAAAAGTACATAAGTTGTTAGAGTTGTTCCTCCACAATGCTGGATTTGGGAACAACATTACAACACAGTATGTACATCGGGGATCATGCGATCTCCCTCCATCATCATCACCGCGGCCGTCACAACTCGTGCGTCCTTGATGAGCTCATAGGCGTTTGTGAACCACGCACATATCTCCATCATCTTGCAGAACTTGAGGTGGTCGTCACGCGCATCCCAAGATCAGCGACGTCCATCTCGGCCCTGAAACGGGTTGGCCATCACGTGGAGCCGACGACGGCGACTGCGGGATGGTGGTAGGTGGCCGGTGGCAGCGTAGTGGAGTCGGCGGTGAGACGATGGAGCTGGGGGCTGCGGCTGCATGATAGAAGTGGGTGGTGACGACAGCGGTGGGATTGAGGCAGAGGAGGGCTAGGGTTAGACATGGGTTGCGCGACGTCGTGCTTATAATGGGGGAATGAAGGGGCAGTGGGCGTGAAAAATATACGAAGTTAAGCACATCGGACACTCGCCCTAGATTTGGTATTGTTTTTAAAGAAAAGGCATATGTAACCCGAGTATGCCATGAAAGGGCACTCGACTTATAGAGCCCGCCGCCATGGAACCGTCAAGTGCGGTGGGGATGGCCATGTGGCAGGTACTTCGCCGAGCCTAGTGCGTAAGCCGAGTATTATTATTATATTATGTTTTTTTGCAGAATATCCGACTTCCTTTGATGCAAGAATGGACGGTGAGGATAAATGGTACACTGGCATGGGGGTACAACCAAAACTTTTTCTTAATGTTCCACTGGAAAATGCCATGTCATTTCTATTTCCATTCAGGCAAGCACGGACCATAATCGCAAGCCAAAACTGACTGAAGGTAACAAACAGTGAAATAAATCTCTAGTTGTCTACACATCGACTTCATCGGCACTAATTAACTCTGTGTCTCTGTCCCTAGAGGAGAAGGGAACGACGTCGACGACAGCATCGGGTCGCAGTTGCAGGAGACGTCGACGACAGCAGTGCCCTCGTGGACGCTGGTATTGGGGGGCCGGAGGCGTCGGCACTTCCCTTTCACCTGCACACACACACACACGCATACATGTATGGAAGATTGGCACATCGATCGGTCGTCGTCGCAGCAGAGTTTACTGGATTTAATGGAGACTGGCGTGCTGAATTACCTTACCTCCATGGACAAGCTCAATGTTCGCCGCGCACAGGATGAGTGCAGCTGCAAGGACCGCCCAGCAGCGGGCGGACGAGGAAGATGGTGCCACCGGCTTCAACATCTTTGATTAACTTGTCAGTCTGTCTGCCTCGGCAGTTTCACGAGGCTTGTAGTTGTATATATAGGCAGGCACTATGAACGAATACTCCGGCAACTGTGCTATTGCATCCATACCAGCTCTAGCTTTTGACTGATATATACGTTTGCCCAATCTCTCAGACCACAATAGCTATACATACACAATTTGGTAACCAGATTTTGTTGACCATGGGAACTTGCTTGGACTTTGTTGACCATTGTAGATTGCTTGGACCCATGGTAGTTTCCTTGGACTTCTGTTCACCATCTTTGACTTGTGTTGCCCGTCTATGTGGATGACATGTAGGAGTAAGAGGTACCGCTAGTACAGCTATGGTCTTTAGCTTCCTCTGATCTTCAGTGGCCTTTAGCGCGGCGGTAGCCTTGACACACATAGTCGTGAACCTTCACTGGCATGGTACTGTAGTCCAGCATAGGCGCGGCGACCACCATGCCCACTGCATTGTCATCGCCATCCACCGTCTACATCGCTTTCGCATTGGCGTCGCTATCCACCATGTCGTTGCCGTCCAAATTAATCACTGTTGGCACCACCGCCCACACCGCATCCGCCATTGGGGCCCGAACAAGAGACCGGTGCTTGGCCCTCCGAGCTCTCTTTCCGGGATCTTCGGACTCGGCCTCCTCCATCGCCCAAGGAGGATGTTGATTGGAAGCGCGCCAACACCATAGTCAGGGATCATGTGCTGCCGCTCTGACGTCATCATTGTGGCCGTCACAATTGACGCGCATCCCATTCGATCTCCGACCAGAGCAGCCCGTTCTTGGCGCGCCAACCGACGGTGCGAAAACCATTAGATCTTCCGGTAAAGTGCCTGGCGAGGTTGGAAGTACCGGGACGGAGCCCATGCGCACAAGTTACCTAGGTTCGGGCCTCCAGTGAGTAATACCCTACATCCTGCTTCTTATTGTTATTCACGGTGAAGGGCTATCTCATGCGAGGGAGTACAGTGGTGTTGATGAGATTGCTACCGGGAGTTGTTTCTACGGGGGAGTAGATGCGTCCAAGAGTCCCTAGCCCACCCCCTTAGATAAATAGTGGTAGCTAGGGTTTACACGAGGGAGATGAGATCTATTATGCCGCCCTCCTGGCTTGGAGTCCACGGAGGTCCCAGAACCACCTATAGGTCGCCCTGGCCCCCTCCTGTCCTTGTCTCTTTGGTAGGCCTGTCAGGCTCCCTGTGCAGAAGCCACCCTTGGTGCTTGGCATCGTCAGTGAGTGCCTCTTCGGTTGGTGCCCTAACCGTCTATTTAGATTTATGAGAGCAGAATTCTATGAATTTCTTTTAAATTGGTCACTTCATCTGGAATTATAATATACTTGATAGATATTTAATTTTGTAAATTCCGTGACGAGGAAACATGTTCGCATATTCAAAATTGTTTGTGATTTTCTGAAAAATAATCGCCTATTCAATAAAAGTGATAAAATTGAACAAATGTCTGGAAACTAAAAAATTATTCATGTATTTTTAAAAAGTTCATGAATTATAAAACAATTCACCTATTCGAAAATGCTATGAATTTGAGTAAATGTTTGCATATTCCTAAAATGTTCATGGATTACAAAAAAATCATCAATTCGAAAAAGTGTTTGCTAATTAAAAAAGTTCAAGTATTCGGAAAAAGTTCATGAACTACAAAATTGTTCACCCAATTTCCAAAAAAAATCATTAATTCAAAAAAGTTTAATGATAAAAAAATGGATTTCAAAAATATGTTCACAATTTCCAAAAATATTTGCAAATTTGTAGTAAATGTTCATCAACTAAAAATTTTCATGATGTAAAAAAATATTTACAAATTTATAAAAAATGTTCCCGAATTTGAAAATGTTCATGATTTCAAAAACAATTCATGAGTTAAATCGTTTTTCATGATTTTCAAAAAAAATTCACCATTTGCTATATATGTGTTCAGAAATTTGAAGATGGCCGCAGGAACAAGGAAAAAGGGAAAAAAAGACAGAAACATAAAAAAGAAAAAGGAAAAACAGAGCAGAAAAGAATAAGAATATAATAAAGAAATAAAGGAGCAAAAGAAAAAACAAAGGGAAAACAAAAAATGGTGGGGAACGAATCTGAAATGGGTCGGCCCAAAAGAGGAGCGGACACTTGAGGGGGTATGTGCTAGGTCGCTTCGTAGCGACCTACTCGCCAGATAGGGACTGTTATAGCAGTGGCGCTGGCGCGGTGAATCATTGAGGGAGCGGACGAAGCTCGGTATGTTGGGCCAAGAGCTCCATGAAACATCGTTGCTGGTCCCTCGAAGCAGAGGGAGGTCCTATAGAGCACATTATGCGCTGGTTGATGCACGCTCACTGTACTACCCTGGTGGGCGGGCCCACTAACACGCAGCAGTGCAATGTATTTATAGTGCGAAAACCCCCAAAAATATGGTTGTGGTGGGTAATCAAACTCACGCCACTTAGCTCCAGTGCGTGGTTGGCTAACCACTAGAGTTACTAGGCCCTTGTGAAACATTGCAGCGCGAACAGTTTAAGACCAAAAAACTGTAGCCGCGCTGTTTTATTGCATATACATTGCCGTGTAGGATTTTCCATTATTTGAATTTTTTTTGAAAAAGTGATTTCTTTTGAAAAAAAGCGAACAAAATTTAAAAGACCGCAGATTTAAAAATCATGAATTAGAAAAGGTCATGTATAAAAAAAGTTCATGAAAATTGAAAATATTTAATCATTTTTTAAGAAGTTCACAAAATATGATAAAAACCATCTATTTTCAAACAAAATTAAAATTTTAAAAATTGTTGATTTTAAAAAAATTCCATCAACTTTCAAAAAGTTCATTAATTTCGAAAAAATCTTGAATTTAGGAAAAAAGAAAACAGATAAGAAATAAAACAAAAACAATCTATACATACTAATAAAGGGACTATTGCTTCTGCCGTCCGTCGTCCCTTTTACAAAAAGAAAAACCTGAGTTTTATTAGAATTAACCCGCAGTCTAACTTAAGTCACGGACAAACGGTTTTTTGCATTTTTTTAAGAAACCCCCTTGACTTTTGAGGTAATTAACCCGCCGTTCATATTTAAGTCAAACGAATCGTATTTTTTTTGTTTAACAGAAAACCACCAGATTTTACGGTTAATCAATCCGCAGTCCATCTAAAAGAAATGCTTTTCAAAATTGTTCATATATTTTAAACCGTAACTCCGATTCTTACATGTTATATATGAAATTTGATTACAAAAATATGTAAAATCTGAATATGATATTATTTTACTTGTTAAATATTTTTAAATATTATTTTGGGTGTGAACTTAAGCTATAGCACATGGTACATTTTTTTTGTACCGGTTGCAGTAACCGGATTGCAAATAAACATCCACTAAAACCATATTGAGACGAAATAAAACATCAATAACCACGGATGCACACCTCTGAAGCCACCGTCAGCGATGGTGAGAAAAAGGATAAGTGGCAACAAAGATGGAATGACATGTTAAAATAAATGCGTTCACCTATGGAGGCCTTTAGTCATGATTAATTGGTTAGGGACACGTGATATTTTTTTCTCCCGTTACAATACACGGACTCTTTTGCTAGTAACAAGAAGAAAAAGGGAGAATGTAATCACAGCTGGTCCTGTCTCCCAGGTGGTTGCTGCAGTGTATCTGCAAAACGAAAGATTGCAGGTTCAAATCAACTTAATGTGCGCGTTTTTTGCAATTTAAACAGGAAAAATAAAAAGCTAAACGGGCTGGCCTGCGCGGAGGGAGGGAGGTGTGCGCCTGATTGTAGGGAGCAACTAATTAACGGGCGCTCCGTCGAGAGCCTCGCAACGATCAGCGCCACTTGGCGCCCTCCCAGCCGCCCCGTCACGCGCTCTGGACGCTCCCTCTGGATTTGATTTTTTTATTTTTCCGCACGCGTTTTCGGCTTTTTAAAAGGTTTATTTTCCGGGGTTTTTCGACGTTTTGGTTTTCCACCAGTCTTCCTGAACTTTTGGACAAAAAAAATTCGATAAAAAAATTCACGAAAAAACGCGTATTCAATTTTTTTCCTTTCGTGAGAGTCACGGTTTTGGTTCCGCGCGAGTCAGGGCAGTGCCTCTCGAAAACGAAAAAAAATTGTTTTCTGTTTTTTTCTTTTCGCGAGAGTCACGGTTTTGCTTCCGCGAGAGGCACGGTTGTGCTTTCGCGAGAGTCACGGCCGTGCCTCCTCGGAAATGGAAAAAAACGCGTTTTCTCTTTTTTCTTTTCTTTCGCGAGAGTCACGGTTTTACTTCCGTAGAGGCACGGTTGTGATTTCATGAGAGGTACGAGCGTGCCTCTTTCGGAAAAGGAAAAAACCCGTGCTCCCGGTTTGGTTTTTTCGTCCGGTTTTTTTTCGTGAAAAAAAGTTCGTCAAAACCTATCAACAAGGGATCTAGTTTTGAAGATCTCGACGCGAGGAATCCAAAGGTGAAAGCGGTTCGAGATTTGGACGTATGATTTAAGAGATAAAATGTTTTGAATAAACGGATCTACGAAAAAAGGGAAAATTTCCAGGTTGCGATAAGTGGCGCATCGCAACCTGGGGAGTTGGTGTGACTCCTCAACTATGATTTCGCCGATTGCAGCAACAATAGAAACAGGCGCCTTAAGCGCCGTTTAAGGAATGCCCGAAGCGGAGGCCCATCGTTTCTGTGGCAAAGCTTCTTGGGCTTCCATTCTTGTCGAAACCATCCGGTCTTCTTTCCAAGTGCATCCGAGCCCACCAATAACCCCGGTGCCCACAACGGCGGCGAGCACCACCGCAGCGCCCAAAAAATCCCGCCGTCGCGCGCCCATTTCCCCCACCTTCCCGCCTCGCCACGCGCGCCCATTTCCTCCCCTCCAACCAACCGCGGCCGAAACCCCAATCGAAGCCCGTCCCCCGGAATCCCCGCCCCCCATGGCGCCGTCGCCGCCCACCGCCCCCAAGACCATCGCCGACTTCTTCGTCCGCCCCGCCAAGCGCCTCCGCTCCGGCGCAACCACCACCACCGTCGTCGCCCCCGCCGCCTCCCTCTCCCCCTCCTCCGGCCCCTCGGACCCCACCTCGCTCTCGCCGGAGCAGCGCCGCAGGGCCGACACCAACCTCGCGCTCGCCCGCGCGCGCCGCAACCTCCGCCTCGCCGAGTCCAAAGGTACCCTCTTTCTCCGCGCCCCCCGCTCCCCGGACCCTAGCTAGGGTTCTAACTGAACTGCTGGGGGTTTCGCATCATCTAGCGGCCGGCGGCGGCGCGAAGCTGGAGGAGCTGCTCGTGGAGGAGACGTGGCTGGAGGCGCTGTCCGGGGAGCTGCGCAAGCCTTACGCGCTCGACCTCTGCCGCTTCGTCGCCCACGAGCGCCTGCACGCCAAGGTGCCCGTCTACCCGCCGCCGCACCTCGTCTTCCACGCGCTCCACACCACCCCCTTCCACAGCGTCAAAGCCGTCATCATCGGCCAGGTACCCAAATACCAAGTCACTCAAGTCTACGAATCCTGTACTTGCTCACCTGCTGCTTCATTATGAAGAAATGTGCGACCGTTTCACTAATTTAATTTCGTTCTGAAGAAATTTGCGTCTAGAATTTCTTTTGGTTACAATGCTGCTTGCTATATGGAGTGATGCCATCAAATTGAAATATGGATAGAAAAAATTGGCAACGCCGTATACAGAAATGGAAATTGTTGCTTCTGTTCTGGGTATTCATATTATGCTAGAATAACTGATTTGTGGTTACAGTGCTGTCTGCTGTATGGAGTAATGACATTAAACTGAAACATGGATAGTATAATTTGGTAGTGCCATATGCAGGGACAGGAACTGTTGCTTCTGTTCTGCATTTTCATATTATCATGCAAGAATAACTGGTTTAAGGCTATTTTGTTTGTGTGATCACATTGTGGTGCGTGGCATATTTGCCACATGGCCCACAACACTTTGTGGCCAGAAAATATGCCTGTCATATATATGCCTTTCATTCAGCTATTAGTCGGTGATCCAATTTTGCTCTGTACTTACCATATGTTCTTCATTTGTCTTTGAACCTACCTTACATCTGTATCACGCACTAAGTTTCTGATTTTAGTGTTTTCAGTCTATTTTTCTATTTCTGCTTTAACATTAACGTAATAACTAACGGTGGCTGCCTAATGATGACAGACTAAGTTTCTGATTTTTTTCTTATTAAAGTGTAGATTCGTTGGTAGCAATTGTTTTCAGTGTCTCATGTTGCAGATTGTCTACTTTTCAGGATCCATACCATGGTCCTGGCCAGGCCATGGGATTGTCGTTTTCAGTACCAGAGGGGATCAAAATTCCTTCCAGCTTACAAAACATATTTAAAGAGCTGCATAAAGATCTAGGGTGTACTATACCATCCCATGGGAATTTGGAAAGATGGGCTGTGCAGGTAAAATGGTTAGATAAGACGTTGGAGTAAATAATATATGCACACGAACAACAAGTTTATGTTCTTAGCTTACCTTAATATTAATTTCCGTTGCACTACTAGGATCAGTATGTACTAATATACCATGAAACAGTTTGCTTCTTTTCACATGTTACAACCGCAAAGGGCTCAGGCAGTCTTGCAGTTGTATTGCAGAGAGGATATCTATCAAGTCCCCAAAATCATGTTACTCTAGGAATCCACAAAGATTTTTGTGTTTGTTTTGTGTAAATTTGATTAACTGCCCCCCTCTTCTTATATTCTAGTTTTGGCCGAATCCATGTAAACATATCACTACAGTTATCAACTGAACTAAGTAATTTTACATTTTGTTACCATTTATCCCATATAGGATGCTGCAGAAACAATTGGTTTGCTACACTATATTTAGTTCTAACAATTAGAGTCTGCTTGAATGGGCAAGAACGCGACGATGAACCTGAAACAAGGTAGCTTCATGAGAATTAAGAAATATAGAAAACAATGCCTGCTACAGCGTATGGCCAAATTTGCTCAGATTAGTGCTGTTTCCTCATTTCCCAGCAGCACCCCATAAGTTCTCTTTTAACTTTCTTTTGGAATAGTGCTTACTAACTCGAGAAAAAACATGTATCTTGCAATGCAGGGTATTCTTATGCTCAATACCGTGCTAACAGGTAAGCCTGTTTTTCTCATCAGGATTGAACATCTGTTGTCCTTGAGCTCATATTCGTGCACACCAATATGAATTACTTTATGCACTTGAATCTTGATACAGAAACTATGCTTTTTTTTGTTCTATTTAGCTTTGCTTCGCTGTATTCTTGTAGTTGCAACTGTATTTTTCCTTTTTGCTGTACTTGATATTATTAGCTTCCTCTAGCTTGGTGGGAATTTGTGGATCATTTTCTATTTGGCATTGTAGACCTAGAGTTGATTATCTGAGACAGCTGTTTGTATTATGGGTATGTACGGTAAATTTATTTATTTATTTATTATTAAAGCTTCCCATGGCCTTAATGCTAAATAGGATTGTAGGACTTGTTTTCCAGTGCCTCATTTACCTCTGCTAGTGTTGAAGTATGACCTTGATATTGTTGTATGCTGTAGTCATTGTTCTTTTCGACTTTAATTTTAGCATTTGAATTTATCTCTTTGACACACTTGTATGTTGTGGTAAAATTGACCTGTTTGGGAGTTATACCTAGTCTTCAATTTTTTACTGAGCAGTGAGGGAACACCAAGCCAACTCGCATGCCAAGAAAGGATGGGAGCAGTTCACTGATGCTGTCATTAAGACAGTATCACAAAAGAAATCAGGATTAGTCTTTATTCTCTGGGGAAACTCAGCTCAAGCGAAGATAAGGTAAGCACTTTCATCTGGAACTCTACAGACTGTAACACAGTCATGCTGAAACAAGACACAGACATTCAGAGTACATACTGCTTGTTATCTTTGGTCTTTAGGAAAGCAGAGATATTCAGAGTACATGCTCGTTCGTTTTTGCAGATTGATTGATGAAACAAAACATCACATTCTAAAATCTGCTCATCCGTCAGGCCTGTCTGCAAACAGAGGTTTCTTTGGATGCAGGTTTGTTTTCCTTTTGGTTTTAGTATAAATCTTGTTCAATGTCTTTTTCCTGGGTATATAAATAAAAGAGACATCAACTCCCTCCATGGGAACTAAAAGTTGAAAAGGATGGAAAGATGGAGAGAAATGAGAAAAGATTTCCCAGTTGCATGTCAGTATGTCACTTGGGTGATTCGGGTGGGCACAAGAATAAGAGGATGATTACCATTGACAAGAAATATTGAATCGCTATATTTATCACCACTTGCACTTGCTTGAGGCTAGGTAGTACGAAAACCCACTTCACTAATGGCCCGTATCTCTATCTCTGTCACCGTACATGTTCTCTAGTAGTGGTGTGAACAAACCTTTAACTCTACCTGCACCATTATCTAATGCCACTGTCCGTGCACGCAGATGAACACACGTCGCTCTCGCATGTCAGTGTCCTGTCTTTAATTACGCAACCCGATATTACTTTCACCTTTAAACTCACTGCTGTTAAGGGCTCTGCATAATACGGAACATCCATTATATCGTGGCATCTCATGCCTTGTTGATGGGGCGGCCGACCCAAGCAAATCAAACGCTACTTTTCCCACTGTGGTTTTCCTTGAAGGCTCCTCTCGTCTGCTATTATCCGCATTATGACATGTCCTGTTTGTGTCCTGTCTTAAACTTTCCCAACTCGATATTGCTTTAACCTTTTCATTCACTGCTGTCAGTGGCTCTGCATAATACGTGAGAAACGATAAAGATTTTCCAGTTGCATGTCAGTATGTCACTAGGGGGATTTGGGTGGTCATAATAAGAATACAAAGGATGATACCATTGACAATATTGAACTGCTATATTCGTCACCACTTGTTTACTGGCTCCGTATCTTGGTCATTGCACATGCTCCAGTAGCAGGTTATAATGATTTATCCTGATTCCTATGAACACAACTTTAATTCTACCTGCACCATCATCAAATGCCACTGGCCGTCCACGCCGATGAACACCCGTCACTTTCGCCTGTCAGTGTCCTGTCTTAAACTCTCCCGACTCAATATCACTTTCACTTTCGCCTTTTCACTCACTGCTGTTAATGGCTCTGCATAATATCGTACATCGATTAGATCGCGGCATCTCGTGCCCTGTTCATGGGGCCGGCCGATGCAAGCAAATCAAACGCTACATTTCCCCTGTGGTTACCTTTGAAGGATTTTCTGAACACTAGTAAATATCCACGTTATGACCTCTCCTGTTTGTATCTTGAACAGGCACTTTTCGCAGACGAATCAGATCCTGGAGAGGCTTGGGCTATCCACCATCGATTGGCAGCTCTGAGGAATCATCGGACGACACCATGTGACATGTCTGCCCGACTGACTGATAACCACCCTTTTGATTTTGTGGAAGGTGTCTGTCGTCTTCGGCCATCATTTTGGAGGCAACTTGAACTTGGTGCCGCTGCTGGAAGTGCCGCTCTGCTTGCTGTTGCACGTCTAGTTTTGCTAGCCCTCCAGTCATACCCTATGATGATCTACTAGTTATGTTATGTACTTGTTGCATTGTTTTTAAGGCGGTAAGGCGACCTAAGGCGAGCACCACCCGCTCTAGCGCCTAGGCGGACGCCTAAGCGCCTAAGGCGGGCATATTTATAAGGCGCTGCCCGGGCGCCTTATCGCCTAAGCGTCCAAGGCAGGACGCCTTAAAAACAATGACTTGTTGTGCCAAATGCTGGCTCCTGAAAATGGTTTGGCCCCTTTGGTTGTCGTGTGCGTGCAACTGCTCTCTCCTGCACCAGGTCGCCTCTGACGTACTATCGTTGTATAACAATGAGCCTAATATTGTAGTGATGCACTTGTACGTTGCGGTTAAATTAACCTGTTTGCCTAATATTGTACTAGGGTCAATAGGTGATTGAAAAGTGCTCAAACATGTCTCTTCAGGACTGTAATGCTGCAATACAGCAGATATTGTTTAGTGTTCAGATACAACTAGCTGACAAACCTAACCAAGTATCACAATATTCATTGCTCAGTGTGAATTCATCAATTGTTTACAAAGGTCTGTTGCAACAAAAAAAGGAAAATGTCCATAGGAAAAGAGATTTCAACTGTAGATATTTACGTCAAAGCAAAATTTAGCATGATCTATACCTAAATCATCAGGCTTTTTAGGATCCAGCTGCAAATACTGCAACAAATACCACCATTTTAATTAATTGCTCAGCACTACGCATATGGAAAATAATATAACTGTAGAAGAGGATTAGATTCTTGAGAGAACAAGTTAGTTTCAAATACAGAGTACAGAATAGACAATACAAAATCATCGCCTGCAAAACACTTCGGGTAGCAGAATCTGTACTGAGTGGCTTTAGGCAGATATCAGCCAGGGATAATATCGATCCAGAATAATTGGCACTTAGATCATCAATCTTTGCAACTAAAAAGAGACATTAGAACCACTAAGCAGTTGCAGGTGCAAAATTTACATGACTGGATTCCATGCCTTTTTCTGAATCTGAAATAGCAATTTGAAATTGTTATCGTTTACTATTATTGTAGGAGCTTCAGGCTGGTCTGATGCGGAAGTGGCTAATACAATCTGCAGTTAAAACAGTAATTAACAACAACAAAATCACTCACAGCAATAGTCGCCTTCAAACATAAAACACGAGAAAGAAAGATAGACAAGAGGTTAAGAGCAGCACAGCGAGCATGTTGGTTGTTTTGCAGGAACTAAGTTGGTATACGATCTGTAACAAATGTTCATCTAGTTGAACAAAAACAAAGCCATGAGAGTTGAAAAGACCTGCTCAATCCTATAAAATGGCGCAAGGTGACTGTCAAAATATTGCTTTTCACAGGCAGTCTGACTTCCAGGACTAACCCAAAGCTGCAAAAGGAAAACAATCAAGTCAGAAATCTCTGAAATGTATGGCAGTTATATCTTTGCTAAATAGTTTTTTTTTCCTGAGCAGTGAGGGAACAGCAAGCCAGTTCACATGCCAAGAAAGGATGGGAGCAGTTCACCGATGCTGTCATTAAGACCATATCACAAAAGAAATCAGGATTGATCTTTATTCTGTGGGGAAATTCAGCCCAAGCGAAGATAAGGTGTGCTTACTTCCATCTGGAACTCCGCGGACTGTAAAACAGTCATGCCGAAACAAAAAATAGACAATTCAGTCAGAGTACATGCTTATTATCCTTGGTCTATAGAAACGCAGAGAAATTCAGAGTGCATGCTTGTTCTTTTCTGCAGATTGATTGATGAAACAAAACATCACATTCTGAAATCCGCGCATCCATCCGGCCTATCTGCAAACAGAGGATTCTTTGGATGCAGGTTTGTTTTCTTTTCAGTTTTAGTGAATCTTGTTCAATGTCTTTTTCCTGGGTATATAACTAATTAACTAGAGTAGCATATATAAAATGTCAACTGCACCCGTCGAACCTAAAAACTGAAAAGGATGGAAAGATACGGGAGAAATGATAATGATTTCCCAGTTGCATGTCAGTATGGGGAAAATATGTCACTCGGGGGGATTGGATTTGGGTGGGCACAAGAATACAAGGACGAATACCATTGACAATATTGAATTGCTATATTCATCACCACTTGTTTGAGGCTAGGCATTACTGTACATTACGAAACCCCACCACTGGCCCGTATCTTTATCTTTGTCACCGCACATGTTCTCTAGTGGTGGGTTATAATGATTTTATCCTGTGAGCGAACAAACTTAACTCTACCTGCGCCATTATCTAATGCCACTGTCCGTTCACGCCGATGAACACCTTTCGCTTGTCAATGCCCCGTCTCAAACTTTCAAAACTCGAGTTTACTTTCGCCTTTAAACTCACTGCTGTTGTAATAGTGAACACCGCTTGGATCGCGGCATCTCAGAGCATCTCCAGCCGCGCCTCCAACAAAGCCCCCCCGGCGATTTTTTGGCCGCCGGGGACGAAAAATCGGCCCAGTCGCGCCCTCAAAGGCCCTTTTTTCGCCGGCTCGGGCCTAAATTGGCGCCGGCGGACCCAGGCCGAACCCGGCGATCTGGGGGGCGCCGCCTGAATCGTTTTTGGCGCGAAAATTGGCGGGCCCTCCTTGGCAGCGACTCGGCTTCGGCAAATCTCGCCGCCAGCCATGTCGCAACCGTCGACATTCAAGGCTCTACCGCGCCACCCCGCAAGCGGCAGGGCAACATCGTCATTCAGGGCGGCGCTCCCGCAGGCCCCGTTGGGGAGGCAAGCGCGCTAGCCGCCCCCGCTGTCACAGCCGCTGTGAATCCGGTCCGTCCCGCACCGGCGAAGAAAGGGAAGATTGCCGGTGTGAAACGCAAGAAGACCACCACAAGAGCGACCCCGCCAACACCTCCCCCGATTGCTCCGTCAAGAACTTCCCCGAGGATGCCCGACGATGGCGCTGCTGCCGCCGCCCCCGAGGTGTTCGACGGAATGGCCTCGAGGTATGAGGCTTCGATTGCTTGCACTTCTTTCACTTTTGTCCATTGCGCGTGTTCGTGACTTGTCAAGCGAAATTGCAGCGCCGGTTTGCATGATGCGTTTGCCGACTTCATGCAAATGTTGGACGACAACACCATCGGCGTCGATCAAGCCCCGATCGGTGATTACGGTTACAATAAGATGGATGGTGGCGTGCACGGTCACGGTGAGGAATAAGATGATGTGGAGGAGGTTGACGAGGGGGTGTTCAACGAAGAGCAAGCAAAATCACGCGCAAGATCAAAGAACTATGAGCCATTGGAAGATAAAGTCTTGATCAAGGCTTGGGAATCAGTGTCTCTTGATGTGTGCACCGGCACCGACCAAACCACCAAGCGGTATTGGCAAAGGATAGATGATCAATATCTCCGCATGATGGCAAAGTATCCCAACAGGACGCCACACACCTTTCGGTCTCTTCAGGGTCATTGGGACGTGATCAAGTCGATTTGTAGCCGTTGGGCTGCATGCTTGCAACAAGTCCACAATGCACCTCCAAGTGGTACCGTTGAAGCTGGCTATGTGAGTTTGTTTTCATGTCCCAAGTTGTGAAAATCTTTTTGTAGCCATCGGAGTGGTTGCATAATTTGACATTATTTTCATTTTGTAGGACAAAATTGCACAAGAAAGGTACAGGGACATGGAAGCTTCCGGTAAAAAGGCATTTCAACTAGAGCATTGTTGGGAACTTCTCAAAGAAAGCAAGAAGTGGAAGTTGATTGACAAGGAATCCCCACCGAAGCGAGGTGCACTCACGAAGATTGATCATGATGATGACGATGACGATGGCCCAAGAAACAAGAACAAGCCCGATGGAAACAAGAAGGCCAAGGATAAGATCAAGAAGGAAGCGGAGGCTTCAAGCTTGCGGGGCAAGCTAGATCACATGGTCAAGTCCAATGAGCTATTGGTGATCAAGACATTGGAGGCAAAAAAGGAGTTGGCCGAGAAGAAGGCTCAAGAGAAGCAAGAGAAGTGACAATTACTCAAGGAGGAGACCACGCGCAAGGCCGCCATTGAGGAGAGAAGAGCCATGGCCAACGAGAACAAAGCCATGGCCAAGCTTCTTGCCGAGGAGAACAAGATCATGATGATGAGTCGAAATGAGATGGATGAGGTCACCATAGAATGGCACGACATTGCAAGGTTGGAGATCTTGGAGAGGAGGCTAGCCGCAAGAGGCCATGTGGTGCCAAGGTTCGGTGATGGTTCGACAAGTGGTGGTGCTAATGGTGCGGTGAAGATTTCATCTTGTGATGATGATGATGATGATGATGGAGTGATGATGGATGCGATGTCTTTTGGGTTGTGGTGCGAAAACTATGTTCAGATGTTGCCAAAACTGTGTTTGAAGTCTCAGAATTTATGTTTTATTTGTCAAAATCACGGTCAATTGCATCATGTGGTTTTACGATTTGAGGGCCGAAATCGGTAGCGTGCGGAACAGAGCCCGCAAACCCGAGCGGTACAAGAGAATATCGGGGGATATTTTCTTTTGCCGCTCGGGTTTGCGGGCTCTGTTCGGCCGAAACCGACTTCGGCCCTTAAAACATGCTTTTCTCGGCCCTTATCCCGGTTATAAGGGTCGCGGGTTTAAGGGGTCTGCTAGAGATGCTCTTATCTCATTTATGAACTGAATCTCTTTTCTTTTCATCAGATGAGGATAAGCAGGACATGGTCTCCAGCTCAGTCATGGCCCGTGGGGGGCAGCCAACGCGAGCAGAGCGAATTCTACAAAAGGTTTCACGTAGTACTTAGAGCAACTCCAACGCGTCGACCCGTTTCGCCCATGCGTGTCCGTTTGGGTTGCCACGGACACAAAAGTCGGCCCAACGCCGAGCGACCCATTCCTAGCCCAAATTTGGGCCTTATTTGTGTCAGCGTGGACACAAGGCGGACGTGAGCGAGGCCCGCCTACTCCTCCCCCTGGCCCGCCAGTCAGTGGCACATAGGCCATTCCCTTCCTCCCCCATCGGCGGCAAGCCCCCACCCACCCCACCCCATCGCCGCCACCGCCAAGTTCTAGAGCCCTCGCCAGCAGTCCACACCCCACATACCTCCCCCGCAGCATGCCACCTTCCCACATCGCTGACACCACCGCCTCGCCGTCGGGCCACCGCAGCTTCTTCCCCGACGTCGCCACGAGCACCACCTCGGCCCCGCGCCCCCGACCATCTCCTTCGACAACGTCGGCACGCTCGTCTAACACCGCCACGCTCCTCGGACGCCTCCAGGACAGCTACCTGGTCCAGGGGAGGCGCGCATCTCTTTGCCGGCCAGCTTCTTCGACGACTCCCGCAAGTTGTTCGATGGTTTACCCCAAAGGTACAAATGGACTCCGCTGACGAGTTATTTTTCCACAATTTCCTCTATGATTTTGATGATTCCTCATCCGACGATGAGGAGATGGTGGCTGTTGTGTTGGTCGTCCATGACCACCTTAGTAGGCAGCGGCCGTTGTTCCGGGCTCCATCCCAGGGCACACTCCGGCATTGAATCACAACCGAGAGAGTGGCCATTTCCTTCTTTGGAATGACTACTTCGAGACACCCAACCCGCTCTTCAAACATCAACAATTCCGGCGTCGTTTCCGTATGGCTAGGCATGTGTTAAGCTGTATATCAGAAATGCATTGCAGCTATCCGGATGCTTGCATACAGAGTTCCTGATGATCTCACTGATGAGTACGTCTGTATGAGCGAGTCTACCTGCCTAGACTCCATGTACAGGTTCTGCAAGGCTGTGATTGTAGTGTTTGGCCCTGAGTACTTGAGAGAGTCAAATGCTGAAGATACAGCCCGCTTGTTGGCGATGAATGCCAGCAGGGGCTTCCCAGGGATGCTTGGTAGCATAGACTGTATGCACCAGAAGTGGAAGAACCGCCCTTCTGCTTGGCAGAGGCAGTATAGGGGGCATGTCAATGCCTGCACTGTCATACTTGAGGCCGTGGCCTCACAAGATCTCTTGATCTGGCACTCTTTCTTTGGCATGACCGGACCGCACAATGATATCAACGCTCCCCGGCGTTTGCAAGGCTTGCCAAAGGCAACTACTCGCCGGTGAATGTTAACATCAACAACCACAACTACAACAAAGGATACTATCTAGCTGACAGTATCTATCCTCAGTGGACTACTATTGTGAGGACAATCTCCAACCCCATAGGAGAGAAGAGGAGGAGATTTGCACAAGAGCAAGAGAGTTCTAGGAAGGATGTGGAGCGTGTTTTTTGTCTTCTCCAATCTCGATGGGGCATCGTTCGGTATCCTGCTAGCATTTGGAGCACCAAGAAGTTGTGGGAGGTGATGACTGCTTGTGTGATCATGCACAATATGATCGTAGAGAATTAGCGCCCGAAACGTATCTGCGACCAAGGGTTTCAGTTCCAGGATGACAATGTTGTGCCCGAGCATGGAGGAGCGGCTACGTTTGCACAGTTCATCATATTTCATCATCAAATGCATGATTGGTATACTCACATTCAGCTGCAAGATGATTTGGTTGAGCATATATGGGTTCACATTGGCAACCAATAAATGTATCTTTTTTAAATGTATTTGAGACAATTTAATTTTTATTTGGTTTGTGAACTAAGACATATTTATTTAGCTTGTGTACTATGATATATTTGTTTGCTAGTATTTTGTTTGAAAGACGATGGCAAGCCGGCCGCGCGGACAAAATGGGTCCGCGCGTTGGGCTCACTGCCGACCCAAACGAAAAACAGGGCGGACGACGAGCGGACAGCCGACCGAAACGGACAAAAAAGGACAAAGCACGCGTTCGTTTGGGTTGACACATTAGAGTTGCTCTTAGTTCATTTTGATGGCCGTTAGCTAAAATCAAAGAAGCAATTATCGATCGAGACACACTAATACGTATAAAGATTTTGCACAAATTTTACGAAAGGGTAGCAGGCACACACATATATGTGCATACACTAAACCTGGGAATTCCTTGGGCCGGGCTGGGTTTCAGGCCAGGCTTGCAAAAGCTTGACGGGCAAAGTCTAGGTCTGGACCTGGCCTGATCCAAGCGAAAAAACGAAAATTCAAGCCCGAGCCCGGCCTGAAGGTGTTGGAAATATGCCCTAGAGGCAATAATAAATTGGTTGTTATCATATTTCCCTGTTCATGATAAACGTCTATTATCCATGCCAGAATTGTATTGATCGGAAACTCAGATACATGTGTGGATACATAGGCAACACCGTGTCCCTAGTGAGCCTCTACTAGACTAGCTCTGTGATCAAAAGATGGTTAAGGTATCCTAACCATAGACATGTGTTGTCACTTGATAACGAGATCACGTCATTAGGAGAATGATGTGATGGACAAGACCCAACCGTTAGCATAGCATTTGATCGTTCAGTCTATTGCTACTGCTTTCTTAATGTCAAATACACGTTCCTTCGACCATGAGATCATGCAACTCCCGGATACCGGAGGAATAACTTGTGTGCTATCAAATGTCATAACGTAATTGAGTGATCATAAAGATGCTCTACAAGTATCTCCGAAGGTTTGCCGTGAATCGAGATTGGGATTTGTCACTCCGTATGGCGGATAGGAATCTCTGGGCACTCTTGGTAATACACATCACAAGAAACTTGCAAGAAAAGTGACTAAGGAGTTAGTTGCAAGATGATGTATTACGGAACGAGTGAAGAGACTTGCCGGTAACGAGATTGAACTAGGTATAGAGATACCGACGATCGAATCTCGGGCAAGTAACATACCGACAGACAAAAGGAATTATGTATGTTGTCATAAAGGTTCAACCGATAAAACATCTTCGTGGAATATGTAGGAATCAATATGGGCATCCAGGTCCCACTATTGGTTATTGACCAGAGAGGTGTCTCGGTCATGACTACATAATTCCCGAACCCGCAGGGTCGCACGCTTAACGTTCGTTGACGCTAGAGTAGTATTGGGATATTTGACGAATGGTAACCAAATATTGTTTGAAGTCATGGATGAGACCCCGTACATCACGAGAAGTCTCAGAAATGGTCGAGAGGTAAGGATTTATATATGGGAAGTCATATTTTGGGTTCTGGAAAAAAGTGCAGTTTTTTCGGTATTGTACCGAGAAGCTTCCAGAAGGTTCCGGAGGATTCCGGAGGGGTCCAGAAGTCCACAAGTGGGTTCACCACGACCCAAGGGCTAGCATGGGCTGCGGGGAGGTGCCCTGGCCTTATTGGGCTAGGCGCACGAAGTCCTCAAAAGCCCATGTGGCTAGGGAAGACAAAAAAGGAAGGAGTCCTAATAGGAATATGATTGGACTTGGAGTCCAAGTCCTCTCCCCCTTAGCTACGCACTAGGGCTTGGAGGGGCTGTTTCCCACGCCCCTCCACCTATATATAGAGGGGAGGGGGCGCCCCAAGAGGAGACACCAAGCCCTTGGCGCCCCTCTCTCTCCCGTTACTCCGTAGTTCCATCGCCTCGTCCCGGCAACGCTTAGCAAAGCGCTATCGGTGCTCCACCACCACCATCACCACCATGCCGTCATGTTGGTTGTGATCCCATCTACTTCTACTCTCCCGCTTGCTGGATCAAGAAGGAGGAGACGTCATCGAGCCGCACGTGTGCTAAACTCGGAGGTGTCGTCCGTTCGGCACTAGATCGGTTGGATCGTGATCGGATCGCGAAGAGTACGACTACATCAACCGCGTGATAAACGCTTCTGCTTAGCGATCTACAAGGGTACGTAGATGTTCTTCCCCTCTCGTAACTATGCATCTCCATGGATAGATCTTCCGTGTGCGTAGAATTTTTTTGTTTTCCATGCAACGTTCCCCAACAGTGGCATCATGAGCCAGGTCTACACGTAGATGATATGCACGAGTAGAACACAAAGGAGTTGTGGGCGGTGATGTTCATATTACTTACCACCAACGTCTTATTTTGATTCGGCGGCATTGTGGGATGAAGCGGCCCGGACCAACCTTACATATTCACGCACATGATATCGGTTCCACCGACTGACATGCAACTTGTTTTGCATAATGGTGGCTGGCGGGTGTCTGTTTCTCCTACTTTAGTTGAATCGAATTTGACTAAGACCGGTCCTTGTAGAAGGTTAAAATAGCAAACTTGATAATCACCGTTGTGGTTTTTGCGTAGGTAAGAACGGTTCTTGCTAGTTGCCCGTAGCAGCCACGTAAAACTTGCAACAACAAAGTAGAGGACGTTTAACTTGTTTTTGCAGGGTATGTTGTGATGTGATATGGCCAAGACGTGATATGATATACGTTGTTGTATCAGATGACCATGTTTTGTAATATCGACAACCGGCAGGAGCCTTAGGGTTGTCTTTTAATTATTGTATGACCCGCGTGTCAATAATTAAGTGCCATGTAATTGCTTTACTATATCGCTATGAGTTAGCAATAGTTGGCGAGACGACCCCGACGCAATGATGGAGATCAAGGTGTCGCGCCGGTGACGATGGAGATCATGCCGTTGCTTTGAAGATGGAGATCAAAAGCACAAGATGATGATGGCCATATCATGTCATATATTTTGATTGCATGTGATGTTTATCCTTTATGCATCTTATTTTGCTTAGAACGACAGTAGCATTGTAAGATGATCCCTTCACTTAATTTCAAGATGAAAGTGTTATCCGTGAGTATGCACCATTGCTAAAGTTCATCGTTTCGAAGCACCTCGTGATGATCGGGTGTGATAGACTCTACGTTCACATACAACGGGTGTAAGCCAAATTTACACACGCGAAATACTTGGGTTAAACTTGACGAGCCTAGCATGTACAGACATGGTCTCGGAACACTGGAGACCGAAAGTTTGAACATGAGTCATATAGTAGATATGATTGATAACCCACAAGTATAGGGGATCAATTGTAGCCTCTTTCGATAAGTAAGAGTGTCGAACCCAACGAGGAGCTAAAGGTAGAACAAATCTTCCCTCAAGTTCTATCGACCACCGATACAACTCTACGCACGCTTGACGTTCGCTTTACCTAGAACAAGTATGAAACTAGAAGTACTTTGTAGGTGTTGTTGGATAGGTTTGCAAGAATATAAAGAGCACGTAGATAAAAACTAGGGGCTGTTTAGATAAAGACACAATAAAGTAAATAAAGCGAGTGTGGAAAAGTGATGGTAGGAGTTGCGAAATTGTCCCTAAGCAATTGACTACTTTACTAGACCGATAACAAGTTTTATGTGGGAGAGGCCACTGCTTGCATGTCATCCCTGACTTGGAATTCTATGCACTTATGATTGGAACTATTAGCAAGCATCCGCAACTACTAATGTTCATTAAGGTAAAACCCAACCATAGCATTAAGATATATTGGTCCCCCTTCAATCCCGTATGCATCAATTTCTATGCTAGGTAGAAGCTTCTGCCACTCTCGCCCTCCAATACATAGTCCTATCAACATACAACTAACCCTATGGTGTGATCCACGCGCGCGCTCATATGATAGGCACCAAAGGACAACAACAAACCACAAGCAAATTAAATCAATCATAGCAATTCGTCAACCACCGATAGGACAACGAAAATCTACGCAGACATCGTAGGATAGCAACACATCATTGGATAATAATGTGAAGCATAAAACACCATGTTCAAGTAGAGGGTACAGCGGGTTGCGGGAGAGTGGACCGCTGTAGATAGAGGGGGGAAGGTGATGGAGATGTTGGTGAAGATGGCGGAGGTGTTGGTGAAGATCGCGGTGATGATGATGGCCCCCGGCGGCGTTCCGGCGCCACCGGAAGCGAGGAGGAGAGAGCCCCCCTCCTTCTTCTTCTTCCTTGACCTTCTCCCTAGATGGGAGAAGGGTTTCCCCTCTGGTCCATGGTCTCCAAGGAGTGGGAGGGCGAGAGCCCCAACGAGATTGGATCTGTCTCTCTGTCGCTCTCTGTCTCTGCGTTCTCGTCTGCTGCCCTTTCACCGTTTCGTGTATATATGGAGGTCCGTAACTCTGATTGGATTGAAACCTTCGCCCAGATTTTTCTCCAAAAATTAGTTTTCTTGCGTCCGAAGTAGAGCAGCAACCGCCTTACGGGGGGGCCACGAGGGTCAGGGGCGCGCCCCCTGCCTCGTGCCCCCCTCGGGCACCGTCTCGCGTTGATCCTTCTTCCAGAATTCTCCAAATATTCCAAAAATATTCTCCGTCCGTTTTTATCCCGTTTGGATTCCGTTTGATATGGGGTTTCTGCGAAACATAAAACATGCAACAAACAGGAACTGGCACTGGGCACTGGATCAATATGTTAGTCCCAAAAATAGTATAAAAAGTTGCCATAAGTATATGAAAGTTGTAGAATATTGGCATGGAATAATAAAAAATTATAGATACGACGGAGACGTATCAATGATCAACATGGAGATGTTCACGATTGAACACTACCCCATCTCACGTGATGATCGAACATGGGTTAGTTGATTTGGATTATGTTTCACTTAGATAACTTGAGGGATGTTGATTTAAGTGGGAGTTCATTAGTAATTTGATTATTTGAACTAAAATTTATCATGAACTTAGTCTTAATAGTCTTTGCAAATTATGTTGTAGATCAATTGCTCGCGCTGTAGCTGCCCTGTTTTTTGATACGTTCCTAGAGAAAACTAAGTTGAAAGATGATAGTAGCAATAGTGCGGACTGGGTCCGTGATCTGAGGATTATCCTCATTGCTGCACAGAAGAATTATGTCCTTGATGCACCGCTAGGTGACAGACCTGTTGCAGGAGCTGATGCAGACGTTATGAACGTTTGGCAAGCTCGATATGATGACCACTTGATAGTTTAGTGCGCCATGCTTTACGGCTTAGAATCAGGGCTCCAAAGACGTTTTGAATGCCATGGAACATATGAGATGTTCCAAGAGCTAAAATTGGTATTTCAGGCTCATGCCCGTGTTGAGAGGTATGAGACCTCTGACAAGTACTTTGCCTACAAGATGGAGGAGAATAGTTCAGCCAGTGAGCATGTGCTCATAATGTCTGGGTACTACAATCGCTTGAATCAAGTGGGAGTTAATCTTCCAGATAAGATAGTGATTGATAGAGTTCTCCAGTCACTATCACCAAGCTACTAGAGCTTCGTGATAAACTATAATATGCAAGAAATTACTAAAACAATTTCCGAGCTCTTCGCGATACTGAAATCGGTGGAGGTAGAAATCAAGAAAGAGCATCAAGTGTTGATGGTTAATAAGACCACTAGTTCCAAGAAAAAGGGCAAGGGAAAGAAAGGGAACTTCTAGAAGAATGGCAAGCAAGTTGCCTCTCCCATGAAGAAGCCCAAAGCTGGACCCAAGCCTGACCCTGAGTGGTTCTACAGCAAAGGAAATGGTCACTGGAAGCAGAACTGCCCCAAATACTTGGCAGATAAGAAGGATGTCAAAGTAAACAAAGGTATATTTGCTATACATGTTATTGATGTGTACCTTACTGGTGCTCATAGTAGCCCCTGGGTATTTGGTACCGGTTCAGTTGCTAAGATTAGTAACTCGAAATAGGCGTTGCGGAATAAACGGAGACTAGTTAAGGGCGAGGTGATGATGTGTGTTGGAAGTGTTTCCAAGATTGATATGATCACCATCGCACACTCCCTCTACCTTCGGGATTAGTGTTGAGCCTAAATAAATGTTATTTGGTGTTTGGGTCGAGCATGAACATTATTAGATCATGTTTATTGCAATGCGGTTATTCATTTAAAGTCGGAGAATAATTATTGTTCTGTTTACATGAATAAAACCTTCTATGGTCATACACACAATGTGAATGGTTTATTGAATCTCGATCGTAGTGATACACATATTCATAATATTGATGCCAAAATATGCAAAGTTGATAATGATAGTGTAACATACTTGTGGCGCTGCCGTTTAGGTCATATTGGTGTAAAGCGCATGAAGAAACTCCATGCGGATGGACTTTTGGAATCACTTGATTATGAATCATTTGATACTTGTGAACCATGCCTCATAGGTAAGATGACTAAAACTCCGTTCTCCGGAACAATGGAGCGAGCTAATGACTTATAGGAAATAATACATACCGATGTATGCGGTCCGATGAGTGTCGAGGCACGCGGCTGGTATCATTATTTTCTAACCTTCACAAATGATTTGAGTAGGTATGGATATATCTACTTAATGAAACACAAGTCTGAAACATTCAAAAAATTCAAAGAATTTCAGAGTGAAGTGGAGAATCGTCGTAACAAGAAAATAAACTTTCTACGATCTGATCGCGGAGGTGAATATTTGAGTTATGAGTTTGGCCTTCATTTAAGAAAATATGGAATTGTTTCACAACTCACGCCACCTGAAACACCACGGCGTAATGGTGTGTCCGAACGTCATAACCGTACTTTATTAGATATGGTGTGTCATATGATGTCTCTTACCGATTTGCCACTATCGTTTTGGGGTTATGTATTAGAGACAGCTGCATTCACGTTAAATAGGGCACCGTCTAATCCGTTGAGACGACACCGTATTAACTATGGTTTGGCAAGAAACCTAAGCTGACGTGTTATAAAGTTTGGGGATGCGATGCTTATTTCAAACAGCTTCAGTCTGATAAGCTCGAACCCAAAGCGAAGAACTGAGTCTTCATAGGATACCCTAAAGAAACAATTGGGTATACCTTCTACCACAGATCCGAAGGCAAGATCTTTGTTCCCAAGAATGGGTCCTTTCTGGAGAAGTTTCTCTCAAAGAAAGTGAGTGAGAGGAAAGTAGAACTTGATGAGGTAGTTGTACCTTCTCTCAAATTGGAAAGTAGATATTAGAGAAAACCGTTCCCGTGATGCCTACACCAACCGAAGAGGAAGCTAATGATAATGATCATGAAACTTCGGATCAAGTTACTACTGAACCTCGTAGGTCGACCAGAGCACATACCACACCAGAGTGGTACGGTAATTCTGTCCTGGAAGTCATGTTGTCAGACAACGGCGAACCTACGAACTATGAAGAAGCTATGATGAGCCCAGATTCCAATAAATGGCTTGAAGCCATGAAATCTGAGATAGGATCCATGTATGAGAATAAAGTGTGGACTTTGGTGGACTTGCCGATGATCGGCAATCCATTGAGAATAAATGGATCTTCAAGAGGAAGACAGACGCTGATGGTAATATCACTGTCTATAAAGCTCGACTTGTCGCAAAAGGTTTTTGACAAGTTCAAGGTGTTGACTACGATGAGACTTTCTCACCCGTAGCGATGCTTAAGTCTGTCCAAATCAACTTAGCAATTGCCGCATTTTATAATTATGAAATCTAGCAAATGGACGTCAAAACTGCATTCCTTAATGGACTTCTAAAAGAAGAGTTATATATGATGCAACCAGAAAGTTTTTTCGATCCTAAAGGTGCTGACAAAGTGTGCAAACTCCAGCGATCCATCTATGGACTGGTGCAAGCATCTCGGAGTTGGAATATACGTTTTGATGAGGTGATCAAAGCATATGGTTTTATACAGACTTACAGTGAAGTTTGTATTTACAACAAAGTGAGTGAGAGCTCCGTAGCATTTTTAATATTATATGTGGATGACATAAAAGGATAGCATAAAAGGATACTGGAATAAGAATTTTTCAATGAAAGACCTTGGTGAAGCTGCTTACATATTGGGCATCAAGATCTATAGAGATAGATCAAGATGCTTGATAAGACTTTCAATGAGTACATACCTTGACAAGATTTTGAAGAAGTTCAAAATGGATCAGTCAAAGAAGGAGTTCTTGCATGTATTGTAAGGTGTTAAGTGATACGTCTCCAACGTATCTATAATATTTTATTGTTCCATGCTATTATATTATCCATCTTGGATGTTTTATATGCATTTATATGCTATTTAATATTATTTTTGGGACTAACCTATTAACCTAGAGCTCAATGTCAGTTTCTGTTTTTTTCCTTGTTTTTGAGTTCTGTAGAAAAGGAATATCAAATGGAGTCCAAACAAGTTGGAAATTTACGGTGATTTTTTATGGACCAGAAGAAGCCCCCGAAGCACAAGAGTTGAACTAGAAGAGTCCCGAGTCAACGACAAGGGTGGAGGGCGCCCTCCTGCCTTGTCGCTGACTCGTGGACCCCCCCCCTGACGTGAAACCGATGCCAAAATTCCTATAAATCCAGAAACCCCCAGAAGGAAACCTAGATCGGGAGTTCCGCCGCCGCAAGCCTCTGTAGCCATGAAAAACCAATCGGGAGCCCGTTCCGGCACCCTGCCGGAGGGGGAAACCATCGCTGGTGGCCATCTTCATCATCCCGGCGCTCTCCACGACGAGGAGGGAGTAGTTCACCCTCGGGGCTGAGGGTATGTACCAGTAGCTATGTTTTTGATCTCTCTCTCTCTCTCTCTCTCTCTCTCTCTTTCTCTCTCGTGTTCTTGATATGGCACAATCTGGATGTACCGCGAGCTTTGTTATTATAGTTGGATCAGATGGTGTCCCCCCCCCTCTACCTTCTCGTGATGAATTGAGTTTTACCTTTGAGGTTTCACTATTATCGGATTGAATACTGTTATGGATTTGAGAACACTTGATGTATGTCTTGCGTGGAATACCCGTGGAGACAATGGGGTATTCTATTGATTCACTTGATGTATGTTTTGGCACTCAACTCGCGGATTCCCGAGGTGACATTGGGGTAATCTATGCATAGGGGTTGATGCACGTTTTTGTCCTTGTTTCTCCGGTAGAAATCTTGGGGCACTCTTTGAGGTTCTTTGTGTTGGATTGAATATTATGAATCTGAAACTATTTGATGCATATCGTATAATTGACCCACGGATACTTTTGGTGACATTGGAGTATCTAGGTGACATTAGGGTTGATTGATGTGTGTTATATGGTGTTATTTTACTACGAACTCTAGGGCTGTTTGTGACACCTATAGGAATAGCTCAATGGATTGATCGGAAAGAATAACTTTGAGGTGGTTTCGTACCCTACAAGCAATTTCCTCTTATGTTCTCCGTGATAGGTACTTTGGAGTGACTTTTGTCGCACGTTGAGGGATTGTCATATGATCTAGTTATGTTATCATCATTGAGAGAACTTGCACTAGTGAAAGTATGAACCCTAGGCCATGTTTCCAAGCATTGCAATACCGTTTTCGCTCACTTTTGTTACTTGCTACCTTGCTGTTTTTATATTTTCAGATTACAAAAACCTATATCTACTATCCATATTACACTTGTATCACCATCTCTTCGCTGAACTAGTGCACCTATACAATTTACCATTGTATTGGGTGTGTTGCGGACAAGAGAGACTCTTTGTTATTTGGTTGCATGGTTGTTTGAGAGAGACCACCTTCATCCCACGCCTCCCACGGATTGATAAACCTTAGGTCATCCACTTGAGGGAAATTTGCTACTGTCCTACAAAACTCTGCGCTTGGAGGCCCAACACGAGTCTACAAGAAGAACATTGCGTAGTAGACATCATTAATTTGAGTAAGACTCAAAGCCCGACCACAGCAAAAGATAGAGAGAGAATGAAAGGCATTCCTTATGCCTCAGCCATATGTTCTACAAAGTATGCCATGTTGTGTGCCAGACCTGTTGCCTGCCTTGTCATGAGTTTGGCAAGGGGGTACAATAGTGATCTAGGAGTAGATCACTGGACAGCGGTCAAAATTATCCTTAGTAACTAAAGGACTAAGGAAATGTTTCTCGATTATGGAAGTGATAAAGAGTTCATCGTATAAGGTTACGTCGATGCAAGCTTTGACACCGATCCGGATAACTCTGAGTAGCAAACCGGATACGTATAATAGAGCAGTCATTTGAAATAGCTCCAAGTAAAGCGTGATAGTAGTATCTACAATATGACATAAGGATTTGCAAAATACACATGGATCTGAATGTTGCATACCCATTTGACTAAAACCTCTCTCGCAAGCAAAACATGATCAAACCCCAGAACTCATTGGGTGTTAATCACATGGTGATGTGAACTAGACTATTGACTCTAGTGCAAGTGGGAGACTGTTGGAAATATGCCCTAGAGGCAATAATAAATTTGTTATTATCATATTTCCCTATTCATGATAAACGTCTATTATCCATGCTAGAATTGTACTAATCGCAAAATCAGATACATGTGTGGATACATAGGCAACACCATGTCCCTAGTGAGCCTCTACTAGACTAGCTCGTTGATCAAAAGATGGTTAAGGGTTCCTAACTATAGACATGTGTTGTCACTTGATAACGGGATCACATCGAGAATGATGTGATGGACAAGACCCATCCGTCAGCATAGCATTTGATCATTCAGTTTATTGCTACTGCTTTCTTAATGTCAAATACATATTCCTTCGACCATGAGATCATGCAACTCCCGGATACCAGAGGAATACCTTGTGTGCTATCAAACGTCACAACGTAACTGGGTGATCATAAAGATGCTCTACAGGTATCTCCGAAGGTTTGGCGTGAATCGAGATTGGGATTTGTCACTCTGTATGACGGAGAGGAATCTCTGGGCCCTCTCGCTAATACACATCACAAGAATCTTGCAAGCAAAGTGACTAAGGAGTTAGTTGCAAGATGACTTATTACGGAACGAGTAAAGATACTTGTTGGTAACGAGATTGAACTAGGTATAGAGATACCGACGATCGAATCTCGGGCAAGTAACATACCGACAAACAGAGGGAATTACGTATGTTGTCATAAAGGTTCAACCGACAAAAGATCTTCGTGGAATATGTAGGAATCAATATGGGCATCCAGGTCCCGCTATTGGTTATTGACCGGAGAGGTGTCTCAGTCATGACTACATAATTCCCGAACCCGCAGGGTCGCACGCTTAACGTTCATTGACGCTATAGTAGTATTGGGATATTTGATGAGTGGTAACCAAATATTGTTCGGAGTCCCGGACGTCACGAGGAGTCTCGGAATGGTCGAGAGGTAAAGATTTATATATGGGAATTCATATTTTGGGTTCCGACAAAAAGTGTAGTTTTTTTGGTATTGTTTCGGGAAGCTTCTAGAAGGTTCCGGAGGATTCCGGTGGGGTACGGAAGTCCAAAAATGGGTTCACCATGACCCAAGGGCTAGCATGGGCTGTGGGGAGGCGCCCTGGCCTTATTGGGCTAGGCGCACCAAGTCCTCAAAAGCCCATGTGGCTAGGAAAGGCAAAAAAGGAAGCAGTCCTAGTAGGAATAGGATTGGACTTGGAGTCTGAGTCCTCTCCCCCTTAGCTACGCCCTAGGGCTTGGAGGGGCTGTTTCCCACGCCCCTCCACCTATATATAGAGGGGAGGGGGCGCCCCAAGAGGCGACACCAAGCCCTTGGCGCCCCTCTCTCTCCCGTTACTCCGTAGTTCCATCACCTCGTCCCGGCGACGCTTAGTGAAGCGCTGTCAGTGCTGCACCACCACCATCACCACCACACCGTCGTGTTGGTTGTGATCCCATTCTCTTCTCATTTCCCGCTTGCTGGATTAAGAAGGAGGAGACATCATCGAGCCGCACGTGTGCTAAACTCGGGGGTGCCGTCCGTTCGGCACTAGATCGGTTGGATCGTGGTCGGATCGCGAAGAGTATGACTACATCAACCGCGTGATAAGCTCTTCTGCTCAGCGATCTACAAGGGTATGTAGACGCTCTTCCCCTCTCGTAGCTATGCATCTCCATGGATAGATCTTGCGTGTGTGTAGAATTTTTTTTTGTTTTTCATGCAACGTTCCCCAACAGAAGGGACTAAAAAGAGCAGTTCCGAGCCGGGCCAGGTCGGGCCTCCGTGTTAATTGCCTAATATCCTAGGCCCGAGTCCGTCTGAAATACACAACGGTTCAAAAATTCAAGCCCGAGCCCGACCCGAACACAAAGCCCGACCCGACCCGGCTCGGGTTATTTGGGTCGGGTTCGGGCTGGGTCGTCGGGTCGGGCTCCCCATGCCCAGGTTTAGCATACACTCATCTCTTGTGAACACATGCACACGCGTCTATTTCTTGAGTACTTTCGATAGACTGAATTGGTGGGTTTTGAGACTGACCAAAAGTCACAAACAAGTGTCAAGCTCAAGGAGGTGAGGACGAGGGAGTGGGTTTGGCAGCCAGGGCGCTAAACTTTGAGCTCTACCATGGAGACGTGTCGGTCCAGCCTTCCCTGTTGTGCACCGTCCTGTATACCTTCATGGTCGCCTCTCGTGTCACCCCTCGAAATGCCAATCGACTCGCTCTGCATCGAGCGCATATACCATGGAATTCCTTGTTTCGGGATGCGACATGTCTTTCCCCACCTTTGTCATGGCGTAGACAACCCTTGCTCCCGCCCGCCGTGGCACTCCAACCGTCACAGCGGAGACGCATGTGGTCCAACGACAAGGACCTCCTGTTAGGAACAGCACGACGCTGACGCCATTCAAACGGGCCTGGACAGAGGAAGAGGACGAGTACATGAAACAATTGAATCTGATTTGTCACCTTACTTAATTTGAGCCCATATTTCTTCTTCTTCAATGACCTTTGCGAGGCTTGGAGCAGTGGCCAGCTTTGAACTGTACATAGCTCCGTCATTGTAAAGGGGCATCGCGGGTCAGAGGCCAATGCTAACGGAGCGAGGCAAGCAAAGTGAGATATGCAAGCGATGGAAGGGCGAGTGATCTATCAGGGCCGACACAATTCTTCTCGAAGTTCATCGTAATTAGAGAACCCGGTGATGTCCAAGGGCCTCCCCACTCATCTTGACTTATAAATCTGCACAATATTTAACGGTTCCAGCGGAGAATAAAAGATAGATAGATGGAAAACAGGGGGGGCATATGCCCCCTTTTCTCTACAAAATGTCTCCTCCAAAACAATATGTGAACCCGACATGGATGCCTCATATGTGAACATATTTTGCAATTCCAAAACATTTCTTAAATTTGTAAAAAAATCTGAAAAGGGACACATTTTTGAATTCCAGAACAGTTTTTGAAATAGAAAATGAGTAAAAAGAAAAAATAGAAGAAAAAAAAACGCTTAGGACCTGGCCCAACAAGGGGACCGCATTGCTCCCGTCGGGCACGTGTTGGGCCGGCCCAAGCGTTCACGGATTTGAAAAAAGTTCATCAGTTTTGAAAAAAAAACAAGGGCTGTAAAAAAAGTTTTTAAAAGTTGAATAAAGTTCATGGATTTGAAAAACGTTCGGGGAATTGAAAACAAAGTTCACGAATTTAAGAAAATGTTCACGAATTTGAAAATTTCACATATATAAGAAAAAAATCATGATTTAAAAATAGTTCACAAATTTTGAACAAAATGAAAAAGAAAATAGAAGAGAAAGATAAAAAAGAAGAAAAAGCAGGCAAACAGAAGCGAAAAAAACTAGCTCGCGTTGGTTAGTGTTATATTTGAAGAACAAAAAGGAAGGTAACTAGAGACAACAAGAAAGTAGTCCAGTTGGTTACCGCGGTTGTACTAAGCGCAGGTGCTAGGTTCGATTCGAATCTCATCTACAGAAGAAGAAGGAAAGTGTAAAATGGGTTGGCCCAAGGAGGTACGTGCACATGCTGCGTATCGCACTCGGCACGCACAACACACTTTAAAAAAAATACCATCCTACCCTTTATTATGAAGGAGTATGGACAGATCTTCTCCGTTGATGTGTTTT
Source organism: Aegilops tauschii subsp. strangulata (assembly GCF_002575655.3). NCBI lineage: Eukaryota > Viridiplantae > Streptophyta > Magnoliopsida > Poales > Poaceae > Aegilops > Aegilops tauschii. Next base: position 628,395,730 of record NC_053036.3, on the reverse strand, counting down.
TGGGGGGTGTAGCAAAGCAGAAGTATTAAAATGTTCTTTCCATTATTGCGTCTGTTATTGCAGGGTTCTTAGCCTCACGTAATACTTACACTAGTAGAAAAGGGGGCTTTTGTCCCAGTTAGTAAGGGCCTTTAGTCCCGGTTTTTGAACCGGGACTAAAGGGTCGTTACTAATGCCTCCTCCCTTTAGTCCCGGTTCTTACACGAACCGGGACTAAAGGCCGTCCACGTGACGCAGCCTGGAGCTCCACCTTTAGTCCCGGTTGGTGTTACCAACCGGGACTAAAGGGAATTTTATGATATTTTTTTTGAATTTTTTTTTTTGTGATTTTTTTTTTGATTTTCAAATTTCTGAATTATTTTAACCTCTAATCTCTAATCACCACCCCTCATCACTGCTCAATTTATCCTCTAATCTCTAATCACCCCTCATCATTCCAAATCATCTAACTTCCCGGACGGTCACCCATCCTCTCACTACTCCAGCCTGAGAACGCTTAACTTCCGGGTTCTATTCTCCCTTGTTTCCAAGACTGCACTTGTTGTTTTCCTGACAATAGTAAGATGTCAATTCTATTAACCCTCAGGAATTTAGCTTGAGCATGAAGTGACACATTTCACTGTTTGAGTTTGAAACTATTGTTTTAAAAAACAATAATTATTTAGTAACACTAATATTTCTGGAATAATTAGTTTGACCATTGTTTGACCACTGTTTGACCATTGTTTGACCATTGTTTGACCACAGTTTGACCAGATTTGACCAAAATTCAAAAAAACTGAAATAATTATTTAGTAACACTAATATTCTAGAATAATTAGTTTGACCATTGTTTGACCACAGTTTGACCACAATTTGAATTTTTTTGAATTTTTTTGCCTCTCCAGATCTTAAAAGCCCCGTATCTTTTTTTCTGTTAGGTTTTTGAGGATTCTAAAAATGTTTAACGGGGTTCCCTCGGTTAAATTCGGATGTAACTTTTTGAGTAGATGATTTTTCATATTAAAAAACTTTTTCATCCGAGTTCATATGCAAAAGTTATGCCCATTTTAAGAAATTCCAGAGAGATTTTGCAAATAAAGTCGAAATTCATATATGTTAATTTTCCCAACAACTAGACCACATATCACATGGGAAACTTATATTATTTTATTTTTTTGACATTTCCATCATTATCTTTTGTTTTTTCTAAAACTGAAAAGGCGATCCACGTGGGGGGGTGGGGGGCTGGTAGAGTTTAAAAATGAGACCTTTAGTACCGGTTCGTGCCATGAACCGGTACTAATGCCTCAAAGCCCATTAGTACCGGTTGGTGGCACCAACCGGGACTAAAGGGCCCAGGTGAACCGGGACTAATGCTTTAGCCGCACGAACCGGGACCAATGCTCACATTAGTCCCGGTTCGTGACTGAACCGGGACTAATGTGAAAACTGCCCTGTGACGAAAACCCTGTTTTGTACTAGTGTTAGTGGTGTTTGCTTAATGATAGAAGTGCGCAAGACACCACTAGTACTGTTTCTTGCAAAAGTTTAGATTTTATTTATAACATTTGTTTCAGCATTTCATGTTGCAGATTGTGTACTTTTTAGTATCCATACCATAGTCCGGGCCAGGCCATGGAGTTGTCATTTTCAGTACCAGAGGGGATCAAAATTCCTTCCACCTTACAAAACATATTTAAAGAGCATTATAAAGATCTTGGGTGTACTATACCATCCCATGGGAATTTGGAAAGATGGGCTATGCAGGTAAAATCGTTTGATAAAACGTCAAGAGTAAATAATATACACACACAAATAACAAGTTTACGTTCTTGGTTCCCTTAATATTCACTCCCATTCCACTCTGAGGATCAATATGCACTAATTGTCACCCTCTTCTTTATTCTAGTTTTGGCCAAATCCATGTCAACATGTCACTACAATTATCAATTGAACTAAGCAATTTTAAAATTTCTAACCATTTATCTCATATAGGATGTTGCAGAAGCAATTGGTTTGCTACACTATATTTTGTTCTAACAATAAGAATCTACTTTGGATAGGCATGAAGGCGATAATGAACCTGAAACAAGGTAGCTTCATGAGAATTAAGACATATAGAAAACAATGCCTGCTACAGCCTATGGCCATATTTGCTCATATTACTGTTGTTTCCTCATTTCCCAATATCGCACCATAAGTTGTCTTTTAACTTTCTTTTGGAGAAGTGTTCACTAACTCGAAAAATAAGTTGTATCTTGCAGGGTATTCTTATGCTCAATACCGCGCTAACAGGTAAGCCTTTTATCTCATTGGGATGAAACATTTGTTGTTCCTTAGCTCTTATTCGTGCACACCAATTGAAATTACTTTATGCAATTGAATCTTGATTAGAAACTATGTTATTTTTTGTTCTATTTAGATGTGCTTCACGTTATTTTTGTAGTTGCAACAATAAATTTTTTCTAGTATTTGATGTTATTAGCTTAGTCTAGCTTGGTTGCACATTGTGGATCCTTTTCTATTTAGCATTGTAGACATGTTCCATGCATTGACAGTGGTGAAGAAAGTCACGGTGGCTGCGATCGGAGGCTTGTAATGGCTGAGAGGAGTTTTAGTTACGATGAAGACTTATGGCACATGTTGTTCCTGTGTGTCGGGTGTCGAGTACTTGCAGCAGTGGCCTTCGTAGGAGGGGGCGGCAACGCATGTGGAAAGCACTTCTGGTGGTGCTTCTTGAGTACAGAGCCGCGATTTCCAGGGTGAAAGCCCAAGGCCTGGGTTCCATTGGTTTTACCTGGCAATGGCCTTGCTGAAGGCATTGTTTTGTGATCTCAGACTTTCTTCACGGTGAAAACTCAAGATCCTTGATTGGGCAATGACAACGCTTGTGCATTGTTTCCTTCTTGGAGGCGCCGCTTAAGGAGAATCTCTTTTGCGGTCTGAGTGTTGTCTTTGGTGGTGGTTAGAGTGTTGTTGTTGCGAGTGTTTTATCACTGCAACGGGGTCTTTGTTTTATATTTCCCTCTTCTTTATTTTGTTCTTGGTTGTGTGCATCCTGAATGTCTTTCGATATCTCGTTGGTGCAGAGGCTGGGTGTAATTAATATGTTCGTGATGTTAATATATTCTCTTTAAAAAAGGATTGTAGACCCAGAGTTAATCATCTGAGACCGCGCTATGAATTTATCCCTTTTAGTGGTGCACTTGTATGCTGCGGTAGAATTGACATGTTCCACTAGTAGAAAACAGGGCTTTGGTTGGGGCTTGGCCAACCCATTAGTCCCGGTTCTGTCACCAATCGGGACCCATGGGGGCATACGTCCTGCTTCATGCGCCCACGGGGCCGGCCGGGCCTCAGGAGGCATTTGTCCCGGTTCGTGTGGACCCATTTTTCCCGGTTCTAGGCACGAACCGGACCAATGTCCCTCGCTCATGGCCCACAGCCATTGGTCCCAGTTCGTGGCTGGAACCGGGACAGAAGAGGGGCCTTTAGTCCTGGTTCCTGCCATGAACCGGGACCAATGAGTTGCCTATATATACCCCATCACCGCAGCAGAGCAGTCCACACTGCTCTGTTTTTTCTGGCCGGCGAGGGGAGAGCTTTGTGTTGCTCTAGCTCGCCTCCTATGCGCATGAGGTGTTCGATGAAATGCCCGAGCCACACTAGTAAAGCTTTCTTCTCTCGAAGCTCGACCTCCAAGCTCCATTGTCCCGGAGATTTGTCTAGCTTTAGCGGTCCGTCACGTCCCATTCCCGTCTTCACCAGCGTCGATCGCCCGCGCCGATCTCGTCGTCGGCACCACCGTGGTGAGCCTCCTATTCTTACCTTCTTTCTGAAAGAAAAGAATTCTTACTTTAGATAGATAGTTGTCTAATTTTCTTACTTTTATTATTGCTTGTTATTATATAGTGCGACGGTTTTGGTATCCGCCCCCGTCGGCCCTCGTCCTGTCTATGATTCGGATGTGGTATATATTATTTTTTATAACTATTTGGTTCATTTATTGTTTATGACAATTATGCCGACCAACGTGACATAGATTTTATTTATCTAGGAGGTATGTGAACCAGAAATTCCAACCGATCCTATTGTCGAGAGGCTAAATTTAGTTGAAGAAGAAAACAATTACTTGAAGGAAAAAATAAAAAAATTGAGGAGGAGAAGATGATATTGGAGTTGCATGTTGCGGATGTCGTCGATGATCACAAGATCAAGATGGACGCAATGCGTTTGAAGATTAGAAAGATTAGAAAATATGCCATTCATACCGAGGCTTGGTATCATTATGCCTTAGGATCAATTGTTACCTTGATTGCGATTATGATCGCATTTGTTGTTGCATTGAAATGTTTTACATAGTTTCAATGTATGGTTTAATTAGATGCTCTGGAGAGCTATATGTTGTTCAATGAGAACTATGTATGTACTTTGGTTTTAATGTGATGATGAACTTCTATTAATTTGGTCACTTATCTATCCATGATATTCTGTAATGGTTTTTGACACACTTAATTATATATAATGCACGCAGATGAACCGGCAATGGATGTACGGTGACAGACACACCTCCGAGTACGTTAAGGGCGTGCATAATTTTCTCGAAGTGGCTGAGGCAAACAAGCAGAATGGTTTTATGTGCTGTACATGCCCTATATGTGGGAATACGAAGTCTTACTCTAACCGGGAAATCCTTCACACCCACCTGCTTTATAAGGGTTTCATGCCACACTATAATGTTTGGACCAGGCACGGAGAAATAGGGGTTATGATGGAAGACAGAGAAGAAGAAGAGGACGATGACAACTATGTGCCCCCAGAATACGGTGATGCTGCAACGGGGGAAGCTGCTGAAGATCAAGAGGAACCAGACGATATTGTGCCCGATGATGATCTCCGCCGGGTCAATGTTGATGCAAGGAGACAGTGCGAAAGTCAAAAGGAGAAGCTGAAGTTTGATCGCATGTTAGAGGATCACAAAAAAGGGTTGTACCCCAATTGCGAAGATGGCAATACAAAGCTTGGTACCGTACTGGAATTGCTGCAGTGGAAGGCAGAGAATGTTGTGCCTGACAAAGGATTTGAGAAGCTACTGAAAATATTGAAGAAGAAGCTTCCAAAGGATAACGAATTGCCCGACAATACGTACGCAACAAAGAAGGTCGTATGCCCTCTAGGATTGGAGGTGCAGAAGATACATGCATGCCCTAATGACTGATTCCTCTACCACGGTGCGTACGAGGATTTGAACGCATGCCCGGTATGCGGTGCATTGCGGTATAAGATCAGACGAGATGACCCTGGTGATGTTGACGGCGAGCCCCCCAGGAAGAGGGTTCCTGCGAAGGTAATGTGGTATGCTCCTATAATACCACGGTTGAAACGATTGTTCAGAAACAAAGAGCACGCCAAGTTGATGCGATGGCACAGTGAGGACCGTAAGAAAGATGGGAAGTTGAGAGCACCCGCTGACGGGTCGCAGTGGAGAAAAATCAAGAGAAAGTACCAGGCCGAGTTTGCAGGTGACCCAAGGAACGTATGGTTTGGTTTAAGCGCGGATGGCATTAATCCTTTCGGGGAGCAGAGCAGCAATCACAGCACCTGGCCCGTGACTCTATGTATGTAGAACCTTCCTCCTTGGATGTGCATATACCGGTGATCACGTACTTGCTATGGTCAATGATTTACACGTAATCTTTGGAAAGGGTCCCGACGGACTATCTGTTTCGAATGACGCTGAGGGACGCGCACCCATGTGGAAGAAGAAATCTATATTTTGGGACCTACCCTACTGGAAAGACCTAGAGGTCCGCTCTTCAATCGACGTGATGCACGGGACGAAGAACCTTTGTGTGAACCTGCTAGGCTTCTTGGGCGTGTATGGGAAGACAAAAGATACACCGGAGGCATGGGAGGACCTGCAACGTTTGCACGAAAAAGACGGATGCCTCCAAAGCAGTATGAAGGTCCTGCCAGCTACACTCTTACCAAAGAAGAGAAGGAAATCTTCTTTGAATGCCTGCTCAGTTTGAAGGTCCCATCTGGCTTCTCGTCGAATATAAAGGGAATAATAAATATGCCAGAGAAGAAGTTCCAGAACCTAAAGTCTCATGACTGACACGTGATTATGACGCAACTGGTTCCATTTCCATTGAGGGGGCTTCTACCAGAAAACGTCCGATTAGCCGTTGTGAAGCTATGTGCATTCCCCGGTGCAATCTCTCAGAAGGTGATCGATCCAGAAATCATACCAAGGCTAAGGAGTGATGTGGCGCAATGTCTTGTCAGTTTCGAGCTGGTGTTCCCACCATCCTTCTTCAATATCATGACGCACGTCCTAGTTCATCTAGTCGATGAGATTGTCATTCTGGGCCCTGTATTTCTACACAATATGTTCCCATTTGAGAGGTTCAGGGGAGTCCTAAAGAAATATGTCTGTAACCGCGCTAGGCCAGAAGGAAGCATCTCCATGGGCCATCAAACAGAGGATGTCATTGGATTTTGTGTTGACTTCATTCCTGGCCTTAATAAGATTGGTCTCCCTAAATCGCGGTTTGAGCGGAGACTGACTGGAAAAGGCACGCTTGGAGGGGACTCAATAATATGCAGGGACGGGCATTCTTTGTCTGAAGCACACTACACAGTTCTACAGAACTCTACCTTGGTGACCCCGTATGTCGATGAACACAAGAACAGTCTGCGCTCCAAACACCCGAAGCAGTGTGACGACTGGATTACATGTGAACACATCAGGACTTTCGGCAGTTGGTTGGAAACACGTCTCAGAGGTGACAACACTGTTTGTGATGAGCTGTACTCGTTGTCCAGGGGATACGAGATAAATGGGAATACATTTTACACGATCGCCCAAGATCAAAAGAGCACCAACCAAAACAGCGGTGTCCGCTTTGATGCAGTAACCAAGAGGGGAAAGGACACATATTATGGTTACATAGTGGACATATGGGAACTTGACTACGGACATGATCTTAAGGTCCCATTGTTTAAGTGCAAATGGGTCAATCTGTCAGGAGGCGGGGTATAGGTAGACCCACAGTACGGAATGACAACAATGGATCTGAACAAGCTTGGGTACACAGACGAATCGTTCGTCCTAGTCAATGATGTGGCGCAGGTTTTCTATGTGAAAGAAAAGATAAGGAAGCAAACACATCATACGATGAGCCAAACCGAGAAAAAGAAAAGATAAGGAAGCGAACACATCATACGATGAGCCAAAGCGCCACATAGTTCTTTTAGGAAAAAGAGACATCGCGGGAGTGGAGGGCAAGACAGACATGTCCGAAGATTATGAAAAGTTTCATGAAATTCCTCCCTTCAAAGTCAAGGCTGACCCAAGCACCCTGTTAAACGATGAAGAGTATCCATGGTTACGGCGCAATAAGCAAAGGACAGAAGCGAAGAAAAAGTGAAGACTTTCTCTCCACGACTATTATGATGATGCCTTTGATCTAGAATATCCATGTAACAAACGAGTTTCCGTATGAAACCCTGATACGTCGAAAGAAATTGTCCGTTTTGCACACGAAGTGCATCCAGTTTTCCCCGTAACCCTCTCAACTTTCTAGAACATGCTATGTGGGTGAAATGATGATACCATTCCAACTTTCAACCTTTTCAGAGTTCATTAGTAGTGCTTTTCAATTTCAGGGTCATTTAGCTCAAAGAATGAACTAATATAAAAAAGAAATGAACTAATAGCAAAAAAATGAACTAATAGCTAAAAGAATGAACTAAAAATAATCAATTAAAATATTCTGTTATGATCAACTAAAACAAAACTATAATATTCTTCAATAGCAAAAAGAAAATCAACTAAAAACTTTTATAAAACTCTAATAGCAAAAGGAATCAACTAAAAAGCTTTTATAAGCCTCTAGTATTTTCAAACTAAAATTATATAAAATTTATGCAACTAAAATTATCAAAGTATTTTCTGTTCAAAACATTATAAGCAAAAATAAAATAAAATAAAATAAATAAGTAGAAACAAAATAAAATAAATAAGTAGACAAAATAAAATAAATAAGTAGAAACAAAATAAAATAAATAAGTAGAAACAAAATAAACTTTAATAAATAAGTAGAAACAAAATAAAATAAAATAAAATAAAATAGCAACAGTAAGTATTTTGTTGTAAGTAGAACAAAATAAAATAAATAAAGCAACAAAGAAAACAAAAAAAGTGCCACCTACTGGGCCAGCACGGCCTGAATACGACTAGAAACCCAATCATGGGCCAGGATTCAGGCCCGCAACAGGCCCAGTAGGCCCACAGGCACACAGTGACAGGTTTGGCCCGAAAGCCTGCAATTGAGAAGAGCTCGAGAGGGTGGGCGCAACAGCGCTTATAAACCACTCTCGAGCTCCCTCAGCTAGCGAGGTGGGACTAAACTTTTGACGCGGGCAGCACAAGGCCTTTGGTCCCGGTTGGTGGCACCAACCGGGACTAAAGGGTGGCATTGGTCCCAGTTGGTGCCACGAGCCGATACCAATGCCCCCCTTTAGTCCCGGTTGGTGCCACCAATCGGGACCAAAGGTCTCTTCTTCCCGCCCTTTCGGCTGCTGAAAAGAGACCTTTCGTCCCGGTTGGTGGCACCAACCGGTACTAAAGGGGGGCATTGGTACCGGTTTGTGCCACGAACCGGGACCAATGCTTCGTGTATATAAGCAGGACTTGTGAAAATTTTCAGTTTCATCGACCATTTGCCCCGCCGACGACGCCGAACTCATCGACGCCGCCAGGCTGCCCGACGCCGTCGCCACGCCCTGCCCCATCGCCGCCCGCGCCCCGCGGCGTCACCACCCCGCGCCGCCCCGACGCCGTCGCTGCGCGCCACCCCGCGCCGTCACCGTCCCGACGTCGTCGCCGTCACCCCTGCGCCGCCCCGTCGCCGTCACCCCTGCGCCGCCCCGCGACGCGCCGCGTCGCCCCGACGCCATCACCGCCCCGCGCCACCGCTGCCCCGACGCCGTCGCCGCGCTGCCCCACGGTCCGGCGGCCTTCCGATGTTTTTTTTCATATATGTGATGATGTTGATATGTTTTTTTTCATATGATGTTCATATGATTTTTTTGTGCATATGATGTTTTTTTCATATGATCTTTTTTTCATATGATGTTTTTTTCATATATGTATTAAATTTTTTATTTAGGTTGTTAATTAGTAGATATCGATTTTAGGTTAGTGCATTTTAGGTTAGTGCAGAGGAAAAAGTAAAATAAGGAAAAGGAAGAAAAGAGGAAGAAAGAAGAAGGAAGAAGAAGAAAAAGAAGGAGAGGAAAAAGGAAAATAAGTATAGGAAGAAGGAGAAGAAGAGGAGAGGAAAGAAGAGGAAAAATAAATAAGAAGAGGAAAAAAAAGAGGAGAAGAAGAAAGGAATAGAGGAGAAGAAGAAAAAATAGAATATTTTCTATTTTTTCTTCTTGTCCTCTATTCCTTTCTTCTTCTCCTCTTTTTTTCCTTCTTCGTCTTCTTATATTTTATCGGGTATGTCGTTGTCGATATACCCCCTCCCTATAACTTCGACATGAGGGGGGGTCGATATACCTCCTCCCCGATAACTTTGACATGAGGGGGGGGGGAGGGGGTCGACGAGGGTTCGGGGGGCGAGGGTTGGGAACAAGCTAGGGTAGAGGGCCGAGGGTCGCCGAGGGTTCGAGGGTCGAGGGGTCGAGGGTCGTCGAGGGGCCGAGGGTTCGAGGGTCGAGGGTCGTCGAGGGGCCGAGGGTCGAGGATCGCCGAGGGGTCGAGAGGTTGCCTAGTGTCAAAGTATATAAGAAATCCATGCCTTCATCATTAGCCGGAAGTAACCGGGGCATGTTGGTACGAAGTTCTACAAAGTTGTTCTGGAATGGAGTCCCGGATAGGATAATCCGCCTATTGGTACGAATTTCAGCAAACGCCTTCCAAATAGCGATATTCGGAAGGCTCTTGCTGAACTTTGTACTAAAAAGCGAATTATCCTATCTGGGACTCCGTCCCAGAACAACTTTGAAGAGCTTCGTACCATCATGCGCCTGTTACTTTCGCCTAATGATGAAGACATGGTTTTGTTGAATCCTTTGACACTAGACAAACGTGACATGAGGGGGTCGAGGGTCGGGAACTAGGGTAGAGGGTCATGGATCGTCGAGCGGTCGAGGGTCGAGGATCGCCGAGGGGTCGACAGGTTGCCTAGTGTCAAAGTATTGAAGAAATCCATGGCTTCATCATTAGCCGGAAGTAACCGGGGCATGATGGTATGAAGCTCTCCAAAGTTATTCTGGAACGGAGTCCCGGATAGGATAATTCGTCTTTTTGTACGAATTATCCTATCCAGGACTCCGTTCCAGAACAACTTTGGAGAACTTCGTACCACCATGCGCCTGTTACTTTCGCCTAATGATGAAGACATGGTTTTGTTGAACTCTTTGACACTAGACAATTTTCTGCACATCCAGAATTTACCAAGTTAAAAGAGCGTTGTCGTCGAGGCCACCCCGAACCCTATAAGCGTTGCCGAGGCCACCCCAAACCCTAGAGAAGCGTCGAGGCCACTAATATGATTCCTTGTTGTGATTAGCTAGCTAGGTCTACGTTTGCCACTAATATATCCACCTGCTGTCATGTTTGTATAATAATTGCCATGTTGTAATATTTGCAGAAACAATGGAGCACAGACGAGATGAGGAAGCAGAACAGGTGTTGGGGGACATAATCGTAGCCGGAACTGATGTCTTGTCGTATCTTAACGACAGCGATGGTCTGGAAGGACAGGGTGAAGAAGCAGGCTACGGTGATCGAACAATGGAGGAGGAGGGACATGATTATGATGGCTCCGGTGACCGAATGCCGGTGGAAGAAGGAAATCGTGACGAAGGCTCCGGTGACCGAACAGAGGAGGGAGCTGTTGCAAAGTCCAGCAAGGTATATATATTAATTAAGCCTGTGCTGACTAGCTAATTGATGTATTAATTGTTTTGGTATGTACATATATTAACTCTTCTTTCTTCTTTTATAGCCCTCCGGATCGAGCCAAACTTCGGTAACGAGACGAGGCCCGAAGAAAAGGTTGCGCTAGGATGAAAGGTTCACGATCACAGAAATCGCGCGCGATGGCCAACCGATTGCACCCATCCGGACCAAGGAAGCATTTTCTGCTCAGTGCAGGGTTCTTGTTAGGGATATCATCCCGATCAGCATCCACCAATGGCATAAGCCTAAGGAGGAAGACCCTGAGGTGTCTTATGTCAACGATAGGCAGAAAGATGATCTTTGGGACGAGCTGAAGGCAAATTTCACCCTACCGCCAGAGGAGGATCCGGTGAAGCCAGATATAGAGCCGTTGGTCATGGCTCATGCTCTTAAGAAGATGGCGGATCTATTCAGGAGGTGGAAGACTGAGCTGAAAACAAAGTTTGTCGACAAAGACAAGACTCCGGAATTCACCGGACGGTTTGAGAAGATCAAAGATCACTGGGACGCATTTGTGGCCCACAAGACATCGGACAAGAGTAAGAAGATGTCAGCGACAAACAAGAAAAATGTTGTGAAGAAGGAACTTCACCATCGCACGGGGTCAGGTGGCTACCTCAAAGCCCGGCCGTTGTGGGCCAAGGCTGAGCATGACCTGCTTGATAAAGGGGTCGAACCAGAGACATTGAACTGGCCAGACCGTTCAAGGACTTGGCTCTTCAGGGTTGGCGGAACCTTGGACCCTGTAACAGGGAAGTGCATTTGGACGGGACGAGCAACTGCAAATACCCGTCACGAAGCTTCAGGACTATATCGTCGCAGCGCAGGAAGGGACGTTCATTCCAGACAGAGAGAACGACGAGCTCACAATGGCCCTCGGGAATCCTGAGCACCCTGGACGGACACGAGGCACGCCAGGCTCCGTTCCATGGAAGGCTGGGTTTCCGGCGAGTGATCAGGGCACTACGCCTCCTTCTCCGGCGCGTGGCGGCACTCCGCCTCCTTCTCCGCCTGCGCCGGCGCGCCCGAGCAGCCAACCTCCTCCTTCCCCGCCTCATCAGCAAAGGCGGAAGACACCCGCCGCCGCTCCGGCTACTCCGGCGCGTCGTAGTCCTTCTCCTTCCCCTCTTAAGCAAGGAAAGAAGACAGCCGCAGCTGCTCCGGCGTCTAGCAGTACAGCCAAAGGCGGGAGGCAATACAGATTCAGTCCATCTCTCAAGCCTCTAGAGAAGTTACCATACGAGATGACAGAACAGGAAAATGCGGAGATCGTGAAAGCCCAAGTGAAGGACTTCTTTGCAGTGGTGAAAGAAAGGAAACATCCACCTCCGGAGAAGATAGATCCGGTGAAAGCGAAGCGCACTATCGATGCCCTGAAGCGACCACCACCTTCTCCGCTGCAATCCAACTATGATCGCATTATTGAAAGGTCATTTATCGAAGCGGATCGGTCGTGTAACGCCCACGATGCGGCTATATCTCCCACGTGTCGAGGCACGACTTAGAGGCATAACCGCATTGTGGTTTTGTCGCAAGAAGGGTCATCTTCACACAATCCCATGTAATGAACAAGAGTGGGATAACGAGAGTTGGCTTACAATCGCCACTTCACACAATACATAATATAATTCATACATCATCCAAAATCCACACATAGACCGACTACGGCCAAAATCCAAATGAAAATAAGATAACCCCAAATGCTAGATCCCCGATCGTCCCAACTGGGCTCCACTACTGATCATCAGGAAAAGAAACATAGTAACGACCACGTTCCTCATCGAACTCCCACTTGAGCTCGGTTGCGTCACCTGCACTGGCATCGTCGGCACCTGCAACTGTTTTGATAGAATCTGTGAGTCACGAGGACTCAGCAATCTCACACCCGCGAGATCAAGACTATTTAAGATTATAGGAAAGGATGGTGTAATGAGGTGGAGCTGCAGCAAGCACTAAGCCTATATGGTGGCTAACATACGCAAATGAGAGCGAGAAGAGAAGTAACGCAACGGTCGCGAAGCTAGAAATGATCAATAAGTGATCCTGAAACTACTTACGTTCATGCATAACTCAAACCGTGTTCACTTCCCGGACTCCGCCGAGAAGAGACCATCACGGCTACACACACGGTTGATGTATTTTTAATTGGGTCAAGTGACAAGTTCTCTACAACCGGACATTAACAAATTCCCATCTGCCTCATAACCGCGGGCACGGCTTTCGAAAGATAATACCCTGCAGGGGTGTCCCAACTTAGCCCATCATAAGCTCTCACGGTCAACGAAGGATAAACCTTCTCCCGGGAAGACCCGATCAGTCTCGGAATCCCGGTTTACAAGACATCTCGACAATGGTAAAACAAGACCAGCAAGACCGCCCGACTGTGCCGACAAATACCGATAGGAGCTGCACATATCTCGTTCTCAGGGCACACCGGATGAGACAGGCTATGAGTAAAACCAGACTTCGAGTTTCCCCGAGGTGGCCCCGCAGGCGGCTCGGTTCAGACCAACACTCGAAGGACCACTGTCCCGGGGGGGTTAAAATAAAGATGACCCTTGGGCTCGCGAAAACCCAAGGGAAAAGGCTTAGGTGGCAAATGGTAAAACCAAGGTTGGGCCTTGCTGGAGGAGTTTTATTCAAGGAGAACTGTCAAGGGGGTCCCATAAATCACCCAACCGCCTAAGGAACGCAAACTCAAGGAACATAATACCGGTATGACGGAAACTAGGGCGGCAAGAGTGGAACAAAACACCAGGCATAAGGCCGAGCCTTCCACCCTTTACCAAATATATAGATGCATTAATATAATAAGAGATATTGTGATATTCCAAAATATCCATGTTTCAACATGGAACCAACTTCAACTTCACCTGCAATTAGCAACGCTATAAGAAGGGCTGAGCAAAAACGGTAACTTAGCCAAACAACGGTTTGCTAGGAAAGGATGGTTAGAGGCTTGACATGGCAATATGGGAGGCATGATATAGCAAGTGGTAGATAGCGCAGCATGGCAATAGAGCGAACAACTAGCAAATCAAAGATAGAAGTGATTTCGAGGGTATGGTCATCTTGCCTGCAAGGTTCTCAGAGTTGTCGAAAGCTTGATCCTCGTAAGCGTACTCAACAGGTTCCTCGTTCACAAACTCGTCTTCCGGCTCTACCCACAGCAAGAACACAAGCAATGGAACCACAATCAATCACGGGAAATGCAAAAGCAACATGATGCAAAACATGCATGATATGCGGGATATGATATGCGATGCATATGCGTGCTCCGGAGGAAAAATAATGAACAAGGCAGTAACTTGGCAAACCAAGTATTCCACTGGAAAGATGAGATGATTTCGGTCAAAATCGATATAAAGATCACCGGAAACGGATGCACGGTTTGCAAATGGCAAGCAAAACAAGAATGACACGATTCTGCGATTAACAGCAGGATAGCACTTAGAAAGCATAAAGTAACTTTGCTACAGCACTCCAACATAGCAACAAAGCATATGGCAGTAATCTACAGGAGATGTTTGAAAAAGATGAACACTGAGCTACGGCTAGATCACAAGATAACAGGTTCAAACAAGCATGGCAAAAGTGCAAAAGATAACAGGTTCACAGACTTGGTGAAATTACTGGACATGGCTGAAACAGCATCAGGTAGCAATGTTCAGAGCAAGCAATCAACATGCTACAGGAACTTATCATAGCAAAACAAGGCATGGAATGAATCTACTAAATGCATAAAACAAAAGTCCCTTACTGACTATAAGCCAAAAAGGACCATAAGATATGATGGCAACTATGTAAACATAGCAAGTTTCGTTAACAGGTTTCAGACTTAGCAGAAAACAGAGCATGGCAGAAACAGAATTATGAGGGCATCTTGGTGAGCTTGATTCACTCACCACGAAGCAACGCATGACAAAACAATCATACCTACAGCACGATGGAATGTTTATGAAGCTAACCATTGCAAGATAAAGTTCATAGCATGAAAGGATCAACTACAACAAGCTTGGAAAAATTCAATATCATGTTAGAAATCTGCCAGGAATATTTTATAGCAAAAGTAGAGCAAGATTAAGACATGCTATGGCACTCAATAATTGCAAACAAGGATATGGATGGCTAGATCACAACTATATCTACAAAACATTCTTACTGAACATCACCAAAAGGAGCATGGATCTCACTGTAGCCACATGGATACATAGCAACAAAATAACAGCAGAAACAGACTTGGTGAAAATACTAAGTCTCTGAAATCAGAAACATCTCGAAGCCTAGTTTGCATGCTTGTGCTAGTCACCACATAGATCACAAAAATACATGGCATACACCTCTGTAAATATGGCATGTCATAGATCAAAACACTTGTAGAGCTCATGCCCATAAGATGCACACATCAAATGCAACAAAAATAACAAATCCTCAAGTTCTGATAAGTAACAGCAGGTAACAGCATATAGCACACTTGCACCAGAGATTTGGGCATCAAGATGGACTCAAATGAACATGGCATAATGGAACAAAATGAAGAGCATCTCGAGGCAAACATTTCGATATATCATGCACGCAAAACAGAGCAGTATGCACGGAGTTATGATGCGATGAACAGAGCCATATATTGCAATAGTTTCAGGACTTGGAGAATTTTCGGGGGGGGGGGGGGGGGGGAGAAAGTCAACCGCACTGGATCCAGATCGGGGCCGAGGCTCGGGCTCGCCGGAGCTCTCGCGAGGGAGGAGGAGGAGGAGGAGGCGCCGGCGGGGAGACGGGGCGCGGTCGTCGGAGGCTGGGCGCGGAGCCCGGCGCGAAGGGCGACCGGAGGAGGCGCGGTCGGGCGAGGCGCCGGCGGGACGGGCGGCGGCGGCGTGCCGCGGCGGCGGCGTGCCGCGGCGGAGGCGGGACCGCGGCGGCGGACGGGACGACGAGGGCGGCGGCGCGGGTCGGAGGAGCCGCGGGCGGCGAGAGGCGCGCACGGGCCGGGAGGGCTTGCCCCGGGCCCGGGCGGGCCGGCGGCGGACGGCGGAGGAAGCCCATGTGGCAGGCGGCGATTGGGCAAGGGGCGGCGGCGGACGTGTCCGGCGGCTGAGGAAGAAACGTCCGGCGGCGCAGAGGGGAAATGATCTAGGGTTTGATCCGAAATTTCGGAGGGGTAGGTGTTTTTATAGGTAGAGGGAGCTAGGAGACTCCAAATGGAGTGCGGTTTTCGCCCACACGATCGTGATCGAACGACCGAGAGCATGGAGGTGACTTAGAGGGGTTTTGGGCTGTTAGGAGGGGGGTTTTGCTGCAACACACAAACGGCTTTTGCGGTTACCCGGTTAACCGTTTGAGCATCAAACGACCTCCAAATGGAACGAAACTTGACAGGTGGTCTACCGGTGGTATACCAAGGCCACTTGACAAGACTCGGTCCATTCCGAGAACGTTCAACACCCGCTCACGAAAAGAAACAAGAGGGGTGCGCCGGTGCATGTGGGAGTGCCGGATTGCAAAACGGACAACGGGGAAAATGCTCGGATGCATGAGACAAACACGTATGCAAATGAGATGCACATGATGACATGATATGAGATGCATAACATGAACAAAATGCAAAACAAAAAACAAAACCCAACCACGGAGGGAATATCATAACACATAGCCGAAAATGGCAAGAGTTGGAGTTACAAATAGGGAAAGTTACATCCAGGGTGTTACAACACTCCACCACTACGAGAGGATCTCGTCCCGAGATCTAGGACTAAAAGAACTCCGGATATTCGGAACGGAGATGGTCCTCGCGTTCTCAGGTGGCTTCTCGGTCGGACTGGTGCAACCACTTCACTTTCAGGAATTTGATTGACTTGTTGCGAGTCTTGCGCTCAGTTTCTTCAAGAATAGCAACGGGGTGCTCATGATAAGACAGATCTTCTTGGAGGTCAATCTCTTCGAAGTTGATGGTGCGCTCAGGAGTCTAGAAGCACTTGCGAAGCTGTGACACGTGGAACACGTCGTGCACGTTCGTGAAGTTGGAGGGAAGCTCAAGTTGATAGGCGAGGTCGCCTCTTTTGCCAATGACCTTGAAAGGACCCACGTATCTAGGGGCAAGCTTCCCTTTGATATCGAAGCGACGAGTGCCTTTCATTGGAGAGACGCGGAGGTAGACATGGTCTCCGATCTCGAAAGCCACATCACGGTGCTTGCTATCATAGTAACTCTTCTGGCGCGATTGCGCGGCTTTGAGATTTTCACGGATGACTTTACACATTTCTTCAGCCTCTGTGATTAAGTCATTGCCAAGAAGTTGGCGTTCACCAGTCTCTGACCAATTGAGAGGAGTGCGACACTTTCTGCCATAGAGAATCTCGAATGGGGTCTTGCCCGAACTCGCTTGGAAGCTGTTGTTGTAGGAGAATTCGGCATATGGAAGACAATCTTCCCATTTCATGCCAAAGGAAATGACACAAGCCCTGAGCATATCTTCAAGAATTTGATTGACTCGCTCGACTTGGCCACTAGTTTGAGGATGGAAAGCTGTGCTGAAGCGAATGTTGGTGCCCATGGCCTTCTGGAAGGAGTCCCAGAACTTAAAAGTGAAGATGCTTCCACGATCTGAAGAAATCAATTGTGGAATGCCGTGCAAGGAGACAATTCTGGAGGTGTATAGCTCTGCCAACTGAACTGCTGTGATAGATTCTTTGATTGGAAGGAAATGAGCCACTTTAGTAAGCTTGTCGATGACAACGAAGATAGCATCATTACCACGCTTGGACTTTGGAAATCCAGTCACGAAGTCCATTTCGATATGATCAAACTTCCATTCTGGGATAGCAAGAGGTTGGAGGAGACCAGCTGGTCGTTGGTGTTCTGCTTTCACCCTTCGACAGAGATCACATTCATTCACGAATTGCGCGATTTCTCGCTTCATTCGAGTCCACCAATACGACTGCTTGAGGTCATGGTACATCTTCGTACTTCCAGGATGAATGGAAAGAAGAGAATTGTGCGCCTCGTTCATAATGACTTTCCTTAGATCACCTTTAGGAACCACAATCCGGTCCTTGAAGAATAAAGTGTCTCTGTCATCAATGCGATAGCACTTGTATTTGGAAAGACCCTTGTCGATACCACGTTTCACCTTCTTCACCATGTTATCAAGAAGTTGTGCCTCACGAATTTGATCTTCCAAAGTAGGGGAGACTATGAGATTGGCAAGAAAGCCTTGAGGAACAACTTGGAGATTCAGCTTGCGGAAAGCTTCACAAAGATCCGGTTGGAATGGCTTGAGAATTAAGCTGTTGCAATAAGCCTTCCTGCTCAAAGCATCTGCAATGACATTGGCTTTGCCTGGTATATTCAATACTCGGATTGTACTCTTGAATCATTTCGACCCATCGAGTTTGCCTGAGGTTGAGGTTGGGCTGAGTGAAGATGTACTTGAGACACTTGTGATCGGTGAATATGTCCACTTTTCTTCCCAACAAGAGATGTCTCCACGTTATTAATGCATGGACAACTGCCGCCAACTCAAGATCGTGAGTGGGGTAGTTCTTTTCGTTGGGCTTTAATTGACGAGAGGTATAGGCCACAACTTTCTTCTCTTGCATTAACACAGCACCGAGACCTTGAAGAGAACTATCACAGAAAACTTTGAATGGCTTGGATTCGTCAGGAGGAGTCAAGACAGGAGCTAAGACGAGTTTCTCTTTGAGAGTGTTGAAAGCAACGTCACACTCAGGAGACCAGACATACTTCACATGCTTCTAGAAGATGTTGGAAAGAGGCTTTGCAATCTTAGAGAAATTCTCAACGAATATTCGGCAATAGCTTGCAAGACCAAGAAAACTGCGAAGCTGTTTGACATTCTGAGGAGGTTCCCAATTCACAATTGCAGACACCTTCTCGGGATTAACAGCGATGCCCTTGGCAGAGATGATATGACCAAGGTAAAGAACTTCATCAAGCCAAAACTCACATTTGGAAAACTTCGCATAAAATTGATATTCCCTGAGCTTGTCGAGCACCAATCGCAAATGTTTGGCAAGATCCTTCTTATTCTTGGAGAAGACCAAGATATCATCGACATACACCAGGACGAATTCATTGGTATAGGGGTTGAAGATGAAATTCATCATTCGAGAGAATGCTGGAGGAGCATTGACAAGCCCGAAAGAGATGACAGTATATTCATAAGAACCAAAGCTTGTTCTGAATGCTGTCTTGGGAATATCTTCTTCACGAATGCGAATCTGATGATAACCCATACGAAGGTCAAGCTTGGAGAATACTTTAGCACCTTTAAGTTGCTCGAATAACTCGTTGATGTTGGGAAGTGGATACTTGTTCTTGATTGTCTTCTTGTTTAATGGACGGTAATCGACACAAAGTCGGTCCGTGCCATCCTTCTTCTGGACAAAGAGAACACCACAACCCCATGGAAATGAACTCGGTCTGATCAAACCCAGACGCTCTTGTTCATCGAGTTGTTTCTTCAATTCCTTCAGCTCCTTGGGTCCAAGCTTGTATGGACGCTTGCAAACGGGTTCCGTGCCAGGCTCTAGATCGATAACGAACTCAACTGGCCGGTGAGGAGGCATACCCGGAAGCTCTTCTGGAAGGACGTCTTGGTACTCACAAACGACTGGAATTTGAGAGATGGCATTCAACTCGCCCTTCTCATTGAGAGAAAACAACCGAATGGTTTCATCACGAGTGGCATAAATGATAACATCCTCAGAAGAGTGTGTCAATTGAATTTCCCTGGCAGCACAATCAAGTTGAGCTTTGTGCTTAGAAAGCCAGTCCATCCCGAGAATTAGATCAATATCCGAGTCACCAAGAACAATTGGTTTGGCCAGAAATTTATAGTCGCCCATCTTGATACCGACATTCGGAACCAACATGGTAGATCTCAAACGCTTAGCCGAAGAAATAACTTGCATTGCTCTAGGTAATTCCTCTGTGTCAAAATTGTGCTTCGATGCAAATGGGTATGACATGAAAGAATGCGATGCACCAGTATCAAATAAGACTTTTGCAGGAATATCATTAACTGAGAGATTACCCATTATCACATCAGTAGATTCCTCCGCTTGAGTTGCATTCATCATGTTCACCTTAGCAAACTTGGGATTATGCTTGACCACTGCATTGCTGGAAGATCTCACAGGAGGAGGAGGCGGAAGACGCCTTTGGTTGAAGCACTTGTTAGCATAGTGACCTTTCTGCTGACACTTGTTGCAAGTCACCTCTGAGAGTGGACGATGATAAGGAGCATTCGACTTTGGAGCTTGATTCTGAGACTTGTTCTGATAGCCAGGGTTGGATGAGTGGGAAGATCCATGGTCACCTTTGTTCTTCTGCTGGTAAGGCTGACGAAACGGAGGAGGAGGAGGCAACCAGAACTTCTGTTGCTTAGCAGCCACTAGTGAGGAAGAAGAAGACTGAACTGCGTCCCTGACTCTCTTCTTAGAAGCCTCACACTTGAGCTGAGCAGCCTCTTGCTTCAATGCCATATGGTAGGATTCATCATACTTGGTCAGCTCAAAAAGCACGAGAGGTAATTGCAGATCTTCTCTGAGGCCACCTCTGAATTGATAGATCATGATCTTTTCATCAGGAACGTCTTGCTTAGCGAAGCGAGCGAGTTTCTGAAACTGAGTATTGTATTGATACACGGACATGCTGCCTTGCTTGAGGTTGCGGAACTCCTCACGCTTACTCTCAACAACACTTTGTGGAATGTGGTGAGCTTTGAAGTCTCGACGGAAATCATCCCAGGTAATCACACGACCTCCTCTGGAATCATTGTATTGTTGATACCACTCGGCAGCTTGATCCTTGAGTTGAAAAGAAGCGAACTTGACAAAGTCCTCAGGCCTGACATTGCTACATTCAAAATGCTTGTTGATGTCCACGAGCCAATCATCGGCATCTATGGCCTCGGCACAGTAGCTGAAAGACTTGGGCTAATTTGCGAGAAACTGGTTGAGGGTAGTGAAGTGAGGCTGATTGTTGCCTTGGCCTTGATTTCCTTGATTGCCTTGCCCCTAGGTGCGTTCTTGCAAGAGTTGCAAAATCATCTGAGCATTGGCGTTGGTGGCTGCCATGATAGCTTGCCATGCGTCCGGAGGCGGAGGTGGTGGCGGAGGGTCCGCCTGACTCCCTTCATTGCGTTCCGGATTCTGACGCGTTGGCGGAGCCATCCTGAAGAGGGTGACATCCGTTAGCATCTTGATAGACAAATAGACAAGTTGAATCAACGGATTGAAATTGCAACATATAGTCTTCACAAAAAACATTCGAACGAGGATGAACGAATGAATTCCATAGTAAATCATCACACTTCCATTAAGGTGAGAAGCCACTTGATAAAGGATTGATGAATAAAATAAAAAGGTACGAGTGGAACAAATAAGTGGTAAGGATTACCCAATCACAAACCAAATATCTGCGGGAAGAAATGCTAAGAGCTACTTGAATCCCACCTATAAACTCCCGAAACTTTCTGGTTATGCAATCTGGTGTTGGGGATACAGGGGACACAAAATATATCACCCAAACTAGCAATCCCTAGATCCAGCTGTATCCATCCGTCAACACATAACCAAGAAACCTTCGGAAATCATGTACCTCAACCTTCGAAAAGCATCCGTTATACGAGTTATGGCAATACTCCCGAACTCCCGCCCCAGTACTGGGTGGCGTCGAGGTGATCTCACCAACAACTGCATAAAAGAGATTTTCGATGTCGGCGAAACTCAGGTATTCCAGAACTGCAACGATAAAATTGTGACGACGACACCTCGGAGCTCAACTCCCCGGGACACTGCCACAGCCCCTAAATGTCAGGAGGCACCAAGAACAATGTTCTCGTCACAAAAACATCGGAACGATTCTAAGATACCCGCGTGATCCTAATTTTTTTTTTGTGAAATTTGAGAAGAGAAGAGTCAAAACTTCTACATCAGGAGGCCTCACCAGAGCGACGAAGGGACTGAGGAGTAAAAGAATCCTACTATCCGATATATATAATCCTAAGACTCAAAACATTTTTGTTCTAGACTCAACAACGCTAGCGATTCGATCAAGCAGGGGGCTCCTAAGTCGGGGATGTCTCTGATTACCAACTTGTAACGCCCACGATGCGGCTATATCTCCCACGTGTCGAGGCACGACTTAGATGCATAACCGCATTGTGGTTTTGTCGCAAGAAGGGTCATCTTCACACAATCCCATGTAATGAACAAGAATGGGATAACGAGAGTTGGCTTACAATCGCCACTTCACACAATACATAATATAATTCATACATCATCCAAAATCCACACATAGACCGACTACGGCCAAAATCCAAATGAAAATAAGATAACCCCAAATGCTAGATCCCGATCGTCCCAACTGGGCTCCACCACTGATCATCAGGAAAAGAAACATAGTAACGACCACGTTCCTCATCGAACTCCCACTTGAGCTCGGTTGCGTCACCTGCACTGGCATCGTCGGCACCTGCAACTGTTTTGGTAGAATCTGTGAGTCACGAGGACTCAGCAATCTCACACCCGCGAGATCAAGACTATTTAAGCTTATAGGAAAGGATGGTGTAATGAGGTGGAGCTGCAGCAAGCACTAAGCCTATATGGTGGCTAACATATGCAAATGAGAGCGAGAAGAGAAGCAACGCAACGGTCGCGAAGCTAGAAATGATCAATAAGTGATCCTGAAACTACTTACGTTCATGCATAACTAAAACCGTGTTCACTTCCCGGACTCCGCCGAGAAGAGACCATCACGGCTACACACATGGTTGATGTATTTTTAATTGGGTCAAGTGACAAGTTCTCTACAACCGGACATTAACAAATTCCCATCTGCCTCATAACCGCGGGCACGGCTTTCCGGTTTACAAGACATCTCGACAATGGTAAAACAAGACCAGCAAGACCGCCCGACTGTGCTGACAAATCCCGATAGGAGCTGCACATATCTCGTTCTCAGGGCACACCGGATGAGACAGGCTACGAGTAAAACCAGACTTCGAGTTTCCCCGAGGTGGCCCCGCAGGCGGCTCGGTTCGGACCAACACTCGAAGGAGCACTGGCCCGGGGGGGTTAAAATAAAGATGACCCTCGGGCTCGCGAAAACCCAAGGGAAAAGGCTTAGGTGGCAAATGGTAAAACCAAGGTTGGGCCTTGCTGGAGGAGTTTTATTCAAGGCGAACTGTCAAGGGGGTCCCATAAATCACCCAACCGCGTAAGGAACGCAAACTCAAGGAACATAATACCGGTATGATGGAAACTAGGGCGGCAAGAGTGGAACAAAACACTAGGCATAAGGCCGAGCCTTCCACCCTTTACCAAATATATAGATGCATTAATATAATAAGAGATATTGTGATATTCCAAAATATCCATGTTCCAACATGGAACCAACTTCAACTTCACCTGCAACTAGCAACGCTATAAGAAGGGCTGAGCAAAAACGGTAACTTAGCCAAACAACGGTTTGCTAGGAAAGGATGGTTAGAGGCTTGACATGGCAATATGGGAGGCATGATATAGCAAGTGGTAGATAGCGCAGCATGGCAATAGAGCGAACAACTAGCAAATCAAAGATAGAAGTGATTTCGAGGGTATGGTCATCTTGCCTGCAAGGTTCTCAGAGTTGTCGAAAGCTTGATCCTCGTAAGCGTACTCAACAGGTTCCTCGTTCACAAACTCGTCTTCCGGCTCTACCCACAGCAAGAACACAAGCAATGGAACCACAATCAATCACGGGAAATGCAAAAGCAACATGATGCAAAACATGCATGATATGCGGGATATGATATGCGATGCATATGCGTGCTCCGGAGGAAAAATAATGAACAAGGCAGTAACTTGGCAAACCAAGTATTCCACTGGAAAGATGAGATGATTTCGGTCAAAATCGATATAAAGATCACCGGAAACGGATGCACGGTTTGCAAATGGCAAGCAAAACAAGAATGACACGATTCTGCGATTAACAGCAGGATAGCACTTAGAAAGCATAAAGTAACTTTGCTACAGCACTCCAACATAGCAACAAAGCATATGGCAGTAATCTACAGGAGATGTTTGAAAAAGATGAACACTGAGCTACGGCTAGATCACAAGATAACAGGTTCAAACAAGCATGGCAAAAGTGCAAAAGATAACAGGTTCACAGACTTGGTGAAATTACTGGACATGGCTGAAACAGCATCAGGTAGCAATGTTCAGAGCAAGCAATCAACATGCTACAGGAACTTATCATAGCAAAACAAGGCATGGCATGAATCTACTAAATGCATAAAACAAAAGTCCCTTACTGACCATAAGCCAAAAAGGACCATAAGATATGATGGCAACTATGTAAACATAGCAAGTTTCGTTAACAGGTTTCAGACTTAGCAGAAAACAGAGCATGGCAGAAACAGAATTATGAGGGCATCTTGGTGAGCTTGATTCACTCACCACAAAGCAACGCATGACAAAACAAGCATACTTACAGCAAGATGTCATGTTTATGAAGCTAACCATGGCAAGATCAAGTTCATAGCATGAAAGGATCAACTACAACAAGCTTGGCAAAATTGAATATCATGTTAGGAATCTGCCAGGAATATTTTATAGCAAAAGTAGAGCAAGATTAAGACATTCTATGGCACTCCATAATTGCAAACAAGGACATGGATGGATAGATCACAACTATATCTACAAAACATTCTTACTGAACATCACCAAAAGGAGCATGGATCTCACTGTAGCCACATGGATACATGGCAACAAAATAACAGCAGAAACAGACGGTGAAAATACTAATCTCTGAAATCAGAAACATCTCGAAGCCTAGTTGCATGCTTGTGCTAGTCACCACATAGATCACAACAATACATGGCATACACCTCTGTAAATATGGTATGGCATAGATCAAAACACGTGTAGAGCTCATGCCCATAAGATGCACACATCAAATGCAACAAAAATAACAAATCCTCAAGTTCTGATAAGTAACAGCAGGTAACAGCATATAGCACACTTGCACCAGAGATTTGGACATCAAGATGGACTCAAATGAACATGGCATAATGGAACAAAATGAAGAGCATCTCGAGGCGAACATTTCGATATATCATGCACGCAAAACAGAGCAGTATGCACGGAGTTATGATGCGATGAACAGAGCCATATATTGCAATAGTTTCAGGACTTGGAGAATTTTCGGGGGGGGAGAAAGTCAACCGCACTGGATCCAGATCGGGGCCGAGGCTCGGGCTCGCCGGAGCTCGCGCGAGGGAGGAGGAGGAGGAGGCGCCGGCGGGGAGACGGGGCGCGGTCGTCGGAGGCTGGGCGCGGAGCCCGGCGCGAAGGGCGACCGGAGGAGGCGCGGTCGGGCGAGGCGCCGGCGGGACAGGCGGCGGCGGCGTGCCGCGGCGGAGGCGGCGACCGGCACGAAGGCGGGACCGCGGCGGCGGACGGGAGGACGAGGGCGGCGGCGCGGGTCGGAGGAGCCGCGGGCGGCGAGAGGCGCGCACGGGCCGGGAGGGCTTGCCCCGGGCCCGGGCGGGCCGGCGGCGGACGGCGGAGGAAGCCCATGTGGCAGGCGGCGATTGGGCAAGGGGCGGCGGCGGACGTGTCCGGCGGCTGAGGAAGAAACGTCCGGTGGCGCAGAGGGGAAATGATCTAGGGTTTGATCCGAAATTTCGGAGGGGGAGGTGTTTTTATAGGTAGAGGGAGCTAGTAGACTCCAAAAGGAGTGCAGTTTTCGCCCACACAATCGTGATCGAACGACCGAGAGCATGGAGGTGACTTAGAGGGGTTTTGGGCTGTTAGGAGGGGGGTTTTGCTGCAACACACAAACGGCTTTTGCGGTTACCCGGTTAACCGTTGGAGCATCAAACGACCTCCAAATGGAACGAAACTTGACAGGTGGTCTACCGGTGGTATACCAAGGCCACTTGACAAGACTCGGTCCATTCCGAGAACGTTCAACACCCGCTCACGAAAAAAAACAAGAGGGGTGCGCCGGTGCATGTGGGAGTGCCGGATTGCAAAACGGACAACGGGGAAAATGCTCGGGTGCATGAGACAAACACGTATGCAAATGAGATGCACATGATGACATGATATGAGATGCATAACATGAACAAAATGCAAAACGAAAAACAAAACCCAACCACGGAGGGAATATCATAATACATAGCCGAAAATGGCAAGAGTTGGAGTTACAAATAGGGAAAATTACATCCGGGGTGTTACAGGTCGGGAAGTACTATCAATGATCGAAGGTTAGCAGAACGACGAGCTCGGAAAAAATTGCCCAGCTCAGCGAACAAGCGAACCAATCGTGCCCCCGCTCAAGGTGTCTTGCGATATCATCGCTAATCATCCGGAGATTTTGCCCGGTACCAATCTTGAAGATTACCTGCCCGAGGATGTACATTATGATACAATGGAGGTGGACAAACACAAATACCATTACGGGAAGCCTCTCATCAAAGATGAAAGATCTCTAACAACGATGATGCGAAGATTCCATGATTGGTACATGGAAACCTGCAGAGAGTCTGGGGGGAAGGATACTTTGACGCTGGGAGTTAAAGAGGAGCATGAACTCGTTGGAATTGAGCTGTTGTCTGTACCATTTGAGGAGTTCTTCCAGTTTTTTCAATCAAAAGGCCCTCGATAAATTAACGGTCACTTGCTACTGTCTGTAAGCACTACTTCTGTCATTAAGTCTATATATAGGTCAGCTCTTTCATTGCATGTATATATATAATTATCCTCACTATATTATGCAGATTGAAGATCGCCGAATTGAAGAAAAGACAAATCGGTGATATTGGGTTCATTAACACAAATCTCATAGATGCACATACTGTTGAATTTCATGCCAAAGATACCGAGGCCAACTTGCTACGATCGTTGGTAAAAAATCAAAACAAAACTATAATACTCTTTCCTTACAACTTCAAGTGAGTGTTACTGTCTTGTGCATATTCGGATTGCCTTATTAGTCGAGGTTATAGTAATGTAATTGATGAGTTATGCATGCGTGCGCAGCTTCCACTATATTCTCCTAGAGATTAAGCTTGAGCAAGGACTAGTAATCGTCTTAGACTCGAGACGAAAAGATCCCCAGGAGTATGCGGACATGACTGAAATGCTCGAGAAGTAAGTTAAATCGATCATTATCGCACCATATCGGCAACTTTGTTCATTTCCTGATATCAAGTAATTGTTTTCTTTGTCTGGCAGGGTTTGGAAAAAATTCACCGCAAAAGCTCCGAGACTGTCGGGGAAGCTGCGATTTGCACACCCGAAAGTAAGTACTACTAGCTAGTTCCGCGCATCTCCTAGTGATTCAAGCGCTAGTTTCATCAATACCATTTAGCATGCTTGCTTATCAGTTTGATTGACCTCTATTTCTTGTAAAGTGGTTGTGGCAGGAAGCCGGGAATGATTACTGTGGATACTACGTTTGCGAGTCCATCCGCCACACGACCTGTTAGCGGGGCTACTCTAACAAACAATATGAAGTGCGTAAGCAATAATATTCACAATTTTATTTTATTACCATCATTTGTGTTGAGTTTCATTCATTCATATATATGTATTGACCCCCTTCTTCAAATTAGATGTTTCGATGCGGGATGTACTCCTAGCACCAGATCGCATGCGAGCAATTCAAGAGGAATTGGCGGCATTCTTCCTTGACCACGTGATCGCTGAAGACGGAGAATACCATGTGGACCTTGACTTCGTATATAATTAGGAGATTATATTGTAAGCGATAATTATTGTATATATGTAGCCAGTAGTGTCAGATAGATATACAAAAACTTGTTGTTCGACCAATCTCTCAGAGAAGGAGAGGTCGATATCACTTCTCTCTGTATGCATATGTTCATGACGATCTTCTGTACTTAATGATTTCCTTCATTTGCTTACTAGCTAGTGTGTCGAGTCCTCTCTATACATATAGTACGTAGCGTCGACCAAGCACGGAGATAAGAGAGGACACTTCTCTCTATTAATTAGCTAGCTAACACAATATATGAAACACCTAAATTAACCCTACAAAACCCCCCAAAACCCCCGAACCACCCCTCCCCCCTTTCAGAAAAAAAACACAAACCCCAGCCCCTGAACTGCTGACGCGTGGTACCTTATTGGTCCCGGTTGGTGCTACCAACCGGGACCAAAGGCCCTCCTGCATGGGCTCGCCGCAGCGACCATGTGGAGGCCCATCTGTCCCGGTTGGTATAAGAACTGGGACTAAAGGTGTAGGGCTTTAGTACCGACCCTTTAGTCCCAGTTCCCCAACTGGGACAAATGGGCCTTACGAACCGGGACAAATGGCCCTTTTTCTACTAGTGTTCGGGGGTTATATCTTGCTAAATAGTTTTCATTTTTTTTCTGAGTATTGAGGGGACACCAAACCAACTCACATGCCAAGAAAGGTTGGGAGCAGTTCACATATGCCTTCATCAAGACAATGTCACAGAAGAAATCAAGATTAGTCTTTCTTCTCCGGGGAAACTTAGCTCAAGCGGAGATAAGGTAAGCACTTTCATCTGACACTCTAAAGACTGTAACAAAGTCATAATGAAACAATACACAGACATTCAGAGTACATACTTGTTATCTTTGGTCATTAGGAAAGAAGAAGCATTCAGAGTACACGCTTGTTATCTTTCTTCTTTAGAAACACAGAGAAATTCTGGGTACATACATGCTCGGTCTTTTTTGCAGATTGATTGATGAAACAAAACATCACATTCTGAAATCCGCCCATCCATCAGGCTTGTCTGCAAACAGATGATTCTTTGGATGCAGGTTCGTCTTCCTTTCAGTTTTGGTGAATCTTGTTCAATGTCTTTTTCCCGGGTATAAATGAAATCTCAAATCCACCCTCGAAGGAGTAAGTTGCAAAAAACCACCACAATTGGGGACCCTAATTCACAAAACCGCCACCATTCGATTTTTTTTAGAATACCACCAACATTGTGCTGACAGTTTTCACAAAACGTTGATAGCTCGATTAAAACCATTTAAGTGAAAACCTGATGAGTGGGCCCCAACGACAGGTCCACGTGGTGGAGGAAAGACGGCGCAACTACTCAACCCCGTTGATACGTCTCCACCTTATCTATAATTTTTTTATTGTTCCATGCTGTTATATTATCATTCTTGGATGTTTTACAATCATTTTATAGCAACTTTATATCATTTTTTGGGACTAACCTATTGACATAGTGCACAGTGCCAGTTGCTGTTTTTGCTTTTTTTTACTTAGCAGGAAATCAATATCAAACGGAGTCCAAACGCAGCGAAATTTTTTGGTCATTTTTTCTGGACCAGAAGACACCTGTTGGGCCAAAGAAGTACCAGAGGGGGGCTCCGAGGGGAGCACAACCCACCTGGGCGCGCCTGGGGGCCCAGGCGCGCCCTGGTGGGTTGTGCCCACCTCGGCTGCCTCCCGCACCGCCTCTTTGCTCTATAAATACCCCAATATTCCAGAAACCCTAGGGGAGTCGACAAAAATCAATTCCAGCCGCCGCAAGTTCTAGAACCACCAGATGCAATCTAGACACCATCACAGAGGTGTTCATCATCCTCATTGGTGCCTCTCCGATGATGCGTGAGTAGTTCATTGTAGACCTACGGGTCCGTAGTTAGTAGCTCGATGGCTTCCCCTCTCTCTCTCTCTTTTGATTCTCAATACAATGGTCTCTTGGAGATCTATTTGATGTAACTCTTTTTGCGGTGTGTTTGTTGGGATCCAATGAACTTTGAGTTTATGATCAGATCTATGTTTTTATCCATGAAAGTTATTTGAGTCTTTTGATCTCTTATATGCATGATTGCTTATAGCCTTGTATTTCTTCTTCGAATCTTTGGTTTATTTAGGCTGACTAGATCGATTTTTCTTGCCATGGGAAGAGGTGCTTTGTGATGGGTTCGATCTTACGTTGCTTGATCCCAGTGACAGAAGGGGAACCGACACGTATGTATCGTTGCCATTAAGGATAACAAGATGGGGTCTATTTCTACATAAATAGATCTTGTCTACATCATGTCATCGTTCTTATTGCATTACTCTGTTTCTCCATGAACTTAATACACTAGATGCATGCTGGATAGCGATCGATGTGTGGAGTAATAGTAGTAGATGCAGGCAGGAGTCGGTCTACTAATCTTGGACGTGATGCCTATATAATGATCATTGCCTGGATATCGTCATGATTATTTGAAGTTCTATCAATTGCCCAACAGTAATTTGTTTACCCACCGTATGCTATTTTTCTCAAGAGAAGCCACTAGTGAAATCTACGGCCCCCGGGTCTCTTCTTTATTATATTTTCCTTCGAGATCTATTTTCATTCACTTTTATTTTCAGATCTATATTTCCAAAAACCCAAAAATACCTTGCTGCAATTTTTATTTATTTAATCTTGCGTTCCCGCGAGATCTGTTTACCCAATCTACTACAATTTTACCTATCTTTTTACCCGTGAGGGATTGACAACCCCTCTCTTACGTCGGGTTGCAAGTATTTGTTCTTTGTGTGCAGGAACTGTTTATGTGGTGTTGCGTGGTTCTCCTACTGGTTCGATAACCTTGGTCTCATCACGGAGGGAAATACCTACCGTTGTTGTGCTGCATCATCTCTTCCTCTTTGGGGAAATACCGACGTAGTTCAAGCAAACATCACCCATCTCCTCGTGACTTTTCTCCACACGCTTTCGCGCCTCCGTACACGCGTGGGGGCCCACGGCTCCGACCAGGCAAGCTGCCGGCTGACGAGCCTCCTAGCACCACCGGCTTTTGCGCCACACAACACCACGCTCGGCCGCCTGCCATGGCTTCCGGCCACAAGCCAAACACGGATGGAGGACAGGCCTAGGAGGTCCCGTGCCGACCTCTGGGTGGTGAAGCGGCCTTCGCCGGAGTGCACGAGGGCGTCGGGACCAGACCACGGTGGGTGGTGCCGGACTGCAGGGGGTCGTCGGGAGAAGACTATGACGGGGATTCACCGCTTGCTACTGGACTAGGCAGGGGAGCACGAACTGCTTGAGTTCGTCGGGCATGGCGGAGGCCATGCTCGGAGCTCGCGGGGGATGGCGCTATAGTGTAAAATAGAGCAGGAGAGATGGGGAGAAATCGAGAGGAGCTCACTCGATGCAGCTGGGGAGCTCAGTGGGCTCGGGGCAGGCTTGCAGACGGCGAATCAAGGGCGAGGAGCGGCCGGTGCAAGCGGCAGAGAAAGACTCGATTCGTCCATCTCCAGGTGTCCTTGCTCGAACCCGTCGGCGAGGGATACTAGCGTGAAAAGATGAGCTTAGGAACATAGTCTGGCAGCGGTTCGTCGGCGGTGGCTACGCTGGCTACGACCGGTGGCGAGGCAGTGCTCTCGGGCGGCTCAGAGGAGACCCGCGGCAGCGTGCATGACGCAGCCTAGATGAGGCGACAAGGTAGAAGAGAAGATGGAGGAGAAATAAGGGCGAGGGGGCGACGGCTTGGCTTGCCGGCGGCGACCAGCGGTTCGACGTGGGATCCTTCCGGATAGGGGCGGCGGCGGCGGCTGTGCACACTACGTGCACAGTGGATCGAGAGGAGGAGGACACATAGATGTGTTTATTTATTATAGGTGAGATATCACACTGACATGCGGGTCCCACGTCTATTTTGACGGTTAGTCAAACGTCCTTAGTTTTGTTTGCCACGTCATCACTTATGATGGGACCTATATGTCAGTTTTAGCGTTAGCAAGTGCTTATACGTGCGATCAGTGGTTTTTGAAAACTGTCGGCCCAATGCTGATGGTTTTTTGAAAGAAAAAAAAATGAATGATGATGGTTTTATGAATTAGGGTCCCCAGTTGTAGTGGATTTTTGCAATTTATTCCCCTCGAAGCTAAAAACTGAAAAGGATGGAAAGATAAGAGAGAAACGATAAAGATTTCCCAGTTGCATGCCAGTATGCCAACTAGGGGAGATTTGGGTGGCCACAGGAATACAAAGGACGATTACCACTGACAATATTGAATTGCTATATGATATTTATCGCCGCTTGTTTGAGTGAGGCTAGGCAGTACGAAACCCCACTAATAGCTCGCATATGTCTCACCGTACATGTTCTTTACTAGTGGGTAATAATGATTTATCCTGTGAGCGAACAAACCTTTAACTCTACCTGCACCATTATCTAATGCTACTGTCCGTCCACGCCCCATGAACTCCCGTCGCTTTCGCCTTAAACTTTCCCAACTCGATGTTACTTTCGCCTTTTCACTCACTGCTGTTAATGGCTCTGCATAATACGGAAGATCGGATTAGATGGTGGTATCTGATGCCCTGTTTGTTCATGGGGCCTGCCGATCCGAGCAAGTCAAATCCTGTTCCCCCACCCCTTGGTGGTTATCTTTCAAGGATCCTCTGGACGCTAGAGCACTAAATATCCACACATTATGATTTGTCCTGTTTGTGTGTATATGTTGAACAGGCACTTTTCGAAGACGAATCAGATCCTGGAGAGGCTCGGGCTATCCGCCATCGACTGGCAGCTCTGAGGAACCATCGGAAGGCACCATGTGACATGTGTGCCCGACTGACTTGATAACCACCATTATGATTTTGTGGAAGCTGCCTGTCGTCGTCTTCGGCCATCGTTTTGGAGGCAGCTTGAACTCGATGCTGCTGCTGCTGGAAGTGAAGTGCCGCTCCGCTTGCTGTTGCACGTACTCCGGTCATACCCTATGATGATCATATACTAGTAGTTACGTTATGTACTCGTCGTGCCAAATGCTGGCTCCCGGAAAATGGTTTGGCCGTTTCGGTTGTCGTGTCTGAGTACGTGCAACTGCTCTGTCAGGCAGGCACTACTAGGTCGCCTCTGACGTAGTATCATTGTATAACAACTCGGCCGTGCTGTCCTTTTTAGGTGCTTATAATTAATTAACTTCTACTCCATTTGGGAACGATCCCTCGTAGATTTGCTCTCATAGACACGGCACCAACTCGTGGATCCGACGAAATCAGACTCCACTAATCGAGAGGTTGTCTGGTCCTTGGCATGCCGACAAGTACCTCTCCCGCGTGGTTAGCTGCACGTAATATGTGTAGTACTGTACTTTCATGGCGCCTACCTAACGTATCCGTTTCTCTGTACAGTACAGTGCAGAGGGTAAGTTTTGCATTCCGGAAAGTAGGATGGTGGAAACATTGATCCTGTAAATAAACATAAGATGGTGGAAACATTGATTGGTGCAACAGCATAAGCATTGGTTCTAAGGTCGGCCTATTCCTTGCACAGAAAAAGGGTTGCAAGCGTTTTGTCGTTAAGTCTGAAAATATGAATATGATTGACACAATGAAGAATGAAGGACATTAGGCAGAAGCGGCGGCACCAGTGGTTGACGATTGTTATTTCCTAGGTTGTGGTTTTTCTCTTGTTAGGCTGGAACTTGCTAGGCTAGCAAAAAAAATCCGTCACTAGGGACTGGTTTGAGGAGCCTATGAGTGATATTGTATCTTTACTTATTGATGATGTGACAATTATTTGTAATTAATAAAGTTGATGTTCATTTAAAAAGTAATCATAAGACGTGTTTAGATCAATCTTGAGAGAGATCTCCGCGTGAAAACTACAGTACATAGGACCGGGCCCGTCTCGTCTGGCTATATACTACTCTATTATCAGCGACTACGTACTGTCACGCGGTTCAGACTTGAAATAATCGTCACTGTCAAGAGCAGCGACCGAGTCAGTCTCCGTTCTAGAAGAAAAAAACCAGCTACCGAGTCAGTCTGCGTAGTGTCTCCCACTGCGCGCCCGCCAGCCAAATCTTTCAGGATTCAGCCGGACAAGAATCGGATCAGCGCCATTGAAAACGAACACGTACTGCCACCTGCTGCTGGTGGTGCTGGTGCCGGCCGCCATTAACGATCGATTTGGTCCATCAGCTCAGCAGCTACGCTACCCGTCCAATGCATGCATGGTGGCACGTGCGTGCGTGCGTGCTTGCTACCAAACGTACATACGTGTCACGTCGGCACCGATACGGCGCATGTACAGGCAGGCACACCCGTGAGCGATCTGAGTACGACGGCACGGTAGCATTCAGCAGTAAGTACAACAGTAGTGTCTTGTGCATTAGTCGCGGTCCTGTTAGCTCTGTGTCATACTTATATCTCGTTAACGAACCGAATCTTTAGTCATGGCGGCGTGGGGCAATCCGCCGGGACGGAGCCAACCTGCCAGCGCCGAGCGGCCGGCGGGGTCGGGTCGAGTCGGGTCAGGTCAGGTCGCTGCCGTCCACACCGTGACATCGATCGACGTGCAAGCTAGCTGCCCGTGCCTTCTCCAATATCGTGGGCGGGCCTGGCGGAAGGGATCGGGCTCGTGCTGCCGGTATCGTTGGCCCGCCGCCGGATTAATGCATGGGTACGGGGGGATCCCGCAGCGGGTCAAGTCCGGCGACCCTGAGCCCCACCCGCCCAGACCAAACGAACAGCGACTGCAGCATTGGCCTTGCACAGTTCGGCCCAGACATGGCACATGCCCGTGGGATCCGTCGCGCACAGACGCGCACTCGCGTCTTCCAACTTGGACCGCCGAGGGTTCGAGGTAAACCTCAGTCGATCCGACATTAAAAACCAAGCAACAACATAAAGTTACAGCTACAATCGAAGACGATAGAAGGAAAACACGAACAACTAAAGATTACCAACCAAATTAAAATTTGCATATTCTCGGGAAAAAAGTTACATCAAGGTCACTCAGAACCATCATGTTTTAGTTCTGCTCCTACTAGCATTGTATAGTCGTTGCACGTTCTAGTCTTGGTGACAACCGGTGGTGGTTACGTGAGCTCCTTTGTAGCCACACACCGAGGCGTAACGGTAACACAAACTACACCTTGCATGCATGGCCGCCATGAGAGCCTGTGAACGAGCCCAAACAACCCGAGCATGCAAAATATCGGCTTAATGATGGGCCCATCAGCTACCCCAAAGCTCCAACGCACTAAGAACAAAACATACCTAGGGAATTTGGAATTTAAGAACAATTTTCAATGCATAACTTTTTTAATTCACAAACATTTTTGGACCAAATAAAGTGGCACATCGAACCAGTGGTCGTCGTAGCCTCCGGTTAGACAGCACCTAGAACCTAATTTTGACCCGATCAGACTCTTCCAGACGGGGTCCAAAACATTGAAGCTCTCCTAGACCTTTATTCTTAGAAAGATTAGTAATTGTAAGGACTAGCAGTAAACTAGTAATCAAATAGGGAATGACTATGCGTCACTGGACTGAATCGTTTTTGTGACCAATCGATGCTACCTGAACAGTTGGATCTTCATCCGACGCACACTGTTCATCTTCTTCCTTGGGCTACCCTTCAGCCCAGGCCGAACCGCTAGCCTCCGCCGCCCGCCTCGCCGCCCCGTCCTCGCCTTGACCTCCCCCCACTGCCATGCTTGCCGCCGCCCATCCCTCTAGCCCCGCCCCCATCTAGTTTTCTTCTCCGGCGAAGCCACACCACCGCCCCACCACCGTTGTCGCCCACCATCGTCCCCACCCTGAATCCTAAGATAGATAGTGGGGTGATGACCGCGAGCCCCTTCCTTCTCTCCAGCGAGGCCATTCCTTCTCCTTCCTTCACTCAAAATCGACTGACCCAAAACTAAAAAGTCAGCTGACTGAAATGTAGCTAAACTAAATCACATAACAATCGGGCTTCTTTAACTGTATAACAACTACAGTAAAGTGAGATTGAGTGCTTTCTGTCCAGCAACTCGCCCCCATCTGATCCTTGCTAGATCTGCTCCTGGACTCGCTACCAACTTGAAGATCTACGAAATCAAACTCCACTGATCACGAAAACGTGTAGTCCTTGGCAGCAAGACAACCACATCACCAATCAACACACATCTCATCTCCTTCGTTGAACTTAGTAGCTGTGGCTAAGCTGGCAATGGCGTACACGTCTCGCCCCTACCTAATTAATGTACGTGCGTGTTTGTGTTTTCGTACAGCCGTTGGTTGCATGCTGGACAGGCAAGTCCATGAACCAAGCCTGCTTCTAGAGGACAGGCAGGACACGTACGTGAGCTCCATTTCCACACTGACATAGTTGCACGTAACACTTTTGATCCTTCTTTTTACCCTAACAAACAAAAAGTTAGCTTTACTGACGAAACTTCAACGAATCGCACCCCGACTCGATCGATGCAAACCGGTGCATGCATGCACGCCTTTGGTCCCGATCGACGTCCCCATCGCCTCCGATCTCTTCCGACGTCCGCCGTGCCTCGTCTTAATCATGAGATCTCGGCGTGAAACCTGCATTTGCACGGCGATCACGCGGTCCTGACTTGAAAGTGTCAGCACTCTGCAGAGCCGAGCACCCGGCCTCCGATCTGTAAGGAAAATTCGCCGCGGTT
Organism: Aegilops tauschii subsp. strangulata; assembly: GCF_002575655.3. Classification (NCBI taxonomy): domain Eukaryota; kingdom Viridiplantae; phylum Streptophyta; class Magnoliopsida; order Poales; family Poaceae; genus Aegilops; species Aegilops tauschii. Next base: position 628,359,327 of record NC_053036.3, on the reverse strand, counting down.
GAAACTTCCAAGGTGTGCCGCAGCAGCCAGCCATGGACCGGTTTCTGTCTCCCCCACTGTGCGTACGTATCCCGTGAGGACGACGGGTGTGGGTGACGACGGCGATGAGTACCTCCCCCCTCGTCTGGCTGGCGTCCTCGCCGAATCTTCCAAGATTTTGAGCCGGACAATCGGATCAGCGTCATTGAAAACACGCACCTGCTCTCCGGTGTGGGCTACGTCCGGCCGGTCGATAGATCGGCCGCTAGCGGCACAGGCCGCGCACCAGGCCAATGCACGAACGGTTCGGTGGGTGGGTGCGTGGTTGCCAGCAAAGGTACGACGTCCCACGTCGGCACCGGTGCAGGTCACATTTGCATGCACGCCCGTGAGCGAGCGAGTACGTGACATGATCGACGTGATCGGATCATTTTTCCAATAACGTGGGCGGGCGTGGCGGGATCGGCCTCGCGCTGCCGCTATCCGTAGGCCCGCCGCCGGAGGGACGGGCGGTGGATCCCGCCGCGATCTCGACCGCGGGTCAAGTCCGGCGAACCTGGCGGCCCGATCGAACCAGCCCAGTGGCCACCCAGCCAGCTAACGACCGGACCCCCACCCGGCATGCCATGGGCGCCGGCCGTGGTTCCCACGCCGCCACGTTCCCATCGTGACTAGCTGGCGTTTCCCGGCGGCGGGCCAGCTCCGGATGCATGATCCAAACCGAAACTCCCTGTCTGTCCCCTGGCCGTGGCCCGCCGGCGTCACGCGCACCTGATGGCCGATGGCCGCTCTATCCAATCCACTACGCCCTCGTCATGACTGGCTTTGATTCTCCTCGAGATTTGGGTGTCGACCGATCCGCTCCGCTCTACACATGGATGGATGGGATCGTGGGACAGCAACTACGTCGGCCTTGGATACGTGCATGCATGCAACAGGCAGTAGTGTAGTACGAATACCGGCAGTAAAATGTATGTGAAGACCGAGGCAAGCAGTAATGTCCGGAGCATAATCTGCAGTCCAACCTTGCATCACTCGACTGAGTACAGTAGTTTTTATTTTCGGCAGAAACAGCGTTGCGTGGTGGTGTACGTACACTGTACCTTTTCTTTCTTTCTTAAGCAAATGTACCATGTACACAATTGAAACCTGCCCTTAATACTGCCGCCCCTAGGACGCAGTAGTACCTGACCTGCGAGTCCATGTACAAATGCCGTACCCATAAATCCGGTTGCTTTCGGTGGCCTGCCTTTGCCTTTGGAGGATCACGGCGGAAGTACGTACAGTACTAGCTAGTAGACTGAAGCAACCACCGGCCGGCGAACCATTTGGAGTAAATTGCATAGAAGTACCACAATTGGCGCATTGGAAGCAGATTGATACCAAAATTGCTAATTTTTACGTGTCAGTACCAACTTTGGGGCGAGGTGTTGAAAAAGAGGCTAAAACAGCTATTTATACGTATTGACACGGAAACTGACCGGTTGGGCCCGCCTGTCAGGTGCTGACGTGGCATGTTTTTTGCAGAAAACTCCCTTGCTTTGTGCGTAATCCCATAAATGCTCAATTATTTCAGGAAAAAAGGCTCAAATGAGAGGGTTTTTTTTCGTTCGTAATTTCCACCACCGATTCAGACTCGTTTGAAAATTTAAGTCGGTCCCACTGGGTTATGAACTAATCTAAACAGAAAATTAAACTAAACTAAACAGGCGTAGGGCCCACATGGCAGTGGCACTAAGGGTATTTAGCCGGGTCATTAGTGCTAACTAATCCGGCGGCGCCATGTCAGCAGTTGACGCCGGCGACCAAAGGCACGGCGGTGGCACGCCGGAGTTGCTCGGGACGGCGCTACAGGCGGTGATTTGCAGCGCGGTTTGGAGCTACGGCGAGCTGGCGTCTGCGCGCATCTAGTGGAGCAATCAGTTTCACTGGGGGCGACCTAAATCGACGGCGGCGAGCTCGAAGGTGGCGGCCGGAGTTCGGACATCGATGGAAACGGGGCTACGGAGCACCAGGGGAGGAGCTGGTGAGTGCATCGTGCTCCTAGGGGTGCGCTGAGCGTGCTGATGAGCTCGGACGCGGGTGGCAGCAGCTGTGGCCGCGGCGGCGCCATGGACGGCGGCAGCGAGCTTCGGCCGAGGTGGAAAACACGGCTAGAGGACGAACGCGTCGACGGGGAGAGGGGCGAGGGCGTAGGAGCTCACAGCGGTTCCGCAGGGTTGGTCAGTGGGCTCGGGGAGGGGCCGGAGCAAGCGGGGCGGCGATGGAGATCTCCGGCGTCGGGTGGTTGAAGAAGACGGCGTGGAGGCGCTCGGGGGCATCCGGCGTTGCACAGCTCGACGAGGAGGAAGAGGGGTACTAGGAGGAGCTCTTGGGCATCTCAGGGCGTCGCCGGGATGGCGGTGTCCGCGGTGGTGGCGAGCGGCGGCGACGGAGGCGTTCGGGCGGGAAGAACAGTGGAGGGGGAGAGCGTTCGGGGGAGAGAGAGGAGATTCCAGGGAGTTTTTTTGCAAAAGACATGCTATGTCAGCAGCCGACAGGCGGGCCCAACCGGTCAGTTTCCGTGTCAATACGTATAAACAGCTGTTTTAGCCTCTTTTGCAACGCCTCGTCCCAAAATTGGTACTGACACGTAAAAATTACCAATCTTAGTACCAATCTGTTTCCAATGCCCCAATTGTGTTACTTCTATGCAATTTACTCAACCATTTGCCGCCCGTACGTGCGTACAGCGTGTGGGTGGCATCAGTGCAGTGGTATGGCGGCACGCGGTACGGGGATGCTACGTACGTAGCAGCACGAGCGTACGCGACGTACCCGCGATGCCTTAACTCGGCCACGGTCCGCGCGATGATCTTCTCCTTGTCCGAAGATCACACTGGGCCAGTGACCAGTCGTACTCGTCTCCTGGTCATGGGTTTTTATTATACACTTCTAATCAGGAATTTATGGCCCTGCTTAGCGTAGCGGTCTTGACTATTCTACGCTGTTTAGTGCCGACAGGAGTTCCAAAAAAAGAATAATGGGCAACGCGATTTCCGTTCCAAAACAATGGGTTTATATGGAGGCAATCTCTTCAACATTCTTCGTCTCAAACCTGGTGAAAATGTTCACGCGTCAAAAGTCCGTCATGCTCGCCCGGCACCTGAGGACGAGGATTGTTCCGAGAATCACGGTAGGCTCGCCCTGGCCTGTGGGACTTTTCTTCTCAGCAAGACAGAAACCAAACGAACTGTTCCAACAAAACTGGAGCACTGTTACTACTACGACCTCTTCTCCACAAACCAATCAATTCAACATATCCGACCATGACGGATGACACTCCAGAAGATCGGCACAGAATCAGATAAAATCAGTGACCTAGCCTAAACAGCCGCAGCATTCCACACGCCAATCTGCCAGTCCAATCTGAAAACTCTCTCCCTGATCATCTGCGTGTTTGTTTCTTCCAATTTAATCCAGTAGTGCGTGTCAATTCACACTGTCATGAACAGTAACCGTTTTGCATCACTAGTCATCCCCGGTCGAGGCGGGCTATGGTGGTAGGGAGGGGAAGCTTCTTTCTCCTCCGATTGGTGGTGACCATGCGTCCTTGCGGTGGCGTGGAGGTCCGGTTGGGTGGTCGTAGGTGGTTGCACGGGTCACCGGTGTGGTCGTGGCTGCTCTGGCAGCGGTGGGTTGTGTTCGGTAGCGGGGTGCGGTTGGTGCTAGTGTCCTCCCGTTTCTTGGGTCTGAACCGGCGGCTGCGGGATGCTCGCACGACGGAGGTGGCTGCGACCTAGGGCTCGTGCTCATGCGGGCCAAATTTGGGGAGTTTTTGCTTGGGGTAGGTTCGGTCCGGGTGGTGCGGTTGCTCTCCTCGCGGGCACGGTGGGGTGTTGTGGTGGTCATAACATCGTTGCATCATCGGACCGGTCGACGTCGGTGGCCATGGACATGGCGTCGTTCGAGCTTGCCGGGCCATGGTAGGGGCTTGCTCGGCGGCGGCCGTCGACAATCACGGAGTTGTGTCCCCCGTCCATCGATATTGGATGGGGACACAGGCGTGGCTGCCACTTTCGACGGAGGCGCTCACCCAAACTCGGTGGCTGATGCCAGGCTAGGAATAGAGGGGGTGTCTCTACTCGTCCTACCTTGGTTGGGTGCGCTATGAAGTGTGAGGTGTACGGTGTCTCACGATAAGGAAACCGAGGCGGTGGTTTTGTATGGCGGGCTTCACGGTTGGCTTACATGTAGGCTCCGTGTTGTTGCGGTGGTGACTTCACCTTTTGCCCGTGTGGGCGGAAAGTGGTGTAGTGGCGGGAGGCTCTGGTATGCTCTAGCAATGCCCATATCTGGTGGGGATGGGTTCAGCCCTCGATGCGGCGGTGAACGGGACTGCCCTCGGTGGTGGTGGCGAGTGTTAGAGCGAAAGCTCGTGTTTCTGCCGCCGACGGCGGTGGCGCCCATGTATGAAGCTTCCTTCTTGAAGACATCGTCGTAGGTATCGCCCTTGTGCCAGGGCTCCGGGTGAAAATCTCTGTCTGGTCGGACCCGATAGCGGCAATGCTTTGCGCCGTCACCTCTTAGGGGCATTGTTATAGAGCTCAAGAGTCTTCGATCAGGCTATGGAGAGGTGTTAGGCTTCTTCCAGGTCTATTTGTATTTGTAACCTACTTTGTAAGGGGGCACCCCACCATATTGTATCATTCATCCATGTATTTTATTGTGTTGCTTTATATATAAAGCGGAGCGATGCCTATTTTGAGTCATCCCCAGTTCACCAGTTATCCCTCTTCGCTTGACACAGACACTGGCATGGTTGTGATATTTTCTTCCTCCTTTTTTCCAATAATGTGGGATCGACGGCCGAGCTCCCGCTGCCCGTTGGTCCACTGCCGGAATTTTTTTTTTAGGTGATCCACTGACGGATAAGTGGATCCCGTGGTCAACTCCAACGAGCCTGGCGACCCCAAGTCCAGCTCAGAGAAAGCCGACCAACTGGCTTTCTGGCCGACGAACTGAACCCTGAATTGAACTTGGCCCGGGTGAAACATTAAAAGTTTAATAAATTGAAGGCACAAATGCAATTTCGTTCAACTAAAAATCAAGATACTAATAAAACATCAAAGAGCAAAAAATTCTTAGAAAGTGCTCCTTCCGTTCCAAAGTATAAGACGTTTTTATATTTTGATATAGAGGAAGTACTAACATAGACTGCAACTTAAAATGCTTATTTGATTCTCACCCGCTGCCTGTTGGACCTTTTCTTCTCAGCAACCAACGGAACTATTTCCACAAAACTAGAGTACTGTTACGAGTAGTACCACCTCTCCCTAAACCAATCAATTCAACATACCCGACTTTGACACTCGAGAAGATCAGCACAGAATCAGATAAAATCAAGGACCCGAACTGACCTGACCTGACCTGACCAAACAGCCGGAGCGTTCCACACACACACACCAATCTGTCAATCCAGGGGATCTCTCCCTGATCTGCACGTTTTCTCCGATTTAGTCCAGCTGCGTTCCACACACAGTTACATGTCACGTCGACGATGACACGCCATTTGCAGCAACAGTCTTGCATCTGTGGTTCGCCGGAAGGATCCGGCCCCGCGACCAAAGTCCGGCGAGCCTGGCGACCCCGAGTCCGGCCGGCCCGGACCAAAGCCAGCCAAGCGGCCACGCCCACGTTTCCCTCATGAACAGAACCGCCAGCGGGTGGCCGGCGTTTCCCGGCGGGCCATTTTCGGATGATCGATGCCCTGTCTGTCCATGCCGACCGTCCCGTCGCCTGGCCCCGCGGTGTCACACGCACCTGATGGCTCGACCCCCACTGGCCTATCCACCTCCTCCCTTTCATGATCGAGACTTTGATTCTGCCCGAGATCTGGATGTCGTCTAGGCACATGGATCGTGGAACAGCGACTGCATTGGCTTTTTTTTTTTAGAATCAACTGCATTGGCATTTGCATTAGTAGCTACACACATGCATGTACGATTGATGGTTCGCGTGGAGATGCTCGTGACTTGCAACGAAGGTCACCGGCGTCTTCCATTTTGGACCACCGAGAACATCTACGATATTAAAATATGTCAGATGAAAACGTATTTTTTTGCGGGTATATATGAAAACGGATTGATATATCTCTATATAACATGATCAAAATTGACAAAGCTTGGCTTCTAAAAAAGAGAAAAAAAAAACTGTCCTCAGTTTTCTCTCTCCTCCAGCTGCGTAATCTACTTGCGCCTGCCGCCGAGGAAAACCGGACACCTACCTGCGTTGCCGCCGACACCCTACACACCATCGATATGGCCATCAGCGGCACGCCACAAAACTATCCACCTGCCCAAACCCCCGGCGCACCGTCGCGTACCCCGCATCGCACCGCCCCGCCACACCCAACCACATCGCTCTGGCACACCCCGCCCACACCCTCCTCCCCCCTCCCCTCATCACTTCCCTCCACCGCATCCCTTCTACGGTGAGCATCTTAGATCGCTCAGATCCATCGAAGACCAGGGTGTCATCGGACCCTACGTCGACGCGAGGCACCGATGTTGGCCGTGCTCCTCCCGATGGTGGCAGATCCGTTCTGTCGATGCCCGTGTTGATCAATGCTGACGAGCCCAGAGGGGTTCGCGCCACTGCCCCCTCCCCCTTGATCTGCAGCACCGTAGGTGACACAGAGGTGAGAGCCGCTGCCCCTCCCCTTCCCTCGACTCGACCGGCGTGGCCCCACTCGGCGACAGGAACCCGTCGGCGTCGCCATCACCTCCCCTTGTGTCTACTTCGTCGACGAACCCACCACCGTTCGTGTGCAGTGCACTTTCTGATTTTGGACACAAGAAAATAGATGTCACGTGGCCAGTTTTCTGCTCAAATCTAGGTTCAGATGAACTTTACCTGGTTCTGAGACTTGAGGGACCAAATGTTATCCACAAGTTGTTGAGGGATCGAATGTTAAATTTCAGCAAACTTAAGGATGGAAAACATACCTTCTCTCTTTAAAAAAAAAACTTTGTGCACTATTAATTTGGCAAGGAAGACATTGCTTAACGCAGAAACACGCACGGAGATGTACCATGTACTCGAATCTCCCCATCCTGACATAGGCAGTACTACCACCCCGTACGCAGTACACGTACACAGCAAATTACTCCAGATGAGGTGTGGTCCAAACAATAAATCGGGTACATTTTGGTGGACTACCTTTAGAGCATGACGCCGGAATCAAGCAGCATCAAAGTAGATAATCGGCTGTACCCCGTACATACGTACGTATGTACGCATCGATCGACCAGTGAGACGCAGTTACTGTACGTAGGAAGCAGTACGCTACGTACGCGAGACGCGACACCCGCCGTGCGCCCCACGGAGTAGGTACGTGCCGCTCTCATAACTCGGGTCCGGCCCGGCCACGGGCATCAGTCAGTCCGTGCGATCTTCTCCGACTTTTCCTTCCTTCTTCCCCGAAGATCACGGTGGGCCAGTACCCACACTAATGGTAGTGGTCATGAGTTCATACAGTTCCAATCAGAACTTTATGACTCTGCCCCACGCAGTGATCTTGAATTCTTGACATTTCTCCGCTAGCTGTTTAATGCCAGAGCAGGAGTTACTGCTACCTTTTACCTGCTGCCGGTGCCCTATCTCTGAATTCCAACAGTTTAAGCCATGTGGTTTCACTTCCAAAACAGTGTTCAGATCTAATCACTCCAACATTTTTTACTCACCAGGTGAAACGTTTACCAGTGATAAATAAACAAACGTAGATAAACTGATTCTAGTAAACAATGTGAAGTCAAGGCCAGGAATGCTCACCCAGCAGCACAGGGTCTCGGTGGACTTTTCTTCTTGCAAAGTGCAAACCAACGGAACCACTATTCCAACAAACAACTGCTGCAACTACTTGTCCACAACTCAACCAAAGATAACATATATAGACGCACATACATATCCGACTTTGACATTCCACGAGACAGGACACGGAATCAGATAAAAATCAGAACCCGACCTAATAACAAACACACAGCTGCACGCACCAATCCGCCATATCTTCTCCCTGATCCGCATGTTTATTCCCAGTTTAATCCATCCAGGCAGCCACATGGTGGCCACATACAGCGCTCCCACACCTCACCTCGCCTCGCCTTGTGCGGAAGCAGAATCTGGCACCAGGTAAGCAGATCTCCGGGGAGATCCTTCCACAGCGCCCCCATTCATTACCATATCCTTCCATATATGCTCCGGCCTTTGGACCTTTTCAGTTTTTTATACGCCGCGTATAACAACAGCTCACCTAAGACAACCCACAGCCATTTGTATATGTACAATTACGAGATACGCACGTACGATCAAGATTGTGCTTCTGCTAGTATATTAGCTCGTCGACATCAGCATCAGAGCAAGTAATTATTAACAATCAATCATGGAAAATTGTATCGCGTGGCAGACAAAGCATGATTAGGGGCAGACACATGTATGAACAGCCGTGAGCATGTGGAGATTGATCAAGGAGATAGGAACCAGATGATGATAGTTAATTGCTGATTCATGCCAAAAGACTAACTCTGATTATGAAACTGTCAACATGTTGCTCTGATCCGATGCCATTTCATCAAAGCTTTCGACATGTAGCCAAGAGGGCAAAGTTCTCTGAACAACATTCATTCAGAAGATATCCTTCCTTTTGGTAGAAGGAATACTCTGTTTCGGTTTGTTCTTCTTGGCATCTCTGAAGAAGCAGAGCACACAAGGGGACGAACGAACTAACATCCTAATCTAAATCATCATCATCTCCTAGGACCCCAAAAAGTCAAGCTGTTGTTTGAGGCGGCAGCGAGCGGCGGATCTATGTCCATGGGAAAGAAGACCGAAGAAAAAAGAATTGAAAAATCCTGCTCTACTTAAGAATTAATCCTCCTCCGTTGTCTGAGGCTTGGACGGCTGATCACCGGATGCGGTTGCAGAGGCGGGAGACGTCGGAGGGGCGGACGGGCTTGAGGAGGAAGTCCTCGGCGCCCTCCTCGAGGCAGCGGGTGATGCGGTTGGGCACGTTCTCCGACGACATGATCACCACGGGGATCTCCCGGAGCTCCGACGACTCCTTGACGCGCTTCAGCAGCTCGTACCCGGTCATGCCGGGCATCCAGTAGTCGGTGATGATCATGTTCACGTCCGTGATGAGCCCCAGGCCCAGCAGCTCCAGCGCCCTCGTCGCAGAGTCCACGGTAGTCACTGCAACACAGAACAAGGCAGGTTAGGACATGTACCAAACAAGGATCGATCGAGTAGCCGTCCAGTTTCTTGAAGAATCGCCGGAGCTCGGCTCGATTGGATTGATTCGATTTCTCACCTCTGTATTTGGAGCTGCGGAGGATCTTGGCGATGACGGCGCGGTCGACGACGCTGTCGTCGACGGCGAGCACGTGCAGCTCGGCCTGGACCTGGACCTGGACGACGACCTCGTCGGCGTCGGTCATCACCGGCACCACCTTGCGGTCGCCGGCGGGGGCGGGCTTCGGGGAGGGCGCCACCTTGGCGGCCATGGCGGCCGGCAGGGTCATGGCCGGAGCCTGGGTGGGAGAAGCGGCGGCCATCAGTAGATCAAACTCGCCGGAGCAGCAGGAGCAGAAGTATGGAACGGCGAAGAACTCGTCTGAAGGATTGATGTGTTGATGCGTTTGGGTGTGTGTTGGTTGGGTTGGCCGCGACGCGCGGCGGTATATATACAGGCGCGGGGGGAAGCGGAAAATAAATGCGGGGGAAATCCTGCGAGATCTCGAAAGGGATCCTAGGCTCGCGGATCGAGTGAAACCCAGCCCCCGGTGGGTCCCGGGCCCGATCCGGGCGCGGATCCGCGGGCCCCGCGGCCCAGCCCGGGAGATCCCCGCCGGGATTTTCCTGCCGAGCCCCTCGCTTTCGCTCCGTCACCTCCTCTATCGCTCACGCACACCGTATGTTGTTTGCGTATCTTCTCCTCCCTTTTTCTTTTCTCTCCATCCGTTGGGGTGTGGGCAAGTGGGGAGGAGAGGAGATTTGCGTGCATGGGGCACGCACAAGCTGCATCGCTTTTTTTCTTTTTAGGTTTTTCTTTCTGTATGCATCTGTGTATCGGGCCGGCTGGCTAGGATTTGATTTGGTCTTCCCGGGCGGCAGCAGGTGATCCGTACCGGGTGGGCTCGCGGATTTGCTTGAAAATTGTGGATCTTTTTTGGGTGAGCGGCGGCAGGACACGTCTTGATTTCGGAGATTCACCCGTGATTCGTGAGATCATTCATCGGCTGGTTTGGTTTGGTTTGGTTTCCTTCCGTGCGTGGAAGGGTCACTTGCCCCTTGGATACCAGGAGCCTCTCCTCCTGCATCACAGCTGTTGGTGATCGATCTCACACGCGATCTCTTTCTTTCTTCCTTTCACTCCGAGCCCAGCCCACGTACGTAACGCACCATCAACGTCCCCGGATTTCATTCCGGAGCCGGGCCCGTGATCGTTCAATCCATCGGTGGAGAATCGAGGCCCGCACCGTGACATATCACCTCTGGATGGCAGCTGTACTGATCCCTTCTCATGCACGGCTGTAACTGATCTCACACGCGATCTTCTTATTTCTTTCACTGGGTACGTAACGCACCATCAACGTCGTGGCCCCTTCCGCGTGCGTGCATGGCAGGATCCCCGGATTTTATTCGCGATCGCTCGGGCGGGACGGGCCATTTACGCCGGCCGGGCGCCACCGACCGGTCGCTCGAAAGAATCGCGTCGCGTGATCTTCCATCGGCGGGACGAGGGGGACCAACAACGGCAGTCGAGCGACCCGGCCAGCACGCGTCCACGCGTCCCGTGATACGTTGCAGATCTTGGGTGCGGGGATCGACGACGACATCGACCGGACGGACGTCGGTGGCGTGGAGTCGACTAGAGGAGTACTGGTACGGCTCGTAGGCAGCGGCGGATGATGGTAGGGGTTCAGAGTGAGTGAATGTCCGTGGCAGAGTACCACCAGATTTGGATTCCGGATGCTGCTGTACTCGAAAAGGTGATCGCAGAATCGGTTGCGGCAGGCCGTGCGTCTGCGCCGGGATATGAATGCTGGTGAGGTACGTACGTGCCGGGCAGGACCGGATACAGGAACCTTCCTCGCTACGCAAACCGTGATCGCAGACGCCAGCTAGCTGCATCCTGCATTCGTGGGTGCAGATCTTTCTGTTTTTCGCAAGAGGAAACGTAGGCACGATTTTGGCGACGATCTCATCGACCAGTGGACTGGTACGTATTGGTTTTGTGATGAGATCGTATTAACTTCACCGTTTCAACTCAAACGACTTTTCTATCTTTGTCAAGGAGCAATAGCCGAGAGCTTTGACTGTTGCTTTAGGGGGTGTTTGATTCCAGGGACTTTTTTGTGTTGGGCCTAAAAAAAGTCCCTAAAAGTCTTTTAGGGACTAGAAAAAGTCTTAGGACTAGAGAACCAAACACCACCTTAGTACTTTCTCCGTCTCACATTAACTGCCGCTCAAAGGATATATCTAATCTTTGTCTAATATTAATTATCACTCAAACGGATGTATCTAACCATATGTCAGTTGAGTAAAATTCGGTGTATTAGATCAAGCGGTGGAGTATTCATATATTGGGGGCGTTATTAAATGGTTTCAACTAACACTACTTTTTACCCTGCAAAAAAACTAACACTACTTTTCTATTTTTGACATCGCGCAAACGCCAAGAGCTTTGGCTATTTCTTTATTTATTTTTGCGAGATTAATAGTAGTTTATTCCATCATGTTAGAGATACAAATCTTCGGCAAGATTTCCTCAATACATGGGGGGCCTCTAACGAGCCACACAGTCGTGGCTCGCTTAGAGCGACTGTACTTTGTCAGACAATCCGCAACAATAACTTTAGTACTAGTTGAATACCCATGTGTTGCCACGGGATGACATGTAAAATCTAGAACATAACTTATTGATTCAATGTGTTTTACTTGGACGGACAGGTTGGCAACTATGGAACAAAAATTGTAATGCATAGATCAAGAAATATATATTACAATATATTTTTCTGGGCAAAGGTGTGCGTGCAATTTTTGGTCATAACACGGGAAGACTTCATCATTTATACCATGCTTCCTCATCCGCCCCCTCCTGTTCTCTCATTCAACGTCATCTCATTACACGTCTGATGCTTCATCATCATCCATGAGCTTGTTCTAGTTCTGAAGATTACCATCTAGTGTCCATCCCCATAGATGGATAATAACAACAAATGTGCGGCTGGCCTCAGCTTCACCTCAAGCTCCACAGCACACACAAACCAAGGCTCTGCACTATGATAAGGTGCTCCATAACAGTGGACGATCTCGAGCTCTACATCACCTACAATGAAACCTCCTATATCATTGTATGTGTGAAACAGAAATGGTAACTGAGAACCTATCTAAGGAAGTTCCTTCGAACAATATTGCAGGCCATGGTGAACTTGTGTGATTAAGGTCCTTGAAAACATATTGTAGTTGGCCGCGCTGCTAACCTTCTTAAGGAAACTTAAGTAGTGCCTAGTTCATGATTCCCATTCAGTATTCGAGTTCATACGATTCAATAGAAGCTGACTAAAAGAAAATGCCATCTTCAAACCATATGAGCTACAAAATACATTTTAGCTACAAATTATGAAAATAGATTAACATCGATGTACAACCATCTAAAAGCTTTATGTAGTTTAATGATGAGCAAGAGTGCTAGACAAGTTCCCTAAAAAAAGAGTGCTAGACAAGTTCCATATCTTCATTGCATGACTATAAATTGGATACCCTCCCAGACTATAGCCTGGGAACCATCCCTAACTAAGAAAATGCTAATCTGGAAATTCTTTGGCTTTCATCACCCCTAATAAAAAAAAGTGAATCAGCGGGGTTTTTAATGGATTTGAGAAGTGGTTTTGGAACCCACGTGCATGTTACGAATGATTTTCCGCCATACTTTGTTCTCACTGAGTAGTTCGTATACCCATTTATTGAGAAGGGTGATGTTATTAATCTCAATTTTTGGGAATCCAACAACCACCCTCCCCCCACTCTGACATTTTTAAGCCGGCATAACCCATTTCACCTAGCTAGTCGATATTTCTTTGATCCATTATCGCACTACCAGAAAAATCAAAATCTAAAGTAGTTCAATATCCGCAGAACTCCTTTCGGTAAGTGGATGAATGGCAACAGATATAAATCCATATTGCTTAGGACGGAATATATCAAAACCAATCGCCCCCGTCAGACAAGAGGTTGGCCTTCCAACTGTCTAGATGTTTCTCAAGTCTCTCTTCCACATGCTTCCATTAGCAAAAATTGAACGTCAATAGTGAACTAGAGTACCCGGGCACCAAACTGGAAACTTCTCGAGCTGGCAGCCGAAAATCTCAGCATACTCATGTGCCGATTCAATGGGCCCACCAAAGCAGAAAAATCCACTCTTATGAAAAATAATTTGAAGACCAGAAAGCTCCTCATAGGCACATAATCTGAGCTTTATGTTTTTTTTTCAATGATTTAGTATTCGTTATACTAGCTGAACTCAAATTTGTAAGAAATTGAAACCAAAACTTGAGAAAATAACCGTGAAAAATCAAAGTCAAAACAAAAATGATGAGGTATCCGCTCCACGCGATTGACCAGCTAGCTAGCCATCAACCGGCCAATAGTTTTTTTCCTTCCTTTTTCTCTTGTTTTCCCCCGGTGAGAATATCGCTTAGTAGAAACGGTCACTGTCGTCCTCCTCGTTTTTGCTCCTGTTTTTCGTTGCTGAGAATACGTTTTTCTCCTTTTCTCCGGGCGCGCTGTCGACCGCTGCGGCTTGTGCGTGCGTGGCGTACGTCAACCACGAACTGACGTATACATATCTGATGGGATTCCCGCGTCGTAGAAACTTCTCACCCGTATCGTTGAAAAATCAAGCCGAAGCCCAACCACCGTCTAGATGTAAACCTGCATTGACCATGCTCTCTTCTCCTTCTCCAGACGAGACCAGTCAGGTGTGGAGCTGCCTTTATTAGTCAAAGGTTAAAGAAGAATAACGGAATGGAAAACAGCTTAGAATGATATGATTAGGCGGCATAATATAATTAGGCGCGGCCAATCAGTGAAGTCCACTGTTTTGCCTGTGCGCATCTCGCTCACATGGGACGGGATCATCCGATCATGCTCTGCTCTGCTCTGTGTGGCCATATGAGCTGCGATGCAGGTGTTTTTTTTTTCTTCAGAAAATGGGCATCGCTGCACGCGGCACGCAGCTTCGGGTGACACCCAAATCTCTTGCCTGATCCATTTGGTGAGTACGTACGGTACGGGACTACTACACGCCAGATCGTGAGCAGAATGCTACTGTGATTAAACATGGGACGGGCGCACAGGACAGGAGGATATCTGTGTTGACGCCGGAGATGATATCATCAGGTAGGTATTCAGGATGGCCATGATCTTTGGCATGTGGACGAACGTGCAGTCCTCCAGCCTTGTCATCTGCGGAAGAACAATAAAATAAACGGGAAGAATGCTACGGCTCCTACCGTTCTACAGTAGGTACTAGACTGTATCTTGTGATGGCCATCTGAACTGAAACTGTATGGAAATGTGAAAGATGAACATTGCGCTTGCAATGGCCATGGGCAACAGCTGCGGCTGCCGCCGCCGCCAAATCTATCGCTGTGTACAAATAGATTCGTGATGGATGTGAACGTAGCGTAGCACGTTTGGCCACCCCACCCCGTCTAGAAGGGCAGGCAGTGCGTAGGTGTGTACCACTTGCCAGCCAGACTTGAGCGGAGCACGGACAAGCCGTACTTATTCTAGTGTAGTATGCGGCAACATGCATGTCACGCATTCGTTCCCGAATCAACAGTGTACAAAAGCACACAGTAGTCAATAGAAAAAGCGGTTTGGTGACAAACGGGGAATCGTATCGTATCCTTTACTGGCCTAGCCGGGCCTCGTTCGGCTCGACGATCCCCCGTGCGCGCACGAGCAAGGCGATGACTACAGATGCGCTGAGCTGGGAGGGGCTGCCAAGTTGCCATGGAAAGCGATAAAGATTCTACTCCTTCTAGGAGCAAGTACAATAGAGCTGGGTCAGCGTGCTATAAGGAATAAACTAGTATATTTCTGCTTAGTTGGAGGACAGAGAAGAAGAGAGAGAAGGTAAGCGGGCTTTTCGTGAAGAGCCAGCTCTAGCACGTGCTCCTAGGCACTTTGTGAGAATGAAATATGGGCCACATAATAAAAAAGTAGTACACTCTTTTGATGTACTATTATACATGTTGGCTGTAAGATGGGTTGTAGATGACATGTCACTGGATTATAGCCAGCAGCTGGCTATACTATTAACCATGCTCTAAAGCAGGGGCGCGGCGCCCGGTACGAGTTCGGCGATGTTTGCCGGAGGAGGATCGGATCAGAAGAGCATAATCGTGCTCGTGGTGCGCATGTAGTAGCGCTTTGGAGTCTGAGGATGCATGCCTTGCCTGCGTGGCAGGTCAGTGCTCCCGGCCGGCCAGAGCGTCCAGCCTTGATGATAGACCACGCAGCGCGGGCGCAGCATGGCACGGAGGAGCGGGGCAGCGCGGCGCGGTCACGGGCGTGTCAGTATCGTCGCCGACGCCAGCCAGACGCGGGCCTGACCTGCCGACCGGAATCACCGATCTAAGAGCATCTCCAGCCGTTCGGCCCCCCAGGGCTCCTAAAAAGAGAGGCCTGGGGGCGAACCGGCGCTAGCTCGGCCCCTGGGGGCGACCTAGCTCCCAGTCACGCCCCCAGGATGCGGAAAATTCGAACTTGGTCGTTCCCGCTCACAAAAGACGTCACAAGTCCAGCGATCACAAGTCACAGTTCGGCAATCGGATGTAGTCTCGCGTACAAAAAATAGAGCGCCACAAGTTCGCGTGCGCAACGCATCACTCGGCGGGGTCGGCCTCAGGCGTCGATGGAGTCGGCGTGCGCGGGCTCGGCGGTGTCGGAGCTGCTTTGGTGCTGCTGGGCGTCGTGGAGGCGTCATCACTCGGGCTTGGCGTCGGCGTGGGTGTGCGCACGGGATTTGGCGTCGCCGTCGTCGGCAGCTGGTTCAGGATGAGGCCGCGCTCCGCCATGTACCACGCCTTGAGCTTCTCGTCGGTGCTCTGGAGCATGTCCGCCCCGCCCATCAGAAAAGTCAGGTCGGTGTTCCTCTTCTTCGCGGCGACGTTGGTCCGGAGCAGGTCGAGATTGATGGCGTTGTTCGTCATCAACGACGACCACCGCGCCGCGGTTTTCTCTTCACGCAGGACGGCCCGGGCCTATGCGTCGCCGAGGCAATGCTCGATGGACTCCTGCACTCGCGCGGTAGCGGCGTCGGCGTGTTTCCCCTTCTTGGCCCCTTTGTTGCCGTCCGGCCGCCCCTCTGACGCGCCCGGCGTCGACGCGTCCGGCTTGTATGTGTCCTTGGCCTTGTCGAGGGTGCGCCGGACTTCCGCCCACTTCTCACACATGTCAATGCGCTTGTAAACGTGGAGGTACTTGAACTCGGCGTCGTTGTTGCCCTGCCGATACAAGGCGAACATGCGCAGCAACTGCGCGGAGGAACAAACAGTTGGCGGGCGCACACGGCGAAGAGAGGCGGGAGATTGGCGTGCCATACCAGATCCTCAACGCTGGCGCCGCTCTCCGGGCGAGCCGCGACCTCCTCGACGATCCCATGCCATTTGTTGCACGCCCCCTGGATACGCCCCCAATCGTTCACCATCGCCTTCGCCCCGCGCTGCATGTAGACGCCTTGATGCGCTCCCAGTACGTCTCGATGCTCTGGTTCGTGCCGGTGGTCAGGTCGAGGCAGACGATTTTCCATGCTTCGGCGAGGCATTCCTCCTCCTTGGACGCCCACTTGATGCGCGGCCCGCTTCTTCTTCTTGCGCCTCCTCGCCGGAACAGTCGCCTGCTCCTCCTCCTCCTCCTCCTCCTCTTCGTCCTCCTCCTCCCGCTCCTCCTCGCCGTAGACGTAGCCGAGCTCGCCGTCCATGCCGCCGCTGAGATCCACCGTGTCGTCCGGGGTGACGAACCCGGGAGACGTTGCGGCCGCGGTCGAGCCAGTCGCGATGATGTTCTCCATGTCGGCCTCGGTCTCGTCGGCGTCGCCGAGGAGCGAGAAGGGAAGCGCACCACGGCGGAAAGGTGGCGTCGGGGAGGACGCGTAGGCGGGCGGCGAGTAGTTGTATGGAGGGTACTGCACGCCGGCAAAGGCAGGTGAGGGCGTGCGCTGGGCCGGGTGTGCATGGGGGAAGGTGACGTTGGGGTTGAACCCACCGTGCGCGTCCCCGTCGGCGTAGCCCTGCGAGGGCGATCCCCATGGCTGCGGCGACGGAGAGCCGACGCCTTGCTGGCCCCAGGGCACGTACTGGGCGTGGTTGCCGGGTGGATTCATCATCCCCGCGCGAGCCGCCTCGGCCTCGGCTTGCTCCGCCGAAGCCGCAGCCGCACGCGCCGCGTTGTCACGGGCCTTCTTGGCGATCGCCCTATTCCGCCGGTCGGCGGTGACAGCCTCCCGTCGCTGAACTTCCACCCTCCAGTCGGCGTTTGACATGCCCGGTGGCTTGGACGGCGGCGTCCTCGGCTTCCTCTGCTTCGGCTGGGCGACGGAGGCGGTCGCGGTTGCCGCGGCGAGGGGGACGACGTACTTCTTCGATGGCATGGCGGCGGGCTGGGAGGCGAGCGGGAGGGAGATTGGCGGGAGGAAGGGAGAGATTGGAGGAAAGTGGGGGGAAAAGCGGGAAGAAATGGCGGGAAGAGGCGCTCGACTCGCCGACAGGGCGGACCCACGCGCCCTTTTCGTTCGTGCCGGCGCCCCAGGCGCCTCCAGGGCGCCGGGTTCGGCCTGGGTCAGCCGACACCAGTTTCGGCCCGAGCCGGCGAAAAACGGGCTTCTGAGACGCGATTGGGCCATTTTTTGGCGCCGGCACGGTAAAAACATCTGAGGAGGGCATGTTGAGGACGCGCCTGAAGATGCTCTAACAATCCTCGGTTTTTACACCACCACCGTTCGTCTTGTCGGCATCAAAGGTTCATCGGGCGGCAGAAGGAAAAATCACGTGCGTATGATACCTCCTACTGGCCACAGTAGCCAGTAGAGGCTACACATGCTACGTACTGTCGCAGGCCGGTCGCTTCCAGATTTCCGGTGCGGAGATCGCCAGATCGGTGATGATTTCGACCGGGACATCGATGGCCTGTAGGCAGCGGCGGTTGATCGTACCGCGCGTGCTCGAGTGAATGCCCGTTGGGTACACTGTCACTGACAGCAGTACCACCGGATTCGGTTGATGCGGTGCTCCGGAAAGGTGGATCGACCGGAGAATCGGGTCCTGTGCGGCTGGCCATGCACTCGCGTCGCGTCACGACATGAATGCCGCCCATGTAGGTACTCCTACGTGCTACTGTATCACTAGTGGAAAAAACGTTCTTATATTATGAAACGGAGGGAGTAGCTAGTACCGGCTGCAAAAAGCTTTGCCGGCTAAACTGAAACCACGACCACAGCCTGCTTAACTAATTTACGGCCTCCACTTGGCTAATTTTCTAATAACTCTCTGCTACTCTGAGCTGTTTGCGTAGTCTGTCACTAGGATTTTTATTCTCTCGAGAAAGGATGTCAACAGGGGAGGAAAGGATGAGATCGATCGAAATCCGCTCCACGCCATGGACCGGCTAGAGCTTAGCTAGAATATCTCGTTAAATATCTGCAGGGATTCCCCTAGTACGTACGACAATCCATATCGTGGCGTCACACCCGATAGCAGCACAGATTCTTCTCCTTTTCCCTGTGAGTGTTCCTTGAGAACATCTTCCACGGAACAAATACTTTCTTCTTCTTGTTTTCCCTGTTGCTGAGAATACATATGTCCAAGTGCAATGTCTAAAAAAAATGTCCATGTGCATTCTAAAATGTCAGCATCCACGTAGTTGCCTCACACTCTTGCGTCAACCACGTATCCCAGCGGATTCGATCGATCTCGGCGTAGAAACTTGTCACCTGCCTCGTTGAAAAGCTCAAGCCCGGCAACGGTGTGGGCGTGCGCCCTGATGTGAACCTGCATTGACCATGAACCTTTCTCCCCTCTCGTTCACTGCGCAGTCTGGCGGTCAGGTGTGCTGCGTTTAGTCAAAGGTTAAAGAAAAGCAATCAGTGAGCGAGCTCCATCGTTTTGTGCAAATCTTGCTCACATGGGAGGGACTGATGACAGAGAGGGAGGGAAGGTAGCCTACTGTCATGTGCACGCAACACGCAGCTTCCAATGACACTCTAAATCTCTCTTCTTTCGTCTGCTCCATTTGGAGTAGCTTTGTTCCTTATCCGAGTAGTGTGGTGTGCGTTTGTATCAGCCCCTGGGTGTCGGTGGGTGCCTATGGTTAGTCGTTTCCAGAATCTCTCTTTCCTTTTTTGAAATGTGCAAGGGCCTGGGGATTGCGACAAGTGCGACCTCGTTCGTAACTCCCTATCCTCGGCCGCCCCCTCTTTTGCATGTTTGCAAGAAACCAAACTTGCGACGCTCGGCGCTCCGAAAGCCCGATCTTTCCTTCCTAGTCCCCTCTCTGATTTCGTCGCTAAGGATGCGGATGGCACTCGCGGTGGCATCGTTACTGCTTGGGATCCCCGGCTCCTGTCTCGGGTCACTTCTACCGAGTCGCGCTTCTCCCTCACCGTCTCTCTCGCGTCTACCGTTTTGGATTTGGCTTTCTCTATCACCAACGTGTACGCCCCTGCTGATCACTCGCACACTGCGGCGTTCGTTGCCGACATGCTTGCCCTGGCTCCGTCCGTCCACGGGCCATGGCTCGTGGTGGGCGATTTTAATCTCATCCGTCTCCCACGGAAGAAAAACAACGACCGCTTCGACGTCGGGCGCGCGGACACGTTCAACTCCATGATCAATGCCTTGGCTTGGCATGAGCTGCCTCTCTCTGACCGTCTGTTCACTTGGTCTAGCAAACGTGTTCCCCCATGCTCGCACGGCTGGACCGCGCGTTTTTCAATGCTGCCTGGGACGTGTTGTTTCCCGACTCGTCTCTCGCGTCCCGTCCCCGCATTACCTCCGATCACTTCCCCCTCTTAGTCTCCGTCTCGACCCGCCTCCCTCTTACCGGTCGTTTCTTCTTTGAAACATCGTGGCTTCTGGACCCTGGGTTCCTTCCGTCGGTTTTGCCCTCCTGGACCCGCGCCCCCCGCTCCCCCTGCGCCGCGACCTGCCTTGCTCGTCAGAAGAAACGCCTCAGGTTTGCTGCCAAGGTATGGAAACGACAGCACAAATTCATTCTTGTTTTCGATAACAACTGCAAGTTTCTGATTGACCTGATAGACTTCTGGGAGGAGTGCCGGCGGCTTTCCATGGCCGAAGAGGGGCTGCGGCGTGACGCCCGGCTCCAGCTGGCGACCTCGGTTGCGCGGCAAGAGGCCTACTGGCGTCAGCGTGGGAAGTGCCGGGCGGTGGCCGAGGGGGATGAGAACACCGGCTACTTCCACGCCCGCGCTTCGCACCGTCGTCGGTGCAACGCCATCCGGGTGCTCGAGGTGGATGGCGTCGAGCTCGTGGCGCACCAGGCCAAGGAGACGGCGCTGCGTCGCTTCTACTCCGCCCTGCTGGGTCGAGCCCCGGTTACAACCTGGGGGTTCGATCTGGCTGCCCTCTACGCCGCGGCGCCACGGGTGGACGGCACTCCCCTGGTGGCTCCCTTCTCCCGGGCGGAGATCAGAGCTGCCGTTTTCGCCCTGGACCGAACGAGCGCCCCGGGGCCGGACGGGCTCGGCCCCGCCTTCTACCAGGCCGCGTGGCCAGCGGTTGCGAAAGACCTGCAGCGCCTCTTCGACGACGTCCACCGCGGCGTGGCGTCCCTCGACGGGATCAACCGCGCTCTCATTGCCCTGCTACCAAAAAAGGATAGGGTGCCGGGCCCGGGCGATTTCCGTCCCGTTTCACTTCAGAACGGGGATGTGAAAATCCTCTGCCGGGGGCTGACCTCACGGCTTCAGCCGCAGATCGGGGGCATCATCGATGAGGACCAGTCAGGGTTCCTGTCCGGGCGCAGCATCTCGGAAAACTTTGTTTATGCGGCGGAGTTGGTGCAGTGCTACCACCGGAGGGGGGCGCCCGCGCTTGTCTTCAAGCTGGATTTCGCTAAGGCGTTCGACTCCATCGCCTGGCCGAGCCTTCGACGGATCATGGAGGTCCGGGGGTTCCCGGCTCTCTGGTGTGATTGGATGGACCTCATCCTCCGTTCCTCCAAGGCCGCGGTCCTCCTCAACGGCGTGCCGGGGCGCTGGTTCAGGGTTCGGAAAGGGATGCGCCAGGGAGACCCCATCTCTCCGTACCTGTTCCTCTTGGTCGCGGACGTTCTCCAACGCATGATCAGGGGCGACGGGGCTCTCTGTCACCCCTGGTGGCGGGGGCGCCGGCGGTGGTCCTCCAGTACGCGGACGACACGCTGATCATCATGTGTGCCGACCCCGGGGTGCGGCGCGGCTTCGGGTCATCCTCGACCTCTTCGCGGCAGCTGCCGGCCTCGTCATCAACTTCTCCAAAAGCACGCTCGTCCCGATGAACGTCAAGCACGGGGCTCTCGCCACTGTCCGGCGTCCTTTGGATGCACAGTGGGGTCCTTCCCTCAGTCGTACCTTGGCTTACCTCTCTCGTCCGACAAGCTCAAGCTCGAAGACTTCCCCCCTATGATTGCTAAGGTTGACCGTTACCTGGCCGGGTGGCGGGCACGGCTGCTCTCGCCGGCTGGCCGGTTGGTGCTGATCAATGCCGTCATCGACTCCATCCCCACGTACGCCATGGCGGCCATGCGTCTTCCGCAGGCGGTCCTGGCTCGTCTGGACGCGCTGCGTCGGGCGTTTCTCTGGAACGTGGCGGACCGGGCGTCGGGAGCTCAGTGTCTGGTCGCCTGGGAGCGCGTCTGCCGATCCAAGGACGAGGGAGGGCTCGGTGTCCGGTCTCTCCGGGATCAGAACGACCGCCTCCTGCTCAAGCTGCTTCACAGGCTGCACTCCGAGTCGCCGTCTCGGTGGGCCTGTTGGGTCTGGTGCCTGACGGGAGGAGGGTCTCTCTTGGCTACCGGACGTTCCCCCCTGCCGGGCGAGCACTGCAGTCCCTCCTCGAGCTGTTGCCGGCTTACCGCCCCTGGATGGACCTGATTCCCGGGTGGCTGTCCTTCGCACGGGGCCAAAAGGGAAGATCTCGTCGCGGGGGGTCTACGCCCTGGTCCGCTTCGGGGGCGTCGCGTGGTCGCCGGCGCCTTTCCTCTGGTCGTCCCGAGCTCCGTCGCGCGTCGCGTTCTTCGGTTGGCTGCTGTCGCTGGCTCGCATTCATACGAGGGATGTGCTCCTGTGAAAAAACATTCTGACGGTGGCGGAGGCTAGGTGTCCTTGCTGCTCGGCCGCGCTTGAGACTGCGAACCACCTCATCTTCGGGTGCCCTTTCGCGGCACAGTTCTGGCGATGTCTCGGCATTTCGACGGATGGGAGAACGGTGCAGTCCATCCACTGCATGGACGCATCCCCTGCTGGGGGGGGGGGGGGGGCGTCGCCCGCTGCCTTCATCCTCCTCTGTTGCTGGAGGCTTTGGAAACGCCGGAATGCGGTCGTCTTCCACAATGCCCTGCGGTCCCTTGCGGCCACCTTCAAAGCCTGCCGCGACGATGCCGTACTCTGGCGCGCGAGGCTGCCCCTTGGCGACCGTGCTCATATTGATGTCTGGCTATCTGTTCTTAGGGTTTGAGTAGTTCAGGCCCTCCCCTCTCTCTCGCTTGGTACATCTGTGTATTTTGGGCCTTGGTCCATTTTTTTGGGTAATATATTCAGGTGGTGGAGGGGCACCCCTCCGCCCCCCCCCCCCCCCCCCCCCCCCCCCTGAAAATTCAAAAAAAAAAACTCTCTCGTGTTTATCCAAGCTGCCAAACGCCTCGAAGAGCAACTCGAGCGATGCGCTTTCTCCCAAAGGCAATGTGAGAAAGCCAGCCTCTCACGCTGCATTGCATTGCCGGTTTTGGAAGCCGAGAACCATATCCATCTGCTTTTCCTCCAGCTACTCCTCCTACAGGGAAAGGTTTATATACTGTAGTACTCGATCTATAAGCAAGTTGCGGCATCAGAATAATCGTCGGGGAAAGAGCACGCGATCGAACGTGAACGGATCATAACAGGAAGTATATTGTACCGTACACGAAAACACAAAAAGAAAGCGGTTTGGTGATTGACGGGACGGGGAATCGTATCGTATCCTCTGCTGGCCTAGAGTAGAGAGCCTCGTTTGGCGGGAGAATTGGAGCACGTTTTAGACATGGGATTTATGTAGGCCGTAGAAACTTTTTTTTATATTATGTTGGCAGGGTCTTGAACTCAAGACCTCTTGAAGAGAGACGGCCAATATTTCAACAGTCCGAAAATAAGTTTAGTAAATTTAAGATGTATCTTTGTGCTGGTCATCTGAACTCAAACTGTAAATGTAAAAGATGGACATTGCGCTTGTAATGGTCATGGGCGATTCTATGGCTGTGTGCAAATAGATTCGTGATGGATGTGAACGTAGCGTAGCACGTTTGGACACGCCCGCTTCCCCAGTGCATGGGTGGGTGGTGTGTGTACACATGCATCGCTTGATAGCTAGTTTCCGCGCCATTTTCCGACTCGGATACTCAGGATCCTTGGCCCTGTGGTAGCACGTACAGTACGTGTAAAGCTGCAACTTGCTCTAGTTCCTTGCCTCGAAGGACAAGACGAACAATTCGCTTTCTCCAAAAGCCAGAGGCATTCACTCACTCACACAACTTTGAACGGATCACGCACATGTGCTACTACAGGCCGCGCGTGTGTGAATAATCCT
This sequence comes from Aegilops tauschii subsp. strangulata, assembly GCF_002575655.3. Classification (NCBI taxonomy): domain Eukaryota; kingdom Viridiplantae; phylum Streptophyta; class Magnoliopsida; order Poales; family Poaceae; genus Aegilops; species Aegilops tauschii. Next base: position 628,335,466 of record NC_053036.3, on the reverse strand, counting down.
CGAGAGAGACGAGCACGCACAACTTTGAACGGATCACGGACATGGGGTATGCATTCTATCGCCTGCAACTGCAACATGCATCTTCCTCACGCTTTCGTTTCCGAATCAACGTAGTAAAGCATGCAGTAAACAAAAGCGGTCTGGTGACTGACGGGGAATCGTATTGTATGCTTTTGCTGGCATGTACTGTAGGAGCCTCGTTTGGCTGGAGGATGTCCCGAATATATCCTGGGTTTGGCAGGAGCAATGCGAGGACATGACTGCTGCCCACCTGACCTGGAGATACGCTGCCAATTTGCCACGGAAAGCCAGAAAGATTCTTTCTTTCCCAAAGCTGGCCGCGGCGCCCGGTTTAAGATGGGTGATATTTCCCGGAGCAGGATCACATCAGAACAGCCCACCGTCAAGGGATCGGGAGCTCTGATATTTGTGGTGCGTAGCATACTGCATAGTTCTTTCGTCTTGTCGGCATCAAGCTTCTTCGGGCAAAAGAACAAAAAATCACATGCGTAGCGCACGATACGCCCTACCGGCTACACATGCTACGTACTACCGTGTCAGGCCGGCCGCTTCCAGATTTCCGGTGCGGGAGATCGACGGTGATGCCGACCGGACGTCGGCAGCGGCGGTGGATGGTACCGCGCGTGCTCGAGTGCATGCCCACGGGACGGGTACAATGGCAGTGGTACCACCGGGATTTGGTTGATGCGGTCCTGGCAAAAGGTGCATCGACCGGAGAATCGGTGGCGCCAGGCCGTGCACTCGCGTCGCGCCACCACATGAATGCTGGACATGTACGTACGTGCCAGTAGTTGTAGAAATCTCTGCCTGCTAAATTGAGACGACGATCTCAGACTGCTTAATTAATTCATTCACGACCTCCACTCAGCCGTGCTGTAGAAATCTCTGAGCTGTTCATATGCTGTTCTGAACAAATCAGGTCATTAGTTTTCGAAATGGGACTGGGTCACCAGGATTTTTATTCCCTCAAGAAAAGGATGTCAACAGCGAAGTAGGGAAAGGGCGAGATGAATATCCGCTCCACGCCATTGACCAGTTACAAGATCTTTTTAAATATCTTGAGAGAATCTGCGTAGTGCAATCCATATCGTGCTCCTCTTCTTTTTTCTTCGTTTCCCTGTGGTTGCAGAGAATACTTACTCCTCCGTTCGGAATTACTTGTCTCGGAAATGGTTGTATCTAGAACTAAAATACGTCTAGATAAATCTTTTTTTCTTCTTCGAATGTTGGCAGTTGATTGCTTTTGTGCAAATCTTGGTAGCCGTGCCTGGTCCTGCCGCCTATTTGGTCAGTATCGTCCAGGCTGCTGTACACGCCAGGGAAATGGATTGCAATTGCATTGGTAGCCGGCTCTGCTTGCCTGCGAACGGAGTGCCACTGTAGAAGGATTTGTGTGGACATCATCGGCCATGATCTCCGGGATTCCCCGCTGGCTGGGATTCGTTCGTTTCTTGACAGCGGCAGGCCGGGAATTGGCCTGCGGACAACCGCGCCCAGTGCAGTCCGTATCGTACTGGAATTGTCGCCTCCAGAAACAAAGAGAATGGAACGCTTGCCGGGTTAGTTTTTCACACTAGCATTGTTTGGTCGTCCGAGCACGATGTGCAGCCAATCTTGCTCACATGCATGTTCTTGTGTGAAGATAGGCGCTAGCATTTCCACGGCTTGTCTGACCGTCGTCAAGACTCAGAGATCCTTGCGCATGCACTAGTCGCTTTCTCCCAAAGGCAATGCGAAAACCAACCTTGCAAGTTTGGCTTTGGAAGTCGAGGACCATATCTATCCGCTTTACTCGAGCTACTCTTCTTGCAGGGAAAGGGTTAAATACTGTACTAGTATGAGATATACTGTATCGGCTAGTTGCGCGTCAGAATAATCATCGGGGAAAGAGCACGCACGCAATCAAACATGCACGGATCAGGGACGGGGAGTATATTGTGCCGTTCCAGAAAGCACACAAGGCGACTGGCGCGGGAATCGTATCTTATCCTTCTGCTGGCCTAGGACTAGGAGCCTCGTTTGGCGAGAGGAGAGGATCGGATCCTCGGTGGCACGAGCAAGGCGATGACTGGAATGACCAGCTCCAACCCCCACCTGACCTGCAATCTGCAGATACGCTGAGCTGGGAAAGGGCCGAGCTGCCATGGAAAGCGGGCAAGATTCTTTCCTTTTCCTTTCCTAAAAAGCGGGCCGCGGCGCCCAGGAAGAGGAGGAGGAGAATGAGATCATACGCGATCGAATCTCCACTCCATCCATTCACTGCTCAGGAGCAGAAGCACCTCGCTGCGCGTGCCCGCCCTAGTCCTGGAGGCGGAGGAACCTTGCCGACCCTCGCCCACCATGGTTCACAACTCTGCACTAGTGGAGTATCGTTTCATATATATTTTTTGACAAGGAGTATCAGTTCATTTCAATCCGGAGATAACAGCGCGAATATGACACCGGCCGGCAGTGTCAACGGGAGCGTGCGAAGAAAACTATGCAAGTAAACTACAGCTAGGAGCAGCCCTCGCACGACCTGGATGAATTTTATTTACAACTTGGGGGGTCGATCAGTCAGATAGTATAGACATATAAAACTCTGTTGTCAGGGACATGAAGTTTCTCCTTGCGAGCTCATATCCACCATCGCCGAATAGTAAAATCGAAAACAATAGTGGATAAAATATTAAAAAACTAATATGTTTTTCTGAACAAACATTAACGAATTCTGAACATGCGTGAAAATTTTCTTGAAGAAATAATATTAGAAAAATGCTATCCAAAAACAATAAAATTGATACTCCAAAAAGTCTGTTTCTTGGAGCATTAATTTTGTTTTTTTGGGAAGCATATTGAAATCATGTTTCTTCATGAAAATTTGCACGCATGTTGAGAATTTGTTGATGTTCTTTCTAAAAAAATATTTTGTGTGCGTGCATTTTTTACAATCTTTTTGATTTTACTGTTCACGTGGAAGCATATGAGCTCGCAAGCAGAAGGGTACTTTGGTGTTGTCAGCTATGTTCCTCTCGTGTAGTGCTTCTTCTACGAGAGATCGCCTTGCTCCTTTAACCAAGTATTTAACAAAAACTATCACATTTGGGGTTCCGATCCAGAGAACTACCACTTTTAAACAGTCAACAAAAAACTACCTGTTGAACCTTTTTTTCCCTAAAAACCACCACTTTCGGATAGTGGATGGTTTAGATGATTTAAAAGTTTAGAGAGGAGGAGGAAGAAGGTTGGTGCTGACATGTGAGTCCCACCTATAATAACGGTAAATATAACAGTCAAAATAAATGGTGTTGACTTTCCTGCCACATCAGCCCTGACAAGTGGGTCCCGCTTGTTGTTATAAACGCGTCCAAATCATCTAAACCGGTCACTATCTGAAAGTGATTGTTTTTAGCAAAACAATTAAGGTTCAACTGTTAGTTTTTTGTTGACGATTTAAAAGTGGTAGTTCTTTGGGACCGAAACCTCCAATGTGGTAGTTCTTTGTTAAATAGTATACTCTCTTTAACAAAAGGCAATGTCAACTGTTGAAATAGTCATTCGAGTGGAATACGGGAACGTCACAAGCATGGTGAGTATTCAAAGCATGGCAGCTGTAGGGTACATATTTAGCATATCGCCTGTGATTCCATCGTTAGGCTTAAGCACGTCACACCATATGCCCAAAAGCTCGAAACACACTTCTCACTTGTTCTAGACTCTCTGTACAACTTTAATGCTCGGACGATTTTCCTTCTAAAATAATTATTGTGACTTTCAATGCACAATATGCTCATGCCACAAAAGACAACCACCTCTTCTTCATTTTAGATTTTCCATACTTCAAAATTTCTAAGTTATTCCGTTGTAAACTATTGCTATTCATTTTACTTTATGACTTCTATTTTGCTTCAACTTTATGAAATTACCTTCATGAAGTTCATCTATCTTTGGAGATGCAGTGTAGCAATTCTTACAAAATAAACAACAATAAAAAAATACTTACAAGGGAAATGTGCTGGATATATTTCACATGAGTCCTATGTATTATATACCATGAAATAGTTTATTTTTCTCTATATACAATTTGATCGTCAATGCAATGCACTATGGGAAATATGTAACTATGAATTACCTGTCTTTATGATACGGCCTTTCACTAGCAAACAAAAGGGCATTAGCAATGGCAAACCAAAGCTGTTACTTCACCATGTGACAAAGCCGCCTCTAATGATCCAATGGAGGCAGTTGTATTTTTGAAACCTCTCCAAATTCACATTTGATACTTTTATCACAGAATTGAACATTCTCCGAGCATGTCGTGTTCTTACTACCTAAAGTCAATACCTCTCCATGACCACTTTCTTTATAATTTATATTTAATACCACCAACTAAATTAGTAAGTTTGTCCACCGAAGAAATTTCAACGCTACTTAAAGTTTTGACCTTTCAATACCCCTATTCTCATAAATTTCAGCATATGTTCTCTTTATCATGTCTAGCCCTAAGCATGGCAATCATTATACCATTATTGTCAAAAACTAATTGTATAGCTTTGAGAAGTTCTAACATATCATATTTAGGCAAGGCTTTAATCTTGAGTGTTTCTCTTTTTCGAGAGGATAATCTTGAGTATTTCAACATCATGGACTAAGGTATCAACTTTAAGCATTACGTTGTCTAGTTTCTCCAATATTTTGCTAACCATAGTACTGAAATTCTTTTGAGTGGCAAAAGCTTATCTAAACGCACTCGCGTGTTCAGAAGAAATATTTTATTGCCATAAGAATTTCATCAAGTATTTCGAGGATACGGTCTAGCGTAGTTATTATTTTCAAAATTTTCTTATAAGCATTGTTACCAAGAAAACGAAGATGGATATATTCTACATAGTTGGGACTTGACATTATCATCACCGGGTGCTGGAGCATTTGGACTAACGGAAAAAAATAGTCAGAAATTCTATAACTTTTATTAATGGTTGGTGTCTGTCGTGGTTTTGTCACGGCAGATGTCCTAGAGAAAGGACTTAGTCGTGGAGCCATCGCTACGTGTTAGCTTAAAGGGGTTAAAGCGGACAAGGGACGCAAGAGAGTTTTATACTAGTTCGGCCCCTTACGATGAAGGTAAAAGCCTGCGTCTAGTTGTGATGGAATTGATGGGGTTTCGATGACCAGGGAGCGAATACGCTTTGCTTGAGTCTCGAGGTGTTGACTGTTGTCCCCGAACCGCCGCCGGGTCGTCCCCTTATATACATGGGTTGACGCCCGTCGGTTTACAGACTCCAAGGCCGGCTCATAATCATGTCCGGCTCGGTCTCTGCTACCTCTATCTTACAACACAAGTTTACATATAAATGCCGGTTTGTGTCCACAGGCCTTAAACCGGCTTTGGGCCCTAGGCCTTCATGAAGCGTCACCGGCTGTCTTCATAGGCTTCAGATACAGATGAACTACTTATGGGGTTAACCCGGCCTCTCCTGGCCGGTTTACGCCCAGTGGTAATATCCCCAACATTAGGCCCCAGATTGATTTGAACTGGTTCATGTTAATCCTCAATACTTAAGAAATTTGCTTCTTCAACATCTTCATATAATCTTGTAAACCATCGTGATGTCATCTTCTAGGATCATGGTAAACCGCCATGACGTCACCTGCTATTTAAAACTCTGTATAATCCACCTTCATTAATGAGCCTCCGACAATCGAGGCGACAGCTCCGCCTCATATCCAAAAAATTCGGCTCCTCGATTTCGTGCCTGTCGTTTATCTCCCTTATAAATAGGGCCTGGGGGTCTTTCCATTTTCCCCCTCGTACCTCTTCGCATCATCGTCATCCTCGCGACGCTCGAGCCTTCGACCTCAGCCGCCGCCGTCGACCTTCGACTGCTGCACCAACCTTGGCCGCTGCATCGACCTGAACATACCAGAGTTCCTCCGCGCGCCGCCGCTGCTCGACAGCCTCCGTAAGTCTCCCCTTCTCTTACCATAGATCTGCACTTAGGGTTTCTATTGTTCATCAGTGTTCTTCGCCCGAACCTTCTTTATCCTTACTTATATCCATGGATTAGATACAAGAACCACATAGATCTCGCGCGGTGGTAGTTTTAGCACCTGTTTGATATCCAACTCATCTCGTTTAAGTAGAAAATCCCATCTGAATCTTCATCAACTGCTTCGGTACCAATATTTAGGTCTGAATATATTTTCATTTTCTGACATGCGGTAGATCCAAAATTACAATGCCAACTTGTGAAACCTGTTTTTCTCTTCACTTATACAAATGGAACACCAGATTGGGCGGTTTAACTTTATGTACAAAATGATGACCCAGTAGATACCATTAGTCCCCTGTTGAACCGCCAATGCATTACACTGTTTCCATTGTCAGACTCCGGTTTACGAATAACCAAATCCGGTTTGTCAATATGCTTGTATCCTCATACCACTGTATAGTTGTCCACTGTAATTCTTAAACCGGCAATAATCATGTTTCAGATTTCCCTTGTCATGGCCAAGCAAGTCTATGAATGCAATTGGGCTCCCTCTCGAGTAACCGAGGAGCAGTTAAGCAACCTTGTAAAAACGGGCGCTTTAGCTAAAAAAGATGTCATCCACTGGAGGGTCCCTGGCCCAGAAAATCCTCCTACACCCAAGGATGGAGAGGTAGTCGTATTCGCTGATCATCTCGGACGAGGTTTTAGCCCTCCCGGTTCAAAAAAATTTCGGGATGTACTGGCCAATTTTCAGCTGCGTCCTCAAGACATCGGTCCCAATTCTGTGACCAACATCTGCCACTTCCAAGTCTTTTGTGAGGTTTATCTGCAAGAGGAACCTTCAGTCGAACTGTTTAGGGATTTCTTTCACTTAAACCGTCGCACAGAATTCTCAGATGGGCCCAATACGGAATTGGGCGGAATGGCGGTTCAAAAAAGGAAGGAAGTCACCTTCCCTCATCCCAAACTCGGTAGTCACCCCAAAGAGTGGAACCAGACTTGGTTTTACTGCATGGATGCATCTCCATCTGATGAGAACCCCCTACCGGGTTACCGCCCTGAACGCCTTAGCAATACACATCCTTTACCTCAAAGGTTGACAGCAAGAGAAAGGGCCAACTATGCTCCCCAATTATCAAAGCTCAGAGCCTTCATGGCGAACGGTTTGACAGGAGTGGATCTTGCTCGTTGCTGGATAAGCTGGAGTATTCTGCCCTTAAGCCGGCGCCCCGGTTTGATGTGTGAGTACCCGGGGAGTTTGAAGGATGCTCAGCGGCACATTGACATTCAGCTTACAGATGCAGAAGTCACTGAAGCTGTAAAAAAGATACTGAACGAACCGGAGGCTGTCTGTGCCCAAACCGGACTACTCCCTTTCTGCACCTTCAACAAACCGCCAGCTGTAAGAATCATATAATCTTTTTATCTGACGTTGCTTCTATCCAAATATTCTCTGAAAGTGTGATTATTTTCTGACAGGGTGACGATCCGTTCTGGCACAAGAAACTGTCACAAGACAAACCGGGGAAGCGGCAAGACAAACCGGTCAAGCCAGTTCGTCCAAAGACCAAGGTTATTAAAAAAACCTGCCAAGAGAAGGACTACTGCATCCTCTGATCCACCAGCTGATGATGATGTGGGTAATCCGGAACCAGAGGTAGAACTTGACTCTCTTGGTTCATTTTTCGTACATCTCATTGACAATGATTATTATCAGGACGACGCTGAAGGCAGTCATGCTGAGGGCGTAGAGGTAACCATTCTTTCCTCCGATTCAGATCCTCTGCCAACATCAAAAATCCGTCAAGCAAACCGAAAAGTAAAATTTTCTCACCCTCTTGCTTATTTGGACCCAAACTTTCTTTTGAAGACGCAGCAGCACGAGGCTCGCCGTACAACCCGGCACAGGGGCCAGGTAGTTACCTCCGCCGGTTTACCGAACAGTCCGGTTCGGAAACGCCGATCAGAGGTCTCTTATCCCATTGATACGTCATGCCCAAAAGCAGGTTGTTTTCGCCATCCTCTTAACCCGTCTGATTCAAATTATCAGGGTACTTCTCACTCTTCCTCTGGCGAGTCATCGGCCACACAGCTTCCACCCCTCAAAACAGTTCCTGGGTGAGCTATGCACATGTGTTTATTCTTGATGTGTTATCTTTACATACTGTACTGATCCTTATGTCTATCTTTTCTCAGCGCCAAGCCAAGACCCAGCAAAAAGGCTCGGTTAAACAAACCGGCTGATGATAATGTAGCTGCTGAACCGGAAGCAGCTCTAGATCCGGAAGAAACCGAAGCTGACGACATGCTTAATGATCCGCCACCTCAAGACCATGACTTCCTTGCCGAACAAGTGCAAGTTGACACATACCAGCCATGCAGACCGGCCAACCAGCCCTGTCCGAACTGATGACAAACCGGCCAGCCCGGTTAAAGGTACTGATAAACCGCCAACTCCAGCAAAGGCTGCTGATGACCAAGATGATGACGTTATGATTACTGGCACTGGCCACACCACTCCTGGCAACCCTGTCGCTTTGTCAAAGCATACCGCCAAGGAGGAGCTTTCTGCTATCGGCAAAGGCAAGTGGAATGCCTATTTATCAAGCTACGCCAATCTCAATGCTCAAGACATTCACTCTGGCTTCTTGAACCGTCTGTATACCAGCCGTGATTATGAAGCTAGTTTGGTAAACTTGATGAAGGAGCGATATGAGGTAACTACTATTTTCTCTTTTGTCCAATTGCAGTTTATCAACTCCTAGTAGCCCCCAAGTGACGGTTTATGATACCAATCTAAACCGGGACTTTTGTCATAAATTAACTTTGCATGTTTAGCCTCCAGGGACCGGATTACCTTTTTAAGATGAACCGGTTCCTTAAAATTTGCCATACTGCTCTTTCACCGGTATAGCCCCCAAGGGCCGGTTTAATTTTATAAAGATGAACCGGGACTGTAGAAGAATTCCCATACCAACAGTTTTTGAGCAAACACACATTAGCCCCCAAGTGCCAAGATTAATACTTGTATTGTGCTTGGGACTTGTAGAAATGTCTGATAAGGAGCAAATATGCATTAGCCCCCAAGTATCAAGGGGATAACTTGTTATGTGTTTGGTACTTCAAATATGTACTGTCAACTCATTATGTATCTGTCTCTTTATAGGCTGAGCTGAACAAGAAGGAAAGCCAAACCGCTGATATACAAGAGAACCTCAAGTCCCAACAGGCCGAAACTTCCAAAGCAAAAAAATGAACTGACGAGCGCCTTAGCCGCTATGGAAAAGCTAAAGGAGAGCTTTGCCAAGGAACGGGCGGATTGGAACACAAAGAAATCCGCTTTGCGGAAAAGAGCTGAGGACGCAGAAGCAGCTCTCAAACCGGTGGTAGACGAGCTGACTGGTGTAAAGCGGCAAGTACATGCGATGACCGCTGCTGTGTTTGGTAAGCATCTTTTCCTTAATACTTTCAACATATCTTCCCATGCGTTGCCGGTTTACTGATGTTTGCAATGATGCAGGAACTCGCATTAGTCATCTGGGCTCTGATGTTCAGAAGAAGCTGAAGGCTGCCTACACGCTGATAGAACAACTGTATACCAGTGCTCAACGAATTATCTGCACCGCTTCTCACAATAGGCCGCCCCTGAATTTAATCAAGGATACCTTAGACAGGCTATCTATGCTGCCTGCCCGGGAAGAAGAGCTAAAGAGGTCTGCTGCAAGGGCTGGCGCTCTGACCGCTCTAACTCGGGCAAAGGTGCGGGTGCCTGATCTTGATCCGGTGGACGTGGCTAAAGGCTTCCCATGCTTAAAAGAAGATGGATCAGAATTTGGCCAGGAGGATCTCCGCGCCATAAAACGGGAAGTACGTCCACTGGCTTGTCAATTGGCTGAAGAAGTTGATCTCTCACACTATCAGGCAAGCTATGATGAAAAGAACAGACGGGTTGCGGCGCCAATTCCAGAAGCGCAGAATCTGATCCCTCCAATCCGTAAGCACACTTATGCCCCTGATATTGAACCGTCAAACCTTATAAGCGACGAAGCTGTGTTCCAAGCTTTAACTGGGATCGACTGGACAACTGTTGACTTCCAGCCGCTGGGTAGAGACGAAGAAGATGAACCGGTGCAAGATGATCCGCAGCCGTCAGGTCAAGCTGACAAGCAATCGTAATCCGGGGGCCGTTTTAGTCTTTCACTTGCTGCAATGCTTACCAAGAAATAATTATTCTTTTGGGCACTGAAACGCCTTGTAATAGGCTAGTTAAAACACTTTGTCTGTTATGCCTTCGTGCATATTTATCTGCAACTGTTGCGTGTTAATCCGCCATGCTTAAGATATGATGTTCATAATCCATAGCTATTTATTCAAGCTGTTCCTGCAGATAAGAAGCTTAAAGCGCCCTGGCGGTTTACCACCGGGCGGGTCATGATACCCAAATATATATATGACCAAGGTTTATAACCAAGGTTGTAAAAGATAGTCAAATATGGAAATATATGATACCTGTGACCTTTAGACATAGTGTTGGCTGACCAACCTTGTAATGAGGGTAATAACCCTAATCCAGAGTAAAAGTAACTCCTGTTATATGATGCCGGTTTACAATAAAACCGTTCCGGATTGTGATAAACACCAGTTTATTCCATACTGGTGACTATGAGTCAAAACCAGACCGGGCTGATAGTCTCCGGATTATAACTTGATCATATACTGACAACTTGTAGTTGACAGCCTAACCGGGTTGATAAACGCCGGTTTGAAAATGTCACAAATGTTATGAAAATGAAGAAAAAACTCAGCAAAAGGCAAATAAAAACCGTTGTAGTCGAGGCTTTTCACGGGATGCCAGGCCCCAAATTTGATCAAGAGGTGTAGCTATGGTTCTGGTTCGACCAAGCCCCCAAGTGATGCGGTGGCATTACGCCGATGAAGAGGTGTAGCTATGGTTCGGGTTCGACCAAGCCCCCAAGTGATGCTGTGGCATTACGCCGATCAAGAGGTGTAGCTATGGTTCGGGTTCGACCAAGCCCCCAAGTGATGCTGTGGCATTACGCCGATCAAGAGGTGTAGCTATGGTTCGGATACGACCAAGCCCCCAAGTGATGCTGTGGGATTACGCCGATCAAGAGGTGTAGCTATGGTTCGGATACGACCAAGCCCCCAAGTGATGCTGTGGCATTACGCCGATCAAGAGGTGTAACTATGGTTCGGATACGACCAAGCCCCCAAGTGATGCTGTGGCATTACGTCGATCAAGAGGTTTAGCTATGGTTCGGATACGACCAAGCCCCCAAGTGACCTAATATTAAGCTTTGAGAAGCTAAATCAAGGGGTAAACCGAACGCCGCTTTGTAAGCTCCATGTAACCACACATGATATAAGAAAACAACAGATACCCCGCTTTAGCTGAGGTTCCGGTTTATTATATTGATCATAATATATACAATGTCATAATATGTACATAAGCAGAGCCTGTAGCTCAAGCATAGTAGGGCCGAAGATGAGCAATATTCCACGACCGGTTGGTCTCCTCCTCCGATTTACGTGAGTCTTTGCGCTCTCGAACATCCATTAGGTAATATGACCCGTTGTGCAGATTCTTGCTGACCACAAAAGGTCCTTCCCAAGGGGGGGATAGCTTGTGCATATCCGTCTGATCCTGGATGAGTCGAAGCACCAAATCTCCTTCTTGAAAGGTTCTGGGTCTAACCCGGCGGCTATGATAACGACGCAGATCTTGCTGATAAATCGCCGAACGGGCTGCCGCCCTGTCACGCTCCTCATCTAACAGGTCAAGAGCTTCCTGCCGTGCCTTCTCGTTGTCAGCTTCAACGTATGCCGCTACACGAGGTGAGTCATGACGGATGTCACTAGGAAGAACCGCTTCCACTCCATAAACCATGAAGAACGGTGTGTATCCTGTCGATCTGTTGGGTGTGGTATTAATGCTCCATAACACTGAAGGTAGCTCCTCAACCCAACAACTCGGCGTCCGTTGCAAAGGAACCATAAGCCGGGGTTTGATGCCTCGCAAGATCTCTTGATTGGCCCTCTCTGCTTGACCGTTGGACTGAGGGTGAGCCACTGATGACACGTCCAGCCGGATGTGCTCACGTTGACATAAATCCTTCATGGCACCCTTTGACAGATTGGTACCATTGTCTGTTATAATGCTGTGTGAAAATCCAAACCGGAAGATCACCTTTTTGATGAATGGAACCGTCGTGGCTGCGTCACACTTACTAACTGGCTCTGCCTCCACCCACTTCGTGAACTTATCAACTGCCACCAAAAGGTGGGTCTTCTTGTCCTTGGACCTCCTGAAAGGCCCAACCATATCCAGCCCCCAAGTTGCAAATGGCCAGGTGATTGGAATCATCCTCAATTCTTGAGCTGGTACATGAGCGCGCCTTGAGAACTTCTGACAACCATCACATCTTTTGACCAAGTCCTCGACATCAGCATGAGCTGTCAACCAATAGAAACCGTGACGAAACGCCTTGGCAACCAAAGATTTTGAACCGGCGTGGTGACCACAATCTCCTTCGTGAATCTCACGCAAAATTTCACGGCCTTCCTCAGGAGACACACAGCATTGAAACGCCCCTGTCACACTGCAATGATGTAACTCTCCATTGATAATAGTCATGGACTTGGACCGCCGGGTTATCTGCCTGGCCAAAGTTTCATCCTCTGGTAACTTGCCCCGGTTTATATATGCCAGATATGGAACCGTCCAGTCCAGGATAACATGAAGAGCCGCCACCAACCGTCCTCCGGATCAGGAACAGCCAAATCCTCTTCACCAGGGAGCTTGACGGACGGATTATGCAAAACATCCAGGAAGACATTAGGTGGAACCGGTTTACGTTGGTAACCCAGGCGGCTTAAAGCGTCCGTCGCTTCATTCTTCCGCCGGTCCACATGATCCACCTGATAACCCTTAAAGTGACCTGCAACAATATCCACCTCACGACGATATGCTGCCACTAGTGGGTCCTTGGAATCCCAAGTGCCGGACACTTGTTGAGCCACCAGATCCGAGTCACCAAAGCACTTAACTCGGCTTAGGTTCATCTCCTTAGCCATCCGAAGACCATGGAGTAAGGCCTCATATTTAGCTGCATTGTTAGTGCAAGGGAACATTAAACGGAGAACATAACAAAACTTATCACCTCGTGGGGAAGTTAACACGACTCCAGCCCCCGAGCCCTCCAATTGCGTGGACCCATCAAAATGAATAGTCCAATAAGTGTGATCCGGCTTCTCCTCTGGCGCTTGTAATTCTGTCCAATCATTAATGAAATCCACAAGTGCCTGAGATTTGATCGCCGTTCGGGGTATGTATTTCAACCCGTGAGGCCCGAGCTCGATAGCCCACTTAGCAATTCGACCAGTTGCTTCCCTGTTCTGGATGATATCCCCCAAAGGAGCAGAGCTGACAACCGTGATGGGATGACCTTGGAAATACTGCTTAAGCTTCCGGCTTGCCATGAAAACCCCATACACTAATTTTTGCCAATGCGGGTACCTCTGCTTGGACTCAATAAGTACCTCACTGGTATAGTAAACCGGCCGCTGAACCGGATATTCCTTTCCTGCCTCCTTGCGCTCCACCACAATAGCCACACTAACAGCCCGAGCATTAGCTGCCACATATATCAACAATGGTTCTTTGTCCATTGGAGCAGCGAGAATCGGCGGATTAGCCTGCTGCCGCTTTAGGTCCACAAATGCTTCATTAGCAGCGTCACTCCAGACGAAGTTATCCGTTTTCTTCAGCATCTGATATAAAGGGATGGCCTTCTCGCCAAGGCGACTGACAAACCGGCTCAATGCGGCAATCCGGCCTGCCAGGCGTTGAACATCATTGATACACTTCGGTTTAGCCAAGGAGGTGATGGCTTTGATTTTTTTCGGATTAGCTTCAATGCCCCTGTTAGACACCAAAAAACCCAAGAGCTTGCCTGCGGGTACACCAAAGACGCACTTGGCCGGATTAAGCATCATTTTATAAACCCGCAGGTTATCCAAGGTTTCCTTCAAGTCATCAATCAATGTCTCCTTCTTCCTTGATTTTACCACAATATCATCCACATAGGCGTGAACATTGCGGCCGATCTGTTCATGCAGACAATTCCGCACACACCTTTGATAAGTCGCCTGGGCACTCTTGAGCCCAAAGGGCATGGATACATAGCAGAAGGCTCCAAAGGGAGTTATGAAAGTTGTCTTCTCCTGGTCCTTAACTGCCATTTTGATCTGATGATAACCAGAATATGTTGGAAATATGCCCTAGAGGCAATAATAAATGGTTATTATTATATTTCTGTGTTCATGATAATAGTCTATTATTCGTGCTATAATTGTATTGTCCGGAAATCATAATACATGTGTGAATACATAGACCACAACCTGTCCCTAGTAAGCCTCTAGTTGACTAGCTCGTTGATCAACAGATAGTCATGGTTTCCTGACTATGGACATTGGATGTCATTGATAACGGGATCACATCATTAGGAGAATGATGTGATGGTCAAGACCCAACTTAAGCATAGCATAAAAGATCGTGTAGTTTCGTTTGCTAGAGCTTTTCCAATGTCAAGTATCTTTTCCTTAGACAATGAGATCGTGCAACTCCCGGATATCGTATGAGTGCTTTGGGTGTGCCAAACGTCACAACGTAACTGGGTGACTATAAAGGTGCATTACGGGTATCTCCGAAAGTGTCTGTTGGGTTGGCACGGATCGAGACTGGGATTTGTCACTCCGTGTAAACGGAGAGGTATCTCTGGGCCCACTCGGTAATGCATCATCATAATGAGCTCAATGTGACTAAGGCGTTAGTCACGGGATCATGCATTGCGGTACGAGTAAAGAGACTTGCCGGTAACGAGATTGAACTAGGTATTGGGATACCGACGATCGAATCTCGGGCAAGTAACATACCGATTGACAAAGGGAATTGCATACGGATTGATTGAATCCTCGACACCGTGGTTCACCCGATGATATCATCGTGGAACATGTGGGAGCCAACATGGGTATCCAGATCCCGCTGTTGGTTATTGACCGGAGAGGCGTCTCGGTCATGTCTGCATGTCTCCCGAACCCGTAGGGTCTACACACTTAAGGTCCGGTGACGCTAGGGTTGTAGAGATATATGTATGCGGAAACCCGAAAGTTGTTCGGAGTCCCGGATGAGATCCCGGACGTCACGAGAGGTTCCGGAATGGTCCGGAGGTAAAGATTTATATATGGGAAGTCTTATTTTGGTCGCCGGAAAAGTTTCGCGCTTTATCGGTATTGTACCGGGAGTGCCGAAAGGGGTCCGGGGGTCCACCAAGGGGGTCCACCAGCCCCGGGGGGCCACATGGGCTGTAAGGGGTGCGCCTTGGCCTATATGGGCCAAGGGCACCAGCCCCAAGAGGCCCATGCGCAAGAGATAAGAAAGAAGGGAGAGTCCTAAAGGGGGAAGGCACCTCCGAGGTGCCTTGGGGGGGAAGGACTCCCCCCTGGCCGCACCCTTCCTTGAAGGAAGGGGCAAGGCTGCGCCCCCCCCTCTCCCTTGGCCCTATATATAGTGGGGGGAAGGGAGGGCAGCAAGATCTAAGCCTTGGGCGCCTCCCTCCTCCCCTGCAACACCTCTCTCTCTCTCGCAGAAGCTCGGCGAAGCCCTGCCGGAGACCCGCTACATCCACCACCACGCCGTCGTGCTGTTGGATCTCCATCAACCTCTCCTTCCCCCTTGCTGGATCAAGAAGGAGGAGACGTTGCTGCACCGTACGTGTGTTGAACGCGGAGGTGCCGTCCGTTCGGCACTCGGTCATCGGTGATTTGGATCACGGCGAGTACGACTCCGTCATCCACGTTCATTGGAACGCTTCCGCTCGCGATCTACAAGGGTATGTAGATCCACTCCTTTCCCCTCGTTGCTAGTAGACTCCATAGATGCATCTTGGTGAGCGTAGGAAAATTTTAAATTATGCTACGATTCCCAACAGTGGCATCATGAGCCAGGCCTATGCGTAGTTACTATGCACGAGTAGAACACAAAGAAGTTGTGGGCGTTGATGTTGCCAATTCTTCTTGCCGCTACTAGTCGTTTCTTTTTCGGCGGCATTGTAGGATGAAGCGGCCCGGACCGACCTTACACGTACGCTTACGTGAGACAGGTTCCACCGATTGACATGCACTAGTTGCATAAGGTGGCTAGCGGGTGTCTGTCTCTCCTACTTTAGTCGGAACGGATTCGATGAAAAGGGTCCTTATGAAGGGTAAATAGAAATTGGCAAATCACGTTGTGGTCATACGTAGGTAAGAAAACGTTCTTGTTAGAAACCTACAAACCACGTAAAACTTGCAACAACAATTAGAGGACGTCTAACTTGTTTTTGCAGCAAGTGATATATGTGATATGATATGGCCAGAAGATGTGATGAATGATATATGTGATGTATGAGATTGATCATATTCTTGTAATAGGAATCACGACTTGCATGTCGATGAGTATGACAACCGGCAGGAGCCATAGGAGTTGTCTTTATTATTTTGCATGACCTGCGTGTCATTGAATAACGCCATGTAATTTACTTTACTTTGTTGCTAAACGGTTAGCCATAGAAGTAGAAGTAATCGTTGGCGTGACAACTTCATGAAGACACAATGATGGAGATCATGATGATGGAGATCATGGTGTCATGCCGGTGACGAAGATGATCATGGTGCCCCGAAGATGGAGATCAAAGGAGCATGATGATATTGGCCATATCATGTCACTATTTGATTGCATGTGATGTTTATCATGTTTTTGCATCTTATTTGCTTAGAACGACGGTAGCAAATAGGATGATCCCTTATAATAATTTCAAGAAAGTGTTCACCCTAACTGTGCACCGTTGCGAAGGTTCGTCGTTTCGAAGCACCACGTGATGATCGGGTGTGATAGATTCTTACGTTCGAATACAACGGGTGTTGATGAGCCTAGCATGTACAGACATGGCCTCGGAACACACGCAATACACTTAGGTTGACTTGACGAGCCTAGCATGTACAGACATGGCCTCGGAACACGGAGGACCGAAAGGTCGAGCATGAGTCGTATAGAAGATACGATCAACATGGAGATGTTCACCGATCTTGACTAGTCCGTCTCACGTGATGATCGGACACGGCCTAGTTGAGTTCGGATCATGTTTCACTTAGATAACTAGAGGGATGTCTATCTGAGTGGGAGTTCATTAAATAATTTGATTATATGAACTTAATTATCATGAACTTAGTCTAAAAAATCTTTACACTATGTATTGTAGATCAAATGGCCCACGTTGTCCTCAATTTCAACGCGTTCCTAGAGAAAACCAAGCTGAAAGATGATGGCAGCAACTATACGGACTGGGTCCGGAACCTGAGGATCATCCTCATAGCAGCCAAGAAAGATTATGTCTTAGAAGCACCGCTAGGTGAAGCACCAATCCCTGAGAACCAAGACGTTATGAACGCTTGGCAGCAGCGTGCTGATGATTACTCCCTCGTTCAGTGCGGCATGCTTTACAGCTTAGAACCGGGTCTCCAAAAGCGTTTTGAGAAACATGGAGCATATGAGATGTTCGAGGAGCTGAAACTGGTTTTTCAAGCTCATGCCCGGGTCGAGAGATATGATGTCTCCGACAAGTTCTTCAGCTGTAAAATGGAGGAGAACAGTTCTGTTAGTGAGCACATACTCAGAATGTCTGGGTTGCACAACCGCTTGTCTCAGCTGGGAGTTAATCTCCCGGATGACACGGTCATTGACAGAATCCTCCAGTCGCTTCCACCAAGCTACAAGAGCTTTGTGATGAACTACAATATGCAGGGGATGGAAAAGACCATTCCCGAGGTGTATTCAATGCTGAAATCAGCTGAGGTAGAGATCAGAAAAGAACATCAAGTGTTGATGGTGAATAAAACCACTAAGTTCAAGAAGGGCAAGGGTAAGAAGAACTTCAAGAAGGACGGCAAGGCGGTTGCCACGCCCGGTAAGCCAGTTACCGGGAAGAAGTCAAAGAATGGACCCAAGCCCGAGACTGAGTGCTTTTATTGCAAGGGAAGTGGTCACTGGAAGCGGAACTGCCCCAAATATTTAGCGGACAAGAAGAAGGCCGGCAACACCCAAGGTATATGTGATATACAAGTAATTGATGTGTACCTTACCAGTACTCGTAGTAGCTCCTGGGTATTTGATACCGGTGCGGTTGCTCATATTTGTAACTCAAATCAGGAACTACGGAATAAACGGAGACTGGCAAAAGACGAGGTGACGATGCGCGTCGGGAATGGTTCCAAGGTCGATGTGATCGCCGTCGGCACGCTACCTCTACATCTACCCACGGGATTAGTTATAAACCTCAATAATTGTTATTTAGTGCCAGCTTTGAGCATGAACATTGTATCTGGATCTCGTTTAATTCGAGATGGCTACTCATTTAAATCTGAGAATAATGGTTGTTCTATTTATTTGAGAGATATGTTTTATGGTCATGCCCCGCTGGTCAATGGTTTATTTTTGATGAATCTCGAACATGATGCTACACATGTTCATAGTGTGAATACCAAAAGATGTAAAGTTGATAACGATAGTCCCACATACTTGTGGCACTGCCGCCTTGGTCACATTGGTGTCAAGCGCATGAAGAAGCTCCATGCAGATGGACTTTTGGAGTCTCTTGATTACGAATCATTTGACACGTGCGAACCATACCTCATGGGTAAGATGACCAAGACTCCGTTCTCCGGAACAATGGAGCGAGCAACCAACTTATTGGAAATCATACATACCGATGTGTGCGGTCCAATGAGTGTTGAGGCTCGCGGAGGATATCGTTATGTTCTCACTCTCACTGATGATTTCAGTAGATATGGGTATGTCTACCTAATGAAACACAAGTCTGAAACCTTTGAAAAGTTCAAGGAATTTCAGAGTGAGGTTGAGAATCAACATGACAGGAAAATAAAATTCTTACGATCAGATCGTGGTGGAGAATATTTAAGTCACGAATTTGGTACACACTTAAGGAAATGTGGAATAGTTTCACAACTCACGCCGCCTGGAACACCTCAGAGAAATGGTGTGTCCGAACGTCGTAATCGCACTCTATTGGATATGGTGCGATCTATGATGTCTCTTACCGATTTACCGCTCTCATTTTGGGGTTATGCTTTAGAGACTGCCGCATTCACTTTAAATAGGGCACCGTCTAAATCCGTTGAGACGACACCGTATGAATTATGGTTTGGGAAGAAACCTAAGCTGTCGTTTCTAAAAGTTTGGGGAGGCGATGCTTATGTCAAGAAACTTCAACCTGAAAAGCTCGAACCCAAATCGGAAAAATGCGTCTTCATAGGATACCCTAAGGAAACTATTGGGTACACCTTCTACCTCAGATCCGAAGGCAAGATCTTCGTTTCCAAGAACGGGTCCTTTCTAGAGAAGGAGTTTCTCTCGAAAGAATTGAGTGGGAGGAAAGTGGAACTTGATGAGGTGATAGTCACCCCTTCCGAGTCGGAAAATAGCGCAGCGCGGGAAAATGTTCCTGTGGTGCCTACACCGACGGGGGAGGAAGTTAATGATGATGATCATGAAGCTTCGGATCAAGTTGCCACTGAACTTCGTAGGTCCACAAGGACACGTTCCGCACCAGAGTGGTACGGCAACCCTGTCCTTGAAATCATGTTGTTAGACAACGGTGAACCTTCGAACTATGAAGAAGCGATGGCGGGCCCGGATTCCGACAAATGGCTAGAAGCCATGAAATCCGAGATAGAATCCATGTATGAAAACAAAGTATGGACTTTGACTGACTTGCCCGATGAGCGGCGAGCCATAGAAAACAAATGGATCTTTAAGAAGAAGACGGACGCAGATGGTAATGTGACCATCTACAAAGCTCGACTTGTCGCTAAGGGTTATCGACAAGTTCAAGGGGTTGACTACGATGAGACTTTCTCACCCGTAGCGAAGCTGAAGTCCGTCCGAATCATGTTAGCAATTGCCGCATACTATGATTATGAGATATGGCAGATGGACGTCAAAACGGCATTCCTTAACGGCTTCCTTAAGGAAGAGTTGTATATGATGCAGCCGGAAGGTTTTGTCGATCCTAAGAATGCTAACAAAGTATGCAAGCTCCAACGCTCAATCTATGGGCTGGTGCAAGCATCTCGGAGTTGGAACATTCGCTTTGATGAGATGATCAAAGCGTTTGGGTTTACACAGACTTATGGAGAAGCCTGTGTTTACAAGAAAGTGAGTGGGAGCTCTGTAGCATTTCTCATATTATATGTGGATGACATACTATTGATGGGAAATGATATAGAATTCTTGGAAAGTATAAAGGCCTATTTGAATAAGTGTTTTTCAATGAAGGACCTTGGAGAAGCTGCTTATATATTAGGCATCAAGATCTATAGAGATAGATCAAGACGCCTCATTGGTCTTTCACAGAGTACATACCTTGACAAGATATTGAAGAAGTTCAGTATGGATCAGTCCAAGAAGGGGTTCTTGCCTGTATTGCAAGGTGTGCAATTGAGCACGGCTCAATGCCCGACCACGGCAGAAGATATAGAAGAGATGAGTGTCATCCCCTATGCCTCGGCCATAGGGTCTATTATGTATGCCATGCTGTGTACCAGACCTGATGTAAACCTTGCCG
Organism: Aegilops tauschii subsp. strangulata; assembly: GCF_002575655.3. NCBI lineage: Eukaryota > Viridiplantae > Streptophyta > Magnoliopsida > Poales > Poaceae > Aegilops > Aegilops tauschii. The sequence goes on along the minus strand of NC_053036.3, from coordinate 628,314,774 downwards.
TAAGTTTGGTAGGAAGGTACCAAAGTAATCCCGGCAAGGAACACTGGACAGCGGTCAAGAATATCCTGAAGTACCTGAAAAGGACTAAGGATATGTTTCTCGTTTATGGAGGTGACGAAGAGCTCGTCGTAAAGGGTTACGTCGACGCTAGCTTCGACACAGATCTGGATGACTCGAAGTCACAGACCGGATACGTGTATATATTGAATAGAGGAGCAGTAAGCTGGTGCAGTTGCAAGCAAAGCGTCGTGGCGGGATCTACATGTGAAGCGGAGTACATGGCAGCCTCGGAGGCAGCACAGGAAGCAGTCTGGATGAAGGAGTTCATTACCGACCTAGGGGTGATTCCCAATGCGTCGGGCCCAATGACTCTCTTTTGTGACAACACTGGAGCTATTGCCCTTGCGAAGGAGCCCAGGTTTCACAGGAAGACCAGACATATCAAGCGTCGCTTCAACTCCATTCGTGAAAGTGTTCAAAATGGAGACATAGATATTTGTAAAGTGCACACGGACCTGAATGTAGCAGATCCGTTGACTAAACCTCTCCCTAGGGCAAAACATGATCAACACCAGGACGCAATGGGTGTTCGATTCATCACAATGTAACTAGATTATTGACTCTAGTGCAAGTGGGAGACTGTTGGAAATATGCCCTAGAGGCAATAATAAATGGTTATTATTATATTTCTGTGTTCATGATAATAGTCTATTATTCGTGCTATAATTGTATTGTCCGGAAATCATAATACATGTGTGAATACATAGACCACAACCTGTCCCTAGTAAGCCTCTAGTTGACTAGCTCGTTGATCAATAGATAGTCATGGTTTCCTGACTATGGACATTGGATGTCATTGATAACGGGATCACATCATTAGGAGAATGATGTGATGGACAAGACCCAACTTAAGCATAGCATAAAAGATCGTGTAGTTTCGTTTGCTAGAGCTTTTCCAATGTCAAGTATCTTTTCCTTAGACCATGAGATCGTGCAACTCCCGGATATCGTATGAGTGCTTTGGGTGTGCCAAACGTCACAACGTAACTGGGTGACTATAAAGGTGCATTACGGGTATCTCCGAAAGTGTCTGTTGGGTTGGCACGGATCGAGACTGGGATTTGTCACTCCGTGTAAACGGAGAGGTATCTCTGGGCCCACTCGGTAATGCATCATCATAATGAGCTCAATGTGACTAAGGCGTTAGTCACAGGATCATGCATTGCGGTACGAGTAAAGAGACTTGCCGGTAACGAGATTGAACTAGGTATTGGGATACCGACGATCGAATCTCGGGCAAGTAACATACCGATTGACAAAGGGAATTGCATACGGATTGATTGAATCCTCGACACCGTGGTTCACCCGATGATATCATCGTGGAACATGTGGGAGCCAACATGGGTATCCAGATCCCGCTGTTGGTTATTGACCGGAGAGGCGTCTCGGTCATGTCTGCATGTCTCCCGAACCCGTAGGGTCTACACACTTAAGGTCCGGTGACGCTAGGGTTGTAGAGATATATGTATGCGGAAACCCGAAAGTTGTTCGGAGTCCCGGATGAGATCCCGGACGTCACGAGAGGTTCCGGAATGGTCCGGAGGTAAAGATTTATATATGGGAAGTCTTATTTTGGTCGCCGGAAAAGTTTCGCGCTTTATCGGTATTGTACCGGGAGTGCCGAAAGGGGTCCGGGGGTCCACCAAGGGGGTCCACCAGCCCCGGGGGGCCACATGGGCTGTAAGGGGTGCGCCTTGGCCTATATGGGCCAAGGGCACCAGCCCCAAGAGGCCCATGCGCAAGAGATAAGAAAGAAGGGAGAGTCCTAAAGGGGGAAGGCACCTCCGAGGTGCCTTGGGGGGGAAGGACTCCCCCCTGGCCGCACCCTTCCTTGAAGGAAGGGGCAAGGCTGCGCCCCCCCCTCTCCCTTGGCCCTATATATAGTGGGGGGAAGGGAGGGCAGCAAGATCTAAGCCTTGGGCGCCTCCCTCCTCCCCTGCAACACCTCTCTCTCTCTCGCAGAAGCTCGGCGAAGCCCTGCCGGAGACCCGCTACATCCACCACCACGCCGTCGTGCTGTTGGATCTCCATCAACCTCTCCTTCCCCCTTGCTGGATCAAGAAGGAGGAGACGTTGCTGCACCGTACGTGTGTTGAACGCGGAGGTGCCGTCCGTTCGGCACTCGGTCATCGGTGATTTGGATCACGGCGAGTACGACTCCGTCATCCACGTTCATTGGAACGCTTCCGCTCGCGATCTACAAGGGTATGTAGATCCACTCCTTTCCCCTCGTTGCTAGTAGACTCCATAGATGCATCTTGGTGAGCGTAGGAAAATTTTAAATTATGCTACGATTCCCAACAGAATATGCATCCAGAAAACTTAAACGCTCACAACCCGCCATAGCATCAATAATTTGATCAATACGGGGAAGGGCAAAAGGATCTGCTGGACAAGCTTTGTTGAGATCTGTGTAGTCCACACACATACGCCAAGTGCCATTCTTCTTGAGGACCAGCACCGGATTAGCCAACCACTCAGGATGGAATACTTCAATGATAAATCCAGCCGCCAAGAGCCTGGCTACTTCTTCTCCAATAGCTTTGCGTCTTTCTTCATTGAACCGGCGAAGAAACTGCTTCACCAGTTTATACTTGGGATCAACATTGAGAGTGTGCTCAGCGAGTTCTCTCGGTACACCTGGCATGTCAGAAGGCTTCCATGCAAAGATGTCCCGATTCTCACAGATGAACTCGATGAGCGCGCTTTCCTATTTCGGATCCAAGTTAGCGTTGATGCTAAACTGCTTGGACGAATCGCCAGGCACAAAGTCAACAAGCTTAGTCCCATCAGCCGATTTAAACTTCAGGGTCGGATCATGCTCTGTAGTTGGTTTCTTCAATGAAGTCATATCTACCGGATCAACATTGTCCTTGTAATACTTCAACTCTTCTGTTGCACAAACCGACTCGGCATAAGCCGCATCACCTTCTTCACACTCCAGAGCAATCTTGCAGCTTCCATGCACGGTTATAGTTCCCTTGTGACCCGGCATCTTGAGTTGTAGATAAACATAACAAGGCCGTGCCATAAATTTAACATAAGTTGGCCGTCCAAATAGGGCATGATACGAGCTGCTGATTTTCACCACTTCAAAGGTCAAGGTTTCTGATCTCGAGTCATGCTCATCTCCAAAAGCCACCTCCAGAGCTATTTTACCAACAGGATATGCCGACTTACCAGGCACCACACCATGGAACACCGTATTGGACGGTTTAAGATTTTTATCTGTTAACCCCATGCGACAGAAAGTTTCATAATAAAGGATATTGATACTACTCCCTCCATCCATGAGTACCTTAGTGAACTTATAGCCTCCCACCTGAGGTGCCACCACCAGAGCCAGATGACCCGGATTGCAACCCGGGGTGGATGATCTTCTCTACTCCACACAATTGGCTGCTCGGACCAGCGTAAATAACGGGGCACCGCCGGTTCAACGGCATTCACCGCCCTTTTATGAAGCTTCTGGTCGCGCTTGTCCAAGCTAGTGGTGAAGACATGATACTGTCCGCTATTCAACTGCTTCGGGTTGGTCTGGTAACCCGACTGCTGCTGCTGCTGATTGCCCTGATGATTATAGCCACCTTGATTGCCCTGATTACTTTGATTGTTATGTCCACCCTGATTACCGTGGAAGCCCGAACCGGAATTTCCTCCACCATAACCCGGCCCGTGAGATCCGGGGCCCGAACTGCCTCCTGGTCCATGATCATACCGGAAAGAATCAGAATTTTTGAACTCTTGCATGATGTAACAATCTTTCCAGAGGTGCGTGGATGGGTTCTCCTTCGTCCCATGCTTTGGACAGGGTTGGTTCAACAGATAAGACAAATGGTCCGGATTAGGATCTGGCCTTCCATCGCGCTGGGGCGGCTTACCCTTACGCCGCTGGCCCTTGTCATGTGTATTAGCGTTAGCCACAAAGTCTAAACCGTGGTCCGCTTTATGCTTGCCGCCGTTTCCATGACCCGCCGGGTTGTGTGCTGCCCCTTGGCGCTGCCGCTCTTCTTTCCCTTCCCTGTCTTATCATCGTCAAACTCGGGATCCTTGGTACTATCAGAATCGGCATACTTCACCCGTGCAGCCATGAGGGTTCCCATGTCATTACAATGACGTTTGAGCCGTCCCAACTTCAACTTCAGGGGTTCAAACCGGCAATTGCCTTCCAAGGTTAAAACTGCGATGTCAGCGTTGATGCGGTCCGATGAATGCAAAATCTCCGAAACCCGGCGCACCCAATGGGTTGTTGATTCTCCTTCCTCCTGGACACAGGCAGCTAAGTCCACAATTGACATGGGCTGCTTGCATGTATCCTTGAAATTCTGAATAAACCGGGCTCTCAATTCGGCCCATGACCTGATAGAATTAGCCGGTAAGCTCTTTAACCAAGTGCGGGTTGTCCCTTCTAGCATCATGGTGAAGTATTTCGCACAAGCCGCATCATCCACATCCAGCATCTCCATGGCCATCTCGTAGCTTTCGACCCATGTTTCTGGGGATAAATCGGCGGTGTAATTCGGCACCTTGCGCGGGCCCTTGAAATCCTTGGGCAGGCGCACATTGCGCAACGCTGGGACAAGACATGGCACTCCCAAGGAACTAGAGGTAACTCCTGGTTCCCCTGATGTGGTTGGACGAACCGGAGTAAGCTGACGGGCTTCATGCTGCGCCGCTAACTCGGCCTCTCTGCGTGCCTGAGCCCGGTTCACGACCTCCTGAGCATCACTAGCACCACCCGCCGGGTTATTGCCACGGGGCTGATCACGGTTCCGCGCATTGCTTGACACTGCCGGTTCATCCATACGCCTGTTGTAACTCCTGCTTGGACGGGGAGTGGAATGAATCCGATCGCGACTATACGAATAAGCCTCCTGTTGAATCAAGGCTGTCTGAAGAAGCTCATTAACCCGACGCGTCTCGACTGCCGCTGGAGAATCGCCTTCGATCGGGATGGCCGCCAGCCGTGAAGCGGCAGCGACAATGTTGTCCATCGGGTTAGAATAATGACCCGGTGGCGTGGGGACATGCGGTGCCACAATATTGTCCTGACGAGGTGGATCCACCAAACGTGGCTGAACCGTTGCTCCTGCCCCCAGTGCCTCCGTCCGGTTTACCACCGGCGGATTACTAGTCCCTGCTCCTGGGGTATTAAAGAGATTTCTAGCGTCATAAACCAGCGGCAGGCGAGATCGGTGCCTCCTCTTCAGGACTTCGTTCGACGCACTCTGATCCAGCATAACCCGGTAAGCTTGTGCATCTAAAGCGGCCCGCTCCGCGGCTATCCTGGTATCCTCAGCTGCTAAGTCGGCTTTGGCCTGGGTGATCTGATCTTTCACTTTCGCGATTTCCGCATTGTGTGCATCCTGATCCGCCGGGTTGACCTCCGCCATCAGCGTTGCCAACGCGTCAAACAAATCAGATAGAACCTGAGCTGGTGGTCGCACAGGGCCTCCTGCCCCGGCCGCTGCCGCCGCTGCTGATCCGGAAATCATCGCAGCTGCGGTCGAAGAGTGGAGCGCCGGTTGCGTGCCGGCCATGAAGATCGCAACCCGGTTTGGCAGATCAAAGGGGTCCGGAATACTGTCGCCATCGGAACAGCCCCCAATCCGGCCATCTTGTAACTGATATAACGACTCGGTCTCTCCGGTCGATGACTCGTCGCCGGAATAAACGACGGTCTCACCACCAGATTCTGATCTATCCTCAGATTCCCCTCTATGGATAACTCCCACGAAGGCATGCTTCATGACAGGCTTGACCCGGGAGGACCTCGCACGCTGAGCCGTCTCGACGAGGTCGGTGCAGATGTCTGGCTCAGGGGCCGTTTCGCCGATCTTGCCAATGAAGACGTGTATGCCACCAAAGGGGACCCGGTACCCGTACTCGATTGAGCCGGCCTCGGGGCCCCAGCCTGCATCGTCGATGTAGAGCTTGCCGCGACGAATTTTGGTCATCCGGCCCACAGCGTAACCCTTGAGTCCTTCGAATTTGCCCTCCAAGAACTTGAAACCATCGTGCGATAGCCCCACGGTGGGCGCCAACTGTCGTGGTTTTGTCACGGCAGATGTCCTAGAGAAAGGACTTAGTCGTGGAGCCATCGCTACGTGTTAGCTTAAAGGGGTTAAAGCGGACAAGGGACGCAAGAGAGTTTTATACTAGTTCGGCCCCTTACGATGAAGGTAAAAGCCTACGTCTAGTTGTGATGGAATTGATGGGGTTTCGATGACCAGGGAGCGAATACGGTTTGCCTGAGTCTCGAGGTGTTGTCTGTTGTCCCCGAACCGCCGTCGGGTCGTCCCCCTATATACATGGGTTGACGCCCGTCGGTTTACAGACTCCAAGGCCGGCTCATAATAGTGTCCGGCTCGGTCTCTACTACCTCTATCTTACAACACAAGTTTACATATCAATGCCGGTTTGTGTCTACAGGCCTTAAACCGGCTTTGGGCCCTAGGCCTTCATGAAGCGTCACCGTCTGTCTTCATAGGCTTCAGATACAGATGAACTACTTATGGGGTTAACCCGGCCTCTCCTGGCCGGTTTACGCCTCTATCAAGGAAGGCCTAAAGATCTCTGCCACCAGAATGAAGCAATACAACGCCAAGCAGATTAATAGTTTGAAACTCACTAAATCATATCGAATAATCACCATGTCCTAGAAAAAGAAATTGGATAATTATCTTTGTTTTATCTCCCTTTTTTTCCTTTTGTAAATATTTTGTTCTACACCCTTTTAATATAAATTTACCGTGGAACAATTTTTCTATTGTTTAAAAAGTATAAATATAATGTCAAATTCGTCATCGAATGAAGTTTCTAAATATATTTTTATCCATATTACACATGTTCATTAATCAAATTGAACGCCTAGGAACGCCTTGCGACTTACGAACCCAACCGAAGTGGGTGCAATACTTCTTTTATTAGGTTGTATTAACTCTTAACATTTTCTGCTAGTGCTACTATTTATAATGTCGTATTTTCCATCGAGCAAACACTAAGAGCTCGAGCTACTTGTTTAACATTTTTTTAGTTGCGTTTAGCAGAATATAATTGATCTGTATTTATTATGCAAAATCATACCGAAAGCCTAGCAAGGCAAACTATTTAATAAGGAACCAATATAGACCTAAACACCACAAGCTAAGAGAATCAATACAATTTCGCCTTGCTTTGTGCCTCCTATCACTATTGTTTTGCAGCTCAAGGCTATATATTAGATAAAATTATCCCTTATAATAATAAGAAATGACAAGTCCTTGAAAAAAAATCAACATTGTCTTCCTTACGCATCCACCAGTGGTATGCGGTGAGCGAAACTCGTCGCCGCTTCTCAGAATCGTGGATGCAAATTTTGTTGAAACCCGTGAGCTTGTAGACCAGAAGACACCAGTGGCCATGATCTAGACAGATCGCCATCCCAAGGAAGTTGGCACCGAGGAGAAACTTAAGATAAGCCCAACTCTGACCAACGGAGGGGGACACAAACGTCGCAAGTTCGCTGACAGCGCCGCATTTGGCCGGGCCTCTTCGGATGATAGAAGGAGCCGGCGGATAAAATTCCACCACCTCCCCTCCATAGAACGCCGCCGGTCACATAGACTAAACGAAGAAAAAATGAGGTCCATGGTCTCAGTCTGACTGCAGCTCCGTATGCCCACTGCCGATGCAAAAAACATAGCCAAAACGAGGATTTAATTGGGGGGGGGGGTCTATACCTTGCAGTCGATTGTGCCATTGCCTCACCACCGCCAGCCAGACACATAGGCTTAACCATAGATATTGTTAGGGTGACCAGAGACTACACAAACACCGCAGACCAGGATCCTCCCGCTTCGCAGACGCTAAAAGGCGCCTGGAGGTGAGGAAACATGCAGTGGTGGAAGCTCTAAGGAGGTACCCTAAATCACTCTCTTTTTTTCCTCTCTAGTGGAGGTATACCTTTGTGCCTCCTATCTTTGAGATGATTAATGTGTGAAACTTCTACTACATTTTTTTAATTCGGTCTTAGGGTTTAACATGGCCAAAAGGTGTGCGACATCATAACAAGTAGGTAGGAGAAGTGGGAGTGCGGAAAAGGGGATAAAAGTAGAGGAACTTGGCCGACGGTGTGAAATCAACGTCGACAATAAGGGCATGGAGCTAACCAACGATATATGATCGGTATGAGATCCTTAATGGCTTAGATGGGCACGGGAACAATGCATGATAGGTTGTTACAGATGGCGGTGGAGAATCTAGCAGATTGCACAATGAAGAGACGAAGGTTGTTAGAGCATGAATAGAAGTTGGTGTGTGAACTAGGTGAAGGGGAGTCGATCGTAGGCGGGTGGAGAATAAGGGAAAACACATTGCCCCTTAGTAAATTATACCATGTCGCAAAACTACCAAATGATGTTCCATCGTTGAAATTAACGATTTTCCTTCAACTATTGTTTGAACTGGAATAGTTTGAATGTGCATTTATGACTTAGACGGTTTATAACTAAACTAACTCACACTCTATTTATGTTCATAGAAATTTTATAAATGTTTTTTTACTATAAAAAGGGTCCAACCAGTAAAGAAAAACGATGTGTTTGTTCTGATAGTTTTGAAGAAGAACATGGAATCTTGAAATATGCCAAAATCGGGTCGACGGTTCTAGGCATCGACTAAAATTTAACTAACTATGTACAGAGTAGCAAATATGACACTTTTGTGATTACTTCATGATATCTATTTTTATCTCTAGAAAATAAAATTAATTCCTTTCTTTCTTGCTTTCGTGTTACATATAGTGTTTATGAAACAGGATTCTTGGATATGGTGCGTGAACTCAAATGCTTCAGAAATACTACTAGAAACCAAGACTTGTCCTTAAAAGAAACAAGACTTTAATAAAAGTACTTGTCAAAAAGAAAAAAAAGGGATGAGATATCCACTCGACGCGATTGACCAGCTCGTTCGCTAGCTAGGAGATCTATTGGAATATCCGCAGGAATTCACACATCGTACTTTGATCAACCGGCCAGTAGTTTTTCCTCCTTTTTTCTCTTGTTTTTCGTTGCTGAGAATATTATCTTTTACTAGTAGAAACGGTCACCGTCCTCTTCATTTGCTAGTTACTCCCAGCTCAGCTTCAGCCGGCATCTCACATTCTCGACCGCCGGGGCGATTGCGTACGTCAACCACGTACGTATAGATCTGATCTGATCTCCACGTCGCAGAAACTTCTCACCCGTATCGTTGAAAATCAAGCCGAATCCCAACCACCGTCTGGATGTAAACCTGCATTGACCTCGCCCCTTTTTTCCCCTTTCTCACACCACGGTCAGGTGTAGTGCCGACGTTTTGTCAAGGGTTAAAGAATACTACTAATAACGGAAACCAGCTTAGAATAATACTTAGGCGGCATAATATAATTGGGCGTGACCAATCGGTGAAGTCCACCGTTTTGTGTGCGCGCATCTCGCTCACATGGGGCGGGAGAGCCTGCTCTGCTCTGTGTGGCCATACGATCTGCGATGTACCTAGGTGATTATTTTTCCCTTAAAAAAAGGGCAGCAGGCAAATCTCTTGGCCTGATCCATTTGGTCAGTACCTACACGACAGGGAAAGGGATTGTGTTTGCATTGGTGGCCGGGCCGGGTCCTGCACACAGATCGTGGCCAGGAGAATGCTATTACTACTGGTATGTAAGGCCAACTCCACCGCGCGACCCTAAACGTACGTTCGTTTTGTCCGGATTCTGTCCGTTTGGGTAGGGCGATGGGGTCGTATTTGGACCTGTCCTGGGATGCGGTGGCCGTGCGCCCAGCGCGTGGACGCATCTCGGCCGCATCCTGTCCGCGTATTTTTTTCTTTGCAAGTCCTCAACTTTATTTCATCATTCATTTTTGGTACATGAAAAATACATCATCACATTTTGACTAGTAAAGAAAGACCAAAGAAAATAAGAACCACAAGAATACATTTTAGAAGATACCCAACTTCCATAAATGCTCCCTTGAGTTGGGTTAGGGCCTTCTCGATGCACTCATTGTTGATCTGTGGAGGAGGCTCGATCTGGCATCCTCCTTTCTTCTTCAAGCCAGAAGTCGATGTTGCTTCTTCAGACCTAGTCTCGTGTCTAGCCTCTAATCTAGCAACTGAAGGAAATATGCCCTAGAGGCAATACTAAAGTTATTATTTATTTCCTTATATTCATGCTAGAATTGTATTAACCGGAAACATGATACATGTGTGAATACATAGACAAACAGAGTGTCACTAGTATGCCTCTACTTGACTATCTCATTAATCGAAGATGGTTGAGTTTCCTAGCCATAGACAAAGAGTTGTCATTTGATTAACGGGATCGATCACATCATTAGGAGAATGATGTGATTGACTTGACCCATTCCGTTAGCTTAGCACTTGATCGTTTAGTATGTTGCTATTGCTTTCTTCATGACTTATACATGTTCCTATGACTATGAGATTATGCAACTCCCGTTTACCGGAGGAACACTTTGTGTGCTACCAAACGTCACAACGTAACTGGGTGATTATAAAGGTGCTCTACAGGTGTCTCCGAAGGTACTTGTTGGGTTGGCGTATTTCGAGATTAGGATTTGTCACTCCGATTGTGGGAGAGGTATCTCTGGGCCCACTCGGTAATGCACATCACTTAAGCCTTGCAAGCATTGCAACTAATGAGTTAGTTGCGGGATGATGTATTACGGAACGAGTAAAGGGACTTGCCGGTAACGAGATTGAACTAGGTATTGAGATATCGACGATCGAATCTCGGGCAAGTAACATACCGATGACAAAGGGAACACCGTATATTGTTATGCGGTTCGACCGATAAAGATCTTCGTAGAATATGTAGGAGCCAATATGGGCATCCAGGTTCTGCTATTGGTTATTGACCAGAGAAGTGTCTCGGCCATGTCTACATAGTTCTCGAACCCGTAGGGTCCGCACGCTTAACATTCGTTGACGATATAGTATTTATGAGTTATGTATGTTGGTAACCGAATGTTGTTCGGAGTTCCGGATAAGATCATGGACATGACGAGGAACTCCGGAATGGTCCGGAGATAAAGTTTGATATATGGGATAATAGTGTTTGGTCTCCAGAAGGGTTTCGGAATTCACTGGAAGGGGTTCTGGATGTTTCCCGAAATGTTTGGGCACGAGAACACTTTATCTGGGCCAAAGGGGAAAGCCCACGAGGTTTTTGAAAAGCGCAAAAGGAAGTTTTGCGGAGTCCAGGGGCCAGACGCCAGGGTGCCTGGCCTCTGGGTCCAGACGCCGGGAACCCTGGCATCTGGCCCTGGAGTCTGAGAAGGACTCTTGCCTTTCGGGTGAAACCGACTTTGTGAAGGCTTTTACTCCAAGTTTCGACCCCAAGGCTCAACATATAAATAGAGGGGTAGGGCTAGCACCCAAGACACATCAAGAAACACCAAGCCGTGTGCCGGCAACCCCGTCCCCTCTAGTTTATCCTCCGTCATAGTTTTCGTAGTGCTTAGGCGAAGCCCTGCGGAGATTGTTCTTCACCAACACCGTCACCACGCCGTCGTGCTGCCGGAACTCATCTACTACTTCGCCCCTCTTGCTGGATCGAGAAGGCGAGGACGTCATCGAGCTGAACGTGTGCTGAAAGCGGAGGTGCCGTACGTTCGGTACTTGATCGGGACGGATCGTGAAGGTGTACGACTACATCAACCGCGTTGATAGACGCTTCCGCTTACGGTCTACGAGGGTACGTAGACAATACTCTGCCCTCTCGTTGCTATGCATCACCATGATCTTGCGTGTGCGTAGGAATTTTTTTGAAATTACTTCATTCCCCAACAGCAACAAGTGCACTTGTCTCATTTACAGCCTCTATTCTAGCTAAAAGTGCACGAACATGTACTAAATTTCGCTCTATCAATATATCGATGTACTCTTCTTCCCAATACCAAAACTTGCATCCATTCTACACAACAAAATTTGAAGTTAGCACAACTAGTCAAATCTAGAGCACAAACCGAAGCTAAAAAAAGCACATACCCCATCGTTTAAGCACTTGATGAACACCCATCCGGGATGTTCCCGCGTTGTACACACGCGGCGCGCGACCATCCTTGGGCAGTGGTCGCACTTTATGAGTGGCAACGGTGCGCCGGCGAGCTTTTGGGCAAGCACCGAGCCCGGCCGACCGCCATTCGTGTATCTGCCGGCGGACCACCGACGGTGCGGATCCGAGCGGCTAGAGGAGGAGCCACTGCCTGCATGTGGCCTTGCGGCCCTGCCAGGGCCTTCCGGCGAGGTGCCCGGTCAGTCCATGGCGCGGCCCGGCCTCCCACAGCCGGGCGAGCTCAAGACCGACCGGATCCGCCCCAAATTCGGCCGGCGGGTGCGCAAACCAGGTGGCCGTGGTTGGGTAGCTCGGCGGCGCCGAGGGGAAGGGGCTGGGCGAGCTCGCGTCCGAACTGCACGGCTGCAATGCCAGCAGTGGCGGCGGCAGCAAGGGGAAGAGTGGAGGGGGTGCGGTGCGGCCGGAGGGAGGGAGGGGCGGATAGAAAAAGGCCCGCCATGTGCCACCGGCGGGCGGGTCAAGGGAGGACACGCGCAGACGACCCGCGCGTCCGCGTGGTGTCCGTTTCACCTCAAAAACGGCGCAAACTTGGCCGCGGATGGGTCGAAAGCAGACACAAAACGGACAAAAGTTTGTTTGCTCCCGCGCGCTGGGCCTCCTCGTTTGTCCGTTTTATCCTAAATGATCGGGGCCGGACAGGATAGGGTCGCGCGGTGGAGTTGGCTAAAACATGGGACGGGCGGACGGGAGGATCCAGCACGCAACACTCGAAATGATCATGCGCATGGGCAAGAAGTACTGTACTTTATGCAGTAGCATCGCCGGCAACATGCATGTCACGCTTTCGTTCTCGAATCAAGATCAAGAGAGTATAAAGCACACAGTAAAAAAGCGCTTTGTGACAGACGGGGAATCGTATCGTATCCTTTGCTGGCAATAGGAGGAGCCTAGGTTTGCTCGAGGATCTCCCTTGGCACGAGCAAGGTGATGACTGAACTGCACGGTCGAACCCACATGACCTGCAGATATACTGAGCTGGGAGAGGCTGCCAAGTTGCCATGAAAATTTGGAAAGCGATAAAGATTCTCTCCTAAAGCAGGGACGCGGCGCCCTGTACGAGATCGGCGATATTTTCCGGAGGAGGATCGGACCGTCACCCCTCAGGAAGGCCATCTCCACCCCGCGACCCTAAACGGACGTCCGTTTTGGCCGGATTTTATCCCTTTAGGGCGCCGATGGGTTCGCCGTGTCCGCCTTTATCCGTTGGGTCGTGCGTGCGCCCACCGCGCGGCCGCGCCCCAAATCACGTCCGCGTTGGACATAATTTAAAAATATAGCAAAACGTAAATAAAATGACTTAATAAATAAATAAGCGCAGTTTAATAAACTTAAAACTTAGTTAGGAGGTCACGGCCACAAAACGGCCCAGTTTTCACGTCGAACTTGACATAATTAATAATAAACATAAAAAAGAAAATAAAAAAGGCCGCCGCCAGCGTGCTCCTGCCCGTGCCCGTCGATGCTGTCGCCGTCGCCGTCTTCAGTGGCCGCCGGCGTCGTCGTCGTCACTGACGAGGTCCACGTAGGTCGGCAGCGTCCAGAGGTGGGCCGGCGATGCGTGGTAGACGGGGGCGGGCTGGACGGCGGGAGGTGCCTGCACGACCTCCTCCCGTGGCGACGCCTCCCGCTCCGGTGACCGCGGCGGCGTGGGGCGCGAGTTCACTCACCCCAGGGCGTCGGCCATCTCTTCTGCAGTGCACGACCAGCCCCACCCCTGGCCCACCAGGCCCGGGTGGAACGCGGCCACCGGCTCCTCCTCCATCGCCTCCTCCCTCCTCTCCTCCTCCTTGACGGCCACCATGTGCAGCTCGGGGAAGGCGGCGTCGCCGGCGGCAGAGAGTGCCATCACCTCCTCCAAGCCGTCCCATTGGCGCTCGTCGTGGGTGTACATGGAGTCATCCATGACACGCTGCACGAGCCAGGCCTCCTCCTCCGCTGTAATGCGAGGAGGTGGAGGGGGTGACGGAGACGGGGAAGGCGACGGCGTGGGCGTGAGGCCGCGCACCCGTGTACGCCCGCGCACCTCCCAACGTGGCCGCCGCGGCCCCGACACCATGCCGGCGAAGTAGGACGCGCGGCGAGTGTCGTGCTCGTCCTGGAGCCATGTGTCCCAGAGCACCGAGTCGGGGCGTACCTGTCGTCGTAGAACAGGTCATCGGGGAGGAGGCGGCGGCGGCGCTCGATCTCATCACGGCGCGCACGGCCGCTCGCCGGCACCGGCGGGATCGGCACACGGTCGGCGCTGAGGTGCCATCCGTTGGGGAGGTGGACGTCGCTCCACTAGACCGGCGTCCTCGTATCCCAGTACCGCCGGCACACGTCCGCCGCGAGGTACTGCCGGTCGCGCTCGCCGGCGGGCCTAGGGTTGATGGTGAAGGGGGCCGGCGCGGGGGCTCGACAGGAGGAGCGCGGCGGTGACGCGGGCTCCTCCTTCTTCACGGAGCCGCGGCGGCGCCCCTAGGAGGAGCCGGCCTCACGGTCGTGCTTCCCCTTGCGGTTCCAGAAGCCCATGGCTTCGAGGTGGCCGGCCGGTGAGCTCGAGGACAAGGGAGGGCTAGGGTTCGGCGCTGTCGGGTTTCAAGGAGGCCGCGGGGTGGCGTGGGGCAGTGTGGACGACGACCGGTCCACGGTTCCCACTTAAACAAGGACGGCGACCCTTCGATGTGCGGACGACAGGTGGGGCCGCCCGCTCGTGCGCATTGATGTGGGCGAGTGTGAGGTAGGTGGCCGCCTGCCACGCGGCCCCGACGCGCGGACGAGGCGCGCGTCCGTTTGGTGTCCGCCGCGACCCAAACTCGGCGCAAGTTTGCGCTCGAAATGGGTCGGCCCGGACACAAAACGGATAAGATGGGTCCAGGCCGTCGCGTGCTGGACCGCCTAATTTGTCCCTTTTACCCCAAACGAACGGGGCCGAACAGGATAGGGTCGCGCGGTGAAGTTGGCCGAACGGACGCTCTGTGGGTGAATTTGGAGGATGCGTGCATGCGTAGCCGGGGCCCTGCTCTCGGCCGGCAAGGCAACAGCGTCGGCCTCACGTAGAGCGGGGCGGCAAGGTCACGGGCGTGTCGGCATCGGCACGGCCCCCGCCGACGCCAGCCATGAAGTTGCAGGCCTGGAGCCGCCGACCAGAACCTCCGATCTCCCGAATCCTCGGTTTGGGTCACCACCGTTGGCCTTGTCGGCATCAAGGTTCGACGGGCAAACGAACAAAAATTCACGTGCCTACTTCAGCAGATACGTACCGGCGCCACATGCTCCACTGATGCTGTTTTTTCGAGAGTATCTAAAGATAAGACCAACCCAAAGACTAATCCTTATTGTCATTTTTTTATAAAAGAAACTCCACAAACATCACGCGTCAAAGTCGAGGCTTGAACTTGGGTGGGCTGGCAGCTATCACAGCTGCCCAGCCGACGGGTTGACGCCCCGTCCTCTCTCTCCACTGATGCTGTCAGCGGCCGGCTTTCAAATATTTCCGGTGCATAGATCGACCGGAGAATCCGCTGCGCCTGGCCGTGCACTCGCGTCAGTAACCTTTGCCTGCTCAACTGAAACGATAATCACAGCCTGCTTAATTAATTTAATTTACGACCTCCACTTAGCCGTGTCAGGTAGTGCTAATTTTCTAACTCTCTGTTGCTAGTATTACAGTACTTTGAGCTGTTGATGCTATTCTGAACTCATCAGATAATTACTTTCGGAAAAACTAACGCCCACACGTGTGGGTGTTTGCAGGTCGTCCGCACGCCTCCATCACCACTCATTTTGCCACGTATTAATAGGTGACATCAGCAGAAATTTTTTTGGTTTTCGGCTTAAAAATGTTTTGTCTTCTAAATAAAAAAGCGAACTAAAAATTCGTTTTCACCATTAAATCCGTCTCGACGAGATCTTCAAAACTAGACCCCATGTTGATATGTTTCGACGATTTTTTTTTTGCCCAGAAGTTGCCATGATGTTTTCACTATAGTTGCCATAGTGCTTAAACTAAAGTTGCCATGTGGCAATTTTAGTTTGTAGATAATGGCAATTTTTGTTTTTTGATGATGGCAATTCCAGTATTTTGACCATGAAAATATTTTTTTATTGAACCATGGCAATTTTAAGTGCATGTATCATGGCAATTTTAGTTTATGATGCATGGCAAGTCTAGTTTCTTGATTCTCTGTTTTATAATATGTTAAAATTTAGTTTTAAATGTAAAAGAAAATAGTTGAAACACATCATGGCAACTTCAGTGTAAATATCATGGCAATTCATGTGCAATAGACATGGCAACTTTTAACTAAAAAAATATTTCGCCGAAATATGTCGATATGAGATGTAGTTTTGAAGATCTCGTCGCGAGGGATTTAATGGTGAAAATGGATCTTCAATCGGATTTTTCATTTAAGAGATAAAACATTTTAAAAACTGAAAATCCAAAAAAATTCTCGCATGCATGCATGCGATGACGTGGCAATCTATTTGCATTAGAGTCGTGTGGTGCCTCTCCTTTCCTGCCACACGTGTGGCAGTTATCGACGTCCAATTACTTTTCCAGCGCGACTTGATCGCTGGTAGGATTTTTATTCCTCCTAGATGGAAACACGATGTCAACAGAGAGAAGAGAAGGGATAGCAAGAATATCCGCTCCACGCCATTGACCAGCTAGCAAGAATATCTCGTTAAATATCTACGGGGAATCTCCGTACACATCGGTATCGTGGTGTCACGTCCGGCAGAATAGAAGTTTCTTCTTTTCTCCAGTCTAGAAAAACGTCTCATTAAAAATCTATACGGGAAATCTTCATACCTGTAGAAGTTTTTTTTCCTGGTTGCTTGAGAATATTTTCATGAAAATGTATAGTAAGGGTCACGTACGAGTACGTTATTGTCTTGGTCGTCTGCTAATTCCAAACGTCCATGTTACCTCAACCTCTTGCGTCAACCACGTATCCTGGCCAATCCGATGGATCTCGGTGAAGAAACTTGTCACCTGTCTCGTTGAAAAGCTCAAGCCCAACAACCGCGTGGGCGTGCGTCTACATGTAACCTGCATTGACCCGTTCCTTTTTTTTTTTTTCCCTCTTCTTCACAGCGCAGTAGTTGGTCGGTCAGGTGTGGTGCGTTTAGTGAAAGATTAAAGAAAGAAAAGCAATCAGTGGGTGAGATCAATTGTTTTGTGCAAATCTTGCTCACATGGGAGGGAGCCTGCATGTGCACCCCAAATCTCTCTCTCTCTCTCTCTTTGCATGATCGATTTTGTCAGAGTATTACACTGTAGAGTAGTATCGTGGACGCTACAAACAAAGCCTGGTCCTCCTATCCCTCAAAAAAAAAAAAGCCTGGTCCTCCTGGCTCTGCTCGCCTGCGACCGGATCAGTGCGGACATCGGCCATGATCTTCGGGGAATGCAGCCTGCTGGGATCCGTTGTTGACAGCGGCAGGTCGGGAATCGGCGTGTGGACAAACGCGTCCAGCCTTGCGGCCTGCAGAACCAAGAAACGGGGCGTTGCACTAGTGCCGCGCCTAGCTTCTAGACGTTGCACTAGTGCAGCGCCTAGCTCCCAGGCGTTGCACTAGTGCAGCGCCTGAGAGCTAGGCGCCACGAGTCAGCCGTGTGAAATAGTTTCACGGACAGTTTATTCTGTCATTTGATTTCGTCTATAGGTCAAATTTGTCAAATTTGCCTACTGTCAAGCGTCAACAGATCTGCCATTCCGCTTGCAAGAAACGTCATGCCGGGTGCCGTACAGCGAGTCGTACCTCACCGACGATCTTGTCTAGTCCAAGATCTCCACGATCCGATCAGGTATCATTTCATTTCTACCAAGCTGGAGCCTGGAGGCTGGAATCAGTAGCCTGTCGACAACTCTGCACTAGTAGCAGGCGGTTTCCGTTCGGACAGGGCTCGAGAAGCCGGCAGCTAAACCCCATTGTTTAGTGCGACTAAACGGGATCCGTATCCGGATTAATCAAGGGATAACAGTGCGAATATGATACGGGGCCGGCAGTGTCAGCGGCAGGGAGGGAGTCCCGAAATTTTATTCAAGTAAACTGCACCTAGCAGCAGCACTCACGCGGCCGGCGCACCTGGATCAACTCTTTTAAACTCGGACGGTCGATCACTCAGATAGTATATATAGCCTTATAAAAACACTGTTGTCAGCTATGTTCCTCCCGTGTACTAGCTAGTGCTTGTCATGCGACACAACTCCTTGCTTCTTTAACCAAAGCCAATGTCAACTGCTGAAACAGTCAGTCAGTCAGTCAGTCAGTCGAGAAGAATACTGGAGTGTGATGGCGAACATTCAGAGCACGGCAGCTGCAGTGTTGGGATTCAGCGTATCTCCGGAGATATCTTTTCCCGGGATTCAATGACATCTTTTGTGCGCGAATGGTTTATGAGGTTTTTGACTGTGTTCCAGATCGGAGGCCGGAGACTCGTACTTCAGCCTGTGAAGCAACTATGCTTATGTTTTTGATTTTTTGTTGTTAGATGAAGTTCGTGCGGCCGTAGAGAAGTGGCATTTATTATATTTCTTTACGGAGGGAGTGCTAACATAAATGACCTAAGAATTACGTAAGACATTGTGCCTACTAAAAAATAAACACAAGGAAAAAGAGAAACCGAAAACCAAGGAATTTGTACAACATTCGAATAATACTCACGTACCCGGTCAATGACGCTTGAAATAGGTGTTGACTCCAAGCCAACAAGCACATCTAATCGTAGTAGATAGCTTATTCCCCAAGTATTTTGCCTGACTATACCAATAGAGAACACATTAGCAATCAAGACAAGACAAAAGAGGATATTAAGAGCGAGAGAAAATACATTTCTACTACAAAACCCCTCGAACGTAATTTATGAAAAACATACTAACAAAGCCTTTTGGCACCAACGACGATAGAGCAAGACCTCGAACTCTAGTTTATAGAAAATTAATGAGGCAGATGGAGCTTCTCAAATAAAGGTGAATATTTTTTCGACAGGGTGAATAAGCCCCTAGATATTGTTTCATGGAAGCTAGTTGCATTTGCTTACTTCAAATAAACAATGTGGTGAGAAAAGAAAACACAAAGTGAAACTGAAACTCAAATGGGCATGGTGGTGCGACGGAGTAACATGAATGGTGGAGGCGCACACAACACGCAGCCTACAATGACACCTCAAATCCATTTGCCTGATCCATTTGGCCAGTAGGGAATAGGGATTGCCTTTGCCTTGGTACTACTACTACTTGGTAGCCGGGGCTGGTCCTGCCTCTGCATGCTCGCGACCAGAGTCATACTATACTCCGGAGACGATATGTGTGGACACAGGACACGATCTTCAGGAATGCAGGTTGTGTATTCGTTTTTGACAGCGGCAGGTCGGGAATTGGCGTGCGGTGCATTCCTCCAGCCTTGTCGAGCTGTGAATCTATTTTGCTTGCTTTTGACAAGTAATTCGGAACCAAGCAGCTTCCATTTGGGTGGATTTCCCTGCCATGTCCTGATCGTCATCAAGATCCTGTATTGCCGCGTGCTGCAAAGCTGCAACTTGCTGTACCTTTCCTCAAAGAGTAAGACGAACAATCTGCTTTCACCGCGAAAGACACTGCCTTGCTGGTTTCGGAAGTCGAGAACCGTATCTGCTTTTCTTTTCTTTTCTTTTCTTTTCATTCTGCTACTCTGTCCGGGAAGTTGCAGCATCCGAATAATCAATCGTCTGGGAAAGAGCACACAATCCAAGTTGAACGGATCAGGGACAGGAAGCATATTGTATCGCGGCAACATGCTTGGCACCGTTTCCTATCCGAATCAGCAGAAAACAACAGAAAGAAAGTGGTTTGGTGACTGACGGGGAATCGTATCGTATCCTCTGCTGGCCTAGAGAGCCTCGTTTGGCGGGAGAATCTCTCCTGGCACGAGTAGGCGATGACTGATGACCAGCTACTGCAATCTGCAGATACGCTGATCTGGGGGAAGGGCCATGCCAAGTTGTCATCGAAAGCCACAAAGATTCCTCCCTTCCTTTCCTAAAGCGTGCCGCGGCGCCCGGTACGAGACTGGCGATATTTGCAGTACCAGTGGAGATCAGATCAGACGCGCGCGCGCAGGGTAGCTCGATGGAATCTCCATTACCACCGCCACTATTCATCAGGAATAGAAGCGTCAGTCTGATCACGTAGCGCGCAGTGCAGCGAGGTCAAAGGCGCGTCGGCACCGGCACAGCTCCGCACCTCCGCTCCCGCCGACGGCAAGCGCGATGCATGCCTGGAGCGCCGACCAAGAATTATCCCCCGAATCGGCATCTCCGCTGCCGATCGCTACCCTTTGCCCTGCCGGCACCTGCTAGCTTCACAACTCACATGCTGTACCGACGCCGCCATGCCTGCCTGCCCCGGTATTCTTATCTCACCGCCGTTCCACCTGCGAGGAAACGCCCTGTGGGATGCCGTACGGGTCGCCGTACATGGGCGCATCACCGCTCAGTGCCGTGGACACGACGCGGCACTGATCTAATCCAGTCCATGATTCCATATCACCGCCTCACCATCTCCACGATCCCACCTGCAAGCTGGAATCAGTGGCCTGTCGATCCACAGCTCTGCACCAATAGGCAGGCTCGAAGCCATCGAAGAGGGCACAAGCAAATCATTAGTTAGGACGCATTGTTTAGTGCGAGTAAGCCGGATCCGTATCCGGATTGATTAATCAGGAGATAACAGCGTGAATATGATACAGGCCGGCAGTGTCAACGGCCGAGTGGAAAAATGCATAGCACCTGGATTAATTCTTTTATAAACCCCGGCGGCCGGTCAGTCAGATAGTATAGCTCTTTCAAAATCTTTTGTCAGCTATGTTCCTCCCGCGTACGTAGTGCTTGTCATGCGAGAGATCACCTTGCTTGTTTAATCAAAAGCCAACGGTGTCCGATCCATGTCAACTGCTGAAATGGTCAGTCGAGAAGAACACTGGAGCGTGATCGGAATATTCAGAGAACGGCAGCTGCAGTGTTCGGAATTAGCATATCGTTGAAGATATATTTTCAGGGGATTCGACACCGTCTTTTGTGAGGCAACCATGCTTATGCTTTTTTTCCAACCACTCATTGCCCATATTTATTACTAATAACTTCTTAAGGAAAATACATCGACCATCCTCGCAGAAAGAACCAGGCAGCTTCAAGCTGGAAATCAAGAGTGCGGTGTTCAGTTTTACGGGAAAGCATCCTCAGAAATCAAGGTAATCATTCGCATGATCGCCACATCACAGCTGGACTTGATTGCTTAGGGTGTCTGTCTAATTAAACGGGATCCGTATCCGAATTATTAAGCAGCAGATGATAGTGCGTACGAGACAGGCAGGCAATGTCAACGAGAACAGACTAATTTCGATTAGCAGCAAGTAGCTAGCCACGCAACACACCTGTGTTCTTTTATATATATCCAGGCGGTCAATGGGGTGATATCGCTTGAAAACTCAGCTGTCGTCCGTAGTGTTTGGCATGTGAACGATAGATCTTGCTGCTTGTTTAATGAAAGCCAACGGTGATGTCAAACTAGACTACTTAAAAATAGTCAGTAAGACAAAAGGGAAAACATGTATATGTGACATGCATTGTACCTCGATTCAGCATTTTTCAAATGTTATTTTAGTCGTGATTTTTACAACACTAGCTAGTTTGCGCTTGAATGAATGGTTAAGGAACTTGTGAGCGTTCCAAGTTAAACACCCAAATTGGTATTGTGTTTCAGTATGGGATGCACGTATGACTCTGAAGTCTTACCGAATTTGAGTAATACATGTCATTTACTGGCAATTTTTTTTAAAAGTGTTCTCTGGCATATGTTTTACTGTGTTTACACTTTCAGAATTATTCTATCTTAAAAAAACAAAGGCAAGGCACCTAGGTGGTAAATGAACTACAGACCTTGCCCGGGCATACATCAAGAAATATGTATTAACATACACAGCAGAGAAAATAAATCAAATCACCTTGCACATAACATTGAAAATAAATTAGTTGGTGCACTTAGACAGTTTAGTTGGTGAACTTAGAAAATTGTTGCATAAGGCTCCAACTTATGTTCTGAGCAGTTGGATCAGTTAATTTGGATGATCTCGATCGACTGAATCAATGCTAACATGTGTGTTTCTACTGGTATGCATATTCAGAAGTCATTTCGCCCTACCAAAAAAAGGAGCCTTGATCATAAAGGGGCAGACTACGCATGCTGGCCGCTCTGTTTTTTTCAATTTACTTTTTTTTGAGATGTTTTTTTTAATTTACTGTACGCATATCACGTGCAGGCCGGTCCATTAAGTCGTCTTACTGGGCTTGCACAGGTGTGTTTCTCTCTGTTCAGGGTTTAGAAGTCCGCAAAACTGGTGGGGAAAAACCGGGTTCTCAAAACGTTCCCAAGTTTTTTCAAATAGCAAAATATGAGAAAAAGAATGAAAAAACAGAAAATGTTAGCGAATTCAAAAAATGTTTATGATTTTTAAAAATGCTTGGGAAACTAAATGTTTATGGATTAAAAAAAGTCCGGCTATTCAAAAAATGTTCATGATTTTCAAAAACAATGTGAGGGAAATAAAAAATATTGTTCATAAATATAAAAATGTTGTTTAATTTATAAAAAATGGTCACAAACTTCTAGAAATGTGCGTGAATATAAATTTGTTCCCTAACTTAAGACAAATCAAAGATTTTGACAAATATATGCTGATTTAATTTTTAAATGAATTCATAAAAGAATCATGCATTTCAAGAAATTCTTATATTTTAAAGAAAATAGTGGTCACAAATTTTATCAGAATTTCACAAAAATTTAAAAATCATTGTCTATTAATTTTTTTTAGAAATTTGAAAAATGTTTGCGAATTTGAAAAAATATCTAATTTTTTTGAAAAATTAAATGAAAGGAAATAAAAAAATCAAAACGAAAATGTAAATGAAAAAGGCAAAGGCAAAGGTAAAGAAAAAAGTAATTTAACAAATTTTGAAATGAATTAAAATATTGAAACAAGAAGAAAGAATATAAGGTAAAATTAAAAATGAAAATATAAGAGAAAGTAAAACGAGAATAACAAAACAAAGAATTGTTTAAAAAAAATGATTCATAGAAGGTTCGACATGCTTCCCCAAACCGGTTGGAAAAAACCAAATTTGGCCGGCCATACACTGGGCCGACCATACCTATGCGCCAAATAGGAACCACGGCACTCCCCGTTTGAGTTTTTTTCCTACGATTTCCAGCTGTGTTTTTTTTTTTTTCAGTTTCCTCTTCGTTTCTTTCTTCGTTTTCCCTCTTTTCTTCTCTTTCTTTTTATTTTTATTTTTATTTTCCCTTTTCCAGTTTACTTTTTTCCTTTCTTTGCTTCGTTTTTTCGTAAATTTGTTTCCAAATTCATGAACTTTTTAGCACATGATTTTTTTTGCAAAATAGTGTGATTTTTTCAAATTTCATGAACTCTTTGAAAATCACATAATAGTTTTTTCAAGTTCCTGTACTTTTCAAATTCACTAACTCTTTTTAAATCCGTTAATATCTTCAAGTTCGTGAATTTTTTCAAATTCCTTGAACTTTTCAAATTCACCATCTTTTTCAATTCCATGAACTTTTCTCAAATTCACAAACCTTTTCCTTTTGTGAACATTTTCATATTTTGCGACTATTTTCAAAGAAATTAGGAACTATTTTTAGATTAATAATTTTTTCAACCCTCGGGAACCTTTTCAAAAGTCAGCAGTCAACTGGCCAACCAGTCAACCAACCAAGCACCTAGAGGTGATCGAGCGAACGACTGCTTCGCATCTCGTTCGAAGCGCCCCGTTCGATCGATCAAAGTTTTTGCTGACCGCCCTGCTAGGTGTTCCTTGTTGGGGAACGTAGTAATAATTCAAAATTTTTACTACGTGTCACCAAGATCAATCTAGGAGATGCTAGCAACGAGAGAGAGGGAGTGTATCTTCATACCCTTGAAAATCGCTAAGTGGAAGCGTTGCAAGGAACGCGGTTGATGGAGTCGTACTCGCTGCGATTCAAATCACGGAAGATCCGATCTAGCGCCGAACGGACGGCGCCTCCGCGTTCAACACACGTACAGCCCGGGGACGTCTCCTCCTTCTTGATCCAGCAAGGGGGAAGGAGAAGTTGAGGGATAACTCCGGAAGCACGATGGCGTGGTGGTGGTGGAGCTCGTGGTTCTCCGGCAGGGCTTCGCCAAGCTCAACGGAGGAGGAGAAGGTGTAGGAGGGGGGAGGGCTGCGCCAGGGGCTCAGGTGCGGCTGCCCCCCACCCCCTCTATTTATAGGGTGAAGGGAGAGGGGGCCGGTCCCCCTAGATGCATCTAGAGGGGGGGCGGCGGCCAAGGGGGGGTGCTTGCCCCCCAAGTTGGTGGGGGGGGAGGGCGCCCCCACCTCTAGGGTTTTAACCCTAGGCGCCTTGGGCCCCTTGGGGGGCGCACCAGCCCACTAGGGGGGCTGCTTCCCACCCATGTTCAGCCCACTTGGTCCCCCGGAGCAGGTGGCCCCACCCGGTGGACCCCCGGAACCTTTCGGTGGTCCCGGTACAATACCGATAACCCCCGAAACTTTTTCGGCGACTGAAACTGGACTTCCCATATATAAATCTTCACCTCCGGAACTCCTCGTTACGTCCGGGATCTCATGCGGTACTCCGAACAACTTTCGGTAACCACATACAATTCCCGTTACAACTCTAGCGTCACCGAACCTTAAGTGTGTAGGCCCTACGAGTTCGGGAATCATGCACACATGACCGAGACACCTCTCCGGCCAATAACCAATAGCGGAATTTGGATACCCATATTGGCTCCCACATGTTCCACGATGATCTCATCGGATGAACCACGATGTCGGGGATTTAATCAATCCCATATACAATTCCCTTTGTCCATCGGTATGTTACTTGCCCGAGATTCGATCGTCGGTATCCCCATACCTTGTTCAGTCTTGTTACCGGCAAGTCTCTTTACTTTTTCCGTAACACATGATCCCGTGGCTAACTCCTTAGTCACATTGAGCTCATTATGATGATGCATTACCGAGTGGGCCCAGAGATACCTCTCCGTCATACAGAGTGACAAATCCCAGTCTCGATTTGCAGCGACCCGACCTTAGACGGTCACGTCTCTGTGCTTCAGTGTCATCCCTGGATCGGTAATGCTGAAACACACAGTACTCGAATGGATTTTTAACAGAGTAGCAATCACACACTTATTACATCGAATGTCTCAAAAGAGAACTTATTACAATAAATATGGCTTAAGGCCATCTAAATAAGATAACAACGGAAGGCTTGGAAGATAAAGTGAGTCCATCAACTCCAACGGCATAGCTAAGTGCATGACAAACGACCTAGCGCACCTTACTCCTTGTCTGAAAAGTCTGCAACGTAATATGTTGCATCCCGAAAACGGGTCAGCACATGGAATATGCTGGCAATATAACACAGTAGAGCAATGAACAGATAAATGCTATCACTACATGCATATATGGCTGGTGGAGGCTCTATGATTATATTATTTTTGCGAAAAGCCAATTTTTCCCTACAACAAAGAATAGATTTTATTTAACTATCATGGTGGTTGAAACATCATTGAGAAGGTTCCTCCAACTCAATCCCAATTAAAGTAATCATTATCAACCCAACAAATTAATTTAGAATGATGAGATCAAACCAATGATTCAAGTACCAGATACTCAAGATGTCCATAACCGGGGACACGGCTAACCATGATTAGTTTGTACACTCGGCAGAGGTTTGCGCACTTTTCCCCACAAGACTCGATCTCCTCCGTTGGATTTCTCGCACTACATGGTGTTTGAGAAACGGATGACCGAGACGCAGTCTTTCAGAAGCATTCACTCTTTACTCTGGGTAGACAGTTACACCTACTTTCCCTCTACATCTGCTAGCCTACCACTGAAAGAGGTCACGCAACATACTCAACTATGCCAGAGCCCATAATGGCTTGTGGGTGCACACGGAAGTTTCCAGCATGAATAATCTTATGATCCCTTTGAGCCTGGGTGGCGGACCGTAGGATGATCACACGGGTACTCCGGGATATCCTAGGACAACACTGGATTCTCCAGGTGCCCACAAGCAATCCACCCAGATGTGTATTAAAGTTGCCACCTTAAGTTGAACCATTATTTAACAACTCACATCTGACATGAATTCACTCAACCCCAATCCACGTCTACGAGCATAGCATGGCAATATAAGCATAACGTAGAAGTAACTCCTAGGGGTTTGATAATAAATAGGGCAATAGGTTCTACCTCATCATCTACTTCCCAAATACCCACAAGTTAATCACATCCTAATCATGCAATGTTTGAGGATTGAACTAATGCATAAAAATTGGCTATGAAAAGAGTATGATCAATGTGTTACTTGCCTTGCTGACGATCCGCAAAACCTAAAGACTCGTAGTAGCACGCTTCGCACTCCGGGAATTCTATCGCAAACAAACAATGTCATACATAAGCAATCAAGCACAGATCTACGGGTAAAAACTCAAATAAGATGATCTAACCAGAAAGTTCAACTGAAGAACTCCGGTTTGCAAAAAAGAATCAAATCAAACGGAGCAACGAAACTCAAACTGCGAAAGAAACAAGATCCGTTTACTAATCTGGACTAAAGTCAAATTTACAGTACCAAAATCTTGTTCAAGTTGGTTAAACAGAAAGAGGGTTCCGAGACGAAGATCTAGGCGCATGTTTCACCCGATTTGGATAAACGAGCGAAAAGATATACTAGATCGAAGATCAGGGCAGAAATCGCGATAAAAAATAATCGCGAAAAAACCCTGGAAAATGAAAAACTGACGAACAGGCTAACGAACGAACGTTCGCTGTCTGTGACTAACGGATGAACAACGTTCGTTAAAATACGGATGAACGTCCGCTACTTAATCGAACCGAGAAAAACCGAACGAACCGATC
The DNA here is from genome assembly GCF_002575655.3 of Aegilops tauschii subsp. strangulata. Classification (NCBI taxonomy): domain Eukaryota; kingdom Viridiplantae; phylum Streptophyta; class Magnoliopsida; order Poales; family Poaceae; genus Aegilops; species Aegilops tauschii. The sequence continues at coordinate 628,287,640 of NC_053036.3, read as the reverse complement.
TAAAAAAACGAAACTAGGTTTTTTTTTAAAAACCAGGGTTTTACCTAAAAACAAAAAAAACCGAACGGCTCCGGATCGGATCGGCCGCGGCGAGGCGGGGCAGCGCGGGGCGACGCGGGACGGCGCGGCGGCGACGGCGTGCGGCGGCGGCGCAAGGCGGCGAGGCGGCGGCTTGCGGGCGGCGGCGGCTGGCGACTTGGGGCTCCAGGGGGCTCCGGGTCAGCTTTTAAGGAGGGGAGGGGAGGCGGCTTGCGGCAGGGGGCGGGGAAGGCGTGGCCGAGTCGGCGACGATGCGTCTTGCGGCTCGCGATCTCCGCAAGGGAGACGGCGGCGCGGGGTGGCTGGGCCAACTGGGCCTCGGCCCAGTTCGGTCCGGCGGGGAAACTTTTTTTAACATATTCCGCCGAAAATAAATCCTAGAAAAATAAATAAAAATCTAAAAATACCAAAACAAATTTTCACCGTCTAATTAAAATATTTAAAACAGGGTGAACATTTTCTTGGCCCTAAAATGCAATTTGGAAAATGCATATTTTTTTCTAATTCAAATAAAATTGCAATAAAATCCAAATAAAATATATTAGTTGATTTTAGTATTTTTCCTCCAATATTTCATTTATTTTGGAGAAGTCATATTATCTCCTCTCATATATTTTTAACGTGAAATATTTTCGGAGAGAAAAATAGTTAAAACCAAAGTGATCCTTGTTTCAATATTTGATAAAAATTCAAATATGAAAACGGTGAAATCCCCAATTCTCTCCGTGGGTCCTTGAGTCGCTTAGAATTTCGAGGATCGCAAAAACGAAATGCAATAAAATATGATATGTATGAATGACCTATGTATAACATTCCAAATTGAAAATTTGGGATATTACAAACCTACCCCCCTTAAGATGAATCTCGTCCTCGAGATTCGGGTTGGCTAGAAAATAGGTGTGGGTGGTCCTTCCGTAGATCATCCTCTCGTTCCCAGGTGGCTTCATCCTCGGTATGTGGCTCCACTGAACTTTGCAAAACTTGATAACCTTGCTGCGAGTAACTCGGCTGGCAAACTCGAGAATCTTGATAGGTTTCTCCTCATAAGTCAAATCATTGTCCAACTGAATCGCTTCCAAGGGCACTGTATCTCTCAGAGGAATATTGGCCATCTCAGCATGACACTTCTTCAACTGAGAAACGTGAAACACATCATGAACTCCTGACAGTCCTTTGGGTAACTCCAACTTGTAAGCAACCTCTCCCATGCGTTCCAAAACACGGTATGGTCCTACAAATGTCGGGGCTAACTTTCCCTTAACTCCAAAACGTTTCACTCCTCGCAAAGGTGACACTTGCAGATATGCTCTGTCTCCGATTTCATAGACTACCTCCTTGCATTTTGAATCTGCATAACTCTTCTGTCGGGACTGAGCTACCTTCAGTCTATCTCTAATCAGCTTAACCTTCTCTTCAGACTCCTTAATCAAATCCGGTCCAAACAACTGGCGGTCTCCAACTTCATCCCATATCAACGGTGTTCGGCATCTTCTTCCATACAGGGCTTCGAACGGTGCCATCTTCAAACTGGCCTGGTAGCTATTGTTGTATGAAAACTCCGCGTATGGCAAGTTATCATCCCAACTAGATCCATAATCTAGCGCACAAGCTCTCAACATGTCCTCCAGAATCTGATTGACTCTCTCGGTCTGTCCATCTGTCTGCGGGTGAAAAGCGGTACTGAACTCCAGCCTGGTTCCCAGAGTCTGGTGCAGCTGGTGCCAAAACTTTGAAGTAAACTGTGTTCCTCTATCTGATACGATGGTCCTCGGAACTCCGTGCAGACATAGGATCCTGGTCATGTATATCTTGGCCAACTTTGCACTGGTATAAGTGGTTTTAACTGGGATAAAGTGAGCCACTTTGGTCAAGCGATCAACTACTACCTAGATAGAATCATATCCCGATCGGGTCTTGGGTAATCCGGTGATAAAATCCATGCCAAGCTTGTCCCACTTCCATTCGGGTATCGGCATAGGCTGCAGTAGTCCTGCTGGCTTCTGATGTTCTGCCTTCACTCTTTGACATACATCACATACCGCTACATACTCAGCTATATCCTTCTTCATACCAGTCCACCAGAAACACTCCTTCAAATCCAAATACATCTTGGTGTTTCCGGGGTGTATCGAGTATGGCGAGTCATGAGCTTCCTGAAGTATCAACTTCCTGATCTCTGCATTATATGGCACATATACACGGTCCTCAAAACACAAGGTGTCGTGTTCATCCTCACAAAAACCTTTGGCTTTTCCTTCACTCATCTTCTCCTTTATCTCGGCAATTTCCTTGTCATCCTTCTGAGCTTCACGAATCTTTCCCATCAATGTAGACTGAACTTCCATCGCTGCAACAAAACCTCTAGGAACAATCTCCAAATGAAGCTCCCTGAGATCTTTTGCTAATTCCTATGGCAATCTGTGACAGCCTGATTTTTGGCCCTTTCTTTTTCTTTTGTTTCTCCGAGGTTTTTGCCTGAGTTTTCTTTTTCCGTGGCTTTGTGGTCTGGAAACTGAAGAAGATGCCCTCTTCTTTGTTTCCAGAGTGGCTTGTCATTCCCAAATCTTTCCCTAGACCCTGTCATTTTCATCCTAGCCCAAATCCCAATATTCTTTTTATTGGGAATATTCCTTTTCTATTAAAGGAATAACTCATATTGCCTTAGGTTGTGAAGCAACCTATATTTCCATCACTCCATAAATTCCCAAATAATTCTCATAAATTGTTTGGGTCATATATTGATCAAATATGGCAAAACTGTTCATTGCCATGTTCAAAAATAATCCTCCAATAATTCATTTCCTATTCTGCCCTAAATGGCACATTGTGAAGCAAGTGTCATTTTCCTTTGCGCAATTGACCTCAAACTCTTTGGACGTCTTTTCATGTCCATATCATTGCCCCATGCCAAAATACAACCTCATTTGCCTAGTAATTATTTAATTATGATTTTCCAAAGTTTCTGTCCAGAAAGAAGCTTTGTGAAGGAGGTACAAGCTAGGCATATCCAAATGAGTTGCCATTTTGCATGGTCCTTCATATCATCATATCATGGCCCTCCACCAAAGTTGAGCTCATGTCATGCCACCATGTGAGCTCATCTTCAATTCTTAGTTTCTGGTCAAAATTTCAGTTTGTGAAGCAAGTATATTTTATCTTGCTCCATTATGGCTGCCAATTTTTTAGACCTTCTGGTATCCATATAACTTCCCCCCACCAAGTTGTGGCTCAAACCCTTTGACCATTTGCCCTGTGGAATTTTTCCAAGTTTCTGGTCAGAATAAATCTTTCTGAAGCAAGTGCTATTTTGGTTCATCCAAATGGCATGAAACTCCTTGGGAATCTTAATATCTTCAAATCATTGGGCCATAACCATTTTCAGCTCAATTGATGCAACTATGTGAGTGCATCATCCAAATTCCCATTTCTGTCCATTATGGCACTTTCTACAGCAACCACCCTCTAAACTCCTCCTCTTAGTCTGGATTTTGGTGATCAGCATCACCTTAGTGTGTGATCATCACCAGACAAACTCTTTACCATGTTACCAAGCTGGTTTAACCACAGCAAGTTACAAACACCTTCTTACTGATTTACTTTTGGAGCTAAGTGCAAATCTCTTCTTGGCCCCTGGACCGATTTATTTCTTTAGTTGGACTAAGGGCACCAAGGTCCATCCATTGGACATGGTTGGCCACGCCAAGGAGCGCCGCTTGCGCCAGTGCGCGTGGTCATCACGCTTGCGTCATGGCTGCAGGCGTGCTCTGGCTGTTCCGGCCACTATGCTCGTCTCCTCCCTCCTTGTCTCGACCTCAAACCATGTCTATTAGCTGCCCCGTGAGCCTCTGCATCGCCCTGCATCACTGCTTCGTCGTGGTTCGCCATGAATGCGTCGCTAGGTCCATGCCCGTGCCATGCCCAACCATTGCCCTCCATTAATGCTTGGTCGGGAGCTCGCCCGTGAGCTCGAGAAGCCTCCCCGCGGCTATATAAGCGTGCCCCGAGCCCTCCCGCAGCTCATCCATCCCTCCCTCGCCTCATTTGCCCTCTGGAATCGCCAAATCTCGCTGTTCTTTGCCATGCTCATCTCGGCCATCGCCGGAGTTCGCTCCTCCCCGATGTGCCTAGCCCTCCCCTCGCCATTCCAACTTGTCCCCCGCGTTCCCCTCACGCCCGCAGCTCACCCCAACCACTTTCCCATCGCCGGAGAGCACCGTGGTCGTGTTCCTCGAGCTCGGCCGCCGCCTCCACCGTTCGGCCTCCACCCCGTCCGGCCGGTCCAAGCCCTCCCACTCCCTCCGGACTCCACCATTGCCTCCCCCACGTCCCGAGGAACCACCCCACACCCTCAGCCCTCGCCGGAGTGCCCTGGTCGCCGGCAACCACCTCCACCCGCGCCTCTCTGTGCTCCTCGGGTTGCCGCCGTTCGCCATCTCCCCGCGCCTCCCCAGCGCCTCCTAGCCATGGGAACAGGTGCACGAGGCCCCTGCGACCCCGCTGGTGTGCTCGACCGGGCCGGAGCTGGCCTGAGCCGGCCGCCACGTCACCGGCAGCGCGGCCCCTCTCCTGCTTCTTCTGTCCTGCACGGGGGAGCAACAGGAGCAAGAAGACGAGTGTGGCTCGGCCCCTCCCCTGCGCGCGGGACCCCCTCGTCAGCCACCCTGAAGCCGGCCCCGCCTCTGCCACGTCACGTAAGTGACAACGTATTTTCCAAGAAATACGTTTTCTTGTTCTAAAGGCGTATTTCCATCTTCTTTTGCTCAAAATACGTTTTCTCTTCTGGAAAACGTATTTTCCTCTACTGCGGTCCAGAAGGCGTTTTCTCCGTTCTCAAAGCATATTTCTGATTTTGCGCCTCTGCCTTATCCACTCAGGGACCCGTTGGTGATAATTTTTTACAGATTAGTCCCTGCTCTTCCACCCTTCACAACTCCGCAACCGTAACTCCAAATGAGGTGATTCCAAAGCCTATTTCTTCGTTTCGTCGAGCATGTTCTGTTGGTCATGCTTTCACTATGGTTTGACCCTGTGAAAATGAACTTTTTGCCCTTGCACGTAAATAGCCCCTCCGAGAGAGAACTGTTTCCAGCAAATCTTTCCGCGGCTTCACCGCACTTCTCCCCGGTGCCTTCTTCAACGCCAGGCAAGCCACAATACCCACTTGCATGATAGTCATGCAGTAGCCATGGTTTTCAACTTGAATCTTTATTAAATGTTTGCTTGTTGAAAATATGGTTATCGTTGCTCCGATGATGTTTAGATTTGCATGCTCACTTTTGTGCTATGTTGTCTTGTACTCTGTTATCATGTTCTACATGCTAGTATTTCCTTTCATATATTTATGCTTGCTAGTAGTACATATTTATGTACTGATGATGTTCATGCTAGTCAGTATGTCGTGCTCAGTGGATATGATTCATTGTTGATATGGTGGATAGTATGTGATACCGTCATGATTATGTTGATATCATGTTCATCCATTGTAATTTGCATCATGTTATTTTATCATGGCTCAGCATATTTGCATTCAAGTTAACCGGATTAAATTGAACTTGAACAACTGTTGGCTGAGTCATGGTGCCGCTGAATCGATGCTGACCAGTGCAACCACGCTTACCGGTATGGGACGGTCCTAACTGGGTCTATTGTTGTGCCTCTCGCCGGTGCCTCCAATGAGGGAAGGTTATGGGCGCGCGCTACCCTGATCAGGTAGGCGGACATAAGCCTTGTGTGCTTGTTGTTGAGTTAGTTTTGGATCCGGGTCCCAGAGTGGGACTGGCCACGAAGGTGGTCGTTGTGTCTTTGGTAGACAAGGGGCCACCCATGACTTAGCCCAGAGGGGAGTGAGTCGGAGTGGCCGGGAGAGTGTCATGGCAGTAGATCGGTTTTGTCGGAACACCGTTGGTCCACCCGAATGGGAGTGCGAGGCCATGGGTTCCGTAGTGTGGGTATAGTGTACTAACCTCTGCAGAGTGTATATTAAATCTATCGATAGCCACGCCCGCGGATAAGGGCCCAGGTCGAAAGTAGGTCACACCATGAGTCAACAGTAATAAGAATAACTTGATTAATGAAAACTCGTGGTTGTGATCGCCGTAAGGATCACGGGCCAAGTGTTGGTCGTGGTTGTGATCGCCGTAAGGATGACGGGCCAAGTGTTGGTCGTGGTTTTGATCGCCGTAAGGATCACCGTGGTATCAAGGATACCGAGTTGTTGGATATTCGTGATATTGTGCGAGAATCATGGGTAAAGATCAAGCTCCTTGTGGTCATTTAATGATCACTACAGTATTGTTTATACCAAGCTTGATTTGATCCTGAGATGACCGTGTGATGTCCGAGGTTGGTAAGTGATGCATGCGTTGGTTACAAGGTAGCCCGAGCAGAATAACTGGTGCATATAGTGTCATCATGTTGCATGCTAGTATGGTTAGATTAATATGTTCATGTTGTGTTAGCTGTATCATGTTTATGTTGGTCATGCCATGTTATTCTGATGATATCATGATAATTCCTGTTTAACCTGTAATTGCCATGCTGTTGTTTGTCTTGAATGCTTCTGGTTATTGTGAGCTTGCAAGTACATTCAATGTACTGACCTAGCGTGTCATGCCAGTTTGCAGGTCATGCCGGATTTGATTGCTTGCTTCTCGTGGTTTCCGTTCGTGCGAGCTAGGATAAGCGTTCCAGCTAGAGTCCCTCCGGAGTGGAGTTCACCGCCGTCGCCGTTGTTCTGCTGCTAGAGTTATTCCGCTGCTTCGAGTTGTTCTGCTGCTTGCATAGAGCAACTGAGGATGGCGTAGTGTCGCCGTACCGATGTTATTCATTGTAATATCAGAGACCTTGTACTCATATTCGTGTAATAATAAAGAGCTGGTTTGTTCTATGCTAAGCAGTGCCGTATTCCAGAAGACTTCATCTCGATCTTTGGGCTGGAATACGGGGCGTTCCGATTTTCTCTGAGCCGGGGTGCAACAGGCTTGGTATCAGAGCAGGTCTGGCTGTAGGATGCCCTAGACCGCGCGAACGTTAGAAAGCGGTAGTATAGACCCCAGTTTGTTTGTTGCACTTGATTGCTGCATTTGTTTGTCGCATAGCATGCATATAGATTATTATTTTGTTACTAACGGTTTATCTGGTGAGTGTAGCTGGCATCGGTTCGGATCCACTACAGCTCAACCTTTGCATTTCTCTAGTTCCTTTTCTTTCGGTGTTTGGTGTCATTTCTGTCCCAGCAGAGTGATGCCAAGTGATCCCGACACTATTTGCAAAAATGGTGCTCAGGCATCGCGCCGATGTCTTTCTTTCAGTCCCGTCTATCGTTTCGGTGATGGACATGCTTCTATCCCGGATCGTTCTTTTATTTTGTCGTGTTGGCAACCCTTAATGATCTTAGTTATCAAGAAAGGGCAATGTCAGCAACCTCAGCTTTTCCCCGCTATCCTATTTCTTGGATGAGTACGGATCTTTTTCCGTCCGCTTGATAATAATGTGGTTGCGACCTTCGTGTCCCACTGCATGATTACCGAGTACGTCCTTACCTCCAAGCTAGTTCAGGTTGCCACCTGGCTAAGCTGGCACTTGGTGTAGTGCTGTTTACACCAATTCTTCCACACATTTATTCGTCCTCGTGCACATCGTCACAACATATTAGACCGCAATACCGGAGTTTCCGCGAGATTTGTGTGCTTAGGTGTGCATGCAAATTATTGTGTGAGTAGCAGTAATATGTGATGATTGCTTGATTAATTATATTAGTAGAATGCTTGTGTGCTTTTGTTTTAGTCGTTTCTTTTGTTCCTTTCTTTGGGCCTTCAGTGTTACAAAATTTTCCCCTATTAAAGTTGCTCGTCAGCCGACACTGGACCCGAAGAGTCAGCAAGAAATGCATATATTTGGAAACTTAGCTAAACAGAATGGAATTATCAGCTGACTGCAGTGAAATTGGGAATATCTTGTCGGGATGCAAAAGAAATCCTGGATGGACCGTCAGTATCAAGTTTGCATTAGCGTGCACACATCAGAACAAAATGATTAAATCAGCAAGAAGATAAATTGTGTGCAAGGTTGACAGAATATTATCAAAGGTATGGCTCAGATACAAGTTTAATTGTTCGTTGAGGATGAGTTTGGAACTCGATGTACCTGGAAGCAAGCAAAAATATGGCATATACTCAGAAAGGAGGATGGTCCAGTAAAACCCTGTTTCATACAAGAAATCAACCTCAGAAATATTAAAATGGTATGTATATGTGGAAATCGGTCCGCATATCACAATAAGAAGCTTCTGGTGTAAGCAACCCAATCTTCCCTCGCAAAATACCAGTGAAGCTTCCAAGGCAAGATTCATCTATCTTCCTCAGTACGATACATGGATGATTTCCCGCGCAAGGTACTCTGCCTTCTTCAGTAAGCAACCGTGAAGACTTTCGGCATAAGGTCCCGAGTCTTTTCCCCCAGCAAAGTCTTTAAGGGGGTAAGCTTCTGAAGCACGATATTCAGTCTTCTTCAGCAAGCTGTCTGATGAAAGTTTCAAGCACAAGCCAGCCAGTCTTCCTAAGTAAGACATTGGTACAAGGTAGTACACTGTGAATTGACAACATATGGCAGTGAATCCCAAGGATCAGATCCGCAACATTTTGGTCTGAAGCAAGAATCAGTCAGAATACACGTCTGTCTCGGGAATCAGATTCTCATATATATGCGGTGAGCATACCACCGAGATCTTACAAGTCACTCGGATGAGGATATGAAAACCACGTGAGGATGGTTAATAGAAGAAAGCCTGTATACACCACAGTGTGACAAAGGATTATGAGAATTGACGACATCAATGAGCTCCATACAAGTACTTGTGAACTGGAAAATTATCCTGATGAGCCCTTGTCCCCTTTTTCTCCAATGACGGCACCACGCCTGTGATCTGAGCTGTTTCTAGCTATCCGGGATGGATGCCTATTTTTGTTTCTCTCTTCAACGACTGTCACGAGTCTGAGCTGCTTTTCGGCCGTCTCGTACAGCTGTTGAGTTTCTTTTTGTGACAGTATCCCTATACCTGCTTTTTGGCTATTTTAGGGAGCTGCCACCTTCTTCTTATCGACCCGGTCTCGTGCTCTGAGCTGCTTTTCGTCCGTCCTGAGCCGTGGTTGAGTTATTTCAGTAATGTCCTAGATCTGAGTGGTAACGACCATTCTGGTGGCTACTGATTTATTTGCCGATTTCTTGCAAGGGTTTCGGATGATCATTTCCCAACAATCAGAACTTGAGAGGTGTTGAACCTGCCATTTAAGGGGTTACCCTGTCAGAAAAATGAGGATAAGCTACGATTGCCGAAAAATTGCACCGACAGTACCTATGGTCATACAAAGAAACAATATGGCCCAGCTCTTTCATCCAAAGATCCAGACCAAGAAAACAAAAATGAAGGAGCAAGACCAGCGATGTAGGTATGAAAATTGTTGCATAACCCCCATGGTGCAGATCCCCGGACAGTCTAAGTCAGTATTGATCCACATGGATATGCCTACAGCATGAGTAATCGGCATGAGGAATAACAGTCTGGAAGCCTGAGTCCTCACTTATATGAATCATCATGGATAGCCTGTCGTGAACAAAATTTTCCGTCAGAAACACCGTCAGCCAAGTCTGCAGATATTATCATACAGGCCAAACCCTTTATGCTGGCTGCGACAGGAGACAATCAAATATTTGGTACGGATCCGATACTGACGACAGTGGAACCGGTTAAGATGATTCAGAAACTTCTGCGATGTGTCAGAATCTGTCAGGAAACAGTTATGTTTTAACTCACTGTTTGGAACCCAAAGGACCTGCATTTAGTGGAGAAACCCAATGCAATGAGTTAGAGCTTGAGTTTTCATCAGAAAATTCTGATCATCATTACATGAAAGGTTTTCAGTGCCAGGTGGCACACCCAACGGAAATCACTCCTGGACTTGTGAGACAGACATATATTTCAGTTGTGAAAATTAATCACAGTCAGCTAGTCAGCAGATCTAAAAAGAAATTGGAGCCTGTATAAGCATGAACAAGCAAGGGAAGATCCGTCGGAATATGGACATATTAAAGCGAACCACCCCAGGGCCAGTCAGATAAAAATTTAATGGGAACAACAATAAAGGAAAAAAGGGATACCCGAGTTGGAAACGGTTTCCTTAAGTCAGAATATTCATACTTGTTCCCTGAACAACCAAATCTCGAGGACGAGATTTCTTTAAGGGGGTAAGGTTTGTGACATCCTGATTTTTGGCCCTTTCTTTTTCTTTTGTTTCTCCGAGGTTTTTGCGTGAGTTTTCTTTTTCCGTGGCTTTGTGGTCTGGAAACTGAAGAAGATGCCCTCTTCTTTGTTTCCAGAGTGGCTTGTCATTCCCAAATATTTCCCTAGACCCTGTCATTTTCATCCTAGCCCAAATCCCAATATTCTTTTTATTGGGAATATTCCTTTTCTATTAAAGGAATAATTCATATTGCCTTAGGTTGGGAAGCAACCTATATTTACATCACTCCATAAATTCCCAAATAATTCTCATAAATTGTTTGGGTCATATCTTGATCGAATATGGCCAAACTTTTCATTGCCATGTTAAAAATAATCCTCCAATAATTCATTTCCTATTCTGCCCTAAATGGCACATTGTGAAGCAAGTGTTATTTTCCTTTGCCCAATTGACCTCAAACTCCTTGGACATCTTTTCATGTCCAGATCATTTCCCCATGCCAAAATGTAACCTCATTTGCCTAGGAATTATTTAATTATGATTTTCCAAAGTTTCTGTCCAGCAAGAAGCTTTGTGAAGGAGGTACAAGCTAGGCATATCCAAATGAGTTTCCATTTTGCATGATCCTTCATATCATCATATCATGGCCCTCCACCAAAGTTGAGCTCATGTCATGCCTCTATGTGAGCTCAGCTTCAATTCTTAGTTTCTGGTCAAAATTTCAGTTTGTGAAGCAAGTATATTTTATCTTGCTCCATTATGGCTGCCAAGTTTTCTAGACCTTCTAGTGTCCATATAACTTCCCCCCACCAAGTTGTGGCTCAATCCCTTTGACCATTTCCCCTGTGGAATGTTTCCAAGTTTCTGGTCAGAATAAATCTTTCTGAAGCAAGTGCTATTTTGGTTCACCCAAATGGCATGAAACTCCTTGGGAGTCTTAATATCTTCAAATCATTGGGCCATAACGATTTTCAGCTCAATTGATGCAACTATGTGAGTGCACCATCCAAATTCCCATTTCTTTCCATTATGGCACTTTCTACAGCAACCACCCTCTAAACTCCTCCTCTTAGTCTGGAGTTTGGTGATCAGCATCATCTTAGCGTTTGATCATCACCAGACAAACTTTTTGCCACGTTACCAAGCTGGTTTAACCACAGCAAGTTACAAACACCTTCTTACTGATTTACTTTTGGAGCTATGTGCAAATCTCTTCTCTGCCCCTGGACCGATTTATTTCTTCAGTTGGACTAAGGTTACCAAGGTCCATCCACTGGAGATGGTTGGCCACTCCAAGGAGCGCCACTTGCGCCAGTGCGCGTGGTGATCACGCTTGCGTCATGGCTGCAGGCGTGCTCTGGCTTGTTCCGGCCACTATGCTCGTCTCCTCCCTCCTCGTCTCGACCTCAAACCATGTCTATTAGAATGACCCGTGAGCCTCTGCATCGCCCTGCGTCGCTACTTCGTCGTGTTTCGCCATGAATGCGTCGCTAGGTGCATGCCCGTGCCATGCCCAACCACTGCCCTCCATTAATGCTTGATCGGGAGCTCGCCCGTGAGCTCGAGAAGCCTCCCCGCGGCTATATAAGCGTGCCCCGAGCCCTCCCGCAGCTCATCCATCCCTCCCTCGCCTCATTTGCCCTCTGGAATCGCCAAATCTCGCTGTTCTTTGCCGTGCTCGTCTCGGCCATCGCCGGAGTTCGCTCCTCCCCGGTGTGCCTAGCCCTCCCCTCGCCATTCCAACTTGTCCCCCGCTTTCCCCTCACGCCCGTAGCTCACCCCAACCACTTTACCATCGCCGGAGAGCACCGTGGTCGTGTTCCTCGAGCTCGGCCGCCGCCTCCACCGTTTGGCCTCCACCCTGTCCGGCCGGTCCAAGCCCTCCCACTCCCTCCGGACTCCACCACTGCCTCCCCCACGTCCCGGGGAACCACCCCACGCCCTCATACCTCGCTGGAGTGCCCTGGTCTCCGGCAACCACCTCCACCCGCGTCTCTCTGTGCTCCTCGGGTCGCCGCCGTTCGCCGTCTCCCCGCGCCTCCCCAGCGCCTCCTAGCCGTGGGAACGGGTGCGCGAGTCCCCTGCGACCCCGCCGGTGTGCTCGTACGGGCCGGAGCTGGCCTGAGCCGGCCGCCACGTCGCCGGCAGCGCGGCCCCTCCCCTGCTTCTTCTGTCCTGCACGGGGGAGCAGCGGGAGGAAGAAGACGAGCGTGGCTCGGCCCCTCCACTGCGCGCGGGACCCCCTCGTCAGCCACCCTGAAGCCGGCCCCGCCTCTGCCACGTTACGTAAGTGACAACGTATTTCCAAGAAATAATTTACTTGTTCTGAAGGCGTATTTCCATCTTCTTTTGCTCAAAATATGTTTTCTCTTCTGGAAAACGCATTTTCCTCTACAGCGGTCCAGAAGGCGTTTTCTCTGTTCTGAAAGCGATTTTCAGATTTTGCGCCTCTGCCTTATCCACTCAGGGACCCGTTGGTGATAAATTTTTCACAGATTAGTCCCTGCTCTTCCACCCTTCACAACTCCGCAACCGTAACTCCAAATAAGGTGATTCGAAAGCCTATTTCTTTGTTTCGTCGAGCCCGTTCTGTTGGTCATGCTTTCACTATGGTTTGACCATGTGAAAATGACCTTTTTGCCCTTGCGCGTAAACAGCCCCTCAGAGAGAGAACTGTTTCCGGCAAATCTTTCCGCGGCTTCACCGCACTTCTCCCCGGTGCCTTCTTCATCCCCAGGCAAGCCACAATACCCACTTGCATGATAGTCATGCAGTAGCCATGGTTTTCAACTTGAATCTTTATTAAATGTTTGCTTGTTGAAAAGATGGTTATCGTTGCTCCGATGATGTTTAGATTTGCATGCTCACTTTTGTGCTATGTTGTCTTGTACTCTGTTATCATGTTCTACCTGCTAGTATTTCCTTTCATATATTTATGCTTGCTAGTAGTACATGTTTATGTACTGGTGATGTTCATGCTAGTCAGTATGTCGTGCTCAGTGGATATGATTCATTGTTGATATGGTGGATAGTATGTGATACCGTCATGATTATGTTGATATCATGTTCATGCATTGTAATTTGCATCATGTTATTTTATCATGGCTCAGCATATTTGCATTCAAGTTAACCGGATTAAATTGAACTTGAACAACTGTTGGCTGAGTCATGGTGCCGCTGAATCGATGCTGACCAGTGCAACCACGCTTACAGGTATGGGACGGTCCTAACTGGGTCTATTGTTGTGCCTCTCGCCGGTGCCTCCAATGAGGAAAGGTTATGGGCGCACGCTACCCTGATCAGGTAGGCGGACATAAGCCTTGTGTGCTCGTTGTTGAGTTAGTTTTGGATCCGGGTCCCAGAGTGGGACGGGCCACGACGGTGGTCGTTGTGTCTTTGGTAGACACGGGGCCACCCATGACTTAGCCCAGAGGGGAGTGAGTCGGAGTGGCCGGGAGAGTGTCATGGCAGTAGATCGGTTTTGTCGGAATGCCGTTGGTCCACCCGAATGGGAGTGCGAGGCCATGGGTTCCGTAGTGTGGGTACAGTGTACTAACCTCTGCAGAGTGTATATTAAATCTATCGATAGCCGCGCCCGCGGATAAGGGCCCAGGTCGAAAGTAGGTCACACCATGAGTCAACAGTAATAAGAATAACTTGATTAATGACAACTCGTGGTTGTGATCGCCGTAAGGATCACGGGCCAAGTGTTGGTCGTGGTTGTGATCGCCGTAAGGATCATGGGCCAATTGTTGGTCGTGGTTTTGATCGCCGTAAGGATCACCGTGGTATCGAGGATACCGAGTTGTTGGATATTCGTGATATTGTGCGAGAATCATGGGTAAAGATCAAGCTCCTTGTGGTCATTTAATGATCACTACGGTATTGTTTATACCAAGCTTGATTTGATCCTGAGATGATCGTGTGATGTCCGAGGTTGGTAAGTGATGCATGCGTTGGTTACAAGGTAGCCTGAGCAGAATAAGTGGTGCATATAGTGTCATCATTTTGCATGCTAGTATGGTTAGATTAATATGTTCATGTTGTGTTAGCTGTATCATGTTTATGTTGGTCATGCCATGTTATTCTGATGATATCATGATAATTCCTGTTTAACCTGTAATTGCCATGCTGCTGTTTGTCTTGAATGCTTCTGGTTATTGTGAGCTTGCAAGTACATTCAATGTACTGACCTAGCGTGTCATGCCAGTTTGCAGGTCATGCCGGATTTGATTGCTTGCTTGTCGTGGTTTCCGTTCGTGCGAGCTAGGATAAGCGTTCCAGCCAGAGTCCCTGCGGAGTGGAGTTCACCACAGTCGCCGTTGTTCCGCTACTAGAGTTATTCCGCTGCTTCGAGTTGTTCTGCTGCTTGCATAGAGCAACTGAGGATGGCGTAGTGTCGCCGTACCGATGTTATTCATTGTAATATCGGAGACCTTGTACTCATATTCGTGTAATAATAAAGAGCTGGTTTGTTCTATGCTAAGCAGTGTCGTATTGCAGAAGACTTCATCTCGATCTCTGGGCTGGAATACGGGGCGTTCCGGTTTTCTCTGAGCCGGGGTGCCACACAATCCTCCGCTCACGAGGGTATTGGCATAACTCTTCCGGCTCAAAGCGTCTGCTACGACATTGTCCTTTCCTGGATGATAGTGCAACTTCATATCATAATCCTTTATGAGCTCCAACCATCTCCGCTGCCTGAGATTCAGCTCCTTCTGAGTAAAAATGTACTTCAAACTCTTGTGATCCGTATACACATCACAACGGTTTCCAATAAGAAAGTGTCTCCAAGTCTTGAGCGCATGCACTACAGCTGCTAACTCCAAGTCATGCGTGGCATAATTCAACTCATGCGGTCGAAGTTGACGTGAGGCACATGAAACAAATCTTCCGTTCTGCATAAGCACTCCTCCAAGTCCTAAGCGAGAGGCGTCGCAATACACTTGGAAATCCTTGCGTATATCCGGCAGAATCAGTACTGGGGCTGTAGTCAAACGTTTCTTCAACTCCTAGAAACTTGCTTCACATTCTTCAGTCCAATGGAACTTGGTGTCCTTATTCAACAATGCCGTCATAGGTTTCGCAATCTTGGAGAAATTCTTAATAAATCTCCGATAGTATCCCGCGAGTCCAATAAAACTGCGGATTTCTCCAACTGAGGTGGGTGCCAACCACTCAGTGACTGACTGGACCTTGGTAGGATCCACTACTATACCTTCTCCTGATATAACATGTCCAAGAAATCCAACTTCCTTCAACCAAAACTCACATTTGCTGAACTTGGCATATAACTGGTGTTCCCTGAGCTTCTCGAGAACTAAACGCAAATGCTCCTTGTGTTCCTCTTCATTCTTCGAGTATACCAAGATATCATCTATGAACACCACGAGAAACTTATCCAAGAACTCCATGAACACCTTGTTCATCATACTCATGAGATAGGCAGGGGCGTTAGTCAGTCCAAATGACATAACCGTATACTCATATAGCCCGTACCTTCTGGTGAATGCTGTTTTTGGTATATCCTTTTCTCGAATCTTCAGCTGGTGATATCCTGATCGCAGATCGATCTTCGAAAACACTTTTGCTCCTTGCAGTTGGTCAAACAAATCATTGATCATCGGTAGTGGGTACTTGTTCTTGATTGTCACTTCATTCAACACACGATAATCCACAACCATCCTTAACGATCCATCCTTCTTCTCAACCAAGAGCACTGGGGCTCCCCATGGTGATGAACTTCGTCGAATGTAACCTTTCTCTAATAACTCCTTAATCTGCTTCTTGATCTCTTCTAGATCATTTGCGGGCATCCGGTATGGTCTCTTTGATATTGGTCCGGTGCCTGGCAATAGTTCTATCAAAAACTCAATGTCTCGATCTGGCGGCATGCCTGGTAACTCTTCTGGAAATATGTCTGGGTAATCCTTGACTACATGCACTTCCTCCTGAACAACTCCCGTGAGAGAATTTACTTGGGTCCTCCTAGGCGCATGCCTAGATACATACTTGATCCTTTTTCCCTTCGGGGTGGTGAGTAAAATTGACTTACTCGCGCAATCGATGTTTCCCCCATACATCGATAGCCAATCCATACCTAGTATCACATCCAATCCTTGTGACTCCAAAATTATCAGGTCTGAGGGGAAAACATGGCTTCGAATGGTCAATGGCATCTGAAAACATCCTTGACTTGCCATATACTCTGCTCCTGGTGAGCTTACTAACATAGGTGTCCTAAGTACTTTAGTGGGCAACTTATACTTATCCACGAATCCCCTTGAAATGTATGAATGCGATGCACCAGTATCAAAAAGAACAATTGCAGTAAATGGCTTAACCAAAAACTTACCGATAACTGCATCTGGCTGCTCTTCAACTTCCTCCACGTTCACGTGGTTCACTTGCCCCCTGTTGAAAGGGTTGGGCTTCTTCCCAGAGCTTCCATTGCCATTACCATTCTTTGCTTCAGGGCACTCAGTGGCATAGTGTCCAGTCTTCCCGCACTTGAAACAAGTAATGTGACTTAGGTCCTTCTTGGCGGGTGTGGCTGGATTGGAGCGGTTCTGATTACTGCTTGCTCCACTCCCATTCCCATTCTTGGGGCCATTGTGGTTGTGCGAGCTAGCTCCATTGTGAGTGTGGCCTCCATGGTTATGGGTAAGTCCTGCCGAGTTCGGGGTGAAACGAGGCTTCTGTTGAGCTCCAAAATTGTACTTTCCTTGTCCATACTTCGTCTTGCGGCTCTCAATCTGCTGCTACTTCCCTTCCATCATAAGAGCCTTGTCTACCAGCTCCTGGTAGTTGTTAAATGTTGACACCATCAACTGCATGCTCATCTCATCATTCAGCCCTTCCATAAACTTCACCTGCTTCGCGACATCTGTGGCCACATCATCAGGGGCATACCGAGATAGCTTACTAAACTCCTCCACGTACTGAGCCACAGTACGATTTCCCTGGCACAAGTTGCGAAACTCACGCTTCTTCATGCTCATAGCTCCAGTTGAGACATGGGATGTGCGGAACGCTTGCTGAAACTGATCCCAAGTGATATTGGCTATAGGGAAAGTGGCTGTGTAATTCTCCCACCATGAAGGTGCTGGTCCATCCAATTGGTGTGCGGCAAAACGCACATTCTCAGCATCTGTGCAGCCTGCGGTGGTCAACTCCCTTCCAATCTTGCGTAGCCAGTCATCAGCAACTATTGGCTCGGTGCTACTAGAAAACACCGGCGGCTGTAACCTCAGAAAACGGGCTAAGTTGTCAACTGGAGGCAGGTTGTTGTTGTTGTTGTTGTTGTTGTTGTTGTTGTTGTTGTTGTTGTTGTTGTTGTTGTTGTTGTTGTTGTTGTTGTTGTTGTTGTTGTTGTTGTTGTTGTTGTTGTTGTTGTTGTTGTTGTTGTTGTTGTTGTTGTTGTTGTTGTTGTTGTTGTTGTTGTTGTTGTTGTTGTTGTTGTTGTTGTTGTTGTTGCCTTGGTTCTGAACTAATATCTACATCAAGGCATTCTGCTGCTGGATCAACTGGGTGATCTCAGGTGGGAAGACAAATCTGGTGTCGTGTCTCGGAGGCATCTGATGGGTTTAGAGGGGAGAGATTAGAGTAGAAAAGATGTCTAGGGAGAAAGCACTACCCATATGCACATGACACAAACACAATCATATCATATCACTCAATCAATCGAGCAAGGGCATACAATAGGTCTAGAACTATCGTTATAAAAGTGCTCGGACTACTACTATATATAGGGGGAATACTACTACTCATATGGTGGTCATCTAGAAATTTTGATCGGTGGAAGACTCCATGATATCTGCTCCAACTTCGTCTTCATAATCATCGTCACTATCATCGGGGTCGGAGTCGGTGTCGTTGATGATGATGTAGTCTTCCGAACGAATTTCCTTGGGTTCGTCGTCTTCTCCTCCTGGCGCGGGGTCTCCTAGGAATACTCCTATCTTTCTTATCAAGCCGTCATTCTTTTCCACGAGCATCATGATTTCCTCCTCATATCCATCGCGTGTAGACTTGAGTTCCTCTTCTAGCTCTGAGATCCTGGTCATTGCCTTCTTCAAGTCTATCATGCCTGCGCACATCTGGTTCTCCTGGCGTCAAATGTGTTGGTTTAATTCCTGGATGAAAGCTGCAATGGACCTGTCCTTCCTGGTGCTGATCATCTCCCATTGCTCGTCTCGCCGCCCACATATCTGATAGATAGTGTCCTTAAGATCCTTGTGATAAACTTCGCCGATGCGTCCCATGGCGATGTGGGCTGCCATGCTCTTGCCTAAACTCCAGGTTGGTGCATCGAAGGAAAACTCTATGGGCTCAGTGACTGGCGTGAATGTCCTTCATGGAACTTGAACTCGGATCATCCAGCGCTCCTCTTCTGGTAAAGTGGCGGTGTAGGTTCCGGTGAAACTTGGTATTCCAATGTTCAGGTATCTAGTGACTTCCTTCAAGTGTCGTCCAAAGGGTGTGTCTTCATCCGGTTGTGCAAACTTGTTCCTCGAGTCCGCCATCCTAAAGAGTAGAAAATGGAGAGGAGTCAGAAATGAGTAGAGAAGAGTGACCTATGGCTCATCTTAGTGGTCGTGTCCTACATTCAACCTGGCTCTGATACCATCTTGTAGCGACCCGACCTCAGACGGTCAAGTCTCTGTTCTTCAGTGTCATCCCTGGATCGGTAATGCTGACACACACAGTACTCGAATGGATTTATAACAGAGTAGCAATCACACACTTATTACATCGAATGTCTCAAAAGAGAACTTATTACAATAAATATGGCTTAAGGCCATCTAAATAAGATAATAGCGGAAGGCTTGGAAGATAAAGTGAGTCCATCAACTCCAACGGCATAGCTGAGTGCATGACAAACGACCTAGCGCACCTTACTCCTCGTCTGAAAAGTCTGCAACGTAATATGTTGCAGCCCGAAAACGGGTCAGCACATGGAATATGCTGGCAATATAACACAGTAGAGCAATGAACAGATAAATGCTATCACTACATGCATATATGGCTGGTGGAGGCTCTATGGTTGTATTGTTTTTGTGAAAAGCCAATTTTTCCCTACAACAAAGGAATAGATTTTATTTAACTATCATGGTGGTTGAAACATCATTGAGAAGGTTCCTCCAACTCAATCCCAATTAAAGTAATCATTATCAACCCAACAAATTAATTTAGAATGATGAGATCAAACCAATGATTCAAGTACCAGATACTCAAGATGTCCATAACCGGGGACACGACTAACCATGATTAGTTTGTACACTCGGCAGAGGTTTGCGCACTTTTCCCCACAAGACTCGATCTCCTCCATTGGATTTCCCGCACTACATGGTGTTTGAGAAACGGATGACCGAGACACAGTCTTTCAGAAGCATTCACTCTTTACTCTGGGTAGACAGTTACACCCACTTTCCCTCTACATCTGCTAGCCTACCACTGAAAGAGGTCACGCAACATACTCAACTATGCCAGAGCCCATAATGGCTTGTGGGTGCACACGGAAGTTTCTAGCATGAATAATCTTATGATCCCTTTGAGCCTGGGTGGCGGACCGTAGGATGATCACACGGGTACTCCGGGATATCCTAGGACAACACTGGATTCTCCAGGTGCCCACAAGCAATCCACCCAGATGTGTATTAAAGTTGCCACCTTAAGTTGAACCATTATTTAACAACTCACATCTGACATGAATTCACTCAACTCCAATCCACGTCTACGAGCATAGCATGACTATAGAAGCATAACGTAGATGTAACTCCCAGGGGTTTAATAATAAATAGGGCAATAGGTTCTACCTCATCATCTACTTCCCAAATACCCACAAGTTAATCACATCCTAATAATGCAATGTTTGAGGATTGTAACTAATGCATAAAAACTAGGT
Source organism: Aegilops tauschii subsp. strangulata (assembly GCF_002575655.3). Lineage (NCBI taxonomy): Eukaryota > Viridiplantae > Streptophyta > Magnoliopsida > Poales > Poaceae > Aegilops > Aegilops tauschii. The sequence continues at coordinate 628,267,456 of NC_053036.3, read as the reverse complement.
ATGAAAAGAGTATGATCAATGTGTTACTTGCCTTGCCGACGATCTGCAAAACCTAAAGACTCGTAGTAGCAAGCTTCGCACTCCGGGAATTCTACCGCAAACAAACAATAGCATACATAAGTAATCAAGCAAAGATGCACGGGTAAAAACTCAAATAAGAAGATCTAACCAGAAAGTTCAACTGAAGAACTCCGGTTTGCAAAAAGAATCAAATCAAACGGAGCAACGAAACTCAAACTGCGAAAGAAACAAGATCCGTTTACAAATCTGGACTAAAGTCAAATTTTACAGTACCAAAATCTTGTTCAAGTTGGTTAAACAGAAAGAGGGTTCCGATACAAAGATCTAGGCGCTTGTTTCACCTGATTTGGATAAACGAGCGAAAAGATATACTAGATCGAAGATCATGGCAGAAATCGCGATCGAAAATAATCGCGGAAAAACCCTGGAAAAAGAAAACTGACGAACAGGCTAACGAACGAACGTTCGCTGTCTGTGACTAACGGATGAACAGCGTTCGTTAAAACGAACGTACGGACGAACGTCCGCTACTTAATCGAACCGAGAAAAACCGAAAGAACCGATCTAAAAAAAGGAAACTAGGTTTTAAAAAAAACCGAGGTTTTACCTAAAAACCAAAAAAACCCGAACGGCTCCGGATCGGATCGGCGGCGGCGCCTCCGGCGGCTTCTGCGGCGGCGCGGCGAGGCGGAGGGCGACGTGGTAGCGGCACAGCAGCAGGCGGCGGCGGCGTGTGGCGGCGGTGGCAGCAGCGGCGCAAGGCGGCGGCTGGCGACTTGGGGCTCCAGGGGGGCCCCGGGCCGGCTTTTGGAGGGGAGGGTAGGCGGCTTGCGGCAGGGGGCGGGGAAGGCGTGGCCGAGTCGGCCACGACGGGCGGCGGCGTGCGGCTCGCGATCTCCGCGAGGGAGATGGTGGCGCGGGGCGGCTGGGCCAACTGGGCCTCGGCCCAGTTCGGTCCGGCGGGGAAACTTTTTTTAACATATTCCGCCGAAAATAAATCCTAGAAAAATAAATAAAAATCTAAAAATACCAAAACAGATTTTCACCATCTAAATAAAATATTTAGAACAGGGTGAACATTTTCTTGGCCCTAAAATGCAATTTCCAAAAATGCATATTTTTCTAATTCAAATAAAATTGCAATAAAATCCAAATAAACTATATTAGTTGATTTTAGTATTTTTCCTCCAATATTTCATTTATTTTGGAGAAGTCATATTATCTCCTCTCATATATTTTTAACGTGAAATATTTTCGGAGAGAAAAATAGTTAAAACCAAAGTGATCCTTGTTTCGATATTTGATAAAAATTCAAATATGAAAACGGTGAAATCCCCAACTCTCTCCGTGGGTCCTTGAGTTGCTTAGAATTTCGAGGATCACAAAAACGAAATGCAATAAAATATGATATGCATGAGTGACCTATGTATAACATTCCAAATTGAAAATTTGCGATGTTACATGATTCGTGCCAACCAAACAGACACTTTCGAAAATACCACTCATTATCGGAGGGAGACATAATAATACTGAGCTATTCTTCAATTTCCTTGCTTGCGAGATGAAAAACTGGGTATCGAACAAAGAAATCTGCTCACGGTACCTCTTACCTCAAAACTTCTATTGGATCTGGGATCAGAAGAATTCCAATTTGGTAGTGCACCTTTATAGTCACCCAGTTACGTTGTGACGTTTGATACACCCAATGCATTCCTACGGCATCCGGGAGTTGCACAATCTCATGGTCTAAGGAAATGATACTTGACATTAGAAAAGCTCTAGCAAACGAACTACATGATCTTGTGCTATGCTTAGGATTGGGTCTTGTCCATCACATCATTCTCCTAATGATGTGATCCCGTTATCAATGACATCCAATGTCCATGGTCAGGAAACCACAACCATCTATTGATCAACGAGCTAGTCAACTAGAGGCTCACTAGGGACATGTTGTGGTCTATGTATTCGCACATATATTACGATTTCCAGTTAATACAATTATAGCATGAACAATAGACAATTACCATGAACAAGGAAATATAATAATAACCCTTTTATTATTGCCTCTAGGGCATATTTCCAACAGTCTCCCACTTGCACTAGAGTCAGTAATCTAGTTACATTGTGATGAATCGAACACCCATAGAGTTCTGGGCTGATCATGTTTTGCTCGTGGAAGAGGTTTAGTCAACAAATCTGCGTCATTCAGATCCGTATGTACTTTACAAATATCTATGTCTCCATCTTGAATATATTCACGAATGGAGTTGAAGCGGCGCTTGATGTGCCTGGTCTTCTTATGAACGTTGGGCTCCTTGGCAAGGGCAACAACTCCAGTCTTGTCACAGAAGAGAGTCATCGGGCTCGATGCATTGGGAATCACTCCTAGGTCGGTGATAAAATCCTTCATCCAGACTCCTTCCTGTGCTACTTCCGAAGCAGCTATGTACTCCGCTTCACATGTAGATCCCGCCACGACGCTTTGCTTGCAACCGCACCAGCTCACTGCCCCACCATTCAAAATATACACGTATCCGGTTTGTGACTTGGAGTCATCCGTATCTGTGTCAAAGCTAGCATCGACGTAACCCTTTACGACAAGCTCTTTGGCACCTCCATAAATGAGAAACATATCCTTAGTCCTTCTCAGGTACTTCAGGATATTCTTGACCGCTGTCCAGTGTTCCATTCCGGGATCACTTTGGTACCTCCCTACCAAACTTATGGCAAGGTTCACACCAGGTCTGGCACACGTCATGGCATACATAATAGAGCCTATGGCTGAGGCATAGGGGATGCCACTCATCTTTTCTCTATCTTCTGCCGAGGTCGGGCATTGAGCTGCGCTCAATCTCACACCTTGCAATACAGGCAAGAACCCCTTCTTGGACTGATCCATATTAAACTTCTTCAATATCTTGTCAGTGTGCTTTGTGAAAGACCAATGAGGCGTCTCGATCTATCTCTATAGATCTTGATGCCTAATATGTAAGCAGCTTCTCCAAGGTCCTTCATTGAAAAACACTTATTCAAGTAGGCCTTTATGCTTTCCAAAAGTTCTATATCATTTCCCATCAATAGTATGTCATCCACATATGATATGAGAAATGCTACAGAGCTCCCACTCACTTTCTTGCAAATACAGGCTTCTCCATAAGTTTGTATAAACCCAAACGCTTTGATTCTTCATTAAAGCGAATGTTCCAACTCCGAGATGCTTGCACCAGCCCAAAGATGGAGCGTTGGAGCTTGCATACCTTGTCAGCATTCTTAGGATTGACAAAACCTTCCGGCTGCATCATATACAATTCTTCCTTAAGGAAACCGTTAAGGAATGCCGTCTACGTCCATTTGCCAGATCTCATAATCATAGAATGCGGTAACTGCTAACATGATTTGGACGGACTTTAGCATCGCTACGGGGGAGAAGGTCTCATCGTAGTCAACTCCTTGAACTTGTCGATAACCCTTAGCGACAAGCCGAGCGTTATAGACGGTCACATTACCATCCGCGTTAGTCTTCTCTTAAAGATCCACTTATTCTCTATGGCTTGCCGATCATGGGGGAAGTCCACCAAAGTCCATACTTTGTTCTCATACATGGATCCTATCTCGGATTTCATGGCTTTAAGCCATTTATTGGAATCCGGGCCCGCCATAGCTTCTTCATAGTTCGAAGGTTCACCGTTGTCTAACAACATGATTTCCAGGATAGGGTTGCCGTACCACTCTGGTGCGGAACGTGTCCTCATGGACCTACGAAGTTCAGTAGCAACGTGATCCAAAGTTTCATGATCATCATCATTAATTTCCTCTCTAGTCGGTGCAGGCACCACAAAAACATCTTTCTGTGCTGCGCTACTCTCTGGTTCAAGAGGGGGTACCTCATCAAGTTCTACTTTCCTCCCACTTACTTCTTTCGAGAGAGACTCTTTCTCTAGAAAGGATCCATTCTTGGTAACAAAGATCTTGCCTTCGGATCTGGGGTAGAAGGTATACCCAATAGTTTCCTTAGGGTATCCTATGAAGACGCACTTTTCCGATTTGAGTTCGAGCTTTTCAGGTTGAAGTTTCTTGACACAAGCTTCACATCCCCAAACTTTCAGAAACGACAGCTTAGGTTTCTTCCCAAACCATAATTCATACGGTGTCGTCTCAACGGATTTAGACGGGGCCCTATTTAAAGTGAATGCGGTAGTCTCTAAAGCATAACCCCAAAATGATAGCGGTAGATCGGTAAGAGACATCATAGATCGCACCATATCCAATAGAGTGCGATTACGACTTTCGGACACACCATTACGCTGAGGTGTTCCAGGCGGCGTGAGTTGTGACTCAAATATTCTCCTCCATGATTAGATCGTAAGAACTTTATTTTCCTGTCACGTTGATTCTCTAGCTCGCTCTGAAATTCCTTGAACTTTTCAAAGGTCTCAGACTTGTGTTTCATTAAGTAGACATACCCATATCTACTTAAGTCATCAGTGAGGGTGAGAACATAACGATAGCCACCGCGAGCCTCAACGCTCATTGGACCACATACATCAGTATGTATTATTTCCAACAAGTTGGTTGCTGGCTCCATTGTTCCGGAGAACGGAGTCTTGGTCATCTTGCCCAGGAGGCATGGTTCACACGTGTCAAATGATTCATAATCAAGAGACTCCAAAAGTCCATCTACATGGAGTTTCTTCATGCGTTTGACACCAATATGACCAAGGCGGCAGTGCCACAAGTATGTGGGACTATCATTATCAACCTTACATCTTTTGGCATTCACACTATGAATATGTGTAACATCACGTTCGAGATTCAATAAAAATAAACCATTGACCAGCGGGGCATGACCATAAAACATATCTCTCATATAAATAGAACAACCATTATTCTCGGATTTAAATGAGTAGCCATCTCGCATCAAACGAGATCCAGATACAATGTTCATGCTCAAAGCTGGTACTAAATAAAAATTATTGAGGCTTAAAACTAACCCCGAAGGTAGATGTAGAGGTAGCGTGCCGACGGAGATCACATCAACCTTGGAACCATCCCCGACGCGCATCGTCACCTCGTCCTTCGCCAGTCTCCGCTTATTCCGTAGCTCCTGTTTTGAGTTACAAATGTGAGCAACTGCACCGGTATCAAATACCCAGGAGCTACTACGAGCGCTGGTAAGGTACACATCAATAACATGTATATCATATATACCTTTTACGTTGCCGGCCTTCTTATCCGCTAAGTACTTGGGGCAGTTCTGCTTCCAGTGACCATTTCCCTTGCAATAAAAGCACTCAGTCTCAGGCTTGGGTCCATTCTTTGGCTTCTTCCCGTCAACTAACTTACCGGGCGCGGCAACTCCCTTGCCGTCCCTCTTGAAGTTCTTCTTACCCTTGCTCTCTTGAAACTAGTGGTCTTATTCACCATCAACACTTGATGTTCCTTTTTGATCTCCACCTCCGCTGATTTCAGCATTGAATATAACTCAGGAATGGACTTCTCCATCCCTTGCATATTGAAGTTTATCACAAAGCTCTTGTAGCTAGGTGGGAGCGACTAGAGGATTCTGTCAATGACCGAGTCTTCTGGAAGATTAACTCCCAGCTGAGACAAGCGGTTGTGCAACCCAGACATTTTGAGTATATGCTCGCTGACAGAACTGTTTTCCTCCATCTTACAACTGAAGAACATGTCAGAGACTTCATATCTCTCGACCCGGGCATGAGCTTGGAAAACCATTCTCAGCTCTTGGAACATCTCATATGCTCCGTGTTGCTCAAAACGCTTTTGGAGCCCTGGTTCTAAGCTGTAAAGCATGCCGCACTGAACCAGGGAGTAATCATCACTACATGACTTACAGGCGTTCGTAACGTCTTGAGTTGCTGGGAAAATGGGTGCGTCACCTAGCGGTGCTTCAAGGACATATGCTTCCTTGGAAGCTATGAGGATGATCCTCAAGTTATGGACCCAGTCCGTATAGTTGCTTCCATCGTCTTTTAGCTTGGTTTTCTCTAGGAACACGTTGAAGTTGAGGGCAACGTTAGCGTGGGCCATTGGTTTTACAAGATAGGTTGTAAAGACAATTTTAGACTAAGTTTATGATAATTAAGTTCATCTAATCAAATTATTTAATGAAATCCCACTCAGATAGACACCCCTCTGGTCATCTAAGTGATACATGATGCAAATCGACTAGGCCGTGTTCGATCATCACGTGAGATGGACTAGTCATCAATGGTGAACATCTCCATGTTGATCGCATTACTATATGACTCATGTTCGACCTTTCGGTCTCTCGTCTTCCGGGGCCATGTCTGTACATGCTAGGCTCGTCAAGTCAACCTAAGTGTTTCGCGTGGGTAAATCTGGCTTACACCCGTTCTATGCGAACGTTAGAATCTATCACACCCGATCATCACGTGGTGCTTCGAAACAACAAACCTTCGCAAGGGTGTACACCTAGGGGGAACACATTTCTTAAAATTTTAGTTAGGGATCATCTTATTTATGCTACCGTCGTTCTAAGCAAATAAGATGTAAACATGATAAACATCACATGCAAATCATAAAGTGACATGATATGGCCAATATCATCTTGCGCCTTTGATCTCCATCTTCGAGGCGCGGCATGATCACCATCGTCACCGGCATGACACCATGATCTCCATCATCGTGTCTTCATGAAGTTGTCTCGCCAACTATTACTTCTACTACTATGGCTAACGGTTAGCAATAAAGTAAAGTAATTACATGGCGTTTTTGCTGACTCGCAGGTCATACAATAAATTAAGACAACTCCTATGGCTCCTGCCGGTTGTCATACTCATCGACATGCAAGTCGTGATTCCTATTACAAGAACATGATCAATCTCATACATCACATATATATAATTCATCACATCCTTTTGGCCATATCACATCACATAGCATACCCTGCAAAAACAAGTTAGACGTCCTCTAATTGTTGTTGCATGTTTTACGTGGCTGCTATGGGTTTCTAGCAAGAACGTTTTTTACCTACGCAAAAGCCACAACGGTGATATGACAATTGCTATTTACCCTTCATAAGGACCCTCTTCATCGAATCCGATCCGACTAAAGTGGGTGAGACAGACACCAGCTAGCCACCTTATGCAATAAGTGCATGTCAGTCGGTGGAACCTGTCTCACGTAAGCGTACGTGTAAGGTCGGTCCGGGCCGCTTCATCCCACAATGCCGCCGAATCAAGATAGGACTAGTAACAGAAAGCAAATTGACCAAATCATCGCCCACAACTACTTGTGTTCTACTCGTGCATAGAATCTACGCATAGACCTGGCTCTGATACCACTGTTGGGGACATAGTAATAATTCAAAAAAAAATTCCTACATGTCACCAAGATCAATCTAGGATATGCTAGAAACGGGAGAGAGGGAGTGCATCTTCATACCCTTGAAGATCGCTAAGCGGAAGCGTTGCAAGGAACGCGGTTGATGGAGTCGTACTCACAGCGATTCAAATTGCAGAAGATCCGATCTAGCGCCGAACGGACGGCGCCTTCGCATTCAACACACGTACAGCCCGGGGACGTATCCTCCTTCTTGATCCAGCAAGGGGGGAGGAGAAGTTGAGGGAGAACTCCGGCAGCACGACGACGTGGTGGTGGTGGAGCTCGTGGTTCTCCGGCAGGGCTTCGCCAAGCTCAGTGGAGGAGGAGAAGGTGTAGGAGGGGGGAGGGCTGCGCCAGGGGTTGAGGTGCGGCTTCCCTCCCACCCCCCTCTATTTATAGGGTGAAGGGGAGAGGGGGCCGGCCCCCCTAGATGCATCTAGAGGGGGGCGGCCAAGGGGGGGTGCTTGCCCCCCAAGTTGGTGGGGGGGGCGCCCCCACCTCTAGGATTTTAACCCTAGGCGCCTTGGGACCCTTGGGGGCGCACCAGCCCACTAGGGGGGGCTGGTTCCCACCCATGTTCAGCCATCTTCCTTGGTAGCTCGCGCGTACCATATCCCCCCGCTCACTGCTCGGCCACACGAGGAGAAGCTTCTTCGCTCGCCCGCCCAAATCCACTTCCCCGCTGGCTCGCAGGCACCGAAAACCCCAATGGCAGAACCGACTGACACGCAGAGCCGCGATTGGAATTCCCTCCCCGATGTTCTCTTGGAGCATATCTGTAGTCGTATGGACCTACTCAGCACCGTCCGTCTGGCCGCATGCTCGGTGTCTTTGTACCGTCTACTCGTCTGCAACCGGCCGACTCTTTTCAAGACACCCTGCTTGCTGATGCCCGATCCTCGCAGGTGGCCCAGACACCGACTTGACGATCCTACGGAGGTTGTCGTGGTGCCCCTCGACATGCTACCACTACCCGTCCACCTGTCCTTCATGCGCGGCCACTACTGGGCGGGCATGAAGGCCAACTGGATCGTCCTCATCCACCACTCCGGTAGTCCGAGGCGTCTCGTGGATATCTACACCCAGCGAGAGATCACCCTTCCATTGTTGGATACCGCCAGCATCGAGCCTCGCGGCCCGCCGGACACTCCTGCCTACTACGCATGAGACGCGTCAAGCTTTTGGCTCGACCTCTGTTTGCAGAAAGTTGTAATCTGCGAAGTGCCCACACCATCAGAAGACTACATGGATTACAAGCTCATTGCCTTGTTTAACATGGGATTAGTCTATCTGGAATCCGGTCGCCATACATGGTTATGGCTCATCATCAATCCTGTTAAGGCAACATTTCTGTCTGATGCTATAGTGCACGATGGCATCGTTTACGCGGTCGACGCACAGATTGGCTGCCTATACTGGTGGAATCTATCATCGTGTAATTATTCTATCTCATCTCATCTTATCTTATGAATACGACTGCCTGTTCATTTTTTACAAATTTAGAATACATAGCATGTCTATAACCACATCATTGCTATATGTTCCTCTCATTTACTAGATTTTTATGACCACACATGTTATTGTTAGAGTTGATATGAGAACAATTGGCATCTAATGATTGTTAGAATACATATTATGAGCATAACATCATGATTGCTATATGTTACTCTCGTTTACAAGATTTTTATAACAACACATGTTATTGCTTAGAGTTGATATGAGAACAGTAGTAGTAAGTGCTATGGTAGAATATGAGTAGGCGTTGTCATAGTTGTTTTCCTCTCATTGTTACATGATGTTTGAACCATGACATATTGCTAGATTCCACACATACTCTGAACATGATTGTTTATTTTTTTCCTTTTGGTCTCCAATTTGAATTGTTGCAGCAGACGCAAATGCGCTGGCCTTCATGATTCCAGGACCTGGAATCATACCAGCCGATGGGTGGTGGTTTATCGCTCGTTCAGCTGACGGCGGTCATTTGATGCTCATTCGCACGTACCAAATTGACCAAACCATTACATCAAACCACATGTAGTACAATGCGTGGGGCGTTCGTGACATTGATGGCTATGGCTGCTTCGTGTTCGGGAAAGATCCCAGCTCCGTTGGGCCAGGCGTATTCAACTGGAGGCGGGTTTACAGCCTCGGCAACCACGCCTTGTTCCTTGGGCTCAATTATCTGATCATCCAACTAATCATCGATCATATCACCGGCGATGATTACCGTGCTATGCAACTTCCATTCGCGAGGGGGGACTGTGTTTACACATCATACCATGGGTTTCATGAATCACCATATCCAGAGATTCGTCGACACAGCTTGTTGCCAGATAATCTTCAGTGTGTGAAAGGCATCAAGCTTCCATGCGATGGATGGCTTTTGCAAACCCGACATGCGGCGATGTGGTTCATGCCAACAGCAAATATGCACAACTTGATTCGTGCTGATATCTAGACTGAGCCATGTATTCTGCTGCTGTAGCACGACCCTCTTTTGTTGGATATTATGTACCGTTGTTAGTTTGAAGCACTCCTCTGGTTTGAAGGATAGATACCTTCCTGGGATCAAGTGCATCCTAACTCACCTGCGTAGGATGTACTGATAATGATGATGGAGATGTTGTGCAGAAGCCATATATATCAGTTAGGCTTCATGTGCGTACTTGTTAGTTAAACCTATGTATAAATTGTGACACTAAATACAACTAGTAAGTAGTACAGTAGCAGTACTAGTATATGTCGGTCAAATTATTCATCATGTCCACACATTGAATTGACGTGACAACACGCTGCGCGTGAGGTGACACAAGAATCCCGGCGGCGTGTTCTGGTATTCTGGACTTCAGATTTGGGGTACCACTTATCTGTCGAAATCTTTCATCATTCACTTAAAACAGTCGATTGATCATACATTGAGTACCATATAACTGGAATTACCGATGCAAGTCGAAGAAGGATTGGCCGGTGCTGCCGGCTGGCGTCAAGTTCGATCCCACGGATCAGGAGCTGATCGAGCACCTTGAGGCCAAAGTGAGTGCTGACAGCGCGAGATTTCAGTCTCTCATCGATTTGTTCATACCAACCATCTACAGCGAGCACAGCATATGCTACACCCAACCTAAGAAACTTCCAGGTAAGACACCGATCGGCCGTCTACTTGCACAAACATATTCCTTTGTTTATAGCTCTATTTTTCTTTTTAGACGCAGACCTGGTGAAGTAATTACAATTTGACAGTTAATAAAAAGTGAAACAAGTGACTGTAACATGCCAAAGATGTTATGAAAATGCCAACTACGTACACTGAAACCTGTATTCCACAATACTGCAGGTATCACACTGAGTGGCCTAAGGAAGCATTTCTTCCAGCGCAATTCCAGGGCGTTAAAAAGGGGCACATGGACGCGTCGCAAGATACAGTCGGAGTGCGGCATGCACGCGATGTGGCACAAGACCGCAATACCTTGCCGGTGATGGTCAACGGCCGGCAGACGGGCAGCACAAAAGGTTCTGGTGCTGCACACCAACAAGAACTTCGACCAGCAGAGGACCAACTGGATGATGCACCAGTACCACCTCGGGGACCTGGAGCAAGAGAAGGAGCGGGAGCTGGTACTCTGCAAGATTTTCTACCAGACGAACACTAGGGCCAGGAGTAAAAAGATTATAAGTTAGTTTGGTATTGGTAGTTGTACTACCTTGTCGTCCGCAAGTTGGTATTGTTGTTAACGATCTTTTGGTATGAACTTGCATTTGCTTCCAACCATCATGCCGAGGGTCGACGTGGATATAAAGCTGAATCATTTGTTTCGAAACGAATTTTCAGGCACCTGATTTTTATTTGATGGGTAGCATAAGCACCTGCCGTTCGAATTCCCAGTTCTCCAATTTTTTCGAAACAAGTGCATGCACTTATTATCACGATAAAAAAACAATATCCGTGCTGCATCCGAGTTATCAGTCTGTACTTGCAGAATTCTCTCGTTTATTGAGCACGTATATTGTTTTTTCAGGTCAAGCAAGTTTCAACTGGGCTGTAGACTGCCTAGGGTTGGTTTTGTTTTTAACAGGCCCAGCCCATGACGACAACGGGGCACAAAGATCCAGCAGGTATCTACTGGCCTCTGGCCCGCCAGCGTTAGTTATATTTTGTCTTACAACATCCGCATGCAGTTTTTTTACTGAATCAAAGACACATCCCAGTTCTATTTTCCTCTTGAAACGCATGTCCTACATCCGTTTTCTAATCTCTACCTATAGTTTTACTAGTTCATATACACGTATCATTATATTGAAAACACATAAAATTCCCTTTTCATATTTACATCCTTATTTTTGTTGTTTTTCCCCACCCAGCACTGATTTTTTACCACTGGTTTTCCCTTAAACCAACTCAATTGTCCCACTCTTATTTGCTTACAAAAACAAAACGATTTTTTTGGCAAATAAATAAGTTCTTAAAAAAATGTTTATCATTTCGGGATTACAACAGTTCGGACTCCACCGAAATATGCAAAATAAGGTTGAACTTTTGTACCGTGGTCCTGGGCAGAAAATGGGCTGTAATAAATTACTTAAGAATTAGCAAATGGGCTACAAATTATAAAAAATAGCAAATGGGCTTTATGTTGTCTGCCACAGATTTGGAGGCTGACTTGTGGGCCTACTAAGTTCATGCGTACACAAGGTTTCTCAAAAAAAAAAACTTAGTCAACAATCGACTCTACCAGCGTCAGACCGTTAGATGTCAATCTAACGGCAATCGTGCTTCTTCAGTCTCTGATCTTCCTGCCCCAGCCGCCCAAACCAGCGCCGTCGGAACCGCCTGCTCCCGCCTCCCGTGGCCGGCAGTGCTGCCGGGCAGGCCTCACGGCCCCATCATACTCGCATCCCTGGCCTGTCTATCCCTCTACTCACCCACACCTCCTGTTATTTTCCGGCGACGGCAGCCGAACCAGTCAACCCTCATACTCTCCACCGCGTGGGCAGCCACTGCCGTGTCTTCCCCGGCTCCGTGTCGTTCCCTTCGTAGGCCTCGCCGTCGTCCACCGCCCTGGTGCTCTCGGCGTGGCATGGTCAACGATGTCCATCCAACGGCCGTAGTGCTTCTTCAACCTCTGGTCTTCTTGCCCCAGCCGCCCAAAGCAGCGTCGGTCGTGCCACATGCTCCTGCCTCCCGTGGCCGGCTGTGCTGCCGCGGAGGCCTCACCGTCCCCATACTACTCCCACCGCTGGCCAGGCCATCCCTCCACTCACCCACTTCCCCTGTTATTCTGCGGCGACGGCAGCCTCACACCACAACCGAACCAGTGAACCCTCGTACTCCTCTCCGCGTGGGCATCCACTGCCGCGTCTTCCCCAGCTCCGCGTCGTCCCCTTCCTAGGCCTCGCCGTCGTCCACCGCCGTGGTGCTCTCGGCGCGGAGTGGTCAATGTGGTCAACGGCCGACTTTCATCGGAAGAGTACTGTACGTGGAGAGGCTGACAGCTGGGCCCACGGCAGCCGCAAGGAAGTGCCTCCTTATTACGCGCAAAATAATTATTCCTCCACCTGACAGCAGGGACCCACCGGACGGGCCACCAGTATTTCGCGACAAAAACGTTTCCCCCCTGACTGCTGGGACCCACCGGACGGGCCACCGTATTTCGCGAAAAAAACGTTTGCCCCTGACTGCTGGGACCCGCCGTACGGACCACCGTATTTCTTGAAAAAAACATTCCCCCCGCTGTCAGCTCGGATGTCAGGACCCTGATTCTAAGTCACACCGATCTAGCCTGTAACATCTCATATCACTTTGCGGCCTCACGCACGGTATTCCCATGGGTGTCGCCTTACCATGGCCCTGGACCGTTTGCGCCTTTTGGCTCACGTATATGATAGTGTCGCTAGCATCCATATGACAGAGAACCCGGGCCGACATGACTAGTCGTGAACCCAAAGTGGCACTAACTTACGGGGACAAGCATACATGAATCAACATCGAGCATGTCGGTCAGCAGCATGTGAATCCGGGCCGTAGCACTGGGCTAACAGGACTCCGGGAACCCGGGCTGTAGCAGGCTAGGCAGGACTCCGGATGTCACCGCGTGACATTTCCCCGAAGGGACAAACACAGGAACGAAGTGAATCACATGCCGGCCAGTCAGGTGTTCCAGAGCAGTAGTGCTGGGCTAGCAGGACTCCGGTGAACCGGGCTGTAGCGGACTACTATGGCTCATGGAAGCACAAGACTACATTTCCCCATAAGAGAGGCTACCAAGGATAAACAACTAGATTGTCGGATCCCACACATACCAAGCATTTCAATCATACACACAATATGCTCGATATGTGTAAATACAACATGGCATCACAACATAACTCTACAACTCAAGTATTTATTCATCAGGCTCCGAGGAGCCAAGAATTACAAACATGGGTCTCATGACCCCAACATACACAACATACAAGCAACAAGCACATGCAGAAGCTTAACTTGTCTGGGTACAAACATCTACAAATGAAAAAGGATGAGAAGCCTGACTATCTACCAGATCCTGATGAGGGCACAAGATCGTAGCTGAGGTAACAAGCTAAACATCGAAGTCCACGTGGAACTACTAGCGAGACTGAAGTCTCTCTACAAAAACATAAATTAAGCAAACGTGAGTACAAATGTACCCAGCAAGACTTACATCAGAACTAACTACATATGCATCCGTATCAACAAAGGGGTGGTGGAGTTTAACTGCAGCAAGCCGGCTTTGACTCGGTGGCTATCCTGAACTACGACTGCAAGTAACTCTTTTGAGGTGGCGCACACGATTCCACATATTCACCATATCAATACACCACTATGGATCCGCTCCCGTCTACCTATGAGAACGCCATCCATAGCACTCACGCTTATCTTGCGCATTTTAGAGTATCCACTTCAAGTTATCTATGAACTGTACAGGCAACCCAGAAGTCCTTTACCGCGGACACGGCTATTCGAATAGATAATGTTAACCCTGCAGGGGTGTACTTCTTCACACACGCTCTCGCCACTTACCACCATGTACACATCGTGTATCTCGACAACCTTCAAGCAGAAGCCTGGCGAGGGAGTCGGCCACGACCTGACTAACGACACACGTCTCTCGTCCAGGTTTATTGCCTATTCGGGTTCCATCCGCAAGGAGATCCGGCCGGGGTGTCGCTCACGGCCCCAAACGATGTGAGCAGGGTTCCCAAGCCCACCATCCGAGTGCCACTTGGTACACCGTGCCACTGTGCCTAGTTTGTCCCAAGCCCACCTGTAACGCCCGGATAATCATGCTACAGTAATCTCACGTTAATGATGGCACGTCACCTCTGTCACTGTAATTAATCTCGGGTTAATTCAAAACCGTTTCAAATTTAAATCCTAAATAAGTCAAACGACAAAAGTTTTCAAATATTAAATAAAAATGTTCGGGCTATGTCAATTATTGCATCGGTAATTATGGTGAAGTAAACACATTTTTATAAAATGCCTAAATACTTTTAAATGAATTAAAACAGAAAAGAAATAATGAAAGAAAATACAAAGGGGAGAAACAAACAGAAAAAAGAGAAAACCCTCCACCCCACTGGGCTGACTGGCCCAGCTGGCCACCAGGCCGCCCGACCGGCCCACCCCTGCCTCAACCCTCGGGTCAGCCCACCCCGCGCCCCCACTCCCTTATCCCCCACCCCCAGGGTCCCGAAACCCTAACCCACCACTCTTTCCCCACGTCGTTCCCCTCCTCCTCCCAATCCAGATCGGATCGGGGCTCGCTCGCACGCGCGCGCCTCGGGCCCGACGACCCCGCCACCTGGACCTCGCCGGCGCCTCTTCCCCACCGGCCTGCTTCCTCCTCCCCCGCCGGCCTGCTTCCTCCACCTCAACGGCCTGCCTCCTCGTCGCCCGGTCGTCGCCGTCAACCGCCTCGCGCCCCGCTGCCAATCCCCCTACGGCCCCAGTGAGCCCCGCCTCGCTCCCTCCCTCTCCCTCGTGCGCTCGCGCTCGTCGCCGCGGTCCCCGCCGATCTCGCCCGCGGTTGACGCGCTCCGGCCGCGTCCGATGCGCGCTCACCGCGCCGTGCCCATGCCCGCACCACGCCCGTCCGCCACCGTCGCCGTCCTCGCCATGCCCATCGCTGCGCGTTTGCGGCCACCCGACTGGACCACGCTCGCCGTGCCCCCCCGCTCCACACCACCTCCCTACGCCCAAGGCCACCGTGCCACCGCCCTGGCGCGCACCGGCGCCTAGCCGCGTCGTGCGCCCAGCGCCCCTCAGGCATGCGTCGTTCGGGCAACGCCCGCACCCAGCGCCCGTAAACCGCATCGCCTCCTGGCCCTATGACAGATGGGGCCCACGCCCCAGAACGTTTATTAAAAAAATTTAAAAAGTTAAAGAAATTAATTAATAATAAATAAAAATATTAATTAATTAACTAGATTAATTAAACTTGAATAATTATGTTTAATTAATCAAATTAACTAGTTAGTTTAATTAAACAGTAATTAAATTAGTTAGACCCTAATTAGTCTAAACAGTCTATGACGAACGGGACCCACACGTCAGTTGACCAGTCAACACCTCTATTGACTGCTGACGTCATGATGACATCAGCAAACACTGTTCTGGATAATGCTGTTTTAAAATAATTAAATAAATCCTAAAAATGATTTAAATCTTTTAAAATTAATATAAAATAAACCGTAGCTCAGATGAAAATACTTTCTACATGAAAGTTGCTCAGAACAACGAGACGAATCCGGATACGCAGCCCGTTCGTCTGCCACGCATCCCTAACCTATCAAACCTACAACTTTTCACCTCCGGTTCATCTGTCCGAAAACGCAAAACACCGGGGATACTTTCCCGGATGTTTCCCCCTTCGCCGGTATCACCTAATACCACGATTGGGCCCCTCTGACAACGCTCATTGTCATGTCATGCATCGTCATGCATATGTTTGCATTATATTTATTGTTTCTTCCCCCTCTTCTCTCGCTAGACTTCGATATCGACGCTGCTGCTGCCCAGTTCGACTACGGAGTTGACGACCCCTCCTACTTGCCAGAGCAACCAGGCAAGCCCCCCCCTTGATCACCAGATATCGCCTACTCTTCTCTATACTGCTTGCATTAGAGTAGCGTAGCATGTTACTGGTTTCCGTTAATCCTGTCCTGATGCACAGCCTGTCCTTGCTACTACTGTTGTTACCTTTACCTGCACTCCTACATGTTTAGTATAGGATGCTAGTATTCCATCTGTGGCCCTACATTCTTGTCCGTCTGCCATGCTATACTATCGGGCCGTGATCACTCGGGAGGTGATCACGGGTATATACTTATATACATTTGACATATGATACCTGTGGTGACTAAAGTCGGGTCGGCTCGTAGGAGTACCCGCGAGTGGATCTTTGTGGCGGAGCGACAGGGCAGGTTGAGACCGCCTAGGAGAGAGGTGGGCCTGGCCCTGGTCGACGTCCGCGGTTACGTCATGATAACACGCTTAACGAGATCTTGGTATTTGATCTGAGTCTGGCCATTTGGTCTATACGCACTAACCAACTACGCGGGAACAGTTATGGGCACTCGACGTCGTGGTATCAGCCGAAGCCTTCGTGACGTCAGCGACTGAGTGGCGCGCGCCGGATTGGAACGGAAGCCTGCTCTTGTATTAAGGGGGCTAGTTCTGCTTCCGGCCGCGTTCGCAACGTGCAGGTGTGCTAAGGGCGATGGGCCCAGACCCCTGTGCGCTTAGGTTTAGACCGACGTGCTGACCTCTCTGTTGGCCTAGGTGGGGCTGCGACGTGTTGATCTTCCGAGGCCGGGCATGACCCAGAAAAGTGTGTCCGGCCAAATGGGATCAAGCGTGTTGGGTTATGTGGTGCACCCCTGCAGGGAAGTTTATCTATTCGAATAGCCGTGTCCCTCGGTAAAAGGACGACCCGGAGTTGTACCTTGACCTTATGATAACTAGAACCGGATACTTAATTAAACACACCCTTCCAAGTGCCAGATACAACCCGGTGATCGCTCTCTCACAGGTCGACGAGGAGAGGATCGTCGGGTAGGATTATGCTATGCGATGCTACTTGGAGGACTTCAATCTACTCTCTTCTACATGCTGCAAGATGGAGGCTGCCAGAAGCGTAGTCTTCGATAGGACTAGCTATCCCCCTTTTATTCTGGCATTCTGCAGTTCAGTCCACTGATATGGCCCTTTACACATATACCCATGCATATGTAGTGTAGCTCCTTGCTTGCGAGTACTTTGGATGAGTACTCACGGTTGCTTCTCTCCCTCCTTTCCCCCTTTCCTTTCTACCTGGTTGTCGCAACCAGATGCTGGAGTCTATGAGCCAGACGCCACCGTCGACGAGGACTCCTACTACACCGAAGGTGCCTACTACTACGTGCAGGCCGCTGACGACGACCAAGAGTAGTTAGGAGGATCCCAGGCAGGAGGCCTGCGCCTCTTTCGATCTGTATCCCAGTTTGTGCTAGCCATCTTATGGAAACTTGTTTAACTTATGTCTGTACTCACATATTGTTGCTTCCGCTGCCTCGTCTATGATCGAGCACTTGTATTCGAGCCCTCGAGGCCCCTGGGTTGTATTATGATGCTTGTATGACTTATTTATGTTGTAGAGTCGTGTTGTGATATCTTCCCGTGAGTGCCTGATCTTGATCGTACACATTTGCGTGCATGATTAGTGTACGGTCAAATCGGGGGCGTCACAAGTTGGTATCAGAGCCGACTGCCTGTATGAATCCCCCTTCCACACTCCTTGGCCGAAGTCGAGTCTAGACATTGCAAAACTTTTTACTAACATGGCTGTGTGCCTTACGGGCCCACGTCGCCATTGGGTGGTACTAGGATCTTTTACTCCTCGACCTTTACTCTGGGGCTCTGAGCTCTCTCCTACTCGGGTTAAACGATTTTACTAACTCTAACATTAGGATCCCGTTACCACGTTCACCCCAAAGTTGGATAAGCCATAGTTATTCTGTAGGATAGTATTTTGGATAACATCCACATTGTCATTTGACTCCATTGAAACATCTTTGTTTTCAGATGGAACCCACGAGGCAGGTCGTGCGCCACACGGCGGCCATTGGTGCCTCGGGATCGCCTGTTGTGCTAGCTGAGATGATGACCTATCTAGGTTATCGCTGGCACCCTGAGTACACCGTCTATGAGGAGTACCAGGACTTTAACCAGGAGCAGTACCGCGCCATCGTCCACCTCTACTCTCGGGAGTATAACTCCACTACTGTGCTGCACACTGCTCATGGTGTTGGAGTGACCATCGAGATGGCAGTCCACGATGCTGCTTATGCTGCTCTGACACGCCTTCGTGGAGAGTATCAGGCATTGGACACTTCCCCTTTCAGGCACATTGCTATCGCATCCGATGTTGGTGCGGAGGGTTACTACACTGCTGCCTACTCCACTGTCACCCGTGAGCCCTTCTACCATCAGAACCTGGTTCTACATGCTGATGGGCTGGATCGAGCTAACCGAGCTCTTCTCCACGAGTTGTACACCACCCGTCAGCACCTTTACCGTGCTCTGACGCTGTTGCACCCCTTTGTCTGATCTAGAGAGCTGCCCCGTTCTGCGATCTACCCAGCCAGGACTGTGATGCCCCAGGGTGTCGGCTGGCCAGATGTGGGAGGCTAATCTCCCGCACTTGGTCCTCTTCTGCCACCTGAGCGTCAAGTTATGCACCCGAGTATTCGCGGACCCCAGGTTGCTGACGTGGAGTTCCCGATGCGACACTACCAGCTTTCGGGCTACACCTACCTCCACAGTACCTCTTGGGACTGATGTAGGCTAGCTTGTTAGTGTTAGATGCATTCGCCGCGAGCCTGTGTGCCGCCTATGTTGTTTTCGTCTATGTACTGAACTCTGTGTACTGAACTCTATGCATGACCCCTTTTGTAAGTTATGCCGACTACTATATAGTAGCTATCGTGCTCCTTTCATTATGCATGTTTCATCATGAATGATTCTTGTCTTTGCAAATTTCTCAATGCTGAACTACCCCTGTTATATATTAGCAGGATGGTTAGACCAGGTGGTCGTGGTAGTGGTGGCAGTGCCCCACCACCACCTGAGTACATGGCTGGTATGATCCAACAGTTCGAACTGAACCGCCAATTCATGGAAAATATGATGGCTCAGTTCCCTCGCCCCAATATGAACCAGCAGCCAGGCCAAGTGACTCTGCAGGATTTCATGCGCCTCAACCCAACTGTGTACCGCAGCTCAACTCAGCCTCTGGATGCTGATGACTGGCTCCGTGACATCACCTATGAGATGGAGTCTGCTGATGTAGCCCCTGCTCGCTATGTCACCTTTGCTTCCTTCTTCCTGAAGGGACCCGCAGCTCAATGGTGGGACAGCCACAGGCGTACTCTGCCAGCTGGAACAATCATCACCTGGCCAGACTTTCAAGCTGCCTTCCGTGCTCGCTTCATTCCTCAGGGGATCATGGACCGGAAGAAGCGTGAGTTCCGCAACCTCACCCAAGGCAATAAAACTGTGGAAGCTTATCAGCGAGAGTTTCTGGACTTGTCCCGCTATGCTGAAGAAGACATTGCAACTGATGCACGCAGACAGGAGAAGTTCCGTGACGGCCTTCAAGCTGACATCAAGCTCGCACTTCTAGTGCATGACTTTGCTGATTTCGCCACCTTGGTGAACAAGGCCATCAATGTTGAGACCGGTCTGCAGGAACACCAGAGCTCTCACAGGCGCAACCGTGACACGGGCTCATCTTCGGGCCCGCCCTCGCAGAAGCGTAAGATCTGGATTCCCAATAGCATGTACCAACCAACGGCACCTGCTCCAAGACAGTCCTATGCTGCACCGCGTCTGCCTCCCCCACCATCTAGGCAGACAAGGCTCCCAGCTCCACCACCCCAAGCTCCTGTTCCCACTCCCAATAATGGCCTGTGCTACAAGTGTGGTCAACCAGGTCACCGTGCCAGGGACTGCAATCAGAATCCGAATCAACTGGCCCTTCCAGCAACTGGCCGTGGAAACAACCAGCCCCGCAACAACAATGCCAAGTCTTATGGTCGTGTTCATGCCAATCACGTTGATCTCAACGAAGCTCAAGACCAGCCTGCTACTGTGATGGGTATACTCCTCGTAAATTCAGTACCAGCATCTGTTTTATTTGATACAGGAGCATCACATTCGTTCATATCAGCAGAATTTGCATTCATGCATGGCATTAAATACGAAGAGATGAACACTCCGCTAGTGGTACACACCCCTGCGGGTCAATGTCAAACCTCTATGGTTAGTCACAACATTCCCGTTGAAATCGAAGGACTAGAATTCCTTGCCTCTCCCATCGTACTGAAGTCCTGTAGCATTGATTCTGGGAATGGATTGGTTGAAAGCGCATACTGCTTCTATAGTTTGCGCCACTAAGACCGTCCATCTGCTACACCCTTCCGATGAAATAATTAGCTACAATGCTCGTCTAGTTCAGAATGCCGAGGCAAGGCTTTATGCGTTGAACGCATTGAACGCTACACCACTCGAAGGCATTGAAAACATCCCCGTCGTGCGTGAATTCCTCGACGTCTTTCCTGAAGAGCTTCCAGGGATTCCCCCTGCCAGAGCTGTCGAATTCATCATTGACTTGAAACCAGGCACCACTCCTATAGCCAAACGGCCCTACAAAATGCCGCCACATGAACTCATTGAGCTTAAGGAGGAAATCGACAAATCGCTACGAAGTGGTTTCATTCGCCCAAGTTGCTCTCCTTGGGGAGCACCTTCTCTCTTTGTCAAGAAGAAAGATGGGACAAACCGACTGGTCCAAGACTACCGTCCTATTAACCAAGCTACCATTCAGAACAAATATCCTCTTCCTCGGATCAATGATCTGTATGATCAACTGGCTGGTTCATCAGTGTTCTCTAAACTCGACTTGAGGTTGGGTTACCACCAGATCCGTGTTCGCGAAGAGGATATCCCAAAGACCGCCTTCGCGACTCGATATGGATCATACGAGTACACCGTCATGTCTTTCGGCAAAACCAATGCTCCAGCCACCTTCTCTCGTCCGATGAACTATATATTCATGGATTACCTCGACAAGTTCGTCGTGGTTTATCTGGATGATATCCTATTATTTTCCAAGAATGAAGAGGAACATGCTGAACATCTTCGTCTTGTGCTGGAAAAGTTACGAGAGCATCAACTATAAGCCAAGTTCTCTAAATGTGAATTCTGGCTTCCCGAAGTAACCTATCTTGGACATGTCATCTCCAAGGATGGTATTGCCGTCAACCCCGAGCGAGTTCAGGCTATTCTCGATTGGACTCCTCCGAAGAATGTCAAGCAAGTCAGAAGTTTTCTCGGACTCGCCAGCTATTGCTGTCGATTCGTCGAGAACTTCTCCAAGATCGCTAGACCTTTGACTAACCTGCTTCATAAGGGCGTCAAGTTTGAGTGGACAGAAAAGTGTCAGGAAAGTTTCCAGGCGCTCAAAGACAAGTTGACTTCTGCCCCAGTACTTGCTCCTCCTGATACTAAGAAGGACTTTGTCATTTATTGTGATGCTTCACGTCAAGGCCTGGGCGCTGTCCTAATGCAAGAGCGCAAAGTGATTGCTTATGTCTCTCATCAATTGCGCCCTCACAAAGAGAACTACCCAGTTCACGACCTCGAGCTTGCTGCTGTTATACATGCACTGAAACAGTGGCGACATTACCTTCTCGGTAATCGTTGTGAGATCTTCACTGACCACCAAAGTCTGAAGTATCTGTTTACTCAGCCAGACCTGAACCTCCGTCAGCAGAGATGGATGGAGATTGTTGCAGATTTTGACTTTGGTATCTCCTATAGTCCAGGCAAGGCTAATGTAATGGCTGATGCCTTGAGCCGCAAATCTTACTGCAACCACCTCCAGGTTCACAAAGTTCAGCCCTCGCTTGTTGAAGAATTCAGAAAGCTGAACCTCCATATTGTTCCTCCTGGTGCACTCGCTCCCCCTTCCCCAGAATTTCAAAAGATGAACCTCCGTGTTGTTTCCCAGGGTTCCCTCAATACCCTGGCTGTTGAACCAGATCTCTTGGACTCCATCAAGAGAATACAGGGATATGACTCTGAAGCCCATAAGATTAAGCGCTACCTCGCAGAAGGAAAGCCCTCATTCTTCACTATTGCTGATGATGGCGCTTTGTACTTCAAGGGCCGCCTAGTGGTGCCATGCGCAGAGAAAAACCTGGATATGACTCAGGAAGTTATGAAGGAAGCTCATGATACGCCCCTATGTATCCATCCTGGTAGTACAAAGATGTACCAAGACATCCGTCAGAGATTCTAGTGGTCTAATATGAAGCAAGACATTGCTCGTTATGTTGTTGAGTGTGACGTTTGCCGTCGTATCAAAGCAGAACATCAAAGGCCTGCTGGGACTCTGCAACCTATCTCTATTCCTGAATGGAAATGGGACCATGTTGAAATGGACTTCGTCACTGGATTCCCCAAATCGCAGAAAGGTAATGATGCTATTCTAGTAGTCATTGACCGGCTTTCTAAAGTTGCACATTTTCTGGCTGTCAAAGAAACGATCACTGCTAGTCAGCTGGCAACCCTCTACATGTCCAGAATTGTCTCACTACATGGTATTCCACTGGTTATCAGTTCAGACCGTGGCAGTTTATTCACTTCAAGATTCTGGGCAAGTTTCCAAGAAGCTATGGGGACTCATCCGTCTTTCAGCACTGCTTTTCACCCTCAGTCGCAAGGGCAAGTGGAACGTGTCAACCAAGTTCTCGAAGACATGCTTCGAGCTTGTGTTATTTCCTTCGGCAAGAAATGGGAGGAATCTCTCCCGTATGCTGACTTCTCCTATAATAATAGCTATCAAGCTAGTCTGAAGATGGCCCCCTTGAAGTGTTATATGGACGAAAGTGCCGAACCCCTCTGAACTGGTCAGAAACTGGGGAACGTCCACTCTTCGGTCCGGATATTATCCAACACGCCGAAGAACAAGTCCGCATTATTCGCGAGAATCTCAAGACTGCTCAGTCGCGTCAGAAGAGTCAGTATGACCGTCATCATAAAGACATGGTCTATCAACCTGGCGAAAAGGCTTATCTTCGAGTTACACCAATGAAGGGTGCTCACTGCTTCGGGATCAAGGGCAAACTAGCTCCTCGCTATATAGGCCCATTCACTATTCTTGAAAGGCGTGGAAAAGTGGCATACCAACTGGAGCCTCCGCCGAACCTTTCTCAGGTTCACGATGTGTTCCACATGTCGCAGCTCCGCCGTTGCTTCAAGGACCCAATCCGAGCAGTGGAACATGAAGTGCTCGAATTGTAGCAGGACCTCTCTTATAAAGAGCATCCGGTCCGCATTCTCGACCAAGCTGAACGCCGCACGCGTCAGAAGGCAATCAAGTTCCTCAAAGTTCAGTGGTCGCACCATTCTGAAGATGAAGCCACTTGGGAACGAGAGGATCGTCTGCGCGAAGAATACCCCGCAATGTTTCCTTCTACCTCCTAAATCTCGGGACGAGATTTCTTGTAGTGGAGGAGATTTGTAACGCCCGGATAATCATGCTACAGTAATCTCACGTTAATGATGGCACGTCACCTCTGTCACTGTAATTAATCTCGGGTTAATTCAAAACCGTTTCAAATTTAAATCCTAAATAAGTCAAACGACAAAAGTTTTCAAATATTAAAATAAAAATGTTCGGGCTATGTCAATTATTGCATCGGTAATTATGGTGAAGTAAACACATTTTTATAAAATGCCTAAATACTTTTAAATGAATTAAAACAGAAAAGAAATAATGAAAGAAAATACAAAGGGGAGAAACAAACAGAAAAAAAGAGAAAACCCTCCCCCCCACTGGGCCGACTGGCCCAGCTGGCCACCAGGCCGCCCGACCGGCCCACCCCTGCCTCAACCCTCGGGCCGGCCCACCCCGCGCCCCCACTCCCTTATCCCCCACTCCCCAGGGTCCCGAAACCCTAACCCACCACTCTTCCCCCACGTCGTTCCCCTCCTCCCCCCGATCCAGATCGGATCGGGGCTCGCTCGCACGCGCGCGCCTCGGGCCCGACGACCCCGCCGCCTGGACCTCGCCGGCGCCTCTTCCCCATCGGCCTGCTTCCTCCTCCCCGCCGGCCTGCTTCCCCACCTCAACAGCCTGCCTCCTCGTCGCCCGGTCGTCGCCGTCAACCGCCTCGCGCCCCGCTGCCAATCCCCCTACGGCCCCAGTGAGCCCCGCCTCGCTCCCTCCCTCTCCCTCGTGCGCTCGCGCTCGTCGCCGCGGTCCCCGCCGATCTCGCACGCGGTTGACGCGCTCCGGCCGCGTCCGATGCGCGCTCACCGCGCCGTGCCCGCGCCCGCACCACGCCCGTCCGCCACCGTCACCGTCCTCGCCATGCCCATCGCTGCGCGTCCGCGGCCACCCGACTGGACCACGCTCGCCGTGCCCCCCTCCCCCTGCTCCACACCACCTCCCTACGCCCAAGGCCACCGTGCCACCGCCCTGGCGCGCACCGGCGCCAAGCCGCGTCGTGCGCCCAGCGCCCCTCGGGCATGCGTTGTTCGGGCGACGCCCGCACCCAGCGCCCGTAAACCGCATCGCCTCCTGGCCCTATGACAGATGGGGCCCACGCCCCAGAACGTTTATTAAAAAATTTAAAAAGTTAAAAAATTAATTAATAATAAATAAAAATATTAATTAATTAACTAGATTAATTAAACTTAATTAATTATGTTTAATTAATCAAATTAACTAGTTAGTTTAATTAAACAGTAATTAAATTAGTTAGACCCTAATTAGTCTAAACAGTCTATGACGAACGGGACCCACACGTTAGTTGACCAGTCAACACCTCTGTTGACTGCTGACGTCATGATGACGTCAGCAAACACTGTTCTGGATAATGCTGTTTTAAAATAATTAAATAAATCCTAAAAATGATTTAAATCTTTTAAAATTAATATAAAATAAACCGTAGCTCAGATGAAAATACTTTCTACATGAAAGTTGCTCAGAACAACGAGACGAATCCGGATACGCAACCCGTTCGTCCGCCACGCATCCCCAACGTATCGAACCTGCAACTTTTCACCTCCGGTTCATCTGTCCGAAAACGCGAAACACCGGGGATACTTTCCCGGATGTTTCCCCCTTCGCCGGTATCACCTAATACCGTGATTGGGCCCCTCTGACAACGCTCATTGTCATGTCCTGCATCGTCATGCATATGTTTGCATTATATTTATTGTTTCTTCCCCCTCTTCTCTCGCTAGACTTCGATATCGACGCTGCTGCTGCCCAGTTCGACTACGGAGTTGACGACCCCTCCTACTTGCCAGAGCAACCAGGCAAGCCCCCCCCCTTGATCACCAGATATCGCCTACTCTTCTTTATACTGCTTGCATTAGAGTAGCGTAGCATGTTACTGCTTTCCGTTAATCCTATCCTGATGCATAGCCTGTCCTTGCTACTACTGTTGTTACCTTTACCTGCACTCCTACATGTTTGGTATAGGATGCTAGTATTCCATCTGTGGCCCTACATTCTTGTCCGTCTGCCATGCTATACTATCGGGCCGTGATCACTCGGGAGGTGATCACGGGTATATACTTATATACATTTGACATATGATACCTGTGGTGACTAAAGTCGGGTCGGCTCGTAGGAGTACCCGCGAGTGGATCTTTGTGGCGGAGCGACATGGCAGGTTGAGACCGCCTAGGAGAGAGGTGGGCCTGGCCCTGGTCGGCGTCCGCGGTTACTTCATGATAACACGCTTAACGAGATCTTGGTATTTGATCTGAGTCTGGCCATTTGGTCTATACGCACTAACCAACTACGCGGGAACAGTTATGGGCACTCGACGTCGTGGTATCAGCCGAAGCCTTCGTGACGTCAGCGACTGAGTGGCGCGCGCCGGATTGGAACATAATCCTGCTCTTGTATTAAGGGGGCTAGTTCTGCTTCCGGCCGCGTTCGCAACGTGCAGGTGTGCTAAGGGCGATGGGCCCAGACCCCTGTGCGCTTAGGTTTAGACCGGCGTGCTGACCTCTCTGTTGGCCTAGGTGGGGCTGCGACGTGTTGATCTTCCGAGGCCGGGCATGACCCAGAAAAGTGTGTCCAGCCAAATGGGATCAAGCGTGTTGGGTTATGTGGTGCACCCCTGCAGGGAAGTTTATCTATTCGAATAGCCGTGTCCCTCGGTAGAAGGACGACCCGGAGTTGTACCTTGACCTTATGACAACTAGAACCGGATACTTAATAAAACACACCCTTCCAAGTGCCAGATACAACCCGGTGATCGCTCTCTCACAGGTCGACGAGGAGAGGATCGTCGGGTAGGATTATGCTATGCGATGCTACTTGGAGGACTTCAATCTACTCTCTTCTACATGCTGCAAGATGGAGGCTGCCAGAAGCGTAGTCTTTGATATGACTAGCTATCCCCCTTTTATTCTGGCATTCTGCAGTTTAGTCCACTGGTATGGCCCTTTACACATATACCCATGCATATGTAGTGTAGCTCCTTGCTTGCGAGTACTTTGGATGAGTACTCACGGTTGCTTCTCTCCCTCTTTTCCCCCTTTCCTTTCTACCTGGTTGTCGCAACCAGATGCTGGAGTCCAGGAGCCAGACGCCACCGTCGACGACGACTCCTACTACACCGGAGGTGCCTACTACTACGTGCAGGCCGCTGACGACGACCAGGAGTAGTTAGGAGGATCCCAGGCAGGAGGCCTGCGCCTCTTTCGATCTGTATCCCAGTTTGTGCTAGCCATCTTATGGCAACTTGTTTAACTTATGTATGTACTCAGATATTGTTGCTTCCGCTGACTCGTCTATGATCGAGCACTTGTATTCGAGCCCTCGAGGCCCCTGGCTTGTATTATGATGCTTGTATGACTTATTTATGTTGTAGAGTTGTGTTGTGATATCTTCCCGTGAGTCCCTGATCTTGATCGTACACATTTGCGTGCATGATTAGTGTACGGTCAAATCGGGGGCGTCACACCACCTGTACCGGGTGCCACTTGGTAGACTACTAACACTACCTACAAACACCAGAAACTAGTTGCAACTCCTGGACAGAGATCAGGTTGATTAATAAGTCGAGAGAGCTTGGAGCGCCCGGAGCCCAATGTGTGGTAGTAATTGTTCATGGATCACAAACACAGAACTCAGTTCCTGAGGACGGCTGCAATGAGACAACCCACCATGTACGCTTACATGGCCTCTCACCGCTACCTTTACCAAATCGTGTTCACACACTTAGCTCTCAATAGTAGGACATGTTCACCACATTCCAATTCATCCCCGATGAATCAGACCTGACACAACTCTAAGCAATAGCAGGCATGACAAACAAGCATGAATGTGTAGGCACATCAGGGCTCAAACAACTCCTAGTCATGCTAGTGGGTTTCATCTATTTACTGTGGCAATGACAGGTCATGCAGAGGAAAGGGCTTCAGCTACCGCAGCATGTAACAGTTGAAATGTTGTTGTCCTAATGCAGTAAAAGAGAGCAGGAGCGAGAGAGTGGGATTGTATCGGAATGAACAAGGGGGTTTTGCTTGCCTGGCACTTCTGAAGAAGATATAGCTCTTCATCGGTGTCATCGATCACATCGCTGGATCAACGTCTACTGACGGGGAACATGCATGATATGACATTTCAAATGCCATTTCAAATTTTTGTATACAGCAGCTTTAAGTTGTTCCATGCATGATAGTGCCATAAACAGATTCTTTGGATTTTTCTGATCATTTTTCATATACAATTTATTTAATTCTGAGCTATAGATTAATTTCTATGATTTTTTGAAGTTTGGGGTATTTTCTGAAATTTATAAATCATTTCTGATTTATTTTAATTCCAGAAAAGGATTTATGACGTCGGAGTGACATCAGCACCACGTCAGCAAGTCAACTGGTCGGTCCAGGTCAAATCTGGCCAGTGGGGCCCGCTGGTCAGTGACCCGGTGCCAGTTTGTCTCACAGACAGGTGGGGCCAGTCAACGGTGACGTTAGTGGGTCAACTGACGTGTGGGGTCCACTGTGTTATAAACTAATCTTAACCAGGAAATTAGCCCGCTGAGTTATATATGCGGGTCCCACTGTCATCCACACGGGTGGATACGAAGCGGGTCATTAGTGCCTAATTAAACCTGCCACGTCAGCATCGCCGGCGACCTGGAAACGCGGCGGTGACCCCTCGGAAGGGCACGAGAGCGGTGGCCGAGGCAACTGGGGCGCAGCCTGTGCTCGCTCGCATCCAGGGGAGCACGTAGCTGGGCGCGGGGTCGCCGGAGTGAGCGGCGATGAGCACATCCGCGGCGGCGCCCGCACGGGGTTGGCCGGGACGGCGTTGTAGTGTACGGGAGGAAGAGGTGGTGGGTGTTCTCGGCTCGTGGGAGCGTGATGAGCACGATGACGCTCTCGGACGCAAGCTTGAGTGGCCGTAGCGACGACGGTGATATGGCCGACGGCGAGCGGAACTCGTTTCCGGTGCATCTATGGCTAGGGCGCAAAAACGACGCGGGGAAGATGGGGGTTAGAGGTAGGACCTCACTGCGAGTCAGACGGGAGGGTCAGCGAGCTCGAGGACGTCCTGTCGGTGGCGAATCGACGTTGGCGGTGACCGGCTCCTGAGGTGGAAGACGGTGGCGATGACGATGCTACGGCGCGTCCCGGCTGGCTTGGCTCGGTGGAGATGACGAGGAAGATGACGTGGAGCTCGTGTGCACAGCAGAGGGGCAAGGGGGTAGCTGTGGCCGTGGTGGTTCTCGTCGGCGGTCTCGGGTGCGTACGGACGGTCACGGGAGAGAGAGTCAGAGAGGGGATGGGGACGAGCAAGCGGTCGAGGGAGGCGCGGGAGAGTGCGTGGCGTCCTTAGCCAGCTCCAGGCGGTCGGCGGCAAGCAGGAGGTGGCGCGGCACGTGGCCAGCGCGCAGCGAGCACGCGCCCTCGTGCCTTCTGGCACGAGGTTGAAGATGACTGGCGCTGAGGAGGTGGACTGGGCTGGCTCGACTGGGCGAACTACATTAGCAGGTAAGGCCCAGGTACTTCTCTCCTCTCTTATTTCTGTTTTCTAATTTCTGCAGATGTTTTGAATTTGGTTTGCTAACCAAATTATTTTTGCAGCTTCTGGAAATAATTGTGGATGCAAAATGGTTTAACCCAGAGCTCCACAAGAAATTTCAGAATTATTGGAGCAATAAAATATTTATAGGATTTATTTGCTCCAACTAAAATAAATTAGTGGATTAAATCAAAGCCCAAATAATTCCCTAAACATGTTCACTATTTTTGGCTTGGATCAAAACCCTTGCCAAAATTATCAAACATTAATTAAGGCATTCTTTGGGTTCATTGAAAAATATTCTTTATTTGAACCTAGTTGATTTGATCTGGTGCTAGGGTTTGAGCAATCCCCATTTCAGGTTTAAGGAAAGGTTGCCATGATGCATGGATGCAAATGCAACTATTGTACACAATTAATCTAGGGCTGTGACAACTCACCCCCACTAAACAAGAATCTCGTCCCGAGATTCAAGACGTGAGGTAAGAAGACAGAGGGAACACAAAGGTACACAATCTTCATGATCCAATTGCTCTTCTCGAAGATGTTGATTCATTGCATCATATTGATCTTGACATCTTTTTCTTTTGATATCTTCACCCACGCAACGACGACGGAAAGAAACTCTACTGGGATAGATCTTCTCGCAGATCGAGATATTCAAGATCAACTCGTGGAATGAGATGTTGAAACATCTCGAGTTGAGACACAAAACACACATCGAGAGGGATGGAAGGAACAATGACGAAGTTCGATTTGGTGGGCAACAATTCCTTGCTTAAGTAAGATGGTGCATGGTTTCAAAGTGGGAAGGAGATGATTGCCATAATTCCGTAACGTGACACCTTAGGGAAGGTGACTCGTAGAATTATTCCCTTCAGTGGCAAAAAAATTACTTTTGATACCTAGATCATTGAAACTCCTTATACCAGCCTAAGGCAAATCACAATTGATCGTTGGAACGAATTTGAAAGAATGGCATACTCAGTTTGGAAAGGAAACTAGAGTTATAAGACAACTCGGCAAACGGAAGGCACATTCCAATTGATACCGAGGATATAACCTAGTGTCTGAGAATGCTCTCAAGAACTTGAGCATTTCCATATCCATCAGGGTCTTACCAACATCCATGCCGAGGATCCTGGCGACACATCATACTACCATGATGAATAGTGATGGACGATGCAGATGCAAAGGAAGATAACACCTTCTCAGATTTCACCTTAGCGAGGCCAAGGAAAAAAATCTGGATGATCGACCGAGAGACATTTAGCACACCGCTTCTAATGTTCTCGTTGATGTGCTAGCGTAACCCATTTATTGATATGGTTTGATATCTAGAACATCAAGTAAAAAGATCAGACTTCGGGAGCACAACTATCCATAAGGAACAACTAGGGAGTAAATCCTACGAAATCCTTATGGGGAGGTGGCCAACTTCCTCAATCAAGATACTACAATATTAGGTATTCCGGCTAAGTGTGTTGGCCACGACATCCACTTTACTGGGTTACAGAGAGACCAATATTATAGTTCTTGGAAAACGTTCCAATCATCATATCTGCCTGAGATTCAGATCTGATTGGTGTCAGGATATTCCAGACTCATCAAGTCTAGAGAGAAAATTGAAAGTTTGCAACACAAATCGACGAGATGACGTTGCAGGATTCTCGGGAAATGGACTACGATAGCAAGCTCCAAAACATGAGCTGGTTCTGCTACAAACCCGTGAACACGCTGTCCAAGACAAGCATGACCACATAGTAGTCTTATAATAAAACACTACCGCGTTCAGGTGGGGAACCATCATCGAGGATATTGAAGTCCTTGCGTAAGTCTAGCTCTTAAGAAGAAACTTCTTCTCCTTGAACAAATCAACCAGTGGCTTGGTGTGCTAGGAAATACATGTGGAATGGAGGTAGCTAATCTCACAAACCAAAGTATACTTTGCACATGCATGACTAACTTGGAAGATTCCAGAGGAAGCAACATTGACTTTCTCGAATTCACGGCAGCAACTTGCATCAAATGCACATGTATTAGAGAAAGTCACTTCTTTCATTCGAACATATGCTTCATGAACGGGACATGAAGATAATGCTTATAAAAGTTTCCAACACTAGCTTAATGTCCAACAAATCATGGAGAAGATAGGAATGTTGTCGATGGGCTCAACAACAATTCATCCAGGTTTCCATATAAATGGAATTCCATAATCATGTGAACAAGTGATAGCATTGGTCAGACCCAATAGATATAATGGTGTATGCTCGAGGGATCAACCACGAGTAAGAAAACATTATGAACATCGTTGGTTCTGATTTGATTTGACGATAGTCCATAAGCAAATCAAAGGTTTTGGTAAGACGATAGATCCAACATTTGATCGCGAGGATCAATCAGTGAAGATATCATCTTTCTTCAACACACACGCACAAAGAGATATCCTTTGGAAAGAACTAAGTCGGACAAGCTTTTATCTTCCAACTCTCCAAGTTGTTGTTTAGCTTAATCAACTAGCTCAGGGTATCCGACACAGATTCTTGGAGAAAGGATGGTTTACAAAAATACCAACTTGATCACGAGCTCAACATAGAGGTCAGGTGACAACCTGGTGATACTTCCGAGAAGATATTCGGAAAATCACGAACCACCGGTATGTTACTAAGCTCGAGATCAATCTTGCTTTTCAGGGCAAGACGATGTGATCAAGAGAGTGATGGATTGACACAATCCTATCTCATTGATCGAGGAGTGCACCAGGGAAAATGGACTAGGTAGCACGATCAATCTTAGAATGATAATTCAATACCAACACGCTAAGAATGAGATTATTGTCCATTAACTACCAAGCAACGGGGTTGCTAGTAGTATTGATTTCACACATCACGATTCACTTGTCGGCATTCCGGTTACAATAACACGGGAACCGAGGAATGAATAATGACGGTGAGAAGTATCACTGTATCAAGAGTTCTTAGGATGGTGTGCAATTCCCACGTTATCCTTGATATAAAGATGGTAATACTCCAAGGTAGAACAGAATCAAAAGCTGGATTGGCATTTTGATTTGCGAATTACAACTGCTTTGACCCTATCCTGGATATGGATGAGGTTCTGGAGTTTGTTTCTCCTAGTCATTCTGTAATAGGATGGCTTGACAGACCACAGGAGTAAAAGGCATCGATGAACATGAATGCACAACCACTCCTGACTATCAATTGATAGACGAGAGCCAGAAAACAACTAAAGAGGGACAATCCCAAAAGAACATATGATTTTTTGAGTTTTGGATGCATGGACTAGCATGTCGAACGAGTTCAACATATTTCTTCCGAATAACCCATGCAGAAAGGTTGAACTGGCAGAGTCGCAATATAGAATGGGGAACTCATCGAGAGCACTCCTGTTGTGATCTTTTGATCCAACAAACTTCTGCCATAAGTGGTTCATAGTATTTGGAAGAAGGAAATACCACGAACCTCAAGGATTATCACAAAGGTTACTAATATCCTAAAGGAACTAGCAACACTATCAACATGAAGTAAGTAGGGTGAATCTCGGGTTCAAAACCCAGGAGTAGAATACCTACTAACTAAATGGCATCACGGGATGCTTTCGAGAATGATGGCCAGAATCATCACACTGGGAACACAAAACATGGCTAGATTACCTGGTGATCCTCTAAGACACCTAGGGTCATAATACTAGCTCCAACATATACGTCGAGGCAATAGAGTACCTCAACTCAGCAATTAGTGTGATTAACCTGGCCTAAAAGAACATCAAAACCAGAGGAAAGGATTTTGCAAATGCATCAGATTGTTTAGAAACCTGGGACAACTCGGACAGCATAACGGCTGTAAATGCTCAAAATGATTTGAGACATCCTGCAAAATGGTGGCATAACCACTTAACATCACAATAACAAGGTTCTGAGACCATCTATGAACATACGGAAGTAGTAGGAACTGAACTGAAGCTTAAATCGGTCAATCCTATAAGTCTACGGATTAGCAACACGTGATCCTGACAGATAGACGAGAAGCCTAGTTCTTAATCCACGTAGAAGAGAAGAGGATGACTCAGATCAGAAGGGCATAAGGTATAAGAAGTAAAAAGAGCCTTACGTTCCCTTCCACAATCAATTCCCATATATAACTAAAGCATTTCTAGACCCAACTTCGACCAGTTTGGCTTGGTAATCCTACAGGCAGTCAGGCTCTGATACCAAAGTTGTCAGGACCCCGATTCTAAGTCACACCGATCTAGCCTGTAACACCTCATATCACTTTGCGGCCTCACGCACGGTATTCCCACGGGTGTCGCCTTACCATGGCCCGGGACCGTTTGCGCCTTGTGGCTCACGTATATGATAGTGTCGCTAGCATCCATATGACAGAGAACCCGGGCCAACATGACTAGTCATGAACCCAAAGTGGCACTAACTTACGGGGACAGGCATACATGAATCAACATCGAGCATGTCGGTCAGCAGCGTGTGAATCCGGGCTGTAGCACTGGGCTAACAGGACTCCGGGAACCCGGGCTGTAGCAGGCTAGGCAGGACTCCGGATGTCACCGCGTGACATTTCCCCGAAGGGACAAACACAGGAACGAAGTGAATCACATGCCGGCCAGTCAGGTGTTCCAGAGCAGTAGTGCTGGGCTAGCAGGACTCCGGTGAACCGGGCTGTAGCGGACTACTATGGCTCATGGAAGCACAAGACTAAATTTCCCCATAAGAGAGGCTACCAAGGATAAACAACTAGATTGTCGGATCCCACACATACCAAGCATTTCAATCATACACACAATATGCTCGATATGTGTAAATACAACATGGCATCACAACATAACTCTACGACTCAAGTATTTATTCATCAGGCTCCGAGGAGCCAAGAATTACAAACATGGGTCTCATGACCCCAACATATAGAGCATACAAGCAACAAGCACATGCGGAAGCTTAACTTGTCTGGGTACAGACATCTACAAATGAAAAAGGCTGAGAAGCCTGAATATCTACCAGATCCTGCCAAGGGCACAAGATCATAGCTGAGGTAACAAGCTAAACGTCTAAGTCCACGTGGAACTACTAGCGAGACTGAAGTCTCTCCGCAAAAAGATAAATTAAGCAAACGTGAGTACAAATGTACCCAGCAAGACTTACATCAGAACTAACTACATATGCATCGGTATCAACAAAGGGGTGGTGGAGTTTAACTGCAGCAAGCCAGCTTTGACTCGGTGGCTATCCTGAACTACGACTGCAAGTAACTCTTTTGAGGTGGCGCACACGAGTCCACATATTCACCATATCAATACACCACTATGGATCCGCTCCCGTCTACCTACGAGAACGCCATCCATAGCACTCACGCTTATCTTGCACATTTTAGAGTATCCACTTCAAGTTATCTATGAACTGTACAGGCAACCCAGAAGTCCTTTTCCGTGGACACGGCTATTCGAATAGATAATGTTAACCCTGCAGGGGTGTACTTCTTCACACACGCTTTCGCCGCTTACCACCATGTACACATCGTGTATCTCGGCAACCTTCAAGCGGAAGCCTGGCGAGGGAGTCGGCCATGACCTGACTAACCACACAAGTCTCTCGTCCAGGTTTATCGCCTATTCGGGTTCCATCTGCAAGGAGATTCGACCGGGGTGTCGCTCACGGCCCTAAACGATGTGAGCAGGGTTCCCAAGCCCACCATCCGGGTGCCACTTGGTACACCGTGCCACTGTGCCTAGTCTGTCCCAAGCCCACCTGTACCGGGTGCCACTTGGTAGACTACTAACACTACCTACAAACACCAGAAACTAGTTGCAACTCCTGGACAGAGATCAGGTTGATTAATAAGTCGAGAGAGCTTGGAGCGCCCGGAGCCCAATGTGTGGTAGTAACTGTTCATGGATCACAAACACAGAACTCAGTTCCTGAGGACGGCTGCAATGAGACAACCCACCATGTACTCCTACATGGCCTCTCACCGCTACCTTTACCAAATCGTGTTCACACACTTGGCTCTCAACAGTAGGACATGTTCACCACATTCCAATTCATCCCCGATGAATCAGACCTGACACAACTCTAAGCAATAGCAGGCATGACAAACAAGCATGAATGAGTAGGCACATCAGGGCTCAAACAACTCCTACTCTTGCTAGTGGGTTTCATCTATTTACTGTGGCAATGACAGGTCATGCAGAGGAAAGGGGTTCAGCTACCGCAGCATGTAACAGTTGAAACGTTGTTGTCCTAATGCAGTAAAAGAGAGCAGGAGCGAGAGAGTGGGATTGTATCGGAATGAACAAGGGGGTTTTGCTTGCCTGGCACTTCTGAAGAAGATATAGCTCTTCATCAGTGTCATCGATCACATCGCTGGATCAACGTCTACTGAGGGGGAACAAATACCGGCAACAGAGAAGAGATACAATCAATGCAATGCACGATATGATGCATGATTATGACATGGCAATACGCTGTGGTTTGAGCTAATGCAACTAGCGGCAAGTTAGATGGAGTTGGTTTGAATCTAAGATTCAAATTCAAACTCCATATATGACATTTCAAATGCCATTAATTCAAATTGTATTATACAGCAGCTTTAAGTTGTTCAAACATGCATGATAATGCCATAAACAGATTCTTTGGATTTATCTGATCATTTTTCATATATAATTTATTTAATTCTGAGCTATAGATTAATTTCTATGATTTTTTGAAGTTTCGGGTATTTTCTGAAATTTATAAATCATTTCTGATTTATTTTAATTCCAGAAAAGGATTTATGACGCCGGAGTGACATCAGCACGACGTCAGCAAGTCAACCGGTCGGTCCAGGTCAAATCTGGCCAGTGGGGCCCGCTGGTCAGTGACCCGGTGCCAGTTTGTCTCACAGACAGGTGGGGCCAGTCAACGGTGACGTCAGCGGGTCAACTGACGTGTGGGGTCCACTATGTTATAAACTAATCTTAACCAGGAAATTAGCCCGCTGAGTTAAATATGCGGGTCCCACTGTCATCCACACGGGTGGATACGAAGCGGGTCATTAGTGCCTAATTAAACCTGCCACGTCAACATCGCCGGAGCTCAACGCCGGCGACCTGGAAACGCGGCGGTGACCCCTCGGAAGGGCACGAGAGCGGCGGCCGAGGCAACTGGGGCGCAGCCTGTGCTCGCACGCATCCAGGGGAGCACGTAGCCGGGCGCGGGGTCGCCGGAGTGAGCGGCGACGAGCACATCCGCGGCGGCGCCCATACGGGGTTGGCCGGGACGGCGTTGTAGTGTACGGGAGGAAGAGGTGGTGGGTGTTCTCGGCTCGTGGGAGCGTGATGAGCATGATGACGCTCTCGGACGCAAGCTTGAGTGGCCGTAGCAACGACGGTGATATGGCCAGCGACGACCGGAACTCGGCTCCGGTGCATCTATGGCTAGGGCGCGAAAACGACGCGGGGAAGATGGGGGTTAGAGGTAGGACCTCACTGCGAGTCAGACGGGAGGGTCAGCGAGCTCGAGGACGTCCTGTCGGCGGTGAATCGACGTCAGCGGTGACCGGCTCCCGAGGTGGAAGACGATGGTGATGACGACGCTACGGCGCGTCCCGGCTGGCTTGGCTCGGTGGAGATGACGAGGAAGACGACGCGGAGCTCGTGTGCACAGCAGAGGGGCGAGGGGGTAGCTGTGGCCGTGGTGGTTCTCGTCGGCGGTCTCGGGTGCGTACGGACGGTCACGGGAGAGAGTCAGAGAGGGGATGGGGACGAGCAAGCGGTCGAGGGAGGCGCGGGAGAGTGCGTGGCGTCCTTAGCCAGCTCCAGGCGGTCGGCGGCAAGCAGGAAGTGGGGCGGCGTGGCCAGCGTGCAGCGAGCACGCGCCCTCGTGCCTTCTGGCACGAGGTTGAAGATGACTGGCGCTGAGGAGGTGGACTGGGCCGGCTCGACTGGGCGAACTACATTAGCAGGTAAGGCCCGGGTACTTCTCTCCTTCTCTCTTATTTCTGTTTTCTAATTTTTGCGGATGTTTTGAATTTGGTTTGCTAACCAAATTATTTTTGCAGCTTCTGGAAATAATTGTGGATGCAAAATGGTTTAACCCAGAGCTCCACGAGAAATTTCAGAATTATTGGAGCAATAAAAATATTTATAGGATTTATTTGCTCCAACTCAAATACATTAGTGGATTAAATCAAAGCCCAAATAATTCCCTAAACATGTTCACTATTTTTGGCTTGGATCAAAACCCTTGCCAAAATTATCAAACATTAATTAAGGCATTTTTTTGGGTTCATTGAAAAATATTCTTTATTTGAACCTAGTTGATTTGATCTGGTGCTAGGGTTTGAGCAATCCCCATTTTAGGTTTAAGGAAAGATTGCCATGATGCATGGATGCAAATGCAACTATTGTACACAATTAATCTAGGGCTGTGACATCGGACCCACCGGAAGTGCCTCCTTATTACGCATAGAAAAATGAATACTCCCGTTGCTAGCTGGGACCCACCATGGTGGGAGGCTGACTTGTGGGCCTACTAAGTTGACGGGGACGGAGGGCTTTGTCAACTTAGTCAATATGAACGATTCTAGCTCCAGTGACCGTACGATGTCCATCCAACGGCCGTCGTGCTTCTTCAATCTCTGCTCTTCCTGCTCCAGCCGCTCAAACTAGCGCCGGCGGGACTGCCTGCTCCCTCCTCCCCGCGGCCGGCTGTGCTGCCGCGCAGGCCTCACCGCCCCACCGTACTCCCATCGCTGGCCTAGCCACCCCTCTACTCACCCACACCTGCTGTTATTCTCCGGCGACGGCAGACGAACCAGTAAACCCTCGTACAGTCGTACTCCCCTCCGCGTGGGAAACAACTGCCGAGTCTTCCCTGCCTCCGTGTCATTCCCTTCCAAGGCCTCGCCGTCGTCCACCGCCCTGGTTCTCTCGGCGCGGCTTGGTCAACGTGGTCAACGACCGACATGCATCTGAAGTGGACTATATGTGGAGAGGCCGATAGCTGGGTCCACGGCCGCACGCAAGGAAATGCCTCCTTATTACACGCAAAATAATGATTCCTCCACCTGACATCAGGGACCCACCAAAATGGCCTCTGTATTTCACGAAAAAAACATTACCGCCGTTGACAGCTCGGACCCACCAGCTATATCTTCGCACGCAAGGAAGTGCCTCCTTATTACGCACAAAAAAAATGAATACTCCCCTGTTAGCTGGGACCCAGTATAGTGGCAAGCTGACTTGTGGGCCTACTAAGTTGACGGGGATGGAGGGCTTTGTCAACTTAGTCAATATGCACGATTCTAGCTCCAGTGACCGTCCGATGTCCATCCAACGGCCGTAGTGCTTCTTCAACCTCTGGTCTTCTTGCTCCAGCCGCCCAAACCAGCGCCGGTCGTGCCTCGTGCTCCTGCCTCCCGTGGCCGGCTGCGATGCGGCGGAGGCCTCACCACCCCCTACTACTCCCACCGCTGGCCAGGCCATCCCTCTACTCACCCACACCCCCTGTTATTCCGCAGCGACGGCAGCCTCACACCGCAGCGAACCAGTGAACCCTCGTACTCCTCTACGCGTGGGCATCCACTGCCGCGTCTTCACCAGTTCCGCGTCGTCCCCTTCCTAGGCCTCGCTGTCGTCCACCGCCCTGGTGCCCTCGGCGCGGCAAGGTCAACGTGGTCAAGGAACGGCTTCCATCAGACGTGGACTGTACGTGGAGAGGCTGACAGTTGGGTCCATGGCCGCAGCAAGGAAGTGCCTCCTTATTACGCGCAAAATAATTATTCCTCCACCTGACAGCGGGGACCCACCGGACGGGCCACCGTATTTCGTGAAAAAATGTTTCCCCCTGACTGCTGGGACCCACCAGCTACATCTTCGCAGGCAAGGAAGTGCGTCCGGGCAAAAAAACGATTCGCCCCCCTGACTGCTGAGACCCACCAGCTACATCTTCGCAGGCAAGGAAGTGCCTGACAGTCGGGACCCACCTGGTCGAAGCGTACGTAGCGTTGTCATTCTGGTCGCGAACGTGTACGTACATACTGGTCGGTGTAGAGGCGCGCACGTGTCGTAGTAGAGGCGCGCACGTAGCATGTACACGTACGTACAACGGCCAGGGTGCAAAAAGAAAATACGGCCACGTACGTACATACGGGCGGGGTCTCGAACGCCTACTTGCGCATACGTATGGTCAGGGCTCGTGTACATGGCTGGGTCGGAACGGAGAAACAGCGTTGTCGTTGTGTTCATGGGGAGCCAACCGGCTGGGTCGGAACGGAATGCGTGGTCGTGTTCATCGGGAGTGCTTGGATGGAACAGGCGATGGAAACGAGGCCTGGTGTACCGCAGAACGGAGGAAACGGCCTTGTGTTTGATCGGCCACGTTCGAAACGGGATCCTGTTGATCGGGAGGGGTGTGGCGTACCGCAAAACGGAGGAAACGGACCTCCTACGGTCGAAACGGGGGTCCTGTTGATCGGGAGGGTGTGGCGTACCGCAAAACGGAGGAAACGGACCTCCTACGGTCGAAACGGGGGTCCTGTTGATCGGGAGGGGTGTGGCGTACCGCAAAACGGAGGAAACGGACCTCCTACGGTCGAAACGGGGGTCCTGTTGATCGGGAGGGGTGTGGTGTACCGCAAAACGGATGAAACGGACTTGTGTTGGAGCGCTACGGTCGAAAAGGGGGTCCTGTTCATCGGGAGGGGTGTGGCGTACCGCAAAACGGGACTCCACGGGATACTGTTCATCTCCACTGTCGACCTCCTCCAGCCTCCACGGGCTACCGTCGACCTCCTCCAGCCTCCACAGGCTCCTGTTCATCCAGCCTCCACCGCGCGCTACTCCACCGGCTACTGTTCAACCACCCCTCCACGGGCACCCCTCCACCGTCTACTGTTCATCCAGCCCTCCACACCACGGGGTCCTGTTCAACCACCCCTTCACGGGCACCCCTCCACCGTCTACTGTTCATCCAGCCCTCCACACCACGGGGTCCTGTTCAACCACCCCTCCACGGGCACCCCTCCACCGTCTACTGTTCATCCAGCCCTCCACACCACGGGGTCCTGTTCATCCAGAGGCAACGCCACCACTCACTGTTCATCCAACCCCCCCGCAACGCTCACTGTTCATCCCAGAGGCAGCATCGATCGGCTTCAATTAGCAGCAGTAGCGAAGGAATCGCTCGATCGGGTTCAGTTAACAGCCATCGATCGATCGCTCGGGTTCAGTAACGCGTAGCCTACAGTGCAATCGCTCGGGTTCAGTTAGAGCCCAACGCCTCGCTCGGGTTCAGTTCGAGCCAACGCCTCGCACACACGTGCGTACGTGTACGAGAGAAACACGCATCGCTCGGCCCCCGACCTCCCACCGTAACCGGGAACTCCCCGAAATTTTCCTCCCCCTCGCTTCTACCACGGTTTTTTCCGTCATGGACGGCCCAAAGAATGTCACGCAGCTGCGTCTCCGGCCCGCCCAGGACGAAAAGCCCATTTTCTGTCATGATTTTTTGTCATAGAAGTAGGAGCCCGCCACATCTATGATGATACCAGGTTTTGTCACAATTATCGTCATAGAAGTGTCATATGTATGACAGAAAAAAATTCCGTTCGGCCCAAAATGTCACGGATGTATATTTTTTTGTAGTGTTATTTATTACTAAACAGAACCAAAGATCTATGGATCCTCATCTGCTTGCTAATATTTTTAAGAGATCCAATTATGATGAACCAATTGCTAGTGAGTTTTGTGCACTAGATTATCTTTATAAAGCTTCGCTTGAAATTTGTGAATCTGAAGAAATTTATGAAGAGATTCACGATAACTCTTTGAATAAAAAGCATGATTGCAATGATTTTACTATAAATTCTCTTGATGTAAATTGTGCTAATAATATGCAAAATGCTAAGCTTGGGGATGCTAGTTTTTCTATGTCTACTACTTGTTGCAATAATCATGATTGGGGTGATTCTTCTTATGATCTTAAGAATTTATTTAAGCCCCATGATGAATATGAGATTGATAATAGTGTTTGCAATATTATTCAAAGTGGGTTTGGAAGAGTTTCAACTTTAGATCCCACATATTTGGACAATGTTCAATCTTATGAAATTTTTGAGAAAAGTGGGTTTGGAGAGGTCATGACTTTAGTTAATGATAATCCCACTATTTTGGAAGAGTGTCAACTTTGCATGCATGCGGATCGTGTTGAGAATATGTTATGTGATAGCTATTTTGTTGAATTTGCCTATGATCCTACATGTAATTATTATGAGAGAGGAAAATATGGTTGTAGAAATTTTTATCCTACTAAATTACCTCTCGTCATGCTGAGATTGCTATCGTCTCTTTCTTCTTCCTTGCATATGCTAGCTTTTGCTTGCCTTGCAAAATTGTTTGCTTATAATATTCCTATGCATAGGAAGTATGTTAGACTTAGATGTGTTTTGTCACATGTTTCATGATGCTTTCTTTGCGCTTCAATTCTTGTCTTTCATGTGAGCATCATTAAAATTATCAATGCCTAGCTAAAAGGCTTTAAAGAAAAGCACTTGTTGGGAGACAACCCAATATTTTTCCTTTCTGTTATTTAATAAATTTTGCATCTACCTTCTGTTTAGATGTGTTTTTATCTTTTAATTAGTGTTTGTGCCAAGTAAAACCTATAGGATAACCTATGGTGATAGTTAATTTGATTCTGCTGAAAAACAGAAACTTTGCGCGCACGAGAAAACATTTAGTAAATCACAGAAAAGTGATTTTGCGTTGATTCTTTTTGCTGCTGATCAATAGACAAATTGCCTAGGACTTCCTGTTTTGGTAGAATTTTTGGGGTTCCAGAAGTTTGCGTTAGTTACAGATTACTACAGACTGTTCTGTTTTTGACAGATTCAGTTTTCCGTGTGTTGTTTGCTTATTTTGATGCATCTATGGCTAGTAAAATAGTTTATAAACCATAGAGAAGTTGGAATACAGTAGGTTTAACACCAATATAAATAAATAATGAGTTCATTACAGTACCTTATGTGGTGGTTTTTCTTTCTTTCACTAACGGAGCTTACGAGATTTCTGTTGAGTTTTGTGTTGTGAAGTTTTCAAGTTTTGGGTAAAGATTTGCTGAACTATGGAATAAGGAGTGGCAAGAGCCTAAGCTTGGGGATGCCCATGGCACCCAAGATATTCAAGAATAGCCAAAATCCTAAGCTTGGGGATGCCCCCGGAAGGCATCCCCTCTTTCGTCTTCGTTTATCGGTAACTTTACTTGGAGCTATATTTTTATTCACCACATGATATGTGTTTTGCTTGGAGCGTCTTGTATGATATTAGTCTTTGCTTTTTAGTTTGCCACAATCATCCTTTCTGTACACACCTTTTGGGAGAAGCCCACTTGATTAGAATTTATTAGAATACTTTATGAGCTTCACTTATATCTTTTGAGCTAAATAGTTTTTGCTCTAGTGCTTCACTTATATTTTTAGAGCACGACGGTGGTTTAATTTTGAAGAAATTGTTGATCTCTCATGCTTAACTTATATTATTTTGAGAGTCTCTTAGAACAGCATGGTATTTTCTATGGTTATAAAATTGGTCCTAGAATGGTAGGCATCCAAATTGGGTATAATAAAAACTATCATAGAAAGTGAATTGGATGCTATGATCAATTTGATACTTGATAATTGTTTTGAGATATGGAGGTAGTGATATTAGAGTCATGCTAGTTGGGTAATTATGAATTTAAATAATACTTGTGTTGAAGTTTGTGATTCCCGTAGCATGCACGTATGGTGAACCGCTTTGTGATGAAGTCGGAGCACGATTTATTTATTGATTGTCTTCCTTATGAGTGGCGGTCGGGGACGAGCGATGGTCTTTTCCTACCAATCTATCCCCCTAGGAGCATGTGCGTGGTGCTTGGTTTTTGATGACTTGTAGATTTTTTGCAATAAGTATATGAGTTCTTTTGACTAATGTTGAGTCCATGGATTATACGCACTCTCACCCTTCCACCATTGCTAGCCTCTCTTATGCCGTGCAACTTTCGCCGGTACCATACCCCCACCATATACCTTCCTCAAAACAGCCACCATACCTACCTATTATGGCATTTCCATATCCATTCCGAGATATATTGCCATGCAACTTTCCACCGTTCCATTCATATGACACGCATCATCATTGTCATATTACTCTTTGCATGATCATGTAGTTGGCATCGTATTAGTGGCAAAGCCACCTTCATAATCTCATACATGTCACTCTTGATTCATTGCATATCCCGGTATACCGCCGGAGGCATTCATATAGAGTCATATCTTGTTCTAAGTATTGAGTTGTAAATAAATAAAAGTGTGATGATCTTCATTATTAGAGCATTGTCCCAGTGAGGAAAGGATGATGGAGACTATGATTCCCCCACAAGTCGGGATGAGATTCCGGACTTAAAAAAAAAGAGAAAAGAGAGAAGGGACAATGCTACTATCCTTTTTACCACACTTGTGCTTCAAAGTAGCACCATGATCTTCATGATAGAGAGTCTCCTATGTTGTCAATTTCATATACTAGTGGGAATTTTCATTATAGAACTTGGCTTGTATATTCCAATGATGGGCTTCCTCAAAATGCCCTAGGTCTTCGTGAGCAAGCGAGTTGGATGCACACCCACTTAGTTTCTTTTATTGAGCTTTCATATATTTATAGCTCTAGTGCATCCGTTGCATGGCAATCCCTACTCACTCACATTGATATCTATTAATGGGCATCTCCATAGCCCGTTGATACGCCTAGTTGATGTGAGACTATCTTCCTCCTTTTTGTCTTCTCCACAACCACCATTCTATTCCACATAAGTGCTATGTCCATGGCTCACGCTCATGTATTGCGTGAAAGATTGAAAAAGTTTGAGATTACTAAAGTATGAAACAATTGCTCGGCTTGTCATCGGGGTTGTGCATGATTAAATACTTTGTGTGATGAAGATAGAGCTTAGCCAGACTATATGATTTTGTAGGTATAACTTTC
Source organism: Aegilops tauschii subsp. strangulata (assembly GCF_002575655.3). Classification (NCBI taxonomy): domain Eukaryota; kingdom Viridiplantae; phylum Streptophyta; class Magnoliopsida; order Poales; family Poaceae; genus Aegilops; species Aegilops tauschii. The sequence continues at coordinate 628,222,919 of NC_053036.3, read as the reverse complement.
TTTAGCCATGCTATTTTGAGAAGACATGATTACTTTTATTAGTATGCTTGAAGTATTATTATTTCTTATGTCAATATGAACTTTTATTTTGAAACATTTGGATCTGAACATTCATGCCACAATAAAGAAAATTACATTGAGAAATATGCTAGGTAGCATTCCACATCAAAAATTCTGTTTTATCATTTATCTACTCGAGGACGAGCAGGAATTAAGCTTGGGGATGCTTGATACGTCTCCAACGTATCTATAATTTTTGATTGTTCCATGCTATTATATTACCCCTTTTGGATGTTTATGGGCTTTATTTTACATATTTATATCATTTTTGGGACTAACCTACTAACCGGAGGCCCAGCCCGTATTGCTGTTTTTTGCCTATTTTAGTATTTCGAAGAAAAGGAATATCAAACGGAGTCCAAACCAAATGAAACCTTCGGGAGCGTGATTTTTGGAACGAACCTGATCCAGAGGACTTGGAGTGCACGTCAAGAAGCGATCGAGGAGGCCAGGAGGGTGGAGGGCGCGCCCATCCCTGGTGGACGCGCCCCCTGTCTCCTGGGCCCCACGAGTGGCCACCGACCTACTTCTTCCACCTGTATATACCTACTTACCCCGAAACCATCTAGGGAGCCACCGAAAAATAATTTCCACCGCCGTAACTTTCTGTATCCGCCGGCGCTCCGCCGGAGGGGGAATCGATCACGGAGGGCTTCTACATCAACACCATAGCCCTTCCGATGAGTTGTGAGTAGTTTACCACAGACCTTCGGGTCCATAGTTATTAGCTAGATGGCTTCTTCTCTCTTTTTGGATCTCAATACAAAGTTCTCCCCTTCTCTTGTGGAGATTTATTCGATGTAATCTCTTTTTGCGGTGTGTTTGTCGAGATCCGATGAATTGTGGGTTTATGATCAAGTTTATGTATGAGAAATATTTGAATCTCTTCTGAATTCTTTTATGTATGATTGGTTATCTTTGCAAGTCTCTTCGAATTATCAGTTTGGTTTGGCCTACTAGATGGATCTTTCTTGCCATGGGAGAAGTGCTTAGCTTTGGGTTCAATCTTGCGGTGTCCTTTCCCAGTGACAGCAGGGGCAGCAAGGCACGTATTGTATTGTTGCCATCGAGGATAAAAAGATGGGGTTTATATCATATTGCATGAGTTTATCCCTCTACATCATGTCATCTTTCTTAATGCGTTACTCTGTTCTTTATGAACTTAATACTCTAGATGCAGGCAGGAGTCGGTCGATGTGTGGAGTAATAGTAGTAGATGCAGGCAGGAGTCGGTCTACTTGTCACGGACGTGATGCCTATATACATGATCATGCCTAGATAACCTCATAATTATTCGCTTTTCTATCAATTGCTCGACAGTAATTTGCTCACCCACCGTAATACTTATGCTATCTTGAGAGAAGCCACTAGTGAAACCTATGGCCCCCGGGTCTATCTTTTATCATATAAGCTTTCAATCTACTTTTATTTGCATCTTTACTTTTTGCATCTATATTATAAAATACCAAAAATATATTTATCTTATCATATTATATCTATCAGATCTCACTTTCGCAAGTGGCCGTGAAGGGATTGACAACCCCTTTATTACGTTGGTTGCGAGTTCTTTGTTTGTTTGTGTAGGTGCGTGGGACTTTAGGAACTTCCTACTGGATTGATACCTTGGTTCTCAAAAACTGAGGGAAATACTTACGCTACTGATACGTCTCCGTCGTATCTATAATTTTTGATTGTTCCATGCCAATATTATTCAACTTTCATATACTTTTGGCAACTTTTTATACTATTTTTGGGACTAACATATTGATCCAGTGCCCAGTGCCAGTTCCTGTCTGTTGCATGTTTTATGTTTCGCAGAAACCCCATATCAAACGGAGTCCAAACGGGATAAAAACGGACGGAGAATTATTTTGGAATATTTGTGATTTTTGGGAAGTAAAATCAACGCAAGACGGTGCCCGAGGTGGCCAGGAGACAGGGGCCCATGCCCATTAAAGGTGGGCGCGCCCTCCACCCTCCTGGGCCACCCGTAAGGCGGTTGACGCCCTTCTTTGGCCGCAAGAAAGCTAATTTTTGGAAAAAAGATCTAGGCGAAGGTTTCAATCCAATCGGAGTTACGGATCTCCATATATACACGAAACGGTGAAACAGAAGCCAGGGAGAACGCAGAAACAGAGAGATAGATCCAATCTCGGAGGGGCTCTCACCCCTCCCAAGCCATGGGAGCCAAGGACCAGAGGGGAAACCCTTCTCCCATCTAGGGAGGAGGTCAAGGAAGAAGAAGAAGAAGGGGGGGCTCTCTCCCTCTTGCTTCCGGTGGCGCTGGAGCGCTGCCGGGGGCCATCATCATCACCGCGATCTTCACCAACACCTACGCCATCTTCACCAACATCTCCATCACCTCCCCCCCTCTATCTACAGCGGCCCACTCTCCCGCAACCCGCTGTACCCTCTACTTGAACATGGTGCTTTATGCTTCATATTATTATCCAATGATGTGTTGCCATCCTATGATGTCTGAGTAGATTTTCGTTGTCTTATTGGTGGTTGATGAATTGCTATGATTGATTTAATTTGCTTGTGGTTATGTTGCTGTCCTTTGGTGCCCATCATATGAGCGCGCGTGTGGATCACACCATAGGGTTAGTTGTATGTTGATAGGACTATGTATTGGAGGGCAAGAGTGACAGAAGCTTCAACCTAGCATAGAAATTGATGCATACGGGATTGAAGGGGGACCAATATATCTTAATGCTATGGTTGGGTTTTACCTTAATGAACGTTAGTAATTGCGGATGCTTGCTAATAGTTCCAATCATAAGTGCATAGAATTCCAAGCCAGGGATGACATGTTAGCAGTGGCCTCTCCCACATAAAACTTGCTATCGGTCTAGTAAAGTAGTCAATTGCTTAGGGACAATTCCACAACTCCTACCACCACTTTTCCACACTCGCTATATTTACTTTATTGCATCTTTATCTAAACAGCCCCTAGTTTATATTTACGCTTTCTTTACTATCTTGCAAACCTATCCAACAACACCTACAAAGTACTTCTAGTTTCATACTTGTTCTAGGTAAAGTGAACACTAAGTGTGCGTTTAGTCGTATCAGTGGCAGATAGGGCTTGAGAGAATATTTGTTCTACCTTTAGCTCCTCGTTGGGTTCGACACTCTTACTTATCGAAAGAGGCTACAACTATCCCGTATACTTGCGGGTCATCAAGACCTTTTTCTGGCGCCGTTGCCGGGGAGTCATAGCGTGGGGTGAATATTCTCGTGTGTGCTTGTTTGCTTTATCACTAAGTAATTTTTATTTGCTGTTCTTAGTTGTTCTCTATCTTTAGTTATAGATATGGAACACGAAATAACAAAAAAAATTAGGTGTACTTGCTACTCATGAAGATGGGGTAATGATACGTCTCCAACGTATCTACTTTTCAAACACTTTTGCCCTTGTTTTGGACTCTAACTTGCATGATTTGAACGAAACTAACCCGAACTGACGTTGTTTTCAGCAGAATTCCCATGATGTTGTTTCATGTGTAGAAAACAAAAGTTCTCGGAATGTCCTGAAAATCCACGGAGGCACTTTTTGGAAAATATAAAAAATACTGGCGAAAGAATCAAGACCATGGGGCCCACACCCTGTCCACGAGGGTGGGGGGCGCGCCCTCCCCCTGGGCGCGCCCCCCTGTCTCGTGGGCCCCCTGACGCTCCACCGACCTCAATTCCAACGCTATATATTCCGTTTCGCGGAGAAAAAAATCAGAGAGAAAGTTTCATCGCGTTTTACGATACGGAGCCGCCGCCAAGCCCTAATCTCTCTCGGGAAGGCTGATCTGGAGTCCGTTCGGGGCTCCGGAGAGGGGGATTCGTCGCCGTCGTCATCATCAACCATCCTCCATCATCAATTTCATGATGCTCACCGCCGTGCGTGAGTAATTCCATCGTAGGCTTGCTGGACGGTGATGGGTTGGATGAGATTTACCATGTAATCAAGTTAGTTTTGTTAGGGTTTGATCCCTAGTATCCACTATGTTCTAAGATTGATGTTGCTATGACATTGCTATGCTTAATGCTTGTCACTAGCGCCCGAGTGCCATGATTTCAGATCTGAACCTATTATGTTTTCATGAATATATGTGTGTTCTTGATCCTATCTTGCAAGTCTATAGTCACCTATTATGTGTTATCATCCGACAACCCCGAAGTGATAATAATCAGGAAACTTCTCGGTGATGACCGTAGTTTGAGGAGTTCATGTATTCACTATGTGTTAATGCTTTGTTCCGGTTCTCTATTAAAAGGAGGCCTTAATATCCCTTAGTTTCCGCTAGGACCCCGCTGCCATGGGAGGGTAGGACAAAAGATGTCATGCAAGTTCTTTTCCATAAGCACGTATGACTATTTACGGAATACATGCCTACATTACATTGATGAACTGGAGCTAGTTCCGTGTCACCCTATGTTATAGCTATTACATGAGGAATCGCATCCGACATAATTATCCATCACTGATCCATTGCCTACGAGCTTTTCACATACTGTTCTTCGCTTATTTACTTTTCCGTTGCTACTGTTACAATCACTACAAAAACCAAAAATATTACTTTTGCTATTGTTACCTTTATTTCCATATTACTTTGCTACTAAATATTTTGTTGCAGATACTAAGTTATCCAGGTGTGGTTGAATTGACAACTCAACTGCTAATACTCCAGAATATTCTTTGGCTCCCCTTGTGTCGAATCAATAAATTTGGGTTGAATACTTTACCCTCGAAAGCTGTTCCGATCCCCTACACTTGTGGGTTATCAAGACCAATTTCTGGCGCCGTTGCCGGGGAGCATAGCTCTATTCTCTGAGTCACTTGGGATTTATATCTGGTGATCACTATGAGGAACTTGAAAGACGACAGAACCAAGATTTTGCCCTCAACTATGAGGGGAGGTAAGGAACTGCCATCTAGCTCTGCACTAGACTCTCCTTCCGTTATTAGTAAGCTTGCGACACCTAAACCTGCTACTGCTATGAATTCTGATATGTCGCATGTTATTGATGATGCCACTTCTACTATGCATGATACTTATGATGAAACTACTTCTTTGCGTGATACTACTTTGCCGTTAGGTGAATTTCTTGATGAACAACTTGCTAGGGCTAGAGAGAATGAAATTATTGAAGATGCTATTATTGATGATAGTGATGATGAAAGTTCTCCCAATGATTATGAATTGCCTGTTGTTCCTGAGGGTTATGTTATGAATGAAGAAGCTGCTAGAGCTATCTTTGCTTGCAATGATAGATATGCTCTAAAGAAATTATTAGCTAAATGGAAGCAGCAGTCTCTTAATGCTAGAATGAAACCTGACCCTGTTTTTGCTACATCACCTATTCGTGTTACTGATAAGGATTATGAATTCTCTGTTGATCCCGGAATTATTACTTTAGTTGAATCTGATCCTTTTATGGCCTTGAATCTGAAACACTTGTGGCACATCTTACCAAGTTGAATGATATAGCTACCATGTTTACTCATGATGATAAATCTCGCTATTATTATATCCTTAAGATATTTCCATTCTCATTAAAGGGTGATGCTAAGAATTGGTATAATTCTCTTGCTCCTGGTTGTGTGCGTAGTCCCCAGGACATGATTTATTACTTCTCTGCTAAATACTTCCCTGCTCATAAGAAACAAGCTGCCTTGCGGGAAATATATAATTTTGTGCAAATCAAAGAAGAGAGTCTCCCACAAGCTTGGGGGAGGCTTCTCCGATTACTTAATGCTTTGCTTGATCATCCACTTAAGAAAAATGAAATACTTGATATCTTTTATAATGGACTAACCGATGCTTCCAAGGACCACTTGGATAGTTGTGCTGATTGTGTTTTCAGGGAAAGAACAGTCGACGAAGCTGAAATACTATTGAATAATATGCTGACTAATGAAAATAATTGGACTCTTCCTGAGCCAATTCCTGAACCAATTGAGCCAGCTCCTGAGCCAATTCCTAAACCCACTCCGAAGAAGAGAGGTGTTTTATTTCTCAGTCCTGAAGATATGCAAGAGGCAACGAAATCAATGAGAGAAAAAGGTATTAAAGCTGAAGATGTTAAGAATTTACCACCTATTGAAGAAATCCATGGTCTCAATATTCCGCCTGTTGAAGAACCACATTGTCTTGATAATCCGACACAGGTAGTAAAGGTAAATTCTCTCTATAGATATGATAAAGTTGAAATCCCCTCTACTAAATTTCATAGCCCATGCTTAGATGAATTTAATGACTTTATGGCTAGGCAAGAAAGTTTTAATGCTTATGTTGGTAGAGAGTTAAAGAATAATACTTTCGAGATAGGACGCGTAAGCGATAATATGGCTAGAGTTAAAGGTGAACTCAAACTCATTAGCAAATATGCTTCTATGGTTGCTACTCAAGCTGAGCAAGTACTTAAAGCTCAAAATGATTTGCTTGATGAATTAAATAATAAAAATGACTTTGCAGTTAGAGTGGCTACTAGAACTGGTAGAATGACTCAGGAACCTTTGTATCCTGAAGGCCATCCTAAGAGAATCGAGCAAGATTCTCAGAGAAATAATCTAGATGCACCTAGTTCTTCCAAAAAGAAGAAAAAGAAAAAGGATAGGACCTTGCATGCTTCTAGTGAACCTACTGTAGACACACCTCAGAATCCCAATGATATTTCTATTTCTGATGCTGAAACACAATCAGGTGATGAACATGAACCTAGTGATAATGTTCATGTTGAAGCTCAACCTAGCAAAAATAATGATGTAGAGATTGAACCTGATGTTGATCTTGATAACCCACAATCAAAGAATCAACGTTATGATAAGAGAGACTTTGTTGCTAGGAAACACGGTAAAGAAAGAGAACCATGGGTTCAGAAACCCATGCCCTTTCCTCCCAAACCATCCAAATCAAAGGATGATGTGGATTTTGAGCGCTTTGCTGAAATGATTAGACCTATTTTCTTACGTATGCGCTTAACTGATATGCTTAAAGTAAATCCTTATGCCAAGTATATGAAGGATATCATCACAAATAAAAGAAAGATACCGGAAGCTGAAATTTCCACCATGCTTGCTAATTACACTTTTTAGGGTGGAATGCCAAAGAAACTTGGAGATCCGGGGGTACCAACTATACCATGCTCCATTAAAAGAAATTATGTTAAAACTGCTTTATGTGATCTTGGAGCCGGTGTTAGTGTTATGCCTCTCTCTTTATATTGTAGACTTGAATTGAATAAGTTGACACCTACTGAAATATCTTTGCAAATGGCCGATAAATCAACTGCTATACCTGTCGGTATTTATGAGGATGTGCCTGTTGTGGTTGGAAATGTCACTATCTTAACGGACTTTGTTATTCTTGATATTCCCGAGGACGATAGTATGTCGATTTTCCTTGGTAGACCCTTTTTGAATACTGCAGGGGCTGTTATTGATTGCAACAAAGGCAATGTCACTTTTCATGTTAATGGTAATGAGATGGTAATGAGCATACGGTACACTTTCCGAGGAAACAACCTCAAGTTCATAGCATCAATTCTATTGGGAAAATTCCAACTATTACTATTGGAGGTTTTGAATTTCCTCTTCCTACTATCAAGAAAAAGTATGATATTCTTATTATAGGGGATGTTCATATCCCCGTTGAGGTAACCTTGTGTTATTCGAAATTTCTCCGGTTCCGTGCTATTCGGAATGAGTTTGTTAACAAGACTTGATCAACCTTGTTAGTGGATTCATTTTGATGATCACGAGATGGATGAAACTAGAAGGCACAACCTTCTGTACCCTCTTTTTACTTTCTGTTATTTACAATAAATAAAGCAAAAATAGTATTATTCATTTGTTTTCTGAATTATCCATGCAATAAAAAATGTCCCAAAAATTAAAGTGCTCCAAAAGCCCTGCTAATTTAGTATGATTTTTTCTGGAATATTTGAGGATTTTAGGCACTGAAATCACTGCAGGAGGGGCAAGCACCAGGCCACGAGAGAGGAGGGCGCGCCCACCCCACCTGGGCGCGCCCCCCTGTCTTGTGGGCCCCTGGTGGGCCCCCTCCACTTATGCCAGCACCCACACACTCCATCTTCTTCCCAAAAAATCCCCATCCAGCTCAAGCACGAGTTCTAGCTCATTTTGCTGCGATTTTCAATCTCCTTGCTCAAAGCTCCACTCACAAAACTGCTTTGGGAGATTGTTGCTTGGTATGTGACTCCTCCATTGGTCGAATTAGTTTTTGTTCTAGTGCTTTATTCATTGCAAATTTTTGCTGCATAGGTGACCATGTTCTTGAGCTTGCATGTTAAATTTATGAGGTCCCAAGCAATTCTAATGCATGTTATAGGCTCTAGGCACTTGTAGGAGTAGTTGCTACCAATCTTGTTTAGTTTTATTCACTTTTATTTTGAAGTTACTAAAATTTCAGAAATTTTCAGAAAATGTTAAGGAAACTTTTGAGGGGCTCTTCTAGCCAAGGCTCTCAAGAAAAACAGGCTAAAGAGAAGGAAAAAGCCAAGTACAATCTTCCTCGCTTAGCGGAAGTAAGGCCGTGTGAATGGCCATGCGATGATTTCTTGAAAGAAGCTGGAATTCATGAAGATTTTTATTCTTTGATCGAGAATGCAGGCCTCACCGGTTTCCTCCATGATCGGATCAATCAGTATCTCTTACTTACCAATACTTTCGTGCAAAACTTTTATTATTATCCTAAGAATTCACCGCCTTCAGCATCATTTCATTCATATGATGAATTTAGAGAAATGTCTTTACGTGATTTTTGCGCGGTATGTAGGATACCCTATGAGGGAGAATTAGAGGAACCCCATCGTAAAGATGTGGATGGCTTTGTTAACACTATAGTTGTAGAGGAGCCAAAGAAGGGCCCCGAGGCGAAAATATCTAGCATACACTTCCCTGTTTTACGCTACTTTGCCATATTTGCTAGTAGATGCTTGATTGGTCGTGGAAATAGTGGAAACCTTAGTGTTCCTGATATTATCATTCTTCAACATGCTTTGTTTGGAGACAATAGTTTTAGTATGGGTGCCATCATTGCTAAACGGCTGAGCCTGAATCGTACAAAAGGCCCCATATTTGGAGGTATCTATGTTTCACGTCTTGCTAGACATTTTCAGATACCTATTAGGCACCATGAGAAAGAGGAGACAAAACTGCCTCCTTACATTTTAGATTACAAGAGCATGGTAGCAAACGCGTTTATTGTTGACAACAAAGAGAAGATGCTCTTGTATAACCTTAGATTTAATAAGAAACACAATGAGACTATTATTTTGCCTGCGCCTCTGCTGTTTGATTTGATTGCAGATAATTTTCTTGTTACATCGGAAGCGGTGTACGCTCATCGAGGCCAAGCATCCACTCCAGAACCTGAACCGGAACCTGAACTGGACCCTTATCGTGCATCATCCTGCTAGTGGGACCCGGAGATGGCCAGCCAGTGGTATCCAGATTACACCTCCCAGTACACCGGGGAGAGTAGCCGCGATCCATGGGCATAGACCAACTTAGGCCAAAAGCCTAAGCTTGGAGGAGTACGTATTTCTCACCGACTTTACATTCATGTTCACACACTAGTCGTCGGTGCTCATACTCTTTCATTGTATTATCCATGCTAGTTAAATTTTCTTTTTCTAGTTTCTTCTTGTGAGTTTGATAAACCTTAAGAAAAACCAAAAAAAAATTAGTTAGTTTAATTTCCATGCTTGTAGTAGAATTAAAATGAAAACCCAAAAATATTTCTCGTTCTTCTTTTACTTGTTGGGAGCTTTCCCGTGTATATAGTTTTCTTTTCTTTTCTTTTCTTTGGGGGTCGAGAAGACCGTGTTGAAAATGTTTAGTGGCTCTCATATGCATGATTGTTTATTTAACTTAGAGCCCATATTACCCTGTCTTCTCTCTTGAGTTGAATGCTTGCAGATTCCAGCTTAGTCCAATGCACGCGCACTATTATTATTATACACATCGTTCGGTCGTGCGAGTGAAAGGCAATAATGACGATATATGATGGAATGATTGAGATGAGAGAAGCTGGTATGAACTCGACCTCTCTTGTTTTTGTAAATATGATGAGTTCATTGTTCCTGGTTCAGCTTATTATGAAGTAAACATATTTGCAATGACATTTAGAGATTATAGTTGCTTGTGCCATGCTTGATTAGCTATGAGTTATAATGGTTTACCTTGCGTGCCAACATGCTATTAGAATGATTGTGATGTGGTATGATGGGATGGTATCCTCCTTTGAATGAATTGAGTGACTCGACTTGGCACATGTTCACGCATGTAGTTGAAAACAAATCAACAGAGCCTTCATGATATTTATGTTCATGGTAGATTATATCCTACTCATGCTTATGCTCGATGTAAATTAATTTTAATGCATGTTCATGACTGTTGTCGCTCTCTCAGTTGGTCGCTTCCCAGTCTTTTGCTAGCCTTCACCTGTACTAAGCGGGAATACTGCTTGTGCATCCAACCCCTTAAACCCCAAAGTTGTTCCATATGAGTCCACCATACCTTCCTATATGCGGTATTTACCTGCCGTTCCAAGTAAATTTGTATGTGCCAAACTCCAAACCTTCAAATGAAATTTTGTTTTGTATGCACGACCAGCTCATGTTTTAACTAGGGCTGCTTATATCTTCCATGCTAGGTGGGTTATTCTCAAGAGGAGTGGACTCCGCTCCTCATTCACGAGAAAGGGCCGGTAATCAGGATGCCCAGTCCCATGATCCAAAAAGATCAAAGCAAATCAAAATAATTAAACAAAACTCCCCCGGGACTCTTGTTAGTTGGAGGCACTCGTTGTTTCGAGCAAGCCATGGATTGATGCTTGTTGGTGGAGGGGGAGTATAACCTTTACCATTCTGTTTGGGAACCGCCTATAATGCATGTAGTATGGAAGATACAGCCATCTCATAGTTGTTGCGTTGACAGTGAAAGTATGCCGCTCAAAATGTTATTCAATCTCTATTTTAAAATCAAGCTCTGGCACCTCTACAAATCCCTGCTTCCCTCTGCGAAGGGCCTATCTATTTACTTTTATGTTGAGTCATCACCTTCTTATTAAAAGCACCCGCTGGAGAGCACAGTGTCATTTGCATTCATTATTGTTGGTTTATATTGGGTATGACTTGACTAGATCTCTTTTACCATGAATTACAATGTTTAGTCAGTCCTTGATCTTTAAAGGTGCTCTGCATTTATGTTTTGCGGTCTCAGAAAGGGCTAGCGAGATACCATCTTGTTATATCATGTTATGATTATTTTGAGAAAGTGTTGTCATCTAAGTTTTATTATTATGGCTCGTTAGCTGATTATGCTATTGATATGAGTAATTATGAGACCTATGTGTTATTGTGAGTATGGTTAGTTCATAATATTTGCTGAAAACTTGAATGCTGGCTTGATATATTTACAACAACAAGAGCAAATAGAGTTTGTAAAAGTTTTTCTTTATCACTTTCAGTTTATCAACTGAATTGCTTGAGGACAAGCAAAGGTTTAAGCTTGGGGGAGTTGCTACGTCTCCAACGTATCTACTTTTCCAAACACTTTTGCCCTTGTTTTGGACTCTAACTTGCATGATTTGAATGAAACTAACCCGGACTGACGCTGTTTTCAGCAGAATTGCCATGATGTTGTTTCATGTGTAGAAAACAAAAGTTCTCGGAATGTCCTGAAAATCCACGGCGGCACTTTTTGGAAAATATAAAAAGTACTGGCGAAAGAATCAAGACCAGGGGGCCCACACCCTGTCCACGAGGGTGGGGGCGCGCCCCCTGTCTCGTGGGCCCCCTGACGCTCCACCGACCTCAATTCCAACGCTATATATTCCGTTTCACGGAGAAAAAAATAAGACAGAAAGTTTCATCACGTTTTACGATACGGAGCCGCCGCCAAGCCCTAATCTCTCTCGGGAAGGCTGATCTGGAGTCCGTTCGGGGCTCCGGAGAGGGGGATTCGTCGCCGTCGTCATCATCAACCATCCTCCATCATCAATTTCATGATGCTCACCGCCGTGCGTGAGTAATTCCATCGTAGGCTTGCTGGACGGTGATGGGTTGGATGAGATTTACCATGTAATCAAGTTAGTTTTGTTAGGGTTTGATCCCTAGTATCCACTATGTTCTGAGATTGATGTTGCTATGACTTTGCTATGCTTAATGCTTGTCACTAGCGCCCGAGTGCCATGATTTCAGATCTGACCTATTATGTTTTCATGAATATATGTGTGTTCTTGATCCTATCTTGCAAGTCTATAGACACCTATTATGTGTTATGATCCGACAACCCCGAAGTGACAATAATTGGGATACTTCTTGGTGATGACCATAGTTTGTGGAGTTCATGTATTCACTATGTGTTAATGCTTTGTTCCGGTTCTCTATTAAAAGGAGGCCTTAATATCCCTTGGTTTCCGCTAGGACCCCGCTGCCACGGGAGGGTAGGACAAAAGATGTCATGCAAGTTCTTTTCCATAAGCACGTATGACTATTTACGGAATACATGCCTACATTACATTGATGAACTGGAGCTAGTTCTGTGTCACCCTATGTTATAGCTATTACATGAGGAATCGCATCCGACATAATTATCCATCACTGATCCATTGCCTACGAGCTTTTCACATACTGTTCTTCGCTTATTTACTTTTCCGTTGCTACTGTTACAATCACTACAAAACCCAAAAATATTACTTTTGCTATTGTTACCTTTATTTCCATATTACTTTGCTACTAAATATTTTGCTGCAGATACTAAGTTATCCAGGTGTGGTTGAATTGACAACTCAACTGCTAATACTCAAGAATATTCTTTGGCTCCCCTTGTGTCGAATCAATAAATTTGGGTTGAATACTTTACCCTCGAAAGCTGTTGCGATCCCCTACACTTGTGGGTTATCAGGTAACTCCTAAAACCCTCGATTCTCATTATGTGAAAGATATTATGTACAACTTTGATAATCCTGAGAAAACCCCATTCAACTTTATAATGGGAGTAACTTTGGATCAACGTGAATACTTTAGGGATTATCGCTTGACTCAAAAAGGGAAACTATTATGGGATCAAATTCATTTATTGAAGTAGTATGCTAGGCAAGTATGCGTGAGATATGATTATACTTGTTGCTCTAGGATGAAGGCTCCACACCTTCCCTTTTCATGCAAATTTAATGATAATGAAACCTTAGCTTCTTATGCTAATGGTATATATGATTACTATGATGTTGAACAAATTGAAGAATTCGTTGCTTTTATGGGTGCTTATGAAGTTGAATCTATGTTCAAAGAGTTTGAAAATCTTTATGATGCTGATGATAGATCTGACAATTTTGCTATACTTAAATATTGTTATAAGAATTATGAATACAATTACAATATTGATGCACTTATTGAGAAAGTCTCCGCTGTCCAAGAAGAGACTAATATTTTGCAGGAAACTATGGAAGAAGAAATTGATGAAACTGTGAGCTCATTGGATGAAAAAGATGATGAGGAGAGCGAAGAACAAAAGGAGGAAGAGCGGATTGATCACCCGTGCCTACCTTCTAATGAGAGTAACTCTTCAACTCATACATTGTTTAACTCCCCTTCGTGCTTACCGAAGGATGATTGCTATGATCCCGTTGATTCTCTTGAAATACCCCTTTTTGATGATGCTCGCTATGCTTGTGGCCAAGATGCCAATATGAATTATGCTTATGGAGATGAACTTGCTATAGTTCCTTATGTTAAACATGAAATTGTAGCTATTGCACCCACGCATGATAGTCCTATTATCTTTTTGAATTCTCCAAACTACACTATATCGGAGAAGTTTGTGCTTATTAAGGATTATATTGATGGGTTGCCTTTTACCATTGCACATGATAATTTTGATGAATGTAATATGCATGTTCTTGCTGCTCCTACTTGCAATTATTATGAGAGAGGAACTATATCTCCACCTCTCTATGTTTCCAATATGATAAAATTGCAAGAAACTGCTTATACTATGCATTGGCCTTTACTTCGTGTGCATGAATTGTTCTTTTATAACATGCCGATGCGAAGGAAGAGAGTTATACTTCGTCATTGCTTGATATATGTTACTTTGTGCTCACTACTAAATTACAAATCATTGTTAATTAAAATTGGCTTTGATATACCTTGGGATCCGGGTGGATCCATTACTTGAGCACTATATGCCTAGCTTAATGGCTTTAAAGAAAGCGCTGCCAGGGAGACAACCCGGAAGTTTTAGAGAGTCATTTATTTCTTTTGAGTGCTTTCATATAGTTTAAAAACAAAAAAAATAAAGAGGGGAACCTAAATCCTTTTTCAAAAAGGAAAGTGAAAGTGAGAGATACAAGCATTGTTGAAGTGGGAGCTAGCCTTGAACTTTGTTCATGCTCACCGGAAATTTGTGAATCTTGATTACAGAAAATTTTCAACAAAAATAATTATCCCCTTGTACAATTCCATTGTATTATAAAAATAATGTGCTAAGGTTTGCCTTTAGGATGTTTACAATGCTTGTTGGTTTGTACGGTGCAGGAGAGAAACTTTGTCTGTAGTGCGCGATTTTACATTTTTACCTGGAACGTCAAATGGTTCTTATTCATTTTGCACTGTATTTCTGTACAAATTGTTTATTTTTCCTAATTTTTGTAGAATATTTGGGGTACCAGAAGTATGGTGAATGTTCAGATTGCTACAGACTGTTCTGTTTTTGACAGATTCTGTTTTTGATGCATTGTTTGCTTGTTTTGATGAAACTATCAATTTATATCAGTGGATTTAGCCATGGAAAAGCTATATTACAGTAGAAACAATGCAAAAACAAAATATGAATTGGTTTGCAACAGTACTTAGAGTAGTGATTTGCTTTATTATACTAACGGATCTTACCGAGTTTTCTGTTGAAGTTTTGTGTGGATGAAGTGTTTGATCGAGAAGGTCCTGATATGAGAAGAAGGGAGAGGGGCAAGAGCTCAAGCTTTGGGATGCCCGAGGCACCCCAAGTAAATATTCAAGGAGACTCAAGCGTTTAGCTTGGGGATGCCCCAGAAGGCATCCCCTCTTTCTTCAACAAGTATCGGTATGTTTTCGGATTCGTTTCATTCATGCAATATGTGCAATCTTGGAGTGTCTTTTGCACTTAGTTTTCATTTTTCTTTTATGCACCATGCTGGTATGAGATATTCCTTGGTTGATTTATAGAATGCTCATTGCACCACTTAAATCTTTTGAGTATGGCTTTATAGAATGCTTCATGTGCTTCACTTATATCATTTGAAGTTTGGATTGCCTGTTTCTCTTCACATAGAAAACCGCCATTTGTAGAATGCTCTTTTGCTTCACTTATATTTGTTAGAGCATGGGCATATCTTTTGTAGAAAGAATTAAAATCTCTTGCTTCACTTATATCTATTTAGAGAGATGACAGGAATTGGTCAATCACATGGTTAGTCATAAAATCCTACATAAACTTGTAGATCACTGAATATGATATGTTTGATTCCTTGCAATAGTTTTGCGATATAAAGGTGGTGATATTGGAGTCATGCTAGTGGGCGACTGTGGATTAGTAGAAATACTTGTGTTGAGGTTTGTGATTCCTGTAGCATGCACGTATGGTGAACCGTTATGTGATGAAGTCGGAGCATGATTTATTTATTGATTGTCTTCCTTATGAGTGGCGGTCGGGGACGAGCGATGGTCTTTTCCTACCAATCTATCCCCCTAGGAGCATGCGCGTAGTACTTTGTTTCGATGACTAATAGATTTTTGCAATAAGTATGTGAGTTCTTGATGACTAATGTTGACTCCATGGATTATACGCACTCTCACCCTTCCATCATTGCTAGCCTCTTCGGTACCGTGCATTGCCCTTTCTCACCTCGAGAGTTGGTGCAAACTTCGCCCGTGCATCCAAACTCCGTGATACGATACGCTCTATCACACATAAGCCTCCTTATATCTTCCTCAAAACAGCCACCATACCTACCTATCATGGCATTTTCATAGCCATTCCGAGATATATTGCCATGCAACTTCCATCATCATCATATACATGACTTGAGCATTCATTGTCATATTGCTTTGCATGATCGTAAGATAGCTAGCATGATGTTTTCATGGCTTGTCCATTTTTTTGATGTCATTGCTACGCTAGATCATTACACATCCCGGTACACCGCCGGAGGCATTCATATAGAGTCATATCTTTGTTCTAGTATCGAGTTGTAATATTGAGTTGTAAGTAAATAAAAGTGTGATGATCATCATTATTAGAGCATTGCCCCAGTGAGGAAAGGATGATGGAGACTATGATTCCCCCACAAGTCGGGATGAGACTCCGGACTTTATGAAAAATAAAAGAGGCCAAAGAAGCCCAAATAAAAAAAGAGGCCAAAGAAGCCCACCAAAAAAATAAAAAATAAAAAATAAAAAAATGAGAGATAAAGAGAGAAGGGGCAATGTTACTATCCTTTTACCACACTTGTGCTTCAAAGTAGCACCATGTTCTTCATAGAGAGAGTCTCCTATGCTATCACTTTCATATACTAGTGGGAATTTTCATTATAGAACTTGGCTTGTATATTCCGATGATGGGCTTCCTCAAATGCCCGAGGTCTTCAGTTTGAGCTTTCATACACTTATAGGTCTTAGTGCATCCGTTGCATGGCAATCCCTACTCCTCGCATTGACATCAATTGATGGGCATCTCCATAGCCCGTTGATTAGCCGCGTCGATGTGAGACTTTCTCCCTTTTTGTCTTCTCCACATAAACCTCCACCATCATATTCTATTCCACCTATAGTGCTATGTCCATGGCTCATGCTCATGTATTGCGTGAAAGTTGAAAAGGTTTGAGAACGTCAAAAGTATGAAACAATTGCTTGGCTTGTCATCGGGGTTGTGCATGATGTGAATATTTTGTGTGGTGAAGATGGAGCATAGCCAGACTATATGATTTTGTAGTGATAACTTTCGTTGGCCATGTTATTTTGAAAAGACATGATTGCTTTATTAGTAGGCTTGAAGTATTATTGTTTTTATGTCAAATGATAGACTATTGCCTTGAATCACTCGTGTCTTAATATTCATGCCATGATTAGATATATGATCAAGGTTATGCTAGGTAGCATTCCACATCAAAAATTATCTTTTTTATCATTTACCTACTCGAGGACGAGCAGGAATTAAGCTTGGGGATGTTGATACGTCTTCGTCGTATCTATAATTTTTGATTGTTCCATGCCAATATTATTCAACTTTCATATACTTTTGGCAACTTTTTATACTATTTTTGGGACTAACATATTGATCCAGTGCCCAGTGCCAGTTCCTGTCTGTTGCATGTTTTATGTTTCGCAGAAACCCCATATAAAACGGAGTCCAAACGGGATAAAAACGGACGGAGAATTATTTTGGAGTATTTGTGATTTTTGGGAAGTAAAATCAACGCGAGACGGTGCCCGAGGTGGCCAGGAGACAGGGGCCCACGCCCATTAAAGGTGGGCGCGCCCTCCACCCTCCTGGGCCACCCGTAAGGCGGTTGACGCCCTTCTTTGGCCGCAAGAAAGCTAATTTTTGGAAAAAGATCTGGGCGAAGGTTTCAATCCAATCGGAGTTACGGATCTCCATATATACACGAAACGGTGAAACGGAAGCCAGGGAGAAAGCAGAAACAGAGAGATAGATCCAATCTCGAAGGGGCTCTCGCCCCTCCCAAGCCATGGGAGCCAAGGACCAGAGGGGAAACCCTTCTCCCATCTAGGGAGGAGGTCAAGGAAGAAGAAGAAGAAGGGGGGCTCTCTCCCCCTTGCTTCCGGCGGCGCCGGAGCGCTGCCGGGGGCCATCATCATCATCGCGATCATCACCAACACCTACGCCATCTTCACCAACATCTCCATCACCTTCCCCCCTCTATCTACAGCGGTCCACTCTCCCACAACCCGCTTTACCCTCTACTTGAACATGGTGCTTTATGCTTCATATTATTATCCAATGATGTGTTGCCATCCTATGATGTCTGAGTAGATTTTTGTTGTCCTATTGGTGGTTGATGAATTGCTATGATTGATTTAATTTGCTTGTGGTTATGTTGCTGTCCTTTGGTGCCCATCATATGAGCGCGCGCGTGGATCACACCATAGGGTTAGTTGTATGTTGATAGGACTATGTATTGGAGGGCAAGAGTGACAGAAGCTTCAACCTAGCATAGAAATTGATGCATACGGGATTGAAGGGGGACCAATATATCTTAATGCTATGGTTGGGTTTTACCTTAATGAACGTTAGTAGTTGCGGATGCTTGCTAATAGTTCCAATCATAAGTGCATAGAATTCCAAGTCAGGGATGACATGCTAGCAGTGGCCTCTCCCACATAAAACTTGCTATCGGTCTAGTAAAGTAGTCAATTGCTTAGGGACAATTCCGCAACTCCTACCACCACTTTTCCACACTCGCTATATTTACTTTATTGCATCTTTATCTAAACAGCCCCTAGTTTATATTTACGCTTTCTTTACTATCTTGCAAACCTATCCAACAACACCTACAAAGTACTTCTAGTTTCATACTTGTTCTAGGTAAAGCGAACACTAAGTGTGCGTAGAGTCGTATCAGTGGCAGATAGGGCTTGAGAGAATATTTGTTCTACCTTTAGCTCCTCGTTGATTCCTTGGATTTTCCCCTTGATGTTTGGACACACGGATACTTGGACTTTACCACTGTTACTTGGAAAGGCGGGTCGACCCTGAGGGGTACCCGCGAGTGATGTGGAGACAGGTTGACCTGGAGGGTGCCCGCGAGATAATTACGAGGCGTGGCCGGGCATTCCTAGCCCTTGCCGCAAGTCCTCGAGACGGGGCAACGGGGTCACATCTTTCGTGAGTCTCTGCTTGTTACCGCGTGCTCCTAATCCACTACGATTTGGATATTTGATCCGAGGGGCCTCTGGCCTGATAGCACTAACCATCACGTGGGCATAGTATGGGCGTTCTGCTTCGTATGCATCAGTCGAATCTTAATAGACGTCAGCGACTGAGCGGCGCGCGGCGGGTTGGACTGCGTAAGCACCTGCCATTTTGAAGGAGGTAGCTAGGTCTGCTCACCGACCGCCCTCGCAACGTGCAGGAGTTCCCGGGGAGATGGCCCATGACCCCTGGGGGCATAGGTTTAGTCCGGCGTGTTGACCTCTCTATTAAGCCTAGGTCGGGTTGCGGCGTATTGTTTAGCCGAGGCCGGGCATGACCCAAGAAAGTGTGTCCGGCCGGAGTTAATCGAGTGTGGTGGGTAAGTTGGTGCACCCCTGCAGGGAAGAAAACATCTATCGATAGCCTGTCCTACGGTAACGGACACTTGGAGTTGTAACCCGATTGATACAACTAGAACTGTATACTTGAGATGAGACATGGATATGAGAAATGGATAGTATGGCTCTGGGATTGCTTTCTCGCAGGGAGTCGAGAAAGGATCTCTGGCCGAGGTTGATAACACTTTACTACTTTACTTTATGCTACTCTACTCCCTCCTGTTGCTGCAAGATGGTGGTTTTCAGAAGATGCTAGTCTTCGATAGGACTAGCTTCTCCCCCTCTTATTCTGGCATTTCTGCAGCCCAGTCCACATATACACCCTTCCTTTGATAATGTTGCATATGTAGTGTAGATCCTTGCTTGCGAGTACTTTGGATGAGTACTCACGGTTGCCTTGCTCCCCTTTTTCTCCCTTTCTTCTTCTTTCCGGTTGATGCAACTAGATGGTGGAGTCCAGGAGCCAGATGCCATCTTTGACGACTGCTACTACCCCAAAGGTACCTACTACTACGTGATGGCCGCTGACGACCAGGAGTAGTTAGGAGGCTCCCAGGCAGGAGGCCTTGCCTTTTCGATCGTTGTTGCTTTTGTGCTAGCCTTCTTAAGGCAAACTTGTCTAACTTATGTCTGTACTCAAATATTGTTGCTTCCGCTGACTCTTGTATATTTGAGCTTATGTATTCAAGCCCTCGAGACTCATGGCTTGTAATATAAAGCTTGTATTATTTTTAATTTGTGTCTAGAGTTGTGTTGTGATATCTTCCCGTGAGTCCTTGACCTTGATCGTACACATTTGCGTGTATGATTAGTGTACGATTGAATCGGGGACGTCACAATAGCTGCATACAAGATGCAAGCATTATACAAATATATACAGCAAAGCAGCAGCAGCAGCAGGCCAGCAGCGACAAGCACCTAGTGACAAGCCAACAAGCATGCACCGTCAAGCACAGACAGCACACACACGCAGCCGGCAAGGCGGGAGGACGGACGCATGGCCAGGCCGGACTTGGCTGAGTCCCTGTGCAAGATAACAAACTGAGGCCCTTTGCCGGTTCAAGTGCCAATTAGACCTTATATTTGTCTTAAAATTTCTTCAATGACTTCCTTTTGAGAATTTATAAACTCACGTGTTAATCTTCTCTTTCTTTGTTTTTTCATGTTACAGATACTTTTGGGATGGCATCTTAAAACACAAAGGCA
The DNA here is from genome assembly GCF_002575655.3 of Aegilops tauschii subsp. strangulata. Taxonomy (NCBI): domain Eukaryota; kingdom Viridiplantae; phylum Streptophyta; class Magnoliopsida; order Poales; family Poaceae; genus Aegilops; species Aegilops tauschii. The sequence goes on along the minus strand of NC_053036.3, from coordinate 628,202,321 downwards.
TGAAACTTGAAAAATCAAACCTGGAGGAAGGAGAGCGACCATGGCACAACACCACATAGGCGTGAAAGAAATTCAGCAACGAACGCTTGCCGATGGAGTAGTACTGCTATACAGGTCTTCTCTGAAATTAGTAGTACTGATTACTGACCCTGATTGATGTAACATGTATTGACCTTGATTGCCGGAATTAGTAGATAATGGAGTAGAGTAACCTTCTCTTGCTCTCTCAAGTGGAGCATATGGAGAACTAGTACAGCCCAAAAAGAAGTAAAGCACAAATTAGATCGGATACAAAGCAAAGCAACCTGCTCCGCTCAGGGCCGTCTCCAGAAATCAGGGGGCCCGAGGCGAAACACAAAAGGGGATGTAAATTATTATGCTTTTACTAAAGAATACATGAATTCTAAGCTTATCAAGATGAAGTAAAAAAAGACCGAACCTTTACATTTGAATGCACAACTATTTGAAAATCTTTGATGTGTGAGCAACTATCTCTGAAAAAATAGCTCTTTGGATCCATGTGAAATCTGAACCTTCGACCGTAGAGCCTTAAGTAGTTTATTAGTTATCATTTTATAACCGGTCTTATATTTTACAGAGGGGGCATCAATTAGGGTAGTGTACAATGGGGACGATGGCTAAATAAGCTACGAGCAAATACTAGAGCGCTCACTAAGACCTAAAAGACTAAAAATTGACAAAATATGTCGACATGGTCACGTGGAGAACAAAATCTGCAGAACGGATGAACAAATCTCGTCACATGATCGATTGTGCGTGGATGAATTTAATAAAAAGAATAGGGGAACGAGGGATAAAACAAATCTGAGTTGAGCAGGCATGCGGCAGTCGACGGATGAACGAACAGGGGAAATGCCACCAGGGAATGCCACAGCCGGCAGAGGCAGCGGCCGGGAAGGCGAGGTAGCGAAGGGGCGGAACACGCAGGCACGAGAAATAAGCAATCTGTATTAGCGTGGGCGTCATACCTATTGTGCAGTATGTACTTACTGGGCTAAGTTCTGCTGGGCCATTTTTTCTATATTTATACCTAATACCATATAATTTGGGGCCCTAAAATATTGGGGGCCCTGTGCGGTTGGCCAGTTTGGCCTCCCTCATCGACGGGGCTGCCTCCGCTTATAGAGGAGGATCTTTTACTGACCAATGCAAATTAGAGAGTGAACCATAAGGATCAACGAATCCGGTGATTACTCGCACCGGCTGCACATGCCCAGGCCAGGGCCTAACCGGAGGAGAGCAGTTACCTTGCCGGCGACGGTGCGGATTTCAAACCGGCAGGGGGAAGAAGGATCCGCGCCGCGGGCTCGCGCGCGGCCTCGTTCGCCTCTCCGGCCGCCACACATGCGCCCACTTCGTCCTTTGGGAGGAGACCGGTGCGGCCGGAGAGGCGAGGGGGAGCGGGCGCCGCCGCGCCGCGGGCTTGCACGCGGCCTCCATGGCCGACCCGAAAGAGCGCCACCACGCCTCCCCTTGCCTCCCGGCGGTGGCCGCACTCCTTCCCGGCTCGGGCTTCCAGTGCACGCCGCTCCGGGCCGCTCTGGCGAAGAGCCCGCCAATGAGGGCGTTGTGCGGGCGGCGGGGAGAGTGCTTGATCCCCACTATCCTATTTATTTCAACATGCACATATGCCACCTCATCAAAGGTCCACCACTACATGCATGAGAAAAAGTTTTTTCATTATTAGTTGAGCTCATGCACACTTTTCACCTCACCACACATGTCACCTCATAAAAAGTCCACTCAACATGCATGAAAAAAACTTCCATTACGTTATGCCACTTATATTCAAATATTTTCTTACTACACAATAATCAAATACAATATATAATATTTATTTTTAGCTTTAGTTCATATATTGTTAGTACAATCAAATCACTGAAATATATTGCAAGAGATTCCCGCAGCAACGCGCGGGGTATTCTCTAGTTAAACAAGAGAACAGGGCGAACGAAAACTCTGCCGTTCCCAGAAAATTAGGGAGCTGTGAGCGGAATCGAGGGCGCGATTGTTTCCCTCGTGCGGGCGTGGGAACGGCAGAGTTTTCGTTCGCCCTGTTCTCTTGTTTAATAGTAGTGTAGATCAGTAGCAGTAGCAGTATAGTATGCATTTCATTTTATCCAAGCAACACAAGGAGAACAATAAATTGGTGGAGGCTAAAAAGGAGGTTCTCTACTTTGCAAAGCTTGCATATGTTATCATTTTCAGTGTATTCAATCACTTGATACTTTAGTACTTTAGCATTGCTCTGTCAAATGATGGAACATTATAAATAGTTTACACTTTGTAGTGCAATAAGCATATAACTGTTTAATATGCTTACACTATGAACAATGGTAATACCAGTGAAACATGTACATAGCTATGAACATGGATCGATCATTATTGTCATCAATGGAACTTATATAAGAAAATTGCAAACGGAACTTCTTGATAGAACATGTGCATGTCTGAAAATAGATCATTGTAGACTCATGCTTCATAGCTATGAAGCACCGGCGTTACGAATTCGGCGATAAGGAAATGGGGATACGGTAATTTCAAGAAACAATAATACGGCAGTATGGTGGGTATATATAAATAATTAATAAAATGGTATGTAAAGAAGAACAAATAATCTATGTGCGAGATGACATGAGATCAAAATACTGCCCTTTGTTGCCTTCATGCCTCTTTTTATATCATCAATGACTGAATCTGAATGATCATTAATTTCCTAGATCCTCATAATTGAATGTTGTGTATCTCTGGACTCACTCCCTGGCGAGCACAGCAACAACATCAGGAGGACAGCAGCAGTAAGCAACAACATCAACAGGTCAGCAGCAGCAGCAACAATGTCAGTATAAATCAAAGCATAGCTATGACGCCCGGATAATTAAGCTACAATAACCCTCTACTAATGATGCCATGTCATCACTCTTACTGTTACTAATCCTCATTGGCTTTCAAACACCGTTCAAATTTCAACTCTAAGCTAAAGTCCAAAATTCAAATTTCTCAACCATGAAAACAAAAATGTTCAAAGTGTGGCAAATAAACCCTTGATATTTGTCATGTTGGAACTAACCTCTTTTGAATTCCCAAAATGCCACTGAGAATTATTTTTGGTCCAGCAGCAATTAAAATTGGCCTTTCCAATTTCTAAAAATTGTTAGACAACTCCTTTTGGCCTCAAACTTTTTGTGACTCCTAAAAATAATGTGCTTGATTTATGAGTCAAATCTCATATCTAACAAAACTTGTTTAGATTTATAATTTAATAGAAAGCTGTAGCAAAAATTTAAACAGAAAATTAAAATACAAAAGAGACCCCCCGGCTCCCCATGGGCCTCGGCCCATTCTACCCTCCAACCAGCCAGCCGCACCTGCATAACCTCCCCCTGGAACCATAGAGCCCAACCGCTCCTCCCCCACTCTTCCTGATCCCCTCGCTCCTCTCCCCCACCCCACGACCCGATCTGGATCGGGGGCGCTCGCCCCCCCCCCCCGACCCTGGTGACCGTGTGGCCCCGCACACCGACCCCGCCACCGAATCGCCGAGCGCCGCCCCTCCCGGCCTCCTCCCCGCAGCTCCGTCCCCTCTCCCTCGTGGCCCGACGCCTGCTCAACACCGTCAACGTCGCCGCCATCTCGCGCCATCACCGGACCCCGCCGGACGCCTCCTCGAACCCGTCCGCCTCTCCATCGCCGGCGCCAACGCATCACTGCCGCATCACCACGACCATCCCCGACCTCCTCCTCGCCGGTTGACCAGGAGCCACGCCGTTCCCTTCCCTCCAACGTCGGTGAGGGCCTCGCCCCCCTCCTCTCTGTCGCGAACGCACTCCGACGCCTGATACTTCTCCAACGTATCTATAATTTTTTATTGTTCCATGCTATTATATTACCCCTTTTGGATGTTTATGGGCTTTATTTACATATTTATATCATTTTTGGGACTAACCTACTAACCGGAGGCCCGGCCCGTATTGCTGTTTTTTTTGCCTATTTCAGTATTTCGAAGAAAAGGAATATCAAACGGAGTCCAAATGGAATGAAACCTTTGGGAGCGTGATTTTTGGAACGAACCTGATCCAGAGGACTTGGAGTGCACGTCAAGAAGCGATCGAGGAGGCCAGGAGGGTGGAGGGCGCGCCCTTCCCTAGTGGGCGCGCCCCCTGTCTCCTGGGCCCCACGAGCGGCCACCGACCTACTTCTTCCTCCTATATATACCTACGTACCCCGAAACCATCCAGGGAGCCACCGAAAAATAATTTCCACCGCCGTAACTTTCTGTATCCGCGAGATCCCATCTTGGAGCCTTAACCGGCGCTCCACCGGAGGGGGAATCGATCACGAAGGGCTTCTACATCAACACCATAGCCCTTCCGATGAGTTGTGAGTAGTTTACCACAGACCTTCGGGTCCATAGTTATTAGCTAGATGGCTTCTTCTCTCTTTTTGGATCTCAATACAAAGTTCTCCCCCTCTCTTGTGGAGATCTATTCGATGTAATCTCTTTTTGCGGTGTGTTTGTCGAGATCCGATGAATTCTGGGTTTATGATCAAGTTTATCTATGAGAAATATTTGAATCTCTTCTGAATTCTTTTATGTATGATTGGTTATCTTTGCAAGTCTCTTCGAATTATCAGTTTGGTTTGACCTACTAGATTGATCTTTCTTGCCATGGGAGAAGTGCTTAGCTTTGGGTTCAATCTTGCGGTGTCCTTTCCCAGTGACAGCAGGGGCAGCAAGGCACGTATTGTATTGTTGCCACCGAGGATAAAAAGATGGGGTTTATATCATATTGCATGAGTTTATCCATCTACATCATGTCATCTTTCTTAATGCGTTACTATGTTCTTTATGAACTTAATACTCTAGATGCAGGCAGGAGTCGGTCGATGTGTGGAGTAATAGTAGTAGATGCAGGCAGGAGTCGGTCTACTTGTCACGGACGTGATGCCTATATACATGATCATGCCTAGATAATCTCATAATTATTCGCTTTTCTATCAATTGCTCGACAATAATTTGTTCACCCACCGTAATACTTATGCTATCTTGAGAGAAGCCACTAGTGAAACCTATGGCCCCCGGGTCTATCTTTTATCATATAAGCTTTCAATCTACTTTTATTTGCATCTTTACTTTTTGCATCTATATTATAAAATACCAAAAATATATTTATCTTATCATATTATATCTATCAGATCTCACTTTCGCAAGTGGCCGTGAAGGGATTGACAACCCCTTTATTGCGTTGGTTGCGAGTTCTTTGTTTGTTTGTGTAGGTGCGTGGGACTTTGTAGGAACTTCCTATTGGATTGATACCTTGGTTCTCAAAAACTGAGGGAAATACTTACGCTACTGTGTTGCATCACCCTTTCCTCTTCAAGGAAAACCAACGCAAGCTCAAGACGTAGCAAGAAGGATTTCTGGCGCCGTTGCCGGGGAAGCTTCCATCAAGTCAAGACATAGCAAGTACCCATCACAAACTCATCTCCCTCGCATTTACATTATTTGCCATTTGCCTCTCGTTTTCCTCTCCCCCACTTCACCCTTGCCGTTTTATTCGCCCTCTCTTTCCCAATCTCTTCTCTCTTTTGCTTGCCCTTTCGTTTGCTCATTTGGTTGGAATAGATGCTTACACTACAAAAAAATACACTTCCGTGATGATACGTGTTTGTCACAGTAGGTCGCGTTTTTTGTCATGCATGTACATCCATGACGATTTTACGACAGAATCAAGATAGTCATACCTGTGCTGTCGTAGAAGTGTTCCATGACATTACCAAAATTGTCATCACGGAAGTGTCCACTTCCATGACGATAAATCGCGCGTCACAGAAGTGCTTTCGTCAAGGGTGACCGACACGTGGCATCCACCGTAACGGAACGCCGTTAAGCTATCGGGTTGGGTTTTGGATCCGATAACCCGTTAACAGCCCCGACCAATGGGGATTTTCCACGTGTAAAATCATCATTGGCTGGAGGAAACACGTGTCGGCTCATCGCTGGGACAGATGTCATCCACTCATTGGACAGAAGGCGCCTATGATACGTCGACATGTGGCACGGCCCAACTGAGGCCCATTCCTATGAAAAGGCCGGCCCGTTTGACTTGGTCAAAAGGTGGCGGGCAGGCCCATGGAAAGCCTGTTAACGGCCTGTTCGCATATAGCCCATTTATAGCCCGCTAACCCAAGGCCCGTTACGCCCTATCCGAATTAGGCCCAGTAGCGTCATCTGGGCCATCCAATATGATTCCAGCCCGTTTTCACTTCTGGCCCATGTATGGCCCATGACGTCTTTCGGCCCATATGAGGCCCTATGTAACTCTTGGCCTATTAGCGGCCCGTGATGAAACTGGCCCGTAATGAACAGTGTATCACTTTACACCCATTAACGGCCCGTGGTGAAACTGGCCCGTAATGAACAGTGGATCACTTTATACCTATTAACGACCCGTTTGGGCCTTTTCCAGCCCATGTTATCTTTCGGCCTTCTCAGAGCCCATTTATTCTTGGGCTCATTTCCAGCATTCGTTTACTTACGGCCCGTTACTGTCATTTTCTGCTTGTGGGCCAAATTCAGCCCGTGGTTACAGTCGGCCCGTTTGTGGTCCGTTAATACGTTGGGCCGTTTTCATAGCGTCATCAAATACGGCCTATTAACGATGGCCCGTTATGGTCGGCCCATGAACGAACGATTCCAACTCTAGCCCGTTTACGGCCATAATGCGGCCTGTTATTGGCCCATGTTTGGCCAATCGATCATACTGCCCGTATAAGGCCCATTGATGATACGGCCCGTAGAAGGCCCATTATTTCTACGGCCCGTAGAAGGCCCACTGTTTCTATGGCCCGTAGAAGGCCCACTGTTTCTACGGCCCGTAGGAGGCCCAGTGTCACTATAGTAAATATTAGCCCATGGTTATTGTGGCCTAGTTTTAAAAAATAGGTTATTGCAGCCACTAGCAAACCGCGGAAAAAGAACTGCAATGACTACAAGCAAACAAATAAACAAGACAACAAGGAAATAAATAAGCAAGCAACTTACGCTAGGCTATCACGGCTATCACACATATTACATCCACTGGGCATCAAAGTTCGGCACTAGTGCAAATAAACGCGCCGACAAAAGAATATACAAAACTGAGAGCACTTCAGAAGGCACTAGGCCTGGCCAGGTCGGGCCCCCCAAACAGCTGAAGAAGCTGAGTAGACCTCAGTTGTGTCAACGATAGATGCATCAACACTAGATTTATGGCATGATGGCGCGCACCGCAGTCCTCTGACATCTTCATTGCATCTTTGACTTCAAGTCGGAGCTGAGCTGAAGCAAGCCTTTCCGCTTTAAGTTGAGACTGAAGAAGTCAAACTGATTGAGGCAGCGACTGCACAGAGGTTGTCTCACACCTGCTGGTGAGTAGCTTCAACTCACTATCTTCATCAAGACAGGACCTTGGGGTCATCTCGCTGTCCTCAAGATGGTTTGGCCCACTATCTTCCCTAAAGTTCTGCCTGGCGTAAGAGATACGACTCTGAAAGAGAAACAAGGAGACACATAACATGTTTCACAATTATATAAGCAAATAAATGGATCTGTTCTGCATAAGGAACATGTTTTTACAACTACAATTTGAAACTGGTAGTTGTTGCAAACATCCAATCAGATGTAAACAGCAAAGCAAACAGTAGTGGAGGAAATGATGCCTATCCAAATCTATACTAGAACAAAGTTTGAAGGCTTGAGAAGGATGAACTTACATTACATGTTAACACGGGCTGGACAAAGCCCTTCTCCATGTTGATGGAAGGATAATTCAATAAATTCCCCAAAGAAAATTCTTTATAAGCGTTGCCATTATTCTACATTTTGCACAGAGTAAATATAGATCAAATAATATTGGAAGAAACAGAGGATAATGAAGCTCAGGTGCAGACTGATGATACATAATCAAATAGCAATTAATTAAGTACAGCGTTACAAGGCAAAAGGGAGAGAGGTACTGACAAGAGCAATGCAGAGCCCATTATTGTTTTGAGATCGTATGATCCTTTGAGCAAGGAGATTCATCTGAAATTAATTTTCATACAAGAGAGAAGGTAAGGCACATGCAGAAATTTAGGAGTTCAAAATTTGAATTGATACCATAGACAGTACCTGATGCTGGGCTCCCAGCAGTTCTAATAGGGGTTTGGCCACTGGAGTAGGGGTAAAGTGTGGTACAGTTGGGCCTGTGTTTTCTGTGGCTGCTGATCTATCTGATTTAACAGGTATCACTACCTTTTCCAAATACCTAGTTTGTGCTCCTTGAGGACCTGCACTCACCCTCTTCCTTTTGCACATCTATTATGAAAGAACAATATTTGACTGGAAAAACATAGTATGACAACACATGGAATAGGTACAGAAAATGGATAGGTATGGCATATACTCATATATGATGCTAAAACTAAGCAAATGGTGTAACAAAGTAGAAGTAATGCAAGAGGTCAGATGCAAAATATGTGCGACCAATACAACTTTGCAAAGTTAGAGCAAGCACCTTGATGGGTGAATAAGATAGGCCATCCTCCACCATGCCAAGTTTGTTAGCCAGTGGATCGTTCCGCAATATTCCTCTCGTGTGCCCATTCTCATATTCATTTTGATAATGTTTAATATCTGACATGCATGAAAACATAAAAACAAGTGAGATTTTCTTTGTAATGCAGAAGTGATTCTAATCCAATACTGCCTCCCTGTGAACCCCTTTGTGCTATCTCTGCAATTCTTTTAAAAGATGCCATGCATGCTGTAATTTGTTGTGTGCATTAATATAATGTGGCCTACTACTCAAAATATGAGAGCTCCAGAAGTGATGACACTTCCCAGATGATAGCTTCAACATATAGTAAAGAAGAACAAGTCGACCTGACCTGACAGATTCAAAATATACTAAGGGAGAACAACTCGACCTGACCAGTCGACCGCAAGAGAAGAGTATCATCTTAAAGAAGAGCAGGAGAGCAAGCAGATTGAAGATATTACAAGTCTTTCAATACAATGTCGGTTGGCCACCCATGATGGACCAGAGCGCACAGAGAAATACTATTATTTCCGGTCTCTCCATATGTGGCTCACATGCATTTCGAAACTAAAGTAGGAACATTTAGCTAACCAATTAAACATCTCTCAGTTTTACTAATATCAACAATAATATCAGATATGAATTTGTACAACTAAGCTTGTTTAGCTCGATGGGTGGAGCAGTGCTATTACGACACGAACCACGTAGGCTGATTGTGGTCATCATAAAATGGGGAAAACATAAGCATGATGAGCACAGTGTTGACCGTGGCAGTGGGATGGCAGATCTGAAGCTGCAAACCGCGCAAAGGGTAGTTAGCAACCGATGTTTGCTTTGAAATAACAACTAAGATTTGGTATGGACAAGAAAGTACGGTCAACAAGTGACAAAGAAATGCAATTATGTTGTCTCTCTATATGTCGCGACATGCATTTGGAAACTCAAGTGGGACCTTTAGCTAACCAATTAAATGTGTAGGTTAACTAATATCAGTATCATATCACAATCATATTTGAACAACTAAGCTTTCGAATTCTGAGTGTTGTGTTGTTTAGCTTGAAGGGTGGAGTAATGCTAGTACGACAGAAAGCACCTACGCAGATCATAGTAGAGTAGATAAAAGGGGAAAACCCTAAGCATCAAGAGAAAAATCAGGAAAGTGGAACTAGCTGGACCAGTGGGTGGCGCACATGCTTTTCGAAATGAATATAGGAACATTAGGTGACCAATTAAACGTTCTCTGTTTTAGTGATATGAGCATCATATCAGATTCGTACTTCAACACGTAAGCTTTGGGTTGTGGTCTTGAGGAGCAGTGCTAGGAGACACGAAGCACCTACGATGATGGTAGTGAATATAAAGGGGGGAAACCATAAGCTTTACGAGTATAGTGCCCGTGCCATGGCGGATCTGAAGGTGCAAACCGGACAAAGCTACTTCGCAACCAATGTTTGCTTTCAACTAGCCACTACGATTTGGTACGGACAAGAAAAGTACAGTAAACAAATTACGATCTATTTTCCGGGTGAGATCAATAACTTAAGCACATATGGAAGAGTACCACCTCTCTTGCGACGCCGTGTAGGCCTATGCTGATACGTTGAGGGTGTTGCGGGTGCGATGGTTGTCGGCGGCGGGGAAGAAGACTTTAGACGGCAGATGGCCGGGTCGGGGGATATATCCTGTTGCCGTGGACGAGACGGTCATAGGAGCGGCAACGGCAAGGTGGATGACGGCGCCGATGAAGCGAGAGGAGGCGATGAAAGGATCCTGGTCGAGCGTCGTGGATGAGAGACGTCCATCTCTTGCAGTGGACGACGGGGTAGGGGTAGCGGCTCCGGCAAGGTGGAGGATGGGGTGGCGGACGGAGGAGGCTGGCCGCAGTGCGGAGGTTGTCATGCCGCCGATGGTGTATGAATGGGGAAATGGAGGGGGGATCTCAAACTTTGGGACGCGCTTCTCTGAAATGGGGGAAAGTTACGAACTTATCCCCCGTTCAAATTTCGGACATCGCGTCGATTGGGGATAGGACGGTAATCTCGCATCTCCCAAATATTTGCCGGTAACTATTTTGGGCGAGGAGAGGGTGTTTTTCCGCTCACGGTTGGCGCCCACGGTGTATGAACGGGGCTGACAGGTAGGGTGGTTGTGTCACGTCTGATGGAAGTTACACATCTGCCCCTATTTAAAATATTAGCCTACATCGATTTCGGACGAGGAGAGTTTGTTTTGCCGCCCACCGTGTATGAATGGGGAAATGGAGGAAGAGACACATGTCTTTCGGACGGGCTTGAATCAAATGTGGTTTTCCGCCCACGTTTGGCACCCACCGTGTCTGAATGGGCTCAGAGGCCGTCGTGTCACGTCTGATTGAAGTTACTAGTCTACCGCTATTGACAGCAGTGTAAATCCGGTCGATAAGGATGTCAAGTGTCAGGGATAGACAGTAATTTCCATCTCGCAAACACTTGCTTCGGGCAGCCCGCAAATTATAGTGGGTGTTTAGCCGCTTCGTTCAAAACTTGGGAGAATTAGCATTCACGTTTGCCCTGGGCCCTGGCAAACTAAATTCAAATCCAATTTGTATTCGATTACGAATATCCACAGATAATTATACGTTTTGTTATTTATTTCTTCAAAACCACAACAAAGATTTATTCCACCTTTATATATGATTATGATTTAGAAATGTCGTGATCTTCGAATTCAGTAGGTTGGATACACTCTGAGTCAAACAGTTATTTCATCCAATACAATATGCTCACACGAAAAACAGTTCACCTTATGTCAATCATACAAGTACTGAGGATTACCTCGCCTAAAAAATTCGGATCATTACAACACATGGACACCATAGGGGGTCTTGCAACATAATCCATTCAGAGACATGACACAACATGCAAGTACAATAATCTAATGACAATTTCAACTGGTATCTAAAGAAGAACCGGGATTACCTTGGGCTTCAGATAGCATAACCAGCAGGACCTCCTCCGTCTTCAAATGCAACATTCTTACTTCCTCCAATTCTTGGGTTGCTTGCATAATGTGTGCCGCTAATTCCGTAATTTCCATCCTCAAGATAAAGATTACCTCATTCATGGCAGCCACACCATCTCTTTCTGCCTCTAGTAGAGCCTCAAGCACTATAATATCTGTGCTCAGACTGCTCTCCGGCGGTGTTGCCTCTGAACTGCTACCATCTGGTAACATGGATGGCGCACTGCTTCCACAAATAGATTCTGGGGTTGTACATTGTGTCCTAGTGTGAACGGCATCCTTGAAGGTTTTCGCTGGACATAAGTAAGAGATAGTTATCGTATGATCCAGGCAGTAAGCTTACATGGTAAACGACGGACGAATTATTGCCGAGCATGGCAAACTATATTTAAATGGTTCGAAGCAGCATCAGCCGAAAAGAAATTAAAATGGTAAGATGAAACTAGGGATGTAAGTGGCAAATAAACGACATCCGCCAGTCCCATCTAGTTAGTTTTTGCTACCTCCCTAGTTCATTTTCCTCAAAAAACAAAAACTCTTTTGAACTATCATACCACTAGTGGACTTTAATCGGGATTAAACGGGACCCAGTTGACATCCCTAGTTGAAAGGGAGTGTACCGCCGCTATATTTAAGTTGCCAAGGCATCTAAGCAGTTGAAATAATCTGAGAAAGCACTTAACAGTGTGGCCTCATATAAACTACGAAGACAGTCTTGTGATGAAGTTGAGAGGAAAAGTTAAGGACTCAAATGAAATAGGCATGCATTTCTTTACGATAGTACAGCAGGCACTGCTGACATATTGGCCAACTCAGGTATAGCGTAACAACAAACAAGCATTCGAATCAAGCAATACAGCAAAGCAGACATCTGAACTATTTGTAATTCAGTAGGATTACATGTTGAGGGCACAAGCCAAGAAAGCAGCCCACTCGCATTACATTTCACATGTACTAAAACACAGTGGCTTACCATATGTTGCTGTGAAGCCTCGCTGCTGTTGCAATGTTCTTTGAAGATATCGTCAGCATCCCGTGGTTGCAAATCTAGTTGTTGTAGTTTATTCTCCACCCTCTATTTAGGTAAAATTAATTTTAATCGCATGCACTGGTCCGAATTGATCATCAATGGTTCATCTAAACTAATGAAAGAAGGGTGTGTGGATACACAACAATATATCTGCTTCGCTCTATTTTTATGCTTGTTCGAGGTGCCAGCCCCAAAAGAACAAATATTTTGCTTGATGGGGTTGGCAGCTCCATAATTAATACAAGCATCAAATTAGTCATGCAACTTGGGAAGATCAAGAACACACAAACAAGTAATGAACAGAGGCTCGGAGCAGTGATGTAATAGCTAGCATCAGAAAATGTAGGGTAAAACGAACAAAAAGCAGCGGAACCACATGCTAGTTTGCTGATGTGTAATTAAGCATAGAGAACAATAAGCAGTCTGATGGAACCAACAGGTGGCATCAGAACAAAACTAAAGCATATTAACTATATGTGCACTGGTATGTAATTTGGCACATGTAACATGTTCACTGCCAGAAGTATGGCCCTACAAGTGCAAGCAGAATAACGCATCTCATGAAAAACTGAATGATGCCCTAAATAAATTCAAAGGTGCGGTGCTTATGCTAGGAAAGTAAACGTAGGCGCCGGCCGTTGGATAATAGTACCTGATTCTCGGCGGAGTATGGGTATCGTTGTCATACTTGATAGTTGAGGATCGTCGATGGTGCTCGTGTTGTGGTTGAATATGGCGTCCGTGGAGCGGGTCCGGTGCAGTGGACGAAGGCTTCGGCGGGCGCGTTGTACAGTGCTTTCGGTGAGGCGGATCTGTTGCGGCGGACGAGGGCTTGTATGAAGGGCCAGCGAAGGGGCGGACGAGGGAGTCAGTGAAGGGCCTACGCTGTGGTGGACGAGGGCGCCGGTTAAGGAGATCCGGTGCGGTGGACCATGATGGCAGTCAAGGAGATCTGGAGCGGTGGACAAGCCAGTCGCTGAAGCGGCTCCGGTGAAGTGGTGAGTTGGCAGTTGGGGGTTCCAAGGTGCGGAAGGTAGATCCGGCCGGGTGTGAGGTCCACCGCTGGGGCGGAGGACTAGATTCGGCGGCTTGCCGTGGTTGGGGGGTCGGGGAGGGGAAGGGGAGGGGCTCTGGGGAAGAATGTTGGGGGCAAAGAGGGGAAAACAATGGAGTTACCAAAGCAGCCCTTTTCCGTTCATGTGGCAGGGGTAAAACAAGAATATCGCAGGGCTAAACTTTCGGGCGCGTGATATTTCGATGTGAGCGGGAAGTTTGAAAGCTTTTGGCGCCTAAAATTATAAGTATTCTGCTCTCGTACGGCCGACTATGATATCATGGCCGACAATTTGTTTGTTTTGCACGCATTAAAAATGTGCAACTTTTGAAAATCAATGTCTCCAACTCGAAACTTAGATTGTCCATTCAATTCAAATATGGATCATTGAGCTACTACAAGCAAATACCATCATACGGTCCAATTCAAATGAAATTCCAAATGTGTTTATCCTAAATATGATGACAAAAGCAAAAATGTGTATGTGTATGAATAAAGTCGATGATTATAAAGTTTGAACATGCCCGTATGTGTATATCTCTAGGTTTGATATATGAATTTGAAATCACGAAATCCCGGCTTAAAAAATGTACCTCCGTTTAAATGAATTACAAAAGCTAATGATGGAGTCGAATTCCAAAATTCCAATCTTAGGTTTGTAATTCTGGTACATCAAGGTATATCACGCATGTTCAAAAGTATCGTTATCTCATAGTACAAACTGTGAAACAAATTGATAACCATGAGTGCACAATATCTCAATTACGCTAAAGTCCCTCAAATATAGACACCTCACTCTTTATCTGAAGTCAACCCCCCCCCCCCCCCCACCACCACACACACACACACATAGAGAAGTCGTTCTCTCCCCCAAACACCAACACACGAGCACATTAACACCCCTCTCTCTTGTAAAGTCCGGACCCCAACATAGGTCTCTATCACTTTGTCTCTCGGGCATGCACACATCTCTTCCCTCACTCTCTAGGTCTCCCTCTATCTCTCTTACCCAAGCACACGCACTATGTAGAGTGTATATTTCCCATACACACCAAACGTCTATCTCCCTAGTTATGTGGTTCTCGTGCACTCACCTCACACACCACCCCCACTGCAAACAAGCACACTTTGTCTCCTTGTGCACCACTCTCCTCTTTCTATCTCTCCCACATGCGGACCCGCCCCAGCTCCTTCCCTGTATAAATATATGTCGTGACTCTTTGCATAGCTCCCTAATGTATAATCGTTCTCGATTTCGCACATTGTTCTCTACACCATCTATTCTAGATCTCTCATGAAGTCCCTATCACACACACGATGACTCGCTTCCCTTGCGTCTCCGTTCATAGGCCAATTTCGGACAACATCAACATTGTCTCCCTATCTATACGCCATTTATGGACACAAACGACCCCTCTCGCCCCCTCTCTTCCTCTCTCTCTCTCTCCGTCACTAGCTCTCTCTTTCTCTCGCTCTCACACCCCTCTCCCACACACACACTCGATGTCTCTTCCAAATAGTCTGCTCCCCCCGCCCGCACCCGTGCTATCCCGCTACTACACATGTCACACCATTCCCCCTTCCCTTATACTAGGTTTACATCATCAATGGTCTCTCTACTCCAGATACACTCTCTCCCTCTCACACACAAACGCGTGCACAAACACACACAGACACACACAAACACCCATTTATCTGGATCCTCATCTCTCCCCATGTCCGCATGTGTATCTCACACACTCACTCTCTAATTATGTATATGTGTCTCCACGTTACACAACACAAAGCCCCATGTACATGTCTCTCTCTATCCTCCACACACATAGACACAATGAATCTGTTATCATTGCCTCAGTCTCTAACATATCACACATGCACACTGTCTCTCTCTCTCGCAAACACGCTCAACAAGGGTTTCCCCGTGAATAACTTACCGTCTATTCATCAACAGTCGTGGCAGTACGGCGAACACGAGACGTGAAAAAGAATAAATCTACACGTGCTTAGACCACCTAGTATGACTACTAGGACTAGAGCAAGCCAAAAAGCGCGCCGCCGTCACCCCCTCCTTGTCGGCGACGGGAAAATCCTTGTTTTACACAGTCGAGAAGTCATTGTGCTAAGGCCCCACATGCCGAGGCGTTGAATAGAATGTAGATGCTAGTTTACGGAAGCAAGTATCGATAATACGTTTGTATCTCCATACTTATATTTCTTATCTTATAAAAAATCGAGTTGGTGATGATGGTACATGTGCCATCTTGCATTATAGACCGTCTGATCTATATCTGACGGATAGAAATTAAACTAAAAGATACCCACACCCCTCTCCACACTTGCAGACGAGGCCTTCCCTCGTTCATCCTTATCTCCAACAAACCTCATTGTTGAGCAATTAAGAAAGGAAGCCTCTGGAACAAACTGGCCTGGTGGCCGCTGCCGGTGTCGTCAATCCCCATGCCTCCGCTCAGTCCGACCACCAACCACCACCACACCCCACCCCTCTTCACCTTATCTCATATTTCTCGAGATATCATTAGTTTTTACACATGGGATTACTCCCGCAAGGGTCAATCACAACAAGTGTTTTATAAAAAAATGCATCTTGATGTTCCGTGCAATGCACGGATCTTGCTAGTACTCCTACACAAGACTAAGTTGGTGATGCTGGTGTGTCTGCCATCCGTCGTTTCTGACCATTAGATCTACATCTAACGATTGTGAGGTAAGTTGTTGCCTTTTCTCACCAACATCCCACTTGTCTACCAATTTGCAGAAAAACCCATAATTAGTATCTTAAAACCAACCACATCCCTCCCTGACCTCACCAAAACAGCCCAAGGAATATATTCTAATTGAAACATAATATATCTCTAGTGACATATGTATATCAAAATTAGAGTGTTTTGTACCAAGTTTGTGAATAAGTATTATTCTAATTATGATTCGTTGCAACGGACATGAACATTGCCAGTATTTCCAACCATGCATTTTTTCCTAGTATTCCATAGTTTCGAGTTTTCCATCAAGATATTAGTCACTCATGGTTGAGATTTACTTTCAATCATGTACACATATGCACTATGTAACTAGCCTTGCTTATTGGCTTCCAAAGCTTAACTTTCACTCCTACTTACAATATGTATAGTATTTAACAAAAAACTACCACTTTCAACCAGCCCTAGGAAGAATCTATTGTACAAAAAATAGCAAAAACATACCCAAAATTTCTTAATCCACGCCAAAAACTACTATACCTAGTACTCCTACCGATTAGGTTCGTTTAAACCCATTTATGATAGGGTTGGCCCACACGTCCGTGCTAACAAGGCAGCTTAAACAAACACATTTTGTTTGTCCGTTGACACGAGGGACCCACATCTGACCTTCTATCCTGTTATTCCCCCTCAAATCATTATTTTTCCTGAACATTACTTCAAACAGTACTGATGCGTGTTCGTCGGTGGCGCCGGTGATGAGCGAGGTGGCCGCCGCGCTGGCCTCCGCACGGGTTGGCAGGCTGGCCCGAGTGTGACTCACGAGCGAGCAAGCCGCCGCGCTAGCCTTCGCTCGAGCCAAATGGCTGGCCTTAGCGCGGCGCGCGCGAGCAAGCCGCCGCGCTGCCGTGCCAATCTAGCTAGCAAACCTTGCAGACAAGCAGCTGGACGGAGCTATCTTGGCTAGCTAGCGGCCACGAGCACCGGACGGAGCTGGCATCCGGGCTGCCGCAACATGGGCTCCGCACCGCCGGCGGTTTTCACCTCGCCTTCTGCCGGCGGTGGTAGCTGCGTCCCATGGCCGAGAATGACTAGGTGGACGGGCCGGAGGTAGGAGGTCACTCGAGGATTTTTGTTGGTAAGAGCATGTACAATGGTTGATAAGGTAGTCTTATCTTAAGTCTGCCAAGTATGCAAGTGGTAGTAGTTTCTTGGCATTTTAGTGGTTTCTTGCATTATTAGGGGTTTCTTGTAAGGAACAATGTACGTACTACTAGCGACAAAAGGCGATTCTAGGTTGCGTTGTACTCCAATGAGTACTACTAGTGGTCGCGGGAGTGTATACCTCGTTTTGTGGGTTCGATCCCGGTCGAACGCACGGCGGCCTTTTTTTAAATAGTACTACTACACTTTGCTGTGAGCCAATATTTTACACGGGTAGTTTGAGTTTTGAAGTCAAACGGACGTGCGGCCCCACAATCTGGGTGCACTGGATAGCCTAGCCACGTGAACGGGTTTTCCTTCCCAGCATCTCGTGGCTCGCGTGCTCGCCCTAGCCGCACCTCGCTTGCAGCTTCCTCATCAGCTAGTAGCATATTTAAACTAGCGCCTCCCAATTAAGCCCGAGGAGCCGCAAAAGCTTGGCGGGGCATTGGGAACTGTGCAATATGGCTCTGTACGTAAAGTGCTCTACTACTACTCTGTAGCTTGTGGCGTTGCACGCATGGACTTCACTCCATTATCGGCTCTACTATAAAAGAAATTCCTCTTGACGTGTTTTTTTTTGAAACGGAGGCAAAAGCTTTGCTTCATCTCATTCATAAAGAAGGAACTACTAACAAAGTTCGACGAGATCCATTACACCTCCACAAATGGAAGCGAAAAGCCTAGTCTCGCTATATCAAATAACTCAAATGTTCTGCCCCCGCAGTAACCGTCGCTGATAAACAGGCTGCTAGTGTGTGCGTGAGAGGAGCGGCTGAGTAGGCCAGCTACATGAGAGGAGCGGCTGAATAGAGCACCGAGAGTACCCACTAGGCCACTACGCAGGTGTACTTTCCCTGCATTGATAGTACAGCGATGGTTCTAGAGAACAGTAGTACCCTCCACTTCCAACTGTAGCTCCTTGGCCTTGAGATTCAAGAGTTCAAAACTGGTGCACTATACTAGACTAGACTAGAAGTATAGTACATCGCACTACTAGTTGAGAAAAGTAGTACTAGTACTGCTATAGTACGAGTACGTACTCCTCCGTCACATAATGTAAGACGTTTTTTGACACTAGTTGGCGTGTACAAAAAATGGCAAAAACATACCCAAAATTTCTTAATCCACGCCAAAACTACTACCTAGTGCCAAAAATTTCTTACTAGTGCTATTATTTACAGTATAATGCAATCCCATAACGTTCCATAATGCTAGTACTAGTAGTAAATAATAGCCTCACCCCTTCGCCGAGGAACGATCTACAGTTGGAAGGGACGAGGCCCTGCGGTTACTACGCTCTTATCTCCTCCTCGCCAATTCCCCTCCCCCCGAAGAGAAGGCAGTTCGTCGCTGCTCCCATGGATTCGCCAGGCGGTTCTCCTCCTCGTCGGGGCTGGGAGACCTTGGACGACGATCCTCTGGGAGAAATCGCACGCCGCTCTGACGTCCTCACCGCCGCAAGACTCGGTGCTTCCTGCACCAACTTTTTCAAGACGCTGCTTAAACAGGCTTGGGAAAAGGCCATGCTTGTTGGTCTTCCATGCATCCTCGATGAGAAGGTTCTTCTATGGGACAATCCTTCGAACAGTCCACTGCTCCCTGGCCATGGTTGCACGTTGACTCCGCTAGAGTTGCCGACGTTGAGAGGTAGTTGGATTTTGTCCGATGAGCAGGTCAGTAATGGAGTTTGATCATGTAGTACTTAGTTATTCCATTTCCATCCCGTAATTTCTCCGCTGCCCACCGTCTTATATATAGGTCTGGGTCGGTGCCAACGAAGATTGGCTTGCATACCTCGGGCCGGATACCACCATCATTTTGCACAACATCCACAGCAGTGCGGCCGTTCCGGTAGACCCCTTCTCCACCATTGGGATCGGCCTTCCGGACTGGCTGGGCTTGAATACGTATGATGATGCCTACATGAGATTGAAGAAGATAGCAATTGCGGACCCGCCGACAACTACGACGATTACTATCTCATCGCGGTGTTCGACATAAGGATTGCCATCAATGCAAGAGGCAGTAACGGCAGAGGCTGGCGCATGTTGGCGGCGGCAGATTTGTACCCCTACACGTTCGAAGACGCCGTGCGCCATCTAGGCCGCATCTTCGCGGTGACAAGCCAGGGGACTTGTTTCATCTGGTTGCCATCCTACGGTATGGGAGATTACAAACGGAATGCACAAACCATCATTTGCATCCCTAACGGTACTCCATTATTTTGCCGGGACCAGTCATCCCCCGATCAAAATAAGATCGCCGATCCTGGATGTGCATTTGCATCCGCGATTCCGTCTAACCTGGAACCTTGTAGCTGACTTTGGCATATTGGGATCAACTATCTTAGCAGTCGTTACCCATGGTACCACTGATGTGCAACATGGTCACACAATCTACCACGAACGGACCGTCACCATCTACCCAGGTATTCCATTTTTTAACCCTCTCGCCTTCTCTTTCATTGTTGTACTAGTACTCTAGTAGTACTTACGTACTAGTAGGAGTACTTTCTACCTTGGAGGACGCGTATAGCTAGCTAGGCCCTTGAAGACTTGAACCCACTAGCTGCCACCATTTTTGTTTTTCCATGTCTTACTATCTCATCCATGTAGCCAAGAATGGCTATATATAATAAGCCGGTTATTTTACTTCCTCTATACCGGAGTAGTACTATTTGCTGCATAGTATTACTGACCGCCATATTTGAGCACAACATTATTATGCATGGACCTTAACTATGTACGTCACCATGTGTCCAGATCTGAGATGCCGCGTGTACCAGATGAACAGCTCCGAGTTCAACCCCCGTGATGCTACGTGGGTGCCGAGGAACACTCTTGGAGAGTACTCGCTTTTCATCGGGGACAGCTACCCCATTGTGAAGCGGATGCCACCTTCCGTGCACGACACGGAAGGCCTGCCGTTCATGAAGCATGGTCGTGTCTTCATTGCGCACCGCCGGATGAACGACATGCTGGGACACGCTATCCCTGATTTATGCCGCTTCAGCTTGGATGAGTCTCCATCGTGTGGAACCGGACTAGAAAGCTGCGACAATGATTCTCGTTGCCCACCGCTATGGATCGTGCCATCCATGAAGAACACCTGGGACTGGAACCTGGAGGAGGACATGTAGCCCATCTATAACGTGTAAGTGGAGTACGGTAATTGTGAACGGTAGCGCTGTGAATATATGTGGACTAGTCGTGCACAAATTTATCACATGAATTGGAGATGAACTTGTGTGGCATACTGGCATTTGTCCTTTAGAATTTATTACTAGTAAATGTGTTATGTGTACGTGCAACTTGTGTGGTTGTTGCACGGGCTCCAACACGCTCTTTGAGAAAAAAAAAGGTGGCACAGCTTTGGATATACGTGACGTGGCGGCATCATACAGTAGCATCGTTCACTATAGTTGTAGTACACTCCTACTAGGATGACAACTCCTATAAAACCTCGCGCTTGGCTCTTTGCCTCTTCGGGAGGTTCAACAGTTCGTACTCGTGTGAACCTTGCACTTGGCTCTTCGCCTCTTCGGAAGGTCCAACAATGATGATACTACAGTACAATATGCTTCTGGCAATCTGACACCGACTGAACTGCTGCACGTCCACCGCGAGGGCGAGGGCAAGGGAGAGGGAGAGGGAGAGCGCGCTGTAGTCAAAACCCTCTCCTCGTCCTGCGAACCACCGCACGCGTGGGCGAGGGAGAGGCGTAGTAAGCAAGCTTCTCCTCGTTCGGCGAGTTGACGGGACACATCAAAGCAGTACTTGTACTAGTAGTCCATATTGCGTCCTTTCCGATTAATATGGCTTAATTTGAAACGAGAAAAATACACTGGCGGTCAACGTATGTAACAATACACACTTAACGGTCACTATATATAGTTTTGCGGTGATTATACGATCACTAGCTCATCGTAGATCACCGTATTGCACCCTACTGACCGGCCACATAGTCGACGTGGCACTTTGTTGACTGGTTAAATTGTCACCTGGTTTCTGGGTCCCACCTTTCAGTTGGCAGAGCAAAGAAATCAGTTAAACAGAACTTTACGCAGGCGTGACACGAGTCCAACCCTTGCGCGCGAACCGCCCTGGCTGTGTATGTGAGTGCATACACGTGTACTCCCTCGGTCTTCCAACAAATAGTGTACATCGGCTATAAAACAAAGAGTGTAGTACATGATGTACATCTACACTTCCAATGCATTTAGCCTTTAATCTAAATCGATATTGATTGACTAATGCACCAACTTGTGCTGTAGGTATAGGCTACATGTCTATCCTTAATTACATCATGCAACGGCCTTCATTTAATCTTCTTCTCTCAATGGTCGCATGCACACATAAGTCTGCTACTTTTGGGCGTTAATTATGCCCTGGTCAACGTGTAAATCTCTAAATGTACAGTCTTTCACGGACGTAGGGAGTAGGTTGAGCACTTGAGCGTGAGCGTGTGTGTTGCGTCGTGTGCTGTGTGCCGCATGGGTGCGTGAGTGTTGCGTGCGTCCATGTGTACGTGTGAGTGTTGCATGTTGCATGCATGCATGGGGCTTACTCCCTCCCATTGACATGTTCATATTTCAAGCTTCCTCTGTTCCCTCCATATGGTGATACTCCCTCTGTTCCCAAATACGGAGTAAAAGCCTCCTCTGTTCCCAAATACGGAGTATTTGTCTTTCTACAGATTTCAACAAGTGACTAGGTACGGAGCAAAATGAGTGAAGTGAGCGTAGAGGCATAGGGATACTGTAGAAAGGAAGTCCTCGTGATCCATTATTCCCCATCTTGGTCAGAGAGAACTATTCAACTAGTCTTCGCAGTGAAGTGAGAATACACGCTGCAGCAGATGGGACACGTAATTAATAAGCTGAACCAGCGTGTTAGTGTTACTAAATAAGCCTTACCCAGTACTGCCATCATGTTTGCCAGTAGAGCACGCTTCCACAAATACGCCTACGCACCTCTGTGCTCCATTAACTGACATATGGGCCCTCTTGTGGTAGACCCACATGTCATCGGTGTAACTATTTACACTCCGAAGGACGGTATATCCTGGTAGTAGTACTAGTAGAATTGAGATTTAATGCACTTTCTTCCCCGTCTTCCACTCTTCTTCTTCCTCCTCTCTTCTTCTTCCTCCTCTCTTCCCCATCGTCGGCCGCACACCATTTACCCCCGCTCACTGCTCGCCCGCCCGCGCCATCTTCCTTGGTAGCTCGCGCGTACCATATCCCCCCGCTCACTGCTCGGCCACACGAGGAGAAGCTTCTTCGCTCGCCCACCCAAATCCACTTCCCCGCTGGCTCGCAGGCACCGAAAACCCCAATGGCAGAACCGACTGACACGCAGAGCCGCGATTGGAATTCCCTCCCCGATGTTCTCTTGGAGCATATCTGTAGTCGTATGGACCTACTCAGCACCGTCCGTCTGGCCGCATGCTCGGTGTCTTTGTACCGTCTACTCGTCTGCAACCGGCCGGCTCTTTTCAAGACACCCTGCTTGCTGATGCCCGATCCTCGCAGGTGGCCCAGACACCGACTTGACGATCCTACGGAGGTTGCCGTGGTGCCCCTCGACATGCTACCACTACCCGTCCACCTGTCCTTCATGCGCGGCCACTACTGGGCGGGCATGAAGGCCAACTGGATCATCCTCATCCACCACTTCGGTAGTCCGAGGCGTCTCGTGGATATCTACACCCAGCGAGAGATCACCCTTCCATTGTTGGATACCGCCGCCATCGAGCCTCGCGGCCCGCCGGACACTCCTGCCTACTACGCATGAGACGCGTCAAGCTTTTGGCTCGACCTCTGTTTGCAGAAAGTTGTAATCTGCGAAGTGCCCACACCATCAGAAGACTACATGGATTACAAGCTCATTGCCTTGTTTAACATGGGATTAGTCTATCTGGAATCCGGTCGCCATACATGGTTATGGCTCATCATCAATCCTGTTAAGGCAACATTTCTGTCTGATGCTATAGTGCACGATGGCATCGTTTACGCGGTCGACGCACAGATTGGTTGCCTATACTGGTGGAATCTATAGTCGTGTAATTGTTCTATCTCATATCATCTTTACCTTATGAATACGACTGCCTGTTCATTTGTTACAAATTTAGAATACATAGCATGTCTATAACCACATCATTGCTATATGTTCCTCTCATTTACTAGATTTTTATGACCACACATGTTATTGTTAGAGTTGATATGAGAACAATTGGCATCTAATGATTGTTAGAATACATATTATGAGCATAACATCATGATTGCTATATGTTACTCTCGTTTACAAGATTTTTATAACAACGCATGTTATTGCTTAGAGTTGATATGAGAACAGTAGTAGTAAGTGCTATGGTAGAATATGAGTAGGCGTTGTCATAGCTGTTTTCCTCTCATTGTTACATGATGTTTGAACCATGACATATTGCTAGATTCCACACATACTCTAAACATGATTGTTTATTTTTGTCCTTTTGGTCTCCAATTTGAATTGTTGCAGCAGACGCAAATGCGCTGGCCTTCATGGTTCTAGGACCTGGAATCATACCAGCCGATGGGTGGTGGTTTATCGCTCGTTCAGCTGACGGCGGTCATTTGATGCTCATTCGCACGTACCAAATTGACCAAACCATTACATCAAACCACATGTAGTACAATGCGTGGGGCGTTCGTGACATTGATGGCTATGGCTGCTTCGTGTTCGGGAAAGATCCCAGCTCCGTTGGGCCAGGCGTATTCAACTGGAGGCGGGTTTACAGCCTCGGCAACCATGCCTTGTTCCTCGGGCTCAATTATCCGATCATCCAACCAATCATCGATCATATCACCGGCGATGATTACCGTGCTATGCAACTTCCATTCGCGAGGGGCGACTGTGTTTACACATCATACCATGGGTTTCATGAATCACCATATCCAGAGATTCGTCGACACAGCTTGTTGCCAGATAATCTTCAGTGTGTGAAAGGCATCAAGCTTCCATGCGATGGATGGCTTTTGCAAACCCGACATGCGGCGATGTGGTTCATGCCAACAGCAAATATGCACAACTTGATTCGTGCTGATATCTAGACTGAGCCATGTATTCTGCTGCTGTAGCACGACCCTCTTTTGTTGGATATTATGTACTGTTGTTAGTTTGAAGCACTCCTCTGGTTTGAAGGATAGATACCTTCCTAGGATCAAGTGCATCCTAACTCACCTGCGTAGGATGTACTGATAATGATGATGGAGATGTTGTGCAGAAGCCATATATATCAGTTAGGCTTCATGTGCGTACTTGTTAGTTAAACCTATGTATAAATTGTGACACTAAATACAACTACTAAGTAGTACAGTAGCAGTACTAGTATACGTCGGTCAAATTATTCATCATGTCCACACATTGAATTGACGTGACAACACGCTGCGCGTGAGGTGACACAAGAATCCCGGCGGCGTGTTCTGGTATTCTGGACTTCAGATTTGGAGTACCACTTATCTGTCGAAATCTTTCATCATTCACTTAAAACAGTCGATTGATCATACATTGAGTACCATATAACTGGAATTACCGATGCAAGTCGAAGAAGGATTGGCCGGTGCTGCCGGCTGGCGTCAAGTTCGATCCCACGGATCAGGAGCTGATCGAGCACCTTGAGGCCAAAGTGAGTGCTGACAGCGCAGGATTTCAGTCTCTCATCGATTTGTTCATACCAACCATCTACAGCGAGCACAGCATATGCTACACCCAACCTGAGAAACTTCCAGGTACGACACCGATCGGCCGTCTACTTGCACAAACATATTCCTTTGTTTATAGCTCTATTTTTCTTTTTAGACGCAGACCTGGTGAAGCAATTACAATTTGACAGTTAATAAAAAGTGAAACAAGTGACTGCAACATGCCAAAGATGTTATGAAAATGCCAACTACGTACACTGAAACCTGTATTCCACAATACTGCAGGTATCACACTGAGTGGCCTAAGGAAGCATTTCTTCCAGCGCAATTCCAGGGCGTTAAAAAGGGGCACGTGGACGCGTCGCAAGATACAGTCGGAGTGCGGCATGCACGCGATGTGGCACAAGACCGCAATACCTTGCCGGTGATGGTCAACGGCCGGCAGACGGGCAGCACAAAAGGTTCTGGTGCTGCACACCAACAAGAACTTCGACCAGCAGAGGACCAACTGGATGATGCGCCAGTACCACCTCGGGGACCTGGAGCAAGAGAAGGAGCGGGAGCTGGTACTCTGCAAGATTTTCTACCAGACGAACACTAGGGCTAGGAGTAAAAAGATTATAAGTTAGTTTGGTATTGGTAGTTGTACTACCTTGTCGTCCGCAAGTTGGTATTGTTGTTAATGATCTTTTGGTATGAACTTGCATTTGCTTCCAACCATCATGCCGAGGGTCGACGTGGATATAAAGCTGAATCATTTGTTTCGAAACGAATTTTCAGGCACCTGATTTTTATTTGATGGGTAGCATAAGCACCTGCCGTTCGAATTCCCAGTTCTCCAATTTTTTCGAAATAAGTGCATCCACTTATTATCATGATAAAAAAACAATATCCGTGCTGCATCCGAGTTATCAGTCTGTACTTGCAGAATGCTCTCGTTTATTGAGCACGTATATTGTTTTTTCAGGTCGAGCAAGTTTCAACTGGGCTGTAGACTGCCCAGGGTTGGTTTTGTTTTTAACAGGCCCAGCCCATGACGACAACGGGGCACAAAGATCCAGCAGGTATCTACTGGCCTCTGGCCCGCCAGCGTTAGTTTTTTTTGTCTTACAACATCCGCATGCAGTTTTTTTACTGAATCAAAGACACATCCCAGTTCTATTTTCCTCTTGAAACACATGTCCTACATCCGTTTTCTAATCTCTACCTATAGTTTTACTAGTTCATATACACGTATCATTATATTGAAAACACATAAAATTCCCTTTTCATATTTACATCCTTATTTTTGTTGTTTTTTCCCACCTAGCACTGATTTTTTTACCACTGGTTTTCCCTTAAACCAACTCAATTGTCCCACTCTTATTTGCTTACAAAAACAAAACGATTTTTTTGGCAAATCAATAAGTTCTTAAAAAAATGTTTATCATTTCGGGATTACAACAGTTCGGACTCCACCGGAATATGCAAAATAAGGTTGAACTTTTGTACCGTGGTCCTGGGCAGAAAATGGGCTGTAATAAATTACTTAAGAATTAGCAAATGGGCTACAAATTATAAAAAATAGCAAATGGGCTTTTGTTGTCTGCCACAGATTTGGAGGCTGACTTGTGGGCCTACTAAGTTCATGCGTACACAAGGTTTCTCAAAAAAAACTTAGTCAACAATCGACTCTACCAGCGTCAGACTGTTAGATGTCAATCTAACGGCAATCGTGCTTCTTCAGTCTCTGGTCTTCCTGCCCCAGCCGCCCAAACCAGCGCCGTCGGAACCGCCTGCTCCCGCCTCCCGTGGCCGGCAGTGCTGCCGGGCAGGCCTCACGGCCCCATCATACTCGCATCCCTGGCCTGTCTATCCCTCTACTCACCCACACCTCCTATTATTTTCCAGCGACGGCAGCCGAACCAGTCAACCCTCGTACTCTCCACCGCATGGGCAGCCACTGCCGTGTCTTCCCCGGCTCCGTGTCGTTCCCTTCGTAGGCCTCGCCGTCGTCGACCGCCCTGGTGCTCTCGGCGTGGCACGGTCAACGATGTCCATCCAATGGCCGTAGTGCTTCTTCAACCTCTGGTCTTCTTGCCCCAGCCGCCCAAAGCAGCGCCGGTCGTGCCACATGCTCCTGCCTCCCGTGGCCGGCTGTGCTGCCGCGGAGGCCTCACCATCCCCATACTACTCCCACCGCTGGCCAGGCCATCCCTCCACTCACCCACTTCCCCTGTTATTCTGCGGCGACGGCAGCCTCACACCACAACCGAACCAGTGAACCCTCGTACTCCTCTCCGCGTGGGCATCCACTGCCGCGTCTTCCCCAGCTCCGCGTCGTCCCCTTCCTAGGCCTCGCCGTCGTCCACGGCCGTGGTGCTCTCGGCGCGGAGTGGTCAATGTGGTCCACGACCGACTTTCATCGGAAGAGTACTGTACGTGGAGAGGCTGACAGCTGGGTCCACGGCAGCCGCAAGGAAATGCCTCCTTATTACGCGCAAAATAATTATTCCTCCACCTGACAGCAGGGACCCACCGGACGGGCCACCAGTATTTCGCGACAAAAACGTTTCCCCCCTGACTGCTGGGACCCACCGGACGGGCCACCGTATTTCGCGAAAAAAAACGTTTGCCCCTGACTGCTGGGACCCATCGTACAGACCATCATATTTCGTGAAAAAAAACATTCCCCCCGCTGTCAGCTCGGATGTCAGGACCCCGATTCTAAGTCACACCGATCTAGCCTGTAACACCTCATATCACTTTGCGGCCTCACGCACGGTATTCCCACGGGTGTCGCCTTACCATGGCCCGGGACCGTTTGCGCCTTTTGGCTCACGTATATGATAGTGTCGCTAGCATTCATATGACAAAGAACCCGGGCCGACATGACTAGTCGTGAACCCAAAGTGGCACTAACTTACGGGGACAAGCATACATGAATCAACATCGAGCATGTCGGTCAGCAGCGTGTGAATCCGGGCCGTAGCACTGGGCTAACAGGACTCCGGGAACCCGGGCTGTAGCAGGCTAGGCAGGACTCCGGATGTCACCGCGTGACATTTCCCCGAAGGGACAAACACAGGAACGAAGTGAATCACATGCCGGCCAGTCAGGTGTTCCAGAGCAATAGTGCTGGGCTAGCAGGACTCCGGTGAACGAGGCTTTAGCGGACTACTATGGCTCATGGAAGCACAAGACTACATTTCCCCATAAGAGAGGCTACCAAGGATAAACAACTAGATTGTCGGATCCCACACATACCAAGCATTTCAATCATACACACAATATGCTCGATATGTGTAAATACAACATGGCATCACAACATAACTCTACGACTCAAGTATTTATTCATCAGGCTCCGAGGAGCCAAGAATTACAAACATGGGTCTCATGACCCCAACATACAGAGCATACAAGCAACAAGCACATGCAGAAGCTTAACTTGTCTGGGTACAAACATCTACAAATGAAAAAGGCTGAGAAGCCTGACTATCTACCAGATCCTGATGAGGGCACAAGATCGTAGCTGAGGTAACAAGCTAAACGTCGAAGTCCACGTGGAACTACTAGCGAGACTGAAGTCTCTCTGCAAAAACATAAATTAAGCAAACATGAGTACAAATGTACCCAGCAAGACTTACATCAGAACTAACTACATATGCATCCGTATCAACAAAGGGGTGGTGGAGTTTAACTGCAGCAAGCCGGCTTTGACTCGGTGGCTATCCTGAACTACGACTGCAAGTAACTCTTTTGAGGTGGCGCACACGATTCCACATATTCACCATATCAATACACCACTATGGATCCGCTCCCGTCTACCTATGAGAACGCCATCCATAGCACTCACGCTTATCTTGCGCATTTTAGATTATCCACTTCAAGTTATCTATGAACTGTACAGGAAACCCAGAAGTCCTTTACCGCAGACACGGCTATTCAAATAGATAATGTTAACCCTGCAGGGGTGTACTTCTTCACACACGCTCTCGCCAGTTACCACCATGTACACATCGTGTATCTCGGCAACCTCCAAGCAGAAGCCTGGCGACGGAGTCGGCCACGACCTGACTACCGACACACGTCTCTCGTCCAGGTTTATCGCCTATTCGGGTTCCATCCGCAAGGAGATCCGGCCGGGGTGTCGCTCACGGCCCCAAACGATGTGAGCAGGGTTCCCAAGCCCACCATCCGGGTGCCACTTGGTACACCGTGCCACTGTGCCTAGTCTGTCCCAAGCCCACCTGTAACGCCCGGATAATCATGCTACAGTAATCTCACGTTAATGATGGCACGTCACCTCTGGCACTGTAACTAATCTCGGGTTAATTCAAAACCTTTTCAAATTTAAATCCTAAATAAGTCAAACGACAAAAGTTTTCAAATATTAAATAAAAATGTTCGGGTTATGTCAATTATTGCATCGGTAATTATGGTGAAGTAAACACATTTTTATAAAATGCCTAAATACTTTTAAATGAATTAAAACAGAAAAGAAATAATGAAAGAAAATACAAAGGGGAGAAACAAACAGAAAAAAAGAAGAGAAAACCCTCCACCCCACTGGGCCGACTGGCCCAGCTGGCCACCAGGCCGCCCGACCGGCCCACCCCTGCCTCAACCCTCGGGCCGGCCCCCCCCGCGCCCCCACTCCCTTATCCCCC
Source organism: Aegilops tauschii subsp. strangulata (assembly GCF_002575655.3). Lineage (NCBI taxonomy): Eukaryota > Viridiplantae > Streptophyta > Magnoliopsida > Poales > Poaceae > Aegilops > Aegilops tauschii. The sequence continues at coordinate 628,172,402 of NC_053036.3, read as the reverse complement.
CACTCCCCAGGGTCCCGAAACCCTAACCCACCACTCTTCCCCCACGTCGTTCCCCTCCTGCCCCCGATCCAGATCGGATCGGGGCTCGCTCGCACGCGCGCGCCTCGAGCCCGACGACCCCGCCGCCTGGACCTCGCCGGCGCCTCTTCCCCACCGGCCTGCTTCCTCCTCCCCCGCCGGCCTGCTTCCTCCACCTCAACGGCCTGCCTCCTCGTCGCCCGGTCGTCGCCGTCAACCGCCTCGCGCCCCGCTGCCAATCACCCTACGGCCCCAGTGAGCCCCAACTCGCTCCCTCCCTCTCCCTCGTGCGCTCGCGCTCGTTGCCGCGGTCCCCGCCGATCTCGCCCGCGGTTGACGCGCTCCGGCCGCGTCCGATGCGCGCTCACCGCGCCGTGCCCGCGCCCGCACCACGCCCGTCCGCCACCGTCGCCGTCCTCGCCATGCCCATCGCTGCGTGTCTGCGGCCACCCGACTGGATCAAGCTCGCCGTGCCCCCCCGCTCCACACCACCTCCCTACACCCAAGGCCACCGTGCCACCGCCCTGGCGCGCACCGGCGCCTAGCCGCGTCGTGCGCCCAGCGCCCCTCAGGCATGCGTCGTTCGGGCAACGCCCGCACCCAGCGCCCGTAAACCGCATCGCCTCCTGGCCCTATGACAGATGGGGCCCACCCCCCAGAACGTTTATTAAAAAATTTAAAAAGTTAAAGAAATTAATTAATAATAAATAAAAATATTAATTAATTAACTAGATTAATTAAACTTGAATAATTATGTTTAATTAATCAAATTAACTAGTTAGTTTAATTAAACAGTAATTAAATTAGTTAGACCCTAATTAGTCTAAACAGTCTATGACGAACGGGACCCACACGTCAGTTGACCAGTCAACACCTCTATTGACTACTGGCGTCATGATGACGTCAGCAAACACTGTTCTGGATAATGCTGTTTTAAAATAATTAAATAAATCCTAAAAATGATTTAAATCTTTTAAAATTAATATAAAATAAACCGTAGCTCAGATGAAAATACTTTCTACATGAAAGTTGCTCAGAACAACGAGACGAATCCGGTTACGCAGCCCGTTCGTCCGCCACGCATCCCTAACCTATCGAACCTGCAACTTTTCACCTCCGGTTCATCTGTCCGAAAACGCAAAACACCGGGGATACTTTCCCGGATGTTTCCCCCTTCGCCTGTATCACCTAATACCTCGATTGGGCCCCTCTGACAACGCTCATTGTCATGTCATGCATCGTCATGCATATGTTTGCATTATATTTATTGTTTCTTCCCCCTCTTCTCTCGCTAGACTTCGATATCGACGCTGCTGCTGCCCAGTTCGACTACGGAGTTGACGACCCCTCCTACTTGCCAGAGCAACCAGGCAAGCCCCCCCCCCTTGATCACCAGATATCGCCTACTCTTCTCTATACTGCTTGCATTAGAGTAGCGTAGCATGTTACTGCTTTCCGTTAATCCTGTTCTGATGCATAGCCTGTCCTTGCTACTACTGTTGTTACCTTTACCTGCACTCCTACATGTTTCGTATAGGATGCTAGTATTCCATCTGTGGCCCTACATTCTTGTCCGTCTGCCATGCTATACTATCGGGCCGTGATCACTCGGGAGGTGATCACGGGTATATACTTATATACATTTGACATATGATACCTGTGGTGACTAAAGTCGGGTCGGCTCGTAGGAGTACCCGCGAGTGGATCTTTGTGGCGGAGCGACAGGGCAGGTTGAGACCGCCTAGGAGAGAGGTGGGCCTGGCCCTGGTCGACGTCCGCGGTTACTTCATGATAACACGCTTAACGAGATCTTGGTATTTGATCTGAGTCTGGCCATTTGGTCTATACGCACTAACCAACTACGCGGGAACAGTTATGGGCACTCGACGTCGTGGTATCAGCCGAAGCCTTCGTGACGTCAGCGACTGAGTGGCGCGCGCCGGATTGGAACGTAAGCCTGCTCTTGTATTAAGGGGGCTATTTCTGCTTTCGGCCGCGTTCGCAACGTGCAGGTGTGCTAAGGGCGATGGGCCCAGACCCCTGTGCGCTTAGGTTTAGACCGGCGTGCTGACCTCTCTGTTGGCCTAGGTGGGGCTGCGACGTGTTGATCTTCCGAGGCCGGGCATGACCCAGAAAAGTGTGTCCGGACAAATGGGATCAAGCGTGTTGGGTTATGTGGTGCACCCCTGCAGGGAAGTTTATCTATTCGAATAGCCGTGTCCCTCGGTAAAAGGACGACCCGGAGTTGTACCTTGACCTTATGACAACTAGAACCGGATACTTAATAAAACACACCCTTCCAAGTGCCAGATACAACCCGGTGATCGCTCTCTCACAGGTCGACGAGGAGAGGATCGTCGGGTAGGATTATGCTATGCGATGCTACTTGGAGGACTTCAATCTACTCTCTTCTACATGCTGCAAGATGGAGGCTGCCAGAAGCGTAGTCTTCGATAGGACTAGCTATCCCCCTTTTATTCTGGCATTCTGCAGTTCAGTCCACTGATATGGCCCTTTACACATATACCCATGCATATGTAGTGTAGCTCCTTGCTTGCGAGTACTTTGGATGAGTACTCACGGTTGCTTCTCTCCCTCTTTTCCCCCTTTCCTTTCTACCTGGTTGTCGCAACCAGATGCTGGAGTCCAGGAGCTAGACGCCACCGTCGACGACGACTCCTACTACACCGAAGGTGCCTACTACTACGTGCAGGCCGCTAACGACGACCAGGAGTAGTTAGGAGGATTCCAGGCAGGAGGCCTGCGCCTCTTTCCATCTGTATCCCAGTTTGTGCTAGCCATCTTATGGAAACTTGTTTAACTTATGTCTGTACTCAGATATTGTTGCTTCCGCTGACTCGTCTATGATCGAGCACTTGTATTCGAGCCCTCGAGGCCCCTGGCTTGTATTATGATGCTTGTATGACTTATTTATGTTGTAGAGTTGTGTTGTGATATCTTCCCGTGAGTGCCTGATCTTGATCGTACACATTTGCGTGCATGATTAGTGTACGGTCAAATCGGGGGCGTCACAAGTTGGTATCAGAGCCGACTGCCTGTAGGAATCCCCCTTCCACACTCCTTGGCCGAAGTCGAGTCTAGACATTGCAAAACTTTTTACTAAGATGGCTGTGTGCCTTACGGGCCCACGTCGCCATTGGGTGGTACTAGGATCTTTTACTCCTCGACCTTTACTCTGGGGCTCTGAGCTCTCTCCTACTCGGGTTAAACGATTTTACTAACTCAAACATTAGGATGCCGTTACCACGTTCACCCCAAAGTTGGATAAGCCATAGTTATTCTGTAGGATAGTATTTTGGATAACATCCACATTGTCATTTGACTCCATTGAAACATCTTTGTTTTCAGATGGAACCCACGAGGCAGGTCGTGCGCCACACGGCGGCCATTGGTGCCTCGGGATCGCCTGCTGTGCTAGCTGAGATGATGACCTATCTGGGTTATCGCTGGCACCCTGAGTACACCGTCTATGAGGAGTACCAGGACTTTAACCAGGAGCAGTACCGCGCCATCGTCCACCTCTACTCTCGGGAGTATAACTCCACTACTGTGCTGCGCACTGCTCATGGTGTTGGAGTGACCATCGAGATGGCAGTCCACGATGCTGCTTATGCTGCTCTGACACGCCTTCATGGAGAGTATCAGGCGTTGGACACTTCCCCTTTCTGGCACATTGCTATCGCATCCGATGTTGGTGCGGAGGGTTACTACATTGCTGCCTACTCCACTGTCACCCGTGAGCCCTTCTACCATCAGAACCTGGTTCTACATGCTGATGGGCTGGATCGAGCTAACCGAGCTCTTCGCCATGAGTTGTACACCACCCGTCAGCACCTTTACCGTGCTCTGACGCTGTTGCACCCCTTTGTCTGATCTAGAGAGCTGCCCCGTTCTGCGATCTACCCAGCCAGGACTGTGATGCCCCAGGGTGTCGGCTGGCCAGATGTGGGAGGCTACTCTCCCGCACTTGGTCCTCTTCTGCCACCTGAGCGTCAGGTTATGCACCAGAGTATTCGCGGACCCCAGGTTGCTGACGTGGAGTTCCCGATGCGACACTACCAGCTTTCGGGCTACACCTACCTCCACAGTACCTCTTGGGACTGATGTAGGCTAGCTTGTTAGTGTTAGATGCATTCGCCGCGAGCCTATGTGCCGCCTATGTTGTTTTAATCTATGTACTGAACTCTGTGTACTGAACTCTATGCATGACCCCTTTTGTAAGTTATGCCGACTACTATATAGTAGCTATCGTGCTCCTTTCATTATGCATGTTTCATCATGAATGATTCTTGTCTTTGCAAATTTCTCAATGCTGAACTACCCCTGTTATATATTAGCAGGATGGTTAGACCAGGTGGTTGTGGTAGTGGTGGCAGTGCCCCACCACCACCTGAGTACATGGCTGGTATGATCCAACAGTTCGAACTGAACCGCCAATTCATGGAAAATATGATGGCTCAGTTCCCTCGCCCCAATATGAACCAGCAGCCAGGCCAAGTATCTCTGCAGGATTTCATGCGCCTCAACCCAACTGTGTACCGCAGCTCAACTCAGCCTCTGGATGCTGATGACTGGCTCCGTGACATCACCTATGAGATGGAGTCTGCTGATGTAGCCCCTACTCGCTATGTCACCTTTGCTTCCTTCTTCCTGAAGGGACCCGCAGCTCAATGGTGGGACAGCCACAGGCGTACTCTGCCAGCTGGAACAATCATCACCTGGCCAGACTTTCAAGCTGCCTTCCGTGCTCGCTTCATTCCTCAGGGGATCATGGACCGGAAGAAGCGTGAGTTCCGCAACCTCACCCAAGGCAACAAAACTGTGGAAGCTTATCAGCGGGAGTTTCTGGACTTGTCCCGCTATGCTGAAGAAGACATTGCAACTGATGCACGCAGACAGGAGAAGTTCCGTGACGGCCTTCAAGCTGACATCAAGCTCGCACTTCTAGTGCATGACTTTGCTGATTTCGCCACCTTGGTGAACAAGGCCATCAATGTCGAGACCGGTCTGCAGGAACACCAGAGCTCTCACAGGCGCAACCGTGACACGGGCTCATCTTCGGGCCCGCCCTCGCAGAAGCGTAAGATCTGGATTCCCAATAGCATGTACCAACCAACGGCACCTGCTCCAAGACAGTCCTATGCTGCACCGCGTCTGCCTCCCCCACCATCTAGGCAGACAAGGCTCCCAGCTCCACCACCCCAAGCTCTTGTTCCCACTCCCAATAATGGCATGTGCTACAAGTGTGGTCAACCAGGTCACCGTGCCAGGAACTGCAATCAGAATCCGAATCTACTGGCCCTTCCAGCAACTGGCCGTGGAAACAACCAGCCTTGCAACAACAATGCCAAGTCTTATGGTCGTGTTCATGCCAATCACGTTGATCTCAACGAAGCTCAAGACCAGCCTACTACTGTGATGGGTACACTCCTCGTAAATTCAGTACCAGCATCTGTTTTATTTGATATCGGAGCATCACATTCGTTCATATCAGCAGAATTTGCATTCATGCATGGCATTAAATACGAAGAGATGAACACTCCGCTAGTGGTACACACCCCTGCGGGTCAATGTCAAACCTCTATGGTTAGTCACAACGTTCCCGTTGAAATCGAAGGACTGGAATTCCTTGCCTCTCCCATCGTACTGAAGTCCTGTAGCATTGATCTCATTCTGGGAATGGATTGGTTGAAAGCGCATACTGCTTCTATAGTTTGCGCCACTAAGACCGTCCATCTGCTACACCCTTCCGATGAAATAATTAGCTACAATGCTCGTCTAGTTCAGAATGCCGAGGCAAGGCTTTATGCGTTGAACGCATTGAACGCTACACCACTCGAAGGCATTGAAAACATCCCCGTCGTGCGTGAATTCCTCGACGTCTTTCCTGAAGAGCTTCCAAGGATTCCCCCTGCCAGAGCTGTCGAATTCATCATTGACTTGAAACCAGGCACCACTCCTATAGCCAAACGGCCCTACAAAATGCTGCCACATGAACTCATTGAGCTTAAGGAGGAAATCGACAAATCGCTACGAAGTGGTTTCATTCGCCCAAGTTGCTCTCCTTGGGGAGCACCTTCTGTCTTTGTCAAGAAGAAAGATGGCACAAACCAACTGGTCCAAGACTACCGTCCTATTAACCAAGCTACCATTCAGAACAAATATCCTCTTCCTCGGATCAATGATCTGTATGATCAACTGGCTGGTTCATCAGTGTTCTCTAAACTCGACTTGAGGTTGGGTTACCACCAGATCCGTGTTCGCGAAGAGGATATCCCAAACACCGCCTTCGTGACTCGATATGGATCATACGAGTACACCGTCATGTCTTTCGGCTAAACCAATGCTCCAGCCACCTTCTCTCGTCTGATGAACTATATATTCATGGATTACCTCGACAAGTTCGTCGTGGTTTATCTGGATGATATCCTGGTATTTTCCAAGAACGAAGAGGAACATGCTGAACATCTTCGTCTTGTGCTGGAAAAGTTACGAGAGCATCAACTATATGCCAAGTTCTCTAAATGTGAATTATGGCTTCCCGAAGTAACCTATCTTGGACATGTCATCTCCAAGGATGGTATTGTCGTCAACCCCGAGCGAGTTCAGGCTATTCTTGATTGGACTCCTCCGAAGAATGTCAAGCAAGTCAGAAGTTTTCTCGGACTCGCCAGCTATTGCCGTCGATTCGTCGAGAACTTCTCCAAGATCGCTAGACCTTTGACTAACCTACTTCATAAGGGCGTCAAGTTTGAGTGGACAGAAAAGTGTCAGGAAAGTTTCCAGGCGCTCAAAGACAAGTTGACTTCTGCCCCAGTACTTGCTCCTCCTGATACTAAGAAGGACTTTGTCATTTATTGTGATGCTTCACGTCAAGGCCTGGGCGCTGTCCTAATGCAAGAGCGCAAAGCGATTGCTTATGCCTCTCGTCAATTGCGCCCTCATGAAGAGAACTACCCAGTTCACGACCTCGAGCTTGCTGCTGTTATACATGCACTGAAACAGTGGCGACATTACCTTCTCGGTAATCGTTGTGAGATCTTCACTGACCACCAAAGTCTGAAGTATCTGTTTACTCAGCCAGACCTGAACCTCCGTCAGCAGAGATGGATGGAGATTGTTGCAGATTTTGACTTTGGTATCTCCTATACTCCAGGCAAGGCTAATGTAATGGCTGATGCCTTGAGCCGCAAATCTTACTGCAACCACCTCCAGGTTCACAAAGTTCAGCCCTCGCTTGTTGAAGAATTCAGAAAGCTGAACCTCCATATTGCTCCTCCTGGTGCACTCGCTCCCCCTTCCCCAGAATTTCAAAAGATGAACCTCCATGTTGTTTCCCAGGGTTCCCTCAATACCCTGGCTGTCGAACCAGATCTCTTGGACTCCATCAAGAGAATACAGGGATATGACTCTGAAGCCCACAAGATTAAGCGCTACGTCGCAGAAGGAAAGCCCTCATTCTTCACTATTGCTGATGATGGCGCTTTGTACTTCAAGGGCCGCCTAGTGGTGCCATGTGCAGAGAAAAACCTGGATATGACTCAGGAAGTTATGAAGGAAGCTCATGATACGCCCCTATGTATCCATCCTGGTAGTACAAAGATGTACCAAGACATCCGTCAGAGATTCTGGTGGTCTAATATGAAGCAAGACATTGCTCGTTATGTTGCTGAGTGTGACGTTTGCCGTCGTATCAAAGCAGAACATCAAAGGCCTGCTGGGACTCTGCAACCTATCTCTATTCCTGAATGGAAATGGGACCATGTTGAAATGGACTTCGTCACTGGATTCCCCAAATTGCAGAAAGGTAATGATGCTATTCTAGTAGTCATTGACCGGCTTTCTAAAGTTGCACATTTTCTGGCTGTCAAAGAAACGATCACTGCTAGTCAGTTGGCAACCCTCTACATGTCCAGAATTGTCTCACTACATGGTATTCCACTGGTTATCAGTTCAGACCGTGGCAGTTTATTCACTTCAAGATTCTGGGCAAGTTTCCAAGAAGCTATGGGGACTCATCTGTCTTTCAGCACTGCTTTTCACCCTCAGTCGCAAGGGCAAGTGGAACGTGTCAACCAAGTTCTCGAAGACATGCTTCGATCTTGTGTTATTTCCTTCGGCAAGAAATGGGAGGAATCTCTCCCGTATGCTGACTTCTCCTTTAATAATAGCTATCAAGCTAGTCTGAAGATGGCCCCCTTCGAAGTGTTATATGGACGAAAGTGCCGAACCCCTCTGAACTGGTCAGAAACTGGGGAACGTCCACTCTTCGGTCCGGATATTATCCAACACGCCGAAGAACAAGTCCGCATTATTCGCGAGAATCTCAAGACTGCTCAGTCGCGTCAGAAGAGTCAGTATGACCGTCATCATAAAGACATGGTCTATCAACCTGGCGAAAAGGCTTATCTTCGAGTTACACCAATGAAGGGTGCTCACCGCTTCGGGATCAAGGGCAAACTAGCTCCTCGCTATATAGGCCCATTCACTATTCTCGAAAGGCGTGGAAAAGTGGCATACCAACTGGAGCTTCCACCGAACCTTTCTCAGGTTCACGATGTGTTCCACGTGTCGCAGCTCCGCCGTTGCTTCAAGGACCCAATCCGAGCAGTGGAACATGAAGTGCTCGAATTGCAGCAGGACCTCTCTTATAAAGAGCATCTTGTCCGCATTCTCGACCAAGCTGAACGCCGCACGCGTCAGAAGGCAATCAAGTTCCTCAAAGTTCAGTGGTCGCACCATTCTGAAGATGAAGCCACTTGCGAACAAGAGGATCGTCTGCGCGAAGAATACCCCGCAATGTTTCCTTCTACCTCCTAAATCTCGGGACGAGATTTCTTGTAGTGGAGGAGATTTGTAACGCCCGGATAATCATGCTACAGTAATCTCACGTTAATGATGGCACGTCACCTCTGTCACTGTAATTAATCTCGGGTTAATTCAAAACCGTTTCAAATTTAAATCCTAAATAAGTCAAACGACAAAAGTTTTCAAATATTAAAATAAAAATGTTCGGGCTATGTCAATTATTGCATCGGTAATTATGGTGAAGTAAACACATTTTTATAAAATGCCTAAATACTTTTAAATGAATTAAAACAGAAAAGAAATAATGAAAGAAAATACAAAGGGGAGAAACAAACAGAAAAAAAAGAAGAGAAAACCCTCCCCCCCACTGGGCTGACTGGCCCAACTGGCCACCAGGCCGCCCGACCGGCCCACCCCTGCCTCAACCCTCGAGCCGGCCCACCCCGCGCCCCCACTCCCTTATCCCCCCACTCCCCAGGGTCCCGAAACCCTAACCCACCACTCTTCCCCCACGTCGTTCCCCTCCTCCCCCGATCCAGATCGGATCGGGGCTCGCTCGCACGCGCGCGCCTCGGGCTCGACGACCCCGCCGCCTGGACCTCGCCGGTGCCTCTTCCCCACCGGCCTGCTTCCTCCTCCCCCGCCGGCCTGCTTCCCCCACCTCAACGGCCTGCCTCCTCGTCGCCCGGTCATCGCCGTCAACCGCCTCACGCCCCGCTGCCAATCCCCCTACGGCCCCAGTGAGCCCCGCCTCGCAACCTCCCTCTCCCTCGTGCGCTCGCGCTCGTCGCCGCGGTCCCCGCCGATCTCGCCCGCGGTTGACGCACTCCGGCCGCGTCCAATGCGTGCTCACCGCGCCGTGCCCGCGCCCGCACCACGCCCGTCCGCCACCGTCGCCGTCCTCGCCATGCCCATCGCTGCGCGTCCGCGGCCACCCGACTGGACCACGCTCGCCGTGCCCCCCCCCCCCCGCTCCACACCACCTCCCTACGCCCAAGGCCACCGTGCCACCGCCCTGGCGCGCACCGGCGCCAAGCCGCGTCGTGCGCCCAGCGCCCCTCGGGCATGCGTCGTTCGGGCGACGCCCGCACCCAGCGCCCGTAAACCGCATCGCCTCCTGGCCCTATGACAGATGGGGCCCACGCCCCAGAACGTTTATTAAAAAAATTTAAAAAGTTAAAAAAATTAATTAATAATAAATGAAATATTAATTAATTAACTAGATTAATTAAACTTAATTAATTATGTTTAATTAATCAAATTAACTAGTTAGTTTAATTAAACAGTAATTAAATTAGTTAGACCCTAATTATTCTAAACAGTCTATGACGAACGGGACCCACACGTCAGTTGACCAGTCAACACATCTGTTGACTGCTGACGTCATGATGACGTCAGCAAACACTGTTCTGGATAATGCTGTTTTAAAATAATTAAATAAATCCTAAAAATGATTTAAATCTTTTAAAATTAATATAAAATAAACCGTAGCTCAGATGAAAATACTTTCTACATGAAAGTTGCTCAGAACAACGAGACGAATCCGGTTACGCAGCCCGTTCGTCCGCCACGCATCCCTAACCTATCGAACCTGCGAGTGGATCTTTGTGGCGGAGCGACATGGCAGGTTGGGACCGCCTAGGAGAGAGGTGGGCCTGGCCCTGGTCGGCGTCCGCAGTTACTTCATGAGAACACGCTTAACGAGATCTTGGTATTTGATCTGAGTCTGGCCATTTGGTCTATACGCACTAACCAACTACGCGGGAACAGTTATGGGCACTCGACGTCGTGGTATCAGCCGAAGCCTTCGTGACGTCAGCGACTGAGTGGCGCGCGCCGGATTGGAACGTAAGCCTGCTCTTGTATTAAGGGGGCTAGTTCTGCTTCCGGCCGCGTTCGCAACGTGCAGGTGTGCTAAGGGCGATGGGCCCAGACCCCTGTGCGCTTAGGTTTAGACCGGCGTGCTGACCTCTCTGTTGGCCTAGGTGGGGCTGCGACGTGTTGATCTTCCGAGGCCGGGCATGACCCAGAAAAGTGTGTCCGGCCAAATGGGATCAAGCGTGTTTATCTATTCGAATAGCCGTGTCCCTCGGTAAAAGGACGACCCGGAGTTGTACCTTGACCTTATGACAACTAGAACCGGATACTTAATAAAACACACCCTTCCAAGTGCCAGATACAACCCGGTGATCGCTCTCTCACAGGTCGACGAGGAGAGGATCGTCGGGTAGGATTATGCTATGCGATGCTACTTGGAGGACTTCAATCTACTCTCTTCTACATGCTGCAAGATGGAGGCTGCCAGAAGCGTAGTCTTTGATAGGACTAGCTATCCCCCTTTTATTCTGGCATTCTATAGTTCAGTCCACTGATATGGCCCTTTACACATATACCCATGCATATGTAGTGTAGCTCCTTGCTTGCGAGTACTTTGGATGAGTACTCACGGTTGCTTCTCTCCCTCTTTTCCCCCTTTCCTTTCTACCTGGTTGTCGCAACCAGATGCTGGAGTCCAGGAGCCAGACGCCACCGTCGACGATGACTCCTACTACACCGGAGGTGCCTACTACTACGTGCAGGCCGCTGACGACGACCAGGAGTAGTTAGGAGGATCCCTGGCAGGAGGCCTGCGCCTCTTTCGATCTGTATCCCAGTTTGTGCTAGCCATCTTATGGCAACTTGTTTAACTTATGTCTGTACTCAGATATTGTTGCTTCCGCTGACTCGTCTATGATCGAGCACTTGTATTCGAGCCCTCGAGGCCCCTGGCTTGTATTATGATGCTTGTATGACTTATTTATGTTGTAGAGTTGTGTTGTGATATCTTCCCGTGAGTCCCTGATCTTGATCGTACACATTTGCGTGCATGATTAGTGTACGGTCAAATCGGGGGCGTCACACCATCTGTACCGAGTGCCACTTGGTAGACTACTAACACTACCTACAAACACCAGAAACTAGTTGCAACTCCTGGACAAAGATCAGGTTGATTAATAAGTCGAGAGAGCTTGGAGCGCCCGGAGCCCAATGTGTGGTAGTAACTGTTCATGGATCACAAACACAGAACTCAGTTCCTGAGGACGGCTGCAATGAGACAACCCACCATGTACGCCTACATGGCCTCTCACCGCTACCTTTACCAAATCGTGTTCACACACTTAGCTCTCAACAGTAGGACATGTTCACCACATTCCAATTCATCCCCGATGAATCAGACCTGACACAACTCTAAGCAATAGCAGGCATGACAAACAAGCATGAATGAGTAGGCACATCAGGGCTCAAACAACTCCTACTCATGCTAGTGGGTTTCATCTATTTACTGTGGCAATGACAGGTCATGCAGAGGAAAGGGGTTCAGCTACCGCAGCATGTAACAGTTGAAATGTTGTTGTCCTAATACAGTAAAAGAGAGCAGTAGCGAGAGAGTGGGATTGTATCGGAATGAACAAGGGGGTTTTGCTTGCCTGGCAGTTCTGAAGAAGATATAGCTCTTCATCGGTGTCATCGATCACATCGCTGGATCAACGTCTACTGACGGGGAACAAATACCGGCAACGGAAAAGAGATACAATCAATGCAATGCACGATATGATGCATGATTATGACATGGCAATATGCTGTGGTTTGAGCTAATGCAACTAGCGGCAAGTTAGATGGAGTTGGTTTGAATCTAAGATTCATATTCAAACTCCATATATGACATTTCAAATGCCATTAATTCAAATTGTTATATACATCAGCTTTAAGTTGTTCAAACATGCATGATAGGGCCATAAACAGATTCTTTGGATTTTTCTGATCATTTTTCATATACAATTTATTTAATTCTGAGCTATAGATTAATTTCTATGATTTTTTGAAGTTTGGGGTATTTTCTGAAATTTATAAATCATTTCTGATTTATTTTAATTCCAGAAAAGGATTTATGACATCGGAGTGACATCAGCACCACGTCAGCAAGTCAACTGGTCGGTCCAGGTCAAATCTGGCCAGTGGGGCCCGCTGGTCAGTGACCCGGTGCCAGTTTGTCTCACAGACAGGTGGGGCCAGTCAACGGTGACGTCAGCGGGTCAACTGACGTGTGGGGTCCATTGTGTTATAAACTAATCTTAACCAGGAAATTAGCCCGCTGAGTTAAATATGCGGGTCCCAGTGTCATCCACACGGGTGGATACGAAGCGGGTCATTAGTGCCTAATTAAACCTGCCACGTCAGCATCGCCGGCGACCTAGAAACGCGGCGGTGACCCCTCGGAAGGGCACGAGAGCGGCGGCCGAGGCAACTGGGGCGCAGCCTGTGCTCGCCCGCATCCAGGGGAGCACGTAGCTGGGCACGGGGTCGCCGGAGTGAGCGGCGATGAGCACATCCGCGGCAGCGCCCGCACGGGGTTGGCTGGGACGGCGTTGTAGTGTACGGGAGGAAGAGGTGGTGGGTGTTCTCGGCTCGTGGGAGCGTGATGAGCACGATGACGCTCTCGGACGCAAGCTTGAGTGGTCGTAGCGACGACGGTGATATGGCCGGCGGCGAGCGGAACTCGGTTCCGGTGCATCAATGGCTAGGGCACGAAAACGACGCGGGGAAGATGGGGGTTAGAGGTAGGACCTCACTGCGAGTCAGACGGGAGGGTCAGCAAGCTCGAGGACGTCCTGTCGGTGGCGAATCGACGTCGGCGGTGACCGGCTCCTGAGGTGGAAGACGGTGGCGATGACGATGCTACGGCGCGTCCCGGCTGGCTTGGCTCGGTGGAGATGACGAGGAAGATGACGTGGAGCTCGTGTACACAGCAGAGGGGCGAGGGGGTAGCTGTGGTCGTGGTGGTTCTCGTCAGCGGTCTCGAGTGCGTACGGACGGTCACGGGAGAGAGAGTCAGAGAGGGGATGGGGACGAGCAAGCGGTTGAGGGAGGCGCGGGAGAGTGTGTGGCGTCCTTAGCCAGCTCCAGGCGGTCGGCGGCAAGCAGGAGGTGGCGCGGCACGTGGCCAGCGCGCAGCGAGCACGCGCCCTCGTGCCTTCTGGCACGAGGTTGAAGATGACTGGCGTTGAGGAGGTGGACTGGGCTGGCTCGACTGGGCGAACTACATTAGCAGGTAAGGCCCAGGTACTTCTCTCCTCTCTTATTTCTGTTTTCTAATTTCTGCAGATGTTTTGAATTTGGTTTGCTAACCAAATTATTTTTGCAGCTTCTGGAAATAATTGTGGATGCAAAATGGTTTAACCCAGAGCTCCACAAGAAATTTCAGAATTATTGGAGCAATAAAAATATTTATAGGATTTATTTGCTCCAACTAAAATAAATTAGTGGATTAAATCAAAGCCCAAATAATTCCCTAAACATGTTCACTATTTTTGGCTTGGATCAAAACCCTTGCCAAAATTATCAAACATTAATTAAGGCATTTTTTGGGTTCATTGAAAAATGTTCTTTATTTGAACCTAGTTGATTTGATCTGGTGCTAGGGTTTGAGCAATCCCCATTTCAGGTTTAAGGAAAGGTTGCCATGATGCATGGATGCAAATGCAACTATTGTACACAATTAATCTAGGGCTGTGACAACTCACCCCCACTAAACAAGAATCTCGTCCCGAGATTCAAGACGTGAGGTAAGAAGACAGAGGGAACACAAAGGTACACAATCTTCATGATCCAATTGCTCTTCTCGAAGATGTTGATTCATTGCATCATATTGATCTTGACATCTTTTGCTTTTGAGATCTTCACCCACGCGACGACGACGGAAAGAAACTCTACTGGGATAGATCTTCTCGCAGATCGAGATATTCAAGATCAACTCGTGGAATGAGATGTTGAAACATCTCGAGTTGAGACACAAAACACACATCGAGAGGGATGGAAGGAACAATGACGAAGTTCGATTTGGTGGGCAACAATTCCTTGCTTAAGTAAGATGGTGCATGGTTTCAAAGTAGGAAGGAGATGATTGCCATAATTCCGTAATGTGACACCTTAGGGAAGGTGACTCGTAGAATTATTCCCTTCAGTGGCAAAAAAAATACTTTTGATACCTAGATCATTGAAACTCCTTATACCAGCCTAAGGCAAATCACAATTGATCGTTGGAACGAATTTGAAAGAATGGCATACTCAGTTTGGAAAGGAAACTAGAGTTATAAGACAACTCGGCAAACGGAAGGCACATTCCAATTGATACCGAGGATATAACCTAGTGTCTGAGAATGCTCTCAAGAACTTGAGCATTTCCATATCCATCAGGGTCTTACCAACATCCATGTCGAGGATCCTGGTGACACATCATACTACCATGATGAATAGTGATGGACGATGCAGATGCAAAGGAAGATAACACCTTCTCAGATTTCACCTTAGCGAGGCCAAGGAAAAAAAATCTGGATGATCGACCGAGAGACATTTAGCACACCGCTTCTAATGTTCTCGTTGATGTGCTAGCGTAACCCATTTATTGATATGGTTTGATATCTAGAACATCAAGTAAAAAGGTCGGACTTCGGGAGCACAACTATCCACAAGGAACAACTAGGGAGTAAATCCTACGAAATCCTTATGGGGAGGTGGCCAACTTCCTCAATCAAGATACTACAATATTAGGTATTCCGGATAAGTGTGTTGGCCACGACATCCACTTTACCGGGTTACAGAGGGACCAATATTATAGTTCTTGGAAAACGTTCCAATCATCATATCTGCCTGAGATTCAGATCTGATTGGTGTCAGGATATTCCAGACTCATCAAGTCTAGAGAGAAAATTGAAAGTTTGCAACACAAATCGACGAGATGACGTTGCAGGATTCTCGGGAAATGGACTACGATAGCAAGCTCCAAAACATGAGTTGGTTCTGCTACAAACCCGTGAACACGCTGTCCAAGACAAGCATGACCACATAGTAGTCTTATAATAAAACACTACCGCGTTTAGGTGGGGAACCATCATCGAGGATATTGAAGTCCTTGCGTAAGTCTAGCTCTTAAGAAGAAACTTCTTCTCCTTGAACAAATCAACCAGTGGCTTGGTGTGCTAGGAAATACATGTGGAATGGAGGTAGCTAATCTCACAAACCAAAGTATACTTTGCACATGCATGACTGACTTGGAAGATTCCAGAGGAAGCAACATTGACTTTCTCGAATTCATGGCGGCAACTTGCATCAAATGCACATGTATTAGAGAAAGTCACTTCTTTCATTCGAACATATGCTTCATGAACGGGACATGAAGATAATGCTTATAAAAGTTTCCAACACTAGCTTAATGTCCAACAAATCATGGAGAAGATAGGAATGTTGTCGATGGGCTCAACAACAATTCATCCAGGTTTCCATATAAACGGAATTCCATAATCATGTGAACAAGTGATAGCATTGGTCAGACCCAATAGATATAATGGTGTATGCTCGAGGGATCAACCACGAGTAAGACAACATTATGAACATCGTTGGTTCTGATTTGATTTGATGATAGTCCATAAGCAAATCAAAGGTTTTGGTAAGACGATAGATCCAACATTTGATCGCGAGGATCAATCAGTGAAGATATCATCTTTCTTCAACACACACGCACAAAGAGATATCCTTTGGAAAGAACTAAGTCGGACAAGCTTTTATCTTCCAACTCTCCAAGTTGTTGTTTAGCTTAATCAACTAGCTCAGGGTATCCGACACAGATTCTTGGAGAAAGGATGGTTTACAAAAATACCAACTTGATCACGAGCTCAACATAGCGGTCAGGTGACAACCTGGTGATACTTCCGAGAAGATATTCGGAAAATCACGAACCACCGGTATGTTACTAAGCTCGAGATCAATCTTGCTTTTCAGGGCAAGACGATGTGATCAAGAGAGTGATGGATTGACACAATCCTATCTCATTGATCGAGGAGTGCACCAGGGAAAATGGACTAGGTAGCACGATCAATCTTAGAATGATAATTCAATACCAACACGCTAAGAATGAGATTATTGTCCATTAACTACCAAGCAACGGGGTTGCTAGTAGTATTGATTTCACACATCACGATTCACTTGTCGGCATTCCGGTTACAATAACACGGGAACCGAGGAATGAATAATGACGGTGAGAAGTATCACTGTATCAAGAGTTCTTAGGATGGTGTGCAATTCCCACGTTATCCTTGATATAAAGATGGTAATACTCCAAGGTAGAACAGAATCAAAAGCTGGATTGGCATTTTGATTTGCGAATTACAACTGCTTTGACCCTATCCTGGATATGGATGAGGTTCTGGAGTTTGTTTCTCCTAGTCATTCTATAATAGGATGGCTTGACAGACCACAGGAGTAAAAGGCATCGATGAACATGAATGCACAACCACTCCTGACTATCAATTGATAGACGAGAGCCAAAAAACAACTAAAGAGGGACAATCCCAAAAGAACATATGATTTTTTGAGTTGTGGATGCATGGACTAGCATGTCGAACGAGTTCAACATATTTCTTCCGAATAACCCATGCAGAAAGGTTGAACTGGCAGAGTCGCAATATAGAATGGGGAACTCATCGAGAGCACTCCTGTTGTGATCTTTTGATCCAACAAACTTCTGCCATAAGTGGTTCATAGTATTTGGAAGAAGGAAATACCACGAACCTCAAGGATTATCACAAAGGTTACTAATATCCTAAAGGAACTAGCAACACTATCAACATGAAGTAAGTAGGGTGAATCTCGGGTTCAAAACCCAGGAGTAGAATACCTACTAACTAAATGGCATCACGGGATGCTTTCGAGAATGATGGCCAGAATCATCACACTGGGAACACAAAACATGGCTAGATTACCTGGTGATCCTCTAAGACACCTAGGGTCATAATACTAGCTCCAACATATACGTCGAGGCAATAGAGTACCTCAACTCAGCAATTAGTGTGATTAACCTGGCCTAAAAGAACATCGAAACCAGAGGAAAGGATTTTGCAAATGCATCAGATTGTTTAGAAACCTGGGACAACTCGGACAGCATAACGGCTGTAAATGCTCAAAATGATTTGAGACATCCTGCAAAATGGTGGCATAACCACTTAACATCACAATAACAAGGTTCTGAGACCATCTATGAACATACGGAAGTAGTAGGAACTGAACTGAAGCTTAAATCGGTAAATCCTATAAGTCTACGGATTAGCAACACGTGATCCTGATAGATAGACGAGAAGCCTAGTTCTTAATCCACGTAGAAGAGAAGAGGATGACTCAGATCAGAAGGGCATAAGGTATAAGAAGTAAAAAGAGCCTTACGTTCCCTTCCACAATCAATTCCCATATATAACTAAAGCATTTCTAGACCCAACTTCGACCAGTTTGGCTTGGTAATCCTACAGGCAGTCAGGCTCTGATACCAAAGTTGTCAGGACCCCGATTCTAAGTCACACCGATATAGCCTGTAACACCTCATATCACTTTGCGGCCTCACGCACGGTATTCCCACGGGTGTCGCCTTACCATGGCCCGGGACCGTTTGCGCCTTGTGGCTCACGTATATGATAGTGTCGCTAGCATCCATATGACAGAGAACCCGGGCCGACATGACTAGTCGTGAACCCAAAGTGGCACTAACTTACGGGGACAGGCATACATGAATCAACATCGAGCATGTCGGTCAGCAGCGTGTGAATCTGGGTTGTAGCACTGGGCTAACAGGACTCCGGGAACCCGGGCTATAGCAGGCTAGGCAGGACTCCGGATGTCACCGCGTGACATTTCCGCGAAGGGACATACATAGGAACGAAGTGAATCACATGCCGGCCAATCAGGTATTCCAGAGCAGTAGTGCTAGGCTAGCAGGACTCTGGTGAACCGGGCTGTAGCGGACTACTATGGCTCATGGAAGCACAAGACTACATTTCCCCATAAGAGAGGCTACCAAGGATAAACAACTAGATTGTCGGATCCCACACATACCAAGCATTTCAATCATACACACAATATGCTCGATATGTGTAAATACAACATGGCATCACAACATAACTCTACGACTCAAGTATTTATTCATCAGGCTCCGAGGAGCCAAGAATTACAAACATGGGTCTCATGACCCCAACATATAGAGCATACAAGCAACAAGCACATGCGGAAGCTTAACTTGTCTGGGTACAGAGATCTACAAATGAAAAAGGCTGAGAAGCCTGAATATCTACCAGATCCTGCCAAGGGCACAAGATCGTAGCTGAGGTAACAAGCTAAACGTCTAAGTCCACGTGGAACTACTAGCGAGACTGAAGTCTCTCCGCAAAAACATAAATTAAGCAAACGTGAGTACAAATGTACCCAGCAAGACTTACATCAGAACTAACTACATATGCATCGGTATCAACAAAGGGGTGGTGGAGTTTAACTGCAGCAAGCCAGCTTTGACTCGGTGGCTATCCTGAACTACAACTGCAAGTAACTCTTTTGAGGTGGCGCACACGGGTCCACATATTCGCCATATCAATACACCACTATGGATCCGCTCCCATCTACCTACGAGAACGCCATCCATAGCACTCACGCTTATCTTGCACATTTTAGAGTATCCACTTCAAGTTATCTATGAACTGTACAGGCAACCCAGAAGTCCTTTTCCATGGACACGGCTATTCGAATAGATAATGTTAACCCTGCAGGGGTGTACTTCTTCACACACGCTTTCGCCGCTTACCACCATGTACACATCGTGTATCTCGGCAACCTTCAAGCGGAAGCCTGGCGAGGGAGTCGGCCATGACCTGACTAACCACACAAGTCTCTCGTCCAGGTTTATCGCCTATTCGGGTTCCATCTGCAAGGAGATTCGGCCGGGGTGTCGCTCACGGCCCTAAACAATGTGAGCAGGGTTCCCAAGCCCACCATCCGGGTGCCACTTGGTACACCGTGCCACTGTGCCTAGTCTGTCCCAAGCCCACCTGTACCGGGTGCCACTTGGTAGACTACTAACACTACCTACAAACACCAGAAACTAGTTGCAACTCCTGGACAGAGATCAGGTTGATTAATAAGTCGAGAGAGCTTGGAGCACCCGGAGCCCAATGTGTGGTAGTAACTGTTCATGGATCACAAACACAGAACTCAGTTCCTGAGGACAGCTGCAATGAGACAACCCACCATGTACTCCTACATGGTCTCTCACCGCTACCTTTACGAAATCGTGTTCACACACTTGGCTCTCAACAGTAGGACATGTTCACCACATTCCAATTCATCCCCGATGAATCAGACCTGACACAACTCTAAGCAATAGCAGGCATGACAAAGAAGCATGAATGAGTAGGCACATCAGGGCTCAAACAACTCCTACTCTTGCTAGTGGGTTTCATCTATTTACTGTGGCAATGACAGGTCATGCAGAGGAAAGGGGTTCAGCTACCGCAGCATGTAACAGTTGAAACATTGTTGTCCTAATGCAGTAAAAGAGAGCAGGAGCGAGAGAGTGGGATTGTATCGGAATGAACAAGGGGGTTTTGCTTGCCTGGCACTTCTGAAGAAGATATAGCTCTTCATCAGTGTCATCGATCACATCGCTGGATCAACGTCTACTCTGGGGAACAAATACCGGCAACAGAGAAGAGATACAATCAATGCAATGCACGATATGATGCTTGATTATGACATGGCAATATGATATGGTTTGAGATAATGCAACTAGCGGCAAGTTAGATGGAGTTGGTTTGAATCTAAGATTCAAATTCAAACTCCATATATGACATTTCAAATGCCATTAATTCAAATTGTTGTATACAGCAGCTTTAAGTTGTTCAAACATGCATGATAATGCCATAAACAGATTCTTTGGATTTTTCTGGTCATTTTTCATATATAATTTGTTTAATTCTGAGCTATAGATTAATTTCTATGATTTTTTGAAGTTTGGGCTATTTTCTAAAATTTATAAATCATTTTTGGTTTATTTTAATTCCAGAAAAGGATTTATGACGCCGGAGTGACATCAGCACCACGTCAGCAAGTCAACTGGTCGGTCCAGGTCAAATCTGGCCAGTGGGGCCCGCTGGTCAGTGACCCGGTGCCAGTTTGTCTCACAGACAGGTGGGGCCAGTCAACGTTGACGTCAGCGGGTCAACTGACGTGTGGGGTCCACTATGTTATAAACTAATCTTAACCAGGAAATTAGCCCGCTGAGTTAAATATGCGGGTCCCACTGTCATCCACACGGGTGGATACGAAGCGGGTCATTAGTGCCTAATTAAACCTGCCACGTCAACATCGCCGGAGCTCAACGCCGGCGACCTGGAAACGCGGCGGTGACCCCTCGGAAGGGCACGAGAGCGGCGGCCGAGGCAACTGGGGCGCAGCCTGTGCTCGCACACATCCAGGGGAGCACGTAGCCGGGCGCGGGGTCGCCGGAGTGAGCGGCGACGAGCACATCCGCGGCGGCTCCCGCACGGGGTTGGCCGGGACGGCGTTGTAGTGTACGGGAGGAAGAGGTGGTGGGTGTTCTCGGCTCGTGGGAGCGTGATGAGCATGATGACACTCTCGGACACAAGCTTGAGTGGCCGTAGCGACGGCGGTGATATGGCCGGCGACGAGCGGAACTCGGCTCCGGTGCATCTATGGCTAGGGTGTGAAAACGACGCGGGGAAGATGGGGGTTAGAGGTAGGACCTCACTGCGAGTCAGACGGGAGGGTCAGCGAGCTCGAGGACGTCCTGTCGGCGGTGAATCAACGTCAGCGGTGACCGGCTCCCGAGGTGGAAGACGATGGTGATGACGACGCTACGGCGCGTCCCGGCTGGCTTGGCTCGGTGGAGATGACGAGGAAGACGACGCGGAGCTCGTGTGCACAGCAGAGGGGCGAGGGGGTAGCTGTGGCCGTGGTGGTTCTCGTCGGCGGTCTCGGGTGCGTACGGACAGTCACGGGAGAGAGAGTCAGAGAGGGGATGGGGACGAGCAAGTGGTCGAGGGAGGCGCGGGAGAGTGCGTGGCGTCCTTAGCTAGCTCCAGGCGGTCGACGGCAAGCAGGAGGTGGTGCGGCGCGTGGCCAGCGCACAGCGAGCACGCGCCCTCGTGGCACGAGGTTGAAGATGACTAGCGCTGAGGAGGTGGACTGGGCCGGCTCGACTGGGCGAACTACATTAGCAGGTAAGGCCCAGGTACTTCTCTCCTTCTCTCTTATTTCTGTTTTCTAATTTTTGCGGATGTTTTGAATTTGGTTTGCTAACCAAATTATTTTTGCAGCTTCTGGAAATAATTGTGGATGCAAAATGGTTTAACCCAGAGCTCCACGAGAAATTTCAGAATTATTGGAGCAATAAAAATATTTATAGGATTTATTTGCTCCAACTCAAATACATTAGTGGATTAAATCAAAGCCCAAATAATTCCCTAAACATGTTCACTATTTTTGGCTTGGATCAAAACCCTTGCCAAAATTATCAAACATTAATTAAGGCATTTTTTTGGGTTCATTGAAAAATATTCTTTATTTGAACCTAGTTGATTTGATCTGGTGCTAGGGTTTGAGCAATCCCCATTTCAGGTTTAAGGAAAGATTGCCATGATGCATGGATGCAAATGCAACTATTGTACACAATTAATCTAGGGCTGTGACATCGGACCCACCGAAAGTGCCTCCTTATTACGCACAGAAAAATGAATACTCCCCTTGCTAGCTGGGACCCACCATGGTGGGAGGCTGACTTGTGGGCCTACTAAGTTGACGGGGACGGAGGGCTTTGTCAACTTAGTCAATATGAACGATTCTAGCTCCAGTGACCGTACGATGTCCATCCAACGGCCGTCGTGCTTCTTCAATCTCTGCTCTTCCTGCTCCAGCCGCTCAAACTAGCGCCGGCGGGACTGCCTGCTCCCTCCTCCCCGCGGCCGGCTGTCCTGCCGCGCAGGCCTCACCGCCCCACCGTACTCCCATCGCTGGCCTAGCCAACCCTCTACTCACCCACACCTGTTGTTATTCTCCGGCGACGGCAGACGAACCAGTAAACCCTCGTACAGTCGTACTCCCCTCCGCGTGGGAAACAACTGCCGAGTCTTCCCTGCCTCCGTGTCGTTCCCTTCCAAGGCCTCGCCGTCGTCCACCGCCCTGGTTCTCTCGGCGCGGCCTGGTCAACGTGGTCAACGACCGACATGCATCTGAAGTGGACTATATGTGGAGAGGCCGACAGCTGGGTCCACGGCCGCACGCAAGGAAATGCCTCCTTATTACGCGCAAAATAATGATTCCTCCACCTGACATCAGGGACCCACCGAAATGGCCTCTGTATTTCGCGAAAAAAACGTTACCGCCGCTGATAGCTCGGACCCACCAGCTATATCTTCGCACGCAAGGAAGTGCCTCCTTATTACGCACAAAAAAATGAATACTCCCCCTGTTAGCTGGGACCCAGTATAGTGGCAGGCTGACTTGTGGGCCTACTAACTTGACGGGGATGGAGGGCTTTGTCAACTTAGTCAATATGCACGATTCTAGCTCCAGTGACCGTCCGATGTCCATCCAACGGCCGTAGTGCTTCTTCAACCTCTGGTCTTCTTGCTCCAGCCGCCCAAACCAGCGCCGGTCGTGCCTCGTGCTCCTGCCTCCCGTGGCCGGTTGCGATGCGGCGGAGGCCTCACCACCCCCTACTCACCCACACCCCCTGTTATTCCGCAGCGACGGAAGCCTCACACCGCAGCGAACCAGTGAACCCTCGTACTCCTCTACGCGTGGGCATCCACTGCCGCATCTTCACCGGTTCCGCGTCGTCCCCTTCCTAGGCCTCGCTGTCATCCACCGCCCTGGTGCTCTCGGCGCGGCATGGTCAACGTGGTCAAGGAATGGCTTCCATCAGACGTGGACTGTACGTGGAGAGGCTGACAGCTGGGTCCATGGCCGCAGCAAGGAAGTGCCTCCTTATTACGCGCAAAATAATTATTCCTCCACCTGACAGCGGGGACCCACCGGACGGGCCACCGTATTTCATGAAAAAATGTTTCCCCCTGACTGCTGGGACCCACCAGCTACATCTTCGCACGCAAGGAAGTGCGTCCGGGCAAAAAAACGATTCGCCCCCCTGACTGCTGGGACCCACCAGCTACATCTTCGCAGGCAAGGAAGTGCCTGACAGTCGGGACCCACCTGGTCGAAGCGTACGTAGCGTTGTCATTCTGGTCGCGAATGTGTACGTACATACTGGTCGGTGTAGAGGCGCGCACGTGTCGTAGTAGAGGCGCGCACGTAGCATGTACACGTACGTACAACGGCCAGGGTGCAAAAAGAAAATACGGCCACGTACGTACATACGGGCGGGGTCTCGAACGCCTACTCGCGCATACGTATGGTCAGGGCTCGTGTACATGGCTGGGTCGGAACGGAGAAACAGCGTTGTCGTTGTGTTCATGGGGAGCCAACCGGCTGGGTCGGAACGGAATGCGTGGTCGTGTTCATCGGGAGGGCTTGGATGGAACAGGCGATGGAAACGAGGCCTGGTGTACCGCAGAACGGAGGAAACGGCCTTGTGTTCGACCGGCCACGTTCGAAACGGGATCCTGTTGATCGGGAGGCGTGTGGCGTACCGCAAAACGGAGGAAACGGACCTCCTACGG
This sequence comes from Aegilops tauschii subsp. strangulata, assembly GCF_002575655.3. NCBI lineage: Eukaryota > Viridiplantae > Streptophyta > Magnoliopsida > Poales > Poaceae > Aegilops > Aegilops tauschii. The sequence goes on along the minus strand of NC_053036.3, from coordinate 628,148,010 downwards.
TCGAAACGGGGGTCCTGTTGATCGGGAGGGGTGTGGCGTACCGCAAAACGGAGGAAACGGACCTCCTACGGTCGAAACGGGGGTCCTGTTGATCGGGAGGGGTGTGGCGTACCGCAAAACGAACGAAACGGACTTGTGTTGGAGCGCTACGGTCGAAACGGGGGTCCTGTTCATCGGGAGGGGTGTGGCGTACCGCAAAACGGGACTCCACGGGATACTGTTCATCTCCACTGTCGACCTCCTCCAGCCTCCACGGGCTACCGTCGACCTCCTCTAGCCTCCACAGGCTCCTGTTCATCCAGCCTCCACCGCGCGCTACTCCACCGGCTACTGTTCAACCACCCCTCCACGGGCACCCCTCCACCGTCTACTGTTCATCCAGCCCTCCACACCACGGGGTCCTGTTCAACCACCCCTTCACGGGCACCCCTCCACCGTCTACTGTTCATCCAGCCCTCCACACCACGGGGTCCTGTTCAACCACCCCTCCACGGGCACCCCTCCACCGTCTACTGTTCATCCAGCCCTCCACACCACGGGGTCCTGTTCATCCAGAGGCAATGCCACCACTCACTGTTCATCCAACCGCCCCCCCCCCCCCCCCGCAACGCTCACTGTTCATCCCAGAGGCAGCATTGATCGGCTTCAATTAGCAGCAGTAGCGAAGGAATCGCTCGATCGGGTTCAGTTAACAGCCATCGATCGATCGCTCGGGTTCAGTAACGCGTAGCCTGCAGTGCAATCGCTCGGGTTCAGTTAGAGCCCAACGCCTCGCTCGGGTTCAGTTCGAGCCAACGCCTCGCACACACGCGCGTACGTGTACAAGAGAAACGCGCATCGCTCGGCCCCCGACCTCCCACCGTAACCGGGAACTCCCCGAAATTTTCCTCCCCCTCGCTTCTACCACGGTTTTTTCCGTCATGGACGGCCCAAAGAATGTCATGCAGCTGCGTCTCCGGCCCGCCCAGGACGAAAAGCCCATTTTCTGTCATGATTTTTTGTCATAGAAGTAGGAGCCCACCACATCTATGATGATACCGGGTTTTGTCACAATTATCGTCATAGAAGTGTCATATGTATGACAGATAAAAATTCCGTTCGGCCCAAAATGTCACGGATGTATCTTTTTTTGTAGTGTTATTTATTACTAAACAGAACCAAAGATCTATGGATCCTCATCTGCTTGCTAATCTTTTTAAGAGATCCAATTATGATGAACCAATTGCTAGTGAGTTTTGTGCACTAGATTATCTTTATAAAGCTTCGCTTGAAATTTGTGAATCTGAAAATTATGATGAAGAAATTTATGAAGAGATTCACGATAACTCTTTGAATAAAAAGCATGATTGCAATGATTTTACTATAAATTCTCTTGATGTAAATTGTGCTAATAATATGCAAAATGCTAAGCTTGGGGATGCTAGTTTTTCTATGTCTACTACTTGTTGCAATAATCATGATTGGGGTGATTCTTCTTATGATCTTAAGAATTTATTTAAGCCCCATGATGAATATGAGATTGATAATAGTGTTTGCAATATTATTCAAAGTGGGCTTGGAAGAGTTTCAACTTTAGATCCCACATATTTGGACAATGTTCAATCTTATGAAATTTTTGAGAAAAGTGGGTTTGGAGAGGTCATGACTTTAGTTAATGATAATCCCACTATTTTGGAAGAGTGTCAACTTTGCATGCATGTGGATCGTGTTGAGAATATGTTATGTGATAGCTATTTTTTTGAATTTGCCTATGATCCTACATGTAATTATTATGAGAGAGGAAAATATGGTTGTAGAAATTTTTATCCTACTAAATTACCTCTCGTCATGCTGAGATTGCTATCGTCTCTTTCTTCTTCCTTGCATATGCTAGCTTTTGCTTGCCTTGCAAAATTGTTTGCTTATAATATTCCTATGCATAGGAAGTATGTTAGACTTAGATGTGTTTTGTCACATGTTTCATGATGCTTTCTTTGCGCTTCAATTCTTGTCTTTCATGTGAGCATCATTAAAATTATCAATGCCTAGCTAAAAGGCTTTAAAGAAAAGCGCTTGTTGGGAGACAACCCAATATTTTTTCCTTGCTGTTATTTAATAAATTTTGCATCTACATTCTGTTTAGATGTGTTTTTATCTTTTAATTAGTGTTTGTGCCAAGTAAAACCTATAGGATAACCTATGGTGATAGTTAATTTGATTCTGCTGAAAAACAGAAACTTTGCGCGCACGAGAAAAAATTTAGTAAATCACAGAAAAGTGATTTTGCGTTGATTCTTTTTGCTGCTGATCAATAGACAAATTGCATAGGACTTCCTGTTTTTGTAGAATTTTTGGGGTTCCAGAAGTTTGCGTTAGTTACAGATTACTACAGACTGTTCTGTTTTTGACAGATTCTATTTTCCGTGTGTTGTTTGCTTATTTTGATGCATCTATGGCTAGTAAAATAGTTTATAAACCATAGAGAAGTTGGAATACAGTAGGTTTAACACCAATATAAATAAATAATGAGTTCATTACAGTACCTTATGTGGTGGTTTTGCTTTCTTTCACTAACGGAGCTTACGAGATTTCTGTTGAGTTTTGTGTTGTGAAGTTTTCAAGTTTTGGGTAAAGATTTACTGAACTATGGAATAAGGAGTGGCAAGAGCCTAAGCTTGGGGATGCCCATGGCACCCAAGATATTCAAGAATAGCCAAAATCCTAAGCTTGGGGATGCCCCCGGAAGGCATCCCCTCTTTCGTCTTCGTTTATCGGTAACTTTACTTGGAGCTATATTTTTATTCACCACATGATATGTGTTTTGCTTGGAGCGTCTTGTATGATATTAGTCTTTGCTTTTTAGTTTGCCACAATCATCCTTTCTGTACACACCTTTTGGGAGAAGCCCACTTGATTAGAATTTATTAGAATACTTTATGAGCTTCACTTATATCTTTTGAGCTAAATAGTTTTTGCTCTAGTGCTTCACTTATATTTTTAGAGCACGACGGTGGTTTAATTTTGAAGAAATTGTTGATCTCTCATGCTTAACTTATATTATTTTGAGAGTCTCTTAGAACAGCATGGTATTTGCTATGGTTATAAAATTGGTCCTAGAATGGTAGGCATCCAAATTGGGTATAATAAAAACTATCATAGAAAGTGAATTGGATGCTATGATCAATTTGATACTTGATAATTGTTTTGAGATATGGAGGTAGTGATATTAGAGTCATGCTAGTTGGGTAATTATGAATTTAAAGAATACTTGTGTTGAAGTTTGTGATTCCCGTAGCATGCACGTATGGTGAACCGCTTTGTGATGAAGTCGGAGCACGATTTATTTATTGATTGTCTTCCTTATGAGTGGCGGTCGGGGACGAGCGATGGTCTTTTCCTACCAATCTATCCCCCTAGGAGCATGTGCGTGGTGCTTGGTTTTTGATGACTTGTAGATTTTTTGCAATAAGTATATGAGTTCTTTTGACTAATGTTGAGTCCATGGATTATACGCACTCTCACCCTTCCACCCTTGCTAGCCTCTCCTATGCCGTGCAACTTTCGCCGGTACCATACACCCACCATATACCTTCCTCAAAACAGCCACCATACCTACCTATTATGGCATTTCCATAGCCATTCCGAGATATATTGCCATGCAACTTTCCACCGTTCCGTTCATATGACACGCATCATCATTGTCATATTGCTCTTTGCATGATCATGTAGTTGGCATCGTATTAGTGGCAAAGCCACCTTCATAATCTCATACATGTCACTCTTGATTCATTGCATATCCCGGTATACCGCCGGAGGCATTCATATAGAGTCATATCTTGTTCTAAGTATTGAGTTGTAAATAAATAAAAGTGTGATGATCTTCATTATTAGAGCATTGTCCCAGTGAGGAAAGGATGATGGAGACTATGATTCCCCCACAAGTCGGGATGAGATTCCGGACTTAAAAAAAAGAGAAAAGAGAGAAGGGACAATGCTACTATCCTTTTTACCACACTTGTGCTTCAAAGTAGCACCATGATCTTCATGATAGAGAGTCTCCTATGTTGTCAATTTCATATACTAGTGGGAATTTTCATTATAGAACTTTGCTTGTATATTCCAATGATGGGCTTCCTCAAAATGCCCTAGGTCTTCGTGAGCAAGCGAGTTGGATGCACACCCACTTAGTTTCTTTTATTGAGCTTTCATATATTTATAGCTCTAGTGCATCCGTTGCATGGCAATCCCTACTCACACACATTGATATCTATTAATGGGCATCTCCATAGCCCGTTGATACGCCTAGTTGATGTGAGACTATCTTCCTCCTTTTTGTCTTCTCCACAACCACCATTCTATTCCACATAAGTGCTATGTCCATGGCTCACGCTCATGTATTGCGTGAAAGATTGAAAAAGTTTGAGATTACTAAAGTATGAAACAATTGCTTGGCTTGTCATCGGGGTTGTGCATGATTAAATACTTTGTGTGATGAAGATAGAGCTTAGCCAGACTATATGATTTTGTAGGGATAACTTTCTTTAGCCATGCTATTTTGAGAATACATGATTACTTTTATTAGTATGCTTGAAGTATTATTATTTCTTATGTCAATATGAACTTTTATTTTGAAACATTTGGATCTGAACATTCATGCCACAATAAAGAAAATAACATTGAGAAATATGCTAGGTAGCATTACACATCAAAAATTCTGTTTTAATCATTTACCTACTCGAGGACGAGCAGGAATTAAGCTTGGGGATGCTTGATACGTCTCCAACGTATCTATAATTTTTTATTGTTCCATGCTATTATATTACCCCTTTTGGATGTTTATGGGCTTTATTTTACATATTTATATCATTTTTGGGACTAACCTACTAACCGGAGGCCCAGCCCGTATTGCTGTTTTTTTGCCTATTTCAGTATTTCGAAGAAAAGGGATATCAAACGGAGTCCAAACGAAATGAAACCTTCGGGAGCGTGATTTTTGGAACGAACCTTATCCAGAGGACTTGGAGTGCACGTCAAGAAGCGATCGAGGAGGCCAGGAGGGTGGAGGGCGCGCCCTTCAATGGTGGACGCGCCCCCCTGTCTCCTGGGCCCCACGAGCGGCCACCGACCTACTTCTTCCACCTGTATATACCTACGTACCCCGAAACCATCTAGGGAGCCACCGAAAAATAATTTCCACCGCCGTAACTTTCTGTATCCGCGAGATCCCATCTTGGAGCCTTCGCCGGCGCTCCGCCGGAGGGGGGATCGATCACGGAGGGCTTCTACATCAACACCATAACCCTTCCGATGAGTTGTGAGTAGTTTACCACAGACCTTCGGGTCCATAGTTATTAGCTAGATGGCTTCTTCTCTCTTTTTGGATCTCAATACAAAGTTCGCCCCCTCTCTTGTGGAGATCTATTCGATGTAATCTCTTTTTGCGGTGTGTTTGTCGAGATCCGATGAATTGTGGGTTTATGATCAAGTTTATGTATTAGAAATATTTGAATCTCTTCTGAATTCTTTTATGTATGATTGGTTATCTTTGCAAGTCTCTTCGAATTATCAGTTTGGTTTGGCCTACTAGATTGATCTTTCTTGCCATGGGAGAAGTGCTTAGCTTTGGGTTCAATCTTGCGGTGTCCTTTCCCAGTGACAGCAGGGGCAGCAAGGCACGTATTGTATTGTTGCCATCGAGGATAAAAAGACGGGGTTTATATCATATTGCATGAGTTTATCCCTCTACATCATGTCATCTTTCTTAATGCGTTACTCTGTTCTTTATGAACTTAATACTCTAGATGCAGGCAGGAGTCGGTCGATGTGTGGAGTAATAGTAGTAGATGCAGGCAGGAGTCGGTCTACTTGTCACGGACGTGATGCCTATATACATGATCATGCCTAGATAATCTCATAATTATTCGCTTTTCTATCAATTGCTCGATAGTAATTTGTTCACCCACCGTAATACTTATGCTATCTTGAGAGAAGCCACTAGTGAAACCTATGGCCCCCGGGTCTATCTTTTATCATATAAGCTTTCAATCTACTTTTATTTGCATCTTTACTTTTTGCATCTATATTATAAAATACCAAAATATATTTATCTTATCATATTATATCTATAAGATCTCACTTTCGCAAGTGGCCGTGAAGGGATTGACAACCCCTTTATTACGTTGGTTGCGAGTTCTTTGTTTGTTTGTGTAGGTGCGTGGGACTTTAGGAACTTCCTACTGGATTGATACCTTGGTTCTCAAAAACTGAGGGAAATACTTACGCTACTGATACGTCTCCGTCGTATCTATAATTTTTGATTGCTCCATGCCAATATTATTCAACTTTCATATACTTTTGGCAACTTTTTATACTATTTTTGGGACTAACATATTGATCCAGTGCCCAGTGCCAGTTCCTGTCTGTTGCATGTTTTATGTTTCGCAGAAACCCCATATCAAACGGAGTCCAAACGGGATAAAAACGGACGGAGAATTATTTTGGAATATTTGTGATTTTTGGGAAGTAAAATAAACACAAGACGGTGCCCGAGGTGGCCAGGAGACAGGGGCCCATGCCCATTAAAGGTGGGCGCGCCCTCCACCCTCCTGGGCCACCCGTAAGGCGGTTGACGCCCTTCTTTGGCCGCAAGAAAGCTAATTTTTGGAAAAAGATCTAGGCCAAGGTTTCAATCCAATCGGAGTTACGGATCTCCATATATACACGAAATGGTGAAACAGAAGCCAGGGAGAACGCAGAAACAGAGAGATAGATCCAATCTCGGAGGGGCTCTCACCCCTCCCAAGCCATGGGAGCCAAGGACCAGAGGGGAAACCCTTCTCCCATCTAGGGAGGAGGTCAAGGAAGAAGAAGAAGAAGGGGGGGCTCTCTCCCCCTTGCTTCCGGTGGCGCTGGAGCGCTGCCGGGGGCCATCATCATCACCGCGATCTTCACCAACACCTACGCCATCTTCACCAACATCTCCATCACCTCCCCCCCTCTATCTACAGCGGTCCACTCTCCCGCAACCCGCTGTACCCTCTACTTGAACATGGTGCTTTATGCTTCATATTATTATCCAATGATGTGTTGCCATCCTATGATGTCTGAGTAGATTTTCGTTGTCCTGTTGGTGGTTGATGAATTGCTATGATTGATTTAATTTGCTTGTGGTTATGTTGTTGTCCTTTGGTGCCCATCATATGAGCGCACGCGTGGATCACACCATAGGGTTAGTTGTATGTTGATAGGACTATGTATTGGAGGGCAAGAGTGACAGAAGCTTGAACCTAGCATAGAAATTGATGCATACGGGATTGAAGGGGGACCAATATATCTTAATGCTATGGTTGGGTTTTACCTTAATGAACGTTACTAATTGCGGATGCTTGCTAATAGTTCCAATCATAAGTGCATAGAATTCCAAGCCAGGGATGACATGATAGCAGTGGCCTCTCCCACATAAAACTTGCTATCGGTCTAGTAAAGTAGTCAATTGCTTAGGGACAATTCCACAACTCCTACCACCACTTTTCCACACTCGCTATATTTACTTTATTGCATCTTTATCTAAACAGCCCCTAGTTTATATTTACGCTTTCTTTACTATCTTGCAAACCTATCCAACAACACCTACAAAGTACTTCTAGTTTCATACTTGTTCTAGGTAAAGCGAACACTAAGTGTGCGTAGAGTCGTATCAGTGGCAGATAGGGCTTGAGAGAATATTTGTTCTACCTTTAGCTCCTCGTTGGGTTCGACACTCTTACTTATCGAAAGAGGCTACAACTATCCCGTATACTTGCGGGTCATCAAGACCTTTTTCTGGCGCCGTTGCCGGGGAGTCATAGCGTGGGGTGAATATTCTCGTGTGTGCTTGTTTGCTTTATCACTAAGTAATTTTTATTTGCTGTTCTTAGTTGTTCTCTATCTTTAGTTATGGATATGGAACACGAAATACCAAAAAAATTAGGTGTACTTGCTACTCATGAAGATGGGGTAATGATACGTCTCCAACGTATCTACTTTTCAAACACTTTTGCCCTTGTTTTGGACTCCAACTTGCATGATTTGAACGAAACTAACCCAGACTGACGCTGTTTTCAGCAGAATTGCCATGATGTTGTTTCATGTGTAGAAAACAAAAGTTCTCGGAATGTCCTGAAAATCCACGGAGGCACTTTTTGGAAAATATAAAAAATACTGGCGAAAGAATCAAGACCAGGGGGCCCACACCCTGTCCACGAGGGTGGGGGCGCGCCCTCACCCGTGGGCGCGCCCCCTGTCTCGTGGGCCCCCTGACGCTCCACCGACCTCAATTCCAATGCTATATATTCCGTTTCGCGGAGAAAAAAATCAGAGAGAAAGTTTCATCGCGTTTTACGATACGAAGCCGCCGCCAAGCCCTAATCTCTCTCGGGAAGGCTGATCTGGAGTCCGTTCGGGGCTCCGGAGAGGGGGATTCGTCGCCGTCGTCATCATCAACCATCCTCCATCATCAATTTCATGATGCTCACCACCGTGCGTGAGTAATTCCATCGTAGGCTTGCTGGACGGTGATGGGTTGGATGAGATTTACCATGTAATCAAGTTAGTTTTGTTAGGGTTTGATCCCTAGTATCCACTATGTTCTGAGATTGATGTTGCTATGACTTTGCTATGCTTAATGCTTGTCACTAGGGCCCGAGTGCCATGATTTCAGATCTGAACCTATTATGTTTTCATGAATATATGTGTGTTCTTGATCCTATCTTGCAAGTCTATAGTCACCTATTATGTGTTATCATCCGACAACCCCGAAGTGATAATAATCAGGAAACTTCTCGGTGATGACCGTAGTTTGAGGAGTTCATGTATTCACTATGTGTTAATGCTTTGTTCCGGTTCTCTATTAAAAGGAGGCCTTAATATCCCTTAGTTTCCGCTAGGACCCCGCTGCCATGGGAGGGTAGGACAAAAGATGTCATGCAAGTTCTTTTCCATAAGCACGTATGACTATTTACGGAATACATGCCTACATTACATTGGTGAACTGGAGCTAGTTCTGTGTCACCCTATGTTATAGCTATTACATGAGGAATCGCATCCGACATAATTATCCATCACTGATCCATTGCCTACGAGCTTTTCACATACTGTTCTTCGCTTATTTACTTTTCCGTTGCTACTGTTACAATCACTACAAAACCCAAAAATATTACTTTTGCTATCGTTACCTTTATTTCCATATTACTTTGCTACTAAATATTTTGTTGCAGATACTAAGTTATCCAGGTGTGATTGAATTGACAACTCAACTACTAATACTCAAGAATATTCTTTGGCTCCCCTTGTGTCGAATCAATAAATTTGGGTTGAATACTTTACCCTCGAAAGCTGTTCCGATCCCCTACACTTGTGGGTTATCAAGACCAATTTCTGGCGCCGTTGCCGGGGAGCATAGCTCTATTCTCTGAGTCACTTGGGATTTATATCTGGTGATCACTATGAGGAACTTGAAAGACGACAGAACTGAGATTTTTCCCTCAACTATGAGGGGAGGTAAGGAACTGACATCTAGCTCTGCACTAGACTCTCCTTCCGTTATTAGTAAGCTTGCGACACCTAAACCTACTACTGCTATGAATTCTGATATGTCGCATGTTATTGATGATGCCACTTCTACTATGCATGATACTTATGATGAAACTACTTCTTTGCGTGATACTACTTTGCCGTTAGGTGAATTTCTTGATGAACAACTTGCTAGGGCTAGAGAGAATGAAATTATTGAAGATGCTATTATTGACGATAGTGATGATGAAAGTTCTCCCAATGATTATGAATTGCCTGTTGTTCCTGAGGGTTATGTTATGAATGAAGAAGCTGCTAGAGCTATCTTTGCTTGCAATGATAGATATGATCTAAAGAAATTATTAGCTAAATGGAAGCAGCAGTCTCTTAATGCTAGAATGAAACCTGACCCTGTTTTTGCTACATCACCTATTCGTGTTACTGATAAGGATTATGAATTCTCTGTTGATCCCGAAATTATTACTTTAGTTGAATCTGATCCTTTTTATGGCCTTGAATCTGAAACTCTTGTGGCACATCTTACCAAGTTGAATGATATAGCTACCATGTTTACTCATGATGATAAATCTCGCTATTATTATATCCTTAAGATATTTCCATTCTCATTAAAGGGTGATGCTAAGAATTGGTATAATTCTCTTGCTCCTGGTTGTGTGCGTAGTCCCCAGGACATGATTTATTACTTCTCTGCTAAATATTTCCCTGCTCATAAGAAACAAGCTGCCTTGCGGGAAATATATAATTTTGTGCAAATCAAAGAAGAGAGTCTCCCACAAGCTTGGGGGAGGCTTCTCCGATTACTTAATGCTTTGCTTGATCATCCACTTAAGAAAAATGAAATACTTGATATCTTTTATAATGGACTAACCGATGCTTCCAAGGACCACTTGGATAGTTGTGCTGATTGTGTTTTCAGGGAAAGAACAGTCGACGAAGCTGAAATACTATTGAATAATATGCTGACTAATGAAAATAATTGGACTCTTCCTGAGCCAATTCCTGAACCAATTGAGCCAGCTCCTGAGCCAATTCCTAAACCCACTCCGAAGAAGAGAGGTGTTTTATTTCTCAGTCCTGAAGATATGCAAGAGGAAAAGAAATTAATGAGAGAGAAAAGGTATTAAAGCTGAAGATGTTAAGAATTTACCACCTATTGAAGAAATCCATGGTCTCAATATTCCGCCTGTTGAAGAACCACATTGTCTTGATAACCCGACACAGGTAGTAAAGGTAAATTCTCTCTATAGATATGATAAAGTTGAAATCCCCTCTACTAAATTTCATAGCCCATGCTTAGATGAATTTAATGACTTTATGGCTAGGCAAGAAAGTTTTAATGCTTATGTTGGTAGAGAGTTAAAGAATAATACTTTCGAGATAGGACACGTAAGCGATAATATGGCTAGAGTTAAAGGTGAACTCAAACTCATTGGCAAATATGCTTATATGGTTGCTACTCAAGCTGAGCAAGTACTTAAAGCTCAAAATGATTTGCTTGATGAATTAAATAATAAAAATGACTTTGTTGTTAGAGTGGCTACTAGAACTGGTAGAATGACTCAGGAACCTTTGTATCCTGAAGGCCATCCTAAGAGAATCGAGCAAGATTCTCAGAGAAATAATCTAGATGCACCTAGTTCTTCCAAAAAGAAGAAAAAGAAAAAGGATAGGACCTTGCATGCTTCTAGTGAACCTACTGTAGACACACCTCAGAATCCCAATGATATTTCTATTTCTGATGCTGAAACACAATCAGGTGATGAACATGAACCTAGTGATAATGTTCATGTTGAAGCTCAACCTAGCAAAAATAATGATGTAGAGATTGAACCTGTTGTTGATCTTGATAACCCACAATCAAAGAATCAACGTTATGATAAGAGAGACTTTGTTGCTAGGAAACACGATAAAGAAAGAGAACCATGGGTTCAGAAACCCATGCCCTTTCCTCCCAAACCATCCAAATCAAAGGATGATGAGGATTTTGAGCGCTTTGCTGAAATGGTTAGACCTATTTTCTTACGTATGCGCTTAACTGATATGCTTAAAGTAAATCCTTATGCCAAGTATATGAAGGATATCATCACAAATAAAAGAAAGATACCGGAAGCTAAAATTTCCACCATGCTTGCTAATTACACTTTTTAGGGTGGAATACCAAAGAAACTTGGAGATCCGGGGGTACCAACTATACCATGCTCCATTAAAAGAAATTATGTTAAAACTGCTTTATGTGATCTTGGAGCCGGTGTTAGTGTTATGCCTCTCTCTTTATATTGTAGATTTGAATTGAATAAGTTGACACCTACTGAAATATCTTTGCAAATGGCCGATAAATCAACTGCTATACCTGTCGGTATTTGTGAGGATGTGCCTGTTGTGGTTGCAAATGTCACTATCTTAACGGACTTTGTTATTCTTGATATTCCCGAGGACGATAGTATGTCGATTATCCTTGGTAGACCCTTTTTGAATACTGCAGGGGCTGTTATTGATTGCAACAAAGGCAATGTCACTTTTCATGTTAATGGTAATGAGATGGTAATGAGCATACGGTACACTTTCCGAGGAAACAACCTCAAGTTCATAGCATCAATTCTATTGGGAAAATTCCAACTATTACTATTGGAGGTTTTGAATTTCCTCTTCCTACTATCAAGAAAAAGTATGATATTCTTATTATAGGGGATGTTCATATCCCCGTTGAGGTAACCTAGTGTTATTCGAAATTTCTCCGGTTCCGTGCTATTCGGAATGAGTTTGTTAACAAGACTTGATCAACCTTGTTAGTGGATTCATTTTGATGATCACGAGATGGATGAAACTAGAAGGCACAACCTTCTATACCCTCTTTTTACTTTCTGTTATTTACAATAAATAAAGCAAAAATAGTATTATTCATTTGTTTTCTGAATTATCCATGCAATAAAAAATGTCCCGAAAATAAAAGTGCTCCAAATGCCCTGCCAATTTAGTATGATTTTTTCTGGAATATTTGAGGATTTTAGGCACTGAAATCACTGCAGGAGGGGCAAGCACCAGGCCACGAGAGAGGAGGGCGCGCCCACCCCACCTGGGCGCGCCCCCCTGTCTCGTGGGCCCCTGGTGGGCCCCCTCCACTTATGCCAGCACCCACACACTCCATCTTCTTCCCAAAAAATCCCCATCCAGCTCAAGCACGAGTTCTAGCTCATTTTGCTGCGATTTTCAATCTCCTTGCTCAAAGCTCCACTCACAAAACTGCTTTGGGAGATTGTTGCTTGGTATGTGACTCCTCCATTGGTCCAATTAGTTTTTGTTCTAGTGCTTTATTCATTGCAAATTTTTGCTGCATAGGTGACCATGTTCTTGAGCTTGCATGTTAAATTTATGAGGTCCCAAGCAATTCTAATGCATGTTATAGGCTCTAGGCACTTGTAGGAGTAGTTGCTACCAATCTTGTTTAGTTTTATTCACTTTTATTTTGAAGTTACTAAAATTTCAGAAATTTTCAGAAAATGTTAAGGAAACTTTTGAGGGGCTCTTCTAGCCAAGGCTCTCAAGAAAAACAGGCTAAAGAGAAGGAAAAAGCCAAGTACAATCTTCCTCGCTTAGCGGAAGTAAGGCCGTGTGAATGGCCATGCGATGATTTCTTGAAAGAAGCTGGAATTCATGAAGATTTTTATTCTTTGATCGAGAATGCAGGCCTCACCGGTTTCCTCCATGATCGAATCAATCAGTATCTCTTACTTACCAATACTTTCGTGCAAAACTTTTATTATTATCCTAAGAATTCACCGCCTTCAGCATCATTTCATTCATATGATGAATTTAGAGAAATGTCTTTACATGATTTTTGCGCGGTATGTAGGATACCCTATGAGGGAGAATTAGAGGAACCCCATCGTAAAGATGTGGATGGCTTTGTTAACACTATAGCTGTAGAGGAGCCAAAGAAGGGCTCCGAGGCGAAAATATCTAGCATACACTTCCCTGTTTTATGCTACTTTGCCATATTTGCTAGTAGATGCTTGATTGGTCGTGGAAATAGTGGAAACCTTAGTGTTCCTGATATTATCATTCTTCAACATGCTTTGTTTGGAGACAATAGTTTTAGTATGGGTGCCATCATTGCTAAACGGCTGAGCCTGAATCGTACAAAAGGCCCCATATTTGGAGGTATCTATGTTTCACGTCTTGCTAGACATTTTCAGATACCTATTAGGCACCATGAGAAAGAGGAGACAAAACTGCCTCCTTACATTTTAGATTACAAGAGCATGGTAGCACACGCGTTTATTGTTGACAACAAAGAGAAGATGCTCTTGTATAACCTTAGATTTAATAAGAAACACAATGAGACTATTATTTTGCCTGCTCCTCTGCTGTTTGATTTGATTGCAGATAATTTTCTTGTTACACCGGAAGCGGTGTACGCTCATCGAGGCCAAGCATCCACTCCAGAACCTGAACCGGAACCTGAACTGGACCCTTATCGTGCATCATCCTACCAGTGGGACCCGGAGATGGCCAGCCAGTGGTATCCATATTACACCTCCCAGTACACCGGGGAGAGTAGCCGCGATCCATGGGCATAGACCAACTTAGGCCAAAAGCCTAAGCTTGGAGGAGTACGTATTTCTCACCGACTTTACATTCATGTTCACACACTAGTCGTCGGTGCTCATACTCTTTCATTGTATTATCCATGCTAGTTAAATTTTCTTTTTCTAGTTTCTTCTTGTGAGTTTGATAAACCTTAAGAAAAACCAAAAAAAATTAGTTAGTTTAATTTCCATGCTTGTAGTAGAATTAAAATGAAAACCCAAAAAGATTTCTCGTTCTTCTTTTACTTGTTGGGAGCTTTCCCGTGTATATAGTTTTCTTTTCTTTTCTTTTCTTTGGGGGTCGAGAAGACCGTGTTGAAAATGTTTAGTGGCTCTCATATGCATGATTGTTTATTTAACTTAGAGCCCATATTACCCTGTCTTCTCTCTTGAGTTGAATGCTTGCAGATTCCAGCTTAGTCCAATGCACGTGCACTATTATTATTATACACATCGTTCGGTCGTGCGAGTGAAAGGCAATAATGACGATATATGATGGAATGATTGAGATGAGAGAAGCTGGTATGAACTTGACCTCTCTTGTTTTTGTAAATATGATGAGTTCATTGTTCCTGGTTCAGCTTATTATGAAGTAAACATATTTGCAATGACATTTAGAGATTATAGTTGCTTGTGCCATGCTTGATTAGCTATGAGTTATAATGGTTTACCTTGCATGCCAACATGCTATTAGAATGATTGTGATGTGGTATGATGGGATGGTATCCTCCTTTGAATGAATTGAGTGACTCGACTTGGCACATGTTCACGCATGTAGTTGAAAACAAATCAACAGAGCCTTCATGATATTTATGTTTATGGTAGATTATATCCTACTCATGCTTATGCTCGGTGTAAATTAATTTTAATGCATGTTCATGACTGTTGTCGCTCTCTCAGTTGGTCGCTTCCCAGTCTTTTGCTAGCCTTCACCTGTACTAAGCGGGAATACTGCTTGTGCATCCAACTCCTTAAACCCCAAAGTTGTTCCATATGAGTCCACCATACCTTCCTATATGCGGTATTTACCTGCCGTTCCAAGTAAATTTGTATGTGCCAAACTCCAAACCTTCAAATGAAATTCTGTTTTGTATGCACGAGCAGCTCATGTTTTAACTAGGGTTGCTTATATCTTCCATGCTAGGTGGGTTATTCTCAAGAGGAGTGGACTCCACTCCTCATTCACGAGAAAGGGCCGGTAATCAGGATGCCCAGTCCCATGATCCAAAAAGATCAAAGAAAATCAAAATAATTAAACAAAACTCCCCCGGGACTCTTGTTAGTTGGAGGCACTCGTTGTTTCGAGCAAGCCATGGATTGATGCTTGTTGGTGGAGGGGGAGTATAACCTTTACCATTCTGTTTGGGAACCGCCTATAATGCATGTAGTATGGAAGATACAGCCATCTCATAGCTGTTGCGTTGACAGTGAAAGTATGCCGCTCAAAATGTTATTCAATCTCTATTTTAAAATCGAGCTCTGGCACCTCTACAAATCCCTGCTTCCCTCTGCGAAGGGCCTATCTATTTACTTTTATGTTGAGTCATCACCTTCTTATTAAAAGCACCCGCTGGAGAGCACAGTGTCATTTGCATTCATTATTGTTGGTTTATATTGGGTATGACTTGACTGGATCTCTTTTACCATGAATTACAATGTTTAGTCAGTCCTTGATCTTTAAAGGTGCTCTGCATTTATGTTTTGCGGTCTCAGAAAGGGCTAGCGAGATACCATCTTGTTATATCATGTTATGATTATTTTGAGAAAGTGTTGTCATCCGAGTTTTATTATTATGGCTCGTTAGCTGATTATGCTATTGATATGAGTAATTATGAGACCTATGTGTTATTGTGAGTATGGTTAGTTCATAATATTTGCAGAAAACTTGAATGCTGGCTTGATATATTTACAACAACAAGAGCAAATAGAGTTTGTAAAAGTTTTTCTTTATCACTTTCAGTTTATCAACTGAATTGCTTGAGGACAAGCAAAGGTTTAAGCTTGGGGGAGTTGATACGTCTCCAACGTATCTACTTTTCCAAACACTTTTGCCCTTGTTTTGGACTCTAACTTGCATGATTTGAATGAAACTAACCCGGACTGACGCTGTTTTCAGCAGAATTGCCATGATGTTGTTTCATGTGTAGAAAACAAAAGTTCTCGGAATGTCCTGAAAATCAACGGAGGCACTTTTTGGAAAATATAAAAAGTACTGGCGAAAGAATCAAGACCAGGGGGCCCACACCCTGTCCGCGACGGTGGGGCGCGCCCTCCCCCCTTGGCGCGCCCCCCTGTCTCGTGGGCCCCTGACGCTCCACCGACCTCAATTCCAACGCTATATATTCCGTTTCGCGGAGAAAAAAATCAGAGAGAAAGTTTCATCGCGTTTTACGATACGGAGCCGCCGCCAAGCCCTAATCTCTCTCGGGAAGGCTGATCTGGAGTCCGTTCGGGGCTCCGGAGAGGGGGATTCGTCGCCGTCGTCATCATCAACCATCCTCCATCATCAATTTCATGATGCTCACCGTCGTGCGTGAGTAATTCCATCGTAGGCTTGCTGGACGGTGATGGGTTGGATGAGATTTACCATGTAATCAAGTTATTTTGTTAGGGTTTGATCCCTAGTATCCACTATGTTCTGAGATTGATGTTGCTATGACTTTGCTATGCTTAATGCTTGTCACTAGGGCCCGAGTGCCATGATTTCAGATCTAACCTATTATGTTTTCATGAATATATGTGTGTTCTTGATCCTATCTTGCAAGTCTATAGTCACCTATTATGTGTTATGATCCGACAACCCCGAAGTGACAATAATCGGCATACTTCTCGGTGATGACCATAGTTTGAGGAGTTCATGTATTCACTATGTGTTAATGCTTTGTTCCGGTTCTCTATTAAAAGGAGGCCTTAATATCCCTTGGTTTCCGCTAGGACCCCGCTGCCACGGGAGGGTAGGACAAAAGATGTCATGCAAGTTCTTTTCCATAAGCACGTATGACTATTTACGGAATACATGCCTACATTACATTGATGAACTGGAGCTAGTTCTGTGTCACCCTATGTTATAGCTATTACATGAGGAATCGCATCCGACATAATTATCCATCACTGATCCATTGCCTACGAGCTTTTCACATACTGTTCTTCGCTTATTTACTTTTCCGTTGCTACTGTTACAATCACTACAAAACCCAAAAATATTACTTTTGCTATCGTTACCTTTATTTCCATATTACTTTGCTACTAAATATTTTGCTGCAGATACTAAGTTATCCAGGTGTGGTTGAATTGACAACTCAACTGCTAATACTCAAGAATATTCTTTGGCTCCCCTTGTGTCGAATCAATAAATTTGGGTTGAATACTTTACCCTCGAAAGCTGTTGCGATCCCCTACACTTGTGGGTTATCAGGTAACTCCTAAAACCCTCGATTCTCATTATGTGAAAGATATTATGTACTACTTTGATAATCCTGAGAAAACCCCATTCAACTTTATAATGGGAGTAACTTTGGATCAACGTGAATACTTTAGGGATTATCGCTTGACTCAAAAAGGGAAACTATTATGGGATCAAATTCATTTATTGAAGTAGTATGCTAGGCAAGTATGCGTGAGATATGATTATACTTGTTGCTCTAGGATGAAGGCTCCACACCTTCCCTTTTCATGCAAATTTAATGATAATGAAACCTTAGCTTCTTATGCTAATGGTATATATGATTACTATGATGTTGAACAAATTGAAGAATTCGTTGCTTTTATGGGTGCTTATGAAATTGAATCTATGTTCAAAGAGTTTGAAAATCTTTATGATGCTGGTGATAGATCTGACAATTTTGCTATACTTAAATATTGTTATAAGAATTATGAATACAATTACAATATTGATGCATTTATTGAGAAAGTCTCCGCTGTCCAAGAAGAGACTAATATTTTGCAGGAAGCTATGGAAGAAGAAATTGATGAAACTGTGAGCTCATTGGATGAAAAAGATGATGAGGAGAGCGAAGAACAAAAGGAGGAAGAGCGGATTGATCACCCGTGCCTACCTTCTAATGAGAGTAACTCTTCAACTCATACATTGTTTAATTCCCCTTCGTGCTTACCGAAGGATGATTGCTATGATCCCGTTGATTCTCTTGAAATACCCCTTTTTGATGATGCTTGCTATGCTTGTGGCCAAGATGCCAATATGAATTATGCTTATGGAGATGAACTTGCTATAGTTCCTTATGTTAAACATGAAATTGTAGCTATTGCACCCACGCATGATAGTCCTATTATCTTTTTGAATTCTCCAAACTACACTATATCGGAGAAGTTTGTGCTTATTAAGGATTATATTGATGGGTTGCCTTTTACCATTGCACATGATAATTTTGATGAATGTAATATGCATGTGCTTGCTGCTCCTACTTGCAATTATTATGAGAGAGGAACTATATCTCCACCTCTCTATGTTTCCAATATGATAAAATTGCAAGAAACTGCTTATACTATGCATTGGCCTTTACTTCGTGTGCATGAATTGTTCTTTTATGACATGCCGATGCGAAGGAAGAGAGTTAGACTTCGTCATTGCTTGATATATGTTACTTTGTGCTCACTACTAAATTACAAATCATTGTTAATTAAAATTGGCTTTGATATACCTTGGGATCCGGGTGGATCCATTACTTGAGCACTATATGCCTAGCTTAATGGCTTTAAAGAAAGCGCTGCCAGGGAGACAACCCGGAAGTTTTAGAGAGTCATTTATTTCTGTTGAGTGCTTTCATATAGTTTAAAAACAAAAAAATAAAGAGGGGAACCTAAATCCTTTTTCAAAAAGGAAAGTGAAAGTTAGAGAGACAAGCATTGTTGAAGTGGGAGCTAGCCTTGAACTTTGTTCATGCTCACCGGAAATTTGTGAATCTTGATTACAGAAAATTTTCAACAAAAATAATTATCCCCTTGTACAATTCCATTGTATTATAAAAATAATATGCTAAGGTTTGCCTTTAGGATGTTTACAATGCTTGTTGGTTTGTACGGTGCAGGAGAGAAACTTTGTCTGTAGTGCGCGATTTTACATTTTTACCTGGAACGTCAAATGGTTCTGATTCATTTTGCAATGTCTTGCTGTACAAATTGTTTATTTTTCCTAATTTTGGTAGAATATTTGGGGTACCAGAAGTATGGTGAATGTTCAGATTGCTACAGACTGTTCTGTTTTTGACAGATTCTGTTTTTGATGCATAGTTTGCTTGTTTTGATGAAACTATCAATTTATATCAGTGGATTTAGCCATGGAAAAGCTATATTACAGTAGAAACAATGCAAAAACAAAATATGAATTGGTTTGCAACAGTACTTAGAGTAGTGATTTGCTTTATTATACTAACGGATCTTACCGAGTTTTCTGTTGAAGTTTTGTGTGGATGAAGTGTTTGATCGAGAAGGTCCTGATATGAGAAGAAGGGAGAGGGGCAAGAGCTCAAGCTTTGGGATGCCCGAGGCACCCCAAGTAAATATTCAAGGAGACTCAAGCGTCTAGCTTGGGGATGCCCCGGAAGTCATCCCCTCTTTCTTCAACAAGTATCGGTATGTTTTCGGATTCGTTTCATTCATGCAATATGTGCAATCTTGGAGTGTCTTTTGCACTTAGTTTTCATTTTTCTTTTATGCACCATGCTGGTATGAGATAGTCCTTGGTTGATTTATAGAAGGCTCGTTGCACCTCACTTAAATCTTTTGAGTATGGCTTTATAGAATGCTTCATGTGCTTCACTTATATCATTTGAAGTTTGGATTGCCTATTTCTCTTCACATAGAAAACCGCCATTTGTAGAATGCTCTTTTGCTTCACTTATATTTGTTAGAGCATGGGCATATCTTTTGTAGAAAGAATTAAACTCTCTTGCTTCACTTATATCTATTTAGAGAGATGACAGGAATTGGTCATTCACATGGTTAGTCATAAAATCCTACATAAACTTGTAGATCACTGAATATGATATGTTTGATTCCTTGCAATAGTTTTGCGATATAAAGGTGGTGATATTGGAGTCATGCTAGTGGGCGACTGTGGATTAGTAGAAATACTTGTGTTGAGGTTTGTGATTCCTGTAGCATGCACGTATGGTGAACTGTTATGTGATGAAGTCGGAGCATGATTTATTTATTGATTGTCTTCCTTATGAGTGGCGGTCGGGGACGAGCGATGGTCTTTTCCTACCAATCTATCCCCCTAGGAGCATGCGCGTAGTACTTTGTTTCGATGACTAATAGATTTTTGCAATAAGTATGTGAGTTCTTTATGACTAATGTTGAGTCCATGGATTATACGCACTCTCACCCTTCCATCATTGCTAGCCTCTTCGGTACCGTGCATTGCCCTTTCTCACCTCGAGAGTTGGTGCAACCTTCGCCGGTGCATCCAAACCCCGTGATACGATACGCTCTATCACACATAAGCCTCCTTATATCTTCCTCAAAACAGCCACCATACCTACCTATCATGGCATTTCCATAGCCATTCCGAGATATATTGCCATGCAACTTCCATCATCATCATATACATGACTTGAGCATTCATTGTCATATTGCTTTGCATGATCGTAAGATAGCTAGCATGATGTTTTCATGGCTTGTCCATTTTTTTGATGTCATTGCTACGCTAGATCATTACACATCCCGGTACACCGCCGGAGGCATTCATATAGAGTCATATCTTTGTTCTAGTATCGAGTTGTAATATTGAGTTGTAAGTAAATAAAAGTGTGATGATCATCATTATTAGAGCATTGCCCCAGTGAGGAAAGGATGATGGAGACTATGATTCCCCCACAAGTCGGGATGAGACTCCGGACTTTATGAAAAATAAAAGAGGCCAAAGAAGCCCAAATAAAAAAAGAGGCCAAAGAAGCCCACCAAAAAAATAAAAAAATAAAAAAATAGAAAATAAAAAAAATGAGAGATAAAGAGAGAAGGGGCAATGTTACTATCCTTTTACCACACTTGTGCTTCAAAGTAGCACCATGTTCTTCATAGAGAGAGTCTCCTATGCTATCACTTTCATATACTAGTGGGAATTTTCATTATAGAACTTGGCTTGTATATTCCGATGATGGGCTTCCTCAAATGCCCGAGGTCTTCATGAGCAAGCAAGTTGGATGCACACCCACTTAGTTTCAGTTTGAGCTTTCATACACTTATAGCTCTTAGTGCATCCGTTGCATGGCAATCCCTACTCCTCGCATTGACATCAATTGATGGGCATCTTCATAGCCCGTTGATTAGCCGCGTCGATGTGAGACTTTCTCCCTTTTTGTCTTCTCCACATAAACCTCCACCATCATATTCTATTCCACCTATAGTGCTATGTCCATGGCTCATGCTCATGTATTGCGTGAAAGTTGAAAAGGTTTGAGAACGTCAAAAGTATGAAACAATTGCTTGGCTTGTCATCGGGGTTGTGCATGATGTGAATATTTTGTGTGGTGAAGATGGAGCATAGCCAGACTATATGATTTTGTAGTGATAACTTTCGTTGGCCATGTTATTTTGAAAAGACATGATTGCTTTATTAGTAGGCTTGAAGTATTATTGTTTTTATGTCAAATGATAGACTATTGCCTTGAATCACTCGTGTCTTAATATTCATGCCATGATTAGATATATGATCAAGATTATGCTAGGTAGCATTCCACATCAAAAATTATCTTTTTTATCATTTACCTACTCGAGGACGAGCAGGAATTAAGCTTGGGGATGGTGATACGTCTTCGTCGTATCTATAATTTTTGATTGTTCCATGCCAATATTATTCAACTTTCATATACTTTTGGCAACTTTTTATACTATTTTTGGGACTAACATATTGATCCAGTGCCCAGTGCCAGTTCCTGTCTGTTGCATGTTTTATGTTTCGCAGAAACCCCATATCAAACGGAGTCCAAACGGGGTAAAAACGGACGGAGAATTATTTTGGAATATTTGTGATTTTTGGGAAGTAAAATCAACGCGAGACGGTGCCCGAGGTGGCCAGGAGACAGGGGCCCACGCCCATTAAAGGTGGGCGCGCCCTCCACCCTCCTGGGCCACCCGTAAGGCGGTTGACGCCCTTCTTTGGCTGCAAGAAAGCTAATTTTTGGAAAAAGATCTGGGCGAAGGTTTCAATCCAATCGGAGTTACGGATCTCCATATATACACGAAACGGTGAAACGGAAGCCAGGGAGAACGCAGAAACAAAGAGATAGATCCAATCTCAGAGGGGCTCTCGCCCCTCCCAAGCCATGGGAGCCAAGGACCAGAGGGGAAACCCTTCTCCCATCTAGGGAGGAGGTCAAGGAAGAAGAAGAAGAATGGGGGCTCTCTCCCCCTTGCTTCCGGCGGCGCCGGAGCGCTGCCGGGGGCCATCATCATCACCGCGATCATCACCAACACCTACGCCATCTTCACCAACATCTCCATCACCTTCCCCCCTCTATCTACAGCGGTCCACTCTCCCGCAACCTGTTTTACCCTCTACTTGAACATGGTGCTTTATGCTTCATATTATTATCCAATGATGTGTTGCCATCCTATGATGTCTGAGTAGATTTTTGTTGTCCTATTGGTGGTTGATGAATTGCTATGATTGATTTAATTTGCTTGTGGTTATGTTGCTGTCCTTTGGTGCCCATCATATGAGCGCGCGCGTGGATCACACCATAGGGTTAGTTGTATGTTGATAGGACTATGTATTGGAGGGCAAGAGTGACAGAAGCTTGAACCTAGCATAGAAATTGATGCATACGGGATTGAAGGGGGACCAATATATCTTAATGCTATGGTTGGGTTTTACCTTAATGAACGTTAGTAGTTGCGGATGCTTGCTAATAGTTCCAATCATAAGTGCATAGAATTTCAAGTCAGGGATGACATGCTAGCAGTGGCCTCTCCCACATAAAACTTGCCATCGGTCTAGTAAAGTAGTCAATTGCTTAGGGACAATTCCGCAACTCCTACCACCACTTTTCCACACTCGCTATATTTACTTTATTGCATCTTTATCTAAAGAGCCCCTAGTTTATATTTACGCTTTCTTTACTATCTTGCAAACCTATCCAACAACACCTACAAAGTACTTCTAGTTTCATACTTGTTCTAGGTAAAGCGAACACTAAGTGTGAGTAGAGTCGTATCAGTGGCAGATAGGGCTTGAGAGAATATTTGTTCTACCTTTAGCTCCTCGTTGGGTTCGACACTCTTACTTATCGAAAGAGGCTACAACTATCCCGTATACTTGCGGGTCATCAGCTACTGTGCTGCATCACCCTTTCCTCTTCAAGGAAAACCAACGCAAGCTCAAGACGTAGCAACGCCCGCTCGAGGTCACCGGCCGCCTGCACCAGCCACCTCCCCCGCGCTGCCTTTGTCCGTTTGCCGCGCCACCGCGCCGGCGTCGCGCCCGTCGTCCCCCGCGCTGTGCGCGTGCGCTCTCCCCCGCGTGGTCGTCCGCTGCTCGCGCCCTGACCGAGCCCCTGCCCCGCTTCGCTCGCGCTCCCCTGCTAGCTCCCCGTTGTTGCCGTGCTCCGTCGTAGCTGCCGTCGGAAGTCGCCGTAGCCGCTGCGCCGGCCACCCCTAGCACGAGCCAGTGGTGCCGCACGCGGCACCACAGCCCCCCTCCTCCCTAGCGCACGCCCTGGCCGGCCCTGGCCAGGCGTTGTGGCCGCCGGCGCCTTGTGCCCGTGCATTCCCTGCCAGAGAGGCCGAGTTGGCCCTATGACATGTGGGGCCGATCGGCCAGTTAATTAGCTTAGGACTAAACCCCCCCCCCCCCACCTTAATCATATTAGTTAGGCCAGAATGACTACGGTTCAAATGTTAATTGTCCCTAACATGTGCCCCTCCCCACTACTAAATTAACTAGATAAATAAATCTGTTAAAAGATTAGTCTATGACATGCGGGCCCCTTTGGCCATGTTGACTAGTCAACATTGACTGAGTCAACTACTGACTGTGCACTGTTGACTTTGACCCTGGCCCCACATGTCTTTGACTATGGCTCGCTACCTCTGTGTGTGAAAAATAATTGCACTATTTAAATTTCGAATTAATATATTCCACAAAATGTAGAAAATATTTAAAACTTTGAAAATTCATATAAAATAATCCGTAACTCCGATGAAAATGTTTACTACATGAAAGTTGCTCAGAAAAATCCAACGAATCCGAACACGCGGTCCATTTACCTGTCAGATGCCTCTAACTATCTGAACATGGGAATTTCCCCCTCCGGTCATCTGTCTAACACAGGTCCGGAACCGGGAAAACATTCCCGGATGTTTTCCCCCTTCGCCGGTTTCGTGTAGTACCGCGTTAGAACACGTCTAGCTCTGCCTGCTGTCCTGTTATGCACTTGCTTGCTATGTATTTACTGTTTCTTCCCCCCTCTTCTCTTCGGTAGACCCCGTGACGGCTGCCGATGCCGCTGTGATCGACTACGTCGACGACGACACTTCTTCTTTTCAGCAGAGCTTCCAGGCAAGCCCCCCTTTGATCATCCCGATATCGCCCATTCCATTCTCTCATGCTTGCATTAGATTTTGCTACTATTATTGTTTGCTCCTATTCTGATGCATAGCCTGCTTTTGTAACCTGCTCATTGTACCTTACCTACTTATCCTAAACTGCTTAGTATAGGTTGGTTAGTGATCCATCAGTGACCCCCACCTTGTCCTTGTTGCCCCTGCTTCATCATCGAAGACCCGATCAACGGGATCGAAGACCAGGCCCCGGCACAGCACATCACTTTCCCCTTAGTTGCTCGACACTACTGGGTTACTATTCAGTGCCGAGGGTGAGACCTCTACAGCACTTCTGATGTTAACCCTGCTGTGTAGCTATTCAGTCATGGTCATCAAGGGTGATTCCGCCTTAACCACTTCCGATACGACTCTGTCGTGCAACCCCTCAAGTGTGAACCTCGGGGGTGGTTCCTCTTACGTTCACCTTGATGATTACATCGAATGGAATTCACCGGGGGTGATTCCTTGGATTTTCCCCTTGATGTTTGGACACACGGATACTTGAACTTTACCACTGTTACTTGGAAAGGCGGGTCGACCCTGAGGGGTACCCGCGAGTGATGTGGAGACGGGTTGACCTGGAGGGTGCCCGCGAGATAATTACGAGGCGTGGCCGGGCATTCCTAGCCCTTGCCGCAAGTCCTCGAGACGGGGCAACGGGGTCACATCTTTCGTGAGTCTCTGCTTGTTACTGCGTGCTCCTAATCCACTACGATTTGGATATTTGATCCGAGGGGCCTCTGGCCTGATAGCACTAACCATCACGTGGGCATAGTATGGGCGTTCTGCTTCGTATGCATCAGTCGAATCTTAATAGACGTCAGCGACTGAGCGGCGCGCGGCGGGTTGGACTGCGTAAGCACCTGCCATTTTGAAGGAGGTAGCTAGGTCTGCTCACCGGCCGCCCTCGCAACGTGCAGGAGTTCCCGGGGAGATGGCCCATGACCCCTGGGGGCATAGGTTTAGTCCGGCGTGTTGACCTCTCTATTAAGCCTAGGTCGGGTTGCGGCGTATTGTTTGGCCGAGGCCGGGCATGACCCAGGAAAGTGTGTCCGGCCGGAGTTAATCGAGTGTGGTGGGTAAGTTGGTGCACCCCTGCAGGGAAGAAAACATCTATCGATAGCCTGTCCTACGGTAACGGACACTTGGAGTTGTAACCCGATCGATACAACTAGAACTGTATACTTGAGATGAGACATGGATATGAGAAATGGATAGTATGGCTCTGGGATTGCTTTCTCGCAGAGAGTCGAAAAAGGATCTCTAGCCGAGGTTGATAACACTTTACTACTTTACTTTATGCTACTCTACTCCCTCCTGTTGCTGCAAGATGGTGGTTTTCAGAAGATGCTAGTCTTCGATAGGACTAGCTTCTCCCCCTCTTATTCTGGCATTTCTGCAGCCCAGTCCACATATACACCCTTCCTTTGATAATGTTGCATATGTAGTGTAGATCCTTGCTTGCGAGTACTTTGGATGAGTACTCACGGTTGCCTTGCTCCCCTTTTTCTCCCTTTCTTCTTCTTTCCGGTTGATGCAACTAGATGGTGGAGTCCAGGAGCCAGATGCCATCTTTGACGACTGCTACTACCCCAAAGGTGCCTACTACTACGTGACAGCCGTTGACGACCAGGAGTAGTTAGGAGGCTCCCAGGCAGGAGGCCTTGCCTTTTCGATCGTTGTTGCTTTTGTGCTAGCCTTCTTAAGGCAAACTTGTCTAACTTATGTCTGTACTCAAATATTGTTGCTTCCGCTGACTCTTGTATATTTGAGCTTATGTATTCGAGCCCTCGAGGCTCATGGCTTGTAATATAAAGCTTGTATTATTTTTAATTTGTGTCTAGAGTTGTGTTGTGATATCTTCCCGTGAGTCCTTGACCTTGATCGTACACATTTGCGTGTATGATTAGTGTACGATTGAATCGGGGACGTCACAATAGCTGCATACAAGATGCAAGCATTATACAAATATATACAGCAAAGCAGCAGCAGCAGCAGGCCAGCAGCGACAAGCACCTAGTGACAAGCCAACAAGCATGCACCGTCAAGCACAGACAACACACACACGCAGCCGGCAAGGCGGGAGGACGGACGCATGGCCAGGCCGGACTTGGCTGAGTCCCTGTGCAAGATAACAAACTGAGGCCCTTTGCCGGCTCAAGTGCCAATTAGACCTTATATTTGTCCTAAAATTTCTTCAATGACTTCCTTTTGAGAATTTATAAACTCACGTGTTAATCTTCTCTTTCTTTGTTTTTTCATGTTACAGATACTTTTGGGATGGCATCTTAAAACACAAAGGCATGAAACTTGAAAAATCAAACCTGGAGGAAGGAGAGCGACCATGGCACAACACCACATAGGCGTGAAAGAAATTCAGCAACGAACGCTTGCCGATGGAGTAGTACTGCTATACAGGTCTTCTCTGAAATTAGTAGTACTGATTACTGACCCTGATTGATGTAACATGTATTGACCTTGATTGCCGGAATTAGTAGATAATGGAGTAGAGTAACCTTCTCTTGCTCTCTCAAGTGGAGCATATGGAGAATTAGTACAGCCCAAAAAGAAGTAAAGCACAAATTAGATCGGATACAAAGCAAAGCAACCTGCTCCGCTTATAGAGGAGGATCTTTTACTGACCAATGCAAATTAGAGAGAATCATAAGGATCAACGAATCCGGTGATTGCTCGCACCGGCTGCACATGCCCAGGCCAGGGCCTAACCGGAGGAGAGCAGTTACCTTGCCGGCGACGGTGCGGATTTTAAACCGGCAGGGGGGAGAAGGATCCGCTCCGCGGGCTCGCGCGCGGCCTCGTTCGCCTCTCCGGCCGCCACACATGCGCCCACTTCGTCCTTTGGGAGGAGACCGGTGCGGCCGGAGAGGCGAGGGGGAGCGGGCGCCGCCGCGCCGCGGGCTTGCGCGCGGCCTCCATGGCCGACCCGAAAGAGCGCCACCACGCCTCCCCTTGCCTCCCGGCGGTGGCCGCACTCCTTCCCGGCTCAGGCTTCCAGTGCACACCGCTTCGGGCCGCTCTGGCGAAGAGCGCGCCGATGAGGACGTTGTGTGGGCGGCGGGGAGAGTGCCCGATGAGGGCAGTTCGGCTGAGGATTGGGGGTTGCGTCATTGTGGGAGAAGGGAGGAGGCGGCGCTGTTTTCCTCGATCTGGGTCTGGGGAGAGAAAGAAGGATCGCGGAGGCATTAAACAAGAGAACAGGGCGAACGAAAACTCTGCCGTTCCCAGAAAATTAGGGAGCTGCGAGCGGAATCGAGGGCGCGATTGTTTCCCTCATGTGGGCGTGGGAACGGCAGAGTTTTCATTCGCCATGTTCTCTTGTTTAATAGTAGTGTAGAATCATAGCGCCGGAGGGATTCCGTTCAACACCCGACAATCCAATTCTCTGGATGAGGGACGCCATGTTTGGTTTCAACCCCACGATCTTTATTGTATCCCACTTCAAGTGGTATTTGATCAATAAAACTTAGCCTTTCCCCTAAAAAAACCCCAACCAATGTCACCTCACTGATAACGAGGATCTTCTTCCCAATTTTGTTCTTTTGTTTTCTTTTTCTTTTACTTTTTTCTTATTTCATTTTTTCCCTTTATTTTCTCCTTTTCTTTTTGCTTTTTTTTCTAATTCTGTGAAAAGAAATCACCGCATTTTTATGAACGTTTTTTTGAAAATTCTATTAACTCTTGTCTACTTCCATGAACTTTTTTTTCAAATTCATGAACTTTTTATGAAAACCAATGAACTCTTTTCAATTTTCTTGAACTATTTTCTGTTTCGTGAACTTTTTCAAAATTTGCATGAAGTTTTTTGATCCGTGAACTTTTATCAAACTCATGAAAAATAATAATTCATTAAATTTTCTGAAATTAGTGGACCTTTTAAAATTCTGTGAACTTTTTCAAATTTATGAACTTTTTCTCGAACTAGTGAATTTTTTCAATTTTCATGAGCTTTTTTAATACCTGAACCTTTTATTTTTTTTAAACAAATTCGTGAACTTTCTTTTAATCTGTGAAGTTCTGAATTTTGGACCAGCATGGTGGCAATTGTCCTTAAACATGTCGTGGTACTATGGATCAGTAGTATGAGGTGGCTCTTGTGGTTGGCGAAGCGCGTGCAGCAATGCAGCGGCGCGAGTTGAAATCCACGACTCAACAATTTATTCTAGGATTTCTTCGTTGCCGCTGCGTGTTCGTGGGCCGGCCCACCAGGGCATCACAGTGAGCGCCCGTTTGGATAGGCGGCACTGAACGGGCTGAATAGGAGGTCCCGTGACATTGGGAGGTCTTATGTGACGCGATCTGTGTCAGGTTGCTGGGGTTTCAGGGCACCCCTATTTCTCGCTTTAAGCGAGCACAAGGGGCAGCCTCGCGTTGAGAGGAGCCCAAATGGGCTAACCCACACACGAGCGAGGCCACAGCCTGTTTTTCTGGGGGTTTTACGCTTTCTGGTTTCGTTTTTGTTTTATTTTGTACTATTGTTTATACTTTAAAATATTTTAAATATATATATATATTACAAAAAAATATTTGGAAAATGTTGAGTAAGTAGTTGAAAAATCGTGAACCAGTATTTGAAAAATGTTATCAAGCATTCGAAAAAAATGTTGAATTAGTATTTGAAAACTGTTGAACAAGTATTTAAAAATATTAATGTAGCATTCAGAGAGATGTTGAACAAGTATTTAAAACATGTTAATGTAGCATTCAGAGAGATGTTGAACAAGTATTTAAAACATGTTAATGTAGCATTCAGAGAGATGTTGAACAAGTATTTAAAACATGTTAATCTAGCATTCAGAGAGGTGTTGTACAAGTACTTGAAAAATGTTGAACGAGTATTTGAAACATGTTGAACAAGTATTTAAAAGATGTTAATCAAGCATTTTGAAAAATCTTGAACATGTATTTGAAAAATGTTAATCAAGCGTTCAAAAATTGTTGAACATGTATTTGCAAAAAGTGAACAAGGATTTTTAAAAAATCAAGCATTCAAAAAATGTTGAACATGTACTAGAAAAATGTTGAACGGGTATTTGAAAAAATGTTGATCATGTATATAAAAATGTTGAATAAGTGTTTGAAAAAATGTTGAACAAGTATTTCAAAAGTGTTGCACTAGTATTTGAAAAAATGTAGATCATGTATATAAGAATGTAGAATGAAAAACACAAAAGAAACAAAGAAAACCCAAAAAAGTGAACACCAGAAGATGGAGAAGAAAAAGAAACCCAAACAAAAAGATGGAGAAGAAAAAAGAAAATGAAAAACAAATTAAAAAATGAAAAAATATAAACAAAAGGAAACAAAAAATGGGTTGAAAACCAAAAAAGAAAGAAAAGAAGAAGAAAAGAAGAAGGAAAATGTGTAAATGCCAACTCTTTCCCTTATAATAGGTCATATCTTACCTACTGTACATGAAATGAAGCCTACCGCGGTGGTTAGCGATGCCGCCACACAATGAGGAGATCGCTGAATCGATCCCTCGCGCATGGGGCGGCCCATTCTGTAGCGCTCAACGCGAAACTAATCTATAGCATCGCTTAATGCGATAAATAGCTGTCGTGGCGGGGTCATCGAAAAGATTTCGGATTACTCACCAAAGCACGACTTTAAAGTGGTTGGTTAACTCTCAGATATTGCGCCCCAGGTGGGAATCGATACCGAGACCTGCAGCAGGCAAGCTAAGGCTAGCCATAGTGGGGGTAACATAACTAGTATCATGTACTTGGGACTCGCAAGCATGCTTATGAGGCAGGCAATTAAAGAAGAGAGAGAGGGTAGTATTAACATAGGTAGATACCGTAACATAATAAATATTATGCTACTACGTGTCATGCATGGCAATAAATGAGACCATCTATAATACTACTTTATGATACTATGCACTATAGATGTAGTATCATATGCATGATAGTAGTATATGTTACTCTCCACTATGACCAGCCTAAAGCTACCAGCCAATGTGACACAATTACTTCAGTACAAATTTAACAACATGACTATTAAACAAACAAATAGCACCGGCAAAACTTAAAGAACGGCTCCCAAAAAAGTGTGCCTGAGTAGGATCGAACACATGACCTAACGTGAGTCAAGCACGTCCCTACCCACTATAGTACATAAATTTTGTTGTTGAAATCTGGCAGCTCAGTTTATACAAACTATAGGCAGCGGAAGATTTAAACTAATTTTGAAATTTCAAACAAAAATTTTATTTCACAAAAGTCAATGCTTTTTGAAAATTGAACAAAATTTGTAAAGACTCGAACATTTTCAGGAAATCTCAAGCATTTTTTTTTAAGGAACGAAATTGAAAACTAGTACATTTTTTGAAACTACGAACAACTTTTTGAAAATGCGAACATTTTCCAAAAAAACACGAATAAAAATGGAAAACTCGAACAATTTCAAGCCACGTCACCGACACCCAGGACGAAGAACACCTCATGATCCTCGCCGCTCTGCCGGCCTGTTCGTGAACAATGCAAAGTCGCGGCGAGGTGGCTCGGCGACGGGCCACCGTAAGAGCAAGCAGAGGCATCGACTGGAGGGCTATTGCTTTCTCTATGCCGACTACTTCGCCGACACTCCACTACATGGCGAGAAAGTATTTCGGCGCCATCATCGGATGAGCCGAAAACTCTTCCTCAGGATTGTGAATGCCATCCGGGAGTTCGACAACTACTTCATTTGCAAGAAGGATTGCAACGGCACAGTTGGATTCTCCTCACTCCAGAAGTGCACGACTGTTATGAGGATGCTTGCATACGGAGCTTCCGGTGATGTACTGGAAGACTATGGATGCATGGCCGAGTCCACCATCATTGAGTGTTTGTACAAGTTCTGCAAAGCAGTGGTGGCAGTGTTTGGACCACAATACTTGCGATCACCCAATGTTGAATACACTTCTCGGATCCTAGCACAGAATGCAACAAGCGGATTTCCTAGGATGCTTAGAAGCATTGACTGCATGCATTGGGCATGGAAAAACTGTCCATTTGCTTGGCAGGGGATGTACAAAGGCGCCACAGGAGCTTGTAGTGTGGTACTTGAGGCAGTGGCCACACAAGACCTCTGGATTTGGCACTCCTTCTTTGGTATGCCAAGAACTCATAATGACATCAACGTACTGCAGTGCTCGAATGTCTTTGCCAAGCTTGTTGAAGGTCATACTCCTCCGGTGAACTTCGAGGTCAATGTGCGCCACTACAACAAGGGACACTACCTAGCAGACGGCATTGATGACCCACAAGTATAAGGGATCAATCGTAGTCCTTTCGATAAGTAAGAGTGTCGAACCCAATGAGGAGCAAAAGGAAATGACAAGTGGTTCTCAACAAGGTATTTTCTGCAACCACTGAAATAGTCGGTAACAGATAGTTTGATAGCAAGATAATTTGTAACGAGTAAGTAACGGTAACGGTAAATAAAGTGCACCAAGGTAGCCCAATCCTTTTGTGACAGAGGACAGGCCGAAACAGTCTCTTATGATAAGCAAAGTGTTCTTGAGGGTGCACGGGAATTTCATCATATCACTTTAGTCATGTTGGTTTGATTCATGTCCTCTACTTTGATAATTTTATATGTTGGTGGACTGGTGCTTAGGTGTTGTTCTTACTTGAACAAACCTTCTACTTATGATTAACCCCCTCGCAAGCATCCTCAACTACGAGAAAAGTATTAAGATAAAATCTAATCATAGCATTAAACTTTTGGATCCAAATCGGTCCTTTACGAAGTAGCACATAAACTAGGGTTTAAGCTTCTGTCACTCTAGCAACCCATCATCTAATAACTACTGCACAATGCATCCCCTTAGGCCCAAATATGGTGAAGTGCCATGTAGTCGACGTTCACATGACACCACTCAGGAAATCACAACATACATAGCATCAAAATATCGAACACATATCAAGTTCACATGATTACCATGATTTCTCCCATGACCTCAAGAACAAAGGTAACTACTCACAAATAATAATCATGCTCAAGATCATAGGGGTATTAAACAGCATAATGGATCTAAACATATAATCTTCCACCAAATAAACCATATCGTAATCAACTACAAGATGTAATTAACACTACTAGTCACGGACAAGCACCAATCTAAGGTTTTGGTACAAAGATTGAACACAAGATATGAACTAGGGTTTGAGAGGAGATGGTGTTGTTGAAGATGTTGGTAGAGATGGCCCTCCTAAAGATGGGAGAGTTGTTGGTGATGACAATGGCGATGATTTCCCCCTCCGGGAGGGAAGTTCCCCTGGCGAAATCGCTCTGCCGGAAGGCAAAAGTGCTCCTGGCCAAGTTACGCCCCGAGACAGCGGCGCTTCGTCCCGGAAGTCCTCTCCTTATTTATTTTTTCTAGGTCAAAATGACTTATATACCAGAAGAGGGGCACCGGAGGTGGGCCGAGGAGGGCACAACCCACCGGGGCGCGCCTAGGCTCCCTGGCGCGCCCAAGTGGGTTGTGCACACCTGGTGGGGCCCCTCTGGTAGTTATTTGCTCCAATATTCTTCTTTTATTCCAAAATATTTCTCCGTAAAGTTTCAACTCATTTGGAGATGTGTAGAATAGGTAACTCTGACGTAGCTTTTCCAGGTCCAGAATTCCGGTTGCCGGTATTCTCCCTCTTTGTATAAACCTTGCATGTTATGAGAGAAAAGGCATTAGAATTACTCCAGAAAGCATTATTATGCATAAAAACATAGTAAATAACAGTAGGTAAACATGATGCAAAATGGACGTATCAACTCCCCCAAGCTTAGACCTCGCTTGTCCTCAAGCGAAAAACTGATATCGAAAAACATGTCCACATGCTTAGAGAGAGAGGTGTCGAATAAAACAAATACAGACATAGAAGCATCATGTAATTATTATAACAACAACAAACTTTATCATAGAACTTTTAACACATAACTTTTATCATAGACTTCTCATGAACAAGTAACAATTCATCACAATACCTCATTTTCAATCATTGCAATACCCTTTTTGTGTCTGTTTACTAATTGCTACCTTACTGTTTTTATTTATTCAGATTATAAAAATATATTTCTACCATCCATATTACACTTTTATCACCATCTCTTCGCCAAACTAGTGCACCTATACAGTGTGCCATTGTATTGGATGTGTTTGGGACACAAGAGATTTCTTGTATTTGGTTGCAGGGTCATTTGAGAGAGATCATCTTCATCCTACACCTCTCACGGATTGATAAACCTTAGGTCATCCACTTGAGGGAAAATTGCTACTGTCCTACAAAACTCTGCGCTTGGAGGCCCAACACGTGTCTACAAGAATAAAGTTGCGTAGTAGACATCAGCGCTCAGGTGGGTTGTGCCCACCTCGGGTACCTTCCGGACTCCGTTTTTCTTCCGTTTGCTTGTTTCCCAAGATAAAAAATCTTTATATATCCCTCGAACTTATTGACCTCCGTATCGCGGAGAAATCTTCGGTTTTCTTTTCTCGTTGTTTTCCTAACAGATCTGAAAATATGTCATCCTAAGACTCGGAGGGTGAGAGCTATGTTGCTGATTATATCGCAGACCCTAAGATCTATGGGGATGTGGAGCACTATAGCTAGACTTCGGAGGAAGAAGAAGACTATGATCCAAAAAGGGAGGAGGAGACGAGCTCAGACGAGGATGAAGCCCCATTGCCTCAACCTGGGCTCATGCACGTCGAATTTAAGAAGTCGAGTCCTCCCAACAAGGCAAAGAAGCCTAAGATCCAGTTTATTCCCTTTCGTCTTTTGCGGGAAAATAAGCAAGATTTATGCAAAAAGGTATTGGAGCTTGAGCAGGAGATCGGTGAATTGAAAGAGGAGAATTCCATCCTCAAGTGTAAGCTAAGGAAGAAAGACAAACCCTTCACTTCATCACCACCACCTCCTTCTTCATCACCAAAAGAAAATTGAGTATCGGGTATGGGCACTCCCCTTGGCTTGTGCCAAGCTTGGGGGAGGTGCCCCGGTATTGTATCACCTCCACTATCCTTTGCCTTTATTTACCTTCGTTCGATCCATAGTTATCTTTTGCTTTAGATGAGTAAAAGTTTACTTCGATCCTTTCTTTTGAGAGTTTGCTTAGTTATCTATCCTTGTAATCGTGTGCGAGATATTTAAGAAAGTTTAGTTTGAGTTTTGCTTTCTTTACTTTCATGTTTCAATAAAAAGAAAGGAAATAAATGAAAAAGATCATATGCTAATCTTATGGTAAGTAATGACACCACATAAGGAAAAGTATAACTAGAAAATTTTATTAGAGATTGACAAACATAGCATTGGTCAATGATGCAATTCATGAAAGAATTAATAAGGGAAGAGAAGATTCACATGCAAATACACTATCTTGGAAATATTTTGTGATTGTGAGCCCTCATCAAAATATTATATGCCAAAATTGTTGACGTTGGACAAGGAAGACAACGTAATGATTTGTGTTTGTTCATATTCACATAGAAGTTATATTATCATAGATCCTTCAACATGTGGTTCTTGCCCCCATCTTTGCTAGCCAAAAATTCCGCACCAAATAGAGATACCACTTGTGCATCCAAAAACCCTTAAACCCAAATCTTATTTTTCAAGAGTCCACCATACCTAGATAAGGATTGAGTAAGATCCTTCAAGTAAGTTGTCATCGGTGCAATAAGGCAATAAAAATTGCTTCTAAAAGTGTTAGATCATTTAGTGTAAGAGAAAACTGAGCATTGTACAAACTTGTGATAGTAAAAAATAAAAGCGACAGACTGTATAATAAAGGTTGCTATCATAAGGGGCAATATAAAGTTACGTTCTTTTGCACTAAGGGATTGAGCATGCAAACAAAAAGCGCATGGCAACCTCTGCTTCCCTCTGCGAAGGGCCTATCTTTTACTTTTTTGTATTTACTTTCATGCAAGAGTCAAAGTTTTTCTCTCTATTCCTTTTTTTTTCTCTTTTGGCAAGCATCATGTGGTGAGGACAGATCTAGGCACATATATCCAGTTGGATATGGGTAGCATAAGTTATTATTGTTGAAATCACCCTCGAGGTGAGTATGTTGGAAGGCAAAACTATAAGCCCCTATCTTTCTATGTGTCTGGTTGAAACGTTTTGCTCATGAGTATGCGGTGAGTGTTAGCAATCATAGAAGACTATATGATGGTTGAGTATGTGGACTTGCCAAAAAGGCTCCGATACGTGACCCTTCCTGAAAACATGATGAATTGTAGTTGCAAGGTTGACTAAGAACATAGTTTGTTGGTTTCCAATAGAGTTTATGCTTTATACTTCGATGTTGTGACGAATTGCTACTTATTCATGAGAAGTCTATTAAAAGTTCTATGATAAAAGTTTTATGTTAAAGTTTGTTGTTGTGATAATAATTCACATGATGCTTCTATGTCCGTATTTTGTTTTTATCAACACCTCTCTCTCTCTAAGCATGTGGACATGTTTTTGATTTCGGCTTTCGCTTGAGGACAAGCAAGGTCTAAACTTGGGGAAGTTGATACGTCCATTTTGCATCATGTTTACCTACTGTTATTTATAATGTTTTTATGCATAATAATGCTTTTTGGAGTAATTCTAATGCCTTTTCTCTCATAATATGCAAGGTTCACACAAAGAGGGAGAATTGCGGCAGCTGGAAATATGGACCTGAAAAAGCTACGTCAGGCTACCTATTCCGCACAACTCCAAATGAGTTGAAACTTCACGAGGAATTTTTATGGAATAAATAAGAAATACTGGTGCAAATAACTACCGGAGGGGGGCCACCAGGTGAGCATAACCCACCTGGGCGCGCCAGGGAGCGTAGGCGCGCCCTGGTGGGTTGTGCTCAGCCCAGCCCACCTCTGGTGCCCATCTTAGGGTATATAAGTCATTTTGACCTAGAAAAAATAAGGGGAAGACTTTCGGGATGAAGCATCGCCGTCTCGAGGCGGAACTTGGGCAGGAGCACTTTTGCCCTCCGGCAGAGCGATTCCGTCGGGGGAACTTCCCTCCGGGAGGGGGAAATCACCGTCATCATCATCACCAACAACTCTCCCATCTTGGGGAGGGAAATCTCCATCAACATCTTCAACAGCACCATCTCCTCTCAAACCCAAGTTCATATCTTGTGTTCAATCTTTGTACCAGAACTATAGATTGGTACTTGTGGGTGACTAGTAGTGTTGATTACATCTTGTAGTTGATTACTATATGGTTTATTTGGTGGAAGATTATATGTTCAGATCCATTATGCTATTTAATACCCTATGATCTTGAGCATGATTATCATTTGTGAGTAGTTACTTTTATTCTTAAGGTCACGGGAGAAATCTTGTTGCAAGTAATCATGTGAACTTTATATGTGTTCGATATTTTGATAGTATGTATGTTGTGATTTTCTTAGTGGTGTCATGTGAACGTCGACTACATGACACTTCACCATATTTGGGCCTAAGGGAATGCATTGTGGAGTAGTTATTAGATGATGGTTGCGAGAGTGACAGAAGCTTAAACCCTAGTTTATGCGCTATTCCGTAAGGGACTAATTTTGATCCAAAAGTTTAATGCTATGGTTAGATTTTATCTTAATACTTTTCTCGTAGTTGCGGATGCTTGCGAGGGGGTCAATCATAAGTAGGAGGTTTGTTCAACTAAGAACAGCACCTAAGCACCGGTCCACCCTCGTATCAAATTATCAAAGTAGCGAACACAAATCAAACCATTAAAGTGACTAGATGAAATTCTCGTGTACCCTCAAGAACACTTTGCTTATCATAAGTGATCGTTTTGGCATGTCCTTTTCCTCAAAAGGATTGGGCTACCTTGCGGCATATTATTTGCCGTTATCGTTACTTGCTTGTTACAAATTACCTTGCTATCAAACTACTCGTTACTTATAATTTCAGTGCTTGCAGGCATTACCTTGCTGAGAACCGCTTGTCATTTCCTTCTACTCCTCGTTGGGTTCGACACTCTTATTGAAAGTACTACGATTGATCCCCTATACTTTTGGGTCATTAGAGGCTTGCAGGAAGGATGTTGAGCAGGCATTGGTTGTGCTCCAATCTCGATTGTTGTTGTCCGGTACCCCGCTCTGACCTGGTCGAAAGATCAAATGTGGGAAGTGATGAATTGTTGTGTCATCTTGCACAACATGATCATTGAGAGCGAGCAGGAAGAGCGAGTGTTTGACACTGAACCACATTACAAGAAGGGTCCTCTTGCCCAAGTTGATCACCAGGTACCGACATCATGGGCTGCCTACCTTAATATGCGTCAGGAGATCTGAGACCCACAAGTGCATTAAGAACTGCAGCACGATCTCGTGAAGCACCTATGGAGGCTCAAGGGCAACGCCTAGTTCCATGTGTGTGATGAACTATGAGTTTGCTTCGTTGAACTATGAGTTTTAATTCGTGTTTGGATTATGAGTTTGCTTCGTTGAACTATTTGATTTGTATTGATTTCTGTGATAAACTATGTGATAAAAATTAGTTTTTGTTGAATTTGTGCCAAAGTGTGCCGAATTTGCACCAAATTTTGGCCGAAATCGGCGGTTGGGGGGCGAACTTGAGGGGTCGGCTAGGAACCCGAGTCCCCCACGACGATTTTATCGCTAATTGCCCCTTAAGCAGCGCTATTTCAAGCCCTTGGGGGCCGAACGACTGGAGATGCCCTAACTATTGGACATTCATAAATTTAGAAAAATGCTTGCGAATAAACGTTCATGGATTTTTAAAAGTGATCATGTGTTTAAAAAATGTTCATGAAATAAAAAATGGTTCATGAATATTGAAAATTATGCTAACTGCTTATAAAAAAATTATGACACTTGTAGAAAAGTTAGTGAATTTGGAAAGAAAGGTTCGTTTTTTCAAAAATGTTCCCAGATATTAGAAAAATATATAAAAAAACAATGGATCAATTTATGTTTATAAGAGAATGAATAAAAAAGGAAAAACACTGTAAATGAAAAAGTAAAAAACAATTTATGTTCGCAGCACCACCGACGCTCCGTTTGCAGCTCCGACGGTGCTCCCAAGAGCTTCAAGGTAACATCACCCTAGTTGCAAGCCCCTGTCGGCCACTCAGTCACCATCGCGCTGCGTTGCAGCGTCTTCCGATGTCGGAGAGTGCAGCGCCGTGGTCACCACCATGAGCGACGCCGCGCCAACCGCTGATGAGATTTGTAGGTTGCAGTGCGGTCGCCGGTGAGATCTGCGGGTTGCAGCGTCGAGCAGCGGTGATGGTGGGTGTCCTTGCAGCAGCTGGTGGCGGCAGGCGTAGTGGGTGGTAGCTCCGGCCAGACTACAAAGACAGAGCGCCAAAGCAAAATGAGGGACGGGATGGATCAGAGGTAGAAGACAGAGGAGGGGATAAATGAGTGGTTGGAAGCGACCCGGTGTGGCTGGAGATAAGTCCCGTCCCAATGCTCCACCTTGTACATGTGCTAAGACTGCCATGTAGGCATAAAGTCTGATGTGGCAAGTTAATTAAAAGGAGAGAGATGAGTGTGGTGACCCCAGGAAGAAACAATGCTAAGCGCGAGAACCTAGACAAAAGACTTAAATGGAAGAATCCCACACCAATGCATGAAGAACTTTAGTTGCAAAACCATTAAATGAGGGATGCTTAGCACCAACAAGTTAAGCACCTATGCATTGGAGGCTTTAGTTGCTAAAGTTTTTAATGTGTTTAGCACCTCATGTAAGCACCAATGCATTGGAAGTAACCTAAGAGTGGTGGACTGGCCCATGGGGGGACACGTGTCGCACAACAGAGGAGATTTATGGCGCGAGGAAATCAGCCGGTGAAAACTAAACGTTTTCTTTTTTCTTTCTTTGAGCAAAATGAGCGAAAGGAAACGGAAAGTTATTGACGAGCCCGATTTTGGCTGGGCTGGCGTGGGCGTGATGGAAACAGATGGCCTTCTCCGGCCCAACCGAGCGAGAGCACGCGGGCCAGGCACGCTAAGACCGGCCCATTTGGCCAGGTTTGGTCACACTTCCCCAAAGAAAATCACGCCAGCCCCTAGGAAAAAAAATGCACTCGATCCACTTTCCCCTCGCTCCCGCGATAGCAAGCAAGAGCTAGGGTTCGTCCAGCAAGCCGAAGCCGCCGCCGCCTGTCCCCTTCTGTGCTGCTCCTCAGCGCGGCTCTCTCCGGCCAAGCCGTGGCCGTCGGGTAGCACCCCATCTCCCGACCTCTCGCGCCACCCCTCCCGCCCCCGGTCTCCAGCAGCAGCCAACGCCCTACTCCGGCCGCGTCCACTCCGGCGGCCCCACTCCAGCGGAAGGCCCCCCCGTTCCCCTCTCCGCTTCCCAGGTCGTTGCCGTGAGCCGAATATGAGCTCGTCCGGCCAGGTGACGATCTCCTCCGATTCTTCGCAAAATTTCCAGATTTGCTATGAGGTGCTGCTGATATATGATGTTTGCATTGATATGATATATTCTCAATCATGCACTAGTCTAATTTCTGATCTTGATGTGCTTTGACCTGATTTTGCAAAGTAGTAGCACTGATGGTTGCTCCCTGGTTGCTGCTATATTTTGTATGTGTAGTGTGGATGCATGCTCCTTGGTTGGCATTATATGGATGCTGTTATATGTGGCCTGATAAAAGAAATACATAGATGTTGTATTATATATTGATGATCTGTTTGTTCCTTGGTTGGCATTATGTTGATGGTCTGTTTAGTGTCATATGGGCAGCAAACTGATAAAAAATAACTTGATATCGTTTAATCAAAACAACAATATAGTCCAAGGGCATGAAAGACTTTTCACTGACCATACCACAGATAAGCTAAACAAACATGCACTGAAAAGAACCGGCTAGCTTATTATCTGGATCTTATTTCCACAGGATCTTATTTCCATGAGGAGAAGAGGCGGCGACGGCCAGAAGGAGATCATGGAGTATGAACCACCCAACAACCCGACGGTGAAGAATTTCGACGACTCATTAGTGCTGCCAGCCGTAATCATGGAGTACAAACCACCCAACAACCCGACGGTGGAGAATTTCGATGACTCATTAGTGCTGCCAGCCGTAAGACACAAGAGACCCATAAGCGCTCTAATGGAATTCTTAAAGACCAAAGCAGAGTTCCAGAGGCCAATGAGCTTTCTCATCGACAGGGAATATGAGAGTGTTGTTATTCGGGTTTTTGTTGAGCTTGTATGCCCGGGAGGCCAAAGTATGGATATGGACCGTGCGATCAAGAGGCATGCACATGATATCTTTAGCCGCTTTTCTGGTCCCATCCCGTTGAGCTTCAAGGAGAAGCTAGATGGGGCAGTTGATGACGGGACGAGTGTTTTCGACTGGGTGGTGTCCACGTTCGCCCAGAACATGTGTCCGCCTCTGGGAAAACTCGCAGCTCTGCTCTCAGATGAACAAGCATCAAGCAAACTTGATCAAAATTTTCAATTGTCTGTGATTTCAGAACTCATCTATGCTTTAAGGGCCAGGCTGGGGAGGCCACACAATGATGAGTTTTTGAAGCCCGAATCACCGTACGTCGACTCGGTGTTTCCGAGAGTGGTACTACGGTGGGGGTGCAGAAGCGCCCTCATTGTATACTCACGCATCAAGAAAGAGCTGCAGAGGCAGGTGGGCGAGCTCATCAACAGGGAAGACAACAGTAGTGAGCTTTGGTTCAATTATTACGGTGTCTGCTCAGGAGCAAGCATGGAGGATGCAATCAGGACAAGTGCAACTAAAATCTTCAAGAGATATTTTGGCCGCATCCCGCAGTGGTACAAGAAGATGGAGGCTAAGAGGACTGATGAGATGAAGGACGAGACAGATGATGAGACAGATGATGAGGTAGAAGGTTTCAACCTCAATGTGTCCTTGTATTGCGAGGACATATGCAGGCAGGTAGAAGAACTCCTAGGTCTGGTCTCAGTTGACAAAACTCCACAAATTGAGCAATTGCTTCGGATTGCATATGAGATCAAGGATTTTAAGCGCAACCTGGCTAAAGTGGGTTGGGTGCTAGAGGGGCTGGGGGACGGGGGCATGCGACAGAAATGATTAGATTAATAGTGAGGAGCTTGGAGGAGAAACTGGATAAGGAGATGAGCTCGGTGAAGAAACATGAGGAGAATGAAGAGGAGTCGGAGAGGGCAGGGGAGGAGATGA
This sequence comes from Aegilops tauschii subsp. strangulata, assembly GCF_002575655.3. NCBI lineage: Eukaryota > Viridiplantae > Streptophyta > Magnoliopsida > Poales > Poaceae > Aegilops > Aegilops tauschii. The sequence goes on along the minus strand of NC_053036.3, from coordinate 628,106,162 downwards.
GTTCTGTGAAGAAACATGAGGAGGAGCAGTCGGAGAGGGCAGGGGAGGAGATGAGTTCTGTGAAGAAACATGAGGAGCAGTTGGAGAGGGCAGGGGAGGATATGAGTTATGTGAAGAAACATGAGAAGGAGCAGTCGGAGAGGGCAGGGGAGGAGATGAGTTCTGTGAAGAAACATGATGAGCAGTCGGAGAGGGCAGAGGAGGAGATGAGTTCTTTGAAGAAACATGAGGAGGAGCAGTCGGAGAGGGCAGGGGAGGAGACGAGCTCTGTGAAGAAACATGAGGAGCAGTCAGAGAGGGCAGGAGAGGAGATGAGTTCTGTGAAGAAACATGACGAGGAGCAGTCGGAGAGGGCAGGGGAGGAGACGAGTTCTGTGAAGAAACATGAGGAGCAGTCAGAGAGGGCAGGGGAGGAGATGAGTTCTTTGAAGAAACATGAGGAGAAGCAGTCGGAGAGGGCAGGTGAGGAGACGAGTTCTGTGAAGAAACATGAGGAGCAGTCAGAGAGGGCAGGAGAGGAGATGAGTTCTGTGAAGAAACATGACGAGGAGCAGTCGGAGAGGATATGGGAGGAGTAGCAGCGGCAGTGACAGAGGAGAAGGAGCAGCAGGAGATCTTCAGCATGGTGGGAGTCAACGGGGACAAATTCTCCAGAGACAGGAGGTGCCCTGGAGTACCTGATCTCTTTTCAATTTCTATTTGGCTGTAAGGTACTCCCTCCGTCCCACAATGTAAGACGTTTTTGCAAACTATGTTAGCTCGCAAAAACGTCCTAATATTATGGGACGGAGGGAGTAGCAAACTAATACCTTCTGTTTTGTTGAACCCTACAATAATCTTTCATTTGTGTGTTTGCCCAGTCAGCTGAACAATGCCCTGTTGTTGAGTTCTTTGTACTTTCGTTGTTGCATAACTAAGCGGTTCAATGAACTCTGAATATGGCTGACTCTATCTTGTAACCATTCCTAGATCATAGACAGTTCATTTTTGCAGGCTTTATCGTTTTATGTAGGCGCCACTCAATGGTTCAATGAGATTTTAGCCCGGGGGCAACCCAACTTTACTGTGTACCATTCATGTAGTTTGGTCGTTTTTTTGCTGGCTGGCAAGTGAATCTTAACCTGATGCATTTCTTATTCTGTGGTGCTGTGGTTATGCTGACATTGTCAGCTTTAGTGCGCCAAGTATTTCACGTTGGTACATACTGTGAATGTAGATTTTGTGACTTGACATTTCTCTGTTTAAATTAGGTCTCTGTGTTTCCATGCAAAATATTGTTGCTCGTCTTAAAATTAGGTCTGTTTTCCACCTATTTTTGCTCACAATGCAGGTCTTTGTGTTGTTTATGTGTACTCTTATTGTTTATTTGCTTCTCTAAAGAAATATCTGTAAGATCAAGGACTGGACTGGAATCAGTAATATTGTTTTACAACAATGGCTTGTCTCAGCAGAAAGAATATACACGTTAGTAAACCAAATCCAGTTCTTTGCTGTGATTTCCAGTGGTTATCTTTGGGTCTCTATTCAAGGATTCTGGAATGTTTGTCTAGCTTGAGTTTTTGTTTTACTTTGAAGAAAAGATTTGCCGCTTGATTCTGCGTGCTGTGGAGAGGGGTACCGTTCCATCTACTGTATCCTGTCGGTGTCATATCTTTTTAGGAGGTTTTGCCTTCTGTCTGCATATAAGCAAAACCATGTTGCTTCACTGCAAATGTTTCATATGGATATTGTTTGATCCTCTGTTCTGTTGGAAATTGGTTCGTGCATCCTATTCCTGTATGTGAGATCTGTTAGTGCCCGTGTTGTTTGTAACTGATGATTTACCATGTAAACTGCCATTCCGACCCGAGAAATTCTTGTGAAGTTTCATCGCCAGAGGAGATGAACGTGTTGTTCCTGGTTATGAGCTGGTGCTTGGCAACTGTTATAGTTTGGGTTCTATGGTTGGCGGTGCGGCCATAGTTAAGCATGATCTTCGGTGTTTTGGCATGATGCTCTCACTTCGCCTGTGTGGTAGTAGCATATGGGGCTCTTTGTTTCTGTTTCTGGTCCGCTACAGTGAAGCTCTGATTCATTTCGTCAGTGTCGCAGACGGTACACTATTCAAGGCTATCCTCGTCTGAATTTTGAATTTTTTAAAAATAATTCCTGATACTTGTAGGATTCATTATCCGCAACAAAAGGTTCCATTTCAATGATTTTTTCCCCACCTACTTGCGTTCCAAACACCATGCACAAAGGCATGTCCAAGTGAAATAAGTACTGGAAACCGGAGACTAGAACTACAGACTAGAGTTTGACTGCACGCAGACAACAATCTAACTTGGAACAGCAATATTTTTTCTAAAGAAAAAACGACCATTAATAGCATTAGAGACAGACATCCAGCTTCCATGACTGAAGCAGGGCTCAGTGAAGTATGCTTCCCGGTGGACTTGCTCTCCCTTGGAGGCGATGAGGGCTCTTCTCCATCTGATAGAAAAAGTGCTCCCAGGATATCAGCTGAGATAGCTTGTGCTGCATCTCGGTAGAGGCCCGGAAGACGAATAGATTGATATGGAGTTACACTGCTCTCTTGTAGCCACGATGGGCTGTTCTCAACACCTCCAGTATGTCAGAGCAGAGAGCTCTTCCATCACTTGAGCAGGGCCACCCAAGTCCTGAGTGTTATTAGGATTGACCACCAAATCTGTTTAATGTCATTCCAAGAAACATTGTCAAAGACCATACTATTTCTATACTTCCAAATGCTCCACATCACAACATTGGCAACAATAAGCACCAAGTGTTTCTTATTGGCTACCAGAATCTAGCTACTGGCTCAAATGAGGAACCAACAGGAATTTTAAAATAAGCAGTGATAACAGTTCAAATATTAGAGAGAGAAAAAATGTTGTATGGATTCAGGACATGTACAGAAAAGACAGTCATTAGTTTCAGCTATGTTCTTCTCATGAGCTTGTTGTGACATAAAACCCATATAAAGACATGAATCTTGGGAGGAGTAGCCAAATTTCAAATAGCACGAATGAAAACAGGCTGTACTCTAAAATTGATAACATCGTATAAAGGGCTAGTACAATATTGACCTTTATTCTCTAGTTGCCAAACCAGGGAATCAACATTCAGAAGTGAAATTGACACTAGTTGCTACCTCTACTAGCTCATACCACTTCTCCATCATGATTGATGAGAAGGATCTCCTGAAAGTGGATTTGAGTTGGGAACCATCCAAAGCATCCGTGTCAGTGGTGCTCTTATCATTGCAATATAAATCCCAAAATTGAACAACAAGAGGAAATGAGGCAAACCAAGTGTCTTCCCAGAATCTTACTTTCGCTCCATACCCATTGACCCATCTATATCCAAATTTAATATCTCTAATAACAGAACTAAGTCCTTTCGGGACCCATCTATATCAAAATTTAATAGCTCTAATAACGGAACTAAGTCCTTTCGAGAAGACAGAGGCATTAGTGAAAGAACTAGTAATTAGTGAAAGAACTAGTAATAATATTGGGTGAGCTAAGTATTGTATTTGTTGTTAATGACAGTTTTCCAAAGCTTACCCTCTCCATTGACATACCTCTTGATCCAGGATCCTGAAAGGCATATGTTAACTTCCTTCAGGTTGGGAATGCCAAACCCACCAAATTCTTTTCTCATGCAAATCATGCCCCAATTGGCAAGATGCAGTTTCCTATGACCCTCAAAGTCATTCCAAAGAAATGCACCATTTGTATATTAATGAGGTCCAGAGCCCACTTAGGATATTCAAAGAAAGATACGAGGTAAATGCGGAAATCCGTTTAGGTGCGCAGGCTCAGATGCACCTGAAATCACTGCCGTCAAGTTACCTGGAGATCCGTGATGTTTGATGTATTACCAGGTGCATTTGCTTTGTATGTTCCTTCGAATCAAAATCTGCTCATGAATGCAGACTAATAGGATATTCGAAGGGTGAAGGATAAGATGAATGAGCTTTTATATCAAGAGGAGATGATGTGGTTGCAGAGATCGTGAGTTTCCTGGTTGAAGGAAGGTGATAGATACATAATAGTTTTTTCAGAATAAGGCAGTATGGAGGGCAAGTAAGAACAAAATCTGTCAACTTACTGACAGTGTGGGAGTGGTGCACTCAGAGTTTACTGCAATGAGTAAGATTGCAAATGACTATTTTCATGATATTTTTATTGCGGATCCTACGCTTGATGCATCACAGGTTCTTGATCCGTTGGAGTCGGTGCTAACGGATGAGGACAATATAAAATTGTGTGCCACGTTTTCAGATAACACTACTGGAATCAGCTGCGGACGGCAAAGGCACAGATCCCGGACGGCAAAGGCCTTTGCCGTCAGCCAGTAGACGGCAAAACGTCCGGCTGAACGAGTGACGGCAAAGGGCACTTTGCCATCTGCCGGCGGACGGCAAAGGTCATGGCTCTTTGCCGTTTGCTGGCAGATGGCAAAGACAGGCTCTTTGCCGTCTGCTGGCAGAGGGCAAAGAGGCCTCTTTGCCATCTGCTGGCAGACGGCAAAGACTGCATGCTCTTTGCCATCTGCTGGCAGACGGCAAAGACTGCAGGCTCTTTGCCATCTGCTGGCAAATGGCAAAGAGACCAAATAGGCATTAATTCTGTTTCTTCTTATATCCATTCATTTTCACAGAAAATCAAACACACATATATATACATAGTAGCAAGTTTCATCCATACATAGTACCAATATAGCATATCCAACACATGTTACCAATAGTAGCAAGTTTCATCCATACATATACATAGTTTCATCATATTACACAGTTTCATCCATAGTTAGCAAGTTTCACAAAGTCAAAACAAAAACTAAAGACAAGCACTCCATATCTGAAATTAGAAGAAATGACCTAAAACTAAATATCTATTTTCCTAAAACCAATCTTATTACTAAGATCTTCTCTGGATCTTCTTCTTTTCTTCCAACCTGCATAACAAAAACACTAAGAAAGAGAGAATGGGTTAGGAGTAGAAATGTAGCATTTCACTTGGTGAAATGCAATGCTGTAGGAGCCAGCACTTGAGATCAACACCAGAAAGTACTAAATTTTGAGAGATATCCATATCCTGCAACAGTACATTAAGAGCAAATTTTGTCGCTAAATAAGCATTGCAATTATCACAGTATAACAAGCAAACAAACACAAGAGTCATGTCCATAAAGCAAATAGATATACAGGCAAGCATAGGTACACAGAAGCACATATAGAGTTAGTAATAAACTTGGATAGATGGTTCAATACAAGCACATTGTAACAGTACCCATAATAACTTAGATAACTTAACTACTTCTAAGTACTCAGAAGTAAAACTGATTGTCCCTATTTTCAGTAAGTGATCATGCAAGAAGACAGTTTCTTTTTATGGGTCTCAGTACCACTAGAAGGTCTCAGGACACAAGTTGCTCTTGCAGAAAAGATAAACAAACACATGCCACATATATTACCAATTTCATGGAAACAATAATGTTGGTATCTTTTCATATGCAGAGCCCTTTCTTTCTCCTCTTGGCTTAAGCCATAAACCCTGAAGCTGGTCTTGCGCCCTCATCCACTAACTAATGCAGGTCTTGCATTGCACACTGCCTTACAGCTAGTTAAAAAGAGCTTTTGTATCTTTCCCTCCTGCCCCTGCATCTACATGCACTGGGGCAATGAAAATCCCCCATGGGCAATGGAGTGACATTATGAGGCACCACTGTCCTTCCCTGCATTGAGTTAGGCTAGTGCATGGAAGATGGAACTCTAGGTACTTGCTTTGTGTGAAAAATATAGTCACAAGGGCTTTACTTTTGGTCAATTGCTAACACGGCTTATGTGGAGCACCCAAAATTTGGCTAGATAAGATACAACTACTCCACCATATAGGCAGAACACATAGCACTCTAGAACCCTAGAAATAGTGAATCATTAGTAGCAAATCCATATCCATCACAACTTGTGCTAAACAGAATCTATCCAGTGAACAACACTATTTAAACAAATTCATATTTCTAGTCGTCTGAGTTACAAGGAGATTTTGTAAGGAGGGAAACTTTGGCTAGATAAGATATTGTCCATATCAATAGAAAGAAATAGGCCATCTACTGGTCGCTCTAGAACCCTACAAATACTCCTAAGCAATACCAGAGTAGCATTTGACCGAAACTACTCCCAATAGCAATGCATTTTAGGCCCTGTTTGGATCATCTATTCTCTTTTAAATATCCTTGTAAAAAAATACACGCCTGAGCACGTCGTTTCATTTCCGGCTGGAATTTGCACAGTGGCTAGTAAGTTACACGTGTAAGTTATACACCTCCATATCAAGATACATCCATTCCAAGCATGGCCTTATACTCTTTAGAACATAGCTAGGCATCCATGTTTAAGAAAGAATGCTAACCAGCCATGTAAACTTGAAAGTTTACTAGTACGAGTATTTTTCTCAACAAGTTATACTCATGCTAGCTTGTTTTGTTAAACTCATTCAAAGTTCAAATTAGTCCTCCTAAAATTGGAGCTTGCCTGCGTATGTAGAGAAACTACACTGATGTTATACTCTAGAACCTTAGTGTATGGCCACAAATTAGTTGTCCTAGAATTAGAGTACCTTGATGTTGAGAATGCAGAGTGTATGACCACAAATTTGGTCACTGCCAAATTAGTTATGTACTGGAATAACATTATTAGCACTAAAATCTTTAGGTATTCCTAACTGAACCTAACTGAAGTGAATGACAATAACCCCCATCTCTCTTCATAGACCAGACCGAACACAATAATCCCCTTCTCTCTATACTCCAGCACAATAAAATGGATGTATTACTTTGTGGTATCAACTAAATAAACAAAGACTTAAAATAATTAGTTTTCTTTCATCTCAAACTAAAATGAACTCCAAAGCTCAACTAAGCAACTTAGTTAGGTGTCAACAATTCTAATTAAGGTATGCAGTTATTAATCACCAATGGTCCCTGCCCTTTGATCTGAAGGGGTACTAAAAGTAGTAGTGTTCGTTTTTAGACAAGCAAAGAACCTTCAAATGTGTTTCGCTCATAGTTTTCGATGTTATTAGATCAAAGCAATTAAAAATGATGATTTGTACTAACTGCCGGAATAGTTCAGTGCTGCTACTTTTCAACATTATTACACTTCAACACATTGCGTAGCTGCACATTGAGAATAAAAAAGACAACGAAATTGCAACGAAACCTCACCTGTCAAAGAGGCAGCATGTGAGCCGCGAACGCCTCCCGTCCCAAATACCAAATGCAGGCGCCCGTGACGCCGGCGGGCTCCGTCTCCACCGGAGAGACACCGCTTCAACAGCCACCCGTCGTCATCTCCAGGTCACCATCCGCCGCAACGACAACGAGGAGGCGGCTGCTCGTGTCCGTCGGTGGCCTGCTCCTCGTCGCCGCCGCGAGCAACAACGCCAGCAGGAGAGCGGCGGCGGCCGCGGTTGACAGCTACGACCCGGTGACCGAGGCGGAGCGCGCGGCGAGCGAGGCGGTGTCGCAGCGCGTCGGGGAGGCGGTCCAGCTGCTGGAGGCCGGGCGGGAGCTGCAGGCGCGCGGCGAGTTCGCGGGGGCGCTGGCGTCCTTCACAGCGGTGGTGAGCGGGTACAAGGAGCTGGCGCTGTCGGAGTACGCGCGGGTGGGGCGGGCGCTGGTGCTGTACGAGATCGGCGACCGCGACGAGTCCATCACGGAGATGGAGGACGTGTCGGTGGCGCTCAAGGGGTACCCGGAGATCCACGCGGCGCTGGCGGTGGCGCTGTACGCCGACAAGCACGCGCCCCTACTCGCCGAGTTCCAGTTCAACATCGCCACGCTGCTGGACCCGCACTACTCCGACCTCGCCTACGTCAGGGACACCAAGCACTGGCCGCCCAGCCTCGTCGCCTCCCTCAACAACTTCATCACACTCACCTAGCCTCCTCCTCCTCCTAGTATATGTTGCAGCATTGGGGTGGTTGTTGGGGCGGCGGAGGGGGCGAGGGGCTGCCGCGATGGGGGGCGATGACGGCAGTGATTTGGTTGGAGGGCGGCGGTGGGTGATGGGATGGTTGGGGGCAGCGACGACTTGTAGTCCGGTGGATTTGTGGGCGGCGGAGGAGCTGCGGTGGTGGGGAGCTACACCGGTAGTGGTCTAATCGAGCCGAGGGCGGCTGCTCACCGGCGGTGGGAAGGTCTGGGGGCGACGAGGGCGGCGGTGGCAAGGTTTGGGAGCGGCGGCGGATCTGGTGGAGGACACCACTGGGGATTGGTCATGATTTGGGGGCGGGCGTTGCGGTCTGATAGAGTTAGGGCCGGAGGTGGGGGCAATGGTTTTTTTTACCCGCAAAAAAAGATATCACCTTCTTTGCCAGCAGAGGGCAAATAATCTTTGTCGTCTGCCAGCAGACAGTAAAGAAGGGGGATGGACCATTGCAGTGTACTGGCATCCAGTAGACCCCACCAGCACCTCTTTGCTGTCCGCTGGCAGATGGCAAAGAAATGACAGATGGCAAAGACCTTCCTTGCCGTCCGCCAGTTCTTTGCCGTCTGTTGTTTGGTAGCTGATGGCAAAGACCTTCTTTGCCGTCTGCGACGGCAAAGAACTGACAGACGGCAAAATCCCTGATTCCAGTAGTGTAAGGAGATTTCTGATGCGTTGTTCCAGATAAGGCAACTTAAAGCTCCTAGACCAGATGGTTTTCATGCGAGGTTTTTTCAGCGTAATTGGAGTACAGTCAGAGATGATGTAATTGCAGCGGTTAAGGATTTCTTTGTGACTAGAATTTTGCCGAAGGGGTAAATTCTACGTCCATTGTTCTTATTCCTAAAGTTTCTAACCTTGCTAAGATTTCTGATTACAGGCCCATCAGTCTCTGTAATGTACTTTAGAAAGTGATCTCAAAGTGCTTGGTGAACCTGCTACGACCGTTATTGGACACTCTTCTATCTCCAGAACAGAGTGCCTTTATGTCTGGTAGGATGATCACCGATAATGCTCTTGTGGTCTTCGAGTGCATTCATTACATCAAGCAGGAGAAGGATCCAACTAAGAGTTTTTGTGCTTACAAGATGGATCCGTCGAAAGCATATGATAGGGTGGATTGGGTTTTCTTGGAGCAGGTGATGCAAAAGCGGGGTTTCTCTCAACGATGATTGACTGGATTATGACATGTGTCACGTCGGTGAGATATTCTGTCAAATTAAATGGGACCCTCTTGGATTCATTTGCACCGTCACGTGGCCTTCGGCAAGGCGACCCTCTCTGACCATTCTTATTCTTATTTATTGTGGATGGATTATCGGCGATCTTAAAGAACAAGGTGTTAGTGGGAGATATTACCCCATTGAAGGTATGCAGAAGGGCTCCTGGTATTTCACATTTGTTATTTGCCGACGATACCTTGTTGTTCTTTGAGGCCTCTAATGCCCAAGCGGGAAGTGTGAAGGAAGCGTTGCACCTTTGTGGTAGGGCTACGGGACAGAGCCTCAATTTCAGTAAGTGCTCGATAATTTTTGGTGCATCTTGCCCGGTGCTGGTACAGGAGCAAGTGAGGGATGTATTGGGTGTTACAAGTACGGTGTTCGAAGAAAAATACTTGGGTCTCCCAACCCCTGAGGGGCGCATGTCCAAGGGACGTTTTCAAAACCTTCAAACAAGTCTGACCAAGCGCTTGATTCAATTGGGGGATGGTCTCCTTGCACAACCAAGAAGAGAGGTTTTGATCAAATCAGTTGTACAGGCTTGGCCAACATACATCATGGGCGTTTTCAAATCACCATACGGTGTGTGTGATGACCTGACTAGGATGGTGAGGAATTTATATTGGGGTTCTAGCAAAGGAAAGAGGAAGGTCCATTGGAGAGGGTGGGACTACTTGCTACAAGTGGGGACCCCGACTCGTAAGTCGTGATCACCGAATGCACGTGTACAGTGATTCCAGAGATCAATGCTCATTGAACACACAGAAGCTGAATAACAAGAGTCTTACATCCAGCGGCGGAGCTAGCGTTTGACAACAGGGTGGTACGCCTCAAAAAAACTGACAACAAATATGACATGTGAGCGTTGTAACTAATTGCCAATAGCACATAGAAATACATCAATATGGTCTTACAAATAAATTAAAGTTCACATTCAAGTCTCAGTTTTGCATAAAAAAAGCCTACATAGCACATACCTTGAGAAGTTAAAGAAGAATTTACCTCAACAATTCTGCAATAAGAATTTACTTTCTATCAATCATAATGACACAACTGAATAGAAAATGATGTGCCTAATTATGTGTTTGTTCGTCGGTTCATGTTCATATATTGTACTGGACAGTGCACAACATAACAAATAGAAGCAATGCAAATTGGTTGATGGGTTAATTTGGGGAGGTTTCATGGCTGATAAGACCTGTGCTTCCTGGGTTTTGTCCTTTTATGGCAGTGTATCCGAACTGATCTGAACAAGGTTCCTCACCAAGCCATGCTTGTAGATACAATGTCTTTATAATTACGAAATATGTATGTGGCAACCGTGTGACAGATTACAAAAGTTGGCAAACCGCTCGGTATACATCTCGTTCGTTCATGAGCGTTCAAACTCCTACGCCAGAGCGTCGAGCCACGGCCCCGCAAGCACGCCGTCACCAGCTTCGATCGGCCCAGTCGTTCCCTTTCACCCCTCAAGCACCGACGCCTCCTCAAGTCGCCACCATAGCCCGCTGCTCCGACGAGCAGCTCCTCCACGGCCAACACCCACCGGAGCAGGAGCTCCATCACCATATCCATGTGATTCCTATCTCCCATGCAGCAGATCCACGACCACGTCCTCCACACGTCTCGGCCATAGCAGCCGCTGCTGTTGCTTCCCGACCTTCGTCCCCATAGCCATAGGCTCCGGCTGGCGCCGACGTCAAGATAGGACACTTGTATCGATCTCCTTCATCTTTGAACAATAAGTTGTGTGATCAACTAAAATGGATTCGTGATGAAGAGATCTACAAAATTCATATTGACGTCGATGTGATTCGTAGCCTAAATCACCAAGTATAATGGGTAACTAGGAGTTCTTTTGTGTTTTCAGTTTTCAGATACATGTTCGTTGATTGGAGGTTGAAGACAACATCTTCGGTGGGATTCAGAGTGAGAAAGGAACTGGGCTGGGCTCAATGGTGGGTAGAGGCCTAGTTAGGAAGAGTTAATATTTGGCTCAAAAACAAAGGAAAAGTCAATGTTTTTCTTGTTTTTTGCTTCTCTGGTGCATCATTTGTACTACTCCCTCCGTCCCAAAATAAATGTCCCAACTTTGTGAAGGAAATATGCCCTAGAGGCAATAATAAAGTTGTTATTTATATTTCCTTATATCATGATAAATGTTTATTATTCATGCTAGAATTGTATTAACCGGAAACTTAGTACATGTGTGAATACATAGACAAACAGAGTGTCCCTAGTATGCCTCTACTTGTCTAGCTCGTTAATCAAAGATGGTTAAGTTTCCTAGCCATAGACATGTGTTGTCATTTGATGAATGGGATCACATCATTAGAGAATGATGTGATGGACAAAACCCATCCGTTAGCATAGCACTATGATCGTTTAGTTTATTGCTATTGCTTTCTTCATGACTTATACATGTTCCTCAGACTATGAGATTATGCAACTCCCGAATACCGGAGGAACACCTTGTGTGCTATCAAACATCACAACATAAATGGGTGATCATAAAGATGCTCTACAGGTGTCTCCGAAGGTGTTTGTTGGGCTGGCATAGATTGAGATTAGGATTTGTCACTCCGTGTTTCGGAGAGGTATCTCTGGGCCCTCTCGGTAATGATCATCGCTATAAGCCTTGCAAGCAATGTGACTAATGAGTTAGTTGCGGGATGATGCATTACGGAACGAGTAAAGAGACTTGTAGGTAACGAGATTGAACTAGGTATGATGATACCGACGATCGAATCTCGGGCAAGTAACATACCGATGACAAAGGGAACAACGTATGTTGTTATGCGGTTTGACCGATAAAGATCTTCGCAGAATATGTAGGAGCCAATATGAGCATCCAGGTTCCGCTATTGGTTATTGACCGGAGATGTGTCTCGGTCATGTCTACATAGTTCTCGAACCCGTAGGGTCCGCACGCTTAATGTTCGATGACGATTTGTATTATAAGTTATGTGATTTGATGACCGAAGTTTGTTCGGAGTCCCGGATGAGATCACGGACATTACGATGAGTCTCTAAATGATCGAGACATAAATATTGATATATTGGACGATGTTATTCAGACAGCGGATGAGTTCTGAGAAGTACCGGATAATTATCGGAGTGCCGGAGGGTTATCGGAACCCCCCGGGGGAACTAATGGGCCTCGATGGGCCTTAGTGGGAAGAGAGGAAGGGCCAAGAGGGGCTGGCCGCGCGCCCCCTTGGGTCCGAATTGGACTAGGGGAAGGGGGCGGCGCCCCCCTTTTCTTCCCTTCCCCCTCTTCCTTCCTTCTTCCCCTCTTCCTTAGGTGGAAACCTACTAGGACTTGGAGTCCTAGTAGGATTCCCCTCTCCTGGCGCACCCTAGGAGGGCCAGCCGGCCTCCCCTCCCCTCCTTTATATACGGGGCAGGGGGCACCCTAGAACACACAAGTTTCTCTTAACCGTGTGCGGTGACCCCCTCCACAGTAACACACCTCAATCATATTGTCGTAGTGCTTAGGCGAAGCCCTACGCCGGTAACTTCATCATCACCGTCGCCACGCCGTCGTGCTGACGGAACTCTCCCTCGGCCTCAACTGGATCAAGAGATCGAGGGACGTCATCGAGCTGAACGTGTGCTGAACGCGGAGGTGCCGTACGTTCGGTGCTTGGATCGGTTGGATCGCGAAGACGTTCAACTACATCAATCGCGTTACTAAACGCTTCCGCTTTCGGTCTATGAGGGTACGTGGACACACTCTCCCCGCTCGTTGCTATACTTTTCCTAGATAGATCTTGCGTGATCGTAGGATTTTTTTGAAAATACTACGTTCCCAACACTTTGTACTAGAGCTAGTACAAAGTTGTACTAAGCTTGAGATAGTTATTTTGAGACGGAGGGGTACATTTTAATATCGTATGACTTGTGCATAAAACATCGTTCTAACTTTGACCTAACAAAATTGATGTAGAAATATACCCTTCGTAGTTTCTATGTAAATATCAATATAATTTATACACCACAGATCTGATAACTTTCATTCAAACACCATGGTAAATTTGACCCATGACACTATTGCTGGAAATAATCCCGTTAATTTCTATGTAAATAACATGGTAATATACATAGAAATTACCGCAGAAACACCGCGGGAACTTTGACCAGGGAAAACATACACTCGGTAAATTCTGTGTAAATATCATGGTAATATACAGACCGCAGACTTGATAAATTACGCGCAGACACCATGGTAATTTTGACCGGGGATTTTTTGTTAAGATACAAAACGCTGTTAACTTATGTGTAAATAGGATAATAATTTACGCTCCGCGAGCTTGATAGAGTATGTACAAACATCATGATAACTTTGATCCCGAGGGGGTGGCTATAAATAACATTGTCCCAGTAATTTTTGTGTAAATAACATGGTAATATAAGCACCACATAAGTGAAAATTTATGTACAAAACATCATGGTAACTTTTTAACCCGGAAAAAAAGTTGTTGAAAAACATACTCTCGCTAATTTATGTGTAAATGGTATGGTAATATACGTCCCGCATACCCGATAACTAACATACAAAACACCGCGGTAACATTGATCAAGGGAGGAAATTTGTTCAAAAACATACTCCGGTAATTTAGGTGAAAATAGCACGGTAATATACAAACCGCATACATGATAACTTACGTATAAATGATGTCTACTACACAACCTTCTTCTTGTAGACGTTGTTGGGCCTCCAAGTGCAGAGGTTTGTAGGACAGTAACAAATTTCCTTCAAGTGAATGACCTAAGGATTATCAATCCGTGGGAGGCGTAGGATGAAGATGGTCTCTCTCAAACAACCCTGCAACCAAATAACAAAGAGTCTCTTGTGTCCCCAACACACCCAATACAATGGTAAATTGTATATGTGCACTAGTTCGGCAAAGAGATGGTGATACAAGTGCAATATGGATGGTAGATATAGGTTTTTGTAATCTGAAAATATAAAAATAGCAAGGTAGCAAGTGGTAAAAGTGAGCGTAAACGGTATTGCAATGCGTTGAAACAAGGCCTAGGGTTCATACTTTCACTAGTGCAACTTCTCTCAACAATAATAACATAATTGGATCATATAACTATCCCTCAACATGCAACAAAGATTCACTCCAAAGTCACTAATAGCGAAGAACAAACAAAGAGATTATGGTAGGGTACGAAACCACCTCAAAGTTATTCTTTCTGATCGATCTATTCAAGAGTTCGTACTAGAATAACACCTTAAGACACAAATCAACCAAAACCCTAATGTCACCTAGATACTCCAATGTCACCTCAAGTACCCGTGGGTATGATTATACGATATGCATCACACAATCTCAGATTCATCTATTCAAACCAACACAAAGTACTTCAAAGAGTGCCCCAAAGTTTCTACCGGAGAGTCAAGACGAAAACGTGTGCCAAACCCTATGCATAGATTCCCAAGGTCACGGAACCCGCAAGTTGATCACCAAAACATACATCAAGTGGATCAATAGAATACCCCATTGTCACCACGGGTATCCCACGCAAGACATACATCAAGTGTTCTCAAATCCTTAAAGACTCAATCCGGTAAGACAACTTCAAAGGGAAAACTCAATCCATTACAAGAGAGTAGAGGGGGAGAAACATCATAAAATCCAACTATAATAGCAACGCTCGCGATACATCAAGATCGTACCACCTCAAGAACACGAGAGAGAGAGAGAGAGAGATCAAACACATAGCTACTGGTACATACCCTCAGCCCCGAGGGTGAACTACCCCCTCCTCGTCATGGAGAGCGCCAGAGATGATGAAGATGGCCACCGGTGAGGGATCCCCCCTCCAGCAGGGTGCCGGAACTGGGTCCCGATTAGTTTTTGGTGGCTATAGAGGCTTTCGGCGGCGGAACTCCCGATCTAGGTTATGTTCTGGAAGTTTGGGTATATATAAGAGGTGTTGGCGTCGGGAACAAGTCAGGGGGTCTCCGAGGCGGCCACGAGGTAGGGGGCGCGCCCCCCACCCTCGTGGTGGCCTCGGGACTCTTCTGGCCCATCTCCGATGCTCCGTGGGCTTCTTCTGGTCCAAAAATAATCTTCGTGAAATTTCAGGTCAATTGGACTCCGTTTGGTTTTCCTTTTCTGCAATACTCAAAAACAAGGAAAAACAGAAACTAGCACTGGGCTCTAGGTTAATAGGTTAGTCCCAAAAATCATATAAAATAGCACATAAATGCATATAAAACATCCTAGATGGATAATATAATAGCATGGAACAATAAAAAAATTATAGATACGTTGGAGACGTATCAAGCACCCCCAAGCTTAATTCCTGCTCGTCCTCGAGTAGGTAATGATAAAAATAGAATTTTTGATGTGGAATGCAACCTAACATAATTTATCAATGTAATCTTCTTTATTGTGGCAAGAATATTCAGATCCATAAGATTCAAGACAAAAGTTTAACATTGACATAAAAATAATAATACTTCAAGCATGCTAACCAAGAAATTATGTCTTATCAAAATAACATAGCCAAAGAAAGTGTATCCCTACAAAATCATATAGTTTGGCCATGCTTCATTTTCGTGACACAAAATGCTCCCATCATGCATAGCCCGATGACAAGCCGATCAATTGGTTCATACTTTTTAACGCGCTTCAGCCTTTTCAACCCTTACGCAATACATGAGCGCAAGCCAGGGATATAGCACTATAGGTGGAATAGCATATGATGATGGGGGTTATGTGAGAAGACAAAAAAGGAGAAAGTCTCACATTGACGCGGCTAATCAACGGGCTATGGAGATTCCCATCAATTGATGTCAATGCGAGGAGTAGGGATTGCCATGCAACGGATGCACTAGAGCTATAAATGTATGAAAGCTCATCAAAAGAAACTAAGTGGGTGTGCATCCAACTTGCTTGCTCACGAAGACCTCGGGCATTTTGAGGAAGCCCATCATTGGAATATACAAGCCAAGTTCTATAATGAAAAATTCCCACTAGTATATGAAAGTGACAAAATAAGAAACTCTCTATCATGAAGATCATGGTGCTATTTTGAAGCACAAGTGTGGAAAAAGGATAGTAACATTGTCCCTTCTCTCTTTTCTCTTTTTTTTTTCTTTTTTTTATTTGGGCTTCTTTGGCCTCTTTTTTTTTGCTTCTTTGTCCTCTTTTTTTATTTGGGCTTCTTTGGACTATTTTTTTATTTATTTCTTTCCTCACATGGGACAATGCTCTAATAATGATGATCGTCACACTTTTATTTACTCATAACTCAATGTTACAACTCGATACTAGAACAAAAATATGACTCTATGTGAATGCCTCCGGCGATGTACCGGGATATGCGATGAATAAAGAGCGACATGTATGAAAGAATTATGAAAGTGGCTTTGCCACAAATACGATGTCAACTACATGATCATGCAAAGCAATATGACAATGATGGAGCGTGTCATAATAAACAGAACGGTGGAAAGTTGCATGGCAATATATCTCGGAATGGCTATGGAAATGCCATAATAGGTAGGTATGGTAGCTGTTTTGAGGAAGATATAAGGAGGCTTATGTGTGATAGAGCGTATCGTATCACGGGGTTTGGATGCACCGGCGAAGTTTGCACCAACTCTCGAGGTGAGAAAGGGCAATGCACGGTACCGTAGAGGCTAGCAAATTGCAGAAAGGTAAGAGTGCGTATAATCCATGGACTCACATTAGTCATAAAGAACTCATATACTTATTGCAAAAGTTTATTAGCCCTCGAAGCAAAGTACTACTACGCATGCCCCTAGAGGGATAGATTGGTAGGAAAAGACCATCGCTTGTCCCCGACCGCCACTCATAAGAAAAGCACTCAAAAGAACACCCCATGCTTCAAATTTGTCACACAACGTTTACCATACATGCATGCTACGGGACTTGCCAACTTTAACACAAGTATTTCTCAATTTCACAATTACCCAACTATCATGACTCTAACATTACCACCTTTATATCTCAAAACCATTATCAAGTATCAAATTTATCATAGTATTTAATGCACTCTGTATGAAAGTTTTTATCATGCCCATCTTGAATGTCTATCATATTAGGACTAATTTTATAGCCAAAGCAAATTACCATGTTGTTCTAAAAGACTCTCAAAATAATATAAGTGAAGCATGAGAGATCAATAATTTCTATAAAATAAAACAACCACCATGCTCTAAGAAGGTATAAGTGAAGCACTAGAGCAAATGGCAAACTACTCCAAAAGATATAAGTGCAGATCAATGAGTAGTTGAATAATTATGTAACTATGTGAAGACTCTCTAACATTTAAGAATTTCAGATCTTGGTATTTTATTCAAACAACAAGCAAAACAAAACAAAATAAAATGATTCTCCAAACAAAACACATATCATGTGGTGAATAAAAATATAGCCTCAAGTAAAGTTACCAATGAACGAAGATGAAAGAGGGGATGCCTTCCGGGGCATCCCCAAGCTTAGGCTCTTGGTTGTCCTTGAATATTACCTTGGGGTGCCTTGGGCATCCCCAAGCTTAGGCTCTTGCCACTCCTTATTCCATAGCCCATCGAATCTTTACCCCAGAACTTGAAAACTTCACAACACAAAACTCAACAGAAAACTCGTAAGCTCCGTTAGTATAAGAAAATAAATCACCACTTAGGTACTGTTGTGAACTCGTTCTAAATTCATATTGGTGTAATATCTAATGTATTCCAACTTCTCTATGGTTCATACCCTCCGATACTACTCATAGATTCATCAAAATAAGCAAACAACACATAGAAAACAGAATCTGTCAAAAACAGAACAGTCTGTAGTAATCTGTATCAATCGAATACTTCTGTAACTCCAAAAATTCTGAAATAAATTGGTGGACCTGAGGAATTTGTCTATTAATCTTATGCAAAATAATTAACCCAAAATCACTCTCCAGTAAAAAAATGGCAGCTAATCTCGTGAGCGCAAAAGTTTCTGTTTTTTACAGCAAGATCGCAAAGACTTCACCCAAGTCTTCCCAATGTTTCTACTTGGCACAAACACTAATTAAAACATAAAACCACATCTAAACAGAGGCTAGATTAATTATTTATTACTAAACAGGAGCAAAAGGCAAAGAACAAAAATAAAGTTGGGTTGCCTCCCAACAAGCGCTAATGTTCAACGCCCCTAGCTAGGCATGATGATTTCAATGATGCTCACATAAAAGATAAGAATTGAAACATAAAGAGAGCATCATGAAGAATATGACTAGCACATTTAAGCCTAACCCACTTCCTATGCATAGGGATTTTGTGAGCAAACAACTTATGGGAACAATAATCAACTAGCATAGGAAGGCAAAACAAGCATAGCTTCAAGATTTTCGACACATATAGAGGAAACTTGGTATTATTGCAATTCCTACAAGCATATGTTCCTCCCTCATAATAATTTTCAGTAGCATCATGAATGAATTCAGCAATATAACCATCACATAAAGCATTCTTTTCATGATCTACAAGCATAAAAAATTTACTACTCTCCACATAAGCAAAATTCTTCTCATTCGGAATAGTGGGAGTATCATAAGAAACTTGAATACTATAAATTGTTTCCATATTAAAGGAGTAATGTTCATAAGAAGGGTAATCATAATCATGACAAGTTTTATAAATATAATCATCACTACTTTTTATAGCATAAGTGTCGTCACAATAATTATCATAAGTAGCAACTTTGTTCTCATCATAATCGATTGAAACCTCTTCTAAGATAGTGGAATCATTACTAAATAAAGTCATGACCTCTCCAAATCCACTTTTATAATTATCACAATAATATTCAACACCCTCCAAAATAGTGGGATCATTACTTCCTAAAGTTGACACTCTTCCAAACCCACTTTCATCAATATAATCATCATAAGTAGGAGGCATGCTATCATCATAATAAATTTGCATATCAAAACTTGGGGAACTAAAAATATCATCTTCATTAAACATAGTATCCCCAAGCTTGGTACAAACATTAATTGCAGCAAATAAATTCTCAAACATGTCATTCTCATCAAACATAGCATCCCCAAGCTTGGGCCTTTTCATATCATAAGCATAATCACTCTCATCATTAATAGTATGGATAGCACCAATATTATAGCAACTATTATCATCACAATGAGTAGTAGGAGCAACATCATTTGAGAGGGATGCTTTTTTTTACCTTCGCTTCTCCGTCTTTTCTTTTTTTCTTCGCATCATGTGTTGGTTTAATCCCCTTTTTGGAAATCCTTATTAATGAGATTGATTGAATAGAAGGCTCCTCCTCGTTACCTGATTCATCATAAGAAATAATAGGAGGATATTGGGAAGTCTCTTACCTTTCATTCGTATTCTCTTCATCTTCTATTTGTTTTCTTCTCTTTATGTAATTGGCAATATAAGGATTTTCAATGCAATTCACCGCACAATACATATAAATTTCCTCTAGATCAAAATCAAGAGCTGTCTCAAGGGCAAATTCTGGAATATCCTTAGTTATATGTTTCATTTCTTCATAACCCACAAGAAAACTAAGTTCATTATGATGCGCAAGGGAAATCAAGTCATCACAATTTTTGGACATGATTCGATCATGAAACAATTTGCATTGGATATTTAAATGACCACATTCATTGCAAAGTTCACAAGGATGCCTAAGAAAATTTAAATTTTCAGCAATAACATCTAGCCTTTCTTGCAACCATTTAGTTTCTAAGTACTTATGCCTCTTGCAAAATCTATCTTCCCTATTTGGTGTGTACTTGCAAACTCTATGCACTCCACAAAAATTGACATGCTTATAAGAGACATTTTCATCATGACTAGTGCAATCATCATTAGTATCATGGATATTCAAAGAGTTCATACTAACAACATTGCAATCATGCCCATCATTCAAAGATTTAGTGCCAAACATTTTAACGCATTCTTCTTCTAACACTTTGGCACAATTATCGGAATCCTTATTTTCATGAAAGATATTAAAAAGATGAAGCATATGAAGCACCCTCAATTCCATTTTTTTGTAGTTTTCTTTTATAGACAAAACTAGTGATAAAACAAGAAACAAAAAGATTCGATTGCAAGATCTAAAGATATACCTTCAAGCACTAACCTCCCCGGCAACGGCGCCAGAAACTGCTTGATGTCTACTACACAACCTTCTTCTTGTAGACGTTGTTGGGCCTCCAAGTGCAGAGGTTTGTAGGACAGTAGCAAATTTCCCTCAAGTGGATGACCTAAGGATTATCAATCCGTGGGAGGCATAGGATGAAGATGGTCTCTCTCAAACAACCCTGCAACCAAATAACAAAGAGTCTCTAGTGTCCCCAACACACCCAATACAATGGTAAATTGTATAGGTGCACTAGTTCGGCAAAGAGATGGTGATACAAGTGCAATATGGATGGTAGATATAGGTTTTTGTAATCTGAAAATATAAAAATAGCAAGGTAGCAAGTGGTAAAAGTGAGCGTAAACGGTATTGCAATGCGTTGAAACAAGGCCTAGGGTTCATACTTTCACTAGTGCAAGTTCTCTCAACAATAATAACATAATTGGATCATATAACTATCCCTCAACATGCAACAAAGATTCACTCCAACTTCACTAATAGCAAAGAACAAACGAAGAGATTATGGTAGGGTACGAAACCACCTCAAAGTTATTCTTTCTGATCGATCTATTCAAGAGTTCGTACTAGAATAACACCTTAAGACACAAATCAACCAAAACCCTAATGTCACCTAGATACTCCAATGTCACCTCAAGTACCCGTGGGTATGATTATACGATATGCATCACACAATCTCAGATTCATCTATTCAAACAAACACAAAGTACTTCAAAGAGTGCCCCAAAGTTTCTACCGGAGAGTCAAGACGAAAACATGTGCCAACCCCTATGCATAGATTCCCAAGGTCACGGAACCCGCAAGTTGATCACCAAAACATACATCAAGTGGATCAATAGAATACCCCATTGTCACCACGGGTATCCCACGCAAGACATACATCAAGTGTTCTCAAATCTTTAAAGACTCAATCCGATAAGACAACTTCAAAGGGAAAACTCAATCCATTACAAGAGAGTAGAGGGGGAGAAACATCATAAGATCCAACTATAATAGCAAAGCTCACGATGCATCAAGATCGTACCACCTCAAGAACACGAAAGAGAGAGAGATCAAACACATAGCTACTGGTACATACCCTCAGCCCCGAGGGTGAACTACCCCCTCCTCGTCATGGAGAGCGCCGGAGATGATGAAGATGGCCACCGGTGAGGGATCCCCCCTCCAGCAGGGTGCCGGAACAGGGTCCCGATTGGTTTTTGGTGGCTATAGAGGCTTTCGGCGGCGGAACTCCCGATCTAGGTTATGTTTTGGAAGTTTGGGTATATATAAGAGGTGTTGGCGTCGGGAACAAGTCAGGGGGGTCTCCGAGGTGGCCATGAGGTAGGGGGGTGCGCCTAGGGGGGTAGGGCGCGCCCCCACCCTCGTGGTGGCCTCGGGACTCTTCTGGCCCATCTCCGATGCTCCATGGGCTTCTTCTGGTCCAAAAATAATCTCCGTGAAATTTCATGTCAATTGGACTCCGTTTGGTTTTCCTTTTCTGCAATACTCAAAAACAAGGAAAAAAATAGAAACTGGCACTGGGCTCTAGGTTAATAGGTTAGTCCCAAAAATCATATAAAATAGCACATAAATGCATATAAAACATCCTAGATGGATAATATAATAGCATGGAACAATCAAAAATTATAGATACGTTGGAGACGTATCAATAAACACCGCGGTAACATTTTTTACGAAGGGGAAAAGTTGTTGAAAAACATACACACGGTAACGTGGGTGTGAATATCATGATAATATACGAAGTGCAGATCTGATAACATGTGTATAAACACCTCGCTAACATTGACGAAAGAGGAAAAAGTGGTTGAAAAACATACCCTCGGTAACTTATGTGCAAATAGCATGGTAATATATCAACCGAAGACCTGATAACTTATGTAAAACACTACTGTACTTTTGACCTTGGGAGAAACAGTTGGAGGAAAAGATTACGCCGGTAACTTATGTGTAAATGGAATGGTAATACACAAACAGAAGACTCGACAATTTTTGCACAAACACCGCGGTAACTTTTGATCTAGGAGGAAAAATGTTGTTGAAAAAAATTACCCCGACAACTTATGTGTAAATAGCATGGTAATATACGAACCAAAAACTTGATAAGTATATGTAAACACCGCGGTAATTTTTGAATTATAAGATCTAGTATGTGGAAACTTCATGTTTTTGTCACTCGCTTTTTGTATGCCACCAGGCTTCCTCTCAAAATCATACTCCTAATAACCTACGCTCAAAACATGATGATAACTTTCACCCGGGAAGGGGAGTTGTTCAAACATACCCCCCCCCCCCCCCCCCAGTTAAACTTTGTGCAAAGTTACCATGGTACACATGTTATTGTTATTGTGCTTCTGACGCTATAGTTATCGACCTTCGCATGATATATTTACCAGCTTTATCATGTCAATTTTTTTGTTACCAAGGTGTTAATATTAAAGAAATCATGATGCACATGCCATAGTTATCATGCTACTCATGCCAAAGTTATCAAGGCTAAAATTAACCTTTTCGTGTACATGGTAGAAAGAAGAAGGATTCAAGTTCCGTTGTTTATGTATTGTGGATAACAAGTTAGGATGGTTGGGTTGGTTATTGGGTGTAGTGACTAATTAGTAAACCTGGGTTCAAGTCTCCTTGTAAGCGCTTTATTTCTTTTTCTTTTCCACCTACACTAACCGGCATAAAACCAGGAAAGATAAGAAAACCGATCTGAAAAAAATCAGGAGAAAAAATTTGGTGAAAGCATTCACAACTCGGTCAAAGGGGAGTGATCGAGCCAACTGGCCTCAACGCTTGATCGAGCGGGCTACCGACCGAAGGAGAGCGATCGAGCAGGCAGGTTGCCTAATGGTCGTGCGGTCCTAACGGGCACACATGTGCCAGTTATCACTGTCCTTATAATTAATCTGGACGAAA
Organism: Aegilops tauschii subsp. strangulata; assembly: GCF_002575655.3. Classification (NCBI taxonomy): domain Eukaryota; kingdom Viridiplantae; phylum Streptophyta; class Magnoliopsida; order Poales; family Poaceae; genus Aegilops; species Aegilops tauschii. The sequence goes on along the minus strand of NC_053036.3, from coordinate 628,082,868 downwards.
TTTCTTACTCGTGCAACTAGCTGTTCTCCCCATTAAATTGTTCTATCTACTATCTGTCCATCCAAACTACTATTGCTCGGTGCCTTCATTCAATAGATAAAGATCTCAGCCGCGCAAACCCTAAATCCAAAATTGAGGAATTGGGGAATGCATGAATGGCACCTCAAATCAGGCCGACGCTTCGGAGGTGCTTTAGCAGGCTTGTCCTCAACCGGATCCTTCTCGCCGTCGTCGTCCTCTTTGGGTGTGTCTACCATGTATACATCATATGTGGTAGTAGCCGTCCAGCATCCGGTGAACGGTGGGTTTTAGCCTTGCTCATCTACATCATCGTCGTCCATACCGTCGATGTCTTCGGAGGCGTAGTCGAGCATGTCGATTAAATCCTCGACAGTGGCTACGAAGTGGGTGGTGGGTGGGATGTAAAATTCCCCGCTTCAGCCCCTAGTATGGGCTGGGTGTAGTTCGGCAATGATTCCTCTGCAATAGCGAGGGATCGCATTAGGTCCAGAACCTCGCTTAAAGGCGAGGGTTGGACGGGGAGGCAAGAGTCTTTGGGGCTAAGTGAGGCGAAGACCTCCTGGTCGCGCTTGCCTGCCGCAGCCCTCGGGAGTCTGAGATTAGGACCCGGACACGATTCGGCCATTCAGTGACGGGTGGAATCCGGCCAGGCTCCGGGCTTGCCGATGACACGGTCCTATCCGGATCTGCGGCAGTGAGCTCCGCAGTTGTAGAGAGTCCGGTGGATTCTAAGCTCCCATCCCCGGACCTAGTAGTTTGCTCCGGATCTAAGGCCAGAGCGGCGGTCGGCGTCGCGAACCCCTCGAAGATCAAGTCTCCTCGGAAATCAGCGACGTAGTTCAGATTTCCAAAACTGATTTGATGACCAGGGGCATAGCGGTCGATTTGCTCCAGGTGGCCAGTCGAGTTGGCACGCAGTGCGAAGCCGCCGAATACAAAAATTTGTCCGGGGAGAAAAGCCTCCTTCAAGGCGGCATTGTTGTAGACGATCGATGGAGCCATCGAGCCTTCTGACGACGACACAGTGGAACTCTCAATGAAAGCACCAATGTCGGTGTCAAAACTGGCAGATCTCGGGTAGGGGGTCCTGAACTGTGCGTCTAAGGATCGAAGGTAACATGAGGTAGGGGACACAATGTTTACCCAGGTTCGGGCCCTCTTAATGGAGGTAATACGCTACTTCCTGCTTGATTGACTTTGATGAGTATAGGGGTTACAAGAGTTGATCTACCTCGAGATCGTAATGGCTAAACCCTAGATGTCTAGCTGTATGATTATGATTGCCTCTACGGACTAAACCCTCCGGTTTATATAGACACCGGAGGGCCTAGGGTTGAAACAAGGCCTAGGGTTCATAGTTTCACTAGTGCAACTTCTCTCAACAATAATAACATAATTGGATCATATAACTATCCCTCAACATGCAACAAAGATTCACTCCAAAGTCACTAATAGCGAAGAACAAACAAAGAGATTATGGTAGGGTACGAAACCACCTCAAAGTTATTCTTTCTGATCGATCTATTCAAGAGTTCGTACTAGAATAACACCTTAAGACACAAATCAACCAAAACCCTAATGTCACCTAGATACTCCAATGTCACCTCAAGTACCCGTGGGTATGATTATACGATATGCATCACACAATCTCAGATTCATCTATTCAAACCAACACAAAGTACTTCAAAGAGTGCCCCAAAGTTTCTACCGGAGAGTCAAGACGAAAACGTGTGCCAACCCCTATGTATAGATTCCCAAGGTCACGGAACCCGCAAGTTGATCACCAAAACATACATCAAGTGGATCAATAGAATACCCCATTGTCACCACGGGTATCCCACGCAAGACATACATCAAGTGTTCTCAAATCCTTAAAGACTCAATCCGGTAAGACAACTTCAAAGGGAAAACTCAATCCATTACAAGAGAGTAGAGGGGGAGAAACATCATAAGATCCAACTATAATAGCAACGCTCGCGATACATCAAGATCGTACCACCTCAAGAACACGAGAGAGAGAGAGAGATCAAACACATAGCTACTGGTAAATACCCTCAGCCTCGAGGGTGAACTACCCCCTCCTCGTCATGGAGAGCGCCGGAGATGATGAAGATGGCCACCGGTGAGGGATCCCCCCTCCAGCAGGGTGCCGGAACAGGGTCCCGATTAGTGTTTGGTGGCTATAGAGGCTTTCGGCGGCGGAACTCCCGATATAGGTTATGTTTTGGAAGTTTGGGTATATATAAGAGGTGTTGGCGTCGGGAACAAGTCAGGGGGGTCTCCGAGGCGGCCATGAGGTAGGGGGGTGCGCCTAGGGGGTAGGGCGTGCCCCCACCCTCGTGGTGGCCTCGGGACTCTTCTAGCCCATCTCCGATGCTCCATGGGCTTCTTCTGGTCCAAAAATAATCTCCGTGAAATTTCATGTCAATTGGACTCCGTTTGGTTTTCCTTTTCTGCAATACTCAAAAACAAGGAAAAAAATAGAAACTGGCACTGGGCTCTAGGTTAATAGGTTAGTCCCAAAAATCATATAAAATAGCACATAAATGCATATAAAACATCCTAGATGGATAATATAATAGCATGGAACAATCAAAAATTATAGATACGTTGGAGACGTATCAATAAACACCGCGGTAACATTTTTTACGAAGGGGAAAAGTTGTTGAAAAACATACACACGGTAACGTGGGTGTGAATATCATGATAATATACGAAGTGCAGATCTGATAACATGTGTATAAACACCTCGCTAACATTGACGAAAGAGGAAAAAGTGGTTGAAAAACATACCCTTGGTAACTTATGTGCAAATAGCATGGTAATATATCAACCGAAGACCTGATAACTTATGTAAAAGCACTACTGTACTTTTGACCTTGGGAGAAACAGTTGGAGGAAAAGATTACGCCGGTAACTTATGTGTAAATGGAATGGTAATACACAAACAGAAGACTCGACAATTTTTGCACAAACACCGCGGTAACTTTTGATCTAGGAGGAAAAATGTTGTTGAAAAAAATTACCCCGACAACTTATGTGTAAATAGCATGGTAATATACGAACCAAAAACTTGATAAGTATATGTAAACACCGCGGTAATTTTTGAATTATAGGATCTAGTATGTGGAAACTTCATGTTTTTGTCACTCGCTTTTTGTATGCCACCAGGCTTCCTCTCAAAATCGTACTCCTAATAACCTACGCTCAAAACATGATGATAACTTTCACCCGGGAAGGGGAGTTGTTCAAACATACCCCCCCCCCCCCGTTAAACTTTGTGCAAAGTTACCATGGTACACATGTTATTGTTATTGTGCTTCTGACGCTATAGTTATCGACCTTCGCATGATATATTTACCAGCTTTATCATGTCAATTTTTTTGTTACCAAGGTGTTAATATTAAAGAAATCATGATGCACATGCCATAGTTATCATGCTGCTCATGCCAAAGTTATCAAGGCTAAAATTAACCTTTTCGTGTACATGGTAGAAAGAAGAAGGATTCAAGTTCCGTTGTTTATGTATTGTGGATAACAAGTTAGGATGGTTGGGTTGGTTATTGGGTGTAGTGACTAATTAGTAAACCTGGGTCCAAGTCTCCTTGTAAGCGCTTTATTTCTTTTTCTTTTCCACCTACACTAACCGGCATAAAACCAGGAAAGATAAGAAAACCGATCTGAAAAAAATCAGGAGAAAAAAATTTGGTGAAAGCATTCACAACTCGGTCAAAGGGGAGTGATCGAGCCAACTGGCCTCAACGCTTGATCGAGCGGGCTACCGACCGAAGGAGAGCGATCGAGCAGGCAGGTTGCCTAATGGTCGTGCGGTCCTAACGGGCACACATGTGCCAGTTATCACTGTCCTTATAATTAATCTGGACGAAATTTCTTACTCGTGCAACTAGCTGTTCTCCCCATTAAATTGTTCTATCTACTATCTGTCCATCCAAACTACTATTGCTCGGTGCCTTCATTCAATAGATAAAGATCTCAGCCGCCGCAAACCCTAAATCCAAAATTGAGGAATTGGGGAATGCATGAATGGCACCTCAAATCAGGCCGACGCTTCGGAGGTGCTTTAGCAGGCTTGTCCTCAACCGGATCCTTCTCACCGTCGTCGTCCTCTTTGGGTGTGTCTACCATGTATACATCATATGTGGTAGTAGCCGTCCAGCGTCCGGTGAACGGTGGGTTTTAGCCTTGCTCATCTACATCATCGTCGTCCATACCGTCGATGTCTTCGGAGGCGTAGTCGAGCATATCGATTAAATCCTCGACAGTGGCTACGAAGTGGGTGGTGGGTGGGATGTAAAATTCCCCGCTTCAGCCCCTAGTATGGGCTGGGTGTAGTTCGGCAATGATTCCTCTGCAATAGCGAGGGATCGCATTAGGTCCAGAACCTCGCTTAAAGGCGAGGGTTGGACGGGGAGGCAAGAGTCTTTGGGGCTAAGTGAGGCGAAGACCTTCTGGTCGCGCTTGCCTGCCGCAGCCCTCGGGAGTCTGAGATTAGGACCCAGACACGATTCGGCCCTTCAGTGACGGGTGGAATCCGGCCAGGCTCCGGGCTTGCCGATGACACGGTCCTATCCGGATCTGCGGCAGTGAGCTCCGCAGTTGTAGAGAGTCCGGTGGATTCTAAGCTCCCATCCCCGGACCTAGTAGTTTGCTCCGGATCTAAGGCCAGAGCGGCGGTCGGCGTCGCGAACCCCTCGAAGATCAAGTCTCCTCGGAAATCAGCGACGTAGTTCAGATTTCCAAAACTGATTTGATGACCAGGGGCATAGCGGTCGATTTGCTCCAGGTGGCCAGTCGAGTTGGCACGCAGTGCGAAGCCGCCGAATAAAAAAATTTGGCCGGGGAGAAAAGCCTCCTTCAAGGCGGCATTGTTGTAGACGATCGATGGAGCCATCGAGCCTTCTGACGACGACACAGTGGAACTCTCAATGAAAGCACCAATGTCGGTGTCAAAACTGGAGATCTCGGGTAGGGGGTCCTGAACTGTGCGTCTAAGGATCGAAGGTAACATGAGGTAGGGGACACAATGTTTACCCAGGTTCGGGCCCTCTTAATGGAGGTAATACGCTACTTCCTGCTTGATTGACTTTGATGAGTATAGGGGTTACAAGAGTTGATCTACCTCGAGATCGTAATGGCTAAACCCAAGATGTCTAGCCGTATGATTATGATTGCCTCTACGGACTAAACCCTCCGGTTTATATAGACACCGGAGGGCCTAGGGTTGAAACAAGGCCTAGGGTTCATAGTTTCACTAGTGCAACTTCTCTCAACAATAATAACATAATTGGATCATATAACTATCCCTCAACATGCAACAAAGATTCACTCCAAAGTCACTAATAGCGAAGAACAAACAAAGAGATTATGGTAGGGTACTAAACCACCTCAAAGTTATTTTTTCTGATCGATCTATTCAAGAGTTTGTACTAGAATAACACCTTAAGACACAAATCAACCAAAACCCTAATGTCACCTAGATACTCGAATGTCACCTCAAGTACCCGTGGGTATGATTATACGATATGCATCACACAATCTCAGATTCATCTATTCAAACCAACACAAAGTACTTCAAAGAGTGCCCCAAAGTTTCTACTGGAGAGTCAAGACGAAAACGTGTGCCAACCCCTATGTATAGATTCCCAAGGTCACGGAACCCGCAAGTTGATCACCAAAACATACATCAAGTGGATCAATAGAATACCCCATTGTCACCACGGGTATCCCACGCAAGACATACATCAAGTGTTCTCAAATCCTTAAAGACTCAATCCGGTAAGACAACTTCAAAGGGAAAACTCAATCCATTACAAGAGAGTAGAGGGGGAGAAACATCATAAGATCCAGCTATAATAGTAACGCTCGCGATACATCAAGATCGTACCACCTCAAGAACACGAGAGAGAGAGAGAGAGAGATCAAACACATAGCTACTGGTACATACCCTCAGCCCCGAGGGTGAACTACCCCCTCCTCGTCATGGAGAGCGCCGGAGATGATGAAGATGGCCACCGGTGAGGGATCCCCCCTCCAGTAGGGTGCCGGAACAGGGTCCCGATTAGTTTTTGGTGGCTATAGAGGCTTTCGGCGGCGGAACTCCCGATCTAGGTTATGTTTTGGAAGTTTGGGTATATATAAGAGGTGTTGGCGTCGGGAACAAGTCAGGGGGGGTCTCCGAGGCGGCCATGAGGTAGGGGGGTGCGCCTAGGGGGGTAGGGCGCGCCCCCACCCTCGTGGTGGCCTCGGGACTCTTCTAGCCCATCTCCGATGCTCCATGGGCTTCTTCTGGTCCAAAAATAATCTCCGTGAAATTTCATGTCAATTGGACTCCGTTTGGTTTTCCTTTTCTGCAATACTCAAAAACAAGGAAAAAAATAGAAACTGGCACTGGGCTCTAGGTTAATATGTTAGTCCCAAAAATCATATAAAATAGCACATATATGCATATAAAACATCCTAGATGGATAATATAATAGCATGGAACAATCAAAAATTATAGATACGTTGGAGACGTATCAATAAACACCGCTGTAACATTTTTTACGAAGGGGAAAAGTTGTTGAAAAACATACACACGGTAACGTGGGTGTGAATATCATGATAATATACGAAGTGCAGATCTGATAACATGTGTATAAACACCTCGCTAACATTGACGAAAGAGGAAAAAGTGGTTGAAAAACATACCCTCGGTAACTTATGTGCAAATAGCATGGTAATATATCAACCGAAGACCTGATAACTTAAGTAAAAACACTACTGTACTTTTGACCTTGGGAGAAACAGTTGGAGGAAAAGATTACGCCGGTAACTTATGTGTAAATGGAATGGTAATACACAAACAGAAGACTCGACAATTTTTGCACAAACACCGCGGTAACTTTTGATCTAGGAGGAAAAAAGTTGTTGAAAAAAATTACCCCGACAACTTATGTGTAAATAGCATGGTAATATACGAACCAAAAACTTGATAAGTATATGTAAACACCGCGGTAATTTTTGAATTATAGGATCTAGTATGTGGAAACTTCATGTTTTTGTCACTCGCTTTTTGTATGCCACCAGGCTTCCTCTCAAAATCGTACTCCTAATAACCTACGCTCAAAACATGATGATAACTTTCACCCGGGAAGGGGAGTTGTTCAAACATACCCCCCCCCCCCCCCCGCGTTAAACTTTGTGCAAAGTTACCATGGTACACATGTTATTGTTATTGTGCTTCTGACGCTATAGTTATCGACCTTCGCATGATATATTTACCAGCTTTATCATGTCAATTTTTTTGTTACCAAGGTGTTAATATTAAAGAAATCATGATGCACATGCCATAGTTATCATGCTGCTCATGCCAAAGTTATCAAGGCTAAAATTAACCTTTTCGTGTACATGGTAGAAAAAAGAAGGATTCAAGTTCCGTTGTTTATGTATTGTGGATAACAAGTTAGGATGGTTGGGTTGGTTATTGGGTGTAGTGACTAATTAGTAAACCTGGGTTCAAGTCTCCTTGTAAGCGCTTTATTTCTTTTTCTTTTCCACCTACACTAACCGGCATAAAACCAGGAAAGATAAGAAAACCGATCTGAAAAAAAATCAGGAGAAAAAAATTTGGTGAAAGCATTCACAACTCGGTCAAAGGGGAGTGATCGAGCCAACTGGCCTCAACGCTTGATCGAGCGGGCTACCGACCGAAGGAGAGCGATTGAGCAGGCAGGTTGCCTAATGGTCGTGCGGTCCTAATGGGCACACATGTGCCAGTTATCACTGTCCTTATAATTAATCTGGACGAAATTTCTTACTCGTGCAACTAGCTGTTCTCCCCATTAAATTGTTCTATCTACTATCTGTCCATCCAAACTACTTATTGCTCGGTGCCTTCATTCAATAGATAAAGATCTCAGCCGCCGCAAACCCTAAATCCAAAATTGAGGAATTGGGGAATGCATGAATGGCACCTCAAATCAGGCCGACGCTTCGGAGGTGCTTTAGCAGGCTTGTCCTCAACCGGATCCTTCTTGCCGTCGTCGTCCTCTTTGGGTGTGTCTACCATGTATACATCATATGTGGTAGTAGCCGTCCAGCGTCCGGTGAACAGTGGGTTTTAGCCTTGCTCATCTACAGCATCGTCGTCCATACCGTCGATGTCTTCGGAGGCATAGTCGAGCATGTCGATTAAATCCTCGACAGTGGCTACGAAGTGGGTGGTGGGTGGGATGTAAAATTCCCCGCTTCAGCCCCTAGTATGGGCTGGGTGTAGTTCGGCAATGATTCCTCTGCAATAGCGAGGGATCGCATTAGGTCCAGAACCTCGCTTAAAGGCGAGGGTTGGACGGGGAGGCAAGAGTCTTTGGGGCTAAGTGAGGCGAAGACCTCCTGGTCGCGCTTGCCTGCCGCAGCCCTCGGGAGTCTGAGATTAGGACCCGGACATGATTCGGCCCTTCAGTGACGGGTGGAATCCGGCCAGGCTCCGGGCTTGCCGATGACACGGTCCTATCCGGATCTGCGGCAGTGAGCTCCGCAGTTGTAGAGAGTCCGGTGGATTCTAAGCTCCCATCCTCGGACCTAGTAGTTTGCTCCGGATCTAAGGCCAGAGCGGCGGTCGGCGTCGCGAACCCCTCGAAGATCAAGTCTCCTCGGAAATCAACGACGTAGTTCAGATTTCCAAAACTGATTTGATGACCAGGGGCATAGCGGTCGATTTGCTCCAGGTGGCCAGTCGAGTTGGCACGCAGTGCGAAGCCGCCGAATACAAAAATTTGGCCGGGGAGAAAAGCCTCCTTCAAGGCGGCATTGTTGTAGATGATCGATGGAGCCATCGAGCCTTCTGACGACGACACAGTGGAACTCTCAATGAAAGCACCAATGTCGGTGTCAAAACTGGCAGATCTCGGGTAGGGGGTCCTGAACTGTGCGTCTAAGGATCGAAGGTAACATGAGGTAGGGGACACAATGTTTACCCAGGTTCGGGCCCTCTTAATGGAGGTAATACGCTACTTCCTGCTTGATTGACTTTGATGAGTATAGGGGTTACAAGAGTTGATCTACCTCGAGATCGTAATGGCTAAACCCAAGATGTCTAGTTGTATGATTATGATTGCCTCTATGGACTAAACCCTCCGGTTTATATAGACACCGGAGGGCCTAGGGTTGTATAGAGTCGGTTTATAGAGAAAGGAATCTTCATATCCAAACACCAAGCTTGCCTTCCACGTCAAGGAGAGTCCCATCCGGACTCGGGGGATGCCTTTTATCATGTATCTTCACGACCCACCAGTCCGGCCCACGCCACATAGCCCGAACGCCCGAGTACCCCATAATCCAGGACTCCCTCAATGGGCAGCCGGATAATGAAGATCATCATGTGTCCAACGCGAATGAGATAATGTCAGATGTTGATGGAAGTAGGAAGAGGGTCTCTGTACTGTCAATAACCGATCCTAACAAGCCAGCTTTTCCAGGACCTGCAGCAAGTATGGCACTTACACTCCCCAGATCATCAACTCCAGTTAGTCCTCCCCCAAGGATCCTAAGAAGGCAAGGATGGGTGATAAAAATCTGCTTCGGAAGAATCAAGCAATGGACAAGAACAATGCACAACATCGGCGACCTCCCGTGCGGATGATCGCCGGGCGCGATGAATCTCATATGTTGGAACTGCCACGGCGCGGGCAAAGCCACGACAGTTCGAGAGCTTTGTGATATTGCGAGGCAATTTGTCCCGGGCCGTGCTCTGCATTGTTGAGACGCAAATACCAAAAGCACATGTCGAGAGTTTGGCTGAAATATTAGGATTTGATCATTCTTATGTTGTAAGTAGCTCAGGCCGCAGTGGTGGGCTAGGTTTGTTTTGGAACAATGGAATAAATATTGATGTGTTTGGTTATTCGGAGTATCATATTGATGCCACCGTTACATCTCTGGGATATGATGATTGGAGACTAACTTGCGTCTATGGTGAAGCCCAAGTCAGTGAGTGCTACCGAACTTGGTATCTCCTAAAATCCCTAGTGTCTGCTAGTACCCTGCCTTGGCTGTGCGTAGGAGATTACAATGAAGTTCTTCATCAACACGAGCATGTGGGAGCAGGCCAAAGAAGATCACAGATAGCTGGGTTCAGAGATGCCATCGACGTGTGCTCACTCGTGGACTTAGGGTACCAGAGCCTCCCATGGACATTCGAGAAGAAGACGGCGGGGGAGGTTACTGTCGAGTCCGCCTTGACAGAGCATTAGCTAGCAATGAGTGGAACGCCTTGTTCCCTCATGCCAGTCTTTTCCATGAGTCCAGTGCAACTTCAGAGCACGGACCGATCCGCCTCCAGTTGGAAATGCCTAGCGCAATGCATGCAACAAAGAAGTTGTTCTGTTATGAGATGTACTGGGAGGAGATGGTGACAAGAAAAAATACAGGCTGGACAAATGGAGAGTGGTTTGTAGGCCGAAAGACAAGGTGGCCTCGAAATTCATGACCTAGATGTCAAGAATGAGGCACTGCTCAGTAAATGGTTGTCCAAACTTCTTACTGAGGATGGTGTTTGGCAAACCATGCTGTGCAACAAGTATCCAGGCCAAAAGGCGGTGTCTCGGACATATTGAAAACCTGGTGACTCGCACTTTTGGGCTGGCCTAATGGCGGCAAAGAAGCATATCTTTCTCTTTGAGTCTTTCACGATAAAGGACGGGTCGGAGATTCGTTTCTGGGAAGACACTCTATAGGAGCTCCCGTCTCGCTTATAGCAAGACATAGTGTGTTCTCGCGTCAGGTGCTTCATAAATGGCCGACCGAGGTGCGGGAGGCCGTGGCCTTTTTTTCCATTTTTTTGTTATTTTTTCTTTCTTTATTAACTTTCTTTAATACTTCCAAATATTCTAAATAGTATATTCCAAAAAATAGTTTACGTAAAACATTTGAACAAAATGTTGTCTAAGCATTTGAAAAATGTTAAATGTGTATAAAGATTTTTTTCTCGTGTATATACAATATGTGTGAAAAAAGTTGATAATATATTTAGAAAATGTTAATCAAGCATTTCAAAAACTGTTAAACAAGTATTCGAGAAATGTAATCAAGCACTTGGAAAATATTAAATGTGCATAGAAAAATTGTTTACCAGGTAATATAAAAATGATAAACTGTGTATAGGAAAAATATGTTAACCATGTATTTAAGAATTGCTAATGATGTATTCGATAAATGCTACTAAAGCATTTGAAAAAGGTAAAATGTGTATAGAAAAATTGTTGACCATGTATTAAAAAATATTAACCAAGCATTTGATGATATATACAAAAAATATGTAATCTGTGTGAAAAAATTTGATCATGTATTTACAAAATGTTAATCAAGCATTTGACAAATTGACAAAAATGTATTTGAAAAATGGTAATCAAAATTTAATAATTTTAAATGCGTCTAGAATTTTTTTGACCATGTATTAAAAATATGAATGCTGCCTTTGAATTCTTTTAATCAAGCATTTCAAAATGTGTACAGAAAAAATGATCACCATGTATTCAAAAAATGTTAATCTTGTATATGAAAAATGTTCATGAAACAATTGGAAAATGTTGAAAATATTTATAGAAAAAGCTGTTGACAATGCACTAAAAATATGTTAAAATTATATTTAAACAATTTTGAATGTGTATTAGAAAAATTTTCTTGAAGTATACGGAGGTTGTAGAATGAAAAACAAAAGAAAAAAATGAAAACTGAGAAAGAAACAAAAGAAATCAAAGTAAAAGTAAAACGAAAAACCCCGAAGAAACGAGTGCAAAAAGAATGGAAAACAGTGAAAACTGATAAAGAAACAAAGAAATAAAAAAACCCTTCAATAACCAAGAAAGAAACAAAAACCGAAGGAAAATGAGAAAGAAAATAAAAACCTATGAAAACCATGAAAGAAACGAAAGAGAAACCAAAGAAAGACGAAAGAAAAGCACAAAACCGAAGTATAACAATGAAAAAAACGAAAACCAAAGAAAGCCGGAGAAGAAATAAGAAAACTTAACAAAAAAGGAAACAAAGAAAGAAAAAAAGATGAAAAAACCTAAAGGAACACATCCGTGAAGAACCTACGAACCAACGAAATGAATAAAACCAATTGGGCCGGTCCATATGGGTGTTGTGCAGGAAAGCTTTAGCGAGACGGATGCATGTCGCTATAAGAGAGACATATCATTTGTGCATTTGCATCCCCTAAAAAAGAGTTATGGATTCACGCAAAATGGCCAAAGCATACTAACCGGGCTGATTCCACGCCGTTATGCCGAGTCAAGGCCCAAGCATACCAGTACATCCAGAAGGCCCATGCCAATGGACAACATTCCCTCCCCTTTCTTTTCCATCTTTGGATATAATTGTCGCATACTAACCTCTGAAACCCCATGCATTTTTAGGTGTTCTAGCGCAAGCGAGATGCCATGGCAACATAGTGCAGTATACAATTACAATATACCAGCACAATAGGTTGCGAGTGAGAGCCGCCCAAAACCACCCGGAGCATTGCGAGGAAGTGCTTGCAGGAATGAGGAATCAAATCACGTCCCCAAGTCAACATGGGCGATTCATTGATTCATTGATGCAATGGCATGTTTTTTGTAAATAAGAAGAAAAATAATATAGTCTAGGATCGGAATATAATCACTACGGGTCAATCGAGCTAACCTAGCTAGTAAGTAGTAACTAACGTCCATTTGGCCCTTATATGCCCTAAAAATTGTTATGGAACTTCAATCTACCATACAAGATTAAGATCTTGTACTGATTGGTGCTTCACAGGAGAATTTGGTCCAGAGATATTTAGCTTCATATCGCATGGGTTGGGGGATAAGAAATATCTTCTCCGTGTCCAATTGCACGTTTGTATGGGTTCAATGTGCACTGAATTCCCTTTGTGTACCTGATTTTATCACATTTATTTGATGATTGACTCTTTTTACAAGAAACTTCCCTTCAAATGAAAGTAAGATGTGTGTGAGTATAGCAGCCACTATTTAGGTAATCTAGAAAGCAAGAAACAATGCTTGATTTCACTGATGATGCCCTAATGACCCTGATCTCAATGCAATTGTTGACAAATTGTTTCCACATAACTCATTCTACCACTGCATCATTTTTATGTTATATTTAACCGCTTATCTCTTGATATTAATATGTATTCTCTTTAATAAAACACATTTAATTGCTTAAAATCTACAAAAGTTTAGTCACAAAGACCCATGGGTTGTGTTCTATTTACATGTGGTTATGGAAATTCTATGGCTGTGAGATGTATAATTAATGTAGTGTAGATGTTGTGGTATATTTAAGTAAAACTAGCACGATGCCCGTGTGTTGCCACGAAGCCATTGGCTTAGGAGGTGGTCAAATAACGTTAGTGTCCTTGTGTCCGTTGCACAATATATGATTAGTAAAGATAGCAAAAATACAGTGAGGGGCATGCAATGCCAGAGAATTTTAAATGACCATAGTAGTTGGGAAGAGAAACAAAAACCAAGATCGATTTTGAGTTGAAGTCACAATTTTGTGTTTGTTATTTATGCCTTCTGCAAAAAAGTTGGTCTCACATGAAAGTAGTGTATTTATTTATTTAATGATAGACCCACATGTGAGTAAAGTATATTTGTTTATATCTCTTTTGGAAAATTGCTAGTTCCACATGCGGGGATGCTCGTATTTGTTTATTTGGGAAGATTATTTGACCCACATGTGAACTCATCACCAACTCCAATCTTTATAAGTAGGAAAGATTACGGAGATGCGACTCATCGTTTACTTTTCATGGTTTATCATTGGACTTGTTCTAGACACTCGGTATTGTCAATGTCTCAGTAAAATTGGTGACAGCTTCTCATACCAATAAATCGAGCTACCCTACCTAAAATTTCCAATTTCACGCAAAATTATATCTTTCTTCAAGCGTTTACATACGTGTTTGCAATTGCAGCCACACCAATTTGTGGAAAGTGACATGCTGACATGATTACATAGGCAGCCACTGCACACACACTTGCAACAATTTTGCTATGTTCAGCTAGGTAGCAGGACACGTATGCTGCAGCTCTTAGGGCGTGTTTGGTTCCAGTTTGGAACAGTAGTCGCATTGCATACCCTTCCCAACCCAGCCTGATTGAGAAAAAACAGACCCTAATACGCCATACGCAACTTGTTTGGTTGCCTGCATTCCTAGTCCCTGCATTAGGTAATACCCAAGTGCACTTTGTTTGGTTAGCTGCATTGGCCCTAGCGGCACATGAACACGGTGTTTGGTTGCATACGGTGTACATGTTGTGCTTACCTTGTACCCTAGTTGGTGAGCTTACCCACAATGATCACAGCTAGCACATCAACGCCACAACACAGCAATGGTGACGAACTGGGCGAAGATGATGAAGTTCTTCAGCTTCAGGCCGAACTGACGATCCACCTTAGCAGCTTCCACTTTGACAGCTCCAACCTTGGCACTATCGACACTGCTGCCTCCGTGCTTTCGCACCCAGGCGGAGTAAGCTTGTTCTGCTGCCTGCCTAGTCTTGAACCCTCTATAGTTGATGTTGCTATACGATGCCACTTGTGCATTGGCTTCTTCCCATGAACTATAAACCCCTGAAACCTCACCGATGAACACGGCATACCACTTGCCCTAGCAATGCACAAGAGAAAGAGTTGAAGCAGCAAATCAATGGAGCACAAGTAGCAAGCAAAGTAGCACACAAACAACAATGGAGCAGAAGAGAAGTAAAGCATGCATGATCATACGGCATAGCAAGTTCAACCTAGCACTACCTTGGTGTTAACCTACCACCACATCCAAAAGAGGGTGTCGTCCTACCACCGCAAGTTCACCATCAGCGTGAGGGGTTAGTGTTCACCATCAGAACTATGGAGCAAGTGTTCTCATCCCATGAGGCGCCGCTAAGGTCTCTCAGCTTGGACACTTGGATCCATTGACTTCTCCACTTCCTCAGGTGGTTGTACACCTGGGTGGCAGACACCTCTTGCCCACAGAACTCGAACACCTACTTCGCAACGGTGTTCAAGTGCACCTCCTTGAAGCCCTTGTCAGTCCTAACCCACTAGAGATGAGCTCACACATCTTGTTCAGCACGAACGTGGACATGAACGGCTGCCACTCCATGTTGTTGGACCTACCATCCTTCTTTGCCTTTGCTGCTGCTAGCTTGACTGCAGCGGCAGCAGCAGCAGCAGCAGGAGTTGGCTCAACGAGCACTACTGGCACATAGAGGGAATCAGACTCGAACACCTCTGAATCAGGTGCCATCTCGGACATAGGCTGCGAGTCCTCGACAAACGATGGAGCAAACTGGCTGTCGGACACGACAATGGCCTGACTAAGATCTTGCGTCTGCGTGGTCATGTCCTACAATCGTAGCATGCATTGACAGTGAGCATAGCACACAACATACCGGACAATCCATGAAAGCAGAAGCATACATGTACATGGTTCATCACTATCATAGCAAGCACATGCTTCATCACTATCATACTAAGCATACCAGACAATCTATAAGCAGAAACATACATCTACAACAAACAACATGCTACAAATGGACCACCAATAGCTACAAATCACAGATCTAAGCATGATTCAACACAAGCACAAGGTTCAACTTCAAACTCTACTACTAATCTAGCCTACCACATCTTGAACATCTAGCCCTACCACAAATTGCAACCGCAGCATAGCAACCAACCATATCAGCTCACAGATCAGACCACTAATCAACCATGCATCTAGATCAAACCCTAGCTGCAGCTCAGATCTAGCTAGAAGGAACAGAGAGAAAGGGGGATTGAACTCACAGAGGCCATGGCTGCAACTTGAGGACGAGGGGGACGGTGGTGGAAGATGAACGCCGGCCGGTGAAGGAGCTCCGGCGCCGCGGACCGCCGGCCGATGAAGGTGCGCCGCTTACCTGCTCGTCGGTGCCGATGCGCGTCGGCGGGAAAGTGCGAACGGAGGAAGAATGGTGGCGGGAGTTGGGGCGGTGAGGGAGGGGCTAAATAGGGGGTGGAGCGGTGGGAGGTGAGCCGAAATCCTCCCGCCGATTTTTCGGCGACGTGGGCGAGCTCGCGCCATCTCCCCTGCTCGCATGAGGGGAGAAGCGCGTCGCCCTCCCCTGCCTCGCCCGAGCCAGGCTCGCGAGCTACTGTCGAATCGTGCGTTTTCCCTGGGCCTGACCTGGACGTGCTTTAAGTTTCGTGCGATGCGGGCCGCACAGTGAATGCAGGAAACCAAACGGGCCAAATTCTTCATGCTCGGGCCAACCTGGGTCTAATGCGGGCAATCAAACACGGCCTTAAAGTCATATCTACGTCCTTGTGAGCTGTTCATGCAATTGATTTCCAGTTTGTGGAAAATTCGTAGAAGCTGTGGAGAGAAGAAAAGTCTACCATCACCGAACCATATCTGACGCGCCGCGTTCCATTCTACCTCTATATAATAATGGTAGCGGCGAAGAGCGATCCCCATTCCAGTGTCAGCAGCTGCTAGCTACTCCTCCTCTGTAGCACGATCATCCTCCTCTGCTACGTCAACGACGATCAAATGGCCGCACGCCTCGCGCTGGTGGTGGCGCTCCTGTGCGCAGGTGCCGCGGCCGCCGCGGCGCAGCAGGCGAGCAACGTCCGGGCGACCTACCACTACTACCGCCCGGCTCAGAACGGCTGGGACCTGGGCGCCCCTGCCGTGAGCGCCTACTGCTCCACCTGGGACGCCGGCAAGCCGTTCTCGTGGCGGTCCAAGTACGGCTGGACGGCGTTCTGCGGCCCCGCGGGCCCCCGCGGCCAGGCGTCGTGCGGGCGGTGCATCCGGGTGACCAACACGGGCACGGGGGCGCAGATCACAGCGAGGATCGTGGACCAGTGCGCCAACGGCGGGCTGGACCTCGACTGGGACACGGTGTTCGTCAAGATCGACACCGACGGCATGGGGTACCAGAGGGGCCACCTCATCGTCAACTACCAGTTCGTCGACTGCGTCGACAACCACATCAACTTCCATGGAAAGAACGAGACGCTCCCAGCCAGCATTCATGCTGTTGAGTAATTAAAAGCTACTGTACGTAGTAGCACATGCATGATGCTCAGATGCCGCATTGTTGCGCTGTACGCACACATGTATGCATGCATGGCACGGATCAAGTGGAATAAATCAAACGGGAAGTGGAATAAATTTCATGTATGGATCGTATGATTGTAACAGCGGGAAGTGGAATAAATTTCAGAAGTTGGCAGAAATCAAGTGCGTGAAGTAGCAGCTGAAACAACCCTAAAGTTTGGGAGTTGTATTAGCCTCAGCTCTCAGGTCAGTCCGGCTGCCGGCTTGGGTGGCCGCGGCGTTCTTCAACGAAGACGTCGAGCCCTTTGGAGAGCGTATATATCCCGGCGGGGTTGCTGTCGTATGGCTGCCGGTGGTACTCCGGATCTTAACGGCGTGTAGCAATCCGTGTGGCAATGGCGATAGTGACGAGGCACCCGATGGACGTGACGTGTTGTTGACTGGCTCTTCCGTACATTGTTTCACCATGATGACAGATGATGAACGTGTACCATAGTTCTGTTGGTGGTGCGTGTTGTTCTTTGCGTGTTGGCTCGTCTGCTCGTTGCTGAACTGGGAGGTGCCTCGTTCACTGGGTATTGGCTAACTATTGTTGCTGCACTGTGAGAGAGATGGAGATTATTTCGGGCAAGGTCGCCATGAGCAAAGAGGCTCCCCGCCGAGTGAACCCGGGGGAACCCCGCGGTCAGTAGCCCCTGGATCCTTCAAGGTCTCGCCAATGGTGCCGGCTCCTTTCGGTCGAGGATTTTGTTTGTTAGAGCCGACTGTGAACGCAATAGGTCGTCCATGAAGAGGCCTTGATGGACTCGAACAGTACCTGAAATAGTTGGCAATAAAAAGTTGATCGTAAAGACTTAGTGATACTCAGTTTCCCGTCCGTGAGATTGGCTCGTGGCTTGCTAGGAAGCCGACTGGATTGACGAAGTCGCCACAGATTTCTTTGTAGTCGATGGAAACGTCTCCTCCTATTGAATGCATATTGTCAGAAGGTCTGAAGTAAATCCAAAAAATGTGATCACCAATGTCAAGCCTAGGGCATGAACTCTGTTGGACTAAGGATGTCATTGTCCTCGTAACCATCCAAACACAGGTTGGTTCACGGCCCGATATGTGCTTTTTGTTGAATATAGAAGTAAATTACTACAAGATTTAATCCGAATAAACAGTGAATAAATCATGACAACAATAACAGAGATTGAACTAATCATGCAGACTAGCATAGTAGATGAACATATCAAATCTATGGCACAGACTACAAATAGGAATTCTAGCACGATCTCAAACAAGGAGCACAAAATCACATATGGTGCAGCAGGAGCAGAACCGTTGGCGTTGATGTTGTCGCCCATGTCGTTGATGAAAAGGTTGCCGAGGTCGGGGAAGAAGTTGTCATTGAGGAAGTCGTCGCTGTCAGCAGTTGCGTGAGTGCACTCCCTAAAAACCTGATCGCCCCTCTCCCGTACAAGATCATGAGAGACGGGGTTCCAGAGGCTTGCTGTCCCTTCTCACGGTGCACGCCGGAAGAAGGGATGGAAAAGACTTGCGTGACAGCGGGTACGTTGGGCCAAAGGCCTACAAGCAAAATCTAACACTTTTAATATATAATGGAAGATTAAAAGCCTATATCGAGATCAAATAAGTACTAGTCATCTAAAAAAGGATAAGTACTAATAGTGTCCAAACTAATGGCATAAAACTAGTGTCAAAAGAATAAAAAAAAGTACTGCTCCATCCGTCCCAAATTCCTTGTCGCGAAAATGGATGTATTTAGAAGTAATTTTTAGTTCTAGATACATTCATTTTTATCTATTTTCGTAATAAATAATTCAGGTATGGGGGGACTAGCATGCAATCGTGGGAGCGCCTTATTTCTGAAACGTGTGCGAGCATCTTGATACCATGGAGTAAGTCGGATTTCCATTTTTCTTTTGTGAGGTTGGCAAGACGTTAGCACCATGGACTTAAGCCTTTGGTTCAACAGTGACCAAAAGGGAACTTCTCTTTTTCGAGCCGTGACCAAAATGGAGAAAGTCAAGGACGTTGCACATCCATGGTTAAACAAAACAAGGACGTTGCACTTGTTCATGTGGAATTGATGGTATCTATGCATCATATATTTGTTCCGGAAGCAACCATTGTGCTGCCACCTCCCACCAATGAGAAGACGATACGTTGTGCATCCCTACTGGCTGCCCGCTTGCTTCACCGAAAGCAAAAAACAGCAGGATCTTACTCTCATGTGCTCATATCCTATTTGGCGCTTCGGCCGCTGGTTCCTTCGAGCAACCGGCCTGACCCATAATCGTGAAAGACATTACCTGCTGGCCAGTTTTGGGAAGCTTCTAGAGGATTTTTGACCGGCTTTTTTGATTCTTTTGCTCCTTTTATTTGTTATTTTCTTTTTAATCTTTCATTTTCTTTTCTTTTTTTCATATATTCATTTTTCTTTTTTTGGATTTAAGTTTTTTTATTTACTTGTTTCCTTCAAATGTGTGAATTTCTTCACAAATTCTTTGAAGTTTCTTTCAAATTTGTGAACTTTTTTCAAATGCATGATTTTTTAAAATTTGTGAACATTTTTAAATACATGAACTTTTTTCAAATCGGGGAACATTCTTCAAATCCATGAATATTTTTTCAAATTCATGATTTTTTTTGAATGCAAGAACTTATTCAAATGCATGAACTCTATTCAAATCTGTGAACTTTATTTTCAAACTCGTGAACCTTTTCAATTGCTTGAACTTTTTTCAAATTGTTGAACTTTTTTTAAATCAGTGAACTTTTTCAAATCTTCAAGCATTTCAAATGCATGATCTTTCTTTCGTATTCATGATATTTTCAAATCCATCAACTTTCCCCAAATGCGTGAACTTTATTTAAATCTGTGAACTTTCAAATTTGTGAACTTTTTTGATTGCATAAATATTTTTCAGATGGGTGAACATTTTTCAGATCTGTTAATTCTTTTCAAATCTTCGAACATTTTGATATTTAGGAAGTATTTAAATGCTTGAACCTTTTTTAAATCTATGAAATTTTTCAAAATGCATGAACTTAATTTAAAATTCGTGAAAATTTTCAATTGCATGACCTTTTTTTAAAATTGGTGAACATTTTTCAAATATATGAACTGTTTTAAAATCGTTGAACATTTTAAAATTCATGAACTTTTCTAATGCGTGAAATTTTCAATTCCGTGAACTTTTTCCGAATGCATGAACTTTATTCAAATCCATAATTTTTTTTCATTCCTTGTGAACTTTTCAAATGCAGAAGTTTTTCAAATGTTATTTTCCCAATTTTTGTGAACTTTTCAAATGCATGAACTTGTTCAAATTTTGTCAACTTTTTTCAAATGCACGAACCAATGTTCCAATTCGTGAACTTTTAAAAAATTGTGAACATTTCTAAATTCATGAACAAATGTTCCGATTCATGAAATTTTATAAATTTCTGAACGTTTTTGAAATTCGTGAACTTTTTGAAATTTGAGAACTTTTTGGTTCATAAAAAAATTAAATTCCCTTTTTTCCCAATTCCTGAACTTATTTTCAGATGGAAAAACATTTTTTGTTTCACAAAAATTTTAAATACTAAAAAAAATGTTCTGATTTTTCCTTCCTGAACCATAAGATTTGTAGAGAACAAGCGAAGAAAAAGCAATCTATAGACGACGGTGTTAGCGAGCGAGTTTCCTTTTTTAGAATCATGGGGAAGGGAGTCGTGCAAGCGAGTGACGAAACTGGCGAGTCAGTAGCCAGCCCAGGTTCGTGCGCCCCTGTGGGCTACAGCAAGAAACTGGTACTTAATGCGTCGAATAGGAGCTCCCCATGTCGCCGATCCAACCTCACCGGATATCCACGTCGGCCTATTTAATCTATCCTTGCCTTGTGCAATGTATTTTCCCTTGAACTTTTTTAAGTGGTTCAAGCATAGAAATTTCCTCTGTTCAATCATTTGTTCATCTCTATAATACTCTGTAGTACTATCAGTTAGGTGAAGACAACGCAACATTGAAGAGAAAATCCAGATACCTTGGCTGGAGTATGCAATACTAAACGCCTCCGGCACAAACAGGTGGCGAGCGTGCTAAAGGAAAACATTGTGTAGGTGCGAGGGACTCGTGCGTGGCCTCCTACTGGATTGATACCTTGGTTCTCAGAAACTGAGGGAAATACTTATGCTACTTTACTGCATCACCCTTTCCTCTTCAAGGGAAACCAACGCAGTGCTCAAGAGGTAGCACTTAGCTAGAGGTTAGAGTTAGTTTTTACCTCATGACTAACCCTAAACTAACTCTAGCCAAAGAGGTGTTTGGATGACAGGGTTAGATTAACAATAAATGCACTAGGAGAACTAGCTCCAGTTAGCACCTCTTGGGTGGGATAGTTTTTTGGGGTGGGTTAGATGCAACTAGCTCAAACTAGTCCTCATGTTTGGATACTTTAGGGCTATTTGAGCCCAAACTAGCTCAAACTAACTCTAACCCATGGATCCAAACAGGGCCACAATTGTTGAATCAAAGTAGCACAAAACCAATCAGTGTGAGAACATGGTTCTAGGAATGAGGAAGCAAATCACACTTTGGGTTCAACATACACAATTGATCTATTGTCGAGAACTGTAGATAGGGTGTGATTTGCCCGTAATAGAAAGGAAGAACATTGTAGCAATGAAATATAATCGCTACTGGGATTGTATAAAACCTAATGACCCGTTGATTGGTGAACAACACGAACAATTGATGCTAATAAAGGCATCCTCAACTGTCCGCTTCCAACAAAAAATATCTTTCTCATCTCCCACCTCTACCTGACAAAAGGGCAGCTAGGGTTTTGCGTAAATGTCTCCGCCGGTTCCCCTCGCCTCAGGTGCCTTCCTGTGCTAGCGAGGTGACGGGACCCTAGTTGGGGTTTGGCCGTGTTTCTGTTTTCCTAGTCCTAGTTAGGTCCCAGGCTAGGTATATGGCCGTTTGGTGGCAAGGTGATGGCCTCATTGGCCATGTAGAATAAGTTATCCCCGTCATGTCTTCGTAATAGTGATGCTGATTAGCATACGTGGAGGTCATGTGGACTTACCCGTTTTTGTCTAGGTGGTATTAGATGACATCATTCCATGGAGAGGACGATGATCGTTCATGTTTTTGTTTTCTAGTTTGTTTGCATGACCAACTTCAACTTCATGGGAAGGTAGCGAGGTAAGGCCTTCCTATTTCTGTTTGGCTGGATCTGGGATGGTTGTCCAACCCACTTTGTTGCCTTCTTCTCTGGGACAGTGATCTGATGCCTAGTTCAATATCATTCATTTTTCTGGCTCTGGCCGACAACCAACAATTCATCATGTCAATAAAGTTACCTGGCTCCAATGGTTTTCCAGAAATCTAGATATCTTATTGACATTTCATCACGGTGCACCGTCGTTGAGTGTAGGAGGAAGATGATGTCAATTACCCTAGGATTTGTGTTTAATTTTCTGCTTTCCTAAAGATGATAATAGTTGGACAATTTTAACATGTAGCCTTGGCCTTCGGGAGAAACTAAAATTGACCATCTTCCATCCCCCGCTAGCCGCTAATGTAGTGCAATGCAACGTAACAGTCGATGATGTCGCACAACTATGAGCCAACTATCTAGACTCGCTTTACAGAAACGATGCTAGTATAAAAGACACTTCACTTGTTAGGAGAAAGAACAATTGCACTTCGAGCCTAAAGAAATAAAACTCAAACACTTCTTACATACTAAAAGGCGATGCACCCGCATTTGCGAGGGATATGTTGCTAGTTTTGACTAGAGATATTTTGCTCATAGTTTGCTCATTTGCGAGGTAAACACTTCTTATAGACTTAACAACCGATGCTCCGAATGCGCCACCTACCCGCAAACCTGATAGTCAACACACCTTCATCGTGGCATAAAGCCATATCTATGCAGGAGCCACCAACATTGTCGCCAACAAACAACAATGAGCTAGATCAGGCCAAACCAGCAGTATCAGATGCCCCACCGGCACCGCGGACACCACATGTCAACACAGAGCTAGCCCGTGGGGACGGACCTCTAGAGTGCCAGAATGGGGGCACCCGCCCCGAATCGCTGGGGACGAGCAGTCGGGCAGGAGCACTAGAGCCTGTCGCTGACGTTGTTGTGCCTTCCACCTGCTGGAGACACAACTAGGGAACCATTGCACCAGCGGAAGCTGCTACACTGCATAGTAGGAGGGGGCTTTCCTACCCCACAGTGAGCACCTACCGCTGCTATCCACCGCATGGGCTTTGCCCAACGGCTTCCTCTAATGACAGTGAGGGGAGAAGGGGGCAATGGAGTGGTCTGGCAACTCGATCAAGGGTCTGCCTGTGTGCTTAAGAAGCCACGTGGGAGACAGATCGGGGTAAGGTTTTAGATCTTAGAGCATTTCCAGCCGTTGGCACCCCCAGGAGGCATAAAAATCGCCGCCTGGGGGCGAGCCAGCGGTAGAATCGGCTCTGGGGGCGGTTGGGCATCCAGCCGTCGCCCTCGGGTCGCCCCCAGGCGCCGATATCGGCCCAGCGTTCGCCCCACTTTCGGCGAAAAATGGCCCCATATGGGCGAGAATCGGCCCATTTCGGCGTGGTTCGGCGTTGAATTTTCGACATAAATATTTTTTATCACATAGTTCATCACAGAAAATCAAATAGTTCAACAACAAATAGTTCAATACAAATTATATAGTTCAACAAATAAAAACCCATATTTCATCACACGTCGAGCTAGGCGTCGCCCTTGATCCTCCATAGGTGCTCCACCAGATCCTGCTGCAGTTGATGATGCACCTGTGGGTCTTGGATCTCCTGACGCATATTGAGGTAGGCAGTCCAGGTTGCCGGTAGCTGGTGATCAACTTCGGCTAGAGGACCCTGCCTGTAGTATGGTTCAGTGTCAAACACTGGCTCTTCCTGCTCGCTCTCGATGATCATGTTGTGCAAGATGACACAGCAAGTCATGATCTCCCACATTTGATCTTTCGACCAGGTCTGAGCAGGGTACCGGACAACAGCAAATCGAGATTGGAGCACACCAAATGCCCGCTTGACATCCTTCCTGCAAGCCTCCTGAACCTTGGCAAAGTGGGACTTCTTGCCTCCTGGCACATCGTTTGAGATAGTCTTCATAAATGTAGACCATCTTGGATAGATGCCATCAGCTAGGTAGTACCCCTTCTTGTAGTGCCGCCCATTGACCTCGAAGTTCACCGGAGGAGAATGACCTTCAACAAGCTTGGCAAAGACAGGAGAGCACTGCAGCACGTTGATGTCATTGTGAGTTCCTGGCATACCAAAGAAGGAGTGCCAAATCCAGAGGTCCTGTGTGGCCACCGCCTCAAGTACCACACTGCAACCGCCTTTGGCGCCTTTGTACATCCACTGCCAAGCAAATGGGCAGTTCTTCCATTTCCAATGCATGCAGTCGATGCTTCCAAGCATCCCAGGAAATCCTCTTGCTGCATTCTGTGCTAGGATCCGAGCGGTGTCTTCCGCATTGGGTGTTCGCAAGTATAGCGGTCCAAACACTGCCATCACTGCCCTGCTGAACTTGTAGAAACACTCAATGGTCGTGGACTCGGCCATGCGCCCATAGTCGTCGAGTGAATCACCAGGAGCTCCGTATGCAAGCATCCTCATCGCTGTCGTGCACTTCTGGATTGAGGTGAATCCAAGTTTGCCGGTGCAATCCTTCTTGCACTTGAAGTAGCTGTCGAACTCCCGGATGGAATTCACAATCCTGAGGAAAAACTTTCGGCTCATCCGATAACGGCGCCAAAATACTTTGTCACCGTGCAGTGGAGCATCGGCGAAGTAGTCGGAGTAGAGCATGCAGTAGCCTTCAAGACGATGCCGGTACTTTGCTTTCATCCGCCCCGGCGCCGAGCCACCTCGCCGCGGCTTTTCATTGCTCGCCAGCAGGCCGGCGAGGGCGGCGAGGACCATGAGATGTTCCTCTTCCTGAACGTCGGCATCAGCTTCCTCCTCCAGCAGCGCGGCGAGCGCCTCCTCGTTGTCCGAGTCCATTGCCGAGGTAGGCAAATCGCCGAACACCTTCCGGGCGCGCACCCGCCGGCACACTGCCCCTCCGCGGCCGGAACGCCGGAAAAATTGCCCAGATGGTGATGGAGAGGCTGCCTCGGCGAAACCTCTGCTCTTTTTTCCGGCGGGGGAGGGCCAATCTAGCGGTGGTAGGCGGTGGGCGGCGCCCGGATCAGCCGGGTCGCGGCCGGGTGTCGGTCGAGCTTGCGGGGGGTGGGAGGCGAATATGGACGATAGGCTTGACTTTTCGCCTGACTGTGGTGTCCAAATGTATTCAAAATTAGTCTTGTTCGAAAGTACATGTTGGAACGAACACGAATACGTAAACGATACTTAATTTAGTCTTTTGATTTAAAAGATAAAATAAATACAAAATGTGTGATAAAATGATAAAACATGAGAGGTGGGTTGGGTTGGGCATGCGGCTCTGCCAAAAGCTGGCATTGCATGGACCCGGTGCAGTGATTAAGGACTAATAACATAAACTAGCTAGTGCATCAATCTTAAAGCACATCGTGGCCGCATGCATGCGTGCCCCGGCGAATTTTCTGATGTGAAGTGTGTGTATATAGTTTTGTGCAGTGGAAGTGTCTATATATATAATTGCCTTAATCTAATTATATTTTTCGTGAAACTTTCAATCTATTCATTTCCAATCATGGCAGTACAACGAACACCAGAAATAATAAAAATTACATCTAGATTCATAGACCACCTAGCGACGACTACAAGCACGAAAGCGAGCCGAAGGCGCGCCGCCTCATTACCCCTCTCTCGCCGGAGGCCGGCACAACTTGTTGTGGTAGACAGTCGGGAAGTCGTCATGGTAACGCCCCCATAGGAACAACGCACCAGAACAGCAAACGCCACCGACGAAGAGAAGCTTAGATTGAAAGGATCCAACCTGAACACACATGAACAAAGACGAATAAAGACTGAATCCGAGCCACCAAACACAATCACCGATCGAATCCCGCGAGATTCGTCGGAGACACACCTCCACACGCCATCCGACGAAGCTAGACACACC
This sequence comes from Aegilops tauschii subsp. strangulata, assembly GCF_002575655.3. Classification (NCBI taxonomy): domain Eukaryota; kingdom Viridiplantae; phylum Streptophyta; class Magnoliopsida; order Poales; family Poaceae; genus Aegilops; species Aegilops tauschii. The sequence continues at coordinate 628,056,651 of NC_053036.3, read as the reverse complement.
ATCGGGATGAGGGCTAGGCGGGGAGAACCTTATTCTATCTTCAAGAAGCCGCCGCCGCCTCGCCTTCATAGGCTGGGATCTGCCGCGCACCCATGGCCCTAAAGCGACAGGAGACGTGGCAAATCGGCGGCGCCGCCGACGGGAGGTAGAAACCCTAGCCGCCTTGCCTTTCTTTGGAGGACCCTAATCTAATTGTTGTGATATGTTGAGTGAAAATACGAAGATGTGAGGTCCCGTTTTCTTTTCGCGGTTTCTTGATTGACTTGTTCTAGGCAGTTGGTGCTGTCGGTATCTCAATGAATTGGTGAGAACTCTATCTCATAACAATAAATCGAGCTATCTTATCTAAAACTTCAATTATGCGCAAAGATATATCTTCCCTCTAGCTTTTGCACACGTGTTTGCAATTGCAGCCGCACAAATTTGTAGAAAGTGACACGCTGACATGATTACATACGCAGCCATCCACACTTGTAACAATTTTGCTAAAATTTCCAGCTAGGTAGCTGGACACGTATGCCACATCTCTTAAAAGCATATCTATATAAGTATGTCCTTATGAGCTGTTCATGCAATTGATTCCCAGTTTGTGGAAAATTCGTAGAAGCTGTGAAGAGAAGAAAAGTCTACCATCATCCTTCCATATCTGACGCGCCGCGTTCAATTCCACCTCTATATAATAATGGTAGCGGCGAAGAGCGATCCCCATTCCAGTGTCAGCAGCTGCTAGCTATTCCTCCGTGGGACGATCATCCTCCTCTGCTACGTCGACGACGATGGCCGCACGCCTTGCGATGGTGGCGGCGCTCCTGTGCGCCGGTGCCGCGGCCGCCGCGGCGCAGCAGGCGAGCAACGTCCGCGCGACCTACCACTTCTACCGCCCGGCCGAGAACAACTGGGATCTGGGCGCCCCCGCCGTGAGCGCCTACTGCTCCACCTGGGACGCCGGCAAGCCGTTCTCGTGGCGGTCCAAGTACGGCTGGACGGCGTTCTGCGGTCCCGCCGGCCCCCGCGGCCAGGAGTCGTGCGGGCGGTGCATCCGGGTGACCAACACGGGCACGGGGGCGCAGATCACGGCGAGGATCGTGGACCAGTGCGCCAACGGCGGGCTGGACCTCGACTGGGACACCGTGTTCGTCAAGATCGACACCGACGGCATGGGGTACCAGAGGGGCCACCTCATCGTCAACTACGAGTTCGTCGACTGCGGCGACAACCACATCAACTTCCATGGAAAGAACGAGACCCTACCAGCCAGCACTCATGCTGTTGCGTAATTAAAAGTTACTGTAGTAGCACATGCATGCTGCTCAGATGCTGCATTGTTGCGCTGTACGCACACATGTATGGATGCATGGCACGAAAGTGGAATAAATCAAACGGGAAGTGGAATAAATTTCGTGTATGGATCGTATGATTGTAGCGGCGGGAAGTGGAATAAATCTCAGAAGTTGGCAGAAATTAGGTGCGTGAGGTAGCAGCTGAAACAATGCTAGTAGAGTTTGGGAGTTGTGTTAGCCTCAGGTCAGTCCGGCTGCCGGCTTGGGTGGCGGCGGCGTTCTTCAACGAAGACGTCGAGCCCTTTGGAGAGCGTGTATATCCCGGCGGGGTTGCTGTCGTATGGCTGCCGGTGGTACTCCGGGTCTTAACGGCGTGCAGTAATCCGTGTAGCAATGGTGATAGTGACGAGGCACCCGATGGACGTGACGTGTTGTTGACTGGCTCTTCCGTACATTGTTTCACCATGATGACAGATGATGAACGTGTACCATAGTTCTGTTGGTGGTGCGTGTTGTTCTTTGCGTGTTGGCTCGTCTGCTCGTTGCTGAAGTGGGAGGTGTCTCGTTCATTGCGTATTGGCTAACTATTGTTGCTGGACTGTGAAAGAGATGGAGATTATTTCGGGCAAGGTCGCCTTGAGCAAAGAGGCTCACTGCCGAGTGAACCCGGCGGGAACCCCGCCGTCGGTAGCCCCCGGATCCTTCAGGGTCTGTGCCGGCTCCTTTCGGTCGAGGACTCTGTTTGTTAGAGCCGACTGTGAATGCAACAGGTCGTCTGAAGAGGCTTTGATGGACTTGAACAGTACCTGAAATGGTTGGCAATAAAAAGTTGATGGTAAAGACTTAGTGACACTCAGTTTTTTCGCATGTTTTTTTAGAGTACGCCAATAGCGTACCACATTTTTATAGAAGGAAGTAGACAGTTTACAAGATCCCTACAACGATGCGAACATCGACGAGGTTACACCAACTCCAACTCCAACTAGACGATGCAACTACTCTCTGACAAATCTACTCAATCCTACCATTGGTTCTGTCTTTTCCAGCCCAGAAAAACGACCTCATCCAGGAATTGATTTCTTCAAACACCCAGAGAGGTGGGTTCAGTACGAGCAGGTGGTGTATTGGTCTAGCTGCGATGACACTCTTGACAAGGATTAATCTGCCTGGTCTCTAGATAAGGCCTCGCTGCCATGCTGGAATAAATTGCTTGACCTGATCTAGTAGCGGCTGCCAATCAATTCTCGTGAGCTGGTTTATGGCTAGCGGCAATCCGAGATACTTACATGGAAAGGTCCCAGATTGGCAATCCAAGAAGCTTATCACCCTTTCCTTGTCATCTTGATCTCCACATATTAGTATGGCAGAAGTCTTCCTGTAGTTCGTAAGCCTGAGGCGATCCCAAAAATGTTGAGCACCTCTCTCACACAAGCTAGGTCAGAAGCAGATGGCCGAATGAACAGAGCCACATCATCGGCAAAAATGGATAATCTCTGTGTGGCTTTAATGCCCGAGAAGGAGGAGAGCACACCTTCACTTGCTGCCTTGCCAATAACTGCTGTAAGAATGTCCATAGCTATGACGAAAAGTAGCGGCGAGCTCGGATCTCCCTGCCTCAACCCTCGGTTGTGGTAGAATCTCTTCCCCGGACATCCATTTACTATCACCTTAGTACTCGCAGTCTGCAGCATAATTTCCAGCCATCGAATGAACCTTGGACCGAACCCTTTTGCTCTCAGCACTTGGAAGAGGAATGGCCAGGAGAGTGTGTTGAATGCTTTCGAGATGTCCAATTTAAGAAACACACCTGGAGCTCTCTTAGCATGATTTTTTCTTGCGACACGCCTAACCATTAGAAAGTTATCATGGAGCACTCTCCCCTTGATAAACGCCGATTGATTGGCGTTGACTAGAGCTTTCATCTGTTTCCTTACTCTGGCCGTAAGCATCTTCGCGGACAACTTTTCAAAATTGTGCGTCAAGCTGATGGGGCGGAAATCTCCCACCTCCTCGGCATCGCTTTTCTTCGGAATTAGCATAATGAAGGCTCGGTTGAGCTTTGCAAAGACTGATCCATCACACACGTAGAGCTTGTGCACTGCCGCCATAATGTCGTGCTTGATGATAGGCCATGCTCTCTGATAGAACGCACCAATGAATACATTCGGCCCCGGGGCTCTGTCAGGGTGCAGATCATTTATAGCATCAAGAACTTCCTGCTCCGTGAACATGGCGTCTAGTTCAGTTAGATCAATGGGTTGCACATCCAGGTATTCCAAGTCGATCGTGAAATCTCGGGCTTGATCTGTCCCAAGTAGGGTTTCAAACGCATCTGTGAAGACCTCTTCCTTCTGACTTTGTTCCGTATACACTGCATCCCCAACTCCGACGCGTGGTATGAAATTTTTTGCTCGCCTTACATTAGCAAACGCTTGGAACAATTTTGTATTTGCGTCGCCCTCCCTGATCCATCTCATCCGTGATCTCTGCCTCTCAATGGTCCGTTCAAGAGATGCCATACCCAACAAAGCAAGCTTGAGGGTACGCCTAAGCCACAATTCCTGATCCGTGAGGATGTGACTCTCTTGCGCTTGATCAAACCGAAAGATCACCATTGTTGCAACAACCATGAGTATTTTGATGTTTCCTGTCTTTCTTTGACTCCATGCTTGCAACGCGGTTGTCGTATTCCTATATAGTGCATCAAGTCTCTTGAAGGGATCAACTATGCTATCTTCACAAACCCATGCCTCTCTCATAGCATCATCAAAGCCCTCCAGTTTTGTCCAGTAGAGTTCAAACCGAAACCTCTTTTTAGGGCAAAACATGGCTGCGGTGTGAAGGTGTAGCGGGGCGTGATCGGACATGCCGGAAGATAAAGCTTGGAGAAGACAATCCGGGTTCGCCAGCTCCCAATCCACCGAGACTTGCACTCTGTCGCTCTTGGTCATGGTGGGTGAGTCCCTCTCATTTGACCAAGTGAACCTCCGCCCATGCATGTAAACTTCCTTGAGCTCATTGTTGTCCACGAAAGCCCTAAACTTTCCCATCATGCTTCGGTTTTAGGTTAGCATTATTTTTCTCATACGCACGCAAGATCATGTTAAAGTCGCCCAAGACCATCCATGGCCCCGGACGGAGCTCTCTCCGCATGTTTAGCTGCTCCAAGAAAGTTGTTTTAAGCGCATCTCCTTGCGGTGCATATACTACCGTTAGCCACCAGTGCTCTCCTGCTTTAGTGTGTATCATGCCTGTGATGAAGTCAGTGTCCAGCTGGAGCTGATCCACATCCACCATAGGTGAGTCCCATGCAAGTAGGATTCCTCCCCTAGTCTCAATAGCCGGCAAGTAAGCATAGCAATCAAATGACGGCCCCAAGCATTGCATTACTGAGTAGCGATCAATTACACCTAACGGTGGTCACGAAACCTCTCACAACGTCTCTTTTGGCCGGGTTGTTTAACCCTCTCACATTCCAGCATATGATTGATGGGCCTGGATCCATAGATGATCAAGCAGCCACCAACTCCATCTCTCTCCGGGGTCTATTGTGCTCCCACAATCACCGAGTCCTACGGAGCTAGAGCCCCTCCGATAGGCATGGTTTTGCCAAACAGAGCTGCAATTACCCGGATGTGTTGTTCGCGTAGCGGTGAGTCAAATACCCCTTGAGCTCTTGCACAGCTCGATCATCAACCGCGAGATCCTCAGCAGCAAGTCCCAACGTCTGGAGAAGCACGTTTTCTGCAGGCAACGCTTTGGATGCTCATATCCCCACAGTGCGCTTCGTGGCGCGTGTGGTGCGCCTAGGCGTGCATGGCTCAACAGCCGGGTGCAGGGACGAAGCCTGAATTTCCTTCAGAAGTGGGGGAGCCAGCTTCTTGACAATGCATGAGCAAAAAGCCTTGAGTTTAGAGAATGCAATCGCCTCTAGAGCTGTCATCCCTTGCTGAACCGAGTCTTTGACCTCTGAAAGTATCTCCCTTTCATACATGGCCAGCTCCGTGCATGGCCTGCTCTCAAGTGTGTTCGCCTCCAAGTTCCTGTTGCTTGTTGCCGCACCGGACGTGGTCACGTCCATGATGCCATGCAGCGAGTGGCAGGCCAACACGTTAGCACCCTCCATTGGTTGTAGCTGCACTTCATTAAGAATTGGCAGCGCATTATCTCTTGTCTCATTTGTCAGTGCGCCAAGGTTTTCCGCGCTGGGCCCATCTGCTGGCTTGGGATCAGCACAACCCTCCTGGTCTCTTTCCTGGCCGCCAGATGCTTGTCCCCTCTCTGCATCTTGTCCCCCCTCTGCATTTTCACTCGGCTCTAGGCCATCCTGGGGAGCCATATCGACGTGCTTGTCGCCTTGCTCCACATCCGCTGGTTTGGCTCCTGGACCCACATTAGGCTACATGGTTGGCGCTGGCTGCGGTTGCTCGATCATTGGTTATTGTTGTGACGCCCCCGATTTGACCGTACACTAATCATGCACGCAAATGTGTACGATCAAGATCAGGGACTCACGGGAAGATATCACAACACAACTCTACAACATAAATAAGTCATACAAGCATTATAATACAAGCCAGGGGCCTCGAGGGCTCGAATACAAGTGCTCGATCACAGACGAGTCAGCGGAAGCAACAATATCTGAGTACAGACATAAGTTAAACAAGTTTGCCTTCAGAAGGCTAGCACAAAAGTAGCAACGATCAAAAAGGCAAGGCCTCCTGCCTGGGACCTCCTAACTACTCCTCGAAGCCGAACTCCATGTAGAATCATCCTCGGGATCTCTAGCTCCTGGACTCCAGCATCTGGTTGCGACAATCAGGTATACAAGGGGGAAAAGAGGGAGAAAGGCAACCGTGAGTACTCATCCAAAGTACTCGCAAGCAAGGAGCTACACTACATATGCAATGGGTATATGTGTAAAGGGCCATATCAGTGGACTGAACTGCAGAATGCCAGAACAAGAGGGGGATAGCTAGTCCAGTCGAAGACTACGCTTCTGGCCATCTCCATCTTGCAGCATGTAGAAGAGAGTAGATTGAAGTCCTCCAAGTAGCATCGCATAGCATAATCCTACCCGGCGATCCCCTCCTCGTCGTCCTGTTAGAGAGCGATCACCGGGTTGTATCTGGCACTTGGAAGGGTGTATTTTATTCAGTATCCAGTTCTAGTTGTCATAAGGTCAAGGTACAACTCCGGGTCGTCCTTTTACCGAGGGACACGGCTATTCGAATAGATAAACTTCCCTGCAGGGGTGCACCACATAACCCAACACGCTCGATCCCATTTGGCCGGACACACTTTTCTGGGTCATGCCCGGCCTCGTAAGATCAACACGTCGCAGCCCCACCTAGGCTCAACAGAGAGGTCAGCACGCCGGTCTAAACCTATGCGCGCAGGGGTCTAGGCCCATCGCCCTATGCACACCTGCACGTTGCGTACGCGGCCGGAAGCAGACCTAGCCCCCTTAATACAAGCGCGAGCTTACGGTCCAATGCGGCGCGCGCCACTCAGTTGCTGACGTCAAAAGAGCTTCGGCTGATACCACGACGTCGGGATACCCATAACTACTCCCACGTAGATGGTTAGTGCGTATAGACCAAATGGCCAGACTCAGATCAAATACCCAGAACTCGTTAAGCGTGTTGTTTATCCGCGAACGCCGACTAGGGCCAGGCCCACCTCTCACCTAGGCGGTCTCAACCTGCCCTGTCGCTCCGCCATAAAGTACTCGGGGGCCGTCAGGAACCCAGGCCCACCTCTACCGGGGTGGAACCACCTGTCCTTTCAGCCCCCTCATCAGAATCACTTGCGGGTACTCCTCGAGCCGACCCGACTTTAGTCACCACATGTGCCATGTATATAATGTATATAGTATATACCCGTGATCACCTCCCGAAGTGATCACGGCCCAGTAGTATAGCATGGCAGACGGACAAGAGTGTAGGGCCACTGATGGAACACTAGCATCCTATACTAAGCAGTAGGATAGCAGGTAAGGGAAACAACTGTAGCAACAATGACAGGCTATGCAACAGAATAGGATTAATCGAAAGCAGTAACATGCTATACTACTCTAATGCAAGCAGTATAGAGAAGAATAGGCGATATCTGGTGATCAAGGGGGGGGCTTGCCTGGTTGCTCTGGCAAGGAGGGGGTCGTCGTCGACGTAGTCGATCATAGGGGCAACATCGGTCTCGGGGTCTATTGGAGAGAAGAGGGGGAAGAAACAGTAAATATAAAGCAAACATAGCTTCACAAAGCATAACGTGGCAATATGATGTGCCAGGGGTGACCTAACGTATGGCTACACGATATAGGTGAAGGGGGAATTCAACCGGGAAGGGGTTCCTGGTTCCGGACCTGTGTCAGACAGATGACCAGAGGGGGAAAGTTCCATGTTCAGCATGCTAGAGGCATGTGACAAATGAACGGACCGCGTATTCGGATTCGTTGGATTTTTCTGAGCAACTTTCATATAGAAAACATTTTCATCCGAGCTACGGATTATTTTATATGAATTTTGAAAGATTTAACAATATTCTGGAATTATTTATATTAACAGAAAAGGAATATGACGTCAGCATTGCGTGGGGATGACGTCAGCAGTCAACAGACTCGCTGACCAGGTCAAACTGACCAGTGGGTCCCACCTGTCATCGACAGTGGACTGTCAGTGGGTTATTTTAATTAAACATGGCTAATTAGCAGCTGGGCCCCACATGTCAGTGACTGCTTTAGCTTAACTAATTATTTTTAATTATAAAACATTTTAATTAGTTTAATTAAGCGGCGGGGCCTGCATGTCAGTGGCACTGGGCTGCCCAGTCAGCAGTTGACTGGGTCAACCCAGTCAACTGGGGCCCGTGGGGCCCACTGGCAGTGAGCCAGGGGTGGGGCCCGGCCGGCCACGTCGGCAGGGCACCGGAGAGGGGCTCCGGCGAGCTCCAATGCGGCGGCGAGGCGCGGGTGAGCTTCGGGTTTCGCCCACAGGGCATCCCCGGGGCTGTGGTTTGGCCCATTCGAACGGCCAGTCCACACCGTGTCGAATGGAGGTGGTGGCGTGGCTGGGGACGGCCGGGAACGTCGCCGGCGGCGAGGCAGGTGGTGGTGGGTTTCCGATGAGCGGCGAACAGGGGGCTACGGGGCACGGCGAGAGCAGCAGACGCGCGCGTTGGACCACTAGGAACCCCAGGAGCACGATGCGGCGCTCGGCCGCATGTGAAGGCGACCATGGCCACGGCGCCGAGCTCGTCGGCGGCGAGGTTCTTCGGGCGAGCTACGGGAACGGGGCTACGGGCGTCGGAAAGCTCGGGAGAGAGAGGGGAAAGAAGCGCAGGCTCACAGTGCTCCTGCAGATGTGCTCAAGCATGCTCGAGGAGGGCTCGGTGCGGCGGAATCGACGGCGAAGCTCGTCGGAGAAGAGGAGGAAGACGGCAACGTAGGGGATGATGCAGAGGCGCTCCTGCTCGGGTGATTCGTCGGGGAGGAAGAGGAGGTCGAGGCGGTACTTCTTGGCGCGGAGGAGAGGCGAGGCGGTGTCGGGGACCGCGTGTGTTACGCCGGCAGGGCCACGGCAGCGCTCGGATGCGGTGGGGAATGGGAGAGGCGGAGAGGGCAAGCAGCAGCTCGTGGGGAAGGGGGAAAAGATCTCTCGGAGGAGGCAGGGGGCCGTCGCTGGCGTCCTTATCCTCCCCGCGGCGCCTGTAGCAGCGTGGCCGGCGAGGTGGTTCGGCGGCGACGCCCCTGTTGCGGTCTGAGACCGAGGAACAGGGCGGGCGGGGGGGGGGGGGGGGAGAGAGAGACCGCTGAGAGGGGGCACTGGGCTGGCTCGGGTGGGTTAGGTGGGCCGGCCCAGGTGGGTTCGGTCCAGGGAGGGGGTTGTTCTCTCTCTCTCTTTGCCTTTTCTTTTTTTTTATATTTTTTTGTTCTGTTTGTTTAATCTTTCAAATTGTTTTAGTTACAATAAAATACCAAAGTGGCACCTAAATTGTTGTTACAAATTATGTCACAACCACAAAAAGTTTCATCCCAAAATAATATAGTTTAATATTTTACAAAATACAAAAGGCATTTAATTAATGGTTTTAGCTACTGATTTAATTAGTTTGGTGCATTTAAACATTTTATAAAGACTTGGTTCCTCCACCAATATTACATATGATTTATTTGTCACTTTTAGAACACTTTAGTTTTGACATTTGAAAAGTTTTATTGTTTGCTTGATTTTGAATTTGAATTGGAATTGTTTTTGGACCATCGCGAGATTAACAACAGTAACCGAGGTGACGTGGCCTCATTAGCTTGGAATTACTGTAGCCTAATTATCCGGGCGTCACAATTGTGTTGGTTCCTCCATGCCCACTGGCGCTGGCTGCAGTTGCTCAATCATAGGGCATTGAGTTGGTTCTTCCACGCCCGCTTCTCCCATGTGCATCATTGCTTCATGAAAGTGCAACTATCCCTGGGTGGTTTTGGTAATTCCTAACAACATATAGCTCATTGAGCTAATGCTATTTCAAGATAAATATTTCAGGAAAGCTCAGTGATTGGCATGGCATGGATTAGAAAGTGGACCCTTCAAAATGCTAAGGACAAAAGATTGGCTCAAGCTCAAAGCACAAGAATCTACATTTTCTATTTTAGTGATCCAAGATCACATTGAGTCCATAGGAAAAGCCAATACTATTAAGAGGGGATGAGGTGTTGCTTAATGAGGTTCTTGCTCAAAATGCTTAGTGATATGCTCCAAAAACCCTCCACTCTTTCTCATATCCACATATGTCCCAAACCAAAAAGTCCAACTCGGCCCCACCGAAATTTCATATCCGGCGCCACCGAGTTCAGTTGACATAGCCACTGCCTGAAACCCCAGTCTTTTCGGTCTCACTGATAGGGATCTCGGTCTCACCGAGATGGGATTGTAATCACTCTGTTTCCCTTCGTAACGTTTCGGTCAAACCGAGATGAGCGATCGGTCCCACCGAGATTGCAATGAAAACTCTCTGTTTCCCTTTCGTAACGTTTCGGTCCAACCGAGATGAGCGAATCGGTCCCACCGAATTTGCCTGACCAACTCTCTATTAGTCTATTACCAAAATTAGTCTCACCGAGTTTGTGTAATTGGTCTCACCGAGATTACGTTATGCCCTAACCCTAATGAAATCGGTCCCACCGAGTTGACATGTCGGTCCCACCGAAATGCCTAACGGTCACATTATGAATCAAATCGGTCTGACCGAGTTCTCTGAATCGGTCCCACCGAGTTTGGTGATTTGTGTGTAATGGTTAGATTTTGTGTGGAGGCTATATATACCCTCCACCCACTCTTCACTCGTGGAGAGAGCCATCAGAACATGCCTACACTTCCAACACATATTTTCTGAGAGAGAACCACCTACACTTGTGTTGAGGTCAAGATATCCCATTCCAACCACATAAATCTTGATCTCTAGCCTTCCCCAAGTTGCTTTTGAAGGAAATATGCCCTAGAGGCAATAATAAAGTATTATTTATTTCCTTATATCATGATAAATGTTTATTATTCATGCTAGAATTGTATTAACCGGAAACATAATACATGTGTGAATACATAGACAAACAGTGTGTCACTAGTATGCCTCTACTTGACTAGCTCGTTAATCAAAGATGGTTATGTTTCCTAGCCATAGACATGAGTTGTCATTTGATTAATGGGATCACCTCATTAGGAGAATGACGTCATTGACTTGACCCATTCCGTTAGCTTAGCACCCGATCGTTTAGTATGTTGCTATTGCTTTCTTCATGACTTATACATGTTCCTACGACTATGAGATTATGCAACTCCCGTTTACCGGAGGAACACTTTGTGTGCTACCAATCATCACAACGTAAATGGGTGATTATAAAGGTGCTCTACAGGTGTCTCCAAAGGTACTTGTTGGGTTGGCGTATTTCGAGATTAGGATTTGTCACTCCAATTGTCGGAGAGGTATCTCTGGGCCCACTCAGTAATGCACATCACTATAAGCCTTGCAAGCATTGCGACTAATGAGTTAGTTGTGGGATGATGTATTACGGAACGAGTAAAGAGACTTGCCGGTAACAAGATTGAACTAGGTATCGAGATACCGACGATCGAATCTCGGGCAAGTAACATACCGATGGCAAAGGGAACAACGTATGTTGTTATGCGGTCTGACCGATAAAGATCTTCGTAGAATATGTAGGAACCAATATGAGCATCCAGGTTCCTCTATTGGTTATTGACCGGAGAGGTGTCTCGGTCATGTCTACATAGTTCTCGAACCCGTAGGGTCCGCACGCTTAACGTTACGATGACAGTTATATTATGAGTTTATATGTTTTGATGTACCGAAGGTTGTTCGGAGTCCCGGATGTGATCACGGACATGACGAGGAGTCTCGAAATGGTCGAGACATAAAGATTGATATATTGGACGACTATATTCGGACACCGGAAGTGTTCCGGAGAAGTTTCGGATAAAACCGGAGTGCCGGAGGGGTTACCGGAACCCCCCGGGGAAGTATTGGGCCTTAGTGGGCCTTGAGGGGAGAGAGAGGGCAGCAGCCAGGAGGTGGCGCGCCCCCTCCCATGAGGAGTCCGAATTGGACTAGGGGAGGGGGGTGCAGCCCCTCTTTCCCTCTCCCTCTCTTTCCTTCCCCCCCTCTCTTCCTAGTTGGACTAGGAAAGGGGAGTCCTACTCCTACTAGGAGGAGGACTCCCCCCCTCTCCTTGGCGCGCCCAAAGGCAGCCGGCCTCCCCCTTGCTCCTTTATATACTGGGGCAGGGGGCACCTCTACACACAATTGATATACGATATTTTAGCCGTGTGCGGTGCCCCCCTCCACCATATTACACCTCGATAATATCGTTGCGGAGCTTAGGCGAAGCCCTGCGTCGATAGAACATCATCATCGTCACCACGCAGTCGTGCTGACGAAACTCTCCCTCAACACTCGGCTGGATCGGAGTTCGAGGGACGTCATCGAGCTGAACGTGTGCTGAACTCGGAGGTGCCGTGCGTTCGGTACTTGATCGGTCGGATCGTGAAGACGTACGACTACATCAACCGCGTTGTGTTAAACGCTTCCGCTATCGGTCTACGAGGGTACGTAGACAACACTCTCCCTCTCGTTGCTATGCATCACCATGATCTTGCATGAGCGTAGGAATTTTTTTGAAATTACTACGTTCCCCAACAGTGGCATCCGAGCCTGGTTTTATGCGTTGATGCTATGCACGAGTAGAACACAAGTGAGTTGTGGGCGATATAAGTCTTACTGCTTACCAGTATGTCATACTTTGGTTCAGCGGTATTGTGAGATGAAGTGGCCCAGACCGACATTACGCGTACACTTACGCGAGACTGGTTTCACCGTTGCGAGCACTCGTTGCTTAAAGGTGACTGGCGGGTGTCTGTCTCTCTCACTTTAGTTGAACCGAGTGTGGCTACGCCCGGTCCTTGCGAAGGTTAAAACAGCACCAACTTGACAAACTATCGTTGTGGTTTTGATGCGTAGGTAAGAACGGTTCTTGCTAAGCCCGTAGCAGCCACGTAAAACTTGCAACAACAAAGTAGAGGACGTCTAACTTGTTTTTGCAGGGCATGTTGTGATGTGATATGGTCAAGACATGATGCTATATTTTATTGTATGAGATGATCATGTTTTGTAACCGAGTTATCGGCCACTGGCAGGAGCCATATGGTTGTCGCTTTATTGTATGCAATGCAATCGCCATGTAATTGTTTTACTTTATCACTAAGCGGTAGCGATAGTCGTAAAAGTAATAAGTTGGCGAGACAACAACGATACTATGATGGAGATCAAGGTGTCGCGCCGGTGACGATGGTGATCATGACGGTGCTTCGGAGATGGAGATCACAAGCACAAGATGATGATGGCCATATCATATCACTTATATTGATTGCATGTGATGTTAATCTTTTATGCATCTTATCTTGCTTTGATTGACGGTAGCATTATAAGATGATCTCTCACTAAAATTTCAAGATAAAAGTGTTCTCCCTGAGTATGCACCGTTGCAAAAGTTCTTCGTGCTGAGACACCACGTGATGATCGGGTGTGATAGGCTCTACGTTCAAATACAACGGGTGCAAAACAGTTGCACACGCGGAATACTCAGGTTAAACTTGACGAGCCTAGCATATGCAGATATGGCCTCGGGACACGGAGACCGAAAGGTCGAGCGTGAATCATATAGTAGATATGATCAACATAGTGATGTTCACCATTGAAACTACTCCATCTCACGTGATGATCGGACATGGTTTAGTTGATTTGGATCACGTAATCACTTAGATGATGAGAGGGATGTCTATCTAAGTGGGAGTTCTTAAGTAATATGATTAATTGAACTTGAATTTATCATGAACTTAGTACCTGATAGTATCTTGCTTGTCTATGTTAATTGTAGATAAATGGCCCGTGCTGTTGTTCCGTTGAATTTTAATGCGTTCCTTGAGAAAGCAAAGTTGAAAGATGATGGTAGCAATTACACGGACTGGGTCCGTAACTTGAGGATTATCCTCATTGCTGCACAGAAGAATTACGTCCTGGAAGCACCGCTAGGTGCCAGGCCTCCTGCAAGAGCAACACCAGAAGTTATGAACGTCTGGCAGAGCAAAGCTGATGACTACTCAATAGTTCAGTGTGCCATGCTTTACGGCTTAGAACCGGGTCTTCAACGACGTTTTGAACGTCATGGAGCATATGAGATGTTCCAGGAGTTGAAGTTAATATTTCAAGCAAATGCCTGGATTGAGAGATATGAAGTCTCCAATAAGTTCTATAGCTGCAAGATGGAAGAGAATAGTTCTGTCAGTGAGCATATACTCAAAATGTCTGGGTATAATAATCACTTGATTCAATTGGGAGTTAATCTTCCGGATGATAGCGTCATTGACAGAATTCTTCAATCACTGCCACCAAGCTACAAGAGCTTCGTGATGAACTATAACATGCAAGGGATGAATAAGACAATTCCCGAGCTCTTCGCAATGCTAAAGGCAGCGGAGGTAGAAATCAAAAAGGAGCATCAAGTGTTGATGGTCAGTAAAACCACTAGTTTCAAGAAAAAGGGCAAAGGGAAGAAGAAGGGGAACTTCAAGAAGAACAGCAAGCAAGTTGCTGTTCAGGAGAAGAAACCCAAGTCTGGACCTAAGCCTGAAACTGAGTGCTTCTACTGCAAGCAGACTGGTCACTGGAAGCGGAACTGCCCCAAGTATTTGGCGGATAAGAAGGATGGCAAGGTTAACAAAGGTATATGTGATATACATGTTATTGATATGTACCTTACTAATGCTCGCAGTAGCACCTGGGTATTTGATACTGGTTCTGTTGCTAATATTTCAACTCGAAACAGGGGCTACGGATTGAGCGAAGATTGGCTAAGGACGAGGTGACGATGCGCGTGGGAAATGGTTCCAAAGTCGATGTGATCGCCGTCGGCACGCTACCTCTACATCTACCTTCGGGATTAGTATTAGACCTAAATAATTGTTATTTGGTGATAGCGTTGAGCATGAACATTATATCTGGATCTTGTTTGATGCGAGACGGTTATTCACTTAAATCAGAGAATAATGGTTGTTCTATTTATATGAATAATATCTTTTATGGTCATGCACCCTTGAAGAGTGGTCTATTTTTAATGAATCTCGATAGTAGTGACACACATATTCATAATGTTGAAGCCAAAAGATGCAGAGTTGATAATGACAGTGCAACTTATTTGTGGCACTGCCGTTTAGGTCATATCGGTGTAAAGCGCATGAAGAAACTCCATACTGATGGACTTTTGGAATCACTTGATTATGAATCACTTGGTACTTGCGAACCGTGCCTCATGGGCAAGATGACTAAAACACCGTTCTCCGGAACTATGGAGAGAGCAACAGATTTATTGGAAATCATACATACAGATGTATGTGGTCCTATGAATATTGAGGCTCGTGGCGGATATCGTTATTTTCTCACCTTCACAGATGATTTTAGCAAATATGGGTATATCTACTTAATTAAACATAAGTCTGAAACATTTGAAAAGTTCAAAGAATTTCAGAGTGAAGTTGAAAATCATCATAACAAGAAAATAAAGTTTCTACGATCAGATCGTGGAGGAGAATATTTGAGTTACGAGTTTGGCCTACATTTGAAACAATGCGGAATAGTTTCGCAACTCACGCCACCCGGAACACCACAACGTAATGGTGTGTCCGAACGTCGTAATCGTACTTTATTAGATATGGTGCGATCTATGATGTCTCTTACTGATTTACCGCTATCGTTTTGGGGTTATGCTTTAGAGACGGCTGCATTCACTCTAAATAGGACACCATCGAAATCCGTTGAGACGACGCCTTATGAACTATGGTTTGGCAAGAAACCAAAGTTGTCGTATCTTAAAGTTTGGGGTTGCGATGCTTATGTGAAGAAACTTCAACCTGATAAGCTCGAACCTAAATCGGAGAAATGTGTCTTCATAGGATACCCAAAGGAGACTCTTGGGTACACCTTCTATCATAGATCCGAAGGCAAGATATTCGTTGCTAAGAATGGATTTCTAGAGAAGGAGTTTCTCTCGAAAGAAGTGAGTGGGAGGAAAGTAGAACTTGATGAGGTAACTGTACCTGCTCCCTTATTGGAAAGTAGATCATCACAGAAATCAGTTTCTGCGACACCTACACCAATTAGTAAGGAAGTTAATGATAATGATCATGAAACTTCAGATCAAGTTATTACTGAACCTCGTAGGTCAACTAGATCAAGATCCGCACCAGAGTGGTACGGTAATCCTGTTCTGGAGGTTATATTACTAGACCATGACGAACCTACGAACTATGAAGAAGCGATGGTGAGCCCAGATTCTGCAAAATGACATCATCGATCATGAAGACGTACGACTACATCAACCGCGTTGTGTTAAACGCTTCCGCTATCGGTCTACGAGGGTACGTAGACAACACTCTCCCCTCTTGTTGCTATGCATCACCATGATCTTGCGTGAGCGTAGGAATTTTTTTGAAATTACTACGTTCCCCAACAGCTTTCCACTCAAATCTTCTTTCCACCAAATCCAAATCCTGTGAGAGAGAGAGAGTTGAGTGTTGGGGAGACTATCATTTGAAGCACAAGAGCAAGGAGTTCATCATCAACACACCATTTGTTACTTCTTGGAGAGTGGTGTCTCCTAGATTGGCTAGGTGTCACTTGGGAGCCTCCGTCAAGATTGTGGAGTTGAACCAAGGAGTTTGTAAGGGCAAGGAGATCGCCTACTTCGTGAAGATCTACCCTAGTGAGGCGAGTCCTTCGTGGGCGACGGCCATGGTGGGATAGACAAGGTTGCTTCTTCGTGGACCCTTGGTGGGTGGAGCCCTCCGCGGACTCGCGCAACCGTTACCCTTTGTGGGTTGAAGTCTCCATCAACGTGGATGTACGATAGCACCACCTATCAGAACCACGGATAAAAAATCTCCGTGTCAACATTGCGTTTGCTCCCTCAAACTCCTCCCTTTACCTTCATATGCAATTGTTTTACATTGCGCTGCTATACTCTTAGAATTGCATGTGTAGGTTGATTGCTTGACTTGTGCTAAGTTGCTAAAATCTGCCAACAACTAAAATTGGGAAAAGGCTAGATTTTTATTTGGTCAAGTAATCTAATCACCCCCCCCTCTAGACATACTTTCGATCCTACAAGTGGTATCAGAGCTTTGGTCTCCATTTGCTTTGATTTCTATAGCTTTTGGTGGTCATAGCCTTGGTTTCACAACCTAGGAGAGTATGGCGTCTAGCGAGGGAAATTACCACCGTAGAGGTCCTTACTTTGATGGTACAAATTTTGCTAGTTGGAAGCATAAGATGAAAATGCATATTGTTGGACATAACCCCGTTGTTTGGGCTATTGTGTGTATTGGCTTGCAAGGTGAATTCTTTGATGAGAAAGAACCAAACCGTGAAGCTACCGCGGAAGAGTTGAAGATGCTACAATACAATGATCAAGCTTGTGATATTCTCTTCAACGGATTGTGCCCTGAAGAATTCAACAAAATCAGCCGTCTTGAGAATGCAAAGGAAATTTGGGATACTTTGATTGATATGCATGAAGGTACCGACTCCGTCAAGGAATCCAAAATGGATGTGCTTCAAAGTCAACTTGACAAGTTCAAAATGAAGGATGGTGAAGGTGTCGCTGAAATGTACTCTAGGCTTGCTCTCATCACAAATGAGATTGCCGGCTTAGGAAGTGAAGAGTTGACCGATAGATTCATCATCAAGAAGATCCTAAGAGCCTTGGATGGAAAATATGATACCGTGTACACATTGATCCAAATGATGCCCAACTACAAAGATCTCAAGCCAACGGAAGTCATTGGAAGAATTGTTGCTCATGAGATGTCACTCAAGGATAAGGAAGAGCTTCACAACAAGTCAAGTGGTGCTTACAAAGCCTCGTGTGATGCTCCCACATCATCAAGTGAGAAGCAAACCTTCAATGAAGAATTGTGTCTAATGGTGAAGAACTTCAACAAGTTCTACAAGAGTAGAAGCAAGGAAAGAAGTCCCAAGTCAAGGTCCTACAATAACAAAAGATCTTCTAGTCGTGAGCGTAATTGCTACAATTGTGGAAGACCCGGACACTACTCCAATGAGTGTACAGCTCCCTACAGAAAAGAGAATATTCTACCAAAAGAAGAAGTAGAAGAGAAGAATCACCACCAAGAGAAAGAAGGAGTAGAGATGATCGTTATGAACGAAGACCCTCTCAGAGAAGCAAGGATTCAGAAAGGAAGGACAAGTCATCAAGGAGCTACACAAAAAGAAGACATCAAGCTCATGTTGGTGAATGGGTATCCGGTTCTGACTCCGACCATCACTACGAAAGAAGTTATCACTCCGACTCCGAATATACTCAAGATGAAGGTGTTGCCGGACTAGCACTTGTGACAACCAACTCCTATGACATATTTGACTCACCAAATGAAGGAATTGGAAGTTGCTTCATGGCTAAAGGTCCAAAGGTAACACACCCCGAGTATGTTGATTTCAATAGTGATGAAGATGATTTGCTAGGTGATGATGATTTACTTGTTGAGAACTCTAGTGATGAAAACTATGATGAAACGTCAATTAATCATGCTAATCAGGATAAAACGAATGACAATGATAAGAAGGAGATTGAGCGTCTAAATAAAGAACTAAACACTCTTAAGTTAGCTCATGAAACTACCTTGGAAGATCATCGAGAGCTTTTAAAGACTCATGATAAGCTACGCTTTGAAAAGCTCAACCTTGAGCAAGAACATGAGTTTTTAAAGGCAATCAATGATGATCTTCAAGCGTTTACTCTTGTCTACTTACATGCTCACAAGTTAAATCTAGCAACAAGAGCAAGAAAGATTCTTCATCTAGTAGTAACAACAATCATGCTAAATCCAATGTTGTTGCATCTAGTAGTTCCCTTGATTCCACTAATGATTCTCTTAGCCAAGTTACACTTGAGCAAGAAAATAGCTTATTGAAGGGAATTATAGAGAAATGTGTTTACAAGAGCCTTGCCGGAAGTAACCAATTTGAGGAAATTGTACGCAAGCAAGGAAGGCACCGGAAGAATCAAGGTGTTGGTTTTGAATGAAAGTTCAATGCCAATGGAGTTGAGTGGGAAGAAGATCAATACCCCAAGACGAAGTTTGTTCCTCAACAAGAGAAGTATGATCCTACTTCTTTCAAAGGAACACAAGCTCAAGATGATCTTCCAGCACAAGACCACAAGCAAAAAGGGAAGGACAAGCTTCAAGAGGAAATTGATGCATTTGAAGAAGCACCTAAGGCCTTGGTCAAGTGGGTTCCCAAGACTACATCAAGTTCTACTTCATCAAGTACGACTACAACTCCAAGGGTTCCCATCAAGATGGTGTGGATCCCGAAGAAGAAGAACTAGAGAATTCTTGAGGGTGACTCCGCCAACATACTTCACTCTTATCATTTTGGCAAGGACAAGTGCAAACAACTTCCATATCTTGCACTAGTTCAAGGAGTCACAAACCCTCTTGTTGGTAAGACAAGGGACAAGGTAACCTAATGCTTTCATGGACATCATCTTGTGTATACATCACTCTATGTCCATGGATATCCTTGCTTGTTCCTTGTGGGACTAACCCGTGTAGGTATTGAAAGTGCAACTCACTCCAATGGATTGCTCCGAATGATCTACCTCAACATTGAGCATCTACATCTTCAACACCTACATGAAGTCATCATCGACAAAGCCCAAGGTTAGTTCATCCCTCTTAGGGGGGATATCACATCTAGGGGGAGCTTTACTCTAATCAATTGAGCTAAAGCAACTCTAATGGTGTGAACACAACAATGCTTTATGTAAAAGTGGTAACCCCACTTGTGCTTAAACGATGAGTATGACCTATGATCAAATTTTCTCATTTGACTCCTAAGTCAATATACTCATATATAGATGACCTAGTCATTGCCAAATTGCTTGATAGATGCTAGAGTGATTGTGCATGCTTTGTCACATATTTCATTTGCCATTTTATTGTGTGAGCATGTTGGTTGCATATTTTACTCATTCGAGGACATCCATTTGTTGTTTCGATTGTTTGGCTCTTTCTCTTTTGCCAAATGGATGGACAAGAATGCCTAAGAACTCCCTCTAGCTATATATGCTTTTCTCGTCTCAAACTCTATTCATGCTACATCACAAAGTTTAATCAAGTCAGATTCGAACCACTCTGTGTGAGGAGCACTCGGAGTCCCCGATTCGTCATAGACTTAAACTTCCAAAACCTCTTTGTGTATTTCGGTCTGACCGATTCATTTCTTTCGATCCTACCGAGATCACTTAGTTGATCTAGGTTTTCAATCTCGGTGCAACCGAATAGAACCTTTCGGTCACACCGAGTTGCAGTAACTGCTTGCAGTTTTGCATCTCGGTGCCACCGAGTTGTTCCACTCGGTCACACCGACAGGGTCAGGTTATATATACTGACGGGCCAAATTTTGGAAAATTTTCCGAACCTCTTCGCCCGCGCGTAACCTGCTCTGCCTCCTCGGGTCTATGGATCGTCCTCTCGTCGCCAGCGACCTCCCGCCGCTGGTCTCCGTCGCCGTCAACGGAAATCTGCCCCGCCGTTGCTGCCGAACTAGGGTACGAACTTGATCTTTGTGCTAATCCATAACTCTGATTCTTAGCACATTGCTTTGCCATGATTCTTGCCACGAATGAAATCATCCTGTCCAGCGAAATCGTCCCGTAGATTAGTTTTGATTTGAAAATTTAGGGTTAGGTCTCCGCCGAATTCATCTCGGACCGACCGAGTTGTAGAAATCGGTCTCACCGATTTGGCTTAGGCCAGAGCACACGCGTTTTCGGTCTGACCGAAAATTGCAAATCGGTGTGACCGAGTTCGATTTCTCTGTGAAACCCTAGCAGTCTCGGTATCACCGAACTGTGACTCGGTCTGACCGAGTTCACTAGTTTAGGTTCCAAAAGCTGCTTCGGTATCACTGAGTTTACAAATCAGTAGCTCCGAAATGCTTTCTGTGAAGAACTAAAACTAAGTTTTTTTAAGTCATCTGTTTTGCAAAATTCCTGTACTTTGTGATGCTCATCTACTCTACCTCATCTATAACCTATTCACAGGGTCTGCTGTCAGAGTATTTGCAGAGATGTCTGATCAAAGTGATAGTCAGAGCAGGTCTGAGCAACAGGTGCAGATGAGTGAGGGTTCAGATCCCTCTAGCAGCTATGATGAGGGCAGCAGGAGCACACCAAGCAACTTGCCAAAGGCTGCTACCAGGACAAGGAAGAAGAGAACTTCTGATTCAGAGGATGAAGATTATGTGGCTGTTGAACATGAAGCCACTTCAAAGAGAAAGGTACTGAAAAAGGAGTATGGCACAGCTGCTGCAACTAAGCCAGGAATGAAAACAAAGATGCCAGCAAGAAGACAACCCATGTCAAAGCCAAGAAAAGTTGCCACGGGTGAAACCATGAAGTTCACCATTGAATCTGAAGAAGAAGCAGCTGGTGAGGATAAGAAGAAGAAAAGGGCAAGAACTACTACTGCCAAAGTTCTTGGCAAGCCCTCAATAAGGAGAGATTCTGAAGATGAAGAAGAACAGGAGGATGCTGCACCAGCACCCAAAGCACAGAAGCTTATGGGGGATGCAATCAGATCAGGGGCTGCTCCATCAAAGCCCAAAGCTGCTCCCAAGGCAGCTGCTCCAGCTCAGAAGCCCAAGAGAAGCACTAGAAACATTCCAGCTGCAGAGAAGAACAAGGCCCCAGTGCGTGAAGCTGCTGAAGAAGATGAAGCTCAAGTGCTAAGGAAGCTGAAACCCAAGATCCCTGATCACAATGATGCACATCCAGTTGCAGAAAACATGAAAATCAGGAAGGATGCAGGATTGAGACTATGGAGACAGTCTGATCCATAAGCTATCAGGAGGAGAACTATTGTGGACTATAGGTTTCACACTAAGGAACAACAGGACTTCTATGAGACAATTCTGCTTGATAAGAAGCCCATAGTGTGTGATATGAGATGGGTTGACTGGGAGTTCATCAAGGAGAATGATGATCACTTCCCTGGTGTGTATGATAGCTTCAAGGCATGTGGAGTTGACACATTTGTTGCCCAGAAGCTCACTAAGTGGAATGATGAGTTGGTCATGCAATTTTACTCCACTGCCCACTTCTATCCAAATGGAAGGATAGTATGGATGTCTGAGGGTACCAGGTACCAGTCTACAGTTGATGAGTGGGCCAAGCTTATCAATGCCCCTGAGGAACATAAGGATGACTTAGATGTTTATGCTGAGAAGAAGAAAGACCACAACACCATGGCACCTATGTACAGAGAGATCCCAAATGATGCTTTGGAGACTCATAAGTTTGGATCTGTCCACTTCTTGTTTCTGGTCTGCCTACCATAAACTGGATTCTAAGGCACACACTGCTACCCAAGTCAGGTGATCACAAGATGATCAGAGGACATGCTATAAACTTGCTGCATATATTTGATGTCCCACAGAAGTTCAAGGTCATGAGTTTGATTGTTGAGACAATCAAGAGGACTGCTGCTGACCAGAAGAGAAGCTGTGGGTATGCCCCACAAATTCAGGAGCTCATCCATTCTAAAATGGGCACCGGGACTTATCTATTGGATAAGGAACACCTGGCCATATACCCTGAATTTGAAAACAACACTGTGGTAATGAATGAGGAAGACCCCACATCAGTGCAAGCACATGAGAAGAGAGAGAAAGCTAAAACTGAGAAAGCTGCCAAGATGCCAAGCGCAGAAGAGGCATCTCAAGTGTTTCTGAAGAGCAAGCAAGATCAACTTGCTTATCTGATCCAGTCCACACTGAAAATTGAGAAGGGCTTGGCCACCCTGACTCAGAACCAGGAGAGCTTGGAAGGGATTATTGAGACAAAATTCTATGATCTTGATCTGAAGGTAACTGAGATCCAAACTGCAGTTGAGCAGCTCCAGGAGGAAGCAGAGGAGAAGAAGGGCAAGTCTACTACAGATGCTTTTGCTAGAGTGCCCAGAGGACAAAGATCTGCTGAAGTGCCTATGACAGATCCTCGAGCTACAGCCTCAGCACCAGGAGCTACAGCTCCAGTTCCACCTCCCGCGGCTACTCCACCAGCTCCAGCTACTTCATCTGAAGCCTTCGTTCTTGGAGTTCTCTCTACACCGCCTCCTTAAGACCAAGCCTGAGAGACGTCTAGCACTATGCATTTTTAGAACTTTTTGGTAACTTGTTGCCAAAGGGGGAGAAAAATGTATAGATCATAGTCTTCGAGAGAGAGAGAGTGTTGGTTTTTTATCTCTCTTGCTTATTTGGTTTGAAACTTTATTTGTGTGCTTGTGTGATATACTTTACGTCCTTTTGTGAGATACTTGTTGATCATGTGTTTGATCATATGCTATCCTTAATGCTTGTTGGATGATACTATCTTTCATATCCTCTTATGATCATTCACCTTGCTTGGTGATGAGTGCATGTTTTTAATTTCTATCATTTTGAGCGCTCCACCAAGATGTATGTGACATGGAAGAGTAACCCATGATCCTAATCGATTGTGCATTTGCATTCAAATTTTTTTTTTAAATAATGCACAAATTTAGGGGGAGCTCTTGCTTATCACATACCTCTCAAAGCGACGATGTTTTTCAATCTTATTTATCATTTGTCGAAGCTTTGATCTATATGTTGTCATCAATTACCAAAAAGGGGGAGATTGAAAGTGCAACTATCCCTGGGTGGTTTTGGTAATTCCTAACAACATATAGCTCATTGAGCTAATGCTATTTCAAGATAAATATTTCAGGAAAGCTCAATGATTGGCATGACATGGATTAGAAAGTGGGCCCTTCAAAATGCTAAGGACAAAAGATTGGCTCAAGCTCAAAGCACAAGACTCTACATTTTCTATTTTAGTGATCCAAGATCACATTGAGTCTATAGGAAAAGCCAATACTATTAAGAGGGGATGAGGTGTTGCTTAATGAGGTTCTTGCTCAAAATGCTTAGTGATATGCTCCAAAAACCCTCCACTCTTTCTCATATCCACATATGTCCCAAACCAAAAATTCCAACTCGGCCCCACCGCAATTTCATATCCGGCGCCACCGAATTCAGTTGACATAGCCACTGCCTGAAACCCTAGTCTTTTCGGTCTCACCGAGATGGGATTGTAATCACTCTGTTTCCCTTCGTAACGTTTCGGTCAAATCGAGATGAGCGATCGGTCCCACCGAGATTGCAATGCAAATTCTCTGTTTCCCTTTCGTAACATTTCGGTCCAACCGAGATGAGCGAATCGGTCCCATCGAGTTTGCCTGACCAACTCTCTGTTAGTCTATTACTAAAATCGATCTCACCGAGTTTGTGTAATCGGTCTCACCGAGATTACGTTATGCCCTAACCCTAATGAAATCGGTCCCACCGAGTTGACATGTCGGTCCCACCGAAATGCCTAACGGTCACATTATGAACCAAATCGGTCTGACCGAGTTCTCTGAATCGGTCCCACCGAGTTTGGTAATTTGTGTGTAACGGTTAGATTTTGTGTGGAGGCTATATATACCCCTCCACCCACTCTTCACTCGTGGAGAGAGCCATCAGAACATGCCTACACTTCCAACATATATTTTCCGAGAGAGAACCACCTACACTTGTGTTAAGGTCAAGATATCCCGTTCCAACCACATAAATATTGATCTCTAGCCTTCCCCCAGGTTCTTTCCACTCAAATCTTCTTTCCACCAAATCCAAATCCTGTGAGAGAGAGAGTTGAGTGTTGGGGAGACTATCATTTGAAGCACAAGAGCAAGGAGTTCATCATCAACACACCATTTGTTACTTCTTGGAGAGTGGTGTCTCCTAGATTGGCTAGGTGTCACTTGGGAGCCTCCGTCAAGATTGTGGAGTTGAACCAAGGAGTTTGTAAGGGCAAGGAGATCGCCTACTTCGTGAAAATATACCCTAGTGAGGCAAGTCCTTCGTGGGCGACGGCCATGGTGGGATAGACAAGGTTGCTTCTTCGTGGACCCTTTGTGGGTGGAGCCCTCCGTGGACTCGCGCAATCGTTACCCTTTGTGGGTTGAAGTCTCCATCAACGTGGGTGTACGATAGCACCACCTATCGGAACCACGGATAAAAAATCTCGGTGTCAACATTGCGTTTGCTCCCTCAAACTCCTCCCTTTACCTTCATATGCAATTGTTTTACATTCCACTGCTATACTCTTAGAATTGCATGTGTAGGTTGATTGCTTGACTTGTGCTAAGTTGCTAAAATCTGCCAAGAACTAAAATTGGGAAAAGGCTAGATTTTTATTTGGTCAAGTAGTCTAATCACCCTTCCCTCTAGACATACTTTCGATCCTACACTTCAGCATTTGCCACTACTCCCAATGCATCTGTCATGCTATCAGAAGGGTTCTGGCCGCCTGTAGGCTCAATCTCACGTGTCGCCATAGCATCTGTGGGTCCCTCGGGCGGATTCAGGCAGCCAGCTGGAGCAATAACGCGAACCACCTCTGCGTCACTGATTGGCTGACGGGCCTCAGTCCCCTCGTTCCCGGGCCTCAAATTTGAATTCTGGAGCCCCACTGTGTCCAAAGCCACCCCAGCTTGCGTGGACAGCCGGTTAAAAACTAAGACCCTAACAGACAGTCTATCTCTTATTGGTATGACGGCACCCCCAGTTGTCACCATCGTCCTGAGCTCTATTGGCGGAAGTCACCAGTTGTCGCCGGCGGCGGCCGGCATGCACGGAGGCGCGACGGACGAGCCACCAACCCCTTGACCGCGAGAGTCACGCACTCAGAACCTCCATGGCTGATGGCGAGGAACCACAGCAGGCGCAACACCACCACTGATTCTCCCATCTGATGGCACCCCACTTTGATCACTGCCCGACGAAACCCCCAGGAAGAGCGGCTCATCCCTATCACCGTAATCCGCCAGAGAGTCCAGATGGATTAGCACCTTGTATTGCAACATTGGCGGTAGCATCAGAGGCGCCACCAGTCCCGGCTCTGGAATTGCCAGCCATCTGAGTGAGGGAATTGAATCCGGTTCCGCCGTCCATGCCGTGAGCCTGAACGCCGACAGATCCCGACGCGAGCTGGACTCCGGTGCCACCATATCCACCAGGCAAGAAGTGCCCGGTAGATCTTCCACAACCTCGCGCTCCCAAGCATGCGACGGAATGCCCTCCAGCACGAGCGACACCTTGTAGTTGAGCTGCGAAAGAACTGCTCGCGCTTGTCGATTCCACTGTCTGAAGAAGTGGCGAACTCCCTGAAACTCGATGAACGGCGCAGCCACCACCAAACTGCGATGCTCCTGACGCACAAAACCACCAAGAAGTCTTCCGGCCTAAAGCAGTGCACTGACACCCACTCTGGCTCAACGCTAGCCACTGCCCCTAGCGCTTGCAGGACGAACTCCAGCCTGATGTCATGCCGAGCTCCCCCAACGTACGCCACCATGGCGAACTGCAGCCTCCTCTCGAGGTCGGCCATGCTCCCGGTGGGGCGGGCGACAGAGAGCTCGTGCGAGCTTAGATCTTCAGGCGCTGAACGCTCCAGGCATGGGACGCAGAGGCTTGGCCAGGCGGTTGGGGCAGCGGCCATGGATGGAGGGGGAGGCGGAGGCGGCGACGTCCTGGAAGGCCCACCGGCGAGAGCACGCGGAGGCACCTCCCTACGCGCGACCTTGGCCATCGTCATCCTCCTGAGCTCTTCCTCCGGCGAGGGGCTCCGCGGCCTCTTGCAGTCCTTGGACTCATGGCCTGGCAGCTTGCAGCGAAAGCAGACCACTTGGTTGGTGCAGTCCTTCTTGTAATGTCCTTCCTCAAAGCACTTGTAGCATAATCCATCCATCTCCGATGAAACCTGACGGCGAGCCCGGGCTGCAGGCTGCCCCCGATGAGGGCTCACGCTCGCGCCGGAAGCTTGGTGGCGCCTCCACAACTCCTTCCTGGAAGGCCGAGGTTGCTCCCATGGCACCACCGCGGCCTGCGCGTTCAGCCCGAGCAGCGGATCCGCGGGGCCATGCGCCCCGAGGCCTCGGAGCTGGAGGAGATGCCAAGCCCCGAGACGATCGTCCGCTCCCCGGGGGGCCTGTAGGTGGAGGTGACAGACAGGGGGCTGTTGGCCATAGCTTGGATCTGGATCTGGGCGGCCGGCTATGGAGGAGGAGACGCCGAGGTCGGAGCGACCGTCGGCGAGGAAAGGTGGACGCCGGGGTTGGAGTGACCAGCGGCGGGAGAAGGGTGGCCGCCGGGGTCGAAGCGACCAGCGGCGGGGTGAAGGTGGACGCCGCCGCCGGAGTGGCGAGCGGCGGGGAGCGCTAGGCAGGGGAGCGGGGAGCGGGTCAACGAGGGTTCTCTTGCTACTCATTTTCCCGTATGTGAGATTGTCTCGTGGCTTGCTAGGAAGTCTATCATAAATTTGGAGTCCTTAGTCTACGGGATTGACGAAGTCATTGTAGATTTCTTCATAGTCGACGGAACGTCTCCTCCCACTGAATTCACATTGCCGGAAAGCCTAAAGTAAATCCAAAAAATGCAAGCACTAGTGTCAAGCCTAGGGTTTGAACTCTGCTGGACTGGGGATGCCAATTGTCCTCCTAATCATTCAAACACAATTTGTTCACAACCCAGTATGTGCTTTTAACATATAATAATAGACAATTAAAAACATATACCGAGATCAAAGATAAGTACTAGTCATCTAAAAAAGGATAAGTAGTTATAGTGTCCAAATTAATGACATAAAACTAGTGCCAAAAGAATAAAAAATACTCCCTCCATCCCAAATTCCTTGTCGCGGAAATGGATGTATCTAAAAAATACTTTTTAGTTTTAGATACAATTATTTTATTTATTTTCATGAGAAGTAATTCAGGATGGAGGGACTAGCAAGCATCGTGCGAGCGCCTTTTTTTTGAAACGCGTGCGAGCGTCATCAAAACCATGGAGAAGAAGTAAGATTTCCATTTTTCTTTTGCGAGATGCAGAGGACGTTAGCACCGTGGACTTGAGGCTTTGGTCCAACAGTGACCAAAATGAAACTTTTCTTTTTTGAGCCATAACCAAAATGGACATAGTCAAGGACGTTGCACATCCATGATAAAAAAACAAGGACGTTGCACTTGTTCATGTGGAATTCCTGGTGTCCATGCATCATATATTTGTTCCTGAAGCAACCGTTGTGCTGCCACCTCACACCAATGAGAAGATGATACGTTGTGCATCCTACTGGCTGCCCGCTTGCTTCACCGAAAGCAAAAAAGCTGCAGGATCTTACCCTCATGTTTTTTTTTTTGAGCGAAAGATCTTACCCTCACATGCCTATACCCTATTCGGCGCTTCGGCCGCTGGTCCTTCAATACTCGTAGATGGCGCACACCCCCTTCGAGCAACCGGCCCGGCCCATAATCGAGAAAAACATTACCTGCTGACTAGTTACTTCTAGCTTCCCTACCGTTTTCGGGAAGCTACTAGAGGATTTTTGACCGGGTTTTCTGATTCTTTTGCTCTTTGCTTTTATTTTAATTTTCTTTTATTTTTTCTTTTATTTTTTCTTTTTTATTTTCTTTTCTTTTCCATATATTCATTTTTTATTTTTGGATTTAAGTTTTTTTTCTTTACTTGTTTCCTCCAAATGTGTGGATTTTTTCTCAAATTCTTTGAAGCTTCTTTCAAATTCATGAACTTTTTTCAAATGCATGATTTTTAAAATTTGTACACATTTTTTAAATACATGATCTTTTTTAAATCAGAGAACATTTTTCAAATCCACGAATATTTCTTTCAAATTCATGAACTTTCTCAAATGCAAGAAATTTTCAAATACATGAACTTTTTCCAAATGCGCGAACTCTATTTAAATCAGTTAACTTTAATTTCAAATTCGTGAACCTTTTCAATTGCATGAACTTTTTTCAAATTGCCGAACATTTTTTAATCTGTGAATTTTTTTAAATCTTCGACCATTTTCAAATTCATTATTTGTTTCAAATTCACTAACTTTTTAAATCCATGAACTTTTCCACATGCGTGAATTTTATTCAAATTTAGGAACTTTGTTTCAAGCTCATGAATTTTTAGATTGCATGAAGTTTTCAAATTGGTGAACATTTTTTAAATCTATTATTTTTTTTCAAATCTTTGAACATTTTCAAATTTAGGAATTTTTTGAATTACATGTACTTTTTCAAATTGGTGAACATTTTTTAAATCCGTTAGTTTTTTTCCAAATCA
This sequence comes from Aegilops tauschii subsp. strangulata, assembly GCF_002575655.3. NCBI lineage: Eukaryota > Viridiplantae > Streptophyta > Magnoliopsida > Poales > Poaceae > Aegilops > Aegilops tauschii. The sequence goes on along the minus strand of NC_053036.3, from coordinate 628,027,534 downwards.
TCGAAATTTTCCAAATTTAGGAACTTTTCAAATGCATGAACCTTTTTTCAATCTGTGAACCTTTTCCAAATGCATGAATTCAATTCAAATATGTGAACTTTATTTCAAATTCGTGAACCTTTTCAATTCCATGAACTTTTTTCCAATTGGTGAACATTTTTTAAATCTATGAATCTTTTACAAGTCTTTGAGCATTTTCAAATTACTGAACTTTGAAATGCGTTAACTTATTCTGAGTGCATGAACTTTATTCAAATCAATGATTTTTTCAATTTTCGTGAAATTTTCAAATGTGGGAACTTTATTCAAATCTATATTTTTTTCATTTCTCATGAACTTTTCAAATGCGTGAAACTGTTCAAATTTTCTGAACATTTTTCAAATCCGTGAATAAATCTTCCAATGAGTGAACTTTTGAAAATATGCGAATATTTTTAAATTCATGAACAAATGTTCCAATTCATGAAAATTCAAAAAAATTCTGAACATTTTGCAAATTCAGAAACGTTCTCAAATTCGTGAAAATTTGCTAGTTCGTCCGAAAGAAATGAATGCCATTTTTTATAATTCATGGACTTTTTTCAAACCCACAAACATTTTTTTCACCAAAATTGTAAATACTAAAAAAACTTGTTATGGTTTTTCCTTCCTGGACCAAAAGATTTGTAGAGAACGAGTGGGAAAAGGCGTTCTGTAGACGATGGTGTGAGCGAGCGAGCAGTCAGTGGCCGGCCCATCTCCGCGCGCCCCTGTGGGCAGCAGCAAGGAAACTGGCGATTAATGCGCCGAATAGGCCCTCCCCATGTCGCTGATGCAACCTCACCGGATATCCACGCCGGCCCATTTAATCCGTACTCGCTCTGTGCAATGTATTTTCCCTTGAATTTTTTAAGTAGTTCAAGCATAGAATTTGCTCTTTTCAATCATTTGTTGATCTCTGTAATACTATCAGCTTGGTGAAGACAGCACAACGTAGAAGAGAAAATCCAGATACCTTGGCTGGAGTATGCAATGTAGTACTAAACACCTCCGACACAAACAGGTGGCGAATCGTGCTAAAGGAAAACATTGGCGAACGAGGGCCGCGGGAAACCACCCGAATCAACAAGTGCAGGAATCCGAAATCTCGGATCGCGCTTTGGAATCAACACGACGGACTGATATTTGTCCGTCGACTCCCCCACTTTCTGGTGAACAATGGAATGTAGTACTAGTAGTATATGTTTCGTCTAGCGCTCAAAATCAAAGTGTTTTTGTGGCAAATGCTCCACAACAGACTGCCCACTTTGGATAACGTGGCCAAACGGCAGGGGCAGTCGAATGGGACGTGCACGGTTTGTGGGGTAGTCGAAGACGCAAACCACGCCTTCTTTCGCTGCCCTCTGTCTAGGTTTGCTTGGAGCGCGGTTCGAGCCGCGGCAGGGGTGTCTTGGAACCCGAGGTCTACTAGCGATCTCGTGGCCATCCTTGACACGGTCCAGGGGGGCGGCAAACGAGTGTTATGGAGTTGTGTTGGGGCGCTGTTCTGGGCACTTTGGCTGACTAGGAACAAAATTACTATAGTGGGGATCTTCCCTACCCATCCGGCTAATGTCATCTACAAATGCAATATGTTCCTGCAGCAGTGGAGTCCGTTGGCGAGGCGCAAGGATATTGACAGGATGCAGCACGCTAGAGACCGTCTCCACCAAGTGTATGCGATGGCTAGGGAGCCAGCTTCTACCTCCTAGCGAGGTACCTTTTGTTCGTCCGCGAGCCTGCGTGCTCAGTGTTAGGCTTCGAGCCATGTAACTCTTGCTCGTGGTTTTTTGGCTTTGAACCCTATAACTTCCTCTTGCGTGGTCAGAGGCCGTTGTTGTTGGTGTATGGTTTGGATTTGTTGGTACGTTGCCTATGTTGTGGACTTTATTAATTTAAAGCCGGATGTTTCTAGCGTCTACATTTTAAAAAAAGTTATCTGTTTCGTAAAGACAAAAAGAAGAACGTTGTAGGAGTGTGCTGGAACACGTATTATCGCTACAGGGGAGCTTATATTCCCCGACTCCCAAGCGACCCAGCATCTGAGATTTATAATCGATTTCCTCTGCCTCTTTGAGACTATATTCGATCTTGTAGACCGTAAAGTAAAGCCAGAAGCAAGCATCTGACGTACCCGTCCGTGCTCCTTTTGGCTCCTGGGAGAATAAGAAGTCGTGGCCTGTGAACAACCGCCCACGCTTACTTTGCCTCCTGGAGACCTCCAAGATGAAGAAGAGGGAATTATTTGCATGGCGATTTGGGAAGACTGTTGGAGTACCAATATGGCATGCTTGAATGATTAGACACTACAGCGCGCACGGTGCAAGTGCACAGCACTACGTACATTGTTGACAAGTTCAGATCTACGGGAGTAGCTACCTAGCCAAGCGTGCATGTGCAGGTCGAGCCCAGCGGCCGTCGCAACGAGCCAAACTGAAAACCGCACCGCACGCCGACGGGCACAGCCATGTAGGTACCGTCTGTCGTCGTTTGAGCCGGCAGCCCTGTTTCCTTCGACTCTCTACACGAGCCTCTGTTTTTTTCTAGTTCGCATATAAAATTTGGTCAAAGTCAAATTTTGTAGTAAACAAATATCAACATCTATAATGGTAAAGCTATATGGTATGAAAATTAATTTCATGATGCATCTAATAATATTAATTTCATATTATGAATCTTGATATTTTTTTAATAAACTTAATCAAAGTTGAAATTTTTTGACTTTAACCAAATTTTATATGCAGACTAAAAAAACAAAGGGAATGCTGTAATGTTCAATCAACAAGCAGGCTAGTTTTTTTGGTCGGCTTAAAAAATAAGCTGGCTCTCCCTAGCTTAAAAAATAAGTCGCTCCTGAATTTTGCTGAGGCTTCTAAATTAGTAATCTCATAACTAGTTTAGAAGCCCCAATAAATAAGAGAGACGGTTTATGAAAAAAGCTGGGAAGGAGGCGGTTTATTTTTTAAGCCGCCAACAGAATTGCCTCAGGTAATCATCAGCATGCATGTGTGTCCCAGCTTCAAGCTTTGCTGGAAGCACAAACCTTCTTCTCTCCGTGCAGGCCACCACATGCATGCACCCACCAGTTCAAGCACTCACACCAATCGCTTTCTCTCGTTGCAGAATCAATCTAGGGCGTGTTTGGTACTTTGGTTACATTGCCAATCGACCCTGGTTTTAATGAGCCGGTTTGAGGGGATGCAGGCAAAAAGACCCCAGATGCATATAGTTTGGTTGCCTGCATGTACCTAGTTGCATGAGACAATATTTTTGATCCGGCGTTTGGTTGCCCGCATTGCATTAGGCGCACATATGACATGGTGTTTGGTTGCAACCTGCATAAAGTGTTGTCACCACTTTTAACTAATGATGAGCTTACCACACATAATCTGAACATGTAGTGCCAGCTAGTTAAACAAATGACAGTTCATCCTAACTACTAACAAATGACAGTTCAAATTATTAAGAGCCATTGGCTAAATAGGGGATAGTTCATCGGTGTTGCTGCTACCAGACCTTTCTCTTCCTCTTCCTCTTCCTCTTCTTCTGCTTCGGCTTCTGCTTCTGCTACTGCTTCTGCTGCTTCTTCTTCCTCCACCTTTTTTTCAAATCCTGCACCGACCTCTGTTAAGCCACATTGCCTCTGCCTACTCCAACCTTTTGTTCTTTCAAGCGCCATTGTCAAATGCCTCCACACCGTGGCCGAGCTAACAATATTGTCAGGCTCGACCTCTTCCTCCTCAGGCACGTGTTCATCAAAGCCCCACTGGAGAATCCAGTTATGCAGAATGCAACAAGTAAGAACAAGCTTAACCTGAGTGGAGTATGGGTGGAATGGCTTCTGATCCAGGATCTTGAACCTATTCTTCAGAGCTCCAAATGCCCTCTCAACAGTTACTCTAAGGTTGGAGTGTCTGAGATTAAACAGCTCCTGTGCAGTCCTAGGATAGTTCCTACCAGAGAACTCGATGAGATGGTACCTGGTTTTTCGGAAGGGTGGAAGAATACCCGGCCGACATGCATAGCCAGAATCTCCAAGGTAGAACTTGCCGTCGAGGATGTTGATCCCATCAGGTCGACTCACGCTGCCACTGAGAATGTTAGCATCATGCGCTGACCCCTCCCAGCCAGCCAGCACATATGTGAACTTCAGATCAAACTCAACAGCAACAAGCACATTCTGGCTTGTGTAGTGCTTCCTCCCCCTGTATGCTGCAGACTGTGACCTAGGAACTCTGGCAGTGACATGAGTATCATCTATGGCCACAATGCAATCCTGAAAATGGCATCACAAGCCTGTGTTGGTGCTCAATTTGAACAATACAAGCATATCAATCCATGAAAAGTGTATATTGTCAATGCTCACCTTGAAGTATGGATACCATATTGGGCTTCCGCAAATCTTGGGTGGAGTCTGGCCAAATGGTCTCCTGATCATCTCTCCTCTATGCTCCCCAACAGCAAAAAGCACCTGCTTGAAGTACCTAGAGATGGTCTCCATTGATCTCCTGAACGTATTGTGAATGACCATGAACCTCTGGTTATGGCCAACAACATGGAGGAACATGGCCACTTGCTCTTCCACACTGGTGTTGATATTATCTTGTAGCAGCCCCCTGCTCCTGAAGGTCTCGACAAGCCTGGCAAATGGTGCTATTTTCATTCGAAGCATCCACAGAGCCTCGACGTCATTGCAGTTGTAGATGTAATTCAGATTTTGGATCCTCCCTTGTTCCCGGATGAACAATGGACCATAGCGGATCAAAGGTCTCCCAGCACGACGAACAACTCTCAGGTGAATGAACATGACCCATGCCTGAATCACACTAATCAGTGTTGTTGCCTGAATTATCAGCCTCATCCGTGCGTCCATAACCTACTCGACATCGATGGTTCGTTCAAGGAAAATCGATCGTACACCTAGCCTAACGGCCTAACCACCGACCTAACAAAGGGGGGAGGGGTGCTGCTTACCGGCATCGGAGACGAGGACGGCGTAGGGGTAGCCATGGCACAGACAAGGTCGACCAGACGGTGGCCAACAGCAAGGGGAGCACCAGAACTGTCGCAAACGCCGCCGCCTCTTTCGCCGCCGCCGCCGCCTCTAGCGCAGATCTGAAATCGCAGCCGCTGCCGGTGGTGACGCAGTAGGGAAGAAAGAGGGGTAGTGGCTATGGGTGAGCGAGTGAAAGGGGGGTGAGGCTAGATTTGGCGCCGGGACGGCGCGCCAAATTTCCATCTCCCACCATCTCCCCTGGCCCTCGCGCCGCACCCGCCCGTGCGACCTCGCGCCGCACTCAGCCTGGCTCACGAGAAACTGCCGATCCGAACGTTTCCAGCGAGCCAGGCTCTGGGCTTCTTTGAGAAGCGTGCGATGCAGGCCCAACAGTGAAACTAGGCAACCAAACAGGCCTCTTCCTTCCCGCGCGGGCCTGGTTGGGCTCGATGCGGGCAACTAAACACGCCCCTAAACATCAAATGTTGCTGGTATATTCTATTGAATTAACCTGGTGTCACCTTGGAGATTCCGTGATGTGGCTTTCCTTCGTCCAAGGGCCGTCTGCGCCTCTGATACGTGCTTATCCGTAGTCGACCGCGAGCATGCAAGCATGCATAGGTTAATTCTTTTTAATTAATCTCGGTCGATTCGCAGACCCAAGTGACGGGCCATGTGATGGTGATTAGGCTAAGAGTATTTTTTTTGAAAAACTTCCAATCTATTCATCTTCAATCATGGGATTACAATGAATACCAGAAATAAAAATTATATCCAGATTCGTAGACCATCTAGCGACGACTACAAGCACCGAAGCGAGCCGATGGCGCGCCGCCGTCATGGCCCCTCCATCGCCAGAGCCGGACACAATTTGTTACAGTAGACAGTTGGAAAGTCGTCGTGCTAAGGCCCCATAGGACCAGCACCCCAGAACAGCAACCGCCGCCGATGAAAAATAACGTAGATCGGAAGGATCCAAACCGAAGACACACAAACGTAAACGAACAACGACGAGATCCGAGCAAATCCACCAAAGATAGATCTACCGGAGACACACCTCCACAGGCCCACCAACGATGCTAGATGCACCGCCAGAACGGGGGCTAGGCGGGGAGACCTTTATTCCATCTTCAGGGAGCCGCCGCCGTCTCATCTTCCTAAGTAGGACACAAACCCTAAAAAAGATTAAAAAAACGACTAAAAACGGAGCCCTCCCGCCGGCCCTTGTCAAGATCCACCGCGCCTCCATGGCCCTAGGTCTATCGGAGACGAGGCGAACCTGCGCCGGCGCCGGCAAGAGGCACGAACCCTAACTTTCTTTCTTGGAGAAGGAGGAGGAGGCGGAGCCCTGCCTCTGTATAGGCTAAGATTACTTTACATGCATTAGACTTTCATCTCGCATGACTCCAAAGTGATAAGAAAAGAACTCGTCTACTCTCTTTATGTAAGAAAGATAAAACGAGGCTCGCCTTGTGCCATTGCATCGGGAGGCCGTGGGCCGTTTTACACGTTTTCCACATCAACACTCCCTAGTTAATAGAGTTCCCTGGCTCCAAGTTGGGATATACTTTGTTGCCAATTTGCATATTTTCACATGCGCATTTCCTAATATCTTACATATATTTTTAGAACATTTATTTCGAACACCAATATTTTTTTGAAAATTCCATTTTTTTAATCACAGATAATTTTTGAAAACATGTTTTTTTTGAAAAGGCACAAACAACTTTTCAAATTCCAAAATTTTGTGTAAAACAAACAACTTTGAAATTCCGAACACTCTATTCAATTCTTGAATATTTTTTGAAAAACCTAAACACTTTTTGAAATTACGATGTTATGGGTTTGTCGCCAGGCGAAATCACTAATTAGGGGTACCCTTGACAAATTTCACTTTCACCTCCTCTAGTGATGCCAAGTTGCGCACTCCCTGTGCGACATTTGTCACTACCTATGTGTTTGGGCAAAATTGCTTACCATGTATGGGAGGCATGCACAGTTTTAGGACTCCAATAGATGGCGAATGTTCGCCGAGAAGGGATGACATTTGTCAATTTTTTCCTGACAGTTTTAGTTATGCAGGGATGACATTTTCTTCCGAGGAGGATGACAGTTATTGGTTTAGAAGGCAATTTTTTCTCGGAAAACTGCCGCCGCGTGATTTTGATCAGACGACTGTGGAGGCATTCCCCGGGACCTCCTCCCTAGGAAACATTCCCCATATAACATTGTCGTAGTTTTATTTGTGTTTCTTCTGTAGATTTGTTTTTCAAAACGTTTTATCTTTTGAACAGTGCATCCCAATCACAAACCGTTTCACGTTTGCGTTTCTCGCATCGAGATCTTTGAATTTAGATCCCATGTTGATCGATTTCTAGTAATAACTTGTGCTTCCAAGCAGTACTAACCAGATAGATGCCTTGACGATTCTAGTATTCAATATAAAAAGTGTCGGCACAAACAGTTGGCGACCGCCTCAAAACACCCCGAAATCATTGCGAGAAAGTGCTTGCAAATGATTGACCCCACCCCCCTCCCGCAAAAAACGACACTTTATGAAGAAAAATAGATTGTAATGTGTGTGTAAAGAAAAAGAAGAATACTATAGGACCCATAATATATACTTCGTATATCGCTAGACACAACATGTTTATAATCAATTTTTGCCATGATGCCAGAGGTGACAGAGTAAGGCACACAAATCAAATCGTTTCCATGGCAATGCCATGATGTGAATGTGTGCATGCACTGGATATTTACACACTGTGCGACAATGTGCGCAACCTACCGATACTAACAAAATAAATCATGCACTTTTTCATGTTAACAATCTGGTCCCTCCGATTACTATAGAGATGAACCATAAAAGAAAACACCTACTAAACCAATCCCGGGAATACCAGCCAAAGAGGAATTATTCTAGAAGTATGGGCCATTTTCCCTACTTTCTTCCATGTTTTATCAATTGGTCATGCTAGAGATAAAAATAGTCATGGGCAGTTATAAGGACTCGAACCGTAGACCTTCTCGGTAAAACAGATCACACAAATTAGTATCGAGATGGTTCAAACTATTTCAAAGACGAAACATGCATTTACATTAGACACTTTCATAAACTGATTTAAAGATCAGTTAGTCTACCATAGTTTTTCTTTACGGAAAGATAATGCGCTCCCTTTGCTTTGATTGATTTTTTGTGTGTCACGCCGAGTCCATGCACGATCAAGCAACCCTTGCTTTGCCATATTTACTTTTAACATCGTCGGCGACGGCTCCCCAATGCCAGTCCAGTGGTCAACCTTAAACTCAAAGTGAAGACTCATAACTAACTGATGCGAATAAATGCAACCTCAACTAGCTCATGGACGACCCTAGTACGGACGATAAAGGGCATGACCAATACATGTGTCCAGTCCATACTCGCTGGAGAGTGTGTGAGTATTAGTACCGTAATAGCAAGTCATGTAATTTATATTTTTGTGAGGAAAAGGTGAGTTTTATATGTTAGAAATAAATTACAATTGCTAACATACCTTCAGAAATATTGTAGGGTTGCATGTCAGTGGATTTTGGTGCCATATTAGAAAAGTAGCCCATATCTTCTTGCAATAGATATTTTTCCAGAGCAATTCATTGGTATCTTTGAGTTGAGTACACAATTTATAATTTAAACTACTTTTTTTGAAAGATAAGATCCTAGCTAGCAAGAACATTACACCATAGGAAGTTCTAATTTTGAATACCCATGCATGTTGTGATTGGTATGATTTTGATATGAAGTATGTAGAGCTCGCATGCGCATATCGCTATACGGTCTAGAACACTCTACTAAGTTATGTCGATATTTGACTATGTTGTAAATAGGAAAACGTACAGACAATAGTTCATCACGAGGCATAAAAACATAACAATGTCAAATGTCGGCTTGTTTAGATTTAGTGTAGAATGCATTAGTGTATTTAAAAAAGGTTAAAATGACTCCATATGGATAAATGTATTTTTATTCAAAAATCATAAAAACTATATAAACATATGTATTAATACATAAGAGTGTGATACCATTATTAGTTTTGCTAACTATTTTGGACAATGAATACTATTGAAGATTTTATATTGAATGATATTTCAATAACTAATGACTGGTATTATAACAAAGATGAGTTATAACAAAATAAAAAAAGGATGTTCAATCTATAATCAATATAATATTTGGCACAATAGTCTAATGAACGCATCTAAGCTGAAGATTGATATCATGCATTTTTACTTAAGTATGATATATCTCATTTGAAGGTTTTTGTTCAACCGTGAGCAAAATGGAACTCTTCTTTTAGCGGAGACCAAAATTGAGATAATCACGGATGTTGCACTTTTAGGTTAAAAAAAGCATGTTACACATGTTCGTGTGGAATTTATGGTGTCCACACAACATATATTTGTTCCTGAAGCATGCTATCTGATGTTGTCAGAGTGTATTGTGCCCATTGAGTAATGCATTTACTTTTCACTTCTATTTCGGTACACCCCCTTAAACACATCAATGGAGGAGATCTCTCCATACCCGTTCATAATAAAGAGTATAATAGTCCTTTTTGAAAATACGTCACCTGGTACGGACCAGCCCACTAGGGAACATTTAAAAGTTTGGCCCATTAGCGAACACTTAATAATATAAATAGACGAGAAAATGGAGAGGGCAAGGAAATAAATAGAGAACAAATTGAAGAGGCCAGGGGTTTGAACCCAAGTCCTCTGGATCAAGGGTTGGACCACAAACCACTAGCTCGCCATCAATTCCGTGATAACAATGTAGGGCACAACTTAAGGTAAAAGGGCCGGCTATACGACTGATTTTTCATACACAATTTTAGTATATATATTTTTAGGGTTTTTTCTATACACCTAATACATTTTTCTAATACATGATTAATAATTTCAAATACAAGATTAACATTTTTGAACAACATTTTTTCTATATACATTTCATATACATGGTCAACATTTTTCGTATGCACACTTAACATTTTTAAATGCTTGATTAACATTTTTGAAATAATTTTTAAATTTTAGTCAAATGCTTGATTTAAATTTTTTAAATACATGTTCAACTTCTTTCACACACATTATATCGTAGACATGAGAAACATTTTCTCTATACACATTTAATATTTTGCAAATGCTTGGTTAACATTTTTTAAATATTTTTATGTAAAATATTTTTGTAATATATTTAGAATATTTGGAAGCATAAATAAAAGTAAAAACACAAATTTAATACGAAAACAAAACATGAAAAAAAAACTCAAATGCGGTAACATTATTCAAATCTATCTTTTTCAATTTTTGTGAACTTTTCAGATGCGTGAACTTGTTAAAATTTTGTGAACATTTTTGTAATCCGCAAAAGTTGCAATTCGTAAACTTTTCAAATGCGAGAAACGTTATTCAAATCTATCTTTTTCAATTTTCATGAACTTTTCAAATGCCTGAACTTGTTCAAATTTTGTGAACATTTTTCAAATCCGTGAAGAAATGTTCCAATTCGTGAACTTTTCAATTGTGGGAGCATTATTCAAATGTATCCTTTTCAATTTTCATGAACTTTCCAAATGCCTGAACTTGTTCAAAATTTGTGAACATTTTTCAAATCCGTGAAGAAATGTTCCAATTCATGAAGTTTTTAAAATATGTGTACATTTGCAAATTCATGAACAAATGTACCAATTCATGAATTTTTAGAGTCGCGAGCGAGGGAGACGTGCGAACGAGCGATGGAACTGGCGAGTCATTGGCCGGTCCATGTCCGCGCGCCCCTGTGGGCTGCAGCAAGAAACTGGCGCTTAATGCGCCGAATAGGTGCTCCCCATGTCGCCTATGCAACCTCACAGGATATCCACGTCAGCCCATTCAATCCATCCTCGCTCTGTGCAATGTATTTTCCTCTGAAATTTTTCAAGTGATTCCAGCATAGAAATTTCCTCTTTTCAATCATTAGTTCATCTCTGTAATTTAATACTATAAGTTAGGTGAAGACAACGCAACATTGAAGTGAAAATCCAGATACCTTGGCTGGAGTATGCAATGTAGTACTAAACGCCTTCGGCACAAACAAGTGGGGAATCGTGCTATAGGAAAAAGATTGGCGAACGAGGGCCGCGGGAAACCACCCGAATCAACAAGTGCAGGAATCTGGAATCTCGGATCACGCTTTCGAGTCAGCACGACCGACTGATATTTGTCTGTCGACTCGGCCACTTTCTGGCGAACAATGGAATGTAGTACTAGTAGTATCTTTTCCGTGAAGACAAAAGAGAAGAACGCTGTAGGAGTGTGCTGGAACACGTATTATCGCTACACCAGGGGAGCTTATATTCCCCGACTCCCAAGTGACCCAGCATCTGAGATTTATAATCGATTTCCTCTGCCTCTTTGAGACTATATTCGATCTTGTAGACTGCAAAGTAAAGCCGGGAGTAAAGCATCTGACGTACCCGTGCATGCTCTTTTCTTTTGAAAGGAGGCAAAAGACTTGCCTTATTCATTAATTAAGAGGGGGAAGCGCTCCGTGCGTGCTCCTTTTGACTCCTGGGAGAATAAGAACTCGTAGCCGGAGAACATCCGCCCGTGCTCACTTTGCCTTGGGGAGACGGAGACCCCTCGAAGACGAGGAAGACGAAATCGAAATTGTTTGCATGGCAAAGTGGGAAGAATGTAGGAGTACCAATGTGGCATGCTTGACTGATCAGACACTGCGACAACAGCGCGTACGACTCGTCCAAGTGCACAGCACTACGTACATTGTTGACAAGTTCAGATCTAGTAGTAGCCTGCTAGCCAGGCGCGCATGTGCAGGAGGATGCCCAGCGGCCGACGCAACGAGCCAAACTGAAAACCGCACGCCGACGGACACGGCCAAGAACTATTATTTGGCAGGAGAGACGTACGATACGTACTGTCCGTCGTCATCTGGGCCGGCAGCCAAGCGGCAGCCTGTTTCCGTCGACTCTCTGCACGAGCCAACATTTTGGCACTGCTCTCGCAACCACTAGCTGGTCGAGACTTCCCGTTTCATGTACGTGCATCCCGTCCCCTTCTCGTCATTCTGTTGCAGGTACTCGTCCTGGCACGCCCCACCGTCAGGCCTCCATCATTCAGGCGGGCGGCCAACGAGAGACGCCGACCGGCCAGCTCCGGCGACCAGCGGTGGCGCTGTCGTAGGGCCGTTGCATGCGTGCGGTTTACTTTTAGATACATCACGGTGGTCAACCTTAAACTCGACGTGATCACTCATGATTGACGCCACTACTTCTCCTACAGTCCTATTAGCATTGCGTCGCGCACTCACGTTGATGCGATGATGATGTCGCGCAACTATCCGGCAACTATCTGGATCCCAACTCGCTTTCTTTCTTTCTTTCTTTCTTTCTTTCTTTCTTTCTTTCTTTCTTTCTTGCTGCTGGTAAGATGCGCTCTGGATGTTGTTTATTGGGGTTAAGGTGTTTGTGCTGAGCGCTTTTTCGCTAATCTAATCGATGATGATAGTTTAATTATTGCGGGTCTGGTGTGGCTTCTTTGTTGGAGAGCTGAGGCGAGGTGAGGGCTCAGGTCATGTGTGGTGGCAATAATACGGTAGTAGGTCGAGTCCTGTCTTTTTACAACTTTTTTATCGATAAAGGGTGAATTTTACTGGCTTAGAAAAGGTGCATCAAGATGATGCAAACCCAAAGGGCACGTCCGACGTCTGCATAATTAAGATGCCACAACCAACATCAACGCACGAACATGAAAAACCCGTCGGTAGCAAAGTCATATAAGATCAAAGCTATGAGCAGGCGAGAAAAAAAATCGAATCTGCGATCAGTAAACTACAACAATGGCCATGGTTGGGTTCATGAACTGTGCAATTGAAGCACTTCACATGAGTTTTATATAGGCTGGCGATTTTGTCTCATCGGCGTGTATACATAACCTCAGATGGAAGAGTTTCGGATGACTAACTTTGTCATAGGTTTATAGCTCAATATATATTGTCACCGTACAAACTTTGTACGTACCCAGGATGTGTAGTATGCAGATCATTGGGGTGCACTACCCTACATGTGGTCCTATAGTTTTATACTGTACCTCATGGATCGTACTCTCGCTAGAGATCTAGAGTAGTGCACCACGGACCATCAGCCAATAATAACACACTGAACTGAACAAAAAGAAGGCTCACGTGAACCAATCACAACACCCCAGACAACAAAAACAAGTACAGTAATGTTCAATGAACAAGCTAAGTGCCGTTGTCTCCCAGGTAAGGTAATGATCAGCATGCATGTGTCGTCCTAGCTTCAACCTTGAAGCTTTGCTGGAAGCACAAGCCTTCTCCTCCGTGCAGGCCACCGCATGCATGCACCCACCAGGTCAAGCACTCACACCGATCGCTTTCTCTCATTTCAGAATCAATCTAAATATCAAATGTTGCTGTTGATTTTCTTTGCGGGGTATATTCTATTGAATTAACTTGGCGTCACCTTGGAGATTCCGAGCTGTGGCTTTGCTTCGTCCAATGGCCGTCTACGCCTCTGATCTCTGCTTATCCGTAGTCGACAACGAGCATGCATAGGCTAATTCTTTTTAATTAATCCCGGTCGACTCACAGACCCAAGTGACAGGCATGTGACGGTGCTTAGGCCTAGAGTAATTGATAAGTATAGTACATTACATCGATCACTGTCAGTCTCTCTCACTTCCTTAGGAAAAAACAGCCTATCGCTGTATGTGTGCGCGCGCATGCATGAGATAAAGATGTCGCTCGCTCGCTCGCTAATTAAAGATAGTTTACCTAATTAACATCTCCCAATTGCAATCTAGGCATGCGATTAGCTGTGTCTGGCCTTGTTGAGCCTTGTCCGTTTGTTGTCTCGTATAGCTAGTACACTGTATCTGTCCCGCCACTCATACAACACGCATGCTACGGGTGGTTAAGTTCCAACTGTTTTTTTCTTCTTCTAATAAAGAGTGGTTAGCACGAGAGATGCTTCCACTGGCCGGGATAATGATGGAATCAATGAGGCTGGCCGGCTACTTTGAGGAGGTTGTTTTCATGCGTGTGGCGAAGGCTGCAGCATGCCACGGTCTCACATGATTAACCAGACAGACAAGGGCAAAAGTTACAGGAGTATTATTCGTCCTGACCGGCGGTGCGCGCGTATATCATATATCTCCCTGAGCTTTAAGCGACATACCAAAGGAAAGATCCTCCGCTTTGGTGATGTTATTGATGTGTGCATGTCATGCGTGTGGTTGCTGCCCCGACGGGTGGTGGTGGTGCTGTACATATCCGGATCAATCGATCGGTCAAGCTATACATGAATGCACTCACCACGGAGCAACGGGCATATGTTCGTCGGGAGGAGTTGCACGCTTGGTTTTATTGGAGGAATGGTTAATTTTTTTCGGATGGAATTTGCAATGGTCATTGTCGCGAGCAGAATGGTGATGCCCCACGTTTGGCACATCGGGATATTGGAACCCTGGCTAACCCAGCAGGCCACCGACACCACGACTGCACATATCAATGTCGGGGCCGGGCCAAGTTGCTCACAAAATTGCAGGAGTTCTGCGTGACATACAGAGGCTGGCTAGCCGGTACATAACCAATTACTAAATAGTTATGGTAGCACATGGCCCAAGCGTCCATGAAACGCAGCATGCGATCAGCATACAAGCTTTTATTTGGAGGTGTCCAGTGCAAAGAAGCACCGAATATGACGTCCTGTTTGTTCAAAGGAAACGTATCAGTGTGCAAAAAAAAAAACATTAATGCAACTTGTATCTCTGAATAGGTCGGAAAACAAATATTCATCTTTTTATAAACAAAGCAAGTATTCGTTACTAGTGCGTAATACGTTTGTAGGTTTCAATATACATAGATGGTGTAACACCCAGTTGTCACTGTATTGAATATAAGACTGGAAATAGACACCCCAAAAGGAACGATGTAAATCGCTATCGATAAATAGTGTTCCACCATAGGATATGTATGCATTTCATCATGTACCAAGAAACGTGGAATCTCTGAGACAGGAACCAGACAAATGAAAGATTGGATGATTTGCTTTACTAGATCGTGTGATGGGATTTGGTTCTTTTCCATGAGGTTTGGGAGATGCGATCGTCCCTGGATGCAATCTTCTTTTACTACCACTATCTCTCTTTTCACGTGTTTCTCTTTTACTCACATCCACTCTTTGTTCGATTTGCTCGAAACTTTGATAGAACCGCGCTGTCGTAGTGCCGTTGTGTGCGGTTTACATTAAGGGCCGACAGGCGGTCAACCTTAAACTCGACGTGATGATTCGTGATTGGTGCTAGCGCTGCAGCTAACAAAGCTTATGCTTTTTTGCATTGCGTTGCGCACCCACGCTAATGCAATGATGATGCCGCCCAACTATCCGGCAACTACCTGGATGAGGACGTGCTTTGGAAGCATTTTTCTTTGTTGAGATGTGCTTTGGGTTTTTGTCTACTCGGATTAAGATATTTGTGTTGAAATCTTCTTGTTAATCTGATCATCATTTTAATCAAACGTGGGTCCGGTATAGCTTTTCGCTGGCCTGCTGATGAAGCGAGGGGCTTTGGCTGACTGGCTCTCACGTCATGCCTGGTGGCAATAATGGACGTGTAGGCTAAGTCCTGTCTTTTTTAACTAAATATAAATAAATATCACTCCGTACGTTCACAAATATAAAATGTTCTACTTTTTCTTATTCGAATGTATATAGACGTATTTTAGT
The DNA here is from genome assembly GCF_002575655.3 of Aegilops tauschii subsp. strangulata. Taxonomy (NCBI): domain Eukaryota; kingdom Viridiplantae; phylum Streptophyta; class Magnoliopsida; order Poales; family Poaceae; genus Aegilops; species Aegilops tauschii. The sequence goes on along the minus strand of NC_053036.3, from coordinate 628,011,736 downwards.
GTTTTTATTCCCTCATTTCAGTTCGTATGTAGTTCATATCGAAATATCTAGAATATCCTATATTTGTGAATGGAGGAAGTATTATATAACTACATTCAAAATGCTGCTCTCTCCCCGCATTCTCCGTCGTGGTTGCGTCCATGAGTTGTGCAAGTGTAGCACACTGGTAGTACTACCACTTCACAAGAAATGTTATATAAGCTGATGATTCCTCCTCGCCGACGTATATGTTCGAAAGGCGGAAATTTCCCATGAATTTCCTTGTAATAGCCTTGTAGTCGTAATAATCAATCCCCGGGGGCACCACGGAGATTCCGAGCTAGCATGGCTTTGCTGTGACCAATTGTCGTCGATGCTGGTTAAGCTAAGAGTAATTGATACTACTATCAATCATCGTCGATCTCTGTCATTTTTTTCTTACAAAAGAATAGCCTCTCGCTACTAGTTATGTGTGCACATACGCGATATAAAGCTGCTGCTCCCTCGCTAATTAACTATACTTTAGTTAATTTATTGACCTGGCCAATTTGCATTGTAGGTAAGCATGTGATTAGCGGTGTCTTCTCCTGCCTTGTCCGTTTGCTGTCTTGTAATACCAGTACACTGTATCTTTCCCGCCACTCGTATACAACACCCATGGTACGTATGCGAGGTTAAGTTCCAACTGTTTTCTAAAGAGGGGTCACGTCTCACAAGAGATGCTTCCATTGGCTTGGACGAGGTTGTTTTCACGGCTGGCAAAGACCGGATGCGCCACGGTCTCGCACGGTGAACCACACAGGGCAAAAGTCACGGTATCATTCGTCCTGTCCGGTCAGCGTATGTCGAGAGTGTATCTCTCCGAGCTTTCAGCGACGTGCCAAAGGAAAGAAAGAGCCTTCACTTTGCTTTGGTGATGTTTACTAGTGTGCATATCCATCATGGTCGGACGGGTGGTGGTGTGGCGCGTACATGTTCGATTCTACCGAGTTACGCACATGCACTACATACTACTCCCTCCGTTCCAAAATAGATGACTCAACTTTAGTATAAAGTTGAGGCATCTATTTTAAAACGGAGGAAGTATCTCCTTGGAGCAATTGGAGTAATGGTTGGTTTCTGTTGGAGAACTAATGGCATTTTCACGATCGCTATCCAGTAGCAGAATGGTGAGGTGATGCCCATTGGAACCCCCAGGCTAAACCAGCGGAGAGCTGACACATATCAGTGTCGGGCCAGGCAAGTGCCCGGACGTCTGTGTGTCACTCAGCCAGAAGAGAAGAGGCCGGCTAGCAGTAATAACCATTTAGCATCCACCGACATTGGTAATCCAGTAAATAATTATGGTAGCGCATGGCCCAAGCGTTGATGAAGTGCACCAAAGGATATGTATGCATTTCAGCGTCTATAAAGAAACGTGGAATCTCCATGACATGAACCAGGCAGACGAAAGATTGGGTGCTCCTCTTTTGCACATCATGTTGTGGGATTTGGTTCTTTTGCACGAGGTTTGGGAGATGCGGTCATTTTCGAAAAGGGGCGCTTTATTACTTAAAAGGTTTAAGTAACACCCGGCCTCTGCATAACTAAGATGCACACAGCCAACAAAGTCCTCACGACAAGCGAAAATAAAATAGGAAGGCGAAATACAAAGAAAAATGTATATTTGTATAGCGCCTAAACTGTCGGTGGCCCAATCCTAAGATCATGCTGCCACCCATGTTGGGTAAAAATATTCCTCGCCGTAGCTTCCAATCGTGTACACGCCTCCGTAAACAGGTCTCGATTCTCCACTCGTTGTAGAGAGGACCATAAACGAAGCGTCCCAGTACATCTGTAGATAACCTGCATAAGCGAAGTACTTTTATCGCTAAAAATCTTATCATTTCTACATAGCCAAAGCGATCAAATCACGGCAAGCGCTCCACCCTAAGTAGAATTCTGAACCTGTGATCAATCCCATATAACCAGTTGCCAAATATATTAGCAACACTACAAGGAGGGTACAAGCCAGAAGCTATTTGGATGACTGACCATATAGAACGAGCCAATTTACATTGGAAGAACAAATGTTTTATTGTCTCATCATGCGGACAAAATACACATTGCGTACTTCCATGCCAATTCCTCTTAATAAGGTTATCTTTAGTAAGAATGACTCCGCGACGAAGATACCATGCAAAGATTTTATTCTTAAGAGGTATCTTCATCTTCCAGATCTTCTTCTTATTATGAACTGGCACGTTAGACTGGATCAAAGCTCTATACATAGACTCCACTGAAAATTGCCCATTCCCATGTAGGTTCCAACAAAATAAATCGGACCCCTGTGACAACTGTACCGTGGATAATCATTGAAGTAGTATGTTCCATGATTGGAGTCTAGGTCCAATTAAATCCCTTCTGAACGTCACATTGGGCGGAAATGATTCCAAAACCTTGGCAATAGTATCACCCTTGTGACGTACAATATTGTATAGAGCTGGATATTGTTCCCGGAGAGTAGCATTACCTAACCACTTATCCTCCCAGAATCTAATTTCCGAGCCATTCTTAATTGAGAAGGACCCATAGCGGAAGAAATATTTCTTCGTTGCCATTAATCCCGCCCAAAAATGAGAGTCCCCAGGCTTCCAGTATACCTGGGATATCGCCGAACCCACATATTTTCTCCTAAGGATTTGCCATACACCATCTTCAGTCAACAACTTAAATAACCATTTGCCAAGGAGGGCCCTATTCTTAACCTTAAGGTCATGAATTCCCAACCCGCCTTGGTCCTTGGGACGGCAAACCACGCTCCATTTAGCCAGCCAATATTTCTTTCTCTCGCTATCTCCTTGCCAAAAGAATCTTGATCGGAAGTAATCCAATCTATGTAAAACTAATTTCGGCAATTGGAAGAAGGAAATCATATACGGTACCATGTTACTTAGTACTGAATTTATGAGGACCAACCTCCCACCCAGAGATAGCAGTTTACCTTTCCAACTGCTAAGCCTTTTTTGTAGTCTCTCCTCGACGTGTTTCCATTCAGCATTTGTGAGTCTTCGATAATGTATCGGTATACCCAAATAAGTGACCGGAAACTGGCCCAACCCACATCCGAACAGGTCGGCATACAGATGGGCCTCGTCTTGAGCCTCGCCAAAACAAAACAATTTACTTTTATGGAAATTTATCTTAAGCCCTGAGAGTTGCTCGAATGCTGATAAAATTAATTTCAGATTTCTTGCTTTCTCGAGGTCATGATCCATAAAGAGAATCGTATCATCGGCATATTGAAGGATAGAAAGACCACCATCGACTACATGATTCACTACCCCATCAATTTGGCCATCAACCTTGGCACGCTCAATCATGACCGCTAACATATCCGCCACTATATTGAATAGCATGGGCGATATTGAGTCACCTTGTCGCAATCCTTTCTTCGGTTGGAAATAGTTGCCAACGTCATCATTGACTTTAATGGCAACACTACCTCCAGCCACAAAACTATGGATCATTGTGCGCCACTCTGCAGAAAATCCTTTCATTCTGAGAGTCTGTTGAAGAAAAGACCACTTGACTTTGTCAGAAGCCTTTTCAAAGTCAATTTTAAGAACCACCCCATTCAGTTTTTTTTGATGCAATTCATGAACTGTTTCATGAAGGACAACAACCCCATCTAGGATGTTCCTGCCTTGCATAAAAGCAGTTTGAGAAGGACGGACCACATGTTCAGCAACCGAATTGAGCTTAATAGTCGCTACCTTAGTGAAGATTTTAAAGCTAACATTAAGGAGGCATATTGGACGATATTGCTGTATCCTTTCAGCCTCATTAACCTTAGGTATTAAAATAATTTCACCGAAGTTTAAGCGAAACAACTCTAGTTGACCAGCATGAAGGCAGCCAAACAAGAGTAGGGGATCATGTTTGATAACCTCCCAAAAGTTCTGGTAGAACTCAGCGGGAAAACCATCTGGACCCGGTGCTTTGTCATGCTCCATTAGGAAAACTGCCTTTCTAACTTCCTCCTCAGAAAATGGAGCTGTTAGAAGGCTATTTTCCGCATCAGAAACCTGGGGGATGTCATCTGTTCGAGACTCATCCATCGAGAAGTTTCCTTCCTGAGGAGTCCCGAATAGATTTTTATAATAACTAGTGATATAAGACTTAAGTTGCTCATGCCCTTCAATCATGTCCTCCTCCTGTTGTAGGGAATGAATAAGACTTAAGATGCGGTCATACATGGGTGAAATCTTCTTTTACTCGCATTCATTTTTGTTCGGTCTGCTCGAAACTTTGATAGTATCGTGTGGCCATTTGATGCTTCTTCACAAGAAAATTGACAAGAGTACCCACATGTCGGTCCGTTCGCTACTCACAATGCACCGTTTCATCTATCAAGGGGCCACAATGCCTTATTAAGTGTGTATGTGTATATGTACCTACATTAAATATGGTTTGTTGGCTTGCTTTATATAGATTAGATATGTTTTTTAAACTGTAGACTAACTATGGTTGGATATCGAGGCGTGCATTTTTGAACTATGTTGTGATGTAGAGGTCGGGGACTCCCCTTTTTGAAAAACAAATATATGCACTGTACAATGCCCCGACACCAACGGTTGGTGAATGAAATCCATTCTAAACCACCCGAAACATTGTAGGAGTGGGGAATCAGATCACGTTTTGGAGTCAACGCGACGAATTGGTTGGTCAACCTCCGCATTTCTGGCGAACAATAGAATATATTTCTTTTCTATAAAGAAGAACGCTGTAGGATGAATATTATCGCTAGTGTAGTTAGCTAGCTAGCGTATATTCCCCACTCCTAGGCAACCCAAGCAACATTTAAGCTTGTTGGGAGTAGTATATAAACAGTTACCTCCGGTCTTTGAAATTATTCGATCTGCGTGCGGAATGTAAAGCGGGGAGCATCTCACGTACCTGTCCGTGCTAATTTTGCCCCCTTGGAGAATATAAGAACTCGTGTCCGCCTTGCTGCCGGAGATTTAGAAGAAGAGGAAACTATTTGCATGACGTGTTGGAGAAACACTAGACGTAGCTACTAGCATCTCCGATATTGTTGTTAGTGCAGTGGTTAACCTTAAACCCTACGTGATGACTCATGACTGATGCCACTAAGACTAGTGTCATGCATAATACAAAATATCATAGAAATAGCACTCCCTCTGTTCCTTTTTATAAGACGTTTCGACAATTCAGACAGAGCACAAAGCAGCTCAATGTCAGCTGTCCAAAACGTCTTATAAAAAGGAACGGAGGGAGTATTATAGTTGGTTGAATTTATTATGTTGTAGACTTATTTTACTCCCACTATGGCCAGCCTGACAAAGCATAATTACTCAGCTTTGTGCAGGCACTCACGCTAATGCAATGATGATGTCACGCAACTATCCGGCAACTATCTGGATCCCAACTCGCTTTCTCGCTGCGTTAGGGCCGGTCCAGGAACCAGCGATTTCTGGTTTTGTTTATCCGTGCTTCAGGAGTCATCAGTTGATCGCTAGTTTAATAGGGTCCGGTGTGGCTTCTTTGCTGGCCTGCTGAGGTGAGGGGCTCCGGCTGGCTCTCACGTCATGCGTGGTGGTAAACACAATAGGTTAGGTCAAGTCATGTCTTTCTCAACAAAATCTTATGCTACAAAATCGGAAGTGCTGTGCACACGATCCCGATCCACACACGACATGATTTGGGCCACATAGATTTACGAAACGAGGCAACCCAAGGATGCAGATGTGTTGTCGTGCGCCGATCGTGCATGAATTTATCGTGTGTGTAGCAGTGCTCCTACAAAATACTGGTGATGTGTGAACTGAGCAAGACAAGTACTGATGATCGTACCGCTGTACTATATTTTCATATATGTATTTCATACAAGGTTCTTAATTCCGTCATGCCGGCGGCATATATAGGTTTGTAAGACAGGAAATTTCCCTTGAAATTCATGATAACCTGCCCCATTTTGTCACGCTAACACAAATAAGTAGGGGTCCCATCCCTCCCTCCGAGCCGAGATATATTTTCTAGTAGTTTTCACGCGCCGTCCCAGCTTATGTATATATAGTGATAAATCATCAACATGCATGTCGTGCCAGCTTCAACCTTGTTGAAAGCAGAAGCCTTCTTTTTCATGCAGGCCATCACATGCACCCACCGGGTTACACTCACACACACTAGTCGCTTTGTCTCGTTGTGGTAGCCGATCAAAATATATCGATCAATAGCTAAGGGTCACCTTGGAGATTTCGTGTACTGCCAAGCTAGGTTTGATCGACCAATGGCCGGCCATCTCCGAAGCATGATCCCCAGATGCTTATCCGTAGTCGACAATGAGCATGATGCATAGGGCTAGTTACTTTTGATTTAACTTAATCCCGGTCCATTCATGGATCAAAGTAACATCCCATGTGAATGGTAGCTGTTAGGCTAAGCCGAAAGTAATTGGTGCATCACATATCACGATCACTGTCAATCCGTGTCTCTCTCAGTCTCTGTCTCTATCTCTCTCTAAGAAAAGAAAAAGCTTGTCATGGTGCGGGTGTGTGCACATACGCAAGAAAAAGCTGCCGCTCGCTAATGAGCTGTAACAATATACGTAGTACTTTACTAAATTAACTTCTCCCAGTTGCAATCTAGCATGCGATTTGTGGTGTCTTCTATTGCCTTGTCCATTTGCTATCTCGTATTGCTGGTACACTGCATCTGCCCCGCCACTCATATACAACACGCTTGCTACGGGTGGTTAAGTTCTAACCCATTTTTCTAAGTAGTTGTTACTTGTTAGGGCGAAAGATTGTTTTAATTTGCAGAGGAACTAGAGGCAAAGATGATTCCATTCCACTAGCAGAAAGAATAATCGAAGAGACCGACACGGTGAACCACACAGGGGAAAAATCACGGTATCCGCCGCCGGGCGTACATCATGCATGTAGACTTTGCTTTGCTTTGGTGATGTTACTGATGTGCATATCATGCATGTAGTGGCTTGTTGAGGCTCAATCTCAAACGGATGCCCTTGATGGATATATTGTGAGAGACACTCAACTTGATTTTGAAAATCAAACTGCAGATGTGAATGTTGATAATGGTCGTGATGATAATGCAGCAGATGTTGACTCCTCCTGATGGAAAAGTTTGATGATGGTAATTTTATCGATGAAGGAGTTGCAGATAATACTCAACGGATTGGCGACAACAGCACTTGAAAACAATATCTTGGAAAAGATTAAGTATAAAGATATCATTGAAGATTTTCTTTCACGAAGACTAGATGGATGCTCCTCTTTGGTAGAACATGAGGTTAGTTTGTTGTTGCACTATCATTTACTGTTTTTTAGCATGCATGTTTGATATATGTCTAAATATTGTACAAAATAAAACAGACTTGAAATTATATAATAAAATGAGACTGTGCTTTATGCATATTAATTCTTCTATTATAGGAACTGTTCAAACTTTTGGGCCCTTCTTTTTGGTTTTCGCCTGGGGCCCCGAATTTCTGGAGACGGCCCTGACCATTACAACCAGCCTAACAAGCTAAGTTGTGTTGCTTCCCAGGTACGGTAATCATCAGCAGCATGCATGTGTCGCCCCAGCTTCAACCTTGCTCAAAGCACAAGGCTTCTTATTTGTGAAGGGCAGCACATGCATGCACCCACCAGGTCAAGCAGCTTTCTCTCATTGCGGGAATCAATCTGAATATCAAATGTTGCTGGTATATTCTACTCCCTTCGTAAACTAATATAAGAGCGTTTAGATCACTATTGAATTTCCCCAACGTCGTCATGGAGATTTCGAGCTAGGATGAGCTCCGACCAATGGGCGTCTATGCCTCTGATCTCTGCTTATCCGTAGTCGACAGCGAGCGTGCATAGGCTAATTATTTACAATTTAGTTTAATCCCGGTCGATTCGCAGGCCCAAAGTGACCTGCCATGTGATGGTGCTTAAGCTATAATTAGACTAGCCATAGTGGGGTAACTTAGGTAGTAACTTAACACATCCCTAGATAATTTTGCTTATGTGGCACGTATTTAATGAGGAAAGAGGTGCTTGTGGTAACATAATATGTTCCTGTAACATAGCGCTTCCCGAGGCAAAATGAGTCTATGAGCTAATAAATGAGGCCATCTATGACACTACTACTATGTTACTTTGCACTATGGAGATGGTAACTTAGACTAGCGTCATATGCATGACATTAGTATAAGTTACTCCCCACCATGACCAGCCTTAAGAGCAATTGGTGCATTACATCGATCACTGTCAGTCTCTGTCTCTTTTCCAAGAAAAAAAGAGGCTGTCGCTGTATGTGTGCACAGACGCGAGATAAAGCTGCCGCTTGATCGGTCCCATATTAATGATAGTTTAGCTAATTAACTTCTCCCAGTTGCAACCTACTCTCCCGTCATGTCTTCTCAACCCTTGTCCGCTTGCTGTGTCTCGTATTGCTAGCGCATTGTATCTGCCTGGCCACTCATACAGCACGCATGCTACGGGTGGTTAAGTTCCAACTGTTTTTCTAGGGAGGGGTTACGAGAGATCCCGGCTGCTTTTGCACGGAGAATCACAAGTAACAAAGATGCTTCCGCTGGCCGGTGTGCGTCGAGAGTGCATCTCTCCGAGCTTTGACAAGGTTATTTTCGTGCGTGTGGCGAAGGCTGCAGCATGCCACGTAGGGTCTAGCACGGTGAACCATACAGCCCAAAAGTTACTGTATCATTCGTCATGTATGGCCGGTGTGCGTCGAGAGTGCATCTCTCCGAGCTTTCAGCGCCGTGCCAAAGGTAAGAAAGAGCCTTTACTTTGGAGATGTTATTACTGGTGTGCAGGCAGGCAGGGATCCTACATGTAGTGGCGCCGGGGCGCCTACATGTTCGGATCGAATATAGATCGAGCTACACATGAACGCACTGTCCACGGACAGGCAACGAGCTGTGCGTCGATAGGGGAGATTACCCACCGGATGGAATGTGCATGGTCATTGCCAAGAGCAGAATGGTGATGCCCTAAGTTGCTCCAGCTGCGTGTCGCACAGTGCCGGTGTCGGGGCGGGGCCAAGTTGCTCGCAAAGTTGCAAAACGTCGTCTGCGTGTCATGCAGACAGAAGAAAAGAGCCTGGCTAGCTGGTAATAACCAATTAACATAGAACGGCATTACTAGTATAAATAATTATTGTAGAACATGGCACATGCATCAATGAAATGCTGCAAATGGTCTGCATACAAACTTCAATCTGGGGGTGTCTGATGCAAGGAAGCACTGAATATGCCTCGCTGTTTGATCAACAGAACGGTGGCACTGTGCAAAAATATGTGACTGGTTACTTCTGAATCTGTTGCAAAAAAGATTGTTACTAGCACATTATTTATTTGTAGCTTTCAACGTACGCACATGGTAACACTCACTTTTCATTACTGAACAAGGTTAGAAATAGACACCGCTGGAAGCAATGGTATAAATCGCTCGCGATGAACAGTACACCATAGGATAGGATATGTACGCAATTCATCGTCTACAAAGAAATGTGGAATCTTCGAGACAGGAACCAAACAGATGAAAGATTGGATGCTCCGGTTTTGTAGATCATGTCGTCCATGGATGCAATCTTCTTTTACTACCACTATCTCTCTTTCTTGTGTTAGCGCCTTTTACTCACATCCATTCTTTGTTAAAAACTTTGATAGGACCGTGCATGTATACGATGTTTCCCACAAGAGAAGATCTTTCGACAGGAGTGCACGCATGTCAGTGAGTCCGCTACACTCTCCAAGAAAAATATATAATGCTCTGCCTTATTTAACTAGGTATATGATGCCTTCTTAAACATGTGCATATGTTTTTTTTTTGAAAAGAATAAATATGTGCATATGTACCTAGCTTGCTATCATGATGACGACGGCCTGCATCAATATCATGGTGTGACGTGAACGGTGATTACGGGCATCGCTCAATGAGCCGTCGCGCTCTAGTTGTGTCCATTGAATTTGGTACACCTTCGTAATCCCACGGACGAGTTCCAAAGTGAAGGCCCCATCCCGGCCCATCACCACCACCCCTCATGCCATCTTGAGTGCTTGGCTCGTTTTGCTTACCATACCAAGAAGAAAGTACACTTTTTTATATTGGACCCGAATATGTAGGGAATGTTAGATTTTTAGGCATGGTGAATCGAATGTTTTTCATGGCAAATTATGTTTGCCGAGAATGGCAAGTTTAGTAGACGAGCAAGGTAAATCTGCCTCAGTTTTTCCCCCCACTAAATTGTCGTGCTTGTGAACTAAATTTGTTATCCTCACGTCAATATAAGTTGCCATGAAAATCTGATGTCAAATATTTATCATTTATGTTTATATTTTATGACATGATGCTAAAACATGTCGGCCTAGGTGTGGGAGAGGTAGATACAAGCCACATGCAAAATTCCTACTCTTGCATTAAGACGGTTTAGCAAGATGCCGCTAATACCAAAGATTAAAAAGAAAAATGATTGGCCGGCACAAATGAGCATATCTAAACGCATATATAAACCCTACGGCATTAGATTTTTTATTTATTTGCAGCTAAAGAGAATGCCGAGGACATGAGCCGGTGAGGTCAAGAGAACGCTAAAGACATGAACCAGATGCTCCTGTCAATATATGCAATATACAATGCCCCGGCAGAGACGGTTGGCGAATCAAGCCGCCAAAAACCACCAAAATCAAAATCATTGTGACAAGTGCAGGAATGGGGAATCAGATCAAGCTTTCGAGTCAACACGACTGATTGATTGGTCGACCTCCCCATTTCTAGCGAACAATTGAATGCATTTCTTTTCTGTAAAGAAGAACGCTGTAGGATCCGAATATTATGGCTGGTAGCTAGCTAGCACTCCCAGGCGACCCAAGCAACATTTGTACAGGGGAGTAGTTGGTTTCCTCCACTCTTTGAAATTATTCGATCTGCCTGCAGACTGTAGAGACGGAAGCATCTCACGTACCGGTGTCCGTGCTCATTTCGCCTGCTGGGAGAATAAGAACTCGTGGCCCGCCTTGCGGACGGAGATGAAGATGAAGAAGCGGAGGAGGAAACTGGTTGCATATTGACACGTTGGGAAGAATGATTAGACACTGACTGGACGGCAACAGTGTGCGCATTGACAAGCCAATCGGCCATCGCAACGAGCCAAACGTCGATGGACATGGACAAAATCCGGCAGCGGAAACGCACGTCGTCGATCGGCTTAATTTGGGTCCTGACCAGCCGGGCCCCTGTTCGACGTCTCCCTGTACCATTTGGTCACTCACCACTTGTCAGTACGTATCACCGGCGGGCCGTTTCATTTTCCTGTAGACGTCGTCAGGCGTATCGTACTTACGTCCATCCTTCTGCGAGCACGTACGTTTCTCGCTGCACCTGCCCGATCGTCAGGCTGCCGCTCGCCCAACCCTGGAAGTGGAATGCTCATCGCGTGTGGCCTGCACGATCGCGCGGCCACGGACGGGGCAAAAATCACTGTTATGATAAATGGACGAAACAATATCACAAAATGAACTGTTGGCAAAATAATTTCATCCGGCTGACCTTTTTATGTAACCCTTGACAGTAAGGCGTCACACTACACCGTGCAGCGCCTGACTGACAAATGCTACACGTCTGACCATCGTCGCATCCCGGGCTGTCTGAAAAATGCTAAGTCAGTGTATAACGCCTGAGAGCTAGGCGCTAGTGTAGCGCCTAGTGTCTAGGCGTTGCACTAGTGGCCGCACGGTTCATTTTGTACTATAGGTTAAATTTATCGTTTTTGCCGATGGACGATCACCTTTCTCCCACCCTAGCTCCAGTAGCGTCGCCCGTCGAGCCGCCCGCCAGTTCAGTCGCGTGCGGTGTACTTTCACATGCATCCCGGCCGGCGGCTCTTGGCCTCCGATATTGTTATTAGTGCAACGGTCAACCTTAAACCCGACGTGATGACTCATGATTGGTGCCACTAACAAAGCTTGATTATGTACTCGCCATTGCGTTGCGCACTCGCGCTAATGCAATGATGATGCCACGCAACTATCCGGCAACTATCTGGATCCCAACCCGCTTTCCTTCCTTGCTGCCGTTGGGATCGATGCAGGAGCCAGGTCTTTAGGTGTTTGTTTACCCGTGCTTTACGAGTATTTTATTTCCATCATCATCAGTTTGATCGCTAGTTTGATGGGGTCCCGTCTGGCTTATTTCTTGGCCAGCTGAGGTGAGGTGAGGGCTCTCGCGTCATGCGTGGTGCCAATAATACGGCAGGTCAAGTCCTGTCTTTTTCTACTAAATCTTATACTACAAAACTAATGCTCATGATCGATGTGCAAGGCAAGTACTGATGATCGTACTACTGTAGTGTTATTTTTCATGTATCTGGTTTATACTACAAGGTTGACCATTTCATCGTGCCATTGGCGTATATAGGTTCGGAATGCAGGAATTTCCATTGAAATTCATGATAACCTACCCCAGTTTGTCACGCTAACATAGACTACTAGGATTCCCTTGCCCCAAGCTGAGATACATTTCCTAGTAATTTCCAAGCTCCGTCCCAGCTTATATAGAGTAGAAGTCTTCTTCGCGTGCATGTTGGCCACCACATGCACCCACTGGCACCGGGCCACACAGGGACGAAGCTGGGAAAAAGGTTGATGTGGCCATATCCATGGCAGTGGGGTCATCTTCTATAAATCAACAATAATTTGTACTAAGTTAATGAAGGATTTAGTAATTACATTGGGGTTTTCATTGGGTCAACTGACCCCAATGCCTATATGCCAACTCCGTCCCTAGGGTCACACTCACACACTGACACACACACCAATCGCTTTCCCCCGTTGCGGTAACCAATCAAAATATATCAATGCCTCAGCGTCACCTCGGAGATTTCAAGTATGGCCAAGCTCACTCGGACCAATGGACGGTCATCTGTAAAGTGTGATCCCTTGCAGGCTTATCCGTAGTCGACAGCAAGCATGCAAGCACGCATAGGGTTAATTCCATTTCAATTAATTTAATCATGGTCGATTCACATACCCAAGTGACAACCCATGTGAATGATGGTTGTGTTAAGCTAAGACAAAAGTAATTGGTGCATTACATATCGACGATCACTGTCAGTCCCTGTCTCTCTCAGTCTCTGTCTCTATCTCAAGAAAAAAAATATGAGCATGTCGTTGTGTGTGTGCACATATGCGAGATAAAGCTGCCGCTTATTAATTGTAACAATATACTCTTCTCAATTAACTTCTCCCAGTTGTGATCTAGCATGAGGTTTTGTTGTGTCTTCTTCTGCCTTGTCCATCCGTTGTCTTGGTAATTCTAGTACATTGTATCTGTCCCGCCACTCATGCAACACGCATGCTATGGGTGGTTAAGTTCTAATCATTTCTCTAAGGAGTTGTTAGTACAAAAGTGTTTTGATTTGCAGAGGAACATGTAACAAAGATGCTTCCATCCCACTCTCAGAAGTAAGAATCGAAGAGGATGGCTAGCTGCTTTGATGTCTGTTTTTGCCCGCCACGGTTGCGCATAGTGAACCACACAGGGGGGAAAGTCACGGTATCCGCTTGCCAGTGTGCGCGCACATCTGTATCTCCCCTAGCTTTCAGCGACGTGCCAAAGAAAATGAGAGAAAATTGCTTTCGCTCTGCTTTGGTGATGTGATTGATGTGCATATCCTGTGTGTGGTGGCTGGTCGGATGGGTTGTGCTCGCGCGTTCATCTCCTGATCGACTGAGTCATATGCATGTTGTAATCTCCAACTTTATATAATAAACGTCTGGTTTCCTTAAAAAATCGTGCATCCTCCTAGTCAGGAGTAATGCTATGTCTACCCTTTTTATGTTTTGGACGGGACTTATGGATTCATACAGCGGAGTATTTGGTAAATGAAACCACGGCCAAGTAAACATTGACAAAAAAAAATCCCGAAATCTCAAGAGCTTTCCATCGTCCATCTCAAACGCGCAAATAGTGGTTTGACGACGAAAATGTATATGGAATAAGTGATTATTTCCTACTTCTAGTTTCCCTATGAAATGGGCACAGTGGAGAATTTTCTCCACTTCTTTTTGAAAATTCAAAACCCCTTTATTAAGTGGTAATCAAAGTAGCATCATTTACAAGCATAGAGGCAATGGCACTAGGTGCCTCATCAAACCAAGTACCAGGAGGAGAAATCTAGCAATCCTCGCCAGTTCATGTGCTACAAAATTTCCTTCTCTATGACAGTGCTCATAATGGACTTGTGAAAAATAGGTTTCTCCACTTTGCAATTCTATGGTCCACTCTCTTTTTTTTTGAGAAACAATCTATGGTCCACATTTGAGGAGGCGCTGGCGGGCTCACCAGTTGGCCTGGTTAGGTCAAGTCATGTCCTTTTCAACTATAGATCTAATAATATTACAAAAACACTAGTGATCGATGTGTTCTCTCACACACCTGTGAATTGTGCAAGGCAAGTATTGATGGTCGTAGCACTGTATTGTACTATTTTCTTGATCTGTGTATTTTACACAAGGTTGACGACTTCGTCTTCATCGTGACAGCAGCGTATATAGGTTCGGAATGCATGAGTTTGCATTGAAATTCATGATAAACTGCCCATTTTGTCACTAACAGAAATAAGTAGGGGTCCCTTCCCTCGCTCCAAACTGAGATATATTTTCTAGTAGTTTCCACGCGTCGTCCCAGCTTATATTAAACCCACTAAGAGGAAACGTTGGGCGTTTGCTGGGCACCTCCACGTGGCGCTTGCTGGTCGGGCGAGGTGAGAAATGTTTTTAGATGGAGGTGAGGTTTTTTGTTTGAGAAAGATTTATTTTTTGGAGGTGAACGTGAGGAAAAAAATTAGATGGAGGTGAAGACTCGCATGTCCAGCGGAAACGAGCACACAACTTCTTCACAGAAGGCGCGCAATGGCATATGCCCCAACCACTGTAATCATCAATGTCGTGTTTGGTTACTTTCTCCACCGGGCCTGGCTAGGAGAGCAAAAACGAGCCAGGCTGAGCAGGGCCTCGGTAAGGAAAAACTGGGCCAAAAACGTAGGTGACAAGTTGATTGGTTGCCTGCATTAGGGGTCTTGTCATCGAGATGCAATTTTTACCTGGCATTTGGTTGCATACATGCATATGATTACCAACGTTAACAACAAAACTTAACAGCCATCAGGTGGGCTTGACATTTCGTCAAACACTTTGAGCGTGCCGGAGCTTCCACTGCCCATCGTGCCCACCACTAGCTCCCGGCGAGCGTGGCCGCGCCCGGCTCGCCGCCGTGGCCGTGGCTGCGCCCGGCTCGGTGTGGCCGTGCCGCGCGGGAGCCGGAGACGGGACGAGGCGAGACGACCGAGCCCCGCCTGTCAGCGCACGGCGCGTCGGCGTGCGGCGAAGGCTCGGCCGTCGCCTCCCCTACTCTGGCACTGGTCCGCGGGCCTGGACTCCAGGGGGCCGCCGATCATGGGGCACCCGTCGGCCGCGGAGGAGGATGGCGGTCCATGCAGTTGTAGGACATGCACAGCGCCGTGGAGTCCGGTAGCGGCGTCAGCGGCACCGGGAACCCCGTCAGGAAGTTGTGCTGCGCGTAGAAGGTCGTCATGCGCTCATCGAACATGTTGCGGGCCACCGCCTCCAGGACCTTGCCGGAGATCTTATTGTTGTTCACGTACAGGCTCCCCGCCGCCGCCAGCGCCTCTGGGACCTCGCCCGTGAGGCCGTTGTGGCTCACGTCCTCCATCTCCAGGAACGCGGTCAAGGTCGTGTCCACCGACGCCATGAGCAGCCGCACGCACGTGTCGCAGAGCTTCACGTCCCAGTCCCACGGCCCTTCGTCGCGGCCGGCGTGCCGCCGCCACAGCCGCCCGGCCATCTTCGGGTGGTCGGCCTGCGCCGCGGCCAGCGCCTCCTGAACCCACGCGGCCTGCTCCAGCTGCGCCATCGCCTCGCCCTCCAGCCGGTCGCGATAGTAGAGCACCGCACGGAACCGGTGTTGCAGCTCCGCGGCCGCGATCGGCGGCCCGATCACGGCGATGGGCAGCGTCCGCCCGAGGTCCAGCGCGACATGCATCGGAACGGCGGTCTGCACAGACTCGACGTGGATCTGCGCCATCTTGCTACCCTGCTCGTTGCCGGCGAAGGCTTGGTCGAGGCCAGCGCCGTCGCCGTCGCCGCCGCCAAGTCGAGGGGCCGCTTCGACCACGACCTGCAGCGGGTTAGCGGCGAGCTGCGGGTGGCGCTGGCCGCGGAGGAGAAGAACAAGTGGGCCATGAAGGGAGAGAGAGAGGGGGATTGAGGATTAGGGAGAGAGAGGGATTAACTCGAGACACACATCTCCAGAGAGCCACCCACGTGCGCCTCTGCATCACTCGGGTCTGGCTCTCGGGATACTGCTGATTCGGCTGTTCTCAACGGGCCAGACCCAGGGATGCTTTAAGAACCGTGCTATACGGGCTCAACAGTGTATGCGGGGAACCAAACAACCGAGGTTCGAAAAGATGCTGCACCGCGCGGGCCTGGTTGGGCTCGATGCAGGCAACCAAACTCGCCCCAACATACATGTCGTCCCAACTTCAACCTTGCTGAAAGCAGAAGTCGTCTTCTTCATGCAGGTCGCCAAATGCACCCACCAGGCCACACACACACACACCAGTCACTTTCTCCTGTTGCGGTAGCCGATCAAAATATATCAAATGGCACAACGTCACCTCGGAGATTTCGAGTACAGCCAAGCGAGGTCTGATCGACCAATGACCGGCGTCTGCGAAGCCAGATCCCCAGCTGCTTATCCGTAGTCGACAGCGAGCATGCATAGGGCTAATTCCTTTTAATTTAACTTAATACCGGCCGTTTCATGGATCAAAGTGACAGCCCATGTGAATGATGGCTGTTAAGCTGAGCCGAAAATAATGTACTTTCATGTCTCTCTCAGTCTTTGTCTCTTCAAGAAAAAGAAAAAAGAGCTTGTCGCTGTCTATGCACATATGCACGATAAAGATGCCGCTCACTAATTAACACTAGTACACTAGTTAATACCCCCTCCATCCATGAATAAATGTACATCTATCTTTTGTTCGAAGTAGAAGTTTAAAATTTTGATCAACTATATAGAAAAGAATAGTACTAATTAACTTCTCCCAGTTGCGATCTAGCATGCGATTTGCGGTGTCTTCTGCTGCCTTGTCCGTTTGCTGTCTCGTACCAGTACAACACGCATGTTATGGGTGATTAAGTTCTAATCATTTCTCTAAGGAGTCGTTAGTACGAAAGAGTGTTTTAATCTCCAGTGGAACATGTAGCAAAGATGCTTCCATCCCACTAGCAGAAGGAAGACTCGAAGAGGCTGGCCGGCTGCCTTGACGTTGGTTTTCGCCCGCCACAGTTTAGCCGGGTGAATTTATGTGAAAGGTCACGGTATCCACCGGCCGGGGCACGCGCACATCTTTCTGTCTATCTCTTCGACCTTTCAGCGACGTGCCAAAGAAAATAGAATTTGCTTTGCTTTGGTGATGTTACTGGTGTGCATATCATGCATTTGGTGGCTGGTTCGACAATCTCCGGATCGACCGAGTTACATGCATGCATCCTCCTAGTTAGGGGCAATGATACGTCCAATGTTTTTGTTCTGTTTCTAATGGTACTTGCGGATTCATGTGCCAGAGTACTGTTTAGTAAGTGGAGCCCATGCTCAACTAAACATTCACAATCCTTTTCCCGAAATCTCAAGAGCCTTTTGCTGTACATCTCAAATGCACGAATACAGGTTTGACGACGAAAATATATATGAAATAAGTGATTTTGTTCTACTTCTAGTTTCCGCACGAGATGGGTATATACAATGGAGAGTTTCCTCTACTTTGCATTTTTTATTTTGCACATATGAGGCCTGAGACCTATTCTTCTCTGATTGGCTACCTCATAAGCTTCAACTTGTGCATTTACAATTAGCAAGCTACTCACGCTGTCACGCATACCGTTGATCGACAGAATGACAATAAGTGCCGCAACCACGGACATAAGACTTTGTAGTTGACCCAGAAAAATAATACACGTTGACGTATACTCATATTCTATTGTGTCTAGATCCTATTTTTTTCTGAACCTTGCAAGGAGGGATGCATGTGAAATGTATTGAGGAGAAAATTAAGTTCTAGAGCTAGCTTGTTTATGATGACTCTAAAACGTGTCGGTCTAGCTGTGGGAGATGTTGATACAAACCACATGCAAAATTCCTACTTGTGCATTTCATAATCAATCAGGTTGCCGTTAATCTCTAAGAGCATCTAAGTAATTGATTGACCTGCGGTGAGTGTATCATATGGATGCTGGGTTGGTGGGATGTCGAACGACTTGTGACATAAAACTTGCACAATATACATGAGTTCATCGATGATGAGAAAGACATGAATCATCATACTTTAGTAATACGGGTATCTTCAACGCAGACCCTCAAGCCTTCCGTATACGCCATAGTATGCCATCCAACGCACTACCCCATCGGTCCACGGACTGGTCCGTACGTGTTTCGCCTTGCCAGGAAACGGACTAGCTTCGGAAAAGAATTTGTGATGTGGTTCATTTGTCTGATTTACCTCTCCTTATTTTTTTAATGCATGCCCATTAGCTTACAAGATTTTGTACATGCTCATTGTCTACATAGCAACACTTTATAAAACCGTTGTTCCTAGAGTTAAGGCGTGTATTTGCTAGATAGTGCTTCTCCTTTTTCTGATTGGAGCTGCAAAGTTGGGTCGGTTGTCTCTGTGTGCTGTAAATTCTACCACGACAATGATAACCCTCCACCATTGTGTTTTTCTCAATCCAAGTGCACATACATCACATAAACTAGGATGTGTGAAAAACTAATTGGAAGCCAAATTAATCAAACCTTCCAGCTGTCACAAATTCATAGCCTGTTAGCATTCTCATATCTGATCATGTCCTCGAGAAGATCAAGCTTTTTATTAACCATTTTAGAGCCAAAAACACGTTATAAAGATGAAATGTTTTTTCCTACTCAACGGCGTTTCAAACGAGTCACCCACTGACACAATGCAACAAAAAGTCACAATTTCATAGGCAAGAGATGCTCCCTCAAAGTACCGGACCAGCCTCGAGAAAAACCCATCCCCAACTAAGAAAAACATCTCGGGCCCACCTATAGTCAACCCCCAGAATCTCCAACACAAGCGAACCACGTCCCCCCTAGCAAATACACACATCACCTGTTTCGGGTACAGTGTCGTTTCTGATTCCAGAAGGATGATCCCAATGAGGTCCCCCCTTGCCAGGGCCTCGCGTTGAGGCGACCCATCCAGCCCGGTTTTCTTCGCTGGCATGGAGGCCCAGAGGTGGTATAGAGCTTTGCTCATGGTGCGCCGCCGGTGGATGTAGGAGGAAGAAAACTTTCACACCCAAGAATTTGGATGTATTTTTAAATTTCTATAAGGTGTGTTTTTGTAAGAGTTTGTGCTACTTAATATATGGCCTTTGGCATTTTAATAACAAAAAGAATGGCTTGGAAAAGCAATTACTCGTTACCAGTGCATACTTCATATGTAGGTTTCAACGTACATAATTGGAACCAGTCAATTTTCTTTACTCTCTCGACGGCGAAAAGGTCAAAAAAATTGGCGGGGAGAAGGGGGCGAAACACAATATATGGGTACTTGGGGGTGATCAAAAGGCTACAAAATTTCAAATCTAAACCTACCCAAATTTTGTTTCTTCATAAACTGGCCCATGTTTGGGAGGGGGCATCCCACCCCTTGACATACCCATATCTTTGTCGGTGCTCCCTCCGTTCCATAATATTAGGTGCATAAAGTTTTGAGGGGAATATACCGCTCTCGATAAATGGTACACCATAGGATATGTATGTATGTCAACGTCTATAAAGCAATGTGGAATCTTGGAGACATGAACTAGGCAGATGAAAGATTGGATGCTCCATTTTTCTAGATCATGTGGTGGGATTTGGTTCTTTTCCACGAGGTTTGGGAGATGCGGTCACTCATGGATGCAATTTTCTTTTACTACCACTATCTCTCTTTCTTGTGTTTGCGTCTTTTACTTGCATCCATTCTTTCTTCGAACTACTCAAAACTTTGATAGAACCGTGCGACCATTTGATGTTTCTAACAAGATTTTTTTTTTGTGACAAAAGTGCACACATGAGTCCGCTACACTTGCTAAGAAAAATATCTAATGCACTGCCTCGTATTTGGGTCAAATGTTGATCTTATATTTAACTAATAAACTATAAGTTATATATAGCAAAAATAGTACCATTAGAAACTTCTTTCAAATATGAATCCAACATATGATTTTTGGGGTATATAAAATTATGTTTTGCAAGTCAAATCTATGGTTGAAATTTGGCCCCAAATATGAGAGGATCTAATAAACCCGTTCAGAGGAAGCACGGGTGAACATACCATACAGATGCTAGGTTGGTGAAATGTCCAATGACTGACATAAAACTAGCATAGAAAAGCGGGAGGTTGCAAATACAACAATGTTCTATAAGAATGGCTAGAGCATATATTCTTCTCGAAACGGTTAGCAATTGTGTTTTAAAAAAATTTGGTTAAATTACATACATGAATTCGTCGATGGTTGTCGGTGGGAAAGACACCTATGGGATCACAAGAATCCCTACTACGGTTAGCGGGGCGCGGGGTTGTGAGAAGAGCAGGATTAACAGTCAACACAGAATCGTTTACCCGGGTTCGGGCCACAAAGGTGCGTAATACCCTAGTCCTGCTTTGGTGTGTATTTGAGAGAGTTCTCGAGCTCTCGAACTAGCTATGGTGGCTGCGTAGTTCAAAAGAGTCGAATCCCTCTCCAGTACGTCATGGGCATCCTTTTATAGTCGAAAGGGGCTGCCACAGTGGCACACAGGAGGTGGAAAGGCCTACAGTGCTGCGAGCTTATCGTCCGTATTACAGGACAAGACGCATTTAATGCATCGCTTAGGTGTCCCTTAGCTTTATCGGGGACGGGGACGAGGCCCGTCCCGTCCGTCGCCGCCTCGCCTTGCTTCGACACGCGCCCAAGCCAGCAATGCATGCGGCGCCATGTAGGCAGGCAGGCAGCTGAGGTGGCGCGGTGGCAGGGTCTTCATGAAGATTTGCATGCCACCACGCAACTGCTTGCTGAGTTGGCTCGGAAGCCACCCGTCGCCACACAGGTGCCTGCCCAGCTGGTCGAGCTAGTAGCTGCTTGGGGATGGCGGTGGAGTCTTGGCAGGCGCGGGCCTGGCTGTGGCCCTGCTGACGCCCTCGGCAAGGGCCTTGCCGGGGACTCGGCAAGGTTCTTGCCGTGGCGTTGCAGTCGTCCCCGGCAAGGCGCTTGCCGGGGGTCTCGTGGGTTTCCTCGGCTAAAATCCTGCTGAGGGTCGCCGTCTTCTAGTCCTCATCTGATCTCATATGTTCATGGTCTTACAAAGATCTGCATGCCACCGCAGAGGTGCCTCCCGAGCCCTAGGTCCAGTACAGTTGTTGGCGGCGTTTGGAACCTTTTGGGCTCAAGGGTGGCTCGCTCTGCTGGTGTTTGGGCAAGTTGCCCCGGCAAGGCTCTTGCCGGGGCCGCGGAGGCCGTCCGGCAAGGATCTTGCCGGGGGAGTCCACCTCGCCCCCCTTGCTCCTTGTGTCTCTGATCTTGGCGTTGTCTTGGCCGTCTTGTGCTTCGGCTTCTCTCCGGCTTCCCTCCTTTGCCCTGCTACGTGCGACCGTGGCGCGTGGCTCTGACTGCCCGTGCACAAGTAAAGGGGTCAAAAGGAGAGCCCCTACTTTTGTACACCGACAGGAGCCCCGGGGCTTGGGCCACACGTAAGTGCGACACGTTGTTGGGCCAGGCCCAGAACGGTGCGCGGGTAGGTGGGGCTGATTTTACCGCAGTAACTGTTTCGTCTGCTGTGCTTCCCCACGACCAACGTTGAACGCGTGATGTGGGGGGTCGTGCGTGACGTGGGGGTCAGGCGCGATGCGGTTCCTGCACGCATGCGTCACGTCGCAGTTAATGGGAAAGGAGGCGGCCCGCGCCTTCCCCGTAAAAAGGGATAACCGCGGGCGCGCTGCTCACTTTACCCCCCTTCCTGCGTCTTCTCCAATCTCAGAGCCGCCGCCTCCCCCCTTCGTCCTCTTTCTCGAGCTTTTCTCCTTTGCTCGCCGCCGCTGCGTCTTCGCTATCCTCCGCCCCTCGCTTCTCGCCGCCGCCATGGCTCCCAAATTCACCAAGGGCAAGGGAGTGGCCAAAGATGTCGGGGCGACGGAGCCGCCGGAGAGTGAGCAGGCGGCGCGACGGACCCAGCTCGCCTACTTCCCCTCGATAGTCAACGTGTTTGAACTCCGGGACTGCTTCAAGCCCCTGTGGGGGGTGTGAACCGCTGGATCGGCCGTCTCGTGGACGTCGCTGGCAGGATCACCTCGCAGCTGGCTACCATGGGGATGCCAAATGTGAGGTACGCCCCAGAGCGCAGCGGGACTACCAACGTCAAGCTGGCCCTGTTCTTCGAGGGCGTCCTCGGGGCCTTGGAGCAGCTTCACTCCAACCGGGCGGCCTCCCTGGCCGATGAGTCCCGGAAGCTTTGCCGGGGTGCCATGACCAAGGTCCTCACCAAGGTGGCGTACTGGTATCCCGACCTCGACTTCACGCCGGAGGATGCTGACCTCGCGCCGCTCAAGGAGCGTATCAAGCCCGTCATCAGCGGTATCGACGGAATTCAGAGGTTGGAGGGCCATCGCCGGGATTAGGCACCCCGTTTCTTATCGTCGCTGCAGGTTCATGACCAAAACAATTTCTATCTTTAGTTAGAACCGCGACGGCAATTGATGTAATATAACTCTGCAGTACTTTTGATATGATGCATGTTATTTTCCTGTTCAACCTCTCTTTGTATGTCCACCCTACGTTTATCGGGTAGGCTTGCCGGCGCGTAAACCCAGGGCGGCGTCTTGAGGACGGATCCCCAATGGCCTGCCGGGTGTGCTTGCTGCCGGGCGAACCACCTTACCGCCCTTAACGCGGCCGCTCGAACTATCGAGATTGACTCGAGTCAGAATCAAGAGCGTTGCCAATTGCGGAAGGCTACCCTACCACTCTCGACGCGGTCGCTTGAGCTGTTGAGCGGACTCGAAACAGAACAAGGGTGTTGCCAATTGCGGGAGGGCCCCTTTGCGTGCAGGTTTCCTATACAAAGAACGAGATCTCCGAGGGGAATAAACTTATATAAAAAGGAAATATTTAAAGTCCGGCATGACTTAGCTTCCTTGTCGCCGAACTGGCGCCCTTCATGCTTGCAGGCGGCGCCATCCTCTTGGCCGTCTTCTTCCTTAGAAACCATGGCCACGAGGAACTGCTAAGCTGGTTGCTAAACCAGATTCTCACAATTGCGCCCCCCTACCTGGTGCGCCAAAGATGTCGGTGGGAAAGACACCTATGGGATCACAAGAATCCCTACTACGGTTGGCGGGGCGCGGGGTTGTGAGAATAGCAGGATTAACAGTCAACACAGAATCGTTTATCCAGGTTCGGGCCGCAAAGGTGCGTAATACCCTAGTCCTGCTTTGGTGTGTATTTGAGAGAGTTCTTGAGCTCTCGAACTAGCTATGGTGGCTGCGTAGTTCAAAAGAGCCGAATCCCTCTCCAGTACGCCATGGGCCTCCTTTTATAGTCGAAAGGGGCTGTCACAGTGGCACACATGAGGTGGAAAGGCCTACAGTGCTGCGAGCTTATCGCCCGTGTTATAGGACAAGACGCATTTAATGCATCGCTTAGGTGTCCCTTAGCTTTATCGGGGACGGGAACGAGGCCCGTCCCGTCCGTCGCCGCCTCGCCTTGCTTCGACACGCGCCCAGGCCAGCGATGCATGCGGCGCCATTTAGGCAGGCAGGCAGCTGAGGTGGCGCGGTGGCAGGGTCTTCACGAAGATCTGCATGCCACCACGCAAGTGCTTGCTGAGTTGGCTCGAAAGCCGCCCGTCGCCACGCAGGTGCCTACCCAGCTGGTCGAGCTAGCAGCTGCTTGGGGATGGCGGTGGAGTCTTGGCAGGCACGGGCCTGGCTGCGGCCCTGCTGACGCCCTCGGCAAGGGCCTTGCCGGTGACCCGGCAAGGGTCTTGCCGTGGCGTTGCAGTCGTCCCCGGCAAGGCGCTTGCCGGGGGTCTCGTGGGTTTCCTCGGCTAGAATCCTGCTGAGGGTCGCCGTCTTCTAGTCCTCATCTGATCTCATATGTCCATGGTCTTGACAAAGATCTGCATGCCACCGCAGAGGTGCCTCCCGAGCCCTAGGTCCAGTACAGTTGTTGGCGGCGTTTGGAACCTTTTGGGCTCAAGGGTGGCTCACTCTGCTGGTGTTTGGGCAAGTTGCCCCGGCAAGGCTCTTGCCGGGGCCGCGGAGGCCGTCCCGGCAAGGATCTTGCCGGGGGAGTCCACCTCGCCCCCCTTGCTCCTTGTATCTCTGATCTTGGAGTTGTCTTGGTCGTCTTGTGCTTCGGCTTTTCTCCGGCTTTCCTCCTTTGCCCTGCTACGTGCGGCCGTGGCGCGTGGCTCTGACTGCCCGTGCACAAGTAAAGGGGTCAAAAAGAGAGCCCCTAATTTTGTACACCGACAACGATGAGGCAGACCTAAAATACTGTAATTTAGCAATAGCGAGAAAGTAAGAACTGTACACCTCACACGTTCTTGCCGAGTAGTGGAAATCATGTAAACTCACTTGAAAATTGGGGACAACATGGAAATCCATGTCGGCGAGACATTTGTTAAAATGCAGGCAAACATGGATTTTTTACATTAACTGTCATGTAGCAGTATCGTCTTCTTGGTAAGTGGTGGCGGCAACACACGTCATGGTAATTCATCATGGCACAAACGGTTGGCAAATGTAAACCACCCAAATCATTGCGGCAAGTGTAGGAATGAGGAATCTCAGATCAGGCTTTCAGAGTCAACATGAACCGATTGGTCGGTCGACCTCCCTGTCTCTGGCGAACTATAGAATGTAAAGAACGCTGTAGGATCCCAATATTATCGCTAGCGTATATTCCCCACTCCCATGCGACCCAAGCAAGATTTGTGCTTATCGGGAGTACTAGTATATAATCAGGAGGTTCCACCGGTCTTCGAAATTATTCGATCTGCCTGCAGACTGTAAAGCCGGCCGGAAGCAAAGCATCACGTACCGGCCGGCCGTGCTCATTCTGCCCCTGGAAGAATAAGACCTTGTGGCCCGCCTCGCTGCCGGAGATGTACAAGAGAAGAGGAGGAAACGGTTTGCATGACTAGCAGCATCTTCGTTTGCCAATACGTACGTATGTGTCACGGGCCGTTTCAGTTTCTTGTAGATGCCGTCAGGAGTATCGTATTCGTACAACGTACGCTCTTGTGCGAGTAGGTACGTTTCCACCGCCAAATTTTGGCTTCTCGCTGCACCTGCCCGCCCGTCAGGCTGCCGCTCGGCCCAACAGTGGAATCCTCATCTGTGCCGCCGCTGCGTGCGGTTTACTTTAGCATGCATCCCTCAAAAAAAAAAAACTTTAGCATGCATCCCGGCCGATGGCTCTCCTTCTCCGTCGCCGATGTCAGTGGTCAACCTTAAACCCTACGTGATGACCCATGATTGGTGCCACTAACAAAGCTTAATTACTACTCAGCTTTGCGTTGCGCACTGACGCTAATGCAATGATGATGGCGCGCAACTATCCGGCAACTAGTATCTGGTAGTAGATCCCAACTCGCTTTCCTTCCTTGCTGGCTGCTGCCGCTGGGATCGATCGAGGAGCCAGCGCTTTGGGTGTTTGTCTATTGGAGTTAAGATATTTGTTCTGTGCGCTTTTTCCCTAATCTAATCACTGCTAGTTTAATCAGTGAGGAGGCTCTGGGTGTCTGTCTCTCACGTCATGCGCGGTGGCAATAATAGGTTAGGTCAAGTCCTGTCTTTTTCAACTGAATCTTATACTACTACAAAATACTGGTGATCGATGTGCTCTCTCTCTCGCGCGCGCCCATGAGCTGTGCAAGGCAAGTACTGATGATCGTAGTATTTCACATATGTATTTTATACAGGGTTGACGATTCCATCGTGCCACCGACGTATGTGTATAGGTTCGTAATGCAGGAATCTGCACTGAAATTCATGACAACCTGCCCATTTTGTTACCGTAATAGAAACAAGTACTTCACTATTCTCTTCCCTCGATCCAAACTGAGTACTCCCTCCGTCCCAAAATAAATGTCTCAATCTAGTACTAGTTCCCAAGCGTCAAGTGATAGTCATCAACATGCATGCCATCCCAGCTTCAACCTTGCTGAAAGCAGAAGCCTTCTACTTGGTGCCCGCAGGCCACCACATGCACCCACAGGGTCACACTCACACTCACACCAATCGCTCGCCCTCTCATTGCGGTAACCAATCAAAAATATATCAATGTCTCAGCGTCACCTCAGAGCAAGTACGACCAAGCTTAGCTCTGATCGACCAATGGCCGGGCGTCTGCGGACCTACGGGCTTATCCGTACTCGACAGCGAGCATGCAAGTATGCATATAAGGCCAATTCCTTTTAACTCAACTTAATCTTGCCCGATTCATACTAAATCGAAGTGACCGCCCATGTGAATGATGGTTGTTTAAGCTGAGCCGAAAGTAATTGGCACATTACATATCAACGATCACTGTCAGTCCCTGTCTCTCTTGAGGAAAAAAAAAGAGTGCATGTCGCTGTGTGTGCGCACATACGTGAGATAAAGCTGTCACTCCCTCTCTAATTAACTTTACTTTAGAGAATTAACTTGAGTAACTTCCCCCAGTTGCGATCTAGCGTGCGATTTGTGGTGTCCTCTGTTGTGTTGGGAATCGTAGCATAATTTTAAAATTTTCCTACGCTCACCAAGATGCATCTATGGAGTATACTAACAACGAGGGGAAAGGAGTGCATCTACATACCCTTGTAGATCGCGAGCGGAAGCGTTCCAATGAACGTGGATGACGGAGTCGTACTCGCCGTGATCCAAATCACCGATGACCGAGTGCCGAACGGACGGCACCTCCGCGTTCAACACACGTACGGTGCAGCGACGTCTCCTCCTTCTTGATCCAGCAAGGGGGAAGGAGAGGTTGATGGAGATCCAACAGCACAACGGCGTGGTGGTGGCTGCAGCGGGATGTCGGCACGGCTTCGCCGAGCTTATACGAGAGAGAGAGGTGTTGCAGGGGAGGAGGGAGGCGCCCAAGGCTGAGATATAGCTGCCCTCCCTCCCCCCACTTTATATAGGCCCCCTGGGAGGGGGGCGCCGGCCACAACCCATCTAGGGCAAGGGGCGGCGGCCAAGGGGGGAACTTGCCCCCCAAGGCAAGTGGGGCGCCCCCCACCCTAGGGTTTCCAACCCTAGGCGCAGGGGGAAGGCCCATGGGGGGGCGCCCCAGCCCACTAGGGGCTGGTTACCCTCCCACTTCAGCCCATGGGGCCCTCCGGGATAGGTGGCCCCACCCGGTGGACCCCGGGACCCTTCCGGTGGTCCCGGTACAATACCGGTAACCCCCGAAACTTTCCCGGTGGCCGAAACTTGACTTCCTATATATAATTCTTCACCTCCGGACCTTTCCGGAACCTCTCGTGACGTCCGGGATCTCATTCGGGACTCCGAACAATTTCGGGTTTCCGCATACACATATCTCTACAACCCTAGCGTCACCGAACCTTAAGTGTGTAGACCCTACGGGTTCGGGAAACATGCAGACATGACCGAGACGCCTCTCCGGTCAATAACCAACAGCGGGATCTGGATACCCATGTTGGCTCCCACATGTTCCACGATGATCTCATCGGATGAACCACGGTGTCGAGGATTCAATCAATCCCGTATGCAATTCCCTTTGTCAATCGGTATGTTACTTGCCCGAGATTCGATCGTCGGTATCCCAATACCTTGTTCAATCTCGCTACCGGCAAGTCTCTTTACTCGTACCGCAATGCATGATCCCGTGACCAACGCCTTAGTCACATAGAGCTCATTATGATGATGCATTACCGAGTGGGCCCAGAGATACCTCTCCGTCACACGGAGTGACAAATCCCAGTCTCGATCCGTGCCAACCCAACAGACACTTTCGGAGATACCCGTAGTGCACCTTTATAGTCACCCAGTTACGTTGTGACGTTTGGCACACCCAAAGCACTCCTACGGTATCCGGGAGTTGCACGATCTCATGGTCTAAGGAAAAGATACTTGACATTGGAAAAGCTCTAGCAAACGAAACTACACGATCTTTTATGCTATGCTTAGGATTGGGTCTCTGTCCATCACATCATTCTCCTAATGATGTGATCCCGTTATCAACGACATCCAATGTCCATAGTCAGGAAACCATGACTATCTGTTGATCAACGAGCTAGTCAACTAGAGGCTTACTAGGGACACGTTATGGTCATGCATTCACACATGTATTACGATTTTCGGACAATACAATTATAGCATGAATAATAGACAATTACCATGAACAAAGAAATATAATAATAACCATTTATTATTGCCTCTAGGGCATATTTCCAACATGTTGTCCTGTCTTTTTGAGCTCGGTCATTTTGTTGTCTCGTATTAGTATAACACGCATGCTATGGGTGGTTAAGTTCTAACCCTATTTTCTAAGGAGTTAAGAATGTAGCTTTATGTAGCAGCGGTGGCGGACCCCGTAATTGAAGTTAGCCGGGGCGAACATTTAATGTCTAATTTTTTTCCCAGTACAGATGCAACTCTATTCAACCAAAACTCATAGCATTCAACAACAAAAGAATAAAAAGGGTCTTAAAAACTAGTAAACTGCTAACATGGACTCAACTCTTTATTATTCACAATTATAATCTTGGTACAACTCTTTATATGTGGCTACCTCTCACTACTATGACATCTCTACCTCTCGCACTTGGTAGCTCTCTTACTTCATATCTTTCTCTTCTTTCTTATCTTACAAACATGGGAGGGGTGGCACCCCTATTTATAGTATTACAACACCGTTGGATGTTTGCCAAGTGGCATCCATCCAAGCCCTATAACACAATTCTAGAGAACTCCATACAAATATCTTATTCTAGATTTCTCTACTATTTACCATAAACCATGTCCGACGTTTATTCTAGAGTGTCCATGGCAAGTATCTAGTTTCTGGATATTTCCTACTACACCAAAATATCTTACTCTAGAACTTTTCATAATTCTAGATTTTATCTCTAAATCTCTCCACCGTGGTTACTCATGTAGCTTCTAGATCTTTCTTCCATTATATCCTCCTTTCTCATGAAATACTCCATAATATTCTAGAAGCTTCTTGAAGTCTTCTTCATATTTCTAGAACCTTCCAAGTATGCATTGCATTTCTCAACACTCCCCCTCAATGCATACTTGCCTGGTGGATCATATCCTTGCTGATTTTCATGGATCTTATTGGCTTTGTCATTTCGTAGTTTCTCACGTACTACATGCCATGGATACGACTCTCCTTTCAATTGGTTTGCACCATTGTTTTTTGTCATGCAACTTCCTAGCGACTTGCTTTTCTTTTCTTTTTTGTCTTTGCCCACACTTGCTTCTTTGTTGACTCTTTTTCATATGGTAAAATAATTTGAGCAAGTGCAACATTAGCATACCTGAGATCCGGTGGCCTTGATCTCCAAAATTCCACGTTATCCTCTATGTCATCCACGTTGATCAGATCAAGATTCTTGAGTGTATGAGGATCCAAACCTTGTAGGTTCTCCTCCTCCTCAATGTACACGAGTGTATCTTCTTGATCAATCAATGCTCCATCTATAGGTCTGTTGTGCTCTACCTGTTGTGACTTCTCACCGTTAGAGGGTACATGCTCTATCTCCTTTCACTCAATATCCTCTTTCCCATTGGCGAGAACTTCTAGGTATTCTTCACTATAATGTACAAATACTAAAGATTCACCTAATGAGTTCTTGACTCCACACCTCCGTGGAGAAGCCACCTTCTGCATCCCACTCTTCTTCTTTTTCATCGATTTCTTCATGGGTCACATCACTAGTTGATGGATGCCCACAGTCCATGAGGTCTTCCATGAAATAAACTTCGTCATCCTCGATGCAGATTGCTGCCTCAGCATCCCATTCTTCCTCACTTGGACATTCCTCCATGACGACATTCATGGTAGTAGCCACAGTTTCTTCTGAGCGCTTCTTTGGAATCCAACAATCCCTAGCAAGATGGGTTTTCTTTCCACAATTGAAGCACTTGATACGTCTCCAACGTATCTATAATTTTTGATTGTTCCATGCTATTATATTATCTGTTTTGGATGTTCATTGGGCTTTATTATACACTTTTATATCATTTTTGGGACTAACCTATTAACCGGAGGCCCAGCCCAAATTGCTGTTTTTTGCCTATTTCAGTGTTTCGAAGGAAAGGAATATCAAACGGAGTCCAAACGGAATAAAACCTTCGGGAACGTGATTTTCGGAACAAACGTGGTCCAGAGGACTTGGAGTGGACGTCAAGCAATCAACGAGGAGGCCACGAGGCAGGGAGGCGCGCCTATCCCCCCTGGGCGCGCCCCCACCCTCGTGGGCCCCTCGTAGCTCTCCTGACCGACCTGTTTCGCCTATATATACTCATATACCCTGTAACCAACAGAACAGGAGCCGAAACCCTATTTCCACCGCCGCAACCTTCTGTACTCGTGAGATCCCATCTTGGGGCCTTTTTCGGCGCTCCGCCGGAGGGGGCATTGATCACGGAGGGCTTCTACATCAACACCATAGCCTCTCCAATGATGTGTGAGTAGTTTACCTTAGACCTTCGGGTCCATAGTTATTAGCTAGATGGCTTCTTCTCTCTCTTTGGATCTCAATACAAAGTTCTCCTCGATTCTCTTGGAGATCTATTCGATGTAATCTTCTTTTGCGGTGTGTTTGTCGAGATCCAATGAATTGTGGGTTTATGATCAAGATTATCTATGAACAATATTTGAATCTCCTCTGAATTATTTTATGTATGATTGGTTATCTTTGCAAGTCTCTTCGAATTATCAGTTTGGTTTGGCCTACTAGATTGACCTTTCTTGCAGTGGGAGAAATGCTTAGCTTTGGGTTCAATCTTGCGGTGCTCGATCCCACTGACAGTAGGGGAAACGACACGTATTGTATTGTTGCCATCGAGGATAAAAAGATGGGATTTATATCATATTGCTTGAGTTTATCCTTCTACATCATGTCATCTTTCTTAAAGCGTTACTCTGTTCTTATGAACTTAATACTCTAGATGCATGCTGGATAGCGGTCGATGTGTGGAGTAATAGTAGTAGATGCAGGTAGGAGTCGGTCTACTTGTCACGGACGTGATGCCTATATACATGATCATACCTAGATATTCTCATAACTATGCTCAATTCTATCAATTGCTCGACAGTAATTCGTTCACCCACCGTAATACTTATGCTCTTGAGAGAAGCCACTAGTGAAACCTATGGCCCCCGGGTCTATTCTCTATCATATTAATCTCCTGTTATTTCTATTGCCGTTTATTTTGCTTTCTTTACTTTTTAGTCTTTATCCTAAAAATATAAAAAATATTATCTTATCCTCTCTATCAGATCTCACTTTTGCAAGTGGCCGTGAAGGGATTGACAACCCCTTTATCGCGTTGGTTGCAAGGTTCTTATTTGTTTGTGTAGGTGCGTGGGACTTGAGCATGGTCTCCTACTGGATTGATACCTTGGTTCTCAAAAACTGAAGGAAATACTTACGCTACTTTGCTGCATCACCCTTTCCTCTTCAAGGGAAAACCAACGATGTGCTCAAGAGGTAGCAAGAAGGATTTCTGGCGCCGTTGCCGGGGAGTCTACGCACAAGTCAAGACATACCAAGTACCCATCACATACTCTTACCCCTCGCATTACATTATTTGTCATTTGCCTCTCGTTTTCCTCTCCGCCACTTCACCCTTGCCGTTTTATTCGCCCTCTCTTCCGTTCGCCTCTTTTTCGCTTGCCTCTTGTTGCCTGTTGCCCCTATGGCCCTGCCTAGATTTGGTGATCTTCACCTTAAAAGGTTGGAAGAGATTGAAAGCAACGTCCGAAGTTTCATGACTTTACAATTTGAGCATAATAATTTCTTTAGAAACGAGCCAAGGAACAAAAAGGCTTTATGGTGTACATGAATAAAGAGCTTGATGATATGTCTAAGGAATTCTATGGTTTGAAATCTCAGATTGCTCATCTTGAAAAATTAATAGCTGAAATTTCGGATAAGCAGGCCACCTTAGTTAATAAGATGGCCGCTAAACCGGAATTTTTTTATGAGAATAAAGATGAAGATCTAAAAGTTATTGATGTGTCCCCTATTAAATCTTTGTTTTGCAATATGAATCTTGATAATGATGGGACTGGAGATGAGTCAACTTTAGTTAAAAGGCGTCCCAATAATTTGGAGTTTTTAGATCTTGATGCAAAAATTGGTAAAAGTGGGATTGAAGAGGTCAAAACTTTACATAGCAATGAACCCACTATTTTGGATTTCAAGAAATTTAACTATGATAATTGCTCTTTAATAGATTGTATTTCCTTGTTGCAATCCGTGCTAAATTCTCCTCATGCTTATAGTCAAAATAAAGCCTTTACTAAACATATCGTTGATGCTTTGATGCAATCTTATGAAGAAAAACTTGAGATGGAAGTTTCTATTCCTAGAAAACTTTATGATGAGTGGGAACCTACAATTAAAATTAAAATTAAAGATCATGAATGCTATGCTATGCTTTGTGTGATTTGGGTGGTAGTGTTTCCACGATTCCAAAAACTTTGTGTGATTTGCTAGGTTTCCGTGAATTTGATGATTGCTCTTTAAACTTGCACCTTGCGGATTCCACTATCAAGAAACCTATGGGAAGGATTAATGATGTTCTTATTGTTTCAAATAGGAATTATGTGCCCGTAGATTTTATTGTTCTTGATATAGATTGCAATCCTTCATGTCCTATTATTCTTGGTAGACCTTTCCTTAGAACGATTGGTGCAATTATTGATATGAAGGAAGGGAATATTATATTCCAATTTCCGTTAAGGAAAGGCATGGAACACTTCGCTAGAAAGAAGATTAAATTACCTTATGAATCCATTATGAGAGCCACTTATGGGTTGCCTACCAAAGATGGCAATACCTAGATCTATCCTCGTTTTTATGCCTAGCTAGGGGCGTTAAACGATAGCGCTTGTTGGGAGCAACCCAATTTTATTTTAGTTCCTTCCTTTTTTGTTCTGTTTAGTAATAATTTTTTTGATATAGCCTCTGGTTAGATTCTTTTTTGTGTTTTAATTAGTGTTTGTGCCAAGTAAAACCGTTAGGATAATCTACGGTGATAGTTGTTTGATCTTGCTGTATAAAACAGAAACTTTGTGCACACGAGATTAGTTTTCATAAATCACAGAAACGTGCTTTTCAGTTGATTCTTTTTGCAGTAGATCAATAAACAAATTATCTAGGACTTCCTAATTTGGTGGAATTCTTTAGGTTCCAGAAGTTTGCGTTTGATACAGATTACTACAGACTGTTCTGTTTTTGACAGATTCTGTTTTTCGTGTGTTGTTTGCTTATTTTGATGAATCTATGGCTAGTAAAAGAACTTATAAACCATAGAGAAGTTGGAATACAGTAGGTTTAACACCAATATAAATAAAGAATGAGTTCATTACAGTACCTTAAAGTGGTGGTTTGTTTTATTTCGCTAACGGAGCTTATGAGTTTTTCTGTTGAGTTTTGTGTTGTGAAGTTTTCAAGTTTTGGGTAAAGATTTGGTGGATTATGGAACAAGGAGTGGCAAGAGCCTAAGCTTGGGGATGCCCAAAGCACCCCAAGATAAAATTCAAGGACAACCAAAAGCCTAAGCTTGGGGATGACCCGGAAGGCATCCCCTCTTTCGTCTTCGTCTATCGGTAACTTTACTTGGGGCTATATTTTTATTCAGCACATGATATGTGTTTTGCTTGGAGCGTCTTGTATGATTTGAGTCTTTATTTTTTAGTTTACCACAATCATCCTTTCTGTACACACCTTTTGAGAGAGACACACATGATTCGGAATTTATTAGAATACTTTGTGTGCTTCACTTATATCTTTTGAGCTATATAGTTTTTGCTCTAGTGCTTCACTTATATCTTTTAGAGCACAGTGGTGGTTTTATTTTATAGAAATCATTGATATCTCATGCTTT
This sequence comes from Aegilops tauschii subsp. strangulata, assembly GCF_002575655.3. Lineage (NCBI taxonomy): Eukaryota > Viridiplantae > Streptophyta > Magnoliopsida > Poales > Poaceae > Aegilops > Aegilops tauschii. The sequence goes on along the minus strand of NC_053036.3, from coordinate 627,977,515 downwards.
ACTTATATTATTTTGAGAGTCTTAAACAGCATGGTAATTTTCTTTAAATGCGAAATTAGTCCTAATATGATAGGCATCCAAGTTGGGTATAGTAAAAACTATTATAGAAAGTGCATTAAACACTATGATCAATTTGATGCTTGATAATTGTTTTGAGATATAAAGGTGGTAATGTTAGAGTCATGCTAGTTAGGTAACTATGAAATTAAGAAATAATTGTGTTGAAGTTGGCAAGTCCCGTAGCATGCACGTATGGTAAAAGTTATGTAACAAATTTGTTGCATGGGGTGCTCTTTTGATTGCCTTCCTTATGTGTGGAGGTCGGGATCGCGCGATGGTTAACTCCTACCAACCCTTCCCCTAGGAGCATGCGTAGTAGTACTTTGCTTCGAGGGCTAGTAAACTTTTGCAATAATTATATGAGTTCTTTATAACTAATATGAGTCCATGGATTATACGCACTCTCACCCTTCCACCATTGCTAGCCTCTATTATACCGCGCAACTTTCGCCGGTATCGTACACCCACCATTTACCTTCCTCAAAACAGCCACCATACCTACCTATCATGGCATTTCCATAGCCATTCCGAGATATATTGCCATGCAAATTTTCACCGTTTCATTTATTATGACAGGCTCCATCATTGTCATATTGCTTTGCATGATCATGTAGTTGACATTGTATTTGTGGCAAAGCCACCTTTCATAATTTTTCATACATGTCACTCTTGGTTCATTGCATTTCCCGGTACACCGCCGGAGGCATTCACATAGAGTCATATTTTGTTCTAAGTATTGAGTTGTAATTCTTGAGTTGTAAGTAATAAAAGTGTGATGATCATCATTATTAGAGCATTGTCCCATGTGAGGAAAGGATGATGGAGACTATGATTCCCCCACAAGTCGGGATGAGATTCCGGACTAAAATAAATAAATAAATAAATAAATAAAAAGAGGCCAGAGAAAAAAAAGAGAGAAAAAGGCCCAAGAAAAAAAGAAAAAATATATGACAGAAAAAGAGAGAAGGGACAATGTTACTATACTTTTTCCACACTTGTGCTTCAAAGTAGCACCATGATCTTCATGATAGAGAGTCTCCTATGTTGTCACTTTCATATACTGGTGGGAATTTTTCATTATAGAACTTGGCTTGTATATTCCAATGATGGGCTTCCTCAAAATGCCCTAGGTCTTCGTGAGCAAGCAAGTTGGATGCACACCCACTTAGTTTCTTTTGTTGAGCTTTCATACATTTATAGCTCTAGTGCATCCGTTGCATGGCAATCCCTACTCACTCACATTGATATCTATGAACGGGCATCTCCATAGCCCGTTGATACGCCTAATTGATGTGAGACTATCTTCTCCCTTTTTGTCCTCTTCACAACCACCACACTATTCCACATATAGAGCTATATCCATGGCTTGCGCTCATGTATTGCATAAGAGTTGAAAAAGCTGAAGCGCGTTAAAAAATATGAAACAATTGCTTGGCTGAAACTGGGGTTGTGCATGATGGGAGTATTTTGTGTGACGAAAATGAAGCATAGCCTAACTATATGATTTTGTAGGGATAAGCTTTCTTTAGCTATGTTATTTTGATAAGACATGATTACTTGTTAGTATGCTTGAAATGTTACTATTTTTATGTCAATACTAAACTTTTATTTTGAATCATTTGGATCTGAATATTCATGTCACAATAAAAAGAATTACATTGAGAATTATGCTAGGTAGCATTCCACATCAAAAATTCTGTTTTTATCATTTACCTACTCGAGGACGAGCAGGAATTAAGCTTGGGGATGCTTGATACGTCTCCAACGTATCTATAATTTTTGATTGTCCCATGCTATTATATTATCTGTTTTGGATGTTCATTGGGCTTTATTATACACTTTTATATCAATTTTGGGACTAACCTATTAACCGGAGGCCCAGCCCAAATTGCTGCTTTTTTGCCTATTTCAGTGTTTCGAAGGAGAGGAATATCAAACGGAGTCCAAACGGAATAAAACCTTCGGGAACGTGATTTTTGGAACAAACATGATCCAGAGGACTTGAAGTGGATGTCAAGCAATCAACGAGGAGGCCACGAGGCAGGGAGGCGCGCCTGCCCCCCTGGGCGCGCCCCCCACCCTCGTGGGCCCCTCGTAGCTCTCCTGACCGACCTCTTTCGCCTATATATACTCATATACCCTGGAACCAACAGAACAGGAGCCGAAACCCTATTTCCACCGCCGCAACCTTCTGTACCCGTGAGATCCCATCTTGGGGCCTTTTCCGGTGCTCCGCTGGAGGGGGCATTGGTCACGGAGGGCTTCTACATCGACACCATAGCCTCTCCGATGATGTGTGAGTAGTTTACCTTAGACCTTCGGGTCCAAAGTTATTAGCAAGATGGCTGATGTCTACTACACAACCTTCTCCCTGTAGACGTTGTTGGGCCTCCAAGTGCAGAGGTTTGTAGGAAAGTAGCAAATTTCCCTCAAGTGGATGACCTAAGGTTTATCAGTCCGTGGGAGGCGTAGGATGAAGATGGTCTCTTTCAAGCAACCCTGCAACCAAATAACAAAGAGTCTCTTGTGTCTCCAACACACCCAATACAATGGTAAATTGTATAGGTGCACTAGTTCGGCGAAGAGATGGTGATACAAGTGAAATATGGATGATAGATATAGGTTTTTGTAATCTGAAAATACAAAAACAGCAAGGTAACTAATGATAAAAGTGAGCGTAAACGGTATTGCAATGCTAGGAAACAAGGCCTAGGGTTCATACTTTCACTAGTGCAAGTTCTCTCAACAATAATAACATAATTGGATCATATAACTATCCCTCAACATGCAACAAAGAGTCACTCCAAGGTCACTAATAGCGGAGAACAAACGAAGAGATTATTGTAGGGTACGAAACCACCTCAAAGTTATCCTTTCTGATCAATCTATTCAAGAGTCCGTAGTAAAATAACACGAAGCTATTCTTTCCGTTCGATCTATCATAGAGTTCGTAATAGAATAACACCTTAAGACACAAATCAACCAAAACCCTAATGTCACCTAGATACTCCAATGTCACCTCAAGTATCCGTGGGTATGATTATACGATATGCATCACACAATCTCAGATTCATCTATTCAACCAACAAAAAGAACTTCAAAGAGTGCCCCAAAGTTTCTACCGGAGAGTCAAGACGAAAACGTGTGCCAACCCCTATGCATAAGTTCACTGAACCCGCAAGTTGATCACCAAAACATACATCAAGTAGATCACGTGATATCCCATTGTCACCACAGATAAGCACATGCAAGACATACATCAAGTGTTCTCAAATCCTTAAAGACTCAATCCGATAAGATAACTTCAAAGGGAAAACTCAATCCATTACAAGAGAGTAGAGGGGGAGAAACATCATAAGATCCAACTATAATAGCAAAGCTTGCGATACATCAAGATCGTACCACCTCAAGAACACGAGAGGGAGAGATCAAACACATAGCTACTGGTACATACCCTCAGCCCCGAGGGTGAACTACTCCCTCCTCGTCATGGAGAGCGCCGGGATGATGAATATGGCCACCGGAGAGGGATCCCCCCTCCGGCAGGGTGCCGGAACGGGTCTAGATTGGTTTGCGGTGGCTCTGGAGGTTTGCGGCGGCGGAACTCCCGATCTAGGTTATGTTCTGGAAGTTTTGGTATATATAAGAGGTGTTGGCGTCGAAAAGAAGTCGGGGGGTCTCCAGGCTGTCCACGAGGCAGGGGGCGCGCCCAGGGGGTGGGTGCGCCTCCCACCCTCATGGGCAGCCCGGGACTCTTCTGGTCCATCTATGCTCCGTGGGCTTCTTCTGGTCCAAAAATAATCTCCGTCCAATTTCAGGTCAATTGGACTCCGTTTGGTTTTCCTTTTCTGCGATACTCAAAAACAAGGAAAAAACAGAAACTGGCACTGGGCCCTGGGTTAATAGGTTAGTCCCAAAAATCATATAAATCAGCATATAAATGCATATAAAACATCCTAGAAGGATAATATAATAGCATGGAACAATCAAAAATTATAGATACGTTGGCGACGTATCAATGGCTTCTTCTCTCTCTTTGGATCTCAATACAAAGTTCTCCTCGATTCTCTTGGAGATCTATTCGATGTAATCTTATTTTGCGGTGTGTTTGTCGAGATCCGATGAATTGTGGGTTTATGATCAAGATTATCTATGAACAATATTTGAATCTCCTCTGAATTCTTTTATGTATGATTGGTTATCTTTGCAAATCTCTTCGAATTATCAGTTTGGTTTGGCCTACTAGATTGATCTTTCTTGCAATGGGAGAAGTGCTTAGCTTTGGGTTCAATCTTGCGGTGCTCGATCCCACTGACAGTAGGGGAAACGACACGTATTGTATTGTTGCCATCGAGGATAAAAAGATGGGGTTTATATCATATTGCTTGAGTTTATCCCTATACATCATGTCATCTTGCTTAAAGCGTTACTCTGTTCTTATGAACTTAATACTCTAGATGCATGCTGGATAGCGGTCGATGTGTGGAGTAATAGTAGTAGATGCAGGTAGGAGTCGGTCTACTTGTCACGGACGTGATGCCTATATACATGATCATACCTAGATATTCTCATAACTATGCTCAATTCTATCAATTGCTCGACAGTAATTCGTTCACCCACCGTAATACTTATGCTCTTGAGAGAAGCCACTAGTGAAACCTATGGCCCCGGGGTCTATTCTCTGTCATATTAATCTCCCGTTATTTCTATTACCATTTATTTTGCTTTCTTTACTTTTTAGTCTTTATCATAAAATACCAAAAATATTATCTTATCCTCTCTATCAGATCTCACTTTTGCAAGTGGCTGTGAAGGGATTGACAACCCCTTTATCGCGTTGGTTGCAAGGTTCTTATTTGTTTATGTAGGTGCGTGGGACTTGAGCGTGGTCTCCTACTGGATTGATACCTTGGTTCTCAAAAGCTGAGGGAAATACTTACGCTACTTTGCTACATCACCCTTTCCTCTTCAAGGGAAAACCAACGTTGTGCTCAAGAGGTAGCACCACTCACCTCGTTTTCTTCTTTCATTTATTAAATCATGTTCATCGTCTTCTCTTCTTCTTTGAGCTCCCCTCGAGTAGTTGCTCTCCTTTGGGCACCACCTTTCACTTCTTGTCCACTTCTCCTTCACATCTTCTCGGCCTCTTAGTGGACACTATTTGTCTCTTTTTAGGTGATCCTGTTAGCTAACGCCTCCTGATTAGCCAACAAATTCTCCAGCTCTACCAAAGATGGTTGAGTATGCCATCCTCTCACCGCGGCAATAAACCCAGTATACTCTGGTATTAGGACATGGATAATTATCCTTCTCATCCTTGCCTCACTTATCTTCTCTTCAGGATCAAGCTGAGAGATATCATGACAAATATTCTTTACTTTTGTAAAGTACTGGCTGATGCTTAGAGTGCCTTGTGAGATACCTGCGAGCTCATATTTTTAAGAGATAGAGCCACGCCTCATTCTTTCTTGAGAACAACTTTGCCAAAGCCACCTTCGGTGTGTCCGCATCTCGAATATGCTCCACTAGGTCCTCCTCAATTGTGGTCTTTAGTGTGAACATGGCCTTGCCTACCTTGATGCGCCACTTCTGCAAGGCTTCTGCACTCTCTGGAGGAGTAGCCTCAGTGCCTGCAACGACTTCCCATAGGTCATGGCCCTGCAGGTATGACTCCATGCATGTCTGCCAATAGCCATAATTGTGGCTATTGGGTCTCTTCAAGCCACTTCCCGCGCTCATGAGATCTGCCATCTCAACTGACGCCTTGCGCCCTTCGCTTAGTCTCGGACTAGCGAGCTTCATAGTCCCAGATTGTTCTCTAACAGAGTCTCTTCTTAGCGCCTCTTAGTGACTCCAATCAATGTAAGTGCCCAGCACTCACCTCTTACTCCTCCTCTTGTTGGTCCCTGATGACCTGGCTCTGGTACCAGCTGTTGAGAATCCAGGGCAACGTCAGCTCCGAGATGAATTGTAGGAACCCGTTGCATGGTAGTTCTAGTACCCACACTCTTGAGGACCTTCACAAACTTGAGATATCACACTCTCACAATGGGGTAACTCAACTCTGTATTATTCACAACTATAATCTTGGTACAACTCTTTATATGTGGCTACCTCTCACTACTATGACATCTCTACCTCTCTCACTTGGTAGCTCTCTTACTTCATAGCTTTCTCTTCCTTTCTTTTCTTACAAACATGGGAGGGGTGAGACCCCTATTACAACACCGTTGGATGTTTGCCAAGTGACATCCATCCAAGCCCTATAACACAATTCTAGAGAACTCCATACAAATATATTATTTCTAGATTTCTCTACTATTTGCCATGAACCATGTCCAACGTTTATTCTAGAGTGTCCATGGCAAGTATCTAGTTTCTACATTTTTCCTAGTACACCAAAATATCTTTCTCTAGAACTTTCCATAATTCTAGAGTTATCTCTAAATCTCTCCACCATGGTTATTCATATAGCTTCTAGAACCTTCTTCCAAAATATCCTCCTTTCTCATGAAATACTCCGTAATATTCCAGAAGCTTCTTGAAGTCTTCTTCATATTTCTAGAACCTTCCAAGTATGCATTGCATTTCTCAACACTCCCCCTCAATGCATACTTGCCTGGTGGATCATATCCTTGTTGATTTCCTTGGATCTTATTGGCTTTGCCATTTCGTAGTTTCTTACTTTCTAGATGCCATGTATACGACTTTCCAACCTGAAGACACACAACATAGACGAATTACGACCAGATCCGAGAAAATCCACCAAGGATGGATCTACCGGAGACACACCTACACACGCCCACGGACGATGCTAGACACACACGGAGACGGGGGCTAGACAGGGAGAACCTTATTTCATCTTCATATAATTTTTGTAGAGCAATTTTGACATGCTCCCTCTTACCCCCTCTTTTCACAGTGGAGGTAAGAAGGTAAGAGTTAATCAACCCCGGGACTTAATGCAATGGTTCAGATCTATTTTATACTCTTGCCTCTCATGTGAAAAGGGAGGTAAGAGGGGGCATGTTAAAAAACATCATTTTTGCAGTTTACCAAGAAGTGCAAGAACCGCATACATATATTTTTGTACTTTACCAAGAAAACTAATACGCATTGTCATATTTTATTTTGGCTAGCTAGGTTTTTTCTTCAAATCATGTAGGACGGATGCATATGAAACAGATCAAGGGAGAAAAGAGGGGTTCTACAACAAGTTTATTTATGTTGCGTCGCAAAAAGAAGTTTATTTATGCTGATTCTAGAATGTCACTAGTAGAAAACAGGGCTTTGGTTCGGGCCTGGCCAGCCCATTAGTCCCGGTTCAGTCACGAACCAGGACCCATAGGGGCGTACGTCCCGGTTCGTGAGCCCAGGGGGCCGGCCGGGGCCTCGTGGGCATTGGTCCCGGTTCGTCTAGACCCATTTGTGTCGGTTCTAGGCACGAACCGGGACCAATGGGCCTCGCTCCTGGCTCACATACATTGGTCCCGGTTCGTGGCTCAAACCGGGACAGAAGGTTGAGCTTTAGCCCCGGTTCCAGCCACGGACCGGGACAAATGAGCTGCCTATATATACCCCACCGCCGCAGCAGAGCACTACACAGTGCTCTGTTTTTTCTGGCTGGCGAGGGGAGGGCATTTGGGTGCTCTAGCTCACCTCCTATGCACATGAGGTGTTCGATGAAATGCCCGAGCCACACTAGTTAAGCTTTCTCCTCTCGAAGCTCGATCTCCAAGCTCCATTTCCCCCGAGGTTTGCATAGGTTTAGCGGTCCGTCACGTCCCGTCCCCGTCTTCACTGCCGTCGATCGCCTGCGCCGATCTCGTCGCCGGCACCACCGTGGTGAGCCTCTTGTTCTTATCTTCTTTCTGAAAGAAAAAATATTCTCACTTTAGATAGATACTTGTCTAATTTTCTTACTTTTATTATTGCTTGTTATTATATAGTGCGATGGTTTTGGTATCCGCCCCTGTCGGCCCTCGTCCTGTCTATGATTCGGATGTGGTATATATTATCTTTTTATAACTATTTAGTTCATTTATTTTTTATGACAATTATGCCGACCAATGTGACATAGATTTTATTTATCTAGGAGGTAGTTGAACCGGAAATTCCAACCGACCCTATTGTCGAGAGGTTAAATTTAGTTGAAGTAGAAAACAATTACTTGAAGGAAAAAATAAAAAAAATTGAGGAGGAGAAGATGATATTGGAGTTGCATGTTGCGGATGTCGTCGATGATCACAAGATCAAGATGTATGCAATGCGGTTGAAGATTAGAAAGATTAAAAAATATGCCATTCATACCGAGGCTTGGTATCATTATGCCGTTGGATCAATTGTTACCTTGGTTGTGATTATGATCGCATTTGTTGTTGCATTGAAAGGTTTTACATAGTTTCAATGTATGGTTTAACTAGATGCTCTGGAGAGCTATATGTTGTTCAATTTGAACTATGTATGTACTTTGGTTTTAATGTGATGATGAACTACTATTGATTTGGTCACTTATCACTTATCTATACAGACACACATAATTATGTTTCTCGAAGTGGCTGAGGCAAACAAGCAGAATGGTTTTATGTGTTGTCCATGCCCTAACCCTCCCAACTTTTTAGCACATGCTATGTGGGTGAAATGATGATACCATGCCAACTTTCAACCTTTTCAGAGTTCATTTGAAATGCTTTTGAATTTCAGGGTCTTATAGCTAAAAAAATCAGTAAATGCATGAAAATTAACAAATGAAGTCAGAAAGGGTTGAAAATTGATGATGTGGCTTTGAATGGTGCATTTTGAGCACACAAAAAGTCTGGAGTTCAAATAAGTTCAAAAAATGAAATCCCTTTGTAACATATGAGTTTCCGTATGAAACCCTGATACTTCGAAAGAAATTGTCCATTTTGTACACGAAGTGCATCTAGTTTTTGCCGTAACCCTCTCAACTTTTTAGCACATGCTATGTGGGTGAAATGATGATACCATGCCAGCTTTCAACCTTTTCAGAGTTCATTTGAAATGCTTTTGAATTTCAGGGTCTTATATCTCAAAAAAATCAGTAAATGCATGAAAAATAACAAATGAAGTCAGAAAGGGTTGAAAATTGATGATGTGGCTTTGAATGGTGCATTTTGAGCACACAAAAAGTCTGGAGTTCAAATAAGTTCAAAAAATGAAATCCCTTTGTAACACATGAGTTTTCGTCTGAAACCCTGATCAACTAAAAAGCCACATCATTTAGCTCAAAAATAATCAATTAAAACATTCTGTTATGATCAACTAAAACAAAACTATAATATTCTTTAATAGCAAAAAGAAAATCAACTAAAAAACTTTTATAAAACTCTAATAGCAAAAGGAATCAACTAAAAAGCTTTTATAAACCTCTAGTATTTTTAAACTAAAATTATGGAAAATTTATGCCACTAAAATTATCAAAGTATTTTCTGTTCAAAACATGAAAAGCAGAAAGAAACAAAAAAAATTTAATAAATAAGTAGAAACAAAATAAAATAAAATAAAATTTAATACAATAAGTAAGTAGAAATAAAATAAAATAAAATAAAGTTTAATAAAATAAATAAGTAAAAACAAAATAAACTTTAATAAAATAAATAAAAATAGCAACAGTAAGTTTTTTGTTCTAAGTAGAAACAAAATAAAATAAATAAAGCAACAAAAAATAAAAAAAAGTGCCACCCACTGGGCCACCACGGCCTGAATACGACTAGAAACCCAACCCTGGGCCAGGATTCAGGCCCGCAGGAGGCCCGGAAGGCCCAGAAGCACATCGTGACAAATTAGGCCCGAAAGCCTGAAGTTGAGAGGAGCTCGAGAGGGTTGGCGCAGCAGCGCTTATAAACCACTCTCGAACCCTCTCAACTAGCGAGGTGGGACTAAACTTTTGGCCGCGACGCGGGCAGCAAGAGGTCTTTGGTCCCGGTTGGTGCCACCAACCGGGACTAAAGGGGTGCATTGGTACCGGTTCGTGGCACCAACCGGAACCAATGCCCACCCTTTGGTCCCGGTTGGTGCCACCAACCGGGACCAAAGGCCTCTGCTTCCCGCCCTTTGGGCTGCTGAAAAGAGACCTTTGGTCCCAGTTAGTGGCACCAACCGGGGCTAAAGGGGGCATTGGTCCCGGCTGGTGCCACGAACCGGGACCAATGCTCCTGGTATATAAGTAGCACTTAGCAATTTTGCAGAGTTCATCACCACAGTTGCCCCCGACGATGCCGAGCACATCGATGCTGCCAGGCTGCCCCGACACCGCCCGTCGCCATCGCCCGCGCCCGTCGTCGCCCGCGCCCTCGCCGTCGCCTGCGCCCTCGCCCTCGCCGTCGCCTGCGCCCTCGCCCGACGCCGTCACCGCGCGCCGTCCCTGCCCCGACGCGCGCCGCCCCTGCCCCGCCGCGCGCCGCTCCTGCCCCGACGCCGTCGCCGCGCCACTCCCCGCGCCCCTGCTCGCCCCGACGCCGCCCGCTGCGCGCTCCTCCCTCTGTGAGCACCGCGCCTCTGCCGGCCCCGCCGCCGCCGTGCTATTTTTTTAGTTATACATGCTATTTTTTACATGTTTTTAGATTTTCATATATGTATGTATGTATTTTTTAGATATATGTATTTTTTTATGTATGTTCATATATGTATGTATATATTTTTTACATGTTTTTTGTATGTATGTATGTATTTTTTTCAATTGTAATGATGTTTTAAAGTATACATATATGCAAAAGTTAGATTTTTAGAAAAAAATTATCTATATATATATGTTCTCTGATTTAGTACATTTTAGGTTAGTTTCATTTTTAGAAAAGTTTTATATATTTAGGAAAAAGGAATAGAAGGAAGAAGAAAAAGTTTTATATATGCAAAAGTTACATTTTTAGAAAAAAATTATATATCTAGCTAGGAAAAGAAGAAGAAGAAAAAGAATGAGAGGAAAAAGGAAAATAAGAAGAGGAAGAAAGGAGAAGAAGAGGAGAGGAAGAAGAGGAGAAATAAATAAGAAGAGGAAAAAAGAAGAAAGAGAAGAGGAGAAGAAAAAAGGAATAGAGGAGAAGAAGAAAAAATAGAAAATATTCTATTTTCTCTTCTTCTCCTCTATTCCTTTCTTCTTCTCCTCTTTTTTTCTTTGATCTTCTCCTCTATTCCTTTCTTCTTCTCCTCTTTTTATTTCTTCTTTCGTCTTCTTATTTTTTTATCGGGTATGTCGTTGTCGATATACCCCCACCCGATAACTTCAACACGAGGGGGGGTCGATATACCCCCTCCCCGATAACATTATTTTCCCATGTATGTATGTCGTCGTTGTCGATATAACCCCCTCCCGGATAACTTCGACATGAGGGGCGATCGATATATATACCCCCTCTCGACCGTGATAACTTATACCACGGGAGCACCCCCCGGCCATCTCGCTCGACCAAAACTCTCGAGGACACCCAAACCCTAGAAAAAAACGATGTCGGTCTCCTACCCCTTCCCGCCGCGCCCCTACCCGACAAACTCTCTCGAGGCCACCCAAATTTACCAAGTTAAAAGAGTGTTTCGTCGAGGCCACCTCAAACCCTTGAAGCGTTGTCGAGGCCACCCCAAACCCTTGAAGCGTTGCCGAGGCCACCCCAAACCCTAGAGAAGCAGCGTCGAGGTCACTAATATGATTCCTTATTGTGATTAGCTAGCTAGTTCTACGTTTGCCACTAATATATCCATCTGTCATGTTTGAATAATAATTGCCATGTTGTAAATATTTGCAGAAATTATGGAGCACCCCCGAGACGAAGCAACGGAAGTGGTGTTGGGGGACATAATCGCACAAGGAAGTGATGTCGTCTTGTCGTTTCTCAACGACACCGATGGTCTGGAAGGACGGGGTGAAGAAGCAGGCTACGGTGATCAAACAATGGAGGAGGAAGGACATGATGATGACGGCTCCGGTGACCGAACCGAGTCCGGCCAGGTATATATATTAGTTAAGCCTGTGCTGACTAGCTAATTGATGCATTCATTGTTTTGGTATGTACACATATTAATTAACTCTCGTCTTTCTTCTTTTTTCTAGCCCTCCGGATCGAGCACAACTTCGGTAAAGAGACGAGGCCCGAAGAAAAAGTTGCGCTCGGATGAAAGGTTTGAGATCACAGCAATCGCGCGCGATGGCATGCCGATTGAACCCATCCGGACAAAGGAAGCATTTGCTGCTCAGTGCGGGGTTCTTGGTAGGGACAAGATCCCGATCAGCATCCACCAATGGTTTAAGCCTAAGAAGGAAGACCCTGAGGTGTCTTATGTCGACGATATGCAGAAATATGATCTTTGGACCGCGCTGAAGGCAAATTACACCCTACCACCAGAGGAGAATCCGGGGAAGCCAGTTAAAGAGCAATTGATCAAGTCCCATGCTCTTAAGAAGATGGCAGAACTATTCAGGAGGTGGAAGAATGAGCTGAAATTATCGTTTGTCGACAAAGAAAAGACACCAGAATTCACCGGCCGGTATGAGAAGATCAGAGATCACTGGCCCGCATTTGTGGCCCACAAGACATCGGAAAAGAGTAAGAAGATGTCAGCGACAAAAAAGAAAAATGATGCGAAGAAGAAGCTTCACCATCGCACGGGGTCAGGTGGCTACCTCAAAGCCCGGCCGTTGTGGGCCAAGGCTGAGAATGACCTGGTTGATAAAGGGGTCGAACCAGAGACATTGAACTAGCCAGACCATTGCCGGACTTGGTTCTTCGGGGTTGGCGGAACCTTGGACCCTGTATCAGGGAAGTGCGTTTGGACGAACGAGCAACTGAGACTACCCGTCACGAGGCTTCAAGAGTATATCGATGCAGCGCAGCAAGGGACGTTCGTTCCAGACAGAGAGAACGACGAGCTCACAATGGCCCTCGGGAATCCTGAGCACCCTGGACGGACACGAGGCACGCCAGGCTCCGTTTCGTGGAAGGCTGGGTTTCCGGATGCAGGCGGTTACAAATGCCAGGAGAGGAGGAAGAAAGTGGAGCATACCCAACTGCAGGCGCTGCACGCAAGGGTACAAGCGATAGAGGAACGAGAAGCAGATCGCAGCAAACGACCAGCCGAAGCTTCCCCCAAAGCTACCCCGCCATCTCAGCGGAGAAGCAGCGTGGCTTCCACCGAGCTGCTTCAGCAGGAGCCTGTCTTCACGGCTCCTGCTAGCTACCCCATGGATGCTATCACGGAGTCTCAACATTGCCACCTTATGACGCAATGGATGAAATTGAAAGTCAATGCGGCTGTTGGCTCTGTTGCACCTCCTGAACCTGGCGCAACCTATCACTGCCGGCCGATTCCAGAAGGATATGCTAGGGTGATGGTGGATGAAATAACGGACGGATTTGGGGACCTCGAGCTTGACCACCCTACGGGTGAAGAGGAGACTCGGCTGGGTTCTTCTCTAAAGACTCCATGCCTATGGCGGAAGGAGCTCATCAACCTTCCGAACTGGACGCCTCCGCCTCCTCCTCCTCCGGCAAGTCAGGGCACTCCGCCTCCTCCTCCGGCGAGTGATCAGGGCACTCAGCCTCCTTCTCCGGCGCGTGGCGGCACTCCGCCTCCTTCTCCGCCTGCGCCGGCGCGCCCGAGCAGCCAGCCTCCTCCTTCTCCGCCTCGTCAGCAAGGGCGGAAGAGACCCGCCGCCGCTCCGGCTGCTCTGGAGCGTCATAGTCCTTCTCCTCCGCCTCATAAGCAAGGAAAGAAGACAGCCGCAGCCGCTCCGTCTGCTCCGGCGTCTAGCAGTACAGCCAGACGCGGGAGGCAATACAGATTCGGTTCTTCTCTCAAGCCTCTAGAGAAGTTACCATATGAGATGACCGAGAAGGAAAACGCGGAGATCTGTCAAGCCCAAGTGACGAACTTCTTTGAAGGGGTGAAAGCAAAGAAACATCCACCTCCGGAGGAGAAGATAGATCCGGTGAAAGCGAAGCGCACTTTGGATGCCCTGAAGAAACCACCAAAGTCTCCGCCGAAAGGCAACTATGAGCGCATTATTGAAAGGTCATTTATCGAAGCAGAGCGGTCGGGAAGTACTATCAGTGATCAAAGGTTAGCAGAACGATGAGCTGGGAAAAAATTGCCCAGCTCGGCGAACAAGCGCACCAATCGTGCCCCCCGCTCAAGGTGTCTAGCGATATCGCCGCTAATGATATGAGGATGGTGCCCGGTTATAACAATCTTGGAGATTAGTTGCCCGACGATGTACATTATGATTTCTTGGAGGTGGACGAACAGAAATACGAGTACGGGAAGCCTCTCGTCAAAGATGAAAGATCTCTAACAACGATGATGCGAAGATTCCATGATTGGTACATGAAAACCTGCAAAGAGTCTGGGGGGAGGAATATTTTGACGCTGAGAGTTAAAGAGGAGCATGACCTCATTGGAATTGATCTGTTGAATGTTCCATTTGAGGAGTTCTTCCAGTTTTTCAATCAACATGCCCTCGATAAATTAACGGTCACTTGCTACTGTTTGTAAGTACTACTTCTGTCATTAAGTCTCTATATATAGGTCAGCTCTTTCATTGCATGTATTTTTAATTATCCTCACTATATTATGCACATTGAAGATCGCCGAATTGAAGAAAAGACAAATCGGTGATATTGGGTTCATTAACACAAATCTCATAGATGCATATATGGTTGAATTTCAGGCCAGAGATACCGAGGCCAAGTTGCTACAATCGTTCGTATTAAATCAAAACAAAGCTATAATACTCTTTCCTTACAACTTCAAGTGATTGTTACTGTCTTGTGCATATTCGGTTTCCCTTATTACTCGAGGTTATAGTAATGTAATTGATGAGTTATGCATGCGTGCGCAGGTTCCACTATATTCTCCTAGAGATTAAGCTTGAGCAGGGACTAGTAACCGTCTTAGACTCGAGACGAAAAGATCCCCAGGAGTATGCGGACATGACTGAAATGCTAGAGAAGTAATTAAGTTAAATCGATCATTATCGCACCATATCGGCAACTTTGTTCATTTCCTGATATCAAGTAATTGTTTTCTTTGTCTCGCAGGGTTTAGAAAAAATTCACCTCAAAAGCTCTGGGACTGCCGAAGAAGCTGCAATTTAAACACCCAAAAGTAAGTACTACTAGCATGTTCCGCGCATCCCCTAGTGATTCAAGCGCTAGTTTCATCAATACCATTTAGCATGCTTGCTTATCAGTTTGATTGACCTCTATTTCTTGTAAAGTGGTTGTGGCAGGAAGCCGGGAATAATTACTGTGGATACTACATTTGCGAGTCCATCCGCCACACGACCTGTGAGCGGGGCTACTCTGACAAACAATATGAAGTGCGTAAACAATAATATTCACAATTTTATTTTATTACCATCATTTGTGTTGAGTTTCATTTATTCATATATATGTATTGACCCCCTTCTTCAAATTAGATGTTTCGGATGCGGAATGAACTCCTAGCACCAGATCGGATGCGAGCAATTCAAGAGGAATTGGCGGCATTCTTTCTTGTCCACGTGATCGATAAAGACGGAGAATACCATGTGGACCCTGAGTTCATATATAATTAGAGGATTATATTGTAAGAGATCTTATATTGTATATATATGTAGCCAGTAGCGTCGGATAGATATACGAAAACTTGTTGTTCGACCAATCTCTCGGAGAAGGAGAGGTCGATATCACTTCTCTCTGTATGCATATGTTCATGACGATCTTCTGTTTCCTTCATTTGCTTACTAGCTAGCATGCCGAGTCCTCTCTGTACGTATAGTACATAACGTCGACCAAGCACGGAGATAAGAGAGGACACTTCTCTCTATTAATTAGCTAGCTAACACAATATATGAAACACCTAAATTAACCCCCCAAAATCCCTAAACTACCCCCTTTCAAAAAAAAACCTCAGCTGCTGACGCGTGGACGTCTATTGGTCCTGGTTGGTGCCACCAACCGGGACCAAAGGGCCTCCTGCCTGGGCTCGCCGCACCGGCCACGTGAAGGCCCATCTGTCCCGGTTCGTGTAAGAACCGGGACTAAAGGCCTAGGGTTTTAGTAACGACCCTTTAGTCCCGGTTCAAAAACCGGGACAAATGGGCCTTACGAACCGGGACAAATAACCCTTTTTCTACTAGTGTGTGTCGGTCTAGGCGTGGGAGAGGTAGATACGATCCACATGCGAAATTCCTACTCGTGCATTAACAATGGTTTATCGAGATGCCACTAATACCAAAGAGCAAAAAAAAAATGAATTGATTGACCGGTACAAGTGAGCATATCTAAACCCTATGGCATTAGTACTGTCTTTTTTGCATCAGTAAGGCGTATGGAATGCTAAGGACTAAGCCGGTGAGGATTAGGGAACACTGAAAACATGGACTAGATGCCCCTGGCCATATACGCAATATACAATGCCCCGGCACAAACGGTTGGCGAATCAAAGCCGCCCCGAATATCATTGCGACAAGTGCAGGAATGAGGAACCAGATCACGCTTAAGTCAACACGAACAATTGATTGGTCGATCACCTCTCCGTTTCTGGCGAACAATAGAATAGAATGTATTTCTTTCTGTAAAGAAGAACCTTGTAGGATCGGAATATTGTCGCTACAGGGAAGTGGTTTAGAATCAGTTTCCTCCTCTCTTCGAAAGTAAAGCGAGAAGCATCTCACGTACCCGTCCGTGCTCATTTCGCCCACCGGCCGCGGGAGAATAAGAACTCGTGGCCTGCCTTGCTGCCGGAGATGTAGAAAGAGGAGGAGAGAAACTACTTGCATGATGTGTTGGGGAACGATAATTAGACACTGGATGTACTAGCTACCAGCATCTTCGTTTGCCAGTATGTATCACCGGCCGTTTCAGTTTCCTGTATATGCCGTCAGGAGTATCGTACGTTTCTCGCCGGTCAGGCTGCCGCTCGCCCCAACAATGGAATACTGTTGTTAGTGCAATTTTGGTCAACCTTAAACCCGACGTGATGGCCTAACAAAGGTTGATTAGTAGTAATACTCAGCTTTGCGCAGGCACTCACGCTAATGCAATGGTGATGGCGCGCGACTATCGGGCAACTAGTATCTGCGTCCCAACTCGCTTTCCTTTCCTTGCTGGCTGCTGCCGTTGGGATCGATCGAGGAGCCAGCGCCTTGGGTGTTCGTCTATTGGAGTTAAGATGTTTGTGCTGAGCGCTTTTTCCCTGATCTAATCACTGCTAGTTTAATCGATGTGGGCCTGCTCTCACGTCATGCGCGGGGGCAATAATAGGTTAGGTCAAGTCCTGTCTTTTTCAACTAAAATCTTATACACTACAACAAAATACTGGTGATCGATGTGCTCTCTCTCTCTCTCTGTCTCTCGCGTGCCCATGAGCTGTGCTTGTGCAATGCAAGTACTGATGCTCATATATTTTACACATATGTATTTTTTATAGGGTTAACGATTCTTCGTCGTGCCAGAGGCGTGCGTATATAGGTTTGGAATGCAGGAATTCCCATTGAAATTCTTGATAACCTAACCATTTTGCCACGCTAATAGAAATAAGTAGTGTTCTCTTCCCTCACTCCAAACTTAGATATATTTCCTAGTAGTTTACAGGCACCTAGTAATAATCATTAGCATGCACACCGTCCCAGCTTCAACCTTGCTGAAAGCAGAAGCCTTCTACTTGGTGCCTGCAGGCCACCACATGCACCCAGCGGGTCACACTCACACTCACACACCAATCGCTTTCTCTCGCTGCGGTAACCAATAAAAAATATATCAATTGCTCAGCATCACCTCCAAGATTTCGAGTACGGCCATGCTAGCTCTGATCGACCAATGGCCGGCCATCTGCGAAGCCTGATCCCCTCCAGGCTTATCCGTACTCGACAGCGAGCATACCAACATGCATAGGGCCAATTCCTTCTAACTTAACTTAGTCCTGACCGATTCATAGATCAAAGTGACAGCCCATGTGAACGATGGTTGTTAGGCTAAGCCGAAAGTAATTGGTGCATCACATATCGACAATCACTGTCAGTCCCTGTCTCTCTCAGTCTCTGTCTCTGTCTCTATCTCGAAAAAAATAAGAGCCGCTCGCTCGCTGTGTTATGCGAGATAAAGCTGCCGCTAGCTAATTAACACTAGTGTAGTTGAGTTAGTACTCCATACGTCCCAAAATAAGTGACTCAACTTTGTACTAACTTTGTACTATAGTTAGTACACTTATTTTGAGACGGTGAAAGTACTAATTAACTTCTCCCAGTTGCGATCTAGCATGCGATTCGTGGTGTCCTCTGCTGCCTTGTCCGTTTGCTGTCTCGTACCAGTACAACACGCATGCTACGGGTGGTTAAGTTCGAATCATTTCTCTAAGGAGTAGTTAGTAGTACGAAAGATTGTTTTAGTTTCTAGAGGAACATGTAGCAAAGATGCTTCCGTCCCACTGGCAGAAGGAAGAATCGAAGAGGCTGGTTGGCTGCCTTGACGTCCGCTTTCGCCTGCCATGGTTTCGCACGGTGAACCACACCAGGGAAAAGTCACGGTATCCGCCGGCCGGCACGCACACATCTCTCTGTCTATCTCCCCGAGCTTTCAGCGACGTGCCAAAAAAAATGCTTTGCTTTGGTTATGTTACTGATGTGCATATCATGCGTGTGGTGGCTGGTCCAACAGGTGGTGGTGCCGCCTACATCTCCGGAACGATCGAGTTACATGCATGCATCCTCCTAGTTAGGAGCAATGATGCATATAATGTTATTCTTTTGTTACTGATGGTACTTGCGGATTTATGTGCCAAACTACTACTCCCTTCGTCCTAAATTACTTGGAAGACAAATTGACAAGTAATTTGGAAGGGAGGTTGTATTCGGGAAGTGGAGCCCATGCACAACTAAACATTGACAATTCTTTTCCAGAAATTTGAAGAGCCTTTCGTCATACATCCCAAACGCATAAATGTAGGTATTCACGTAAAAAATGTACTACCTCCGTCTGGAATTACTTGACGCTGAAATGAATGTATCTAGACGTATTTCAGGTCTAGTTACATCTATTTCAGCGTCAATACGTCTAGATACGTCCATTTCAACGTCAAGTAAAACCGGACGGAGGGAGCATATGAAATAGGTGACTTTGTTCTACTTATAGTTTTCCTATGAAATGGGCGCAAAGGAGAATTTCCTGCACTTTGCATTTCTATTGTGCGCATTTGAGGCCTCGGAACTATTCTTCTCTGATCGGCTTCCTCAGAAGCTTCAACTTGTGCATTTACATTTAGCTAGCTAGGCACGCATACTGTTGTTGATCAACAGTATGACAATAAGTGCAGCAACCACACGGACATAAGACTTCGTAGTTGACCTAAAAAAATAATGCTCCTTGACGCATACTTATGCCGAAAATAATGTTAAAACTCCCCTGTTTCTTTTCTAAACCATGTGAGGTGGGATGCATGTGAAATATAGTAAGGGCGAAAACGAAGTTCAACAACTAGTTTGTTTATGCCGGCTCAAAAACGTGTCGGACTAGGTGTTGGAGCGGTACATATAAACCACATACAAAATTCCTACTTGCGCGTTGACATAATTAATCAAGATGCCGTTAATCTCAGAGAGCAAATAAGTAATTGATTGACCAGCGGTGAGTGTATCATACGGATGCTCGGTTGGTGGAATGTCCAATGACTCGCGACACAAAACTAGTACAAACTGAAGAAAAATTGGTGATTCCAATAATAATATATACGTGTGTTTGATAAGGATGTTTTATAAGGAACGGTCGTTAATTTACATAAATGTGTATGTCAACCATACATTGGCAATAAGAAGAAAATAATACTTCCTCCATCCCATATTAACAGCAGAAATCTCATTCCCTCAGAAAAAAACAACAGAAATCTTATAATCTCTCTGGATGGAAAATTGGTGGCGCATGGGAATCCATGTGAGCAAGACAGGAGTAGTCAAAATGTTGGCAGCCGTGTACGTTACATTGTCTTCCTATTATTCTTTCTGTTTCTAAATATACAAGTCTTTTTAGAGATTTCAATCTAAACTACATACAGGTGTATATAGACATATTTTAGAATATAGATTCACTCATTTTCCTCCGTGTGTAAAGATTCACTCATTTTTCTCCGTGTGTAATCTATACCGGAATCTCTAAAAAAACTTATACGTAGTATCTAAGAACAGAGGGAGTAGCATTTGACCGAAATGGAGATTAATTAGTCAATTAATGGCATTCCAACTGATCGTGTGGGGTTTGTGGTATTCGTGTAGCATTTGCTCCTATGCAGGAGGTCCCCGACTGTTTGTACCGCCTCTTCCAGCCAACGAGCGGACGAAACCTGGAGCCTTTTCATTGGGTGCCTGCCGGTTCACCGAAAGCAAAAGAATCGCACGTGCGCGTGCCTGGGCCACCATGCATGCCGTGTTGCCTAGCCAGAGCCAGTAGTACTACTACTTTTTTTTTTCTTGGAACACAGCCAGTACTCCTAGTCACCGTCATGGAGCTGGGTATCTCCGCGGGACCCTTCCGTCAGTGACTCTCGTAAGTGAATTTTGTTGCTGATTTTGTCATAAAAGGAATTTTGTAGGCGATTTATCCTCGCGCATATGCATATGTTTTCTGCATCTCCTATGAAAAACTAGCATTGGGTGGGCCAGTGTATAGTTTCCCTTGAAATAATTCGATGTCGTTTTCATATGTGGGATTCTCTCTATTTTGAATCATTTTGAATGCATGTTCTTTGCCTTGTAGTACGGCTTTTAGATAACCATAACTTTGCTCCGCAAATCAATGCCTTATGAGACCGCTATTCTAAGAATTAAGGCGTGCAACGACTAGTGCTTCCACTTTTATTATTGAAGCTGCAAAGATTTCGGACAAAAGTTGGTCTGGTTGTCCCCGTCTTTTACAAACGCTACCGCGAGTCCGTGACAATGATATGCTCCACCATTTTTCATTTCCTTCCATCTAGGAGTACACAAACGTACGAACCATGATGCACCAGGGGAAAAAGCAAACCAAAGTTTTTTGTTGCCATGAACTTGTAACATGTTGATCAACTGCACTCTTTTCACAGCACGAAAAAACATTCTGAAGACGAAATGTTTTGTCCTAATGCAGCCTTGTTCATATATGGTACTAATTCATAGTGTTTGAACCAAGCTGCTCGACGCCAGAATGAAACAGAAAATCACGGCTATTTAGGGTGGGAATGTTGCCTCCCACGTATTTCGCCTCACCAAGAACTGGACCAGTCTCGAAAAAGAATTGTGATGTGGTCCATACATTTGTTTTCTTTCTCCTGAATTATTTTTTGTACTCCAATAGCTTACAAGCCTTTTGTAGATATATAAAGATGTTCATGGTCCACATACCAACACTTTACTAAGTTGTTGTTCCTAAAATTAAGGCGTGTATTGGCTAGATAGTGTTTCTCCTTTTTATATTGGCGTTGGAAAGATTCCGAAGAAAAGTTGGGTCGGTTGCTTCGATGTGTTGTAAATGCTACCATGACAGTAGCCTCCGCCGTAGTGTTTTTCTCTATACGGGAGCACATACATCACAAAAACCTCGATATATACGGGAAGTATAGGAAACCAAATTTATGAAACCTTTCACTTGTCACAAACTCATCACATGTTCGCGGTCTCATCGCCTATCGTTTTCTCTTTAGAAGATCATCAGTTGTATCCTTTTAGGGCCCAAAAACCCACTCTAAAGACTGGAGCTTTTTTGTCCTACTTAACGACGTTTCAACCGAGTTGCCCACCGCGGTAATGCAACAAAAACACCCAATTTTGTAGGCAAGAACTGTTCCCTCCAAGAACCGGAGTATTCTTGAGAAAAAACCCTCCCCCGCCGCATCCCGGCAGTCCGCGCAGCCTGACGGCCTGGATCAGGATGTTAATTGTTGCCAGTGCAATGGTCAACCTTAAACCCTACGTGATGACTAATGATTGGTGCCACTAACAAAGCTTAATTAGTAGTGATACTTAGCTTTTGTCCAGGCACTCACGCTAATGCAATGATGATGGCGCGCAACTATCCGGCAACTAGTATCTGCATTCCAACTCACTTTCCTTGCTGGCTGCTGCCGTTGGGATCGATCGAGGAGCCGGCGCTTTGGGTGTTTGTCTATTGGATTTAAGATATTTGTTCCGAGCGCTTTTTGGCTAATCTCTTCACTGCTAGCTTAATCAATGTGGGTCTGGTGTGGCTTCGTTGCTCGCCTGCTGAGGTGAGGCGAGGCGAGGCGAGGGGCTCTGGGTGGCCGGCTCTCACGTCATGTGCGGTGGCAATAATAGGTTAGGTCAAGTCCTGTCTTTTTCAACTAAAATCTTATACTACTACAAAATACTGGTGATCGATGTGCAAGGCAAGTACTAATGATCGTACAACTGTACTTTAAACATGGTTGACAATTTCGGCATGCCTGCGGCGTAGGAATATAGGTTCGGAATGCGGAATTTCAGTTGAAATTCATGATAACTTGCCCATTAATATGTCATGCTAATAGAAATAACTAGTGTTCTCTTCCCTAGTAGTTTTCAGGAGCCGAGTAACAATCATCAGCATGCAGGCCGTCCCAACTTCAACCTTGTTGAAAGCAGAAGCCTTCTTCTTCGTGCATGCAGGCCACCCCATGCACCCACCGGGTCACACTCACACACCAAAGCGCTCTCTCTTGTTGCGGTAACCAATAAAAAAAAATCAATGGCTCAGCGTCACCTCCGAGATTTCGAGTACGGCCAAGCTAGCTCTGATCGACCAATCGCCGGCCATCAGCGAAGCCTAATCCCCAGCAGGCTTATCCGTACTCGACAGCGAGCATGGCAACATGCATAGGGCCAATTCATTCTAACTTAACTTAGTCCTGACCGATTCATATATCAAAGTGACAGCCCATGTGAACGATAGTTGTTAGGCTAAGCCGAAAGTAATTGGTGCATCACATATCGACGATCACTGTCAGTCCCTGTCTCTCTCAGTCTCTGTCTCTATCTGGAGAAAAATAAGAGCCACTCGCTCGCTGTGCGTGTGCACATATGCGAGATAAAGCTACCGCTCGCTAATTAACACTAGCGTAGTTAGTACTCTATAATTAACTCCTAGTTGCGATCTAGCATGCGATTTGCGGTGTCTTCTGTTGCCTTGTCCGTTTGCTGTCTCGTACCAGTACAACACGCATGCTACGGGTGGTTAGGTTCTAATCATTTCTCTAAGGAGTTGTTAGTAGTACGAAAGATTGTTTTAATCTCCATAGGAACATGTAGCAAAGAAGCTTCCGTCCCACTGGCAGAAGGAAGAATCAAAGAGGCTGGTTGGCTGCCTTGACGTCCGTTTTCGCCCGCCATGGTTTCGCATGGTGAACCACACAGGGGAAGAGTCACGGTATCCGCGGACCGGTGCGCGCACATCTCTTTCGGTCTATCTCCCCGAGCTTTCAGCGACATGCCAAAGCAAAATAAATTTTGCTTTGCTTTGATGATGTTACTGATGTGCATATCATGCATGTGGTGGCTGGTCCGACAGGTGGTGGTGCCGCCTCCATCTCTGGATCAATCGAGTTACATGCATGCATCCTCCTAGTTAGGAGCAATGGTGCATCTAATGTTTTTGTTTTGTTACTGATGGTACTCGCGGATTCTTGTGGTAAGGGGAGCACATATGCTCAACTAAACATTCACAAGTCTTTTCCGGAAATCTCAAGGGCCTTTAGCCGTACATCTCAAACGCACGAATACTGGTTTGACGCCAAAAATATATATGAAATAAGTCATCTTGTTCTACTTCTAGTTTCCATATGAAATGGTACAAAGGAGATTTTCCTCTACTTTGCCTTTCTATTGTGCACATTTGAGACATGGGACCTATTCTTCTATGATTGGCTACCTCAGATGCTTCAACTTGTGCATTTATAATTAGCTCCACGGACATAAGACTTTGTACTTGACCCAGAAAAATAGACTCCTATACGTATACTTATATTATATATATTATGCGTAGACCTTTTTTTTTCTCTTCCAACCTTGCAAGGAGGGATGCATGTGAAATATATTAAGGGAGAAAACGAAGTTCTACAACTAGTTTGTTTATGCTGACTCAAAAACGTGTCAGCCTAGGTGTGGGAGAGGTAGATATAAACCACATACAAAATTCATCTCAAAGAGCAAATAAGTAATTGATTGACCAGCAGTGAGTAGTACTATATGTACGCTAGGTTGGTGGGATGTCGAAAGACTTGTGAGATAAAATTTGTACCAAAAGAAAAAAAAAAGGGTGACATGGGTGTTGCTAGTTCTCATCGATCTAGATGAGAATTAATTACTCGTGTCAAAAACGCTCTTATATTATGGGACGGAGGGAGTATATCACATCTAACTCTTACACCATTTGATTTTACGTGAAGATTCGTGCGGATTTTTCTAATAAAATGGTGTAAGAGTTAAATGAGAATTTGTTATTCTCATCTAGATGAGAATTAGTAAATCTGAATTTACATACATTTGTACATCGATCATACCTTGGCAATAACAAAAACGAAAATGCTCGGCACGCGATACCAATCCCTGGACGACCAGCTAATCGAGCGGTAGTTGCCCTTTTACTCCCATGCATGTGCAGCTGGATTAACATTGTCGAGCAGGAATCCTGCAATATTTGTCGTCCGTATAGCATGGTTCTAACAAAAAAGAAAAGATGAACGCACACGCACCCATGTCAAGCAACAGAAATCACACAATCTCGCTTGTGCGAAAAGCGGTGCCACATGGGAATCCATGTCAGAGAGACACTAGTTAAAACGTTGGCAGCCGTGGACATTACATTGTCGTACTATGCTAGCATTGCTAAATATGCAAAGGACGTAATTGTATGCCACATAGTCCAGCATTTGACCTAAATGGAGATTAATTAGTAGCCCATCACACTGCACTGATCGGTGGTGGAATCTGCCGTGTCCGTGTAGCATTTGCTCCCATGGGCCAGGTCCCCAACTGTTTGCACCGCCTCTTCCAGCCAACAAGCGGACGAAACGTGGAGATTTTCCATTGGATGCCTGATGCTTCACCGAAAGCTAGAGAATCGCACGTGCGCGTGCCCGGGCCACCACGGTCCCGTCCGTGTTGCCTAGCCCAGTTGCCAACATCATGGAGCCGGATAGCTCCGTGGGCCCCTTCTGCCAGTGGCTGCCATAAGTGAATTTTGTTGCTGTTTTATCCTTGCGCCTACGGATATGTTTTTTGCACACCTTACCAAAAACTAGCATTGGGCCGGCCAGTGTGCATTTTCCCTTGAAAATTTTCCGATGCGGTTCATATGTGGGATTTTCTCTATTTTGAATCATTTTGTACGCATGTCCGTTGGCTTAAGTATGGCTTTTAGATAAACATAACTTTGATCCGCAAATCGATGCTTTACGAGACCGTTATTCCAAGAATTAAGGCGCGCATCGACTAGTGCTTCCACTTTTAATATTGGGGTGGCAAAGATTCCGGACAAAAGTTGGTCTGGTTGTCCCCACCTTCTACACACACTACCGCGAGTCCGTGACAATGATAACCTTCACCATTGTGCGTTCTCCTCCATCTGGGAGCACATAAAAACGTACGAACCACTATGCACCAGAAAAATTAGCAAACAGAAGTTTTTCATTGACATGAACTCACAACATGTTGATGTTCTCGTATCCTATTGTTTCCTAAAAAATTAATCAATTGCAGTCTTTTAACAGCACGAAAAAACATTCTGAAGATGAAATGTTTTGTTCTAATGCAGCCTCGTTCATATATGGTACCGATTCATAATGTTTGAACCAAGTTTCTCTAGGCCAGAATGAAACAAAAAATTACAGTTTTTTACGGTGGGATGCTCCATCCGATGTGTTTCGCCGCGTCAAGAACCGGACCAGTCTCAAACAATAAGTGATGTGGTTCGTATACCTGCTTTTTGTCTCCTGCATTATTATTTTGTACTCCACTAGATTACAAGCTTTTTGTGGATATAAAGATGTTCACGGTCCACATACTAACACTTTACAAACCGGTGTTCCTAGAATTAAGGCGTGTATTGGCTAGATAGTGCTTCTCCTCTTTATATTGGCGCTGCAAAGATTCCGGAGAAAAGTTGGGTTGGTTGCCTCGGTGTGTTGTAAATGCTAGTACGACAATAGCCTCCATCATTGTGTTTTTTTTCTACCCAGGAGCACATACTTCACATAAACCACGACACATACGGAAAAAATAGGAAACCAAAATTATCAAACCTTTCACTTATCACAAGCTCATAGCATGTTTCGTTCTCATCGCCTATCATTTTCTCTCAAGAAGACCCTCGTTCGTATCCTTTTAGGACCCAAAAATCCATTCTAAAGACCGGAACTTTTTTGTCCTACTTTGACGGGGTCTCGACCGAGCTACTCACCGCCATAATAATTATGCAACAAAAAACCGCAATTTCATAGGCAGGAACCGTGCCCTCCAAGAACCGGACCAGCCTTGAGAAAAACCCATCCCCAACTAAATGAAAATCCATCCTGGACCCACCTATAATCGACCCAGCACGAGCGAGCTGCGTACCCCAAATCTGCAAATTGATGCTTTACGAGACCGTTATTCCAAGAATTAAGGTGCCAATCGACTGGTGCTTCCACTTTTAATATTGGAGCGGCAAAGATTCCGGACAAAAGTTGGCCTGGTTGTGCCCATCTATTACAAACGCTGCCGCGAGTCCAAGTGACAATGATAACCTCCACCATTGTTCGTTTTCCTCCATCTAGGAGCACATAAAACATACGAACCATGATGCACCGAAAAAAAATAGCAAACCAAAGTTTTTTGTTGCCATGAACTCATAACATGTTGATGTACTCATATCCTGTTGCATCCTAAAAATTAATCAATTGCACTCTTTTCACAGCACGAAAAAACATTCTGAAGATGAAATGTTTTGTCCTAATGCAGCCTCGTTCATATATGGTACTAATTTATATTGTTTGAACCAAGTTGCTCGACGCCAGAATGAAACAAAAAAATCATGGTTTTTTTAGGGTCGGAATGCTCCCTCCAACGTGTTTCACCTCGCCAGGAACTGGACCAGTCTTAAAAAAAAAGAATTGTGATGGCGTTCATATGTCTGTTTCCTGCCTCCTGAATTATTGTTTTGCACTCCATTAGCTTACAAGTCTTTTGTATATATATATAAAGATGTTCATGGTCCACATACCAACACTTTACATAGCCGTTGTTCCTAGAATTATGGCGTGTATTGGCTAGATAGCGCTTCTCCTTTTTATATTGGAGCTGCAAAGATTCCGGAGAAAGGTTGGGTGGGTTGCCTCGGTGCGTCATAAATGCTACCACGACATTAGCCTCCACCGTAGTTTTTTTTTCTCTCTATCCAGTAGGACGCACGTCACATAAACCACGACATATACGTATATAGAGAGAAAAAACAGGAAACCAAATTTTATCAAACCTTTCACTTGTCACAAGCTCGTAACATGTCCGCGGTCTCGTCACCTATCGTTTTGTCTCGAGAAGATCATCGTTTGTATCCTTTTAGGGCGCGAAAACCCACCTTCAAGACTGGAACTTTTTTTTGCCATACAATGCAAAAAGAGAAAAAAGAAAAAACGCAATTGAATAGGCAAGAAGTGTGCCCTCCAAGAACCGGACCAGCCTCGAGAAAAACCCATCCCCAGCGAAATGAAAACCCACCCCGGGCCCACCTGTAATCGACCGAGCACGAGCGAGCCACGTCCGTCTAGCGGCACACACGTCACCTCCAACCAACAGTGTTCCGCGTACAGTGCCGCCGTTGGTGGGTTGATTCCGCGAGGAAAGATGATCCCAGCAAGAGATTCCCCCTCGCCGGGGCCCACGCGCGCGCTGAGACAGGCGGCCCATCCGGCCCGGTTCCACCCCACCGCCACCGTCCGATCCAATACCCCACCGCGTCCCCGCCGTCCGCGCGCCCGACGGCGGGGATCCGCGCATCGCGCCTGCCGGAGCGCTTCGCAGGGCGACACTTTGCCCGCCAAGCCGAGTGGCGCGGCCCGGAAGCAGGCGGGGGCAGGAGGGTCATCTCACCGGGCGGAGCCACGCGGGGGCATGGGCGTGATAGGCTAGCGCTGGTGGTGTAGAGTAGGGCGCTACGCCCTCTGTTTAAGAAGGAACCCAGGGCGGCTGCGGGAGGAGGAGAAAAAACCAGCAGAGCACCACGGGATTCGCCTGCCCGCCTGGATCAAACCCAACCCAACCCAAACCCAGAGGGATTTCGCCGCGGCCTCCGCGGGGTCGATCCGATCCGGTCCGCCGCGCGTGCGGCGGCGGCGGCGCGAGGTTCGGGATCGGTCGGGTTGGCGGCCGGGTTGGTGAGGGCGGAGTTGGGGGTTCGAATTGGGCTGCTGCGGTGCGGGTTTGGGGGCGGGGGCGGCTGCGTCGGGATTCGCGGAGGTCGTTGCGCTGCGCTGCGCCGCGCGGCGGTGCGGGTTTGTGGAGGGCCTCGCGCCATTGCATCGGGGGGTCGTGGCCCGCCGCCGCCGGAGGCAGGTGAGTCGCCGGGTTCCGTTGATTGAATCTGTTGGCCGTGGGGTTCGGGCCGATTTCGGCGTGGTTTGTTGCTGGTCAGTTGGTTGGTCGGTTGCTGTTGTTGTTGTGCGGGTGGTTGGGCTGGCCGGGTCGTGCCGCGCTAGTGGGGGGTGGGGGCCTCGCTCTCGCGGCTCGCCGTCGCCTCCGTGGCCTTCCTCGGCTTCCGCTGGAGATCCTATCTCCTCCTCGGGGGGCCGGGAATGCGAGCGAAGCTCTGGTGCCGCGCACCTCCATTTCTCTTCCGGGGAGGAGCGAAATCTCTGACCGGATTGCTTGTTTCGTCCAATTGGCGGCGGCTGATCTCTCCCGGCTCGATTTCGTGCAGGTCGGTCCGAATTGGGCGGCAGGAGGATTCGGGGCGCGTCCGTGGGCGCCTAGATCGGGGATTCCAGCTGGCTCCCCCGGGCGCCATGGCCGCTGACTCCAGCATGGGGTTCCACCAGGGGATCGCCGCCGCCGCCTCGGTCTACAACCACCATCACCATCACCACCCCAACAACATGCTCTCCTTCCAGTCCTCCACCAGCGACGTCACCATGGGCGGCAGCACCGCCGGGATGGGGCTCGTCAGCATGAGCGGCGGGCCGAGCAGCACCGCCGGCCTGTACCACTCTTCTCCAAACAACCACAGCAGCAGCAACAGCAACAACAACGGCGGTGTGTTTGGCAACGTGCCGGTGGTCCTCCAGTCGAGGAGCGCGCCGGGGGGCGCGTCCCGCGGCGGCGGCGGCACCACCGCGTCCAAGTACAAGTTCGTCACCGGCTCGCCTTCCGAGTGGAGCGACCGTGAGCTGAATATACTGAACGAAGGGCTCACCAGGTAGATTCGCCGCCCCTCCTCTTGCTGAATTCCTGTTGCCGGTACTGCCGTATCGCCTTTTGCTGATGGAGTTTGCCAATTTGGTTATGCGGCAAGCTTCTTTTCCACCCCATGTGGTGTGCTTAAGTTAATGGAGCATCAGTCAGGAAGTCTAAAGCAGGATTTGTGCAACTGAACCTTTTTACCTTTTCAGTTTCTAGCAGCACTACCCAGCGCATCTGCTATAGCGTCGCTTTCGTCGTTATTTGGCCTACTGTGGAACTGCACTTGGTTTCTTTCAACCATAAGCATTAACAGCCGCACCTGAGTGCTCTATGATTGTGCCGATGAGCTCACCAAATTCTAGCCGATGAATTTGTGTCAAAGGAATCCTAGAAAGAAAGAGAACCATGTCAAATGTCACCATCTGGCTTGAGAATTGCTTCTAAGAAACAAGCCATTTCCTTTGAGGTTCTAATTCTTTCTTCACTGGCAATTGCAGATATGCTCGTGAACCTAATATCATGAGGTACATCAAGATAGCGGCTATGCTGCCCAACAGAACCATCAGGGATGTTGCATTGCGATGCTGGTGGGCTGCAGTAAGTTTCTTCCAAATGTCTAAGCATCTATTTTCTGTATGTGTTCTGTTCTGATATTAATGTAGTGCGTTCTTACTGGTCTTGTTCTGCACTTAGTGTGAGAACGTCAATCTTGATTTTCTTAATAATCTATTTAGACGTGTACTAAAATTGGACAAACCTGCTAACCTCTAGCTCTACTATTCTTTTTGCCTTCCAGAGAGGAGTTTAAGCCTTTTTCGTAGTTTATTTTCTTTTTTCCCTCACACTATTATCATTTTCTCTTGTGAGTGTTTTTATGAATCCTTACCCAAGCCAGTGTCTTGATATTCTGTACCTGTAAATACATCTCCTGCGAATAGGTAACTTGAAGGATATGTTACTTTTAGATATTCTAATAGATGGTGAGTTACCAACGCCTGGATGAAGTTTATAGGGGTGTATGTTATATAATGGAAGAGCCCCTCCCTCGGCCTCTGGGTCCATAGAATGCACACAGCCAGTTAAGGGCGTAATAAAGTAATAATGGCTTGTTCTGGACAAAAATTCACGTCTCTTCTTTCTGTGAGAAGCTAGTGTTCATTGTGATTCCCCTAGATATAGTATTGTGATGCTTGGCATTTTGGACTCTTCCTTTTGAACTGCATGCCGTGGTTTCTGTCTGATGTATATCAGTATAACAGCACATGCACATAAACCATTATGTTCTGATGACATGCGTTTGTTATTACAGGGTAAAGATAGAAGGAAGAAACCAGAAGGTTTTTTTACAGGGAAAAAGATGAGAGATATGAAGGTACTTTTCTGTTTATGGTCCTCAATCATTTACATCACTATCTCTCCTGGTTGGTATAGCTTTTGTCTTGTGGTGTTCTCTTATTGCTTTTCCTAGTGCCAATCATGTACTTTCTGATAAGGTCTTTTGACAGCCAATGCAGGACAAAATGTTTGCATCTGCCCCGATGGCTAATTTTCACATGGCGCCTACCAACAACTTGACCCCTTTCTCAATATCGATGGAAAATCCAAACCAGCAGTGTCAAGTTCCCAAGGAAGGTTAGCTCATATCTCTAACTTCTATCTGTTCTATTGCTATTGTTTGGTATTTCTCAGTACCATCCTAACTTTGTCTGATTATTTAAGGCTTGAATCAGTGGTCCAGAATTGTTAAATAGCAATATCATTAGAGTTTGAAACCAGCTAGCCTCACTGTATCTCTCTGAAATTTTCCTGGGCTACATGGTTCAAACATCAACTTTGTGGAGTTACAACAATTTTTGTGAATTTTTCACCATTCTCTTCAGATACTCTTGTTATGATCTGATTGGAAATTGATGATCTCCTAAAATACGAAACATATTTTATTTGCTTAAGTTCTTGATGTTCTGCTTGTTAACTTTGTAGTTAGTACTTAGTACAAGCATCATCTGGAAGCAACCTTGCGATGCCTTCACTTGGTGCGTCTCTATATTTAGACTGCATCTCCTAGATCCCAATATAGAACTGAAAAAAGCAGCAGCACAGAAGACAAGCCAGTAGCAATATTTTTGAGCTAAACATTTTTAACATGGGATTATGGATCCCTTTTTTATGAGAGATGTCCTGAAGGTTTGTCATGCTCATGTAGTTGTGTTAAATTATAGGGATGGAATACTTATTAGCATGTCCTTGTAGGAGGCAAAGATTTCACTACGTTGCACACACCTGCGTACATTCTCAACAAAAGTCTACTTCTCAACTCTAAACTTAGCCAAAAGTTTAATTAGCATATCGGCATATCCTCCATACCACTGCCATGGATGGACAAACAAACAGTATGATAAAAAGCAATCTAACAATTTACACCACTTGGAGATATGTAAATTAGACTGTTTTCTACATTATTTTTTGTTATTGCGTTTGTACTTGATTGTGATTCAGTACAGCCCTTTGGAGGTATCTAATAAAATGTCTCTCCTTTAATTTGTTGTGCTTAACTATTATGATCCTTTTTCATCTGAGGGAACTCATTTATATTCATTGTAAAGCAGTTATATAATAATAACATAGAAATTCACCATCAATCTCAGTTGTTATCCTGATTTCTTCTAAAGATGCTCATTCTGTTCCGTTCTGAAGCAGCTCCTGTTGTGGACAGTGCAACCCAGCAGCTCCTGGAGGAAAACAATCAATTGCTTAACCAGATTGCTGCAAATATTGAAACATTCAAGGTATGTTTGTTCATATACCTCCCATTTCATGCTCTTAAACTTCATTTTATAGTACCCCAAGTGTCAGTCAGGGAGCACATGGTGCCCGCCTACTGGTTTTACATCTTACACAGTGAAGTTCTCATGGCTATTTGTTTTCACAACTAGTCCTTCCACCAAAAAATTGAACATGATCATATTGCTGGTATAGTGCACTACTCTTAGGATCTTCAGAAAAATTGAATCACAATATTTATATAAGCATATTTGGCAGTAGCACAACATGTATACCTGATTGGTGCCGCATAACATATTTAAATTGCATGCATCATCAACATATGCTACAGAAGTGCCCTTTGTTTTGGGTGCACTGTCAATGTTCGAGTTTCCTTTTTCTTAGATAACTTCTGTGTTCAGTGAAGAAATATGATGGGGCTGTGGTTGTGCCTTCAAAGGTTGGGATGGGTGTACCGCATCAAAAACATCAATAATAGAGGAGAGAATGTGGAAAATGTCATCTGCCACTAAGTACTAATACAGGCTAACATTTATTGTATGTTGGAACTTGTCGCTCTCATTGCCAGCCTTCACAGCTTAAAAGAACACAATGAGCGTGACGGGGGCACATTATGTTACTTATTTCATGCCTGAAGTTCTGATTTATTTGCAGACGGGGGAGAACATGGATCTCTTTCTTCGGACAAATAGCAACATCAAAACAATTTTAAGCAGGTAAAGCTCTGTAATATGTGCCATTTTCCATATATTGCTCATTGGCCTTTCACCAGTATCGTTTGCAACATATTCTTAGGTAAGGACAAATATCACTAAATATCATCTGCTTCACTTCAACATGTTCAATGCCATTTCGTTCTTCTATAAATATGAATGTATCATATCACTCGCACTGAGTGGCCAAAGGACCTGCTGTGGCATCGTGAAATAAGTAGTGGTGGCTTTGGAATCTTTTTAAGTTTATTTAACAAATCAGTTGCTGTCCTGAGATCTTCCTTTTACTGATCTAATGATCTCGTATAATGTTCTAGAGCAGGATGTGATCATTTCAAATATGGTAGTTTACAAAATTTACATATTAACTCATAAATCATTGGTAATGTGTGAATGCCGAGTAACTCGCTTATGCTTATTCCTCTGTTTAACATTTATTTCGTATTGTTGTTGCAGAATGAGCGAGACGCCTGGCATCATGGGTCAGATGCCTCCTCTGCAAGAATTAGCACACGAAGACAAGCTTAATTCACTTCTTCAAGTTGACAGAATGGTAAGAACACACGGCCTAGCAATCGTCGTTGAGGTTCGCCATATGCACAACACTTTTCCTTGTGCTCTGGTGCTAAAAATATGTATGCACTCGAGCGGTAACAACTAACAACGATGTCTCAACTAAGCAATTGGTGTTGTTTTTCTATCCTGAAGGTCCAATCTTACAGCGCAGCACACACCTCACATATGAAGGAAGAGCCTCGAAGCTAATGTGTGGCATGCGCCGAAAGAAGAAGGGACAGATAGACGGCTTCAGCTTCTTTCCCTCGGATCCCCACCGGTGCTGCTAGGAATCCCTACAGGCTGTTATACTGACTGACGGAGCGCCAGGAATAGTTGCCGTACATCCTTGAGATCATTCCCTGCCCTTCCAGCTGAAGCTCGGGAAAGCGTGTTTGGAAGGAGCGGATTCTGCAGTTTTGCAGGGTATGCGAGCGGGGGTTACTGCCCTTCCTCCCATCAACCACAACACCACCAACCAGATACTTGATTCGGGACTACAGCGAAGTGACTGTAAATATTGGATGGCCGGAGGCATTTCCGTGTTTTGTTTTCCCCAATTGGTCGTGAATACATTTTTCGAAAGGGCTACCGTGCGTTTGCATTTTTTTACTTGTTCCAGTTTGTACCCTGTACAGTAATGAGCCTTGCCCTGATACACGCTGTGCCGTGTTGGTAAAAGCAAAGCAGCGAGGGGCGTTCCTTTTCAAGGGGTATCCTAGTTTTGCATAAATGCCCTCCTCTAGTTTAGGCTTCTAGCTATTTGGGTCATTGCTCAACAGCTAAAGAGAGAAGGATGAGAACAGAAAATGTAGGAGTGACGTGACTGAATTATCAAACTATTGACAAGAGTTGCACTATTTTCTCTTCTAGTAATTCTCAAGTGTCATCTTTATTCCATGGCAGTGGCTCTATGCAATGCAGTACTATCTACACAAAATGTGAAGAAACGCTACACCTTACTCAACGTATGCCCATGGATGAAGCAACTGACGGCTTCCGATAGCGTTTAAGCTTTCTTTTCTTCCAACCTATACTTGTGAATTTTTCCCAATGCTGCTATTTCACATATTCACACAAGATGTTGGCCGACGCACAAATTCAAAAATTGAATAACCCAAACGCTGGGGATTTCAAAGCAGAAATTCAAAAATTGACAGCACTCCTAACCCAAACACTGGAGGCTTATCAGCCCTACTTTGGTACGTAACATTGAACATATTCCATACCCATCCAGGTAAAAAAAAAACATATTCCAAAACCAGCATTTACATAAAGAGAAACTGATACTACACATTGCATGACTGATAATGTATTACAAAAGGTGTGGAATTCAACTTCCCAAAAGAGAAAGAAAGCTATACACTCAAGAGAAGCAAAGCAACCCATCACTCAAGCAGCTGGACAAGATGCCGGCAAATGGGCATCCATCACCCTAGTATCCTAGCAGCACCAAGTGGAACAATCCATTTCAAGCACAACACACCAATAATCCGCATCTATATGCATAGGTGGTGCCGTGGTGGTAGGCACAAGAATCTGCGTCCAAAGCTCTGGTACGCCATCTCACGATGCAACTAGCGCGGAAGCAAGAACTGGCGAACACATTTCTTTCAGAAGAAGAAAGTTCAGCTGGCAAGCTGATCGGCGGGTGGAACTTCAACAGTTGGTGGTAAGTTATTTGCGGCAGAAGAACTCTCTGCTCGAGGCTGTTCAGCGATCGTTGAGTTACTCGCACCAGAACTTTCTGCAGGCAGTTCTTCAACGGTCGGCAAGCTCCTCCCAACAGGACTGCTGACGCCCGAGTCCGCAAGGCTGGCGCCGGCTTGGACGCTGTTACCAAAGGAGCGGTCGGTAGGAGTCACCATTTCACCGTCCTCCTGTTGCCGCGATCCGTTGAGAGCATTGCAGTGAGGACAGTAGTATGTAACGAATGCAAAGTCCTCTTTCCTCGCAAGGCCTGCAACATTGAAACATGGTTCAGTAGAGAGAACATGACCAGCATGATGGTCTACAGACAGAAACACGGTTAACAAGTACCCTACCATTATGCATATGGCAGTTGCCACATATTAGTGCAAAGCACTGTGTTGGATCCTCCCCTACAAGCAGAGCGGCCACCCGTGCGAGCCATCCGCCATCATTGCCAGCATGGCCTCTAAAGTGCTCAACAGTCCGATTTGCAGTGGGGCTTTCGTTACCATCATATATACTCGAGCCGTCTGATGGCTCAGAGGCATGGGTCGGTCCAGAGCCATGACCTGAGTGGGCTGGTTTTCTTTGCCTCAGGCCAGAAGTCTGTCCGTGCTGATCATTACTTTTACTTCCATCCACGTTCGACTCATCTCCCAAAAAGACTCTCAATCCAGAATCTGCGCCCAGCTTAGATGCCAAAACACTTGCTGCAGCCGCCTTTGCAGCAGGGTCAAGATCATATCTCTGTATCACGAAAACGAAGAGTCAGTAATACATACATACACCGTTCTCATGAGAGGAAAAAACAAGGAACATAATACAGGTTTCCCCATACACTAAGTAGTACTACTAACCAATACAACTCTGCATATAGAAAGATCGTAAATGGCCGGTGACAACCCACCTGTATAAGTTGCTGGGTAGTGTAGTAGTTTGTTCTCTCCTTCAACTCATCAATCTTGGCCTGCCTTTCAGCACGAAGCTTTTCAAGAGTATGTTGATCTCTATTATCAACTGCAAGACAGAGTAACGTCCATCACAATTTAAACATGAAAGGTTAACCATATTAGCAAAAAATAATAACCTTGATCATGGTAATCATACACCTTTTCTTACTTAAGCTGTTAACAAAAGCAATTAATTAAGTGTCAATTACATCTATACAACTAGACCATTCAAGTGGATTGCCAACTTGAAGAACTAAGCGAAACATATCAGTCTAATACTATATAACTGGCTTTCCTTTTTATTCCAATGATCACAAGAAAGGATAACCAATAATACGTAATGCTACATTCACATCTGCAACAGCGGGCTTAAGCCCCACATAGACCTTTCCAAAATAACATCTGCAACAACAAAACTACTGCGAGAAAAACAGCGATGCAGAGGCAAATGTACTTACGAAATTTCGCAATGCTTGTAATAGCTGAGTAGATGAGAGCAGCTAAAGCAGGAACCAAGAACATGGGCAGCACCCGGGCTGCCCTCATCTGCCAGGGGATGTCTGGGGATCTGGTAGTCATAATCGCATGTCCAACAGCCGCGATCTGTTCCAGGGGAAAAAATATATAACCCTGTCATCGATAGAATAGACTGTTCATGAACCTATCCTAGCAGCTAAGCAACGCATCAGTCGCCGTACGGCTAAATTGCGCGACAATATAGCACGATTTCATACCATGCTAGCACGCACCTCTTAACAAAACGAATCGATTACTAAAATGAAATTCGAAAACAAGGCTTGCAGTATCGTGCAGATTCCATCCCTCCCCCTGTCCAGTATCGCGGCAATTATACGGCTGTGTCGTCGACACAATCGGGCCTAATTAGCAGCAGCAGTGAATTGTTATAAAGCTAATTGCTCCTCCTGGAAGCTGGATCATGCAACAGCTGCAACGGCATCAACCAGAAGGGGAGATTTCAGCACAGTCCCACAACATTGTACGCGTCCGATGAAACGACCAATCACTAAATTGGACGGCCTGCACGGTGTCAAAAACATATGATTCGTCACGCGACACGGAATTCCCCATTCATCCGTCCCAGGCACAGACGATAGAACGGATTGTTGATCAACCTAGCCTAGCCGCTGCCCCCTGGACCAGAAGCTGAAGCAACGTGAAATTGCGCGAGAGTACAGCGCAATCCAGCAACGTGGTAGCACGCAACGATGTACTATCACCAATCGAACACCCGGTGAGCGCAGATTCCACCCCTCCCCTGTACGGGATCGATTCGCTGGGCACCAACCAAGCATCTAGGATCATTTGCTAGAATCGACCCACGGTACTGCGGTAAAATCGAAGGAGATCGTGGGAGGCTGGGGACGAGGGGGGGCGGAGGGGGGACCTACCTCGAGGGCGGATGCGAGGGCGAGGACGTTGTGAGCGGAGGCGCGGGAGGCGCGGGCGCGGCGGTGGACGCGGGAGCGCAGGGCCTCCTCCTCCTTGGAGAGCGCCTGCAGCAGCTTCTCGACGTCCTCGCGGCGGCCGAAGATGCCCTTCCAGACCCGCGAGACGAGGCCGCGCTGCCTCCGCTTCTGCGTGGACGGCGTCTCGGGCGGGAGCGGCGACCGCGGCGGCGCGTAGGCCGCCGCCGAGTCCCCGTCCGCCATGCCGATCGGGCGGGACGGGGCGGATCGGCGGGAAGAGGCGACGGTGCTGGCTGCCGCGGATCCCGTGAGCGCGCGCGGTTCGCCTCTTTTTTCCTTTTTCTTCTCCCCGGAAGATTGTAGTCGGGACGAAGGCAAGGAAAGGTGCGGAAGGAAGGAAGAGGAAAAGGATTTGCGATTGGTTCGTGCGCGTGGAGGCGCGCTTTTGGGGAAGGAAAGGGAATGGAAGGCGTCGTGGCGGGGTCGCCGTCGCCACGGTGTGTACGTGTGACTTTTGTCGTCGTGCTGGCACAATCTACAAGCTGGTTTGATTGACAAAGTTTTTTCTTAAGACACAGCAAGGACGCAAGCATTCATATATATATATATATATATATATATATATATATATATATATATATATATATATATATATATATACACGCACATGCACTTATCCCATAAACGCGCACATACACCCTATTCCTATCAGCACCTGCGAGAGATTGACCCGTCATATCATCTACTCCATCCGTTCCTAAATATTTGTCTTTTTAAATATTTCATATTTTACAGTATAGATTTATTTATTTTGCTTCGTATATAGTCACTTGTTGAAATCTCTAGAAAGACAAATATTTAGGAACGGGGGAGTAGATTTTACAAAGTCGCTGTAGGCGCCTCGTAGTCAACGGAAACATCTCCTCCCACTGGACGCGCATCACTGGAAATTCTGAAAATAAAAATCAAACATCAGGACTTAATCCTGGTGGGCTGAGGATACCAGTATTCTTCTAACCATCCAACCACAACACAATCATAGACGCAATGTGCAGTGTACACCTGACACATATCGGCTTGATTAACACTTTATTTGAGCAGCAATGTGCTCGAATTGGGCTTCAGACGAGATCTCCCAACAGCCGTGGGTGAACTCCTTCTACGTGCCTGGTTACTTCACAAGTCAGGAAGTCATTAAATTAGACGTTCAAAGGTTAGATGTGTGGTTACTGTTTGTTAAGAGAGTGAGACACCTGTTTTAGCAAAAATGCCACACCTATGCAGACTAGTCGTTTTCGCCAAACATGAGCAAGACCTTCTTTTTATTCCTTTTGCCACAGTTTGGCAACAAGAACATGACAAAGTTAACCGTTCGGTCAAATGCGCATTCTGCTCAATCTTTCTGTTTGTTGTTTCAGTTCGTGCAAAGATCCGGCGTTTAAAGAAAAACCTGGTCAGCGGTACAACTCTCAAACCCCTGGGACAAGCTGGGCAGCACGGTCAAATTTAGTCAGTTCTCATTCAGTACACTTCAGTGGAATATGAATGCAGATACTACCATCATCCACAGTTACATACACAAGCCGATTCGACCGCAGAAGCTCCAGTGAAGAAACTTCTCTTTATATAGAGGACAGTGCTTTGTGTCATGCGATTTACAACATCCTCGGCACACTGCCATGATCAACAACCTCATGAGTCTAACTTACCATTGTTATTAACTACAGCACAACTACGAGGCCAACTGAATGAACCAGCGACAGCTGCGGTGACATGATCAGCAGCAGTGGTTGCCTGCCTCACTTTATATCCTGAGGTTCTTCTGCGAAGCTGGCATCACGGAATTGCCTGACACCTCGGAGCTAGAACGGATGCGCTATAGAGTGTGAACCCCTTCTGTTTTGGTGCCCTTCTCAAGAGAAGAACTGCTCCAGGCTCGGGGAGTTAAATACATTGGCTGCGAGCTGCCCTCCTTCCATGGAGGACACGAATAGCTGGCACCGAATGAACCGCTGGTGGCAAAAGAAAGAAAAGGGACCATGTCAGACTTGAATAACACACGAGGACGAGGGACACCTGTCCCAGGAGGAAATGAAGATGCAACATACAGATAGTTGGGAAATTATCTCGAGGCTTGCGTCGATGTGGAAATCCGACTCCAACTGTCGAACAAACGAAGTTCGGCCTACTTCACTGCTGCAAAAGAGTACCTGCAAACATACACATGTTTCGATCAAGAATATAGATGCATCCCAAGCAACGCAGTGTCCAAATATACACTGGGGAAAAATGTTCCCATGTTAACCAAATATTGAACAGTA
This sequence comes from Aegilops tauschii subsp. strangulata, assembly GCF_002575655.3. Taxonomy (NCBI): domain Eukaryota; kingdom Viridiplantae; phylum Streptophyta; class Magnoliopsida; order Poales; family Poaceae; genus Aegilops; species Aegilops tauschii. Next base: position 627,937,639 of record NC_053036.3, on the reverse strand, counting down.
TATTCAACCAATTTTGCAGAACTAACAGTTCAACTAAAGAAACAACTTTCTATGATGTATGAACTACAGGCAACCTTGTCAAATTATATGTTCTATATGCAACCTTATATTTAGGAACGGAGGGAGTACCATATATCCATATGCCATGCATTTTGTTTATTCTATCAACCAGTGGCGGAGCTTGAAAGAAAAAGCTGGGCGGGCCAAGCTAAGGAAGAGCCCAAATTTTTGTAGGCATTAGTCACTCCTTGGTCCCTTTTGTTCTCATTCAATTTTCATCATATATGTTAGCAAACAAGTTACTACTAAGAGACTCATCTTCTACCTTATTATGCCTCGTTTCAATGATCTCCATACACTAAAATGCACTTATCAAAAAATATTATGCGTTAGGAACAAAGGAAAAATATATCTTTATCGTGTATTTCTACATATGAATTGATAATAAAATGCATTAATGTTGCTCGATTCATAACAAAAGCATGCTGCTCTGGAGATAATTAGAAACTACCCAGCGGCAGCGTCATCAGGAGGTGAACATAGAGCTGAGTGAGCTCTACTCAGCGTCGGCACTCAACAGCTGACCGGCGAATCTAGTTGGTTGCTAGCACAGTGTATTGCGCAGTGGTCAGAGGAGGCAAGGGTCGGACGCATCTGGGCTGCACAGCGGCAGCATCCCGACGGCCAGGGCCAGAACTGGCCCGTGTGGAGGCCGGAGCCTGGAAGGAAGGGCCGAAGGGAGGATGGCGCCATGGGGAGGTCGCGGGAAGGCGGGCAGAGCCGTGGAGCAGGCAGCAGGAAGCGTGTATTTAGCGGCGAGGAGGCTGTGCGATCTGCGCCGGCAAGGGCCGAAGGTGGGACTTGGGAGCCTGGAAGGGGGATGGGCGCTGGCTCTCCGAGGCGAGATCTGAGCTGCGCGAGTTGCAGGTGGCGGCGTAGCCTGCTGGCAGTTGCTGCTCCTAGTGGCTAGTGTGTGCGCTCGTGCCAAACCTCGAGACTTGGATCGATCGTAACTAGGCCGAGTAGGCTACGAAGCAAAGGATAGGTATAAAAAATAATCACGAGATTCCTGGGCAGGCCATGGCCCGGTTCAGCCCCAACGAAGCTCCGCCCTTGCTATCAACAACAGTTATCCTATCAAACAATGATTTTTGGAGAAAAAACTTTAAAGCGAGTCATCCATAAATATTAACATGATTCACCGCAACACTGAAATGATGTGGTAGAGGAACACGAGAAAACGGAAACAAATGAATTAGTTTAATTAATAGCGTTGTCTGATGCAAAGTCGTCACCTTTTCTTTCATCAAGCCACCAGACTTGAAAAGCCCGGCATTCTCCAGAGCCATAAGAGCATTCTCCTGCAGTTACGGGTCACTCAGTCATACTTAAGAAATAGTCAAATTCATATTCAAAGGAATATTAACTTAAAGTGTGGGTACAAGAAATTGTCCATGATAAACTTCAAAGAGATGCAAGGATGCACTATGAAATTTATACCTCACTCTTATCATCAAGTACAGTTTCCATCAGATAAAAATCACAGTATTTGGATATTTCTAGTAGTAGTTCCACCACTGAGGGCTTAACAGTGGCATGGTTCTGCATCAAGGACATAAAAGACAGATAGCAGATAGTTAGCAAAAAAATTATGGAGGGATGCATAAATACCTTAAGAACATACAAATCGCACCTGAAGCTCCTCGGGAGTTTTCTCCTCAAATACAATACCGATTAGTTGGCAAGTGACCTACATGAACAATATTTATGAATTTCTGCAAAACTATTATAAGAAATCATAATATAATTTATTCATTTCAAGCATCACCAGTATTAGAAATATTCTTAAAGTGTGTCAGCACATATCATTATGGGTGTGAATGGTTGCCAGGAGCCAGCTAGCATCAGGGCCACAACAAGAGCTTAGCGGTTGAGCAAGGGATGGGCTCTTAGGATGCAAGAGGGGTTGCCTAGTTTACACTCTACATTTCCCTCTAAAAGCTTTGTGCTCAACCTGGTCCTGGGGAGAGGTTGTCTGGTTGCCTTGATATGAGTTGGATAACCCCTGGAGTTGAGAAAGAATATTACGCCAAACTTTAGTACGGTATGTCTTATTATGCCTTCACTTTTTCTTAGTGGCCCTTATCAAAACTCAATCTACGCTCATGCCAACCTAATTATAGTTGAATAACTATCTAATCTACAAAGAGATGCCTGAGTTACATCTAAATGGGCGCCTCCACCAAGCCTGACCTACTGACCTGGGAACTCCCAAATGAATCTTGCATCTGGTTGGCAAGGTTGATTTATCCACCTGGTCAACCAAACACTGAGATTTTTGCATCCTATGGGACTGTCCCTCTACACCGGGTCCTAGGAACTAATCACACTCTATGGTATTCTCCGCATTTTGTTCTGTGGTCTCGTATGGTTAGCTATTTAAATCATTTAACTATTGCCATGGTTGAAACTTGAAATGCCAGATTTCATTGTACTCTCAATTAGGTACCAAAACAAGAGAAAAATACATGTGGGATGTATGTAAATACATAATATTAATGTGCCAGCCATGAGCTCGGCAGTGTACGCTATGCACAGAAATGTAACCATCATAATAAGTCGATAGAGGTTCTGTTCCATGATTACAGCAAGTGGTCACTAGGTAAGGCCAATGCATTTGAAGCGTCTTTCCATAGATCCTAGATATTTTCATTTAGTACACTATTTAACGTGAACTCCAACCACCAACGCCATCGGAGAAAACTATTAGTGTTATTTATGTTATAAACACAATATCCTATAGGCACAAATCACCCTTTTGGTGCATCATCTATCATCAGCATTGCCATTGCACCATGTAAGTCCGATACATATCTGATCTTCATACGACCCAGCACCGAAGAGGACTGAATCAGAGGAAGAGAACATACCCTTCTGCACCCACCGAGCCGCCTCGCCACGATCTGCCGCGTCGTCAGCTGCCAGTCACAGGCAAACCCCTGTCTGTCAGCAACCGAAACCCCCACGCACACCAAACAACGGCAACACGAGCACGGAGCAGATGACCCACCGTCGCAGAGTCGCCGGCGGGCTCGGCCGGGCCGTCGGGGGCGGGCGCGGCCGAGCCGGCGGCCGAGGGCCGCTTGGGGGCGGCGGGCCGGCGGGGCCTGGGCGTCGAGGAGGAGCGCAGGAACTTCCACGCGAAGACGACGGCGATGGCGAAGCCCGCGACGGCGCCGAAGGACCCCGCGCTCTGCACGACAGAGCCAGCTAGGGTTAGGGTTGGACGGGCGGGTGGGGCGGGCGGAGGGGGAGGGGAGGCCGGCGGGCGGGGTCGCTTACCTTGTGGCGGAAGAGGAGGGCGACGAGGTCGGAGATCCGGCGGTTGAGGGCCCGGGCGACGCGGCGCACCAGCGAGACGGCGTCCTGCTCGGCGGCGGCGAGGCCCGGCATTGCGGGGCGGGGCCTGGGCTCGATTGCGTGGCGCAGGGGCCTGGGGGAGGCGGCCGATCAGGTGGGGTGGGTGGGGGGGTCGCCGGATTGGCAGGGGAGTAGGAGGAGGAGGGGGGGCGCGGAGTCGTGTGAGGCGACCGGGGCCAGCGAGGCGCGGCGACCTGTAGCACCTGTGCTTATCTTCTTCGCGGGGCAAGGAAGAGCATTCTCTTCTGCTTTTGGCCCCGAGCTGGAGTGGCCTCGGTGCTTTGAAAAAGAAAAATCCTCTTCGTTCAAAGATTTTTACGCAATGACAGTTCATCAATTTTTTTTTCAAAACTTATATATTTTTAAGGGTAATGCTATTTAAGCGAAAGTTGGCTTAAGATGCACAGCAACACGAATGTTTTTCGCGGCAATGTGTTGGGAGGATGACAGCTCTTTCAAGCGAACACGGCAATCCCCGCAGCAATTCCTCTGTTTCCCAAAAGTTATCGTGCGTTTGTGAAGAAATTGCTATGTGATTTTGAAGAATTTGCCGCAAGAAAACATAGGAAATTGCCGTGCCCCACAACGAACGTTATCTGGCTATTCTGGGGTCCTTTTCTAATACTACCTCCGATCCATATTACATGTCGCTCTATACATGATGCATCTGTTTGAACGACAAATAATATGGATCGGAGGGAGTACATAGTTTTTTTCGATTCAAAGCAGTGAATCGTCCAAAATTCATATAGGTTGTTCTTTCATGCAACTAATCCATATGATTTTTTTCCCAGTAGTAAGAGATTAGGCTCTTTGAAATACTTTGTACTTTCGGTGAAATTTTATAACAGATCTGATCTTTTCATAAAAAATACTAATATGGAACGGAGGGAGTAGATATCAGCAACGCGAGAAGCTCCATCAATCGGGGGAGTGTACGCCGGTGTATACGGTTTTTCGTTCAATTTTTGTGTGTGAAAATGATCCATATTTATTACCAAAGTTCATAGAAGTACAAAGCATTTCAAACATAATAAAAATTACATTGAGACTCCGAGACCACTGAACGATCACTATTGCCGTCAGACAAGCCGCCGACACGCCACTGTCGCTGCTCCCCTATCGCAGCCGGCTTGACCTTGTCAATGATAGTTGGGAAGTTTTCATGAACGTGCCCCTAAGGACCAACGCCTTGGAACTGCAATCGTCGGTGTTGAACCCTTGAGTAGACCTGAAACACCTGGAACAAAACCTCTCCACATGGTGAGAAACGCTAACCTCACCGCCCCAAGGAGACAGCAGAAATCTACACAGGAGCTCCGTTGAATACGTTTGGATGGACAAACGCGAGGAGGATCGGAGCCCGAAAGACAAACACGAAGTAAAAGCGGAACAATCCGCCCGAGCGCCACACCTGCGAGGACTAAAAAATCCTAACCAAAACTACTAACCGGGGCTGAGGCACCGGGATTCCCCTCCCCGCCACGGCCCATCGGAGCGGCAGCCAGAGGGGAGCTGAATGCACGGGCTCGCCAGCAAAGTCGGGGGGGGGGGGGGGGGGGTAGTTTACCCTAGCCGTCAACGGATATGGGAGAAAACTGCCAACTGATCATTTCTTTCCTTGATTTAGTGGACATGAAAGATAAGGAGGGGTATTTAGGTGAATTAAAAAAGATTAAACATCAGAGGGAAGGTCCTACTTGTTTTTTAAAAGGGTGAGAAATGAAATAAATTATGGTTTAATATTGATCCTTCATTGTAATTATGTTTTTTGCGGGTGACCGCAATTATGTTTTCATCACTTTATTAATCTCTTATCAATTCTCACCCACCAAACACGATAAACTTCCTAAACTTCTTCCTCAAATGTCCCCACAAAATTTCCACCGTATGCCAAAAAATGAGGGAATGAAAAGCCACATCATATATCTAATCCCACCGAAACTCCGTGCTCTAAACTCCCATCACTTCACAAAATTTACCAAACCAAGTGGTATGGATTTTGAATATGCTAGAACCTTTTTTTTTGCGCAAAGGCCTAATGCAATAAGTTAAGTATCACAGATCCTTAGAAACACAACCTTATGAAAAAATGGGGGGAGGGGGAGTTTTCTTCCTCCCGCTCCACCGGCGGCACGCGTGAGCATAGCTCAATACCGCCTCCGGTCCTCGGCATCAGCGGAGCAAATTTTTTGAAACCCAGGAGCTCGTAGAAGAAAATCGCTAACGGCCCCGATATGTGAAGCAAAACGCCGCCCAGAGAAAGAAACGACGACAAGGTCGTGTAGAAACCTCAAAGACTATGAAAGCTGGTCAAATTCAGACGGGTCCACCGAAAACCTAAACCGATCGGATCTCATAACACCGTAGGAGAGACATCTCCACACGCCCTCTGCCGGTGAAAAACACACCAATGGAACGGGATAGAACAAGGAGAACATTATTCCTACACTGGGACAACGTCATTGTTTTGCCATCCCAAGCCAAACACAAAGACTCCTTGAAGAAAACCTCGAAAGATCACCTATGTCGTTGTACGACTGGTCCGTGTCTGATGTCGAGCTTGTCGTCGTACAAAACCATGCACCGACACCCTCTTCTTTGATGACCCATCCAGGGCGGGCCATTGATGAAGATGCTGGATCCCTTCGGCTGCCGCCGACTTCACCAACGACGCCGTCGCACACCTCCCAATGAAGGCCTCCGCTCGAGCACCCTGCATCGCCTCCACAATAGGACTCCTCGATCTAGACCTCCCCGCCGTGGCAGGCACCGTGCGGGCTTTGCCTGGTGACGTGCCCTGGTGGCGGCGAGAGGGGCAAAGGACGGGTGGCTGCTAGGGTTTTTCAGTTGCCTGGTTGGTCGCGTATTCTTCTCATGAAAACGATTCGATCTCGCGTGAATATGCTAGAACTTGGTCATGCTTGTATGCAAAAATTGAATACGCTAAAACTAGTTTGAATTTAAGTTAGGAACCACACCATGTTATTAATTCAATCTTGATTTATAAGTTCGAAATCTTTAGCATGGTTTGCTCTTTGCTGCAGTCGAGGAGAACTTCCCTACGGTGCGACCGGTCGCTATGCTACGAAATGAAACGCGCGACCCCGCCACCGCTCCACCAATGCCGCCGCCGCCGCCGCACCCGTCGCGCCTCGGCTTCCACCCGCTGGAGCCGGCGCTCTCCGCCGCGGCCGACGCGCTGCACCGCTCCTGCCCGAGCTCCCCGCGCCGCGCCGTCCTCCGCCGCGCGCGCGCGCTGCACGCGCTCCTCGTGGTCTCCTCGACGCCCTCCGCGCCCACACCCGGCACCTTCATCGTCAACCAGCTCCTCGCGCTCTACGCCCGCCTCTCCGCGCTCCCCGACGCCGTCGCGCTCCTCCGCTCCGCGCCGCGCCCCAACGTCGTCTCCTTCAACACCGTCCTCTCGGCCCTCTCCCGCGGGGCCCCGCGCCACGCGCCGCAGGCCTTCCGGCTCTTCGGCCAGCTATGCGCGTCCGGGCTCCGCCCCACCGCGCCCAGCCTCTGCGCCGTCCTCCGCGCCGCCGGCGAGCTGCGAGACGGCCGCGCGGGAGCCCTGGCGCACGCGCAGGCCGCGGCGCTCGGCTTTCTCGCCAGCGACATCGTGCCCACCGCCCTGCTGCAGATGTACTCAGAGTGCGGGGCGCCGCGGGACGCCAACCGGGTGTTCGACGAAATGGCGACGCCGGACGTGGTCGCGTGGAACTGCGCGATGCACTGCAGCGTGCGGTATGGCTACCTCGGGCGTGCCCTGGGGCAGTTCTGCAGCATGGTGAGGGGTGGGCTGGCACCCACCGAGAGCACCCTCTCGTCGGTGCTCAGTGGGTGTGCACGCGCTGGGGATAGCCGCGGGGGGCGCGTGCTGCACGGCTGGGTGGTGAAGTCGGAGGAGCTTGACCCTGACACGCCGCTGCAGAATGCGCTGCTCGGCATGTACTCCGGCTGCGGTGATCTGGACACTGCGTTGCATGTGTTTGACAGGATTGAGACGCCCGATTTGGTGTCATGGAATACTCTGATTGCTGGGTTCTCTGGTACTGGGGATGGATGGAGTGCCATGGATGCTTTTGTACGGCTCAAGGATGCGCGGTTTGGCGAACCGGTTGTCCCTGATGAGTATACATTTGCAGCTGTGGTGTCTGCTGCTGCTGCTTTACCTGCAATGCATAGTGGAATGCCACTTCATGCTGAAGTGGTCAAAGCTGGGTTGGAGACCAGTGTCTTTGTAGGTAATACATTGATCAATATGTATTTTACAAATGGGGAGTCAGGCTCAGCACGAATTTTGTTCGATTCCCTTCCCGAGAAAGATGTAATTATGTGGACCGAGATGGTTGCAGGCCATTCTTCGTCAGGCGAAGCTGAATTAGCCTTGAAGTATTTCATTAGCATGCTTCAGGAAGGGTACAAGGTCGACAGCTTCTCTCTCAGCAGTGCTTTGAACTCCACAGCAGAGTTTGCAGGTCTTAAGCAAGGAGAGATGCTCCATGCTCAAGTGGTAAAAAGTGGTTATGAAGGGAATATCTGTGCCTCCGGAAGCCTGCTTGATATGTATGCTAAAAATGGTGCTCTCCAAGGTGCCCATTTGGTGTTCTACACCATACCAAAGCGAGATTTAAAGTGTTGGAATTCCATGATAGGGGGATATGGCAATTACGGCAATTCAGAAATGGCATTTAAGTTATTTGGTGAGATGATTCGTGATGAGCTGCAACCTGACCATGTAACTTACATCTCCCTCCTTTCAGCATGTAGCCACTGTGGACTAGTTGAGAAAGGGAAGTTCTACTGGTTTTGTATGATGACGGATGGTATTATGCCAGGATTCAAGCACTATACTAGCATGGTGAGTTTGTTGGGTAGGGCAGGTTTATTGGAGGAAGCAGTTGATTTACTGCAGAAATCCCCATTTGCCAAGAAATGTCCTGAACTATGGAGAATTCTGCTAAGTTCCTGCGTAGCATTAAATGATTTGTCTGTTGGTATTCATGCCGCTGAACAGGCACTCGCGCAAGACCCAGATGATATGTCGACACATGTATTGCTTTCAAACCTTTATGCTGCTGCAGGCAAATGGGACGTTGTAGCTGAAATTAGGAAAAAGATCAGAGGAATGATGGTTGAGAAGGAACCTGGGCTGAGCTGGATCGAGATAAAAAGTACGATTCATGTGTTCTCAGCAGATGATGAATGCCACTCTCAGATCGATGACTGTCGTGGCGAGTTGCTTCGACTTAAGGGGAACATGGAATTGTTGTATAGTTCTGAAAATGAATTGCTTTCAAGTGGCTAAGTTGCCATGAATATATTTCAGTGAAAGAGCATTTGACTTGCTTTCCTTTGAGGATTGATTATTGATAAGGACCCTCGGGTGAGTTATTAAGATTAAAAATACGGTGCTTGTCTTCTCTGCAGTGCTGAAGGTTGGAAAGGGCCACCCTAATGATTGAAAATATAGTTGTGAAAATGATCTGCTACCAAGTGGCTAAGTTGCCATGAACAGATTTTGCTTAGAACTTAAAAGCGGTTTTGACTGCTTTCCTCTGTCACGGCTACTAATCTGGCTTATAATAAGAATTTGGGTGTAACAGCTAAGCAAAAGAAATGAGAAGGTTTACTTATCAAGGGACAATCTATCAATTTAAGGTTCCAACTTAGCACTGTTACCACCATTGGATCAAAGAAGGTTTACAGTCAAACTGCATCAAACAAGTTACCGAGGTGGAAGTAACACAGTAACAAGCATAAGTCCGACTTATGTTTGGTTCCGCCAGAGACTAGGTACATACTAAGCACTGGATTGATCAGCTGACAAACAATTGCTCGAGTCTGCTTATCAAAAGGGATAGAGAAGTTTGAGCCGATGCTTTGGTGTCTCTTGCATAATATGTCTGTTTGGTTCTGTTTCAGTCTATCTGTGATCGCCAGCAGAATTTTGAGCTATAATTTTATAGAGCAGAGATACCTAAATGCCCTGTGGTGCCCTTTTTTAGTGTTTCAAAGAAATTGATGTTGATTGTTGAGTAGATTATTTTGACAAGGGCTTCTTGAGTTTACACATTAATCATTTGTCAGGTGTGCTCGCTGCTTCTAGGAAAGACACGCGCTGCTGAATATTAAAGGAGACAGAGTAAGACATCCCAGAGATTATACTGGAATTGTTCTAACAGAAGACAAAAATGTACACCTTAACTAAGGGCATGGCCGTATGAACCACAGTTACCTGTCCCAGTCAAGCCCTTCCCAATCATGTAAGCTTCCTGAGTTTACACATTAATGTTACCGGGCATTTAGACTCTCTCATTAATTATTTTTCTTTGGTTTCTGAACTTAGTACATATGATTTTTCATACCCTTATCAATCAAGACAACTAAATAATGCTGATGTTCTAAATTAAGTGACTTCTTATGATTGGGTAACCATATCGATCCATCGTTGTTTAGGAGGAGGGCCACAGCTGCAGCAGTGCAGCAGGTTAGGAGGGAGCCACGGCTGCAGCACTGGGCCCAGGAGGGGACATTGACTCTTCCAAGGAATAAAGGTAAGTTAGGATTTGGCACCGTTAGTTACTCTGTCTCTGTCTCTGTCTCTTAGTCTCTTAGTCTCTCTCTCTCTTTCTGAACTTAATGTGGCTGGAGTTCTACGCGCATTAAATCTAATTATCCTTATATTTCAAATCCAATGTCTCGGCCTTTAGAGGCTATTTTGGCCTCACAGGGTGAAGGCATGTTTGTGCAGGCAATGAAAATAGGGTACTCATTTTTATCTTGTAGAATGTGGTTCAGGAAAAGATATATGTGCCTTATAGAAGATACATTATATTAGCATGTTATGATAAGATATGTTTATATGTATAATGTGGATCCTTGATAAGTAGACTAGCCTGATCTCATGGCAATAACCATGCTCTCTGTTAATATGGTCTCTTCTAAAGTATATTTAACAAAGCTTTCAGTTTGTGTTTATACCACATTCTCTTACAAATTTACATTACAGTATGTCCTAGAAAAGGCACCAGATCACTTTATGCCTTGCATACATGTTTTGGTAGAAACAATGCATCGAAGTCTTCTACAAACTTTTTGGATTTGACAGCCGTACCGTATCAGGTCAATAGTAGCAGTGAAACCGTATCAGGTCAATAGTAGCGGTGAAAAATCAACGGGGTATGGTGGCGGCTAGGGGGCAGAGTCGCCCATGAGTTGCCGGAGTCAAACGATAGACAAAGCAAATAGGGTCGGTTACATATTGATAATAGCATGTTTTCTGGGCAACACATTTTTTTTCTTCTACTTGTTGTTTATTAGTAGGCAGCAAATGGCTTTTAAAAGAAAAAGGTGGTGGACAGGTGGCGTTCATGGCCACCTTGCAATCCTACATTCAGGACTTTGTGTTTAAATTTGGTAGTTCTGCACTATCATTTTCATTTTCTGTAAGTTTTTTACCTTGTGTACTAATGCACGTTTTGTGCTTTTTTCAGAGTGCATAATGTCCCCTCAGGTTCGAATTGCTCTGAAGTTATCAGGGCATTTCCTTGTAGGGCTTGTTCGCATTTATTCATGGAAGGTGAACTACCTGTTTCAAGATTGTAACCCACCTAAAAATCCCTTCTGCCTTCCTGTTTTTGTTTGTGTATGTCGCTCTGTAAAGATTGGTTAGCCTGACCATGAAAGGGTGCTTCAGATTAGAAAAGCATGGTTTTTCTTTGTGTAATTTTCAGGACAAAGGAGGCTGTGGAGGAACTCATAAATGACGTGCTAAATTATTAATTAGCCGTATTCTTGATTTTTCGTTTTTTAAAGATAATTGAGCAACAAGTCACGTAGAGTTACTACCGTATAGTATATTTCTAACTGCATGATCGAAACTGTACATTCTGAAAGTATATTGGACTCTTGCCCTTGGGAAATTAGGCTGTTATATCATTACTTTGTAAATAAATCACATGTTAACTTGCTGGTTCAGTTTAAAGCTGCCGGCAGAGGCTTGCGGTAGGGGAAAATAATAATTGTGCCAGTCGAAAACCAAAGCGTTTATTTGTGACTGTATAATCTGGACTGTGGTTTTATGAAAGTATGTTAGGCTCCTGCTCTTAGGAGATTAAGAGTTGTTGTGGTTTGCTTGGTCCAGTGCCCCGAAGGGAGCTCACGTGCTAAAAAAACCAATGTTTTTTTTATGGTTAGTTCACGTGCTAAAAAAACCAATCTCTGCGAAAATAGCATGCTCATTTAAGTTATATTGATTAATAGCATCTCTATGTTATTAGATACTCCCTCCGTTCTTTTTCAACTGCTTAGATCATATTTGATTCCAATGCTTGCTTTCATATCATTGGTTTGTCCAAAGTTTATGTTCAGAGATTATGCTTCAAAGATATGTTCAGATATCCTACAAAAAAAAGTAAGATGATCGCCCAATTCTAGCTTCATCTGCTTTACCTATTTTTTTTTTTTAATTTAGATCACCTGAGTTCTAGGCAGTGAGTACTAGAAAGCATTATCACATTTCAGTGCATTTTCATACTTTGTGAAGCATTTCAGTTTTATGGATATGGGCATTCAATTGAGAACTGGGAACAATTTTGTTTGACTTTTCAGATGATAATTTTTATCGGTTATAGTTACAATTACTAGAAGTAGCAAAGGTCTGGGTTAATTTAGAGCTTGAGTTGGCAGCTATGCTTTTTTGCATTCCAGATTATGCAAAGAGATTGCCATGTTTTTTTTTATTTCGGTTTAGTTCATTCCCTTATATATCCAGTTGTTTTCTGCAGATTTTTTTTAAATGTTCATGTTGTAATGGATGGATATGTTGATGGCATCGTCATGTCATGTAAATTACATGCAGAACAAATCTATATTTTTGTTGGGACTAAAAGTGAAAACTATATTTGGGACCAAAACTTTTCAAATAGCTCTGAATATGAATTGGGACCTTGCGCTGTTTGGGGTGGAGCTGTTGGGAGTGAGAGGCGGATAACAATAGGGCGAAGAAGCATGCCATCGAGGAGTGCAAGCAGCAGTGCTCCTTCGCAATGGGGTGTGGCTATAGGGGAGGGGAGGCGGCCAACGACGGGGAGAAGGAGCAGGTCGTCGAGGAGTGCAAGCAGCAGGGTAAGATGTGTATTTTTTCAGACGATCTTGACTGTTTTGCAACATGTATTGCATTTCCAGGGATAATCATTTTTCTTATTTATTATTTCCCATGTTCGCTGAAGATTAATTTAGGCCCATACAGTTTCCGTGGACTGGAAGTCTGGAACTGAAGATAGGGCATATTGTTTTGGTTCTGAGTGGTTGGAGATATTGCGGATTGATGTCCCTAGAGCAGTCGGACCCTTCCAAGATAGGTGAGCCTGATTTCTTCTGCAACTCTTCCACCACAGTACATGAAAAGGAATATGTTCTACCTATCAGCACCATTTCTTGAGGAGAATTGTTGCTTCCCCTTTATTTTGTCACACTTTGGTTTCTTCGAGTTCAGAATAGATTCACCTTTATTCTGATTTTCTTTATATATTCCCAGGTGCTAAAATCCTAGGTGTCAAGGGCATTGTGGTGGCGCGATCCATGTCTACTGCGATCGCTCGGCATGGCGTCCATGGCCCCTTTTGCTGCATTCTTTGTTTTTCGGCAAATATGTTCTTGCTTGACCCCTGGTGAATATGTTCATGATTCATAATCATTGTATCTGATTCATAAGAAATAGTGAGATGCTTTGTTATGAGTTACGATATAGGCTTTGTAAAATTTGCATGCAATTTGTTGATGGTTAGGCTTCGAGCTCCATTTCAATAACTTTAGAGCTTTTTTCTGATCCTCTCGAATTTTTCTCATCTATTACAATGAATTACTGCAGATCCAATTTGCATCTACAGTCCAAGGAGGCAAAGTTCTTGTGGCTTAATATCATTTAGAACCTGTCTTTCATTAATATGGTCATTCCTTTGTCTTAATCTTGCTATGGTTAACTCCCTGGCTGCAACATTGTTGAGAGTGGATGCAAGATTTGTTGTGTTTCCCAATACATCATTCTATACAATTCTTAGAATCAACGCTGATGCCTATACGACAGGCTATACACCTTTGTAATGTAATCTTGTGCATGTCAATGGCACCGGCAGTGGTTTAAAACATAAGCTGGTGCGTCTTGTGCTTGCTTGTTGCTTTTTTTTCAACTAGGCATGGTCTCTAATACTCCCTCCGTTCCCAAATACAAGTCTTTTTAGAGATTCCAACAAGTGACTACATACGCAACAAAATGAGCGAATCTACACTCTAAAATATGTCTACATACATCCGTATGCTATAGTCCATTTCAAATGTCTAAAAAGACTTATATTTAGGAACGGATGGAGTAGATTAGATATCCATTAAAACTTGTATATGTGGTCTGCTTCCTTTTGCCTCCATCAACATATGTGTGCTGTTCTTATTATCTTTACATGCTTATTTGGAGGAAGGCCCCATCGTCTAATACAAACATACATGCTGCCCGAGATTCAGATTTTAATGTAAGATTATAAAGAAGAAGAGATAGCATATCGTATTGAGTTAATAGCATACCATTCTTTTGTTACTGCATGATCTGAATGGTGGCTTTATGAAATATACATGCCGACCAAAAGTTATGTATGAACAAAAACTGATGCATATACTCCCTCCGTCCGGTGAAGAGTATACATCTAAAATTTTTAGGACAAATTATGGAGTTGACTAAAAAATGCATTGAAAAGGTGCAAGCCACTATCTCTCTTCTCTTTAATTACCCACCCTCCAATGAGCTAAGTGATGTAGAAATTAAGAAGACCATGTGTAGATTGCTATTGGTCTTGATTACCATGTGATGAGAGAGAAATATTTTTTCCTACTTTAAAGTACATTGGGAAGATAGAAGTACACTCTTTTGTGGACAAATTTTGAACCTAGATGTACACTCTTCACCGGACGGAGGGAGTATGTAACAATATAATTGGGTTCATCAGAACTAATTAATGTTTGTTTTTATGAGAAATAAACATTTGCACTTGTTCTTCAGTTAGTAAGGTTGTTAGATTGCTGCTTCTCTTCATGTTGGTTTATGATCTTTTGGGTGCAGAATGTTAACAAATTGCTGCATCATTATGGCTAAGGTGTTAATACCCCTAAGTAAGCCACCTATTAACTTTAAGAGTAGCATAGTGAGTGCCTGCTTTACACTTCATAAAACAGATGAGCAATAGAGCATCATTTTTCACTACCACCATACTGACCCCACCTAGGCGTGTAACAAACAACATGGTACTCAGTCTGGGCAGAGTTGCAAAAAATGATAATCATATTTAAAGGCAACATTACATGGTCGTCTCATACTTTTCATACCTGAGTTTGACAACAGAAAATGGCTGACAAGATACATCAATACATCACATGCACTCACAGTCACATATTCATATTCTACTCCGGATGGGCCACACACAGAATTGTTCTTGGACCGGGCAAGGTAGCATATGGGCTTTTCAAATACCTATGTTTGACACAGAGAGGGATTTTTTTCATGCACATGGAAAATAAAAGTTTGGTACAAACACTGCTAAAAAAATTCATCCTTAACTGGTCTACACATCTTATAAAAATATGTTTATTTTCCAAAACTCAGATTTCTCAGCTTGATAACCATATTTTCAACTGAAAAAGTGCTTCCTTAACTGGTCTATGCATGCTATACAAATATGATTTTTCTCAAACTCAGATTTCTCAGTGTGATAAACATATTTTCAATATAGCATGATTTAACACATGGGCTTTCTACTACCAATATCGAATATGTCCTTGCAAAATGAAACTATTTTCATCGACAACATGGCTTTAGAGAGTCTCTGCGCCATTTGGCGCAACGGGTCAACTAGTTCTTCTAATTGGTAATTGGGTTACCGTATCTATGCATCTTTGCTCTCTTAATTCAATATGCATAGTTTGGTTGTGCTCATGCTGCACCAAGGAATCACTATTTAACTATGACTCATGGGCTAATCGCTAACTGATGGATTGCTTAAAAATAGGAAGGTGATAAGTAAACTTCAAGGAATCTTGTTGCGAGTTAGAATTTGCACAGACCCTCATTGATGTATCATTAGCAGATTAGCTATATATTCACCAGGTGGAGTAATTATGAATTTGACATGATCCGCATTGAAGTAGCAGGATATAACTATTTACATTGCTATTATTCTCTAAATGGTTTTCAACATTAGTTTCACTACTGAACATAGTTAGTCAATGCTGATTTGTAACTTGCACTATTCAGTTTATTGTTGCCCAAATAATCCAGTCATAGTCTTACGGTACCTAAAGTAGTAGAAATAGTCAACCCTTCCTAGAGTGGCATAGGTCTATACACTGGGACACTGAGTCAATTGTTAGGGAAACTCGGGGAAAGTACTAGGATGGGACCGCTTATATCGAAATAATCTAGTTTTACCAAGTCACTGGAGCTGTCTTAGTAAAGAATACACTGTCCATTGCTGTTGACTTAAGGAACATCAACCAGAAAGTTTGCTGTCAACCTTGGAACTGTTTCCCCTATTTTGGAGTCCTCTTGCGGTTGCTATTTGTCAGCTTCGCTTGCTCTTGATGCTTGATTTCATGCATCTTTGCAAAAAGGATGTGAGTTTAGCTGAGAGTTCTTTCCTAAGTCCTTCCATATTGTTCATGCCCTTCGGATACATATTCTAATTTCGCCTCCGACTCTCACCAAAGATGGGAGGCTACCACTGCTTGTTCCATTTCTTGTTTATGTACTCTCTGCTCCATGTACATGTCATTCACTCCCTGAACCAGACATGCAACACCACTGACCTGGAGGCGCTTCTTGCTTTTTCCAGTGGCTTGGATATGAGCAGCAGACTTGTTGGATGGGGTCCCAATGATGCAGCATGCTGTTCCTGGACCGGCGTCTCTTGTGATCTTGGGAGGGTTGTTGGGTTGGAGCTCTCCAACAAGAGCCTTCACGGCGGCATCTCCCCTGCGATCACCTTGCTTGATGGCCTTGTGACTCTAAACCTCTCTGGCAACTCTCTCTGCGGCCAGCCACCGGAGGGGCTTTTGGCCAGTTAGCAAGGTTGCGGAAGCTTGACCTCAGTGTGAACATGCTCTTTGGTGTTTTCCCGGTGAGTGAAGGTGGCTACTTGGCGATTGAGGTGCTGAATGTCTCCTTCAACAAATTCACCGGATCACACCCTGTGTTCCCCGGCGCAATGAACCTGACAGTTATTGATATTTCTAGCAATGCCTTCTCTGGTGGATTCAACACCACGGCGGCGGCGCTCTGTATTACGCCGGTAAAGGCCCTGCTATTTTCCAGGAATGGGTTCAATGGTGAGATCCTTGCAGGCTTTGGCCGGTGCAGGATGCTCGCTGAGCTGTCTATTGATGGCAGTGGCCTCACTGGGAATTTCCCCAGCGACCTGTACACTTTATCAGAGTTGAGGAGGCTGAGCTTACGGGAAAATCAGCTCTCTGGTAGTCTCAGCGAGCACCTGGGTAACTTCTCTCAGCATATGCATATTGACCTGTCATATAACATATTCACTGGCATCATCCCTGATGT
Organism: Aegilops tauschii subsp. strangulata; assembly: GCF_002575655.3. Lineage (NCBI taxonomy): Eukaryota > Viridiplantae > Streptophyta > Magnoliopsida > Poales > Poaceae > Aegilops > Aegilops tauschii. Next base: position 627,920,610 of record NC_053036.3, on the reverse strand, counting down.
GTTTGGGGGTTTGAGGAGGCTGGAGTTCTTAAACTTCGCCTCAAATTCGTTCAGTGGCACATTGCCTGCTTCCCTGTCGAGCCGCCCAACGCTGAGGGTTATCAACCTAAGGAACAACTCGCTGTCGGGTGAGATTGCCATTGACTTTAACTTACTGGCAAGGCTGAACATTCTGGATGTACGGAGCAACATGCTGAGTGGTGTTGTACCTCCCAGTCTCATGTGGTGCGCTGAGTTGAAGACGCTGAACCTTGGAATGAACAAGCTTGAGGGGAAGATACCAGAGAGTTATAAGAATTTGCGGTCCCTGTCACACCTCTCGCTTGTTGACAATGGCTTCACCAACTTGTCATCGGCATTACGAGTCTTGCAGTACCTGCCCAAACTGACGAGCTTGGTGCTCACCAAGAATTTATGTGGTGGTGAGACCTTGCCAATGGATGGCATCAGTGGGTTCAAGAGCATCCAGGTGCTTGTCTTGGCAAACTGTGCGCTCTCCGGCATGATTCCGCCTTGGCTGGAAAGCTTGGAGAGTCTCAGAGTTCTAGACCTTTCATGGAACAACTTGAATGGAACGATCCCGCTATGGTTGGGCAATCTGAATAATCTCTTCTTTGTCGATCTGTCAAACAACTCATTTAGTGGGCAGCTTCCTGAGAGCTTTACACAGATAAAGAGTTTAATTTCAAGTAATAGTTTGAGTGAGCATGCATCAATAGAGGACTTCCCGTTATTATTCAAGAAGAATTCAGCTGGCAAAGGTTTGCAGTACAAACATGTCAGCAGCTTCCCGCCATCGCTGGTCCTCTCCAGTAACTTGCTTGTCGGGCCTGTGTTGCGTGGGCTTGGCCATCTTGTGAATCTTCATGTACTGGACTTGAGCTGGAACAATTTCTCAGGGGGCATTCCTGATGAGTTGTCAAACATGTCGAGCTTGGAAGCACTAAATTTGTCCCATAATGATCTCAGTGGGAGCATACCAGCATCTCTAACGATAATGACATTTCTGTCCAAGTTAGATGTCTCTTACAACAACTTGGCTGGAGATATACCAACAGGAGGGCAATTTTCCACCTTCGCAAATGCGGATTTTGTGGGCAATTCTGCACTCTGCATTCTTCGAATGCCTCCTATACTGAAGAGGTTCCCTTTGTGGAAACAGGAAATGAACAGCATCGTGGTATGGATACTACAATGACCGCGATGACATACATCCCCGGGGAAGTGGGGTTTGCTTTTGGGCTTTTGATTGTCTGGAACGTACTGTTCTTCATAAGGGCTTGGAGGGTTGCATATTTTCTGACGATTGTTAGGTTCTTTGATATGATTTATGTCATGACAGTGGTGAAGGTGAACAAGCTCAGAAGAGAAGGGGAGTATAAAGTTCATCCCTAAAGAAAGTCAGACACGGTTGTGCGCAGATGTTATTTACTTCATGTGCTGTTTCCTTTTCTCAGTTTGCAGCTTCTTCCTTGGTCCTTGCTTCCGCTTCAGGTGTCACTAGCTTGTTTGATTTAGCAGCAGGGCTCCCTGTGGTTAGATTTTTAGTTTCCCTTCATGTTGCGGACAATATTGTTTGTGATATGTGTTGATACATTAAAGTTTAAGAACTGTATGTTGGATGCTAATCTGAAGACTGGTCACTGTGTGGAGCAGTAAAATCTGCTTTCCCCTTTCTCAGTTTGTTGGGGCATCGATCAAAGATGATTCTCACACTGTTTTTTTCTTTTTTCTCCTCAAAATCTCTCTTTCCATTTCTCTTTATTATTTCTGGAATGATTGGCTTCGGTGGCTCCAAGAAACACATGAATCTTTTTTTCTCTCTCTGTAAAATTGTACAAGCCTTGCTTTACTCTGTTTCTGACTGTTGTCTTGGCTAATCCTAGCATTTTTGAAGGTTGCCTCATTGTATTTTAGCAAGGCTTTTGGTCCCAGCTGGCAATTTCTCGAGTCTGCTCATAGAAAGGAGGGAGAAGTTTGAGCCAATGCTATCGTGTGTCTTACACCAATGTATCTGTTTGATTTCGTTTCAGTCTGTCTGTGATCAACAACAGAATTTTGAGCTACAATTTTCTCTCTCTCTCTCTCTAGAACAGAGGTAGCTGGATGCCCCATGTTGCTATTTTTTAGTGTATCGGAGAAATATTTGCTTGTTGAATGCTACTACTATTATTTTGACAAGGGCTTCTTGAGTTTACAGGCTAAGCATTTTCCAGGCGTTCTGGTTGCTTCTATGAAAGATATGAGCTGATGAATGCTCAGCTTTAACTAAGGGAATCATGTTGCAGAGTTACCTGTCCCAGTCAAGCCCTTCCAATCTTGTAAGCTGACTGATGTCTGAATATTCCTTTGTGGGTGGTAGCATGAATTTTGTTTCGTTTCAGAACTTAACAAATACAGTATGACTTTACATATCCTGATCGAGGCAACTAAATAATTATGAAGTTCTAACCTAGCCACCGTTTGGTTGGTCTTGGCATCCAGTCGTGGCATTCGGGCTCGATATTGAGCGGTCCGTCCCTAACGCAAAAAACTGCTGGCCCAATTCGGAGCCTGTGTCCTCGACATCGCTAGGCATTGGGATGATAGCGTGCTTATCTGTTCGCGAACGGAACCAACCCAGCGTCGTACCTCCCGTCTCGACGAACGGCGGCGGCGCCCATCCCGCCCGCCTCCACACCGAGCCCCGGCGGCCGGCGTGCCTGCACCCCAAGATCCTCCCGCCTCGTCTCCACCCCAAGATCCAGCGGCCGACGCCACCTGCCCGCCCCGCCGGAGCTCTCCAGCAGCCGGTGGCACGTTCCCGCCCCGCCACCGCCAGAGCTCTCCAGCGACCGGCGCCACCCTCCTACTCCGCCTCCACCATGATCTCCGGCGACCGGCGTGCCTCCACCCCGAGCTTTGCCGCCCAGCGCAGGTGTGTTGCTGACCGGCTCCTTCCTCTCTTCCTAGAGCTCCCACCCTCTCCCCTCTCCCCTGTCTAGCATCCAGCCTCCTCTTTGCTCCATCTCCCGGCAAAGTCTCAAACAACTCAATGTCTCACATTGACAACCCAAACAACATTTGGCATTCGATCGACCTCAATATCAAGTCTGTGTTTCGAATATCTAAGCATCCAAACAAAAAAAAATTGGCATTCAATCTCAATGTTCCGAATATCTAAGCATCCAAACATTTGACCACTATGAAAAATACATTTTGCATCTATACAAGGCCACTAACAGTAATCGAGGCTGATGTTTTCTCGTACTAGCAACTTATTTAATACTTGCATGCATGTAGTCATAATAACACTGTGCTACTTTCTTCCCATTCCTTTCTTGCATGCATACAGGCGTATTAATGAACCCGGTTAACGAAAAGAAAAGTTGACTTGTAAAACAACCATTAAATTTTACTTGGTACCTGTAATCTGAGTTTGTGGCCTTGTATAAGGGAATGGAGGGAGTACCAATATAGTGTGACATTGATATTCAACCCAATGCAATGCCAAGGCTCCCAATGCAAACATCCAAACATAGCATAGTGAGTTCGTCTAATTGGCTAACCCTCTCGGTCCATCGTTGCTCTCTTAACACAGATTGCTACTTTGCTCATGCTCATGTTGCACCAAAAGATCATAATTCACTATGAATCATGGTTTCATTGTAGATGATTGATTGCTTAAACAAGTAAGTGGCAAGTACACAGTTCTTGTTTTCATATCATATGGATCTTACATAATACTTTAGCCCCATCCTTGTATCCAGTAGCTACATATAGGAACTTAGAAATTTGATATGACCTGCATTGAAGTAGCATAATATACTTGTTTACATGGCAATGATAAATTCTCTAAATTTAACTTCAACACTTGTTTAACTGTTTAAATTAGTTAGCTAATGGTGATATGTAACTTGCACTATTCAATTTTTATTCTTCATCCGAAATAATACAGGCCTACTCTTAGTAGAAGTAGTTAGTCCCTCCTAAAATACTGTAAGATTTAAACTGGGGAGCTGAGCTGATTGTTAGGGAAACACAGGGAAATTACTAGGAAGGGATGACTTGTATTAAAATAATCTAGTTTGACTAAGATTTTTTAGAGGGGGTGGGGGGTATCATATTTGTTAATCAAATGAAGACAGGGGCCTAAAGCTGTCATTAAGTAAATAATACGTAGCGCAGGCCATTGACTTCGAGAACAGCAACCAAAAAGTTTGGTGTCAAGCAAAGATTGATCTGTTTTTTTTCTTTTGGAGTTCACTCACGACTGCAGCTTTGTGTTCTTGGTGTTCTTGGTGTTCTAATTCATGTAGCTTTGCAAGAGGGGTATGAGTTTTGCCCAGAACTCTTTCTGAAGTCCTTTGAAAATTTTCATGCGCTTCAGAAACATTTTGTACTTCCGCCGCAGCCTCTTGCCAAAGATGATTGGCAGACCCTCCCAAAGTGCTGTAGGACTTACATTGGGTCTCTGAGTCAATTATTGGGGAAACTCATGGAAAGTACTAGGAAGAGGTGATTTGTTTTAAAATAATATAGTTTGACTAAATCAGTTTTTTTGTGTGTGGTGGAGCTGGGATTCATATTTTTTTCATGACACGGGGACAGGGAACTGAAGCTGTCTTTATGTGAAGAACACGCTGTCCAATGCCATTGACTTCGAGAACAGCACCGAGAAAGTTTGTGGTTAAGCTTCAAACTGAACTATTTTCGGCCATCACTTTTGTTCCAGTTAGAGCTCCCAGAGGACCAGACCACCTTCTTACTCCATGTTCTTTTATCAGGCTTTCTGGACAAGGATGCCGCCAAGGTAACAGGTTTTTCCTTTCCTTCTTTTGGAGTGCTCTCACAATTGCTTTTTGTCATCTTCGTGAGTTCTTGATGCTTGAATTCATGCAGCTTTGCAAGAAAGGTGGGACTTTGGCCTGAAATTCTTCTCCAAGTCCTTTCCAAATTGTTCATGCCCTTCAGAATCATTTCCTAGTTTCGCCACCAGCTCTCGCTAAAGATGGGAGGCTACTACTGGTTGTTCCCCTGCTTGCTCATCTGCTTTCTGCTCCACACACATGGCAGCCACTCCCTGAACCAGACATGCAACTCCACTGACCTGGAGGCGCTTCTCGCTTTTTCCAGTGGCTTGGATAGGAAAGGCAGCAGGCTTGTTGGATGGGGTCCCAACGATGCAGCGTGCTGTTCCTGGACCGGCGTCTCTTGTGATCTTGGGAGGGTTGTTGGGTTGGATCTCTCCAACAAGGGCCTTCATGGCGGCATCTCCTCCGCGATCTCCTTGCTTGATGGCCTTGTTACTCTAAACCTCTCCCGCAACTCTCTTGGTGGCCAGCCACCGGAGGATCTTGGCCGGTTAGCAAGGATGCGGATTCTCGACCTCAGCATGAACGTGCTCTCCGGCGCGTTCCCAACGAGTGAACATGGCTACCCCGCAATTGAGGTGGTGAATGTATCCTTCAACCAATTCAAGGGACCGCACCCTGTGTTCCCTGGCGCAACGAATCTGATGGTTCTTGATATCTCAAGCAATGCCTTCTCTGGTGGCATCAACACCACGGCACTCTGTGTTGCGCCGGTCAAGGCCTTGCGGTTTTCTGGGAATGAGTTCACCGGTGAGATCCGTGCCGGGTTCGGCCGGTGCAAGATGCTTACTGAGCTCTCTGTTGATGGCAGTGGCCTTACTGGGAAACTCCCCAAGGACCTTTACACAATATCAGAGTTGAGGAGGCTGAGCTTACGGGAAAATCAGTTCTCTGGTAGTCTCGGCAAGGACTTGGGTAACTTGTCTCAGCTTATGCATATTGACCTGTCATATAACATGTTCAGTGGCGTCATCCCCGATGTGTTTGGGGGTTTGAGGAGGCTGGAGTTCTTAAACTTGGCGACAAATTTTTTGACTGGCACATTGCCCGCTTCCCTGTCGAGTTGCGCAATGCTGCGAGTGATCAACCTAAGGAACAACTCGCTGTCGGGCAAGATTGCCATTGACTTCAGTTTACTGCCTAGACTGAACGTTTTGGATGCAGGGATCAACAAGCTGAGTGGTCCTATACCTCGAGATCTCATGTGGTGCACTAAGTTGAGGACACTGAACCTTGGAAGGAACCTGCTTGATGGGGAGATACCAGAGAGCTTTAAGCATTTGCGATCCCTGTTGATCCTCTCGCTTGCTCAAAATGGCTTCACCAACCTGTCATCGGCATTGCGGGTCTTGCAGCACCTGCCCAAACTGACGAGTTTGGTGCTTACCCGGAGCTTCCGTGGTGGTCAGACAATGCCAATGGACAGCATCAGTGGGTTCAAGAGCTTGCAGGTGCTTGTTCTTGCAAACTGTGCACTCTCAGGCATGATCCAGCCTTGGCTGGAGAACTCAAAAAACCTGAGAGTGCTGGACATTTCGTGGAACAAGTTGAGTGGACCGATCCCACCATGGTTAGGTAATCTGAATAATCTCTTCTATATCGATCTGTCAAACAACTCGCTTAGTGGGGAGCTTCCTGAGAGCTTTACACAGATGAAGAGTTTAATTTCGAGTGCTTATTCGAGTGAGCATGCATCAATAGAAGACCTCCCATTATTCATTAAGAAGAATCCATCTGGCAACGGTTTGCAGTACAACTGTGTGGGCAGTTTCCCACCATCGCTGATCCTCTCTAATAACTTGCTTGCTGGGCCAGTCTCGCCAGGCTTTGGCCATCTTGTGAAGCTTCATGTGCTGAATTTGAGCCGGAACAACTTTTCAGGGCGAATTCCTGATGAGTTGTCAAATATGTCGAGCTTGGAAGTCTTGAATTTGGCCCACAATGATCTCACTGGGTTCATACCATCATCTCTAACAAAGCTAACATTTCTCTCCAAGTTTGATGTCTCGTACAACAACCTCACAGGAGATATCCCAACAGGGGGCCAATTTTCCACATTCACAAAAGAGAGTTTCGTGGGCAACGCTGCACTATGCTTTAGTCAGAATGGCCCCTGCTTCGGAAAGGCTACTTTTGAAGAAACAGAAAATGATGTCACCGATACCGTATCCACAATGCCAGCAATGACATACATCACCGCGGAAGCGGGATTCGCTTTCGGTCTTTTGACCGTCTGTAACATACTGTTCTTCGCAAGGGCTTGGAGGGCCGCGTATTTTGTGGCGGTCGACAGGTTCTTTGATATGCTCTACGTCATAATAAGGGTGGAGGTGAACAAGCTCAGAAGAAAATGGGAAAATAAAGAGCATCCATAGAACAAGTCAGGCACGGATCCTGTCAGGTTCTATCTCAGGAACTTGTGTGCAAATGTTTTTTTTTTAACTTTATAAGTTGTCTCCTTTTTCTTAACTTATACCGTCTTCCTTGGTACCACCTCAGGTGTCATTAGGTGGATAGATTCAGTAGCAGGGATCGTATGGTTAGATCTTGAGTTCCTCTTCATGGTGAGGACAATATTGTTTGTGATATATGTATTGACACAACAAAATTTATGAACTGTATGGTGGATGCTAATATAAAGACTGCCCGCTGTTCTCCGCGTGGAGCATTACAATATGCTGTGCCTTCCTCTGTTTGTTTGGCAAATTGAAAATGGCACTTGTAAAATATTCTGGTTTCTTTCCATTGAATCTTTTTTTTTTTCAGTTTCTCTGTACTGCTTCTGGTATTTCAGTTTGTTTTATAAGTGCGACTGTTGTTTAGGGTAGTTCTAGTTTTAGCAAGGCTTTTGGTCCTCGTGAGTGGGCAAAAGAAAAGGAAATGTTGTGTCAACTCCTGCAGGAAACTATGTGTGAGACAGAAACATTGCTTTAGAACCTTTATGCTTCTGCCGGAAAACTGGCCGTTGCAGCAGAAACTAGGAAAAGAGCCAGAGGGGCGATGGTTGAAAACGATGAGTGCAACTCCCACATAGATGGCTGTCTGTGGCGAGTTGCTTAGACTTAAGGGAAACATGGAATTGTCGTATAGTTCTGAAAATGAATTGCTGTCAAGTGGCCAAGTTGCCATGAATAGATCTTAGTTAAAGAGCATTTCAGCTGCTTTCAACTGAGGACTGATGGTCGACCCTGGGCCTGGGGTGAGCTGTAAAAGACCATAATATGGTTGAAGACGTAGTTGCGAAAATGACTTGCCGCGTTAAGTGGCTAAGTTGCCTGTCCAAGTCGAGCCGTTCCAATCATGCAAGCGGCCTGAGGCCTGAATATTTCTTCCTTTCTTGATGAAAGCATTGCATTTAGACTTTGATTCATTTATTAAATTTCCTTTAGCTCCGGAACTTATTACATATGATTTTACATGTCCTCAACTTCAATGGTACCTAAGAGCTTGAAATGGTACCTAAGAGCCTGAAATACAGTCTCAATGTATGTTTCTATCTTTCTAATTGTCATCATGTCTCAATGGTACCTAAGTTGAATATCATCTAATGTTCCATATTTTTCTTCTTTGAATCATTGACAGCATTTGATGATTCTTTTCAATTAGAAAATTACATAAAATGTGATATTTACTATTATATCTCGAACTCAACTAAAAAATTAGTTTAGACTACCTCTTTGACTCTATGAACTGTTGCTAAATCCTGACGATATATGATGGCTACATTGCAAAAATAGAAAGAATGCTACTACTACTAGCTTCCAATCAGTTGCATTCGAATCGTAAGTGCAATTTTTTTAAAGTCAAGTCCAATCCAAATGCAAGGCCAAGAACACAATACAAGTAGAAACAGACCCGATCCTGAAAGCTGGGCTACTGAAGCTTACTTTAAACTGAACCTTCGGGAATACACATGCAAGAAACAATACTCCCTCAGATCCATATTAGTTGTCGCTCAAATAGATATATGATATATCTAGTACTGAAATACGTCTAGATACATCCATTTCATCGACAATTAATATGGACCGAAGGGAGTAGTAGAATTGATAAATGTAAATGTCAGCCGGCTATAAGCAACAAGGAAGAACAATGAGCAAGGAGCCTAGTAAGGGTGTTCATTAAGCATGTGAAGAAGGAAGAATATCGATCGAAGCCCTGAGCCACGCTTAACGATCACAATCCATTGTTAGTACAGATCATCACATGCACTTTGATGGTAAAATAGACTAGTCTTCGTTATCTGCTCTGAATAAGTTAGACAGATGCTGACCGAAGAAGAGATTCTTACACTAGCTAGGAGTGCTTAGGGATATCGGTGGGATTGGCTGAGACCTTAGGTCTCCACACCGGAACGATCGGGAAGGTTAGGATGGCACATAGGCCCTGAGGGCCTCCCACATCGCGCGCCATGTACATGTACCCTCCATGACCCTATTTGGTTCCCCACGAGTTCTTCAAGATCCAGTATCTTCGTAGGAATGCGTCCGTGCCATAACCGACCACCAAGATGGCGTGGGTGATGGTTTTGTTGCACGGACCAGTGTACATGCCCATGTCCTCGCTGTAATAGTGGAAATATATGTCGAGCCCGATTTCCACTATGACGGGCTGGATCGCCACCGCCGCCATCAAGGCCCTCTCGCTGCCGTATACTACATGGAACCCTTCTATGGAAGCAAAGCGGGAAAGGCCATCCGCCCTCATGTGGCACCGACGCTGAATGCCGTCGTACGGGTAAGCCCTGTCTGTCGCTATACGGTTCTTTTTTATGAAATCCAAGGCTCGCCACGACTCGCCACATCTGCAACCAAGGTTAGCTTTGTCGCAGTCGACGAGCATCTGTGGCGACAGATCCTCCAGCTTGCCGGTCTTGATAGCAGTTATGCCCTCCACAGCGCCAGCGGCTACGAAGGCCCAACATGCGCCGCAATACTGCCCTTGATTCTTGACGCTTGTCACCGCGTGGTGGTCCCGCCAATCAACGCGGTCAGGGAGGTCCTCGTTGGTGATTGCGGTATGAGGCATGTAATCGAAGTGGTACGGGAGGTGGCCCGCCGAGGTGCAATCAGCTTCGACTTTGGGTAGCTCGGCATGGGTCTTGTCGGCGAAAATGTTGAGTCCGAGCTTGGAGCGCGCGTCGCCCTGGTTATTCTCATGAATGAAGCGCACATTCTGTTTGAAGATGCTAAAGCGCATCAACTTCTCATCGGGCTCACGCGCCACCTCGTTGAACGCGCACCAGCGCTCATAGAGATCCCATAGTGACTCCTCCGACTCTAGGTCTTGACCAGTGATGCCCATGCTCGTGACTGGCACAACAGTTGCCATCGCGATGGCGGCCACGATAGTGCGGCCATGGTCACCATGTTTAACCCACCCTGCACCGCACAACATATATATATAATAGCTCAATCACTTTACTAGTTTATTAGTTTAACTACTAATAGACATTAATTGTACCGGTAAAAGTTCAACTACAGCTTGCTTTGCAGGGTAACGAAAGAGGATTCCCTCCTCGAAACCCCATGGACGCAACCAACTATAGGAGAAACAACGCAGGAAACCTCTAAGACAGAATGGTCAATAAGGAAAGAGAAAATAAGTATTTTCGATCACCATTGCTCATATGATTCTACTGATCCCCCAAAACAAGAAATCCACAAAATAAAACAGTGACAAAAAGTAGAAAACCAGCAGGAGGACGGCTCCCTCTCATGACTAGGGTACACCTATAGCAAACTAATACAGACCAACGGTGGCATCCAAACAAGTCTGGAGTCCCAGCCAACAACACACAAAGAATAGCGTCGCGGGGAAGACAGTTTACCGCATTCCTCCTGTTCTTGAGGCATGCTAGCTCCTTGAAGGGGGACCCGTGGTCCATGGCAAATAGCACGCGTGGTATCGAAGAGAAGTGCTTTTGGTGGATGCAGTCGGAAGCAACTGCTTTTATAGATTATACAGACTATTCTTTAGTGTAGAGCACTCCTAAAATCTTGGGTATATATTAAGCTATATCATATCTCAAAATACTATGCACCATATCTCGAGCTATCATGTACATTAAATAAGGATTTAGATATACCTTCTCCAATGGCACTTCAAATGTATCATATCTTAAGCTATATCATATACATTAAATATTTTTTAGATAATAATTCTCTAAGGGCATTCCTAGTGCTACATATCTTAACCTATATCATGTACATTGAATGTGTATTTAGATACAACTTCTCTAAGGGCACTCCCAATGCATCATATCTTAAGATATATTGCACATTAAATATGTGTTTAGATACAACTTCTCTTTGGGCAGTCCCAATGCTTTGCCTTTGACCATATCTTAGTCATTGCGCCTAAGCAAACAAATTATGTAGCGCTCTATTTAATGAGAAAAGAGAGAGATACCATATCTTATTCTAGATATAGTTCTTAGCATAAAAACCAATGCAACTTTTACTTTTTGTCTCATAAAACACATTAAATGAGAGGATTTAGATACAATAATAAGATACTCCCTATGTCCCATAATGTAAGATGTTTTTTGACACTACACTAGTGTCAAAAAACGTCCTACATTATAGGAAGGAGGAAGTACAATATATTGGAGGGGTTATATCTGAGTTCACATTTAATGCATATATATGGTCTAAGATATAATGCATTGGGAGTCCCCTAAGGACACTCTCAATGCATCATATCTTTAATGTACCATAAGATATATCATATACGTTAAATATATGTTCAAAAGAAGCCTATAAGAAGAGGCACAAACCGGGACTAATGGTCATGGGCCAGGGGCGAGGCGCATTGGTCTCGGTTCGTGCGTGGAACCGGGACCAAAAGGTCCAGACGAACCGGGACCAATGGCCCACGTGGCCCGGCCGGCCCCCTGGGCTCACAAACCGGGACAGTTGCCTCCTTTGGTCCTGGTTCGTGAGCGAACTGGGATTAATGGTATTACGAGGGCCGAACCAATGCCCTGTTTTCTACTAGTGTCCTCCCTTGCCCTCTCCGACTCCTCTTCACTGTCCTCCTCCTCATGTTTCTTCACTGAGCTCATCTCCTCCTCCTGTTTCTCTTCCAAGCTCATCACCTTTGTCATTGTGACTATGGTGCCACTGACCACCACTTCTCCCTTGATTTCCATCCCTTCTGCCACAATCTCCTCCTCCCCTGGCATCCAACCCACTTTTGCCAGATTGCGCTTGAAATCCTTGATCTCATATGCAATCCGAAGCAATTGCTCAATTTGTGGAGTTTTGTCAACTGAGACCAGACCTAGGAGTTCTTCTACCTGCCTGCATATGTCCTTGCAATACAAGGACACGTTAAGGTTGAAACCTTCTATCTCATCATCTGTCTCGTCCTTCGTCTCATCACTCCTCTCAGCCTCCATCTTCTTGCACCACTGCGGGATGCGACCAAAATATCTCGTGAAGATTTTAGTTGCACTAGTCCTGATTGCATCCTCCATGCTTGCTCCTGAACATACACCGTAATAATTGAACAACCGAAGCTCATTACCATTGTCTTCCGTGTAGATGAGCTCGCCCACCTGCCTCTGCAGCTCTTTCTTGATGCGTGAGTATACAACGAGGGCGCTTCTGCACCCCCACCGTAGTACCACTCTCGGAAACACCGAGTCGACGTACGGTGATCCGGGCTTCAAAAACCCATCATCGTGTGGCATCCCCAGCGTGGCCCTTAAACCATGGATGATTTCTGAGATCAAAGACAATTGCCGAATTTGTTCGTGTTGGCCTTCTCTTTCTTCATTGGAGAGCAGAGCTGTGAGTTTTCCTAGAGGCACACATATGCGCCGGGCGAACACGGACACGGCGCGATCGAAATCACCAACTGTCCCATCATCAACCGTCTCGTCTAGCTTCACCTTGAACCCTAACGGGACGGGACCAGAAAAGCGGCGAAAGATATCATGTGCACGCCTCTTGATCTCACGGTCCATATCCATGCTTTGGCCTCCCGGGATACAAGCTCAACGAAAACCCGAATCACGACATCGTCGTATTCCCTGTCGATGAGGAAGCTCGTCTGCCTCTGCAACTCTGCCTTGATGGGCAAGAAATCGCTTAGGGCGCTTCTGGGTGTCTCGTGTCTTGTTACCACTGCCGGCAATGGCGAGTCGTCCAACTTCCCCACTGTCGGACACGACGGGTCGTTGGGTGGTACGTACTCCATCGCCACCTCGATCAATCTCCCTCTCGCCGTCGCTGCCTCTTCTCGTCTAACTCGCCGCCGCCAATCTTTCCAGGTGAGAAGGGAAAGGTAGCACCGATTAGGGTTCCTACGATGCAGGCTGACGGCGGGCGGGGTGTTTATACGGGGTCACGCTCGGTGTGTTTATACGGCGGGCGGGGCGTTTGTGTACGGAGTCTGGCTCGGGGTGTTTATACCTACGATGCCGGCTGACGGGGAGGCCAACTGTTTCGATCACGCCCACGCCAGCCCAGCCAAAACCGGGTCGTCAATTGCTCCCAAAAAATATCGGGCCGTCAATAACTTTCCTTTCCTTTTTAAATTTTCATTTTTTCCTTTCTATGTATTTCCTTTTCCTTTCCTCTTTTAAACATAATTTTTTTAACAGTCTTGTTAAAAAAATAGGATTTGTGAATATCTTTTCTAAAACTGGGAATATTTTTGAAAACCCGAACCTTCTTTAAAAAATCACAAATTTCTAGAAATATTATAGCTTTTTTTATAAAAAATAGTAGAATTTTGAACATTTTCAAAACTCATGAACATTTTTTTAAACATATGATCACTTTTTAAAATACGTGAACGTTTTCCCAAAGTCACAAACATGTTACTAAATTTGTGAATGTCCATTGATTTTTCATGCACATTTTTATTCGTGATCATATTTTAATTTTGGAATTTTTTTCAACCTTATATAAGACTAAGGAGCCGCCCGCGCTCATCGCGTCCAACACGGAACAGATCCGTGCTGGAACAGCGCTCGAGAACCACGCGCACGCGCCGCCCTAGATCCGGCTACGACAATGCATCACGCGCCCCTCGTCCTGTCGCGCCCACTAGCGCCAAACTGGCCGCGCCAGTCTCACCGACCGGCGCCAGCTCACTGTGCTCCTCAGATCTGGCCCGGCAGTACTGACCCCGGCTACCTGCGGATCCGGCGCCCAGCTCACGGCTAAGGCACCGCTCGCAAAGCCGCCACCTAGCAGATTTGCGAGGGGACGCTGTCCGCGCGCTGCAGAACCGCACTTGGGCACCATGCACACTCGTCGTCATGCCTTCAGCCTCTGCCCACCCTCGTCATGCCACGCCAACTAACACGCGGACCGCCGCGCCAACCTGTCACACCTTCTGCGCCGACCATCGCCAGCTCGCCGCGCCACCCCGGTGTCTCTCGTTGACCTAGTTGTCCCAGGTAGACAGCCCGAGCGAGAGGGAACAACTAAGCACCCCCGCCACCAACGACGCCATGCAGGCTTTGCCCGGCGGCGCCTATTGGCGGCGACGAGGGGGGAAGGGTGGTTGTCCCAGCGGCTAAGTTCCTGTCAAATGTACGGGGAACTTAAGCGTACTGCATGCTGACCACAAATGTATGATTCTTCTCAAAATATAGCAGCAAATTATCAAACCAAACTAAAGCCAGCACGCACCTATGTACACAAGCAACTCTGCTCACCGGCTAGCTAAGGGCATCTCCAAGGCGGACCCATAAATTTTCTTGCATCCGTTCACGGACACGGGACCAGCCGCGGACACGAATGCGAAAGGCGGTCATCAACGCTATCGGCATACAATTCAAGCCGAGTTAAGGAAATTACTAGCGAAGCATTTGTGCTTTCTGCCAACAACACAAGATCAAGTTTATGCAAATTAAGTAATGAAAATCATGTGCACAAGTGTTTTCCGCCAACACCAACAGCCATGCACAAATGCATTCTGCCAAAAGCCATGCATGCGGAATTATTAGTCACATGCTTTCGCCAAATTACTACTTCATCCGTCCTTGTAAAAGTGTACTTTCAACTTTATTGGAGGATCAAACTATCTCAAAATTTGACCGAGTCTGTGCAAAAATATATCAATATTTGCGAAACCAAATAGGTATATGCTGAAAAATATATTTTATCATGAATCTAATGCTACTATTTTGATGGCATAATGTTAGTGTATTATTGTATAAATTCGGTCAAACATAAAAATTTGACTTTTCAACAAAGTTGGAAATACATTCTTTCAAAGACGAAGAGAGTATGTACTTTCCGCGACATCCCATTCTATTTGTATAGCTTCCACAAAACATTAATTATATTAGTACATTCCATTGCATTAGTTATGTAATTTAATCACTCTTTCCGCCAAATAGCAGTGGCTTTCTGCCATTATGTACAGACGGAGTAGAGAGAGGGTGCTGGCATCAGGTACGTAGCGACCTTTTGTTGACCAGGTGGATGTCCGGGCTCCCAAAAAATCCCTCATGTTTGATTTCAGTTTGTGGGAAAAACATGATCCAAACCACGTGACGGATCGATACAGATCCATCTTGGATGACACAACACATCCGAGCAGCGCGGTTCAAATATATGCGGGCGGTTTGAGGGTCGGTGTTGTAGATGGCCTAACTGCTTCACGAGAAAGAACACTCAACTCAATTTTTTTAATTTGTTTTTGCTTGAAACAAAACAGAAAAAAAAGGAAAATACTGAAAAAGGTGAAAGAGAAAAGAAAAGGAAACTGGAAACAAAGCCAAGAAGAAAACAAAAACCCATAAAAATATAAAACCTAGAAATTGAACGGAAAGGAGAAAACTGAAAAAAGCCCGGGAATCGCCGGAGGCAACCGCGTGGACTTGGACAGTACGTTGACTCCGTTGGACTTGGACAGTACGAGTCCGATTCCAAGTGCAGTCAAGGCTTAATTTCCGTTATTTAACTGACAAAAAATATCCGGACAACACTCTAAATCCCAGATCCGCGCGTACACCATGCTTTCGTCTTCCGACGACCTCTCGGCGCCGCCGCCGGTCGAGCACAAGGTCAAGGAGGAGTCATCCACGACCTATCCCGACTGGATCCTCCTCGACACCCTGGCCAGCGACGCCATGCACCGCTGGAGGAGCCTGGCCTCCGCCAGAGAATTCTCTTCCTCCGCAACCACCGCCACGGTCCTGGTAAAACTAGAAAAGGACGCTGGAGCGGCGGTGCATGTCGAGGTCGAGATCTCGTTCCTGCTCTTCGACCCGCCGGACGTCTCCTCGTTCTCAATCCGGTGCCATGGCCTGCGCGACGACGGCGTGCCGCACCACGCGTGCGTCGTCGGCGTCGTCGACGACCTGGTCCTCCTCTACATCGTCCTGGAGAGCTGTAAAGCAGGGCTCTACTTGTGTACAGGGCGGCCAGCGCCGGCCACAGGAGCCCGTCGCTCGAGAGTTAATTGCATGTTAGTGTTGGATAAGTGAGCAACTAACTTTACTGTACATATACAGATGTGGTAAAGTGCAGAAAAGCCCCTTATACAATGGGATATACACAATGAACTATACACATCTAACACCCCCCCTAAACTCATGGTGGATCAACAACACTGAGTTTGGAGAGAAAAAAGCCATGCTGTGCTCGAGTCTGTGCCTTCGTGAAGAAGTCAGCCAACTGTAACTCAGAGGGCACATAGTGAAGAGCGAGAGTCTGATCCTGCACAGCAGCACGCACAAAGTGGGCATCCACGTCGATGTGCTTGGTGAGCTCATGCTTCACCGGGTCACGCGCAATACTGATAGCACCAGTACTGTCTGACAGTAGAGGAGTCGAGGTAGTAGCACACACACCAAAGTCCTCAAGTAACCACCGTAACCAGATCACCTCAGCCGTCAACATAGCCATGGCTCGCAACTCAGCCTCTATACTCGAGCGAGAAACTGTAGTCTGTTTCTTTGTCTTCCAGGCAATAAGAGAGCCACCAAGAAAGACACAGTAAGCAGACAGCGAGCGTCGATCAGAGGGATCACTAGCCCAGGTAGCATCAGAGTAGGCCTGGATCTCAAGAGAGCTGGAGCGGAGAAAGAAAAGGCGCTGAGAGATCGTGTCACGAAGATATCGTAGAACACGGAGGAGGTGACTATAGTGGACAGAGGTGGGGGCGGAAACAAACTGACTCAGGATATGGACAGGATATGAGATGTCAGGACGCGTAACAGCAAGATAGACAAGGCTGCCAACGAGGTGACGATAACGAGTGGGATTAGGAAGAGAGTCACCATCAGAGGCGCGAAGCTGAACGTTGAGCTCCATAGGAGTCACAACTGTGCGCTCATCACCAAGAGCAGCGCGAGCAAGAAGATCCTGAATATATTTTCTTGGGAGATGTAGAAGCCATCAGAGGTCGAGGAGATCTCAATCCCAAGAAAATAGCGAAGTGGACCAAGATCAGTCATGAGGAACTGATCTCGAAGGAGAGCCTTAACAAAGACAATGCACTCAGAGTCGTCACCAGTGATGATCATGTCATCAACATAGAGAAGGAGAATTGTTCGACCACGAGGAGACGTGTGAACAAACAGCGCGGGATCATGATCACTGGGCAAGAAACCAGCGGCAGTCACCACAGAGGCAAAGCGCTCAAACCAGGCGCGAGGGGCCTGTTTAAGACCATAGAGGGAGCGACGAAGTCTACATACCATACCGTCAGGAGCATAGTACCGGGGGTGGCTGCATATAAACCTCCTCACGTAACTCGCCATTGAGAAAGGCGTTCTGAACTCAAGTTGAGAGATAGACCAATGACGAACAGAAGCCACAGCAAGAAGAGTGCGAACAGTGGTCATGTGGGCCACAGGAGCGAATGTCTCATCATAATCGCGTCCCTGCTCCCGCTGAAAACCACGGGCCACAAGACGCGCTTTGTAGCGCTCAAGAGAACCATCAGAGCGAGTCTTAATCTTGTAGACCCACTTGCAGGTGATGGGACGAACACCGGAAGGGAGGGAAACCAGATCCCATGTGCCAGAGCGCTCAAGGGCAGCAAGCTCTTCGGCCATCGCAAGCTGCCATTCAGGCAGAGTCATGGCAGTCTGATAGGAAGTGGGCTCAGCAATAACAGAGAGGCTGTACCGAGCAAGAGAGTAGCGATCAGGCGGGGGGCGAGGCCGAGCACAGAGGTTATGAACCGGGGGAGGCGTGAAGAGAGGTGCACCAGAGTTGGAAGGCGCGTCAGGAGAAGCATCCTCAGAACGAGGGCGACGAGTATAGTGGAGAGGACACGGTGAGATAGGGTGACGGACTGGAGAGGATGGTGGAGAGGTGAAGGTGGAGGATGGGGAAGATGGTGTCGGTGGTGAAGGAGAGGGAATGAGAGGTGCAGGAGGAGGAGATGAAACAGGAGGCACATAGCAGGGTGTATCAGGGAGAAGAAGAAAAGAAATATCGTCCACAGAGAAGCTCGAGGAAGAAGGACGGGGGTAGTAAGAGCAAGACTCATCAAAGGTCACATCACGCGAGATGCGCAAACGACGACCAACAGGATCCCAACAGCGATAGCCCTTGTGCTCATCGCTGTATCCAAGGAAGACACACTCAACCGACTGAGCAGTCAGTTTGGTGCGTTCTCGTGGGGCAAGAAGGACATAGCACACACATCCAAATATACGAAGAGCTGAGTAGTCAGGAGAACGACCAGTGAGACACTCCATAGGAATACCACCCTGCAAAGCAGTCGATGGCTAAGCAGGGCGACCCACCCCCCGTGAAAGTGTGGGGAGGAGCGGTGGAGCGGTGAGCCGAGCAGCCAACACAGACGGAACCACCAGCAGAGCGAAGGCGGGTCTCCTCAGCACGAAGCTCGGCAAGCACCTCCGAGATAGGAACACGACCACGAGCAAGCAAGTGAGCACGTCTGGGCTCAAACTCAGAGCGGAGACGAGATAAGAACTCATGGACCCGCTGAAACTCCAGATCAGATCGAGTAGTCTGACAGCAACGATAGGTGCCACAAACAACTGTCTGAAGAGAGTCAAGCTGACGCCAGATGGCAGAGCACTGTGAATAGAACTCATCAACAAAGGAATCACCTTGTTGGAGTGCGTGCTCCTGACGCACCACAGATAGGTAGAGAGCATCACCAGAGGGCTGATAGCGCTGACAAAGATAAGACCACATCGCTGCAACTGTGCCAAGTCCCATGAACTCCGAAGCAAACTGAGGGAGGACACTTGCAGTGAGAACAGCAGCAGCACGAGCATCGTCATTGCACCACTGAGTGTAAGCAGAGAAATCATCGCGGTACACCGAAAGAGCATCGGAATAAGCAGATACCTGCTGATCATAAGCATCAACTGCAGCATCATCAAGGGCCTTGGCTGCATCCATGTCAGCCTGAGAAGCCTCGGCAGCAAGTATCGGCGGCACCGGTGGGATTGGGGCCACGGGCGCAACAGGGCATCGCGGGCAAGGGACCTCGCCAGAAAGAACACCCCACAGAAGAAGACCACGCATATGGATGTGCATGAACCCCACAAACTCAGCGTAGTTGGTGTCATCGAAGATCACTGAGCACCGAGGAAAAGCAACATAGCCCGAAGAAGACATGAGGGAACTCTGTTTTTCTCCTCTCTTTTTTTGGGTCAACTCTCCCCGATCTGGATCGGGGCTGAGAGCCTCACGCTAGCCCAATGCAGCCCCGAGTGGGGAATCGGGAGGAAGTGGGAGGCCAGGAGGAGGGCCGGCCCTGGGCTGCACCTGCAGCAGCGGATGGAGAAGCGGCAGCCGGCCGGATGCGGAGGCGTCGGGGGTAGCGGAACAGACGAGGGCGGCCTGGGCGCGCGGAAGGGGCAGCGGCAGCCAGGGGCGCGGCCTGGGCGCCCGGAAGGAGCAGCGACAGCCAGAGGCGCGGTCAGGGCGCGACCTGGGCGCGGCCAGGCGGGGAGGTCGCGGCTGAGCACGCGGGCGCGGACAGAGCAGCAGCAGGAGGGAGGGCTGCCGGGCGCGGAGAAGGTGGCCGGCGACAGGGGAGGAGGTGGCCGGCGACGAGGAAGCTAGGCACGGAGCTGCAGCGTGCGGGAGAGGAAGAGGAACCTGGCTACTGATACCATGTTGGATAAGTGAGCAACTAACTTTACTGAGGGCCAAAGGCCAGTAAATATACAGATGTGGTAAAGTGCAGAAAAGCCCCTTATACAATGGGGATGTACACAATGAACTATATACATCTAACAGTTAGTACCACACTTCAGCACCTACTCACGGATTGGTACCAGTACTTAAAAGTTTTGCAGTTCAGTACCAACTCAGGGCCTAAGTGTTGCAAAACGGTTAAAGATGCGTATAGACGCATATTAACGATGTATCTGACCGCTAGGACCCGCTGTCGGGGGTGATGTGGCATGCTATTTTACAAAAAGAACCCTTACTTTTTATTTAATCACGCATATATCCTCTATTTGTAAAAAAGGTCTTAGCCGCAAAAAATATTTTCCCAAAAATAGCCACACACGCGCTTGCTGCCGGGTTTTGAACCCTCGCCGTGCCGTTGGAAGCGCGAGCTGGCTGGGAAGCAACTTTTCGGTGGACGCGGGCTTGTGTGGACTTAATCTTGGCCGTAGGTGGATTCCTGGAGATGAGCAAACGTCAAGTCGCTGCCCCCCCATGCTCTATCGCTAGTGATAGGTGGTAGGGGCCTTAGGCGTATCGCTTTGGAACAAATGTTTCGTGCTTTTGAGGCTGGACCAGCGAACAGCGCGATGTGGTGCTTGTGCAGCTCGTTTGGTGCATTTGCCAGATCACGTGACCCAAGTGGTGGGACAACTTGTCCACACCAAACTGTTCAGCTATTCATTAATCAAAAGCAGGGTTGGTCCGTCGGTGACGACCCAGGTCGAAGCGACGACTGCTGCTCCTCTGTCCAGCTCGTCTTCTTTCTCGGGGTCGAGACTGAGCGACCAAGATCCAAGCGACGCCTGCTGCTCTTCTCTACACCTCCTCTTCTTCCTCCGGATCGAGAGCTTGGATAGGGCTCCATGGACCTGTTCGTGCCGCCGGAGGGCGATTCAGAAAAGAGGTAATTAAACTGCAACTTAATCTCCCTCTAGGCGAATGTTTCATTAGATCCGCTTGTTTATTGGATGTAGTCGCTGCGGATTTCAGAGGTGTTTTTTGCGCGAAAATGACCAGCACTCAACGTAGTGAAAGTGCCAATCACATGCTTAAGAGTTATGTCCCACCCGGGTGCCCAATGCATTTGTTCATTAAACAATACGAGAAGCTTCAGTTCGATAGGGACTCTGAGGAGAGTTTCTAGGAGAAACGGACTGCTCTGGTATGTTCCAGCCTTCAAGAAGATAGTGTTTTTTTCCATCCAGTAAAACAAAATGCAGATCATTTTGCCCAATGCTCACTTGTTTGTGTGTATGTTTTAATGTTTTTTAGAGTGGTGTTCTTTTGAAAGTAAATCTCCCAATTGAGAGGCACGCTAGCAAGATTTACACCAGGGCAATGTTTGAGCAATTTGGCAGTGCTCTTTACAAGGCAGGGGCTTATGAACTAGATGTTGCTGTACCAAAAAAGGTATACATTCTTACTCATGTGGATGCTCTCTCTCGTGAGAAATGGAGCAAGGTCCAATTCAAGGTTGATGTTGATGATGATAAGACCTTTTTCAACTGCGAGTGTGGTATTTTCGAGCATTCTGGAATGGTCTGCTGCCATGCACTGAAGGTAAATGTAATATCTTGCCATGTAAACTGTGCAATTGTTGTTCCGATGTCTAAAATCGTGTTTGTGTCAGCAGGTTATGATCAAGCTCAAGTTGAGCAAGATACCAGAAAAGCACATATTGAAGCGATGGACAAGGGATGCCCGTGATATCACAGGAAATGCACGGGTCCATTCTCCGGAACTGCAGTGCCAGGAATCATATAAAGATTGGATGCATCTGAAGAGTGCAGCGTGAAGTAGGTCAGACACATATGTGTGCATGTTGATCCTTCTATTGCTAAAACCAAATGGGCCGACGGCCGGGTCTAGTACTAAAATCCTTCGCCTGGCCATGTCGAATGCGTAGACGGCCCATCCGTCCGGTAGGAGTGGAGGTATATGCCACTGCCACAAAAAACAGATAGTAAGGAGACAAGTTATGTTAAAATATAGTTTAGTTTAGATGTTTAATTTTTTGGGTTCACCATCCGACTAGAGGCTGGGCTGAAAAACTCGTTTTCTTCTGTAAATGTTGCACGGATCGACTGGATGGTCAATGGATCGGCATTAGATAAAACTGGGGTCTGCAAAACACAAGAAACAGACTTAACAAACAAAAAAGATATAATACCGAAAGAAACTATGTATTATGACTGATTTATTGGTAGGAGCTCACGGCGAAATCAGGCTCAAGAAACTTCCTCCAAAACATAGTCAAAGTGTCCTTCGAATAGGTCTTGTCCATCTGTGAAAGCCTCCTAAAAATAACAGCACACATCTCATGACTAAGTTGTTCTTTTCCTGATAGTTGTTGTTGGATTTCAATGCCGTCGAGCAGTATGAGTCTTGGTTTTGGATGCATAATCCATTTCCTGAACGCATATATGGTGTGAGAAAAAGCTGTGAAAAATACTAAATTGAAAATGTTGAGTGGATCTATATGAAAATACCTTTCAAGGACGAATGTGGATGACACAGCCAACCAATCTTTTATGGCTCTAAGGACTGGGACTGCCGGCGGCATCGGAACTGAACCGATTGCCCATGGGTCGCGGGCGATGTTGCACTTTGTTATCCGAATTTTGGCTGGCATGGTGTCGTTTGTAGTTCCGAATGTAACATATCCAGAGCTCAGTCGTTGCTCGGCATAGTACGTGACTATGCTAGCAGTCAGGTCATCAAAGAATGAATAAATCGTATTGGCAACCTCTCGGCGAGTGTCTTGCTTCGCAGACAGAGATGAGTTGTTGACAGTATCTACTGCTGAATGGGAAACTGCTTGGAGTGGGTCGTCCAGCCGAAGATACACCTTTTTTGATGATTCCGTCTGGATGGCCGGGCTGAACACAACTCCCCTCTTCCTTGCAATGGAGCTATTGGCCGACGAGCTACCTGCGTCGGAAATGATTCTCAAAACTGTTACTTTTAAAGGGTGTAGGTTGAACTAGGCATTGTATGTAAACTAATTGGTTTTCTTTCGGAACAAACCGTCGTTTGGGAGTTGTCCAGCCAGCCTGGGAGAAACCTTGTTGCAAATAGGGGTAACAAACGAATTGTCTATTTTTTCTTGCATAGGAGTGTTGGCCAAGTTGGTGCAACTGTTTTGATTTTCACTCTTCAGGATGCATTGTTTACGTCCGTTGGCCTTGCAACAAGAACAATTCTCAGCGATGCAGTTGATGAGCTTGTCCGCAAATGTGAACATTGATGACTGGAAAGACTGCCTCATCTCTGAAATGTTTGCCAGACCTCGAGCATTGTGCTCACGGAGAAGTATCCCGAGCTTCTCACCGGACTGTTCACAAAAATGCATTGTCGTGATTAGTGTATACGGTAAATGATTCAACATGCTTGGCAAAAATCAAGATCGATGTGTGTACTTACTATTGATGGATAGTTTGTATGTATGTGGTTTGAGAAATCTTGTGGACCAATTTTATTGTAAGTACCTCTTAAAATAGGCGCAGATGGCATCTGGACTCGTTTCGTCGTATTAGAATGCCTCGGAATGTTTTCATTTGCAAGCTCGGTTGATGCGCAGACAATACCTTTGCTGACGTTTTGTTCAGCCTTGACCCGGTCAACATAAATAAAAAACAATTACGGCTTGCTCACTAAAAATGAGTATGTCTTCCGATAATGGATTTTTCGTGGACTAACCGATGCCCCGTGAAATGATATTTCTCCTCCACCCATGTTTACTGATGTGATATCAATCATCTTCTTCATCGGCTCGTGCTCAAAAAGCGCTATCCTTGGGTACATTCCGCGTGGTTTGTTCAGTTGGCCAAGCTCGAGGCTGTCAAGCACAAACACCTGAAAACATATGCATCTACAACTGTTAGCTTGGGCAAAAAAATATTAAAACCAACTTAATGACAGAGGCTTCACTGTGCGTAACATTTGTACCTATAGGAACAGATGGCAGCCGACAATGTGGATTGTTGGATTTTGTTTAATGACATCTGACTTGAATTTCCTTACAGCATTGAACAGATGTTTCAAAATGTAGCCACACCAGTTCCATGTTCGGATTTTGTCAACATCACTCAAGGCAGCCCAGAAATCTATTGTTACGTAATCATGTTTGGCTGATGGAGCAAGAACATGGCCAATTACGAAGATGACGAATGCAATTTTGAAACAATCCATGTCAATTTTTCTAAAGTTGGCGGCGATGTCCCGCATTAGGTATGCCTCTGCTGCCTTCAAGCTGTGTGTGCCTTTGTCATTGATGCTAGCTGCGAAACGTGTATACTCAATGCAAGCTTCAGACGGTTCGACACCTTCTGGACCAATTGCTAGCTCACCGCGTGGTATTGCAAAAACAGAGTGAACTGACTCGTCTGTAAGCTCAAGCATGCCCTGGCCTTCCAGGTTGATCACGCTGTTGTCAACATCTACTCTATCCATGAGGTAAGCGTTGTACTTAAGATTTATATTTTGCCATGACTTAATCTGAAGCAACCCGTCGAATCCTATTTCTCTGACTAGTTGTTTCTTGAAATCTGAAAATTTGCTAATAACAGAACCTAGCTTGAGTAAAGATAATCTAGACGTAATTGCTGGTGTTCCTGGTGGACCGCTGGATCCACCATCGCCACCAGAACAATCGCCATCGCTGTCCAACTCATCTGGCGAAACCTCGCTCGCTGGATCTTGGTTCGCCACTCTAGCGGATTCAGCGGCGGCGAAAACGGATCCATCCCCACAAAAGCCATTACCTATTTGCATGAACATTGTTCAGATTGATGAAGAACAGCTAAATCACTACTAATGGCATCAGACAGATGCTGTTCATACCTTTGGATCGACTGCCTTGGATTGGAGAGGAGCAGGTCCGTGAGAGGGCAAAGCATAATTTGAGTGCTTCCGGCGGGGGGTGTCAGCTCCTGTGCTCGACCATGGAGTTCTACCTCCTAGCTCGCGGCCTCGTTCTACCTGCCTCTCTGGTGTGTGGGTGGGTGGGAGGAGGATGGTTGGAGAAGATGAACTCGGCGGCAGAGGCAGTAATTGCGTGAGATGACTAGTCCCCCTGGATAGAATTGATGTGTGGTGGGCCCTCACGCAACTTTTTGCACGTCGAGACGTGACGAAAACAGTGAGATGGCAGCTGTTCCATCCGGCCCATCGCGAATCTGGACATCCACGGACCTAACCAACAAACTACATGGTCTAGCTGCTAAAAACAAATTACGTGTTTAATTACCGAGGCACAAAAAAATGGTGGGAAAACATGTCCAAAATGGTGCCATAATTGTGATTAAGTACGATAGTTCGCGGGATATTGTCATTTTCCAACCGCAAACTCCTTTGGTTTACTACAATATAGAGTCGTTGACAATCCACAGCCGGTGCTCTTTGATTGAATTTGGTCCATCTCACGCTAATATGCTGTTAATGAAGGATTATCTGTACAAAACTGAACCATGAGAGTGACGGGGGGTCACGTGCAAGGGCGAAATACTGTCCACATGGGCGACTCTCTTTTTGCTGCATGCGCATGCTCGAGTGTACCTGGTACATCAACACAAAGCTAGATTATGTCGCTACAACGCCCTCACTGACAACCAGAATACGTGGGCGGGAATGGTCTAAGGGGGGACAGCTCCCGCAAATACTGTGATGAAGCTGGCCAATGTGTAAAACAGACGGACTGGATAAAGTCCTCATAGTGCTCGTCCACCATTCGGCATTTTCGGAGCTGGCTGCCGCTGCGCTACTGCTCCTATTGCTTCAACAGGGACGCCTAAACAGTTTTATACTCCCTCCGCCCCAAAATAAATGCCTCGACTTTATACTAACTTTAGTACAAAGTTATACTAAGGTTAAGACAGTTATTTTGGGACAAAGGGAGTACCTTTCAACGTTCGATTGTTTTACGAAGTACAAAAACGCGCGCCCATCCGCCGGAAATCGATCCGCGCCGAGTCGTTCACAGTGCGCGCTTGCTGCCTCTGCCCCACGGCATCCTATGCGTCAACTCGTTCGTATGCGTCTTTAAACTCCGACCAGTTCCGATTTTTATATGATATAAAAAATATTATCTGACATTAAAAAAATGTGCATCGCGTTGTATAATTAAAAATATGTTCATTGCATCATATATTAAAATTTCATCGTATAAAAGCGTATCGCATATTAAAAATGTTCACCACATCTTTTAATATATATATATTAAACATTTATTAATATACAATGATCTTATTTAAATATACAAATTCTTATTATAGAAAGTTTATCGTTTATATCTTGAACATTTTATAATATACGATATCTATATATGTGTGTGTATAATTTTTTGAATATACGTTGCGCACACTGCGTTCAGTCTGAAGAATACCCAAGGTCTGAATAATAGACCTGCTGGTCTCCGCTTTGTTTTTGGGTTGACGTTCAAAAAAATTATAATTACTCTGAAAGGTAAATAAAGTGTTTGTGCATTTGGAAAAAAAAGTTCAAAACATTTTTGGGAAAAGTTGAACGCGTATTTAAAATTGTAAATGTATTTTCTAAAATGTTCATCATGTATTATAAAATTTATTACGATAACACAATAATTTTAGAACATGTTATCAATTTTTCGAGTAACTGTACATTAAAAAATACAACAAATATACGCAGTAACTCTAATCCCTGCAGGTATAAATATAAGATGAACATTTTTTAAAATACGATGAACTTTTTTCGTATTATAAAAACGTTCACCCTATATATATTGAACCATTTTTAATAACCGTTGTATGTATATGTATATCTTCTTTCAATATACGACACACACGCAGCGTAGGGCCCGAAGAATACACACGATCGGAAAAAAGATAAAGAAATTCGGAAAACAAACATATACACACAAAAATAGGACGGCTCGAACAGTAAAGCCGTGAATGATGCAGTGGTGCATCGGCAGCCAGCTCGCTGTGCGAACGTAACGGCGCGTGTTCTAATCCCTGCGGGATCGCGCGGTCAAACTAATCTTTTTATTTATTTTATAAAAAACAGAACGGCAAAAGTATACAAAGATTTACGCGTGGTATTTAACGTGATCGGTGCTGTAGCGCAGCGGTAGCGATCGCCAGCCGCGTTTGGCTGGCTGGTCGTGGGTTAGAGTCGCGGCTGGTTCCCGCGAATATTTTATTTTTGGCAGGACCTTTTTCTGCCAAACAAGGGGTATATGTATATACGCAATTAAATATAAACTAAGGGTCTTTTTCGCAAAAGAACTTGCCACATCAGGGGTCCCATCGGCCAGATACAGTGTCAATACACTGTTATACGTGACTTTGACCGTTTTGCAACACTTAGGCCCTGAGTTGGTACTAAACTACAAAACTTTTAAATAGCGGTACCAATCCGTGAGTAGATGTTGAAGTGTGGTACTAACATGGAATTCACTCGTCGCTCGAGGTCCTGCCGCTCCCTTCGCGCTCTTTCCACCCCACCCTGTCGGTCGGCATCCTGCCCCTCGCCGCCAGAGGGCGGCGGCGGCGAGGGCTCCCGCTACCTAGTGGTCGCCTACATCTGCCTCCGGGTTATCGAGGACGCTTTCAAGTGTGAGCTCTTGGTCTACTCCTCCAAGACCGGAGCTTGGAGCACGAAGCTAGCCTCGCTGGCCCTCGACTGGGACACCGACTGGAACGCCATCAGGAACCACAGCACCGATAAGGTGATCACCATCGGCCGAGACTCTCTGGGCTGGGTCGATCTCTGGTGGGGTATCCTGCTCTGCAGCTTCCACAACGAGGAAGAACCCGTCGTTGTAAGTCTAATCGAGCTGCCCGACCCTATGCCGGGCAACGAGGACCGGTTCGGGAAATCCTCGGCGCCGTCGTGCCGTGACATTATCTGCGTCGACGGCGATCAGATCAGGCTCGTCGAGGTGGATTACCATCGGAGTGCCCATGGTGTGAGCTTGGGCTATGCCAGCACGGATTTTGGCTGGAAGGCGAGATCCTGGAGCCGGACGCTGTCTTCAGAGGATTGGCACGACTGCTTTGAAGTAGACACGGATGATATCCCCATGACAGATGAAGTATGTTCTGCTTTGTTCCCTGGTCCACGGGACGATGAGAAGGTGGAGGAGCCATCGTTGAGCGAGCTGATCTGCTACGCTCCCACCCTGAGTATTGAGGATGATGTTCTCTACATGATGTCCAAGCTGACCCTTGATCCAAGGAACCCTGTGGCATGGTTAGCTGCTGTTGACATGGAAAAGAAAACACTGGAACTTATCTCTGTTACTGATGAAATTGCATCCCGTAGCAATCAGTTCCATCTCCCTTGTGTCTTCTCAAAGTTTTTCAGATGAAGAATGTGATGCTCAGGACTCATGTCCGTTGGGACTTGCTGGCTTGATCAAGAATAAGTGTTGCGCATAGAATTGCTATGTGCTTGTTTGTATGATCGAAATGCTTCCTTTCATATATTGTAGTATAACTGAGTTTAGAATACATCTTTGGAGTGTTTTGAAACTTCAAAAAATGTTTCCGTTTCTTTTTCAAAAATGAAATGCTCTGAAACACATCTCTGCAGTAACAAGTATTATCTGATAAATGTTGTCATTAGTTTGTTATATACTTTTTTCCCTATATTTTTTCATAGTGAATTCTACTTTTTGCCCCCTGCTTTGAATTATTTTTATGTAAATTACTTATTACCTTATTTAGCAAAAAAAATGCCAGCCTTTTCCCATCTAGCTAAAGTCTTACTAGTTTTTTTAATCTACTTAGCGATCATCTATTGTGGGCATCCACAGTGATCAGAGGTTGGCTTGCCTCTAAGCTAGACCACACAGCCTCCAAACATATGTCAAAACCTCAACCGCAAAAAAAAAAACATATGTCAAAACCATGCAGTGTATAACATTTTGCTCGAGCGAAAATACACAAGAGCACTTGGGTGCCACACGCCCCTATATTCAAAAATAATAATTAGTAATTAAAAAAAGTCGAAAAATCCTGAAACTTATTATTTAATCAAACATGACCAAGTATTGCACTCGTATCAAAAGATTAAATAGGGAATGACTTTCATTATATCCGGAGTCAAAGATTTGCCAAAAAACGCTAGATACAAGTGCTATCCATGCTATATCGTTGTCATTATTTTTTTCCCTGAAGTCAACCAGAATCATTCCGTTGGCCAAACTTTTTATACGAGTATAATACCTGGTCATGTTTGATTTAAAAAAGTATCAGAATATTTGAGTTTTTTTAATTACTAAATTATTATATAATATAGGGCGGGGGGAGCACCCAAGTGCTCCTAATCCGCTTCCTCCACTCCGGCCTCTAAATGAAAAGCACACTCCGTCCTCTCCCCCACTAGCCAAACCAAATGCTCCCTCACTTCCAAAATATAAGGTGTACTTGTTTTTGAAAAGTAAAATTTATTTCATTTTGACCAAGTTTAGTGCCACAAATATCGACACTCCCAACAATAAATAAATAAAATGTGAAAAATTATTTCATGATGAATGGAATGATGCCAATTTGATATTATATATGGATGTTGATATATTTCTCTGTAAATTTGGTCAAACTTAAAGATGTTTGATTTTTCTAAAAACTAATACACAATATATTTTGAAATATAGGGAGTACAAACATTATGTACACCTAACAACACCAACGGCGTAACAAAGCGCACCCAACCCTTCTAGTTAATACACTATGCTCCCTAATTTTAAATGTCACACAGGCGATTGAGGTCTTCAATTTGAAATTGAGTCACCTGATTTTGACCAGGTCAACAATATTATTTATGTCAAGGAGCTCTTTTATTCAATTTTTTTAATTTACTGTGCTCCCTAATTTTGGAGTTCTCGCATTCGATTGAGGTATTCAATTTGGATTTGCTTCACGAATTTGACCAGGTCAAAAAGTCTCATCTCTTCTTCAGAGCACATTCGCTTTTCCCAGCCATGGAACGAGAACCCCCGACTTAATCTCGTGGAATCCAACACGCACATCTTCTCCCCCGTGTGCTTTAGCTCAGGTCGTCTTTCCCATGGCCTCAAATATCTTCTCAATCTCATGGTTGCCCATCTTTCATTTAATGGGCTTATTAATATGCACGCGTGGACGCTTCCAAAATCCCGTGTCCAAAGCGTCATGGTGGACCGAGCGCGAGGCCCCGAAGAACACAGCAAACTGTTTTGCATGCCGTTCTACGCCCGGTGCTAGCAGAGGTCGCGATGCACAGCACCTGACCCCGAACGCGCGCTCGTGCCGCGGCGATCCAGACATGGCAGGGCTACGTGGCCGCCTGTACGTGTAGGCCAGGCATCCGGGCGTCGATGCACGGAGAGACAGGCGGATCTCGCGCGCCCGCGCGCCCGTGACCGAAGTCGACCGACGGTGACCTCGTACGGCCGACAGGAGGACACGAGTGGCATCTGCCGTGAAATATCTGGGACTGTGCACCGTCCACCAGACCCGTCGCATCATCGTACCCGGAACCGTCGGTTGGAAAACGGTGGCGGAGCGGGAGGCGTCACCGGCGAAGCTAACGGAATCCGGCCGGATCGCGCCAAAAAGCGGTGGGTGCGGCCTTGTCGTCCAGCCCAGCCGCGGAAGCAACTCGATCCCGACCGATGCAATGCACCGAGGCGAGGCGGGCACGCCACGCGGCGACGGGCAGGAGGGAGCGGCCGCGCTCGTTCGCTAGCCGCACCCGTGGCGGCACCGCTGCGAGATGCCGACGCCGCGTCTCGGTCACGCGCGCGCCGAGAGCGTTCCGCCCCGCTGACCGTAGCCTCGTCGCCACCTCGCCGAGGTATACAGAGGCCAGGACGTTGCCCTTTCAAAAAAGCAAGAAAAAAAAATTAAAATGCAGTCATGTGTTTTGGAACATCTCGGGCAGGCAGGTGTGGGTTTGTCTGTACTTGATACGCTAGCGACGAATGCGCCACATGAGGCCAACTCCACCGCGCGACCTCATCTTAGTCCGTCCCCGTCCGTTTTACGTCCGTTTGAGGTAAAACGGACAAATCAGACGGCCCAGCGCGAGGACGCAAATGGACTTTTGTCCGTTTTGTGTCCGCTTTCGACCCATCCCCGGCCCAAGTTTGCGTCGATTTTGGGGTGAAACGGACATCGCGCGGACGGGCGGGACGCACGTGCTTGTCCTCCCCTGTCCTGCCTGTCGGTGGGAGAAAGCAACCCCCCCCCCCCCCACGCCCCATTTGGCGCCATTTCCCCCAAACCCTCCAACGTCCTTCCGGCCACCCCTCCCCCCCGTCCCCGTCCATGGCCGACGCCCAGCCGAATTCCGGCGGCCTGGCCGTCGACCCGCCCGGAAAGGTGAAAAAGAAGGCGGCCAAGGCGCCAAGGAAGCCGCGGTCGGAGTGCACGCCGGAGGAGATCGCCAAGTTGGACGCGGAATCGGCGAAGAGGAGGGACCGGAGAGCGGTCGTCAAAGTCAATGCCGCCGCGGCCAAGTTCGCCGCCGAGCGCAATGCGATGGAGGCCGCGCGGCGCAAGGCCGCGGTCGACGAGAAGGAGGACATCGTCAACAAAGCGCACGCCCTCCTCATGCTTGGCATGGGCCGTCCGGCCGGTTTCCCTGCAACGGTCGTCGGCCCGGCGAGCACACGCTCGTCGGTCGCCCGGCCTCCGCACTGCCAGTCGCCGACGTCTGGACCACGCCCATGTCGCCCGGCTTTCCTCCGCCAAGGCACGACGGCCAGACCCGTTTCTCGGGGTCGCCGGACGTTGGCGTGATCGCGCCGTCCACACCGCGCCCCTCGGCCGTCATCGACCTCAATGTCACGCCTGGGTCCAGCAGCGGCGACCGGCCGTCCGTCGAGATGCAAAGAAAGCAAGCACGGGCACCGTTCACGGGCACCATGACGTCCCCCCGCGTCTTTTTTGACGGAATGCCAACACCAACGCCACCGGTCGACGACCCCTTCTACAACAAGTACATGGAGGACGTGATCTTCGAGGGTGGGCAGAGCCGTGCCTATGACCCCGACGAGACCCAAAGTCAGGATGGCCGCGCCCAGTACGTCCCCAGTGAAGAGGCCGACGACCGTGCTGACTACGACCATGGTGACTCGTGGCATGAAGACGATGACATCTATTGCGAAGGTGATGGTGATGAAGAAGAATGCAATGACGTTGATATTAGTGGCGAGCCATTGTTCATCGACGAGCTCACCCAAAGAGCGGAAGCACAAAAGAGGAGGAAGAGCATTCGCACGGGTTCATATACACAAGATGAGGACAAGTTGATTTGCCAATGTTGGATGGAGATTAGCCAAGATCCGAGGACGGGCGTGCAACAAAAGGGCCTTGTTTTTTGGACGAGAGTCCACAAAACATTCCATGAAAGGAAGATGTTTGAGCCCTACCAAATTACAAGTAACTGTGGCATCGGCTCGATTCAAAAGAGGTGGTTGTTCATCCAACAAGAGTGCAACAAGTATTGGGCGCCGCATTTGAGAGCGTTGAAGCACGGCCCGTGAGTGGTCTCGGCGTTGGGGACATGGTATGCTCTCCTCATCCTAGTCCTTTCCTTGCTACGGCCATGAGACTTCGGCCTTGTATATGTTTGCATGTTCAATTGTTGTTGATCATGTGATGTAGGCATTTCAATATTTGGAGGCATTCAAGGCCCGGCACAAATGACAAGCCATTCACTCTTACGCATTGTTGGACGATCATCAACAATTGCCCGAAGTTCAAGGACCAATACCGTGAACTTCAAAGGAAGAGAGGCCTGAAGACGGCCAAGTTCGCCGAAGGTGGAGATGGCGAGGCGTTGAAGAGGCCGAGGGGCAAGACCAACTCCAAGGTTGAGGACATACGTGATGCCTCATCCATGGCATTGCATGGCACTTTGCATGGCATGATGTCTGAAAAAGATGTGAGAGACGAGAAGAAGCGGCAAAGTAAGGACGAGCAAATGAAGCAATACCTAGACCTTCAAAGGAAGAAGCTTGAGATGGAGGAGGCGGCCAACAGGAGGAAGATCGGCATGGAGGAGGCGGCCCGGCAAAGGCAGCTCGACATCGAGGCCGACAATGTCAAGGCCAGGCAGAGGCAGCTCGACATCGAGGCCACCAATGCCGCCACCAAAGCGAAGGAAGTGGCCCTTGCGATCATGAGCGTGGACTTGTCCAAGATGAGCAAGAAGACGAGGGCCTGATTCGAGGCCAGGTAGAAGGAGATGCTCGACGCTGACGGCTTGAACTAGGTCGTCCGATCGGCCGTGGCCGTTTTTTGGAGGCTGGCATGGGTGGCGCCCGCCCGTTGGGCCGCTGGTTGTGTGCCGGCGAGAAAAACATTCATTTTGAAGGCCGGCTGTGTTGCTGGCCGCTGGCTGTGTTACCGGCGAGGACAACTATTCATTTTGGAGGCTGGCTGTGTTGCCGGCCGCTGGCTGATGCCGGCGATGGACGTGTAGGCCGCTGGCTCTGTTGCCGGCATGATGAACTGGGGCCGCTGGTCTGATGAACTAGGGCTTGGCATTTGAAACATTGCTCCTTTTTAAAATAGACGCGGACATGATGGGGCAAACGGATGCGGCCGCGCGCTGGGCGCACGGCCACCGTATCCCAGGACACGCCCGGACACGACCCCATTGCCCTACCTAAACGGACAGAATCCGAACAAAATGGACGTCCGTTTAAAGTCGCACGGTGAAATTAGCCTGACCCCATCGATAAGGCCAAACCAAGACCTGGGCGAGAGAGCCCGTGAGGCGAATCACTCGACGATGGATCAATCAATCACGAAATTTGATCTAGCCCCACGTACATGAGAGCATTTACAGCTCGATGACTCAATCAATCAGTAAATTTGATCTAGCCCCACGTACATGAGAGTAGGGACATCTACAGACGGACACCAAATCCGCACCTCAAACGCCCCGCCGATGTGCTCGGACTTGTCTGCGTGCATTGATCGGACACTTCTCATTTTGAATCTGTATCCGTATATTTTATATTCGATCCCTCGTATCCATGCAACACATACATGTATGAAAATAAATCTACGTAGATCAATGGACTAGCAATAAATCTACTTAAATCGAACAAAATTCACGCATAAACGATCATCGGACAACTAAAATATGATAGTACGTCTGCAAACGAGAAAATACCTAATTAAGCAGGAATGGCCGAGGAAATCACCATTCCCTGGCCGCCGCCTTCCCCTTGCGGTCGGCGGTACTGCTTTGGACATCAGTGTAGGCGTCGGCCGCCGGAGAGTCGTCGTCGTTGTTGTCGGAGCTTGACCCGTCGTCGTTGTCGTAGTCAGACAGGTCCATCTGCACTCCGGCAAGCCTCCGGAGCTAGCGCTCCTGCTCCTCGGCGTGCCTCTTTGCCTTCGCCGCCGTTTCCACCGACGCCTCGCGCTACAACAACTCGATGGCGAGCCGGAGCACTTTGGTGTTCTTTCGCTGGAGCCACTGTACATCAGATTCCGCCGTTGTCAGGGAGCGCCGGAGGACGGACGCGATGAGCGCGTCCTCAGGGTCGACCGGCACGCACGTGGTTTCTCGGTACCTCGCTGATGCGTCGCCTCCCTCGTGCCGTGCGGCGCGCGCCTCTTGACTCGGGTGTGCTCAACCAGTCCGGCGCCGGCGAGGGCACAAGTGTTGGGGAACGCGGTAATTTAAAAAAATCCTATGATCACGCAAGATCTATCTAGGAGAAGTATAGCAACGAGTGGGGAGAGTGTGTCCACGTACCCTCGTAGACCGAAAGCGGAAGCGTTTTATCAACGCGGTTGATGTAGTCGTACGTCTTCACGATCTGACCGATCCTAACACCAAACGTACGGCACCTCCGTGTTCAGCACACGTTCAGCTCGATGACGTCCCTCGTACTCTTGATCCAGTTGAGGCCGAGGGAGAGTTCCGTCAGCACGACGGCGTGGCGACGGTGATGATGAAGTTATCGGCACAGTGCTTCGCCTAAGCACTACGACGATATGACCAAAGTGTGTAACTGTGGAGCGGTGCACCGCACACGGCTAAGACAAATCTTGGAGTGCCTTTGGGGTGCCCCCTGCCCACGTATATAAAGGAGGGAGGAAGAGAAGGCCGGCCCTAGAGGGGGCGCGCCAAAGGGGGGAGTCCTACTTGAACTCCCAATCCAAGTAGGATTCGCCCCCCCCTCCTATCCTATTCCAACTAGGAGAAGGAAGGGAAGGAGGAAGAGGGGAGAAGGAAGGAGGGGGGCCTCGCCCCCTCCTAGTCCAATTCGGACCAGCCCATGGGGGGGGGGTCACCTCTTGAGGCCCTTCTCTCCTTTCCCGCATGGCCCATTAAGGCCCACTACTTCCCCCGGCGAATTCCCGTAACTCTCCGGTACTCCGAAAAATACCCGAATCAGTGGGAACCTTTCCGATGTCCGAATATAGCCTTCCAATATATCGATCTTTATCTCTCTACCATTTCGAGACTCCTCGTCATGTCTGTGATCTCATCCGAGACTCCGAACAAACTTCGGTCATCAAATCACATAACTCATAATACAAATCGGCATCAAACTTTAAGCGTGCGGACCCTACGGGTTTGAGAACTATGTAGACATGATCGAGACACATCTCCGATCAATAAACAATAGCGGAACCTGGATGCTCATATTGGCTACTACATATTCTATGAAGATCTTTATCCGTCAAGCCGCATAACAACATACGTTGTTCCCTTTGTTATCGGTATGTTACTTTCCGAGATTCGATCGTCGGTATCCTCATACCTAGTTCAATCTCGTTACCGGAAAGTCTCTTTACTCGTTCCGTAATGCATCATCCCGTAACTAACTCATTAGTCACATTGCTTGCAAGGCTTATAGTGATGTGCATTACCGAGAGGGCCCAGAGATACCTCTCCGTTACATGGAGTAACAAATCCTAATCTCGATCTATGCTAACCCAACAAACACCTTCGGAGACACCTGTAGAGCATCTTTATAATCACCCAGTTACGTTGTGACGTTTGATAGCACACAAGGTATTCCTCCGGTTTTCGGGAGTTGCATAATCTCATAGTTATAGGAACATGTATAAGTCATGAAGAAAGCAATAGCAATAAAACTGAACGATCATTATGCCAAGCTAACGGATGGGTCTTGTCCATCACATCATTCTCCTAATGATGTGATCCCGTTCATCAAATGACACACATGTCTATGGTCAGGAAACTTAACCATCTTTGATTAATGAGCTAGTCAAGTAGACGCATACTAGCGATAGTTTGTTTTGTCTATGTATTCACACATGTATCAAGTTTCCGGTTAATACAAAGCATGAATAATAAACATTTATCATGATATAAGGAAATATACATAACATCTTTATTATTGCCTCTAGGGCATATTTTCTTCAGTCTCCCACTTGCACTAGAGTCAATAATCTAGATCACATCGCCATGTGATTTAACACCAATAGTTCACATCGCCATGTGATTTAACACTCTATAGTTCACATCGCCATGTGACCAATACCCAAAGGATTTACTAGAGTCAATAATCTAGTTCACATTGCCATGTGATTAACACCCAAAGAGTACTAAGGTGTGATCATGTTTTGCTTGTGAGAGAAGTTTAGTCAACGGGTCTGCCATATTCGGACCCGTATGTATTTTTCAAATTTCTATGTCTACAATGCTCTGCACGGAGCTACTCTAGCTAATTGCTCCCACTTTTAATATGTATCCAGATTGAGACTTAGAGTCATCCGGGTTAGTGTCAAAGCTTGCATTGACATAACTCTTTACGACGAATTCTTTATCACCTCCATAACCGAGAAATATTTCCTTAGTCCTCTAAGGATAATTTTGACCAATGTCTAGTGATCTACTCCTAGATCACTATTGTACTCCCTTGCCAAACTTAGGGCAGGGTATACAATAGGTCTGGTACATAACATGGCATACTTTATAGAACCTATGGCTGAGGCATAGGGAATGACTTTCATTCTCTCTCTATCTTCTGCCGTGGTCGGGCTTTGAGTCTTACTCAACTTCACACCTAGCAACACAGGGAAAAACTCCTTCTTTGATTGTTCCATTTGAACTACTTCAAAATCTTGTCAAGGTATGTACTCATTGAAAAAACTTATCAAGCGTCTTGATCTATCTCTATGGATCTTGATGCTCAATATGTAAGCAGCTTCACCGAGGTCTTTTTTTGAAAAACTCCTTTCAAATACTCCTTTATGCTTTCCAGAAAATTCTATATTATTTCCGATCAACAATATGTCATCCACATATACTTATCAGAAAGGTTGTAGTGCTCCCACTCACTTTTTGTAAATACAGGCTTCATCGCAAGTCTGTATAAAACTATATGCTTTGATCAACTCATCAAAGCGTATATTCCAACTCCGAGATGCTTACATCAGTCCACAGATGGATCGCTCGAGCTTGCACACTTTGTTAGCACCTTTAGGATCAACAAAACTTTCTGGTTGTATCATATACAACTCTTCTTTAGTATATCCATTAATGCATTTTTGATATCCATTTGCCAGATTTCATAAAACGTGGCAATTGCTAACATGATTCGGATAGACTTTTAAGCATCGATACAAGTTAAAAAATCTCATTGTAGTCAACACCTTGAACTTGTCGAAAACATTTTTGCGACAATTCGAGCTTTGTAGATAGTAACACTACTATGAGCGTCCATCTTCCTCTTGAAAATCCATTTTATTCTCTATGGCCTGCCGATCATCGGGCAAGTCAATCAAAGTCCATACTTTGTTCTCATATATGGATCTCATCTCAGATTTCATGGCCTCAAGCCATTTCGCGGAATCTGGGCTCGTCATCACTTCCTCATAGTTCGTAGGTTCGTCATGGTCTAGCAACATGACTTCCAGAATAGGATTACCGTACCACTCTGGTGCAGAACGTACTCTGGCTGACCTACGAGGTTCGGTAGTAACTTGATCTGAAGTTTCATGATCATCATCATTAGCTTCCTCACTAATTGGTGTAGGCATCACGGGAACTGATTTCTGTGATGAACTACTTTCCAATTCAGGAGCAGGTACAATTACCTCATCAAGTTCTACTTTCCTCCAACTTACTTCTTTCGAGAGAAACTCCTTCTCTAGAAAGGATCCATTCTTAGCAACGAATATCTTGCCTTTGGATCTGTGATAGAAGGTTTACCCAACAGTCTCTTTTGGGTATCCTATGAAGACATATTTCTCCGATTTGGGTTCGAGCTTATCAGGTTGAAGCTTTTTCACATAAGCATCGCAGCCCCAAACTTTAAGAAACGACAACTTTGGTTTCTTGCCAAACAACATTTCATATGGCGTCGTCTCAATGGATTTAGATGGTGCCCTATTTAACGTAAATGCACCTGTCTCTAATGCATAGCCCAAAAACCATAGTGGTAAATCGGTAAGAGACATCATAGATCGCACAATATCTAATAAAGTACAGTTATGATGTTCGGACACACCATTATGTTATGGTGTTCCAGGTGGCATGAGTTTGTGAAACTATTCCACATTGTTTAAATTGAAGGCCAAACTCGTAACTCAAATATTCGCCTCTGCGATCATATCGTAGAAACTTTATTTTCTTGTTACGATGATTCTCCACTTCACTCTGAAATTCTTTGAACTTTTCAAATGTTTCAGACTTATGTTCCATCAAGTAGATATACCCATATCTGCTCAAATCATCTGTGAAGGTCAGAAAATAACGATACTCGTCGCGAGCCTCAACACTTATCAGACCGCATACATCAGTATGTAGTATTTCCAAAAAGTCAGTTGCTCGCTCCATTGTTCCGGAGAACATAGTTTTAGTCATCTTGCCCATGAGGCATGGTTCGCAAGCATCAAGTGATTCTAAAAGCCCATCAGCATGGAGTTTCTTCATGCGCTTTACACCAATATGACCTAAACGGCAGTGCCACAAATAAGTTGCACTATCATTATTAACCTTGCATCTTTTGGCTTCAATATTATGAATATGTGTATCACTATGATCGAGATTCAATAAACCATTTATATTAAGTGTATGACCATAGAAAGTTTTATTCATGTAAACAGAACAACAATTATTCTTTGACTTAAATAAATAACCGTATTGCAATAAACATGATCCAATCATATTCATGCTCAACGCAAACACCAAATAACATTTATTTAGGTTCAACACTAATCCCGAAAGTATAGGTAGTGTGCGATGATGATCATATCAATCTTGGAACCACTTCCAACACACATTGTCACTTCACCCTTAACTAGTCTCTGTTCATTCTGCAACTCCTACGAGTTACTACTCTTAGCAACTGAACCAGTATCAAATACCGAGGGGTTGCTATAAACACTAGTAAAGTACACATCAATAACATGTATATCAAATATAGCTTTGTTCACTTTACCATCCTTCTTATCCACCAAGTATCTAGGGTAGTTCCACTTCCAGCGACCATTTCCTTTGCAGTAGAAGCACTCAGTTTCAGGCTTAGGTCTAACTTTGGGTTTCTTCATGGGAGTGGTAACTTGCTTGCCATTCTTCTTGAAGTTCCCTTTTTTTTCCTTTGCCCTTTTACTTGAAACTAGTGGTCTTGTAAACCATCAACACTTGATGCTTTTTCTTGATTTCTACCTTCGTCGATTTCAGTATCGCGAAGAGCTCGGGAATCATTTTCGTCATCCCTTGCATATTATAGTTCATCACGAAGTTCTAGTAGCTTGGTGATAGTGACTAGAGAACACTATCAATCACTATATTATCTGGAAGATTAACTCCCATCTGATTTAAGCGATTGTAGTACCCAGACAATCTGAGCACATGCTCACTGGTTGAGCTATTCTCCTCCATCTTGTAGGCAAAGTACTGTCAGAGGTCTCATACCTCTCGACACGGGCATGAGTCTGAAATACTAATTTCAACTCTTGGAACATCTTATATGCTCCATGACGTTCAAAACGTTTTTGAAGTCCCAGTTTTAAGCCGTAAAGCATGGTGCAGTAAACTATCAAGTAGTCATCATATCGAGCTTGCCAAACGTTTATAACGTTTGCATATACTCCTGCAATAGGTCTGTCACCTAGCGGTGCATCAAGGACATAATACTTCTGTGCAGCCATGAGGATAATCCTCAGATCACGGACCTAGTCCGTATCATTGCTACTATCATCTTTCAACTTAGTTTCTCTAGGAACATATAAAAATAAACGGGGAGCTACATCGCGAGCTGTTGATCTTCAACATAGATATGATAATACTACCAGGACTAAGTTCATGATAAATTAAAGTTCAATTAATCATATTACTTAAGAACTCCCACTTAGATAGACATCTCTCTAGTCATCTAAATGATCACGTGACCCATATCAACTAAACCATGTCCGATCATCACGCGAGATGGAGAAGTTTTCAATGGTGAACATCACTATGTTGATCATATCTACTATATGATTCACGCTCGACCTTTCGGTCTCAGTGTTCCGAGGCCATATCTGCATATGCTAGGTTCGTCAAGTTTAACCCGAGTATTCTGCGTGTGCAAAACTGGCTTGCACCCGTTGAATGTGAACGTAGAGCTTATCACACCTGATCATCACGTGGTGTCTCGGCACGACGAACTGTAGCAACGGTGCATACTCAGGGAGAACACTTGTACCTTGAAATTTAGTGAGAGATCATCTTATAATGCTACCGCCGTACTAAGCAAAATAAGATGCATAAAGGATAAACATCACATGCAATCAATATAAGTGATATGATATGGCCATCATCATCTTGTGCCTTTGATCTCCATCTCCAAAGCACCGTCATGATCACCATCGTCACCGGCTTGACACCTTGATCTCCATTGTAGCATCGCTGTCATCTCGCCAACTATTGCTTCTACGACTATCACTACCGCTTAGTGATAAAGTAAAGCAATTACATGGCGATTGCATTTCATACAATAAAGCGACAACCATATGGCTCCTGCCAGTTGCGGATAACTTTTACAAAACATGATCATCTCATACAATAATTTATATATCATCACGTCTTGACCATATCACATCACAACAACCCTGCAAAAACAAGTTAGACGTCCTCTACTTTGTTGTTGCAAGTTTTACGTGGCTGCTACGGGCTTAGCAAGAACCGTTCTTACCTACGCATCAAAACCACAACGATTTTTCATCAAGTGTGTTGTTTTAACCTTCAACAAGGACTGGGCGTAGTCAAACTCGATTCAACTAAAGTTGGAGAAACAGACACCCACTAGCCACCTGTGTGCGAAGCACGTCGGTAGAACCAGTCTCATGAACGCGGTCATGTAATGTTGGTCTGGGCCGCTTCATTCAACAATACCGCCGAATCAAAGTATGACATGCTAGTAAGCAGTATGACTATTATCGCCCACAACTCTTTGTGTTCTACTCGTGCATATAACATCTACGCATAGACCTGGCTCGGATGCCACTGTTGGGGAATGTAGTAATTTCAAAAAAATCCTACGATCACGCAAGACCTATCTAGGAGAAGCATAGCAAAGAGTGGGGAGAGTGTGTCCACGTACCCTCGTAGACCGAAAGCGGAAGTGTTTTATCAACGCGGTTGATGTAGCCGTACGTCTTCACGATCCGACCGATCTAGCACCGAACGTACGACACCTCCGTGTTCAGCACACGTTCAGCTCGATGACGTACCTCGTACTCTTGATCCAGTTGAGGCCGAGGGAGAGTTCCGTCAGCACGACGGCGTGGTGACGGTGATGATTAAGTTATCGGCGCAGGGCTTCGCCTAAGCACTACGAAGATATGACCGAGGTGTGTAACTGTGGAGGGGGGCACCGGACACGGCTAAGACAAATCTTGGAGTGCCTTTGGGGTGCCCCTGCCCACGTATATAAATGAGGGAGGAAGAGGAGGCCGGCCCTAGAGGGGGCGTGCCAAAGGGGGGAGTCCTACTTGGACTCCCGGTCCAAGTAGGATTCGCCCCCCCCCTTTCCTATTCCAACTAGGAGAAGGAAGGGAAGGAGGAAGAGGGGAGAAGGAAGGAGGGGGGTGCCGCCCCCTCCTAGTCCAATTCGGACCAGCCCATGGGGGGGCGCGCGGCCACCTCTTGAGGCCCTTCTCTCCTTTCCCGTATGGCCCATTAAGGCCCACTACTTCCCCCGGCGAATTCCTGTAACTCTCCGGTACTCCGAAAAATACCCGAATCACTCAGAACCTTTCCTATGTCCGAATATAGCCTTCCAATATATCGATATTTACCTCTCGACCATTTCGAGACTTCTTGCCATGTCCGTGATCTCATCCGGGACTCCGAACAAACTTCGGTCATAAAATCACATAACTCATAATACAAATGTCATCGAACGTTAAGCGTGCGGACCCTACGGGTTCGAGAACTATGTAGACATGACCGAGACACATCTCCGGTCAATAACCAATAGCGAAACCTGGATGCTCATATTGGCTCCTACATATTCTACGAAGATCTTTACCCGTCAAACCGCATAACAACATACGTTGTTCCCTTTGTTATCAGTATGTTACTTGCCCGAGATTCGATCGCCGGTATCCTCATACCTAGTTCAATCTCGTTACCGGCAAGTCTCTTTACTCGTTCTGTAATGCATCATCCCGTAACTAACTCATTAGTCACATTGCTTGCAAGGCTTATAGTGATGTGCATTACCGAGAGGGCCCAGAGATACCTCTCCGTTACACGGAGTAACAAATCCTAATCTCGACCTATGCCAACCCAACAAACACCTTCGGAGACACCTGTAGAGCATCTTTATAATCACCCAGTTATGTTGTGACGTTTGATAGCACACAAGGTGTTCCTCCGGTATTCAGGAGTTGCATAATCTCTTAGTTATAGGAACATGTATAAGTCATGAAGAAAGCAATAGCAATAAAACTCAACGATCATTATGCCAAGCTAACGCATGGGTCTTGTCCATCACATCATTCTCCTAATGATGTGATCCCGTTCATCAAATGACAACACATGTCTATGGTCAGGAAACTTAACCATCTTTTATTAACGAGCTAGTCAAGTAGAGGCATACTAGGGACACTTTGTTTTGTCTATGTATTCACACATGCATTTAGTTTCCGGTTAATACAATTCTAGCATGAATAATAAACATTTATCATGGTATAAGGAAATATAAATAACATGTTTATTTTTGCCTCTAGGGCATATTTCCTTCAACAAGCACCCAACAGTGCCCGTGGACACCCTCTGGAGGTAGATGGGATGTGGTGGCCGGGGGGGGGGGGGCGTACATGGACTGGGCGGAGTCGGAGGCGCTTCCACCGGTGCTACGCGTTGGACGGGAGGTCCGGACAACGATGAGCGAAGGGTGACGACGGGTCGCTCCGCGAGCTGCTACCACCCTGATCTAGACGTGAGCGCAAAAAGCGATGCGGAGAGCAACCGCATCGTCGTCTTTGCCGGAGCCAGAGCTCTTGCGGTCATCCGCCATGCATGGATCGGATATGAAGAGGAAGCGACTAATTAGGAAGTGGAGTAGACGGAGAGAGAGGACTGGACTGAGCGCACTGTGGTCTATGGTTAATCGGAGGGGATATTTGTGGGGTCGGGGTGGGCCGGGCTGACGTGGCGGACGCGCCCCAGCGTTTGAGGTCAGTATGAGACGCCCGGGTGGGTTGAGTTTTTTTACCGGTCATAGACCGGACGGCCTGCCCGACATTTGATGGGTGTTTAAGGCGCCCAACTCATGCTATGAGGACCCAACCCTAATTAGCATGTAAGAGCAACTCCAACGCGTCGACGCAAATCGGACGCGCGGTTTGTCTACTTTTATCTGTTTGGGTCGGCGTTTGCCCGAATCTGGTGTGCCCAACACGCTGACACATTTTGTGTCTGCGGGCCGGCCATTTTCTACAACTATTTTTGCATATAAACACATTGCCCAAAGTTCGCTTATGCCTCACAACCAAATTAAAATATCACAATGCTACGACCAAATAATAATCTCATAGTTTACAAGCCAAATGAAATTTAAATTGTTACAAATACATTTGAAAGTAATGAGCCGATAGATGTATTGGTTGCCAAGGTGAGCCAACATATTCTCAACCAAATCATCTTATAGTTGTATGCGAGTTTTTCAATCACGCATTTCATGATGAAATTGGGTAAACTGTGCAAATGTTGCCGCTCCTCCATGCTCAAGGACAACATTTTCACCCTGAAATTGAAACCCTTGGTCATATATTTCATCTGAACGGTCATCCTCTATGACCATGTTGTGCATGATCACACAAACAATCATCACCTTTCACAACTTGGTGCTCCAAGTTCTAGCAGGATATTGAACAATGCTCCATCGAGATTGAAGAACACCAAACGCACGCTCCACATCCTTCCTTAGCACTTTCTTGTGCTCAGGAAAATCCCTGCCTCTTCTCTCCTACTGGGTTGGGGATTGTCTTCACAAAGATAGTTCACTAACGATAGATACTATTAGCTAGGTAGTATCATTTGTTGTAGTGGTGGCCATTGATATCAACATTGACATCTGGGCAGTTGCCTTCTGCAAGCCTTCCGAACACCAGAGAACACTGGAGCACATTAATGTCGTTGTGAGAGCCAGCCATGCTAAAAAAAGTGCCAATTCAGAGATATTGT
This sequence comes from Aegilops tauschii subsp. strangulata, assembly GCF_002575655.3. Taxonomy (NCBI): domain Eukaryota; kingdom Viridiplantae; phylum Streptophyta; class Magnoliopsida; order Poales; family Poaceae; genus Aegilops; species Aegilops tauschii. The sequence continues at coordinate 627,875,975 of NC_053036.3, read as the reverse complement.
GAAGCCACATCCTCAAGAATGACAGTGCAAGCTTTCACTTGGGCCCTATACTACCCCTGCCAAGCAGATGGACAGTTCTTTCACTTTCAGTGCATACAATCTATGCTACCAAGCAAAACCGGAAAACCTCTAGCTGCAATGATCTCCAACAACCGAATTGTGTCTGTAGCAATTGGCTCTTTCAAGTACTCCGGACCAAACACTGCCACCACAGCCTTGCAGAACTTGTACATCGAATATAGGCAGGTGGACTCACTCATGCGGACGCACTCATCAGTAAGATCACCGGTATTCCGTATGCAAGCATCCAAATAGGTGTGATGCATTTATGAAAAGAGGAGAAGCCAACTTTTCTGAGTGCATCCGACTTGCATTCAAAATAATCATCTTAGGCCACAACCCCCTCCCGCATATGATTGAACAAATGTCTAGCCATCCGGAAGTGCCGCCGGAATAACTTGTGTTTGAACAGTTAATCACCGGCCGCGAAGTAGTCATCCCAAAGTAGGCAATGGCCCCTCTCCCTGTTGCGACTCAACGCCGGAACATGGCTCGGGATCGAGCCCCTAAACATCGGTCGCTGCCTAGGAATGTGGTGATGGACGACCAACGCAGCAACCACCATCTCTTCATTGTCCGGCGACGAATCGTCCGAATCACAAATGAAGTTGTTGAAAAAAATACTCATCTTCACTATCCATTTGTACCTTGCGGGCAAAACGTTGAACAGCTTAGGGGCGTGGTGGAAGAAGCCACTCGTCGAAGAGCACCGCCCGTCCCCCAGTCCAGGCAAACAGGCATGTTGGCGTGGAGGCGACAATGGCGACGGAGGCTCCGAGCTCGGAGCGTTTTCGGCGGCGGCAGAGGGCGGTGGTGGCGTGGTTGTGGCGGGTGCTACGGCGGCGGCTGCACAAGCCATCAAGGCTGGCAAGTTCAACCGTCGGGGGTGTGGCGTGCTGCTGGGAAAGATGTGTGGGCGAGGACGACGGCCTAGGCAGCGTCCCACCGGTCGGAACTGGGCGATGACGGCGATGGCGGGGGTGGCCGGGTGTTGGCTGCAGATGGGAGATGGAGAGGGGAATGGCCAATGTGCCACCGACTGACGGACCAGGAGGAGGACAAGGGCGGGTGTCACGTGCGTCCGCTTCATTTCCGCGTCGACGTTAACTGGGCTCAAAATTTAGGTTTGAAATGGATCGCGTGCGGACAAAAGACAGACGCTCGTCCGTCTGGGTCGGCTCGTTGTGCCACAGTTTGTGTCTGTTTCAACTCAAACGAAAGGTGCGCGGACAGTCGACGCGTTGGAGTCGTTTTAAAGAGAGTAACCCGCGTGCTGGCTGTGTCCGGCCGACGGGCGACGGAGGCCGTGATCGATCGACTCGCGCCTCATCAGATGGAGAAAACTGGCGTTGGATTTGGTCTGCTGAAATGTCGTGCACGCTTCCAAAACCCAGTGTCTGGAGCGGTATTTGCTGACCAGGCACGCATGTGCGTTCTTCAGTCCCCGAACGCAACTTCTGATGCGGCGATCGTGGCCGATGGAGAGTTCTGTTTCTTTTGGCGCTACTGCATGCATGCATGGTAATGTGCAGTACAGTACTGCCCTACAATGGTCCATCTCCCATCGCCCACATCATCGGACTCCAATGTGGGATGGGTCATGGCTCGATCTCGCGCCCGTGAGTGAAGTCGACCGACGGTGAGGCCAACTCCAATGACCCCAATCGGACATTGGCCCGCTTTTCGTCCGTTTAGGATGGTAATGGAGCCGCGTCCGCCCTGATTTTCGGATGCGTCCCGGCCGTGCGCCCAACGTGCGGCCGCATTTCGGCTGCATCTCGTCTGCATACATTTTTTACAACACTTTTATTATTATTTTCATCTTTAATATTTTTGATACATTGAAGTACATCCTCAAATCTTGACTAGAATAGTAAGACCAAAGAAAACAAGTGGCACTTTAAAAGATATCCAACATCCATAACTACTCCTGCAAGTTGGATTAGTGCCTTCTCGATGCTTTCATTGTTGATCTGGCGGAGTCTCGATCTTGTATGCTTCTTTCTTCTTCGAGTCTAAAGAAGTAGATGTTACTTCTTCGTATCTAATCTCATCTCTAGCCTCTATTCTAGCAACAAGTGCACGAATATCTATAAATAGATCGATGTACTCTTTTTCCTAATACCAAAACTTGCATCCATCCTACACAATAAATATTTGAGTGTAAGCCAAACAAGCCGAAACCGGGAGCACAACCGAAGCTAAACTAGCACATACCTCATCATTTTTGCACTTGATGAAACCCATCCGAGATGTTCCGGCATTGTAGACATGCGGCGCAAGACCTTTCGTGGACAGTCGTCGCACTTTTATGAGCGGCAACGGTGCGCCGATGAGCATTTGGGCCAGCACCGAGCCCGGCCGACAGTCGTTGGCGTATTTGCCGGCGAACCGGCGACGGGGTAGATCCGAGCGGTTAGAGGCGGAGTTAACACCTCCATGCGGCCTGGGGGCGTTGTCGGGGCTGTGCGGTCCGGTACCCGGCCACTCCATGGCATGACGAGGCCTCCGGCAGCCGGGGTGAGCTCAAATCCGGCCGGATCTGCTCCAAATCCAACCGCGGGATGCGCTGAAATCAGACAACCGTGGTTGGATAGTTCGAGCGTCGAGGAAACGGGGGTTGCGACAAGTGGAGGGGGAGGGCTCGCGGCCGTGCTGGACGAGAAAATTGACGGCGGTGGCGGCTAGGGACCAGAGGAGAGTGGGGCCCGGGAGGGGGGCGGAGACGGGGAGGGGAATAGAAAAAGAGGGCTCATGTGTCCCCGACGGGCGGGCCAGGGAGGACATGGCATGCGCCACGTGCCATCCGCATGTGTCTGTTCGGCTGCAAATGCCGTCCAACGTTGAATCCGGAATGGGTCGAAAGCGGAGCGAAAACAGATACCGGTCATTTGATACCGCGCGATTGGACCTCGTACGTACAGGTTGGCATGGCATGCACGGTGATACAGCCGAGATCGTGTCCACCGAACCCTTCCGCGTCACATCATCCTACGACCAGAGACGAGTGCGTGCGTGGCACCGTCACCGGCCCGGCCGAGCAGCGGCGGCGGCGAGCGTCGCACGGACCAACCAACGAGGCTCGAGCTGACCAACCACGCCGGCCCATGCACGCTCTTCGTCCAGCTGCCCATGCACGCTCGCCAACGACCCGACCATGGCACGCACGCGCTCGGTCACCGAGGCGGCCAGGCGCCAGGGGGAATAGCGGTCGCGGTCGTCCGCTACCGGCAGGCACCCGTGGCGCCGCGGTGGGACGCCGACGCCGATCGCCTGTCCACGTGACGCGCCGATGATATGCACGTTCCCGGCAACGCGACAACAGTCGCGCGCAGCGAGGCCGTTCCGCCACGCCGCTGCTCGCTGCTCGCTGCGTGGCCTGCGCCGCTGACCGTAGACTCGGCGCGCGCCCCCCGTGTGCGGGCCCACATGGCAGAGGACCCCACCCATGTCCCGACGCCCTGGACCCTGTCCACAGGTCCCCATGCTCCAGGCCCCCGCTAGATCAGAGTGCCCGCTTCTGGTGCCGTGCGTGGACTGGGTCCACCCTCCGAGACGCCACCCCTGCGCGCGCCTCGTGAACCACCACCATCATCGAGCAGTTACCAGTCCCCCAACTCACCAGTCAGTTCAGTCCACCACCCCACCTCCCCTCCGCTCCTCTCTCCCCCTCCCCCACAGCTCCCTCGTCATCGTCATCCCCGCTACTCCTGCCGCTTCTTCTCTTCTCCCAGACTGCGTCAGTCGTCAGCGTCATCCGGATCCCCGCCAGGAGCTCGCGACCGAGCAATCCGAGGAGAATCCAGCCAGAACCAGAACCAGAACCAGGTACGTGCTCTCTTGATCTTCTCCCCCCCGTCGGCCCGCCGCAATCTCATTCCGGTTTCGCCTTCTAGTTTCTCTCCCCGGACCGGACGGCATTCCTGCCCGCCCGCCTGCGCTTTCTTTCGGATTTACGGCGGCCCGACGGAGATTTCCGACTCTTTGTCGCCGGCGGTTAAACCAAGGGACATTTTGGGTTTGGGGATTAGTAGGTGGTCAGTGTTCTTATTAACTGCCGTTGATCAGAGATTCAGAGGCCAGGGGTGACGCGGAGGCTGCATTGTTAGGTAGAAGATTAGTTGAGGCATGTGTTTTCCTCTGTACACGCTCTCGAGTCTGGACAGCAGGGTGGGATTCTGTGGGGTTATTTCTTTTGTCCGCTAGAAGAAAAAGGATCCAATTTTGTGTTCCTCCACTCCACCAGTGAACTGGATTTGCATCAGTGTTCTTGCTGATTCATTTTTTCTTTATTAGTTTCAGTGAACCGGATCAAAAAGAAATCTCTAGTTTCAGGCCCTCTTTTTCTTTTCACCTGGATAAAATATTGGGCCCTTCTGGCTCTTTGCTGATTGCTGCATACATTTCAAGTTCATGGCCGGGAAAAATGGTATTGAACTTCTGTGGCACATATCTGCAGGAAAATTCGGAACGCAAGTACAAAGCCAGTTGTAGACCCGGCTGGAGAAACCTCAGGGACCATCCACATCCATCTCGACTCGAAGCAACCAGGGGAACACGAAAGCCAGTTGAAAGGTACCTTTCACTCAGATCTGACCCACCTCGTGACACTTCTGCTGTTAGTGTCATGTTTACACACCTTATTCTCGGTGGCCGCAGTGAGCCAAGAAAGCTCGGCTCCAAAATAGTCTTAATTAGCTCCGGAGCATGTGTCAAATGTGGATCCTGTCCTGCATTTTGTATGCACGCACTTGTCCTGTCTGCTTGAAATCTTGCATGAAAAGGGGATCTTGCTTGCTTGCTTGCACGGTTGGAAAGCTGGAGGTTTCACAAGCAAGCATGCCCATAGGTTGTTTGTGATTGATGTATATAATACTCAACGGTTGGTGGCATGTTGTGGTTCTTGCCCGTTTGCTCTTTCCCTTTAGATTCACTCAGGTTGCACTCATTTATTATTTGCTTCCTTTTTCATGAATGTAGTTGGTGTTGTGCTAGCTTGATATTTTTCTGGGGTATGCTTTTTCTGGACGGCGATTTACTGCAGGTTAGCACTGTCGATACACACACCACATCTGCTTGCTATTTTTGGAGGGGTATTGTTATTACAGAGTCGGCTGATCACCTTTCCTTTGCATATGTATGAAAAATGGATTAGTTCGGGAAAGATGTTATTAAAGAATCAAGGGTTGCACATTCATTGGGTAATGGCTGGAGATGTAGCTGAGAGGTGCTAAACAATTATGGAGTAATTTCGTTTGCTTTCGTAGCTGGTATATCAGAAAGTTTTTCTTGGAAATCATGTTTGCCCAGTACGGCAGTGCCGTGCGTCTGGTGCCTTGATGAATTTAGGCTGGCGGTGCTTTGGCAAATTTTCATAGCTGGTACATCAGAAAGTTTTTCCTGGAAATCATGTTTGCCCAGTACGGCAGTGCCGTGCGTCTCGTGCCTTGATGAATTTAGGCTGGTGGTGCTTTGGCAAATTTTCGTAGCTGGCACATCAGAAAGTTTTTCTTGGAAATCATGTTCGCCCAGTACGGCAGTGCCGTGGGTCTGGTGCCTTGATGAATTTAGGCTGGTGGTGCTTTGGCAAATTTTCATAGCTGGTACATCAGAAAGTTTTTCTTGGAAATCATGTTTGCCCGGTACGGCAGTGCCGTGGGTCTGGTGCCTTGATGAATTTAGGCTGGTGGTGCTTTGGCAAATTTTCATAGCTGGTACATCAGAAAGTTTTTCTTGGAAATCATGTTTGCCCGGTACGGCAGTGCCGTGGGTCTGGTGCCTTGATGAATTTAGGCTGGTGGTGCTTTGGCAAATTTTCATAGCTGGTACATCAGAAAGTTTTTCTTGGAAATCATGTTTGCCCGGTACGGCAGTGCCGTGGGTCTGGTGCCTTGATGAATTTAGGCTGGTGGTGCTTTGGCAAATTAATGGTTGCTTTTCATGGAATTGTACCGATAGTGGTAGGCCAGGCATGTTAGTGCACCCCTCCATTTGGTGCAGTATTAGATGGTACTCAACACCGTAATCATATCGGTTGCTGGGGTACTTTTAGTATGCTTCAAGCTCTTGATGGCCAATAAAACGAGATTTGGTACATGCCACTGTATTGATCAGACTTTTGTTGCAGAGCCAGATCACAAGCATGGAGAGAACAGCAAATGTGGTATTGGATATTGAGGGCCTGCCTCAACAACCTGATAAATGCTGCACTGGAAGTCCAAAGATGACCGTATGTCCTCTAATTTACATAACGAACACGAAGGTTCAGTAGTTATTTGAAAGGGTCTTAACCTGCCATATTTTTCCTGCAGAGAGCCCTGTCGCGTAAGGGTCCAAACCGCATGGAGAGGAGGGGCGGTGAAGAGCAGGAGCCAGATGACTTGGCAAAAAAAGTTGTCATTAAAGGTGACAAACTACAGTTTTTTTGGTCTAAGTTTTTAGGAACTACTCCCTCCGTCCCATAATATAAGAGCGTTTTTAACACTAGTGTAGTGTCAAAAACGCTCTTATATTATGGGACAGAGGGAGTATTTTATACAATTTTGCATTTATTGGTATACAATATACAATTACATACATCCTATTCTTTTGTGACACATAATTGCAAGATCCTTTCGATCCCAGCCGCTTTTGCTCCATGGACATACATATTTTGAGCATTAACCTGAATCTAGACCAGAAAAAAAAGGGAAATGTCCTAATTTCTAAAGCACCATTCTGAAGTGAGAAAGCTTTTTCTGAAATTCCTTTTGCTACTTCACAGTTAGCTGGTATGCTATTGACTTGATCCTGTGAGGATACAACAAATTGTACTTCTATTTTATGGTTGACAAACAAACCTGTGTATACTGCTTTAAGCATATATCCACAGAGTCAATTTCCGATTTGGAACAATAGTCCCCCCCCCCCCCCCCCCCCCCCTCTCTTGTACTGGAGTACTGCTGCCGCAATTCGACAGTAATAACCACTGGTGCTTATATTTATTTGAACTTTCTTTACTGCAGTTGTGCCATCTCAGCTGGAGCAGCTCAAGTTGCCGCTAGCGCACAACAAAACTTTGGTCACTCCACATTGCACTGCCACCGCACCTGTTCTGACCGACTCTGTTGAAGGAAGGTCCAAGAGATTTAATCGACTCACGGCGTTTCATCCGCGGAGAATTCTTCTCTTCTTTGCAACTTTGTAAGTCACCCACCTTGTTGAGTTTGTCATTCTGTTATGCTGAAGCTTGTCTGCCCTGGTTTGATCTGAGCTTTTACACACACAGGCCGTATGTATAGCATGCTATAAATATTCTCTGCATAAACAAAAACAATTAAAGAAATACAACATGCGATGATTCATACAAGAACTGCCCGATGGCAATTGTGTCAGTAGCTAGCAGGAACGCCGTCCAATCGCGATCAAGCAATGGCATTCCAAGATGCCACTTTTCCTCTCTGAATTAACTAGTAGTGGTTACTTGTGCATTTCATGGGACAGATTTTGTTCAAGGACATGTCCTGGGAGACGTACCATGCTCATAGATCCATAGCACAGATTGATTGTATATATATACATTGGTGGATATCGATGTTTCTTGTACCGAATTGTGCCCGCGTTTTTCGTCTTACTTCGTTTATACTACTTACTTGGTACTGATGGCTGCTGCTCTCTAACCCGTTTGCTTCCTCCTGCCTTGTTTGTGCCCCCCTGACAGGTCGAGCGTGGGGACGATGGTGCTGATATACTTCACCCTCGGCATCACCGGCAAGGTGGAAGCATAGTCTTTCTTTACATTGGCGGCGTGGGACGGCGGCGTGGCGGTACATTCCATAGCTAGGACCAGCTTTCTTTCTTTTCAGATTTTGCTTTGTTTGGGGGAGGTGAAGTACTACTGTCGCATTATAGCGATGCAACAGCAATGGAGACGACACAGTCAGGCTGGCCATGCTGCTCGACCAAGCGGTGCTCGTCATCACTGCCGCCCAGCCCAGTGTGGTGCTCCTTGGCCTCCTATAAATTTTCTTCCGTTGTGTACGTATAAAGAAAGAGTGTGTGACAGTGTGAGACCGACACAGAGTGCCGTTGGTGGTGATGATGATGAGTGCGCGCTGTGTGGGCGCACTGTGCTGAGCTCTATGGGGGCAGTTTCTCCTCGTTCCTTCTTTTGATGGAAACTAGAGAATGGACTCCACTGGGAAACACTGTGAGCTGGCTGGGTAAGCGAAGTTGCTCGACGCGGGTTCAGGTTCAGGTTCAGATACGAACACCCACCCGCCTGCTCCCATTACGCCGCTTTTTGCTGACGCCGCAGCGGTTGGCACAGCTTTGGCAGGGTGCGTGGCAGGCAGTTGAGTGCTCTCTGCTCTGGCCGGTTGCCCAAGTGGCGACGCTCCTCTGCGCGCGCACCACGGCGACGCCACTGACGCCGTCAACTTTTTCCTGTTGGCACTCAAGCCGCGCCCTGAATCTGCTCCGGTGGAGCAGCTCGCGCGCGCAGCAGACCGGGACCGGTGGCCCGGTGGGGCGCGGAAGCTGGGCGTGCAATGCAACCGTGCAAGTGCATCGTCTGCTATCTCTTTTTTCCAGCTCGAAATCTACCCGGCCGCAAGATCCGTTGTGGAATCTGTCGGCCCCGCGGTGCCGGCTGCCGGACCGGCGCACGACCGTTCAAAAGCACCTGCCCGTGAACCAATGATTGGCCAACGATTCTACGCTACCTCAAACTGACGGATTCTGTCCGTAAACGGGCGCCGTCCGGCCTCTTTTGCGATAACGTAGGCAGTGCGCTCAAGGCAGTTGATGCATTTGGTCCGTCCGGTCAAATGTAAACAATTTCTTGGCCACAAAAACATTGCATACAATTTTACAACCAAATAAATAACATAGTATCCTAATAATAAATAGTTTTACAACCAACTAAAAAACACAAAGTTTACAACCAAATTTAGTTTGTCACAAATACATCGAAAAGAAAATGAACGGATACATCTACCGGTTGCCAACGGGATTGCACATGTGCTCGCTCAGCCAAGTCATTTTGACGTTGCATATGACTATGCTAATCACACATTTTATGATAAAATTGGTGAACTCGCCCTCACTGTCCATGGTACCTTGCGAGCGAAGTGTCGAACACCTTGCAGTCGTGGTGGAGACACGGCCAATGAAGAGCACCACGGCCTCCCATGCAGGCAGCATGACTGTAGAAGCGGAGACAAGGGCGGTATGGGGTCGATGGACGTCGCCGGCGGCCATGGTTTCTCTAGTACCATCGGCGACGAAGAAAGCCCACAAACGCCGGCAAGAACTTCTCCGAAAGAGGGAGGGTGGGGTGGGGGGATTTTGTGGATGCGGCGCGGTTGATGGGGCAGCCGGCCTGGACTGCGGCGGAGCGGCCGAAAAATGGGCGGCGACGGCTATGGCAGGGGAAGGGGTAGGTTTTCACCGACGCGCGGGCTAAGGAAGGATAAAGAGAGCACCCGCGTACGCCCGCACCCTGTCCGTTTGGACGCAAACATGGCCCTAGGAAATGGGTCGTGGACGGACAAAAAACGGACGCTCGTTCATTTGCGGTCACCTATTGGGCCACGTTCTGTGTCCGTTTCGTCCCAAACGGGTAGAGACGGACCAAATAGGGTCGCACGAGTTGCCGTAATGCATTGCGCGCGCCGCACCTCTGCGGGGTGCCCTATGTCTCGCATTAAGTGAGATAGGAGCGAACCCCTCGCTGAAGGCAAATTCCACTTGGGCCCGCCCACGTGCGGCGGATACACCAACCTGTTTTCTGTTTTTTTTTTCACTTTTTTTGCTTTTCTAAAATTCGGTTGTTTATAATATTTTATATATATATATATATATATATATATATATATATATATATAGAAAGAGCTGGATATCGACTAGAGGGGGGGGGGGTGAATAGGCGATTTTTATGGAAGTCTTAAAAACATGGAAGTTTCGAAGACAAACAATAGAAATGATCCTATTGATATGCAGCAGAAGGTAGACTACACTAGACAAGCCATAGTCAAGTATTCAATGAAGTAAAAGCACGAAGACTAATAGAAGCTAGGCAGTGTGGATCAGGATGGAAGATAGTATGAAGCCAATCAGAACAAGTAGACACACAGTGAAGTCAAACAGATAATGCAAGCAGGCAATGACTTCACGAAGACAAACAATAAGTAAATAGAAGGAAGAGATAGAACCAGTAGCTTGGAGAAGACAGTGATTTGTTCGACCAGTTCCAGTTGCTGTGACAACTGTACGTCTGGTTAGGGAGGCTGAGATTTAACTCAGAAGACCGCGTCTTCACTTATTCCCCTTGAGCTAAGGACACCCAGTCCTCGCCCAATCACTCTTGTAAGTCTTCAAGGTAGACTTCCAAACCTTCACAGACTTCGTTCACCGGCAATCCACAATGACTCTTGGATGCTCAGAACGCGACGCCTAACCGGCCGGAGGATTCACAGTCCTCAAGTGTAACAAGTCTTCAGATCACGCGGACAGAAAGACTTCAGTGATGCCTAACACTCTTTGGCTCTGCGTGTTTTGGGCTTTGTCCTCACAAGGATCTCTCTCAAATGCTTCAGAGGTGGGTTGCTCTCAAACGACAAAAGCCATGCACTAACTCTGAGCAGCCACTAATTTATGGTGTAGGGGGTGGGCTATTTATAGCCACTAGGCAACCCGACCTGATTTGTCCGAAATGACCCTGGGTCACTAAGGAACTGACACGTGTTCCAACGGTCAGATTTCAAACACATGCGGCAGCTTGACTTGGGCTACAAGTAAAGCTGACTTATCCGACTCTGGATAAGATTTGCTCTCATTGTCTTCGCTCGAAGACATAGGATTTGGTTGAGCATCACTTCAGTCACTCTGACTTTGTTCACTTGGACCCCACTTAACAGTACGGTGGTTCCTATGACTCAACAAAGAAGAAAAGGAAACAACGAAACAACTAAGTCTTCACGCTCCATAGTCTTCATGCGATGTCTTCTCATGTCATAGTCTTCAATGTGAATATCTTCACATACCACCATTGTCTTCAATGTCTTCACACATTTTTAGGGGTCATCTCCGGTAGGTAAACCGGATCAATGAGGGACTACTACCTGTGTTATCCTGTAATTCTCACAAACACATTAGTCCCTCAACCAGGTTTGTCGTCAGTACTCCAAAACCAACTAGGGGTGGCACTAGATGCACTTACAATCTCCCCCTTTTTGGTGATTGATGACAAACCAGTTGAAGTTTTCAACGGGGATAAAAGTATGTGAAATTGTAAAGGATTAAGGTTGAAGTCTTCATAAGTAGCAAAAGGCTCCCCCTGAAGATGTGCATATAAGTATTTTGCTTTTTGGAATGCAAATGCACATGGCAGGTTGTACTTGTGGAGATCCTCTTCAACTTATGAAGACAATTCATCATGCATAAAAGATATAACAGAGATAATGATATGCATGATGAAAAATGGACATCTGCAATATGACTTCGTGTGGGATTTATCATCACACATGCGGAATTTATCATCGCATCACAGAATAGCAGAAAAAGTAGCAGACGACCATCAAGTTTAAATGTTACAACTCAAAGAACCAAATGTATCAAAAGCGAGAGTTGTAAACACTTAGCAAAAGTATAGCAACCACCCATGTGGACCCGCTTGAAAACTATCAACTCATATGCTTCTCCCCCTTTTGTCAGTAAGGACCAAAAAGGTTTGAAGACATAGAGCCTCTACTCATTCCCATGAGGACTAGGTGAAGCAGCAGGGTCGTCGTTGAGGTTTGGTGGTCCAGAAGAACTTGGTGGAGTGTCGATACACGCCGAAGTTGGAGATGGTGAAGTAGCATCGTCTTGGTCATCAATGACTCTGGCATTGACAGTTGCTGTGGAAGAGGAGTACTCAGAGTCTTCGAGTGAGGGAGTTTGACGCAGTACAACATTTCTGGGAGGAGTGGAATCAAACTTGAATCTTTCAGTGAAGCCATCGTCTTGAAGATCAGCTTCAGCACTGAGCAAAGTCAAACTCTTCCACGATCTCCTACAGGTTTCATGAGTGACAAAGGCATTCTTGGTGGCAAGATTGCGAATGCGATTAACATCCACCAAGAGGCTTTGCATCTGACGCTTCAGTCAGTCGTGATGCTTATCTTTTTTTTGATGCAGGGCGACGAGAAGCTCTCGGTCATTGAGAACACGAGAACGCTTCCGAGGCCTTTGAGCAATGGTGCTATCAGTGGCTTCAGTATGGGCACACTACAAAAAAGACACATCTATGACATTTTGGGCCGAACAATTTTTTTTCTGTCATACATATGACACTTCTATGACGATAATTGTGACAAAACCCGGTATCATCATAGATATGGTGGGCTGCTACTTCTATGACATAAAATCATGACAGAAAATGGGCTTTTCGTCCTGGGCGGGCCGGAGACGCAGCTGCATGACATTCTTTGGGCCGTCCATGACGGAAAAAACCGTGGTAGAAGCGAGGGGGAGGAAAATTTCGGGGAGTTCCCGGTTACGGTGGGAGGTCGGGAGCCGAGCGATGCGCGTTTCTCTCGTACACGTACGCGCGTGTGTGCGAGGCGTTGGATCTAACTGAACCCGAGCGAGGCGTTGGGCTCTAACTGAACCCGAGCGATTGCACTGCAGGCTACGCGTTACTGAACCCGAGCGATCGATCGATGGCTGTTAACTGAACCCGATCAAGCAATTCCTTCGCTACTGTTGCTAACTGAAGCCGATCGATTGGATGAACAGTGAGCGTTGCGGGGGGGGGGGGGGTTGGATGAACAATGAGCGGTGGCGTTGCCTCTGGATGAACAGGACCCCGTGGTGTGGTGGAGGGCTGGATGAACAGTAGATGGTGGAGGGGTGCCGTGGAGGGGTGGTTGAACAGGACCCCGTGGTGTGGAGGGCTGGATGAACAGTAGACGGTGAAGGGGTGCCCGTGGAGGGGTGGTTGAACAGTAGCTGGTGGAGTAGCGCGCGGTGGAGGCTGGATGAACAGGAGCCCGTGGAGGCTGGAGGAGGTCGACGGTAGCCCGTGGAGGCTGGAGGAGGTCGACCGTGGAGATGAACAGTATCCCGTGGAGTCCCGTTTTGCGGTACGCCACACCCCTCACGATGAACAGGACCCCCATTTCGACCGTAGGAGGTCCGTTTCGTCCGTTTTGCGGTACGCCACACCCCTCCCGATCAACAGGACCCCCGTTTCGACGGTAGGAGGTCCGTTTCGTCCGTTTTGCGGTATGCCACACCCCTCCCGATCAACAGGACCCCCGTTTCGACCGTAGGAGGCCCGTTTCGTCCGTTTTGCGGTATGCCAGACCCCTCCCGATGAACAGGATTCCGTTTCGAACGTGGCCGGTCGAACACAAGGCCATTTCCTCCGTTCTGCGGTACGCCAGGCCTCGTTTCCATCGCCTGTTCCGTCCAAGCCCTCCCGATGAACACGACCATGCATTCTGTTCTGACCCAGCCGGTTGGCTCCCACGCGTTCCGTTGCCTCCCGATGAACACGACGCATTCCGTTGCCTCCCCATGAACACGACGCATTCCGTTGCCTCCCCATGAACACGACGACGACGCTGTTTCTCCGTTCCGACCCAGCCATGTCAACGAGCCCTCGCCGTACGTATGCGCGAGTAGGCGTTCGAGACCCCGCCCGTATGTACACATACGTGGCCGTATTTTCTTTCTTGCACCCTGGCCGCTGTACGTACGTGTACATGCTACGTGCGCGCCTCTACTACGACACGTGCGCGCCTCTACATCCACCAGTATATATGTACGTACACGTTCGCGACCAGAATGACAACACTATGTACGCTTCGACCAGGTGGGTCCCGACTGTCAGGCACTTGCGTGCGAAGATATAGCTGGTGGGTCCCAGCAGTCAGGGGGGCGAATCATTTTGTTTTTTTTGCCCGGACGCACTTCCTTGTGTGCGAAGGTGTAGCTGGTGGGTCCCAGCAGTCAGGGGGGTTTAGGGTCCCCGCTGGCCCGTCCGGTGGGTCCCCGCTGTCAGGTGGAGGAATAATTATTTTGCACGTAATAAGGAGGCACTTCCTTGCTGCGGCCGTGGACCCAGCTGTCAGCGTCTCCACGCATAGTACTCTTTCGATGGAAGTCGGTCGTTGACCACATTGACCACGCCGCGCCGAGAGCACCACGGCGGTGGACGACGGCGATGCCTAGGAAGGGGACGACACGGAGGCAGGGAAGACTCGGCAGTTGTTTCCCACGCGGACGGGAGTACGACTGTACGAGGGTTTACTGGTTCGTCTGCCGTCGCCGGAGAATAACAGCAGGTGTGGGTGAGTAGAGGGATGGCTAGGCCAGCGATGGGAGTATGGTGGGGCGGTGAGGCCTGCACGGCAGCACAGCCGGCCGCGGGGAGGAGGGAGCAGGCAGTCCCGCCGGCGCTTGTTTGAGCGGCTGGAGCAGGAAGAGCAGAGATTGAAGAAGCACGACGGCCGTTGGATGGACATCCAACAGTCAGTGCTTGTGCGTCAACCTTTTTTTTAGGAAAGCCTCAAATCTGTGGAAAACAGCATACAACCCATCTGCCATTATTTCTAATAATTTACATCCCATTTGCTAATTCTTAAGGTTTTTTTGGAGCCCATATTCTTTTTGTTAGCATTACAGCCCATATTGTGGCCACGGTTAAAAAATTATACGAATTTTTGCATATTTCGGTGCGGTCTGAACTGTTTTTAATCCCGAAATTTCGACTCACATTCAAACTGATTTTAAAAATAAATGTATATCAATATAAAATCCAACAAATTCTCCACGCATAAAAATTAATGTAATTTAAAATTTTGAAATGAAAAAAAGATATTTGAAACTAATTGCCGGTTTGATGTGTGTTAAAAATGTACATCCCATTTCTCATTACTGATGGGCCATTTTCTCGGCCAGCCGAATGAAAGCTCTCCTCGTCTTGAAAGATTTGCAGCCCAACAGGCCTGACAAAGCGACTTACTTGGCAAATCACAAAAAACTGGGTTGTGGTCGTGGACCCAGCTGTCAGCCTCTCCACGTACAGTACTCTTCCGATGGAAGTCGTTCCTTGACCACGTTGACCACGCCGCGCGGAGAGCACCACGGCGGTGGACGACGGCGAGGCCTAGGAAGGGGACGACGCGGAGCCGGGGAAGACGCGGCAGTGGAAGCCCGCACGGAGAGGAGTACGAGGGTTCACTGGTTCGGCTGCGGTGTGAGGCTGCCGTCGCCGCAGGGCCTGGCCAGCGGTGGGAATAGTAGGGGGCGGTGAGGCCTCCGCGGCACCACAGCCGGCCACGGGAGGCAGGAGCATGCGGCACGACCGGTGCTGCTTTGGGCGGCTGGAGCAAGAAGACTAGAGGTTGAAGAAGCACTACGGCCGTTGGATGGACATCGTACGGTCACTGGAGCTAGAATCGTTCATATTGACTAAAGTTGACAAAGGCCCCCATCCCAGTCAACTTAGTAGGCCCACAAGTCAGCCTCCCACCATGGTGGGTCCCAGCTAGCAGGTGGAGTATTCATTTTTTTGTGCGTAATAAGGAGGCACTTCCGGTGGGTCTGAGCTGACAGCGGGGGGAACATTTTTTTTCGCGAAATACGTTGGCCCGTGCGGTGGGTCCCAGCAGTCAGGGGGGAAACATTTTTTTCGCGAAATAAGGTGGCCCGTCCGGTGGTTCCCTGCTGTCAGGTGGAGGAATAATTATTTTGCGCGTAATAAGGAGGCACTTCCTTGCGGCCGCCTGGACCCAGCTGTCAGCCTCTCCACGTACAGTACTATTCCGATGGAAGTCGGTCGTTGACCACGTTGACCACACCGCGCCGAGAGCACCAGGGCGGTGGTCTGGACGATGGCGAGGCCTAGGAAGGGGACGACGGCGAGGCCTAGGAAGGGGACGACGTGGAGCCGGGGAAGACGCATCAGTGGCAACCCGCGCGGAGAGGAGTACAAGGGTTCACTGGTTCGGCTGCGGTGTGAGGCTGCCGTCGCCGCAGAATAACTGGGGGTGTGGGTGAGTAGAGGGATGGTCTGGCCAGCGGTGGGAGTAGTACGGGGCGGTGAGGCCTCCGCGGCATCACAGCCGGCCACGGAAGGCAGGAGCACGCGACACGACCGGCGCTGCTTTGGGCGGCTGGAGTAAGAAGACCAGAGGTTGAAGAAGCACTACGGCCGTTGGATGGACATCGTACGATCACTGCAGCTAGAATCGTTTATATTGACTAAGTTGACAAAGCCCTTGATACGCGTCAACTTAGTAGGCCCACGGCTCGGATTTGGCAGAGAACATATAGCCCATTTGCGATTTGTAAAATCGTACAACCCATTTTTTAATTCTAATGGAATTTACTACAGCCCATTTACAGTTTGTTAAAAGTACAGCCCAACTTCTAGCTAGAACAACGATTAATAATTTCAAACAACCGCTCAAAACAGAATTAAAGAAAATTCCCACATTTTGATGGGATCCGAAATATTTTTATCCGAAATTTCTAGCCAGGTTAAATATAATTTCAAAATAAAGTTGTATTACGTTAAAATCCAACGAAATATTGCGCGCGCAACAAGTAATGAAATTAAAATTTTCAAATTCCAAAAATAATATATTTTTCAAACTAATTACGTGTTTGGTGCATAGTAACTGTCCAGTTATTATAATTACATCCCATTTATTATTTCTTAAAGTCCATTTTCTTGTTAAGCCTAATGCATACCTCCTAGGAAAGTTTGCAGCCCAGCGGGGCGGAGAATAACAAGTTGACCCGGATATTGTGTACAACTGTCGGCCCAGTTGCATTGCTGATGTTGAAAAAAAGGCCTGTGTAGTATAGTACAACCTAACATGGTTACTCAGCCCACATTCAGCGATGCCGGAAAGGCCCAAACAAGGCTTCTGTACAACTTTTTGAAGTCACTGAGCTCAATTAATAACTTAAGAAAAAAGTTAGATTACAGTGGAACCTAATTAAAAGCTGTCACGAGCAAATAAATAATTCAACGGGTCCCACTTGTGCGTGTGCGCGTGTGTGCATGCGTGTGTGTGTGTGTGTGTGAGAGAGAGAGAGAGATAGAGAGAGAGACCCATCGGTCGATGCTCGTAAATACATCTTTCAGCCATATGCATTGCTGATGCTCAGTAAAAACTTATATAGTTGACACAATCATATAGAACATCATAGCACACTGAACTTGCATACAAAAATTTCACGCAGGCGACACAATCAGGATGGAAGCAGTGGATTGCTACGGGAAGGGCTATGTTGAAACCAACGAAGTCGTACATAACGGTTCATCGTCTTTATCAATGACGGGGAAATATCTTGAATGTTGTGCAAAGAAAACAGACAGACAACACAATAAGTTCTGCTAGCACATTAAGTTGACGTACGACCCTTTCTAAAAAAATTTCAGGTACAAAATTAGAACATGTCACAATCAAATGTACTGGCATATCAGTGCTTCACACCCATAGCTCGGATTTAACTAGTATCTGACAAGATTCAGTTGTTACCTCAAATTGGAGCACATCCAGGCAGCCAGCCCTGCCTCTTCTCCCAAAGAAGCAGTGGCCTACGCCGCGCGATGGAGTAGGCCCTGTGCCATCCATCATTCCGAGCAACACGGGGAAAGTCTGACGTTGACTCCTGTAATGGACGTCGTCGACGGACCCTGGCACCAGCGGCGGCGACAGGACTTCGATTGATGGATTGACCACTTCTTCAACATGCACGAACACTCGATACAGGTACATCCCTAACGTGGTCCGCGGCGGCCTTGGTGGTGACGAATAGTACAACCCCGGTTCCTGCACCGGTATCTCAACACCAATCACCTTCGGTATGGTGGACGGCTTCTTCATCCATGCCATAACCGTCAGAGCCCAGCTGTCTGGAGGAACAAACATACTTACGAGCTCACCTCCAAGGTCGTTGATAAGCTCGTTCATGGACTCGCTGTTCCAAGCACGTCGAGGCATGCCGTGGAAGGTAAGCTTTGTTAAAAACTCAAGCTCAGAGGGCACCGAGCCCCATCCTGGGTGCCTGTGACGCCCCCGATTTGACCGTACACTAATCATGCACGCAAATGTGTACGATCAAGATCAGGGACTCACGGGAAGATATCACAACACAACTCTACAACATAAATAAGTCATACAAGCATCATAATACAAGCCAGGGGCCTCGAGGGCTCGAATACAAGTGCTCGATCACAGACGAGTCAGCGGAAGCAACAATATCTGAGTACAGACATAAGTTAAACAAGTTTGCCTTAAGAAGGCTAGCACAAACTGGGGTACAGATCGAACGAGGCGCAGGTCTCCTGCCTGGGATCCTCCCAACTACTCCTGGTCGTCGTCAGCGGCCTGCACGTAGTAGTAGGCACCTCCAGTGTCGTAGGTGTCGTCGTCGACGGTGACGTCTGGCTCCTGGACTCCAACATCTGGTTGCGACAACCAGATAGAAAGGAAAGGGGGAAAAGAGGGAGAAAGGCAACCGTGTGTACTCATCCAAAGTACTCGCAAGCAAGGAGCTACACTACATATGCATGAGTATATGTGTAAAGGGGCATATCAGTGGACTGAACTGCAGAATGCCAGAATAAAAGGGGGATAGCTAGTCCTGTCGAAGACTACGCTTCTGGCCATCTCCATCTTGCAGCATGTAGAAGAGAGTAGATTGAAGTCCTCCAAGTAGCATCGCATAGCATAATCCTACCCGGCGATCCCCTCCTCGTCACCCTGTTAGAGAGCGATCACCGAGTTGTATCTGGCACATGGAAGGGTGTATTTTATTCAGTATCCAGTTCTAGTTGTCATAAGGTCAAGGTACAACTCCGGGTGGTCCTTTTACCGAGGGACACGGCTATTCGAATAGATAAACTTCCCTGCAGGGGTGCACCACATAACCCAACACGCTCGATCCCATTTGGCCGGACACACTTTTCTGGGTCATGCCCGGCCTCGTAAGATCAACGCGTCGCAGCCCCACCTAAGCACAACAGAGAGGTCAGCACGCCGGTCTAATCCTAAGCGCGCAGGGGTCTGGGCCCATCGCCCTATGCACACCTGCACGTTGCGAACGCGGCCGCGAGCAGACCTAGCAACCCACACGATCACGGCGGTTACGTCAAAGCGGTCCAACACGGCGCGCGCCACTCAGTCGCTGACGTCACGAAGGCTTCGGCTGATACCACGACGCCGGGATACCCATAACTACTCCCGCGTAGATGGCTAGTGCGTATAGACCAAATGGCCAGACTCAGATCAAATACCAAGATCTCGTTAAGCGTGTTAAGTATCCGCGAACGCCGACCAGGGCCAGGCCCACCTCTCACTTGGGTGGTCTCAACCTGCCCTGTCGCTCCGCCACAAAGATCCACTTGCGGGTACTCCTATGAGCCGACCCGACTTTAGTCATCACATGTGTCATGTATATAGTATATAAGTATATACCTGTGATCACCGCCCAGGTGATCACGGCCCGATAGTATAGCACAGCAGACGGACAAGAATGTAGGGCCACTGATGGAAAACTAGCATCCTATACTAAGCATGTAGGATTGCAGGTAAAGGTAACAACAGTAGTAGCAAGGATAGGCTATGCATCAGGATAGGATATCGGAAAGCAGTAACATGCTACACTACTCTAATGCAAGCAGTATAGAGAAGAATAGGCGATATCTGGTGATCAAGGGGGGGGGGGCTTGCCTGGTTGCTCTGGCAAGTAGGAGGGGTCGTCAACTCCGTAGTCGAACTGGGCAGCAGCAGTGTCGGTCTCGTAGTCTACCGGAGAGAAGAGGGGGAAGAAACAGTAAATACAATGCAAACATAAGCATGACGATGCGTGACACGACAATGAGCAGTGCGAGGTGTGTCCTAACGCGACAGTAGGTGGTACCGGCGAAGGGGGGAACATCCGGGAAAGTATTCCCGATGTTTTGCGCTTTCGGACAGATGGACCGGAGGGGTAAAGTTGCGAGTTCGATAGGTTAGGGAGGTGTGGTGGACGAACGGACTGTGTATCCGGATTTGTCTCATCGTTCTGAGCAACTTTCATGTTGAAAATATTTTAATCCGAGTTACGGATTAAAAGATATGATTTTCTAAAGATTTTATTAATTTCTGGAATTTAATTAATTATTTAAATTAATTCGAAAATGGATTTATGACATCAGCATGATGTCATGCTGAAGTCAGCAGTCAACAGGGGTTGACTGGGTCAAACTGACATGTGGGTCCAGTGGGACCCACCTGTCATTCTCTGTTTAGGTTAATTAGGATTTAGCTAAATAAATAATTATTAATTAAACTAATTAATTTAATTAGATTAATCTAAACAGGGTTAATTAACTAATTAATTATTATTTTTATATATTTGTTTATTTATTTTTAATTATTTATTTTTATTTTTATTTTTTATTTTTTTAAACGTTTTACGGGCGGGGCCCATATGTCATAGGCCCCATGGCCTTAACGGGGCGGTTACAGCGGGCGTCGGGCGACGGGCGCCCGAACGGTGCGAGCCCAAGGGGCGCTGGCGGCCAGGGCCAGGGAGGCAGGGCTCCGGCGAGCCACCGGAGCGGCGTCGGAGCAGCGGCTGTGGGCCGGGGAGCGCGGGACGCTATCGGTGCGGCGTGGAGCGCGGTCGGGCAGGGACGACCACGCGCGGGTGGTTGCAAACGGCGTAGCCGTGGTGAGCACGAGGCGGAGCGGTGGGAGGAGAAGCAGGGGCGGCCGCGGGCGACGAGCGCTGGGGCGCCCGAACTGGACGCGGCCAGTCGAGGCCACGGCAAGGGGGGGGGGGGCGCTGGCCGCGGCGGGGCGCAACGGAGGAGCGCGCGGCGGGCACTGGTGGGCGCGCGCGGAGCGGCCGAGCTGGGGCAGGGAGAGAGGAGAGGGGAGCGCTCACGGGGGGGAGTAGGGCTCGTGGCAGCGGGGATCGAGGGGGATGGCGGGGACGGCGGCGTTGGGGAGGCAGGCCGTCGGGGACGAGACGAGGTCGAGGCGGCGCGTGCTCCTGCGGGGGGGGGGGGGGGGGTTCCGGGCGGCGGCGGTGGCGAGCGCCCCGATCCAGATCCACTCGGGGGCGGGGTGGGGGAAGACGAGAGGGATTCGGGGGGGAGTGGGGGGTAGTGGGCTAGGGTTCGGGGTCCCTAGCGGGTTAGTAGGTGAGGTGGGGGGGGGGGGGGTGGGCCGGTCCAGCCGGGCCGACTGGAGTGGCCAGCTGGGCTGAGGCCCAACGCGGGGGGAGGGGGGGTGTTCTGTTTCTCTTTTCTTTTCTTTTTGTAATTTCTTTCTTTTATTTATTTTCTGTTCTGTTTTATTTCAATTTAATTTATTTAGGCATTTTATAAAAATATGTTTACCACACCATATTTACTTATGCAAAATATGGCATCTCCCGAACATTTTTATTTTAATATTTGAAAACTTTTGTCGTTTGACTTATTTAGAATTTAAATTTGAAACGGTTTTGAATTAACCCGAGATTAATTACAGTGACAGAGGTGACGTGCCCTCATTAACTTGAGATTATTGTAGCATGATTATCCGGGCGTTACAAATCTCCTCCACTACAAGAAATCTCGTCCCGAGATTTAGGAGGTAGAAGGAAACAGTGCGGGGTATTCTTCGCGCAGACGATCCTCTCGTTCCCAAGTGGCTTCATCTTCAGAATGGTGCGACCACTGGACTTTGAGAAACTTGATCGCCTTCTGACGTGTGCGGCGTTCAGCTTGGTCGAGAATGCGGACCGGATGCTCCTTATAGGAGAGGTCTTGCTGCAATTCGAGCACTTCATGATCCACAGCTCGGATTGGGTCCTTGAAGCAACGGCGGAGCTGTGACACATGGAACACATCGTGAACCTGAGAAAGGTTCGGCGGTAGCTCCAGTTGGTATGCCACTTTTCCACGCCTTTCGAGAATAGTGAATGGGCCAATATAGCGAGGAGCTAGTTTGCCCTTGATCCCGAAGCGGTGAGCACCCTTCATAGGTGTGACTCGAAGATAAGCCTTTTCGCCAGGTTGATAGACCATGTCTTTATGATGACGGTCATACTGACTCTTCTGACGTGATTGAGCAGTCTTGAGATTCTCACGAATAATGCGGACTTGTTCTTCGGCATCTTGGATAATATCCGGACCGAAGAGTGGACGTTCCCCAGTTTCTGACCAGTTCAGAGGGGTTCGGCACTTTCGTCCATATAACACTTCGAAGGGGGCCATCTTCAGACTAGCTTGATAGCTATTATTATAAGAGAACTCAGCATACGGGAGAGATTCCTCCCATTTCTTGCCGAAGGAAATAACACAAGCTCGAAGCATGTCTTCGAGAACTTGGTTGACGCGTTCAACTTGCCCCTGCGATTGAGGATGAAATGCAGTACTGAATGACAGATGAGTTCCCATAGCTTCTTGGAAACTTGCCCAGAATCTTGAAGTGAATAAGCTGCCACGGTCTGAACTGATAACCAATGGAATACCGTGGAGTGAAACAATCCTGGACATATAGAGCGTTGCCAGTTGACTAGCAGTGATCGTTTCCTTGACCGCCAGAAAATGTGCAACTTTGGAAAGCCGGTCAATGACGACAAGAATAGCATCATTACCTTTCTGTGATTTGGGAAATCCAGTGACGAAATCCATCTCAACATGGTCCCATTTCCATTCAGGAATAGAGATAGGTTGCAGAGTTCCAGCAGGTCTTTGATGTTCTGCTTTGATACGACGGCAAACGTCACACTCAGCGACATAACGAGCAATGGCTTGCTTCATATTAGACCACCAGAATCTCTGACGGATGTCTTGGTACATCTTTGTACTACCAGGATGGATACATAGAGGCGTATCATGAGCTTCTTTCATAACTTCCTGTGTCATATCCAGGTTTTTCTCTGCACATGGCACCACTAGGCGGCCCTTGAAATATAAGGTGCCATCTTCAGCAATAGTGAAGAATGAGGGCTTTCCTTCCGCGAGGTAGCGTTTAATCTTGTGGGCTTCAGAGTCATACTTCTGTAGCCTTTTGATGCTGTCCACGAGATCTGGTTTAGCAACTAGGGTATTGAGGGAACCCTGGGTAACAACGTGAAGGTTCACCTTGCCAAACTCCTTAGGAGGGGGAGCGAGTGCACCCGGAGGAACAATATGGAGGTTCAGCTTCCTGAATTCTTCAACAAGCGAGGGCTGAACTTTGTGAACCTGGAGGTGGTTGCAGTAAGACTTGCGGCTCAAGGCATCAGCCATTACATTAGCCTTGCCTGGCGTATAGGAAATACCCAAGTCAAAGTCTGCAACAAGCTCCATCCATCTCTGCTGACGGAGGTTCAGGTCTGGCTGAGTAAACAGATACTTCAGACTTTGGTGGTCAGTGAAGATCTCGCAATGATTACCGAGAAGGTAATGTCGCCACTGCTTCAGCGCATGAATGACAGCAGCAAGTTCGAGGTCGTGAACTGGGTAGTTCTCTTCGTGAGGGCGCAATTGCCGAGAGGCATAAGCAATCACTTTGCGGTCTTGCATTAGGACACAGCCTAATCCTTGACGGGAAGCATCGCAGTAAATGACGAAGTCCTTCTTAGTATCAGGTGGAGCTAGAACTGGAGCAGAAGTCAACTTGTCTTTGAGTGCCTGGAAACTTTCCTGACATTTGTCTGTCCATTGGAACTTGACGCCCTTATGCAACAGGTTAGTCAGAGGCCTGGCGATCTTGGAGAAGTTCTCGACGAATCGACGGCAATAGCTGGCGAGACCGAGAAAACTTCTGACTTGCTTAACGTTCTTGGGAGGAGTCCAATCAAGAATAGCCTGAACTCGCTCGGGGTTGATGGAAATACCATCCTTAGAGATGACATGCCCAAGATAGGTTACTTCCGGTAGCCAGAATTCACATTTGGAGAACTTGGCATATAGTTGATGCTCTCGTAGCTTTTCCAGCACAAGTCGAAGATGTTCAGCATGTTCTTCTTCGTTCTTGGAAAATACCAGGATATCATCCAGATAAACCACAACGAACTTGTCGAGGTAATCCATGAATATATAGTTCATCAGACGAGAGAAGGTGGCTGGAGCATTGGTTAAACCGAAAGACATGACGGTGTACTCGTATGAACCATAGCGAGTCACGAAGGCGGTCTTTGGGATATCCTCTTCGCGAACACGGATCTGGTGGTAACCCAACCTCAAGTCGAGCTTAGAGAACACTGACGAACCCGCCAGTTGATCATATAGATCATTGATCCGAGGAAGAGGGTATTTATTCTGAATGGTAGCTTGGTTTATAGGACGGTAGTCTTGCACCAATCGGTTAGTCCCATCCTTCTTCTTGACAAAGAGAGAAGGTGCTCCCCAAGGAGAGCAACTTGGGCGAACGAATCCTTTGCGAAGAGATTTGTCGATTTCCTCCTTAAGCTCAAGGAGTTCATGCGGCGGCATCTTGTAGGGTCGCTTGGCTATAGGAGTGGTGCCTGGTTTCAAGTCGATGATGAATTCGACAGCTCTAGCAGGGGGAATCCCTGGAAGTTCTTCAGGGAAGACGTCGAGGAATTCACGCACGACGGGAATGTTTTCAATGCCCTCGAGTGGTGCAGCGTTCAATGCATTCAATGCATAGAGCCTTGCCTCGGCATTTTGCACCAGATGGGCTTGGTAAGTAACTATCTCATCTGAAGGGTGTAGCAGATGGACGGTCTTAGTGGTGCAAACGATTGAAGCAGTATGCGCTTTTAACCAATTCATTCCCAGAATGAGATCAATGCTACAGGACTTCAGTACGATGGGAGAGACAAGAAATTCCAGTCCTTCAATTTCAACAGGAACGTCGTGACTAACCATAGAGGTTTGACATTGGCCCGCAGGGGTGTGTACCACTAGCGGAGTGTTCATCTCTTCGTATTTAATGCCATGCAGGAATGCAAATTCTGCTGATATGAATGAATGGGATGCTCCTGTATCAAATAAAATGGATGCTGGTACTGAATTTACGAGGAGTGTACCCATCACAGTAGCAGGCTGGTCTTGAGCTTCGTTGAGATCAACGTGATTGGCATGAGCACGACCATAAGACTTAGCATTGTTGTTGCGGGGCTGGTTGTTACCACGGCCAGCTGCTGGAAGGGCCAGTTGATTCTGGTTCTGATAGCAGTTCCTGGCAAAGTGACCCGGTTGACCACACTTGAAGCACAGACCATTATCGGGAGTGGGAACAGGAGCCCCAGGTGGGGGAGCTGGTAGCTTTGACTGCCTAGATGGTGGAGGAGGCAGACGCGGTGCAGCATAAGATTTCCTTGGAGCAGGTGCATTTGGACGGTACATGCTGTTCGGGATCCATATCTTTCGCTTCTGCGAGGGCGGGCCCGAAGAGGAGCCCGTGTCACGGTTGCGCCTCTGAGAGCTCTGGTATTCCTGCAGACCAGTTTCAACATTGATGGCCTTGTTCACCAAGGTGGCGAAATCAGCAAAGTCATGCACTAGAAGTGCGAGCTTGATGTCAGCTTGAAGGCCATCACGGAACTTCTCCTGTCTGCGTGCATCAGTTGCAATGTCCTCTTCGGCATAGCGAGACAAGTCCAGAAACTCCCGTTGATAAGCTTCAACAGTTTTGTTGCCTTGGGTGAGGTTGCGGAACTCACGCTTCTTCCGGTCCATGACTCCTTGAGGAATGAAGCGGGCACGGAAAGCAGCTTGGAAGTCTGGCCAGGTGATGATTGTCCCAGCTGGCAGAGTACGCCTGTGGCTGTGCCACCATTGAGCTACGGGTCCCTTCAGAAAGAAGGAAGCAAAGTTGACGTAGCTGGCAGGGGCTACATTGGCAGACTCCATCTCATAGGTGATGTCACGGAGCCAGTCATCAGCATCCAGAGGCTGAGTTGAGCTGCGGTACACAGTTGGATTGAGGCGCATGAATTCCTGCAGAGTTACTGGGGTTGGTTGCTGGTCCATATTGGGGCGAGGAAACTGAGCCATCATATTTTCCATGAATTGGCGGTTCAGTTCAAACTGTTGGATCATACCAGCCATGTACTCAGGTGGTGGTGGGGCATTGCCACCACGACCACGACCACCTGGTCTAACCATCCTGCTAATATATAACAGGGGTAGTTCAGCATTGAGAAATGTGCAAAGACAAGAATCATTCATGATGAAACATTGCATAATGAAAGGAGCACGATAGCTACTACATAGTTGTCGGCATAACTTACAAAAGGGGTCATGCATAGAGTTCAGTACATAGACTAAAACATCATAGGCGGCACACAGGCTCGCGGCGAATGCATCTAATACTAACTAAGCAAGACTACATCAGTCCCAAGAGGTACTGTGGAGGTAATCGTAGCCCGACAGCTGGTAGTGAGGCAACGGATAGCCCTCCACGTCAGCAGACTGGGGGCCGCGAATACTCAGGTGTAGAGCCCGACGCTCAGGTGGCAGAAGAGGACCAAGTGCGGGAGAGTAGCCTCCCACCTCTGGCCAACCGACACCGTGGGGCATCACGGTCCTAGCTGGGTAGATCGCAGTACGCGGTAGCTGTCCAGATCGGACAAAGGGGTGCAGCAGCGTCAGAGCACGGTAAAGGTGCTGACCGGTGGTGTACATCTCGTGGCGAAGAGCTCGGTTAGCTCGATCCAGCCCATCAGCATGCAGAACCAGGTTCTGATGGTAGAAGGGCTCTCGGGTGACATTGGAGTAGGCAGCAGTATAGTATCCCTCCGCACCAACATCAGATGCGATAGCAATGTGCCTGAAAGGGGAGGTGTCCAACTCCCGATACTCTCCACGAAGACGTGTCAGAGCAGCATAGGCAGCATCGTGGACAGCCATATCGATGGTCACACCGACACCATGTGCGGTGTGCAGCACAGTAGTGGAGTCATACTCCCGCGAGTAGAGGTGGACGATGGCACGGTACTGCTCCTGGTTAAAGTCCTGGTACTCCTCGTAGACGGTGTACTCAGGGTGCCAGCGATAACCCAGATAGGTCATCATCTCAGCTAGCACAGCCGGTGATCCCGAGGCACCAATGGCCGTCGTGTGGCGCACGACCTGC
This sequence comes from Aegilops tauschii subsp. strangulata, assembly GCF_002575655.3. Lineage (NCBI taxonomy): Eukaryota > Viridiplantae > Streptophyta > Magnoliopsida > Poales > Poaceae > Aegilops > Aegilops tauschii. The sequence goes on along the minus strand of NC_053036.3, from coordinate 627,848,859 downwards.
CTCGTGGGTTCCATCTGAAAGCAAAGACGTTTCAAAGGAGTCAAATGACAGTGTGTGAATTGTTCAAAATACTATTCTAAGAAACAAGTATGGCTTATCCAACTTTGGGGTGAATGCGATCACGGGATCCTAGTGTTAGAGTTAGTAAATTCGTTTAACAAGAGTAGAAGAGAGTTCAGAGTCCCAGAGTAAAGGTCGAGGAGTAAAAGATCCTAGTACCACCCAATGGCGACGTGGGCCCGTAAGACACACAGCCATGTTAGTAAAAGTTTTGTAATGTCTAGACTCGACTTCGGCCAAGGAGTGTGGAAAGGGGGACTCCTACAGGCAGTCGGCTCTGATACCAACTTGTGACGCCCCCGATTTGACCGTACACTAATCATGCACGCAAATGTGTACGATCAAGATCAGGGACTCACGGGAAGATATCACAACACAACTCTACAACATAAATAAGTCATACAAGCATCATAATACAAGCCAGGGGCCTCGAGGGCTCGAATACAAGTGCTCGATCACAGACGAGTCAGCGGAAGCAACAATATCTGAGTACAGACATAAGTTAAACAAGTTTGCCTTAAGAAGGCTAGCACAAACTGGGGTACAGATCGAACGAGGCGCAGGCCTCCTGCCTGGGATCCTCCTAACTACTCCTGGTCGTCGTCAGCGGCCTGCACGTAGTAGTAGGCACCTCCAGTGTCGTAGGTGTCGTCGTCGACGGTGACGTATGGCTCCTGGACTCCAACATCTGGTTGCGACAACCAGATAGAAAGGAAAGGGGGAAAAGAGGGAGAAAGGCAACCGTGTGTACTCATCCAAAGTACTCGCAAGCAAGGAGCTACACTACATATGCATGAGTATATGTGTAAAGGGGCATATCAGTGGACTGAACTGCAGAATGCCAGAATAAAAGGGGGATAGCTAGTCCTGTCGAAGACTACGCTTCTGGCCATCTCCATCTTGCAGCATGTAGAAGAGAGTAGATTGAAGTCCTCCAAGTAGCATCGCATAGCATAATCCTACCCGGCGATCCCCTCCTCGTCGCCCTGTTAGAGAGCGATCACCGAGTTGTATCTGGCACATGGAAGGGTGTATTTTATTCAGTATCCAGTTCTAGTTGTCATAAGGTCAAGGTACAACTCCGGGTCGTCCTTTTACCGAGGGACACGGCTATTCGAATAGATAAACTTCCCTGCAGGGGTGCACCACATAACCCAACACGCTCGATCCCATTTGGCCGGACACACTTTTCTGGGTCATGCCCGGCCTCGTAAGATCAACGCGTCGCAGCCCCACCTAAGCACAACAGAGAGGTCAGCACGCCGGTCTAATCCTAAGCGCGCAGGGGTCTGGGCCCATCGCCCTATGCACACCTGCACGTTGCGAACGCAGCCGCGAGCAGACCTAGCAACCCACACGATCACGGCGGTTACGCCAAAGCGGTCCAACACGGCGCGCGCCACTCAGTCGCTGACATCACGAAGGCTTCGGCTGATACCACGACGCCGGGTTACCCATAACTACTCCCGCGTAGATGGCTAGTGCGTATAGACCAAATGGCCAGACTCAGATCAAATACCAAGATCTCATTAAGCGTGTTAAGTATCCGCGAACGCCGACCAGGGCCAGGCCCACCTCTCACCTGGGTGGTCTCAACCTGCCCTGTCGCTCCGCCACAAAGATCCACTTGCGGGTACTCCTACGAGCCGACCCGACTTTAGTCATCACATGTGTCATGTATATAGTATATAAGTATATACCCGTGATCACCGCCCAGGTGATCACGGCCCGATAGTATAGCACAGCAGACGGACAAGAATGTAGGGCCACTGATGGAAAACTAGCATCCTATACTAAGCATGTAGGATTGCAGGTAAAGGTAACAACAGTAGTAGCAAGGATAGGCTATGCATCAGGATAGGATATCGGAAAGCAGTAACATGCTACACTACTCTAATGCAAGCAGTATAGAGAAGAATAGGCGATATCTGGTGATCAAGGGGGGGGCTTGCCTGGTTGCTCTGGCAAGTAGGAGGGGTCGTCAACTCCGTAGTCGAACTGGCAGCAGCAGTGTCGGTCTCGTAGTCTACCGGAGAGAAGAGGGGGAAGAAACAGAAAATACAATGCAAACATAAGCATGACGATGCGTGACACGACAATGAGCAGTGCGAGGTGTGTCCTAACGCGACAGTAGGTGGTACCGGCGAAGGGGGGAACATCCGGGAAAGTATTCCCGATGTTTTGCGCTTTCGGACAGATGGACCGGAGGGGGAAAGTTGCGAGTTCGATAGGTTAGGGAGGTGTGGTGGACGAACGGACTACGTATCCGGATTCGTCTCGTCGTTCTGAGCAACTTTCATGTTGAAAATATTTTAATCCGAGTTACGGATTAAAAGATATGATTTTCTAAAGATTTTATTAATTTCTGGAATTTAATTAATTATTTAAATTAATTCGAAAATGGATTTATGACATCAGCATGATGTCATGCTGACGTCAGCAGTCAACAGGGGTTGACTGGGTCAAACTGGCATGTGGGTCCAGTGGGACCCACCTGTCATTCTCTGTTTAGGTTAATTAGGGTTTAGCTAAATAATTAATTATTAATTAAACTAATTAATTTAATTAGATTAATCTAAAGAGGGTTAATTAACTAATTAATTAATTGACTAATTAATTAATTATTTTTATTATTATTTTATATATTTGTTTATTTATTTTTAATTAATTATTTTTATTTTTTTTAAACGTTTTACGTGCGGGGCCCATATGTCATAGGCCCCATGGCCTTAACGAGGCGGTTACAGCGGGCGTCGGGCGAGGGCGACGTGCGACGGGCGCCCGAACGGTGCGAGCCCAAGGGGCGCTGGGCGCGCACGGCGCACGCCGACGCGGGCGGCCAGGGCCAGGGGAGGCAGGGCTCCGGCGAGCCACCGGAGCGGCGACGGAGCAGCGGCTGTGGGCCGAGGAGCGCGGGACGCGATCGGTGCGGCGTGGAGCGCGGTCGGGCAGGGACGACCACGCGCGGGTGTTTGCAGACGGCGTAGCCGTGGTGAGCGCGAGGCGGGGCGGTGGGAGGAGAAGCAGGGGCGGCCGCGGGCGACGAGCGCTGGGGCGCCCAAACTGGACGCGGCCAGTCGAGGCCACGGCGAGGGGGGGCGCTGGCCGCGGCGGGGCGCAACGGAGGAGCGCGCGGCGGGCACTGGTGGGCGCGCGCGGCGCGGCCGAGCCGGGGCAGGGAGAGAGGAGAGGGGAGCGCTCACGGGGGGGAGTAGGGCTCGTGGCAGCGGGGGTCGAGGGGGATGGCGGGGACGGCGGCGTTGGGGAGGCAGGCCGTCGGGGACGAGACGAGGTCGAGGCGGCGCGTGCTCCTGCGGGGGGGGGGGGGGGGGGGGGTTCCGGGCGGCGGCGGCGAGCGCCCCGATCCAGATCCACTCGGGGGCGGGGTGGGGGAAGACGAGAGGGATCGGGGGGGGAGTGGGGGGTAGTGGGCTAGGGTTCGGGGTCCCTAGCGGGTTAGTAGGTGAGGTGGGGGGGAGGGGGTGGGCCGGTCCAGCCGGGCCGACTGGAGTGGCCAGCTGGGCTGAGGCCCAACGCGGGGGGGGGGGGGTTCTGTTTCTCTTTTCTTTTCTTTTTGTAATTTCTTTCTTTTATTTATTTTCTGTTCTGTTTTATTTCAATTTAATTTATTTAGGCATTTTATAAAAATATGTTTACCACACCATATTTACTTATGCAAAATATGGCATCTCCCGAACATTTTTATTTTAATATTTGAAAACTTTTGTCGTTTGACTTATTTAGAATTTAAATTTGAAACGGTTTTGAATTAACCCGAGATTAATTACAGTGACAGAGGTGACGTGCCCTCATTAACTTGAGATTACTGTAGCATGATTATCCGGGCGTTACAGTGCCACCGATCAAAGCTCACCAGCGCGCCATCGCAGAACAAACGCCGGGAAGATGCAAACACACGACTGCAGTCGAAAGTTGTCCGGAACCTGACGAAGAAATCAGCCGGTGGCAGACAGACTTCGACGAGCAAGTCACTTATTTGGATGCCGTGCGCAATGCCAAGAGCTTTGACAAGGTCGTCTGGCGAGACGGGAGGCCGGTCGCCGTTGATGGTTACCATCAGCACTCTGCCGGCAAACTGGTCGTTAAGCGCCGCCATGCCACTGTTGAGCGACAGCATGCAGCGACCGAAGGTAGGACGGACCTCAGGATCTCCGGCTCGGAGATCCGCGTTGACCGGCGACATGATAGTGCGCTTGAGTACAGGGAGTACATGAGGGGGATTTGGGGGAACTGGAGTAGGAATCGAGATTCCAGAGGTGGGGGAGGGGCGGGAGACTGGGAATGAAAAGGTAGCATGAATTTCGAGCACGCGCCAATATGCTCTCTGCGTGCAAGTGCACGAAAACACCGGAGGCGCCCACATGTCGGCCTAAGAGTCCTTATTCTTTCTTTTTTGGAGAGCCCGACCTTTTTTTTCAGGATCTTTTGAGAGCCCGGCCTGAGAGTCATAATTGACCTGTTTGGCATTGCGTTACTACTCGGCCCATATTCAATGACACCTCACTGGCCCAAACAAGTGTACATCATCGAAAAGACACTGAGCTCAAATTATATAACTTGAAAAAAGGAGATATACTCTGAACACTGGAGAATGGTGATGCCCTCATTTAGCCCACCAGTAGTTCGAGGCAATAAACAGTTCGAAACAACGATATATACAACATTCAAACACTGACTAGTGACTACTACTGACATAAACAGCAAGACATGATAGTTCATAAGAAGTCTTGCTACACCACCAAAACGCACCCATCTGCAGCGCTCAGACTCTCGTGATCCAGACGAGAATGACATTCTAAACAGAAGCAACTATTACATAGTAAGAGTGACATAGACGAGGATGACCAAATGACAAGGAATATGCATAACAAAAGAAAGAACTACCCATCCAGAACCAGCAGCAAAGACAACAAAGTCATTCGAAGAGATGATCCAACACCATCATAATTTGCAGCCCCGCTTCAGCGACCAGTGATCCGGAGACACCAGTACTCCACCCTTTCGATGCAACAGCCCAATTACCTATCAACCTGAAGGCTTGAACCACATCACTGCCTGTCGTAATTGAGACATCCAAGGATCAAAGTTAATCCGGATGCCTTTGTCATTCTCACCTTCTTTTGGCTGCAGGCTGTATCGTTGACAATCAGGGGAGTTTGCTCCCGAACTCCTAGGGCTCGCCGTGTAGACACAATTTTCCATAGCAAACAGAGCCTCTCTGCCATCAAGGTCCTTGCCAACGGTGATCTCCTGGTTAATCGGATAATTGAGTCCGAGAAACAGAGAGTGTGAACCAAGGCTGTTTACCCGCCTCCAACTAAAAAATCCTAAAGGCCCCAACAAGCTGGTATCCTGCTCATAGACGTAATAGCCACTGTCCGGATACTCATGTATTACACGGTGCTTGTATACAGTGGGGTTTTTGCAATATAAATTTTCCGGCTCATGTGTCCGAATGATCATCAGTCTTTTGCCGTCGTCTGATCGAGCGAGGAACCAGTTGTGCTTCCCTGTTTTTGGCAAAGGTGGTGTGATTACAAAGGGCAGTAACTGTAGGGACACTGCATCATATCAAAAAGGACAGACATTGTTAATGTAAGATCAGCATTGTTCAGAGTATGAGTAGGATAATGCAAGAAACATCATTGATATGTCCCTGTTGGAACTGGGAGGAAAATACAGGGAAATGTATACTGGGTTCGAAAATATAGAAGTGCCATGCATGGTTATACTCATGTTATCTCGCAATCGATTCTTCACAGGAAACTACCATGTCATGCATGTTATGTACTCCCTCCGTTCCCAAATATTTGTCTTTCTAGGCATTTCAAATAGACACAACATACGGATGTATGTAGACATATTTTAGAGTGTAGATTCACTCATTTTGCTCTGTATGTAGTCACTTGTTAAAATCTGTAGAAAGACAAATATTTGGGAACGGAGGGAGTAATCATGTTCTGTCCTCACAAACAAATTCTTCAAGGTAACTAACAGACCATGCATTGTTATATACTCGTGTTCTGTGGGCAAAATTTTTGTGAGGATATTATTCTAGCCATTGATTGCTGAAGGGCGAATATAGGTATGTACACATGGTAAGCATTGCAGGATTTCACTACTTCCAAATATAGAGTTCTCCATATGCACATTTACTTCCCTAATGTATGGTTAGATGAAACCAACAGTGTGGTGCATGTTTCTACATCATGAAAATTAGGAAACTAACATGGCCATTGATACACACTCATATTTAGTAGTAGTATATAGATTACTGTAAAATAAGGATAATATCCATATATTCCTAACCGTTTGATTATTCAGGGTACAAATTGGCTGTAATGACATGGTCACAATCGCATGAATTAACTCATTCCAAATATAGCTGATTTACGGCGTCTCTAATACATTGCCATAGTTCTACTCAAATTCTGCTCAAACAGGGATATGCCAATCATCACAAAAAGTTCAAACAGTGTCATGGCGTCATCATTAACATGAGACGGAAACAACTTACACGCGCCGTCCCAGCAATACGTGGTGCCATCTGCTTTGTCGATCGCGTAGATGATGCCATTGTGTTCAATAGCATCACAGAAGTGTGTATCAGCTTTGACGATGATCCACCGCGAGCCGAGTTGTCTCCAGCTAAAGAAGGCATCGGCGTAAAGATAGGCGAGTCCGCGGTCGAACAAGGCAATTAGCTTGAAGTCTGCGTAATTCGCATGTCGTGTGGGCACTTGGCAGATTACAATCTTCTGCAAAACAAGGTCTGTCCAACTGACGTAGTAATCTAGATGACTTGGACCGCGATGGTAATACTCTATATAATCCAACGGAGGAAGGATAATCTCATGGGAGGTCTGGAAGTTCACGAGCACCAACTTTTTACCGTCTTCTCTGAAGGCAGCCATCCAGTGGGAGTTCATGCCGACCCAGTACATACCTGCCAAGAAGTTTCGGGCGATGGTGATCGGATCGATGTCGGGGGAAATGATGTACGGCGACCCACTACATACCTGCAAAGAAGTTTCGGCTAATGGAGATCGGATTGAAGTCGAGGGGCATCATGCACGCCTTCGTATCATGGTGAGCCAATCTCGCAAGACCAGATAGCAGCAAGCAGGGTGTCTTGAAAAGCTTAGGCCTTGCTTCGACGATGGCCGTGTGCATGTCCCTCGAGCATGCAGCCAGCCGCAGGGCGCTCAACATATCCATACACGAACAACAGAGGTCGAGGATGTCACTGGGGAGATTGCTCCAATCGCGGCTCATATGGATGCTGCGCGGTTCGCGTTCGACCATGGTACAGTTTGGAAGGGGGCTTGATTTACGGGGGAGAAGGATGTCGGTGATGGAGCGGCTAGCGAGGGAATAGTGGTACTGGGGGAGGCGAGTGAGGCGACGGTACACGGGGGCACAGTGAGATGGAGACGGAGACGGAGACGGAGAAGGAGATGGAGATGGAGTGGTGCCATGGGAGCGGAGAGGGAGACGAGGCGAGGCGCCAATGTGTTGTACAGCGGCGGTGACAGACTGCACAGTGCACAGGGTGAGGCTGACTTTGGTAACCCGAACACGCCGCCTGGACTAGTGTCAGGCGCAGGGTGTTGTCACTTCACTGTGAGGACCGGATGAATAGTATTTTGACCATCAAGTGTACCACAGTTGTTCTACTACTACTACTAGTAGGAACATGAGTACTCCAGTATTGTATAGCGGAAATAGGTCTCCCGTGCTAGCATGCCTGTTCACTTCATCATTCAGGTATCATCCATATTGCGAGCAGAACCAAATTCTCGTGCATGCCCAATCAACGCCCTGCCGCGATGCATGCAGTGGTCGTTCTGGTGCATCAAGGACGGCATGCAGATCGTTCCACACTTGAGAAGAGGAAAAATGGAAAGGTAGAACGCGGCAACAGAGGAAGAGAACGCTGGCTAACGAGGCTGGGAGGGGATCGAGCAGGAAGTTAATGCTCCACGCCTAAAGGTTTTGGGAAAACCTGATTTTCATAAGGTGACTTATACTCACCTAAACAGAGGGAGTATTCCTTAACCAGAGAATGTTGTGTCTCCCACTCATGCGTTCAAAAAAAAACTACGACACATTTTTTTATCTGTTTGCATAGGTCCCACCTATCAGGAAGGATGGGCACGTACACGAACAGGTACGACTCATCAGTCTACCCGCATAGCCTTTTCGTTTAGTCTACCTAGCCGTCTAATCAACTGCCTGCACGCCACTTCTCCCATTTACTTCTCCATCGGGAACCGATTCTCCTCGGCTTCTTCACCTCCCCTTCGTCTTCATTTGCATCCAAACCCCACTGCGTTCACATTGTTTTAACCTCTTTAAATAATCATCTACTACTTCAGTTAGACTAGCCATCTAATCCTAATTCTCCAAACCATAGCCCTCCGTTCCAGCGGTTCCAAATGGCGAAAGAGATCGAGATGCAGGTTTTTAGCGTCCAACATGTCCTCGTCGAAGGCTCGATGCGCATAGTTGCCGCCGTCACCGTCCACCCAAGGGTTGTTCGGCAGTGGATCAACAATGTATCCAACTCCCTCGAAAAGGTAGAGACGAGGGTCATCGGTCTCGACGCAGAGTACACGGAGCGTGCCCCTGGGAAGATCCAGCGCGCCGCCGTCCTTCAGCTGTGCCTCGAAGATGATGTTTTGGTGTACCACATCATACACTCGCCCTCCATACCAGGTGAGCTTAACGATTTCTTGTCTCGGGAGGACGTATACTTCTGTGGGGCAGCCATCGAAGGGGACAAATAGAAGCTGGAGCCGTACAACCTTGATTTGAAAAGCATCGCTGACCTACAAACCAGAATCAAAATTCCTGTAGAAGATTGTGATAAACAGACACCATCCCTATTCGACGTAGCAAATTTTGTGCTCGGTACAAATCTTCAGAAGGGTGACGAGACGGTGGCATTAAGGTCGTCTGGATGGGAGAATTATCCCTTGACGTACGAGCGGATAAAATATGCTGCCCTCGATGCCCGTGTGAGTTTCGAGATAGCCGCAAGGTCCAAAGAGCTTGTTGCGAAGCCGTCTCCCACAGAGAATGAGAACAAGAAGAAGAAGAAGAAGAAGAAGAAGATGAAGAAGAAGAAGAAGAAAAGGATGCACCAGCAGGAGGGCATTATGGATGGATGAACTATTTCCTCTCTTGTAAAAAAAATTATTCCCTCTCGGTGTATATTGATATAGATGGACTATTTCGATTGTGTGCATGTCTTTGGAACAGAGTAGTAGCGTGGGTCCGCTTGACAATCCAACCGTTACCCCCCACTTCAGCCTCGCAGAGATCGGTACTACCGCTTGGCCAGCGGTACTACCGCTAAGCCAGCGGTACTACCGTTCCCTCCCGCGGTACTGCCGCTGGGCCCAGAGCGGTACTACCGCGGTGGTCAGGGCGGTACTACCCCCCCACTGCCGCGGCAAGTACCGTAAAACCCGACACGGAAAAAGACCCCTCGAATCAAGGCGGTACTAGCACGAAGCCGACGCGGTACTACGGCTTGGAGCTACAGCGGTACTACCGCTGCGGAGCGGTACTGCCGCTTGTAGCACCCAAGCGGTACTACCACTCCAGCCCGCGGTACTACCGCTGGGACCAGAGAGGGCACACTGAGGCGGTACTAGCACGAAGCCGCAGCGGTATTACGGCTGGGGGCTACAGCGCTACTACCGCTGTGGAGCGGTACTGCCGCTTGTGACCCCTAAGCGGTACTACCGCTGGGTACCGCGGTACTACTGCTGGGACCAACCTAAAGCCACTACCACGAAAACAAGAATACTCCACGGGAAACCAAAACTGCCATAACTTCTGCATATGAGCTCCGAATTGAGCAAACTCAAGCTTGTTGGATACAAGACGACGAGTAGCATCAAAACAGCGTCTGGTTATAGTAAGAAGAGGCAAGGAAGGTATGCCAACAAAATAGAGGAGTGAAACCTCCAACCGAGAAGAACCGGCATAACCTTCCAACATCGAAAACATCGTAGAAGATGCGAGTGAACTCCGTTTTCGATGAACTCGAGCTTCTCAACAAGATGACCATAAGCTCCAAAACTCACAAAGAGAAGAACCAAACAAGAACCAATAAAGATGATGCAAGGATGCAATGGTTTGAGATCTCTATGAACGATACGATCAAGCTACTCATCGAGAGCCCCCCTTGATAGTACGGCAATCGATCCTATAACCCGGTCTCCCAACTACCATCATGAGACCAGTAAAATAGAAAACCTATCAAGAGCAAACCTTGCCTTGCACATGGTCCACTTGAGCTAGATGATGACGGTCTTGACTCCCTCAAGATGGACCACCTTTCTTGATTGCGTTGGCTCGATGAAGACTAGTTGATTGCTCCCCCATACTCCACTATGGGTGAGCCACCCTTCTGCACATCTTCACAAGTCCATTGTCACCACAATGGACGGCAAGCTTCAAGCACTTGATCTCTTCGTGATGCTCCACTTGAACTTGCACACGGCAAAGTTGATGACGATCACCACATGATGTCATCCTCTCCATGGGTTGAGTGATATCTTCCTCTTGACGCAAGCCCATGAACACGTAGCTAACCCCACATAGAACACTCACGAAGACCATGGGTTAGTACACAAGGCGTAATTGACAATGCTTACCATACCATGGGATCGCTTGATCCCTCGGTACATCTTCTATGCTTTGTTCGTTGATCAAGTTGATTCACTCTTGACTTAGTCTTGATCAACCTTGAATCTTTTCAACTCTCTTCATTTGGATGATGTCTTGAAGATATACATGAATGATCACACAATCTTCTTCTCCAAGACATGCTTGCAATAAGCTCAACTCTCACATGACCAATCTTTGGATAATTCCTTAATAACACCTTGGTCACCACATAAACTCCTTGAAACCAACACATGAACTTCAAGAAATGCCTATGGACAAATCCTTCAAATATAACTCAAGGCAACCATTAGTGTCATCAATTACCAAAACCAGACATGGGGGCACCGCATGTTCTTTCAATCTCCCCCATTTAGGTAATTGATGACAATTACTATCAAGAGAGTTTATACAAGGAATTATGCATCACCATGCAATGCAACAACCAATAATGCATGCGTATGAGATGCAAATGCTTAGGAACAAAACCAACGCAAGGAGAAAACTCTGAGGACTTCTCCACAAAAATCTTTGAAACTTCTCCCCCATTGGCATCGATTGCCAAAATGGGCGAAAGGCTTAGAAGGCCAATATAGCTTGTGTCCCTCCATAAATTGTGTATTTCTGAACTAGAGAGTGGAATGCAATACACATGTCCAACGATAAATACTTGGAGGAAGACAAACTATATTGAGGCCCAAAGATTGCAAAAGAATGATATGCCACAAAGACATAACATAGAGAGAAACGAGCAATCAAGCAATCAAAGGATACCAATCGAAGCAAGCTATCAAAAGATACCAATTGAACCAACTAGACCAATGATCCTACATGCCACATGAATAAAAGATATTATGATATGAGCAAAGGAGTGTTCTAAAGAAACTAGAGAAGCTCCCCATGATTTGTGCACACAAGAATATTTGTATTTGGATACAAAGTGCACAAAATAGGATCATAGCTCCCCCAAAATCAATAGAAATTTACAACAAGTGCAAGTGAGCATATAGGAAACAAAGCCTAGTACTTGCAACGAACATATGGTTGAGCAACAAGTAAAAAGAGGCAACTTAAGAATGGGCTCAACCAAAATGATGTGTGTGAGTCAAGGCAATGCACTTGAGAAGACTAATGTACGGATGGACATTAAGCATCAATAAAGTCTTGGGAGAATGAGGCACACGATGCAAGGCCTATCATTCCCACACACAACAAGAAAATGGGTTCACAAGCTTACTAATAAGCATATAAAGAACCTATGCTTGTAACAACCCGTGGTGAAGATATAAAAGAAAGCTTCATCAAGACGAGGGATACCAATAAGATGGCAAAAGCCTCGTAAATACAAGCATGAGGAAAATAATCTTCACCACACAAGAGTGCATCAAGATGCAATGAGATAAGACACGCACTCAAGGCAAAAGCTTTCACGGAGCCACAAAAGAAATAACATAAGAAGGACAAGGTGGACGTGAAAGAAAGGATATCATCTATAGATGTAATTTCTTTCAAGTGTATAAGGTTCTAGGTAGACGAAATCATGAGGATATATATCTACAAAGAAGGATGTACACCCGAAATAGTTACAACACGAAGGAACAAGATATCCAAAGGAAGTCATAGATATACCAATAAGATATTTGCTTGGAAGCATAGCACATGGCTAGATATGGTCTTATTGTACATAAATGAATTCCTACCACACAACCATCAAAGACATCACAACTAGCAACAAGAGATCATTGTTGGGATGCTTTGAGAAAGGAAACAAGTATCACAAGAGAGAATGAATAACATGCCATGATACAACATACACAAGGTTGATGCAAGAAATGTGTGCATGAAGTATATGAAGATACTTGTTACCGAGTTAACTTTGGAAGGATGTAGTAGATACCAATTGAAGGTACAAAGTAGTTCATTGATCATCCTATCTTGACTCCAAAAAGCACATGGTGACAACACCTTCCTTGTGAGTGAGCCGAGCATCCAATGCATCTCCAATTGTTCCTAGAACAACAACACAAACAAAATGGTACCCAAACTCATTGGGACCAAAGAGTTAGAAACACCAACAATACATAGGACAAACTCCACATAAATATGTGCATACATGCACATCTCATCCAATTTGAGACTTAGTGGAGTTTCCCCTATATATTGGGTCAAAAAGAGAAAGCATGCCACGGAAACTACATGAAGTTAATATGCATGCTCAAGACTTTCAAGAACCGATACCAAAATGCAAGGAAATACCAAGTGAAAAGAATACCAAATGGAGAAATCATCACTTGGAAGATATCATTAAAAGATACATCAAGGAATGAGATATCCATTGGAACACACAAAATGATATCAAACTCTCAAAAGAGAGGATGGTTCCAAACAAACCAAGCTCTCTACAAAGTTTCATGATGGCACAAGTACCAAAAAGAAACGGCTTGCCGTCCACCAACCACACTTAAAATGGATCACAAGTTTAGTGTTTTATAGAAAATAGGATAGCTCCCCCACGAGTTGTGCATTATAGAGAATTTGCATTTGAATACAAAATGCACAAGGTAGGATCACCACGTTCACTATATCAAGGAAAACACTAGACAAGATCAAGAAAACAACAAGATCCTCAAGTGGCACGGAAGGCAATGGGAGTTGACACAAACTTGGCAAGAGATAAGGCAAATAAAAAGCAAACGCCAACGTGAAGATGATCAATAATTTCTACCACACATAAGTGAGTACCAATTGTCAAAAGACAAGAAGTATTTGGAAATAATTCCCGTTGGTAGATGGCAATGACATCCAACATCATCTTCACACCAAACACAAGCAAATTGCAACTTGTAGAGCTAACATGCCACCTAGGAATAAGATAATTTACAATATCAACTCTAGGTGACAATATCTCAAATGTACACATTTTCTAGGCTAGTAATATACACATAGCATATTACTCCCCCATAATGTGATACCAATTAAGGATAAACAAGAGGCAAATAAAAGGATCCAACAAGAGATAATTAATGGACTATTTAGAATTTGAATTTCTCATGAGAAGACATACCACATAGTGACTAGATAATCCTGAAATATCAATACTAGATGGTATTACTCATGTACACACATTTATAGGATTGTGAGGTGCACACAGCACATCACTCCCCCGTAATGGGATATTCCATTAATCTCTCACAAGAGCCAACTAAGATACAAACAAGATGCACAAAGGCTCAACGGACGACACACATGTACATGAAGTGCAAACCAACATACCTATACCTGATTACTCAAGATAAGCAATTTGGAGACACAATCATATACAACCACATGCAAGGAACAAGACCAAAACATGCATCGGGGGCAAGTAACTTTCAATGTAAGCAATTTAAGTACAAGTTACCGCAAGGAGGCACATTGGATATAAGATAGAAACTTGATAACCCAATTGACTTGGCTTGAGACAAGAAGAATGATGAAGTCCCCTTAATTCTTCATAATGTAGCCAAGTCTCCAATGACCTCCAACAACACCTATTGATCAAGTATGAGCTAGTTGGTCCCCAACCAAGTTGGGTCCTAAGAGGTTAGTCACAATAGCCTTGGCTACCCAAATGGTTCTTTTCTTGACACCACTTTGAGTACCAACAAATTTGGCAAACACATTGCCAACCTTATCCTTCCCAAGAGAATAGATATCATCAATAAGAATAGGGTTGGATAGGGTACCATTAGTGCATGAAGAAGCGACGTGACCTTTTTCACGACATAGGTAGCAACGTCTACTCTTCACTTTCTTCTCACTTGATTTCTCAACTTGAGAAGCATTAGCTTGAGTTTTCTTGGGAAGAGGCCTTTCTTCAACTTGAGGTTGAGAATGAGAGTGAACTTGTGGCCGCTTCCCTTGTTGCTTATCACTAATGGCCTTCTTCTTCAATGGGCAAGATCTAACATGATGCCCTTCTACTTTGCACTTGAAGCAAACAATCTTGGCCGAATTCTTGACTTGTTCTTGGCCCTTCTTTTTGTTCATCTTGGACTTCTTCTTCTTCTTGTTGGAGTTGAATCCAAGTCCACCTTTGTCATTGGGGGATTTTTGCACTCTCAAGATGTTGTTGAGTGTAAATTTCCCTTCATGGCCCTTTTCCAAGTCTTCCTTCAAAGAAGTGACTTGGGCCTTGAGCTCTTTGATTTCCTCTACATGGTTAGTCTCAACACAAGCACTAGAGGAAGTATAAGCTTCATCGTTAGAGCAACAAGGCAAGGAAAGCAATTCATCACAAGATGTACCAACGTTATGCATGGATGAATCGCGAGGACTAGCACAAGGCAATATAGCATTTTGACTAGAAGTAGTGCTAGTATCCACATGAGGCTCACTAGATGTTACCTTAGAAATCATGGCCTCATGAGCTATCTTTAGCACATTATGGGATACTAGAAGATCATCATGAGAGCTTGAGAGCTTTTCATGGCTTTCTTCCAATTTCTCATAATTGCTAGATAGCAACTCAAGTTGAGCCCGAAGCTCAACATTCTCCTTCAAAATGGATGCTTCACAAGTAATAGAGTTAGTAGCACAAGCATCATCAATAATAGCAAGAGGAGAAGGCAACTTTACAAGCTCTTTTGAATATGAAGCTTTAAGTTGAGCATGAGACTCGGTGAGTTTGATGAGCTCACTCTCAATGACCCTTGAGCCATTTTCGAGGTGCTCAAAGTCCTCAGAGAGTTTAGCATGCGCAACTTCAAGCTCCTCATTTTTAGTTTCAAAATCATTGGCCACCTCAAGAGCTCTATCACGAGATTCCCTCACTCTAGATAATTCTAGAGCAAAAGTCTCCTCAAGAGATTCCTTGGTGGTTTGTTCAAGTTCAAGAGCTTGAGAGAGGTCCGCAATCTCATTAGCGTAATCACGCTCATGACCTTCCATTTTATCAATGGTGACCTCATGCTCCTCAAGACAAGATTCCAACTCATCAATATATTTCTTGCCCTCAATAGCAATAGACATGATTTCCACGAAGTTGGAACGAGCAATTTTATTCTTAAGAAGAGCTTTAAAAATTATTTCCCCCTTAACTTTTAAGGAGGCAACATCATCATTCTCTTCATCATAATCGACATCATCATCACTCTTGCCATCATCAGTATTATCACAAGATATATTGGGATTCAAAGTGGGAGATACCTTTGAAGCCTTGGCCATAAGGCAAAAAGCAATCGATGATGATGTAGGATCCCTTGAAGCACCGTCCAAGACCACATCTTGTTCCATGGAGTGTTGGGTTTCCTCTACATTGTTAGCACAACAACTCGAGGAAATAGATATAGTTTTATCATGGCAACAAGACATAGCAAGCATATCATCATGAGATTTGAGCAAGCAATTTCTACAAGATATGCAAGAACTTTTAACACAAGCATGTGAAACATTTAGAGTGCTCGAAGTGTTAAAGTCCAAAGGTGAAGCATTGCAATAATAAAGTGATGAAGGATCATCAATAATAATCTCATTATAATCATTGCAATGAACACCACTACTCACCATATCATTACCTTGTGGCAAACCACATGTAGTTGAAGTAGAAGAAGTTGAGAATACTATACGACCGGAGGTGGAAGGAGGACAATCATCTCCACAAATCTCGGACACGCCATATTTGTCTTGAAGCTTTGTCCACAACTCATGAGCATCCCGAAACGGCATGAGTTGAAATATAACTACATTGCTCAAAGCATCAAAAAGCACATTAGAAGCTTGACCATTAAGATAAGAGTTTTTCTCATCCTCTAAAGATAATCTTTGTGGATCCTTTGGAGGAGAAAGACCCATATCTACAATTCGCTCTAAATTTGGGTCCATGACCCTAAAGAGATTAAGCATGCGAATTACCCAAACATCAAAATTTGTGCCATCGAAACTAAGAGTGTCAGAGAATCCTAAACCCCTAGTCGACATCCTTACTCTCTAGGCGGTTAAGCCCTATAAAGAGAGATGAGGCTCTGATACCAATTGAAAGATCGTGGATGTCGCCTAGAGGGGGGGGGGTGAATAGGCGCTTTAAAATAATTACGGTTTAGGCTTGAACAAATGCGGAATAAACCTAGCGGTTAATTTGAGAAGCACAAAACCTACAACAACTAGGCTCACCTATGTGCACCAACAACTTATGCTAAGCAAGATAAACAACTAAGTGATAGCAAGATATATGACAAGAAACAATATGGCTATCACAAAGTAAAGTGCATAAGTAAAGGGTTCGGGTAAGCAAGAATCCATGGAGGGATTGAGAGTTAGCAAGCTCGAAGAAGGTCAACAATGGGGGAAGAACACGAGCTCAACGGATCAGGTAGAATGGGGAAGAAGACCCCCTTATATAGTGGGGGGAACAATCCAACCGTTACCCCCCACTTCAGCCCCGCAGTGAGCGGTATTACCGCTTGGCCAGCGGTACTACCGCTAAGCCAGCGGTACTACCGTTCCCTCCCGCGGTACTGCCGCTGGGCCCAGAGCGGTACTACCGCGGTGGTCAGGGCGGTACTACCGCACACGAGCGGTACTACCCCCCCACTGCCGCGGCAAGTGCCGTAAAACCCGACACGGAAAAAGACCCCTAGAATCAAGGCGGTACTAGCACGAAGGCGCAGCGGTACTACGGCTTGGAGCTACAGCGGTACTACCACTGCGGAGCGGTACTGCCGCTTGTAGCACCCAAGCGGTACTACCGCTCTGGCCCGCGGTACTACCGCTGGGACCAGAGACGGCACAGTGAGGCGGTACTAGCACGAAGCCGCAGCGGTACTATGGCTGGGGGCTACAGCGGCACTACCGCTGTGGAGCGGTACTGCCGCTTGTGACCCCTAAGCGGTACTACCGCTGGGTACCGCGGTGCTACCGCTGGGACCAACCTAAAGCCACTACCACGAAAACAAGAATACTCCATGGGAAACCAAAACTGCCATAACTTCTGCATATGAGCTCCGAATTGAGCAAACTCAAGCTTGTTGGATACAAGACGACGAGTAGCATCAAAACAACGATTGGTTATAGTAAGAAGAGGCAAGGAAGGTATGCCAACAAAATAGAGGAGTGAAACCTCCAACCATGAAGAACCGGCATAACCTTCCAACATCGAAAACAGCGTAGAAGATGCGAGTGAACTCCGTTTTCGATGAACTCGAGCTTGTCAACAAGATGACCATAAGCTCCAAAACTCACAAAGAGAAGAACCAAACAAGAACCAATAAAGATGATGCATGGATGCAATGGTTTGAGCTCTCTATGAACGATACGATCAAGCTACTCATCGAGAGCCCCCCTTGATAGTACGGCAATCGATCCTATAACCCGGTCTCCCAACTACCATCATGAGACCGGTAAAATAGAAAACCTATCAAGAGCAAACCTTTGCCTTGCACATGGTCCACTTGAGCTAGATGATGACGATCTTGACTCCCTCAAGATGGACCACCTTTCTTGATTGCGTTGGCTCGATGAAGACTAGTTGATTGCTCCCCCATACTCCACTATGGGTGAGCCACCCTTCCGCACATCTTCACAAGTCCATTGTCACCACAATGGACGGCAAGCTTCAAGCACTTGATCTCTTCGTGATGCTCCACTTGAACTTGCACACGGCAAAGTTGATGACGATCACCACTTGATGTCATCCTCTCCATGGGTTGAGTGATATCTTCCTCTTGACGCAAGCCCATGAACACGTACCTAACCCCACATAGAACACTCACAAAGACCATGGGTTAGTACACAAGGCGTAATTGACAATGCTTACCATACCATGGGATCGCTTGATCCCTCGGTACATCTTCTACGCTTTGTGAGTTGATCAAGTTGATTCACTCTTGACTTAGTCTTGATCAACCTTGAATCTTTTCAACTCTCTTCATTTGGATGATGTCTTGAAGATATACATGAATGATCACACAATCTTCTTCTCCAAGACATGCTTGCAATAAGCTCAACTCTCACATGACCAATCTTTGGATAATTCCTTAATAACACCTTGGTCACCACATAAACTCCTTGAAACCAACACATGAACTTCAAGAAATGCCTATGGACAAATCCTTCAAATATAACTCAAGGCAACCATTAGTCCATAGAGATTGTCATCAATTACCAAAACCAAACATGGGGGCACCGCATGTTCTTTCAGCTTTCTCTGCTACTCCTTCCAGTGATCGGTATGCAGTTCATGTGTCCGTAGACATGACAGCTTGTCCATGGAAGTTCAACTATGGCGACCATCATGTTTCAACTCACGATTCCCGCGACGCCTTACCAACCCACGGCACCACGCCCCCCGACATGCGCCTCACCCCTCTCGGCCGCACCGCCCCTCTGCCTTTGTGTGCATGACATGTGGGCCACCGAAAATGCGGCGAGCATCAAGTTTCTACCACAGCCACCCGCGATTCCCACGACGCCGCTCGAACCCATGAAACCACACGTCCCCCGACCTGCGGCTCACCCCTCTTGGCCCCACTGCCCCTCTGCCTACGGGAGCATTATATGTGGACCAGTCACCTATCGGGTCCACATGTTATGGACTCAAAGGTAGGTGTAGTAAGGCGCTGAAGCTCAGTCCCGACGGCCCTGAGAGGGAAATGTAACTCCTGCGCCAGGGCTTGTGGTGCTCCCGCAGCACGAACTCGTGCCAAACTCGAGATTTGTTTCTTTACTATACATGCACGCAACGATTTAATGGACATTGTAATCTCAACATGTGATGGGGAGCTCTAAATTTGAATTTGAAACTTATAAAACGAAAAGATTCAAAACAAATAAACTGGGAGAGAGGGAGTATATCGTAGGATGTGTCCCATACAAAATAAGTCCCCTGGTTTGTCACCGCGAAGATGAGGTTAGAAAGGAGCACAACGTCTTCCTACTCGTACGG
Source organism: Aegilops tauschii subsp. strangulata (assembly GCF_002575655.3). Lineage (NCBI taxonomy): Eukaryota > Viridiplantae > Streptophyta > Magnoliopsida > Poales > Poaceae > Aegilops > Aegilops tauschii. The sequence continues at coordinate 627,829,178 of NC_053036.3, read as the reverse complement.
CAACAAATCGGCCGCAGACAGCATGGTCCGCCTTTGACCGCCATGTGCAAGGTTCGTGCTATCTTATTCAATCTCACCGTGGTTCCATCGTACCAATTCATGCGGTGGCCCGTTACATGGCTGATCCCAATGTTTGACAAAGGTTCTACGGGAACGGTGTCACCGTTGTAAATGTTGTGCAAATTGATGTTGGTACCCTCCCGTACATATGCAAGCCAATCTCCACTCGCACCGAGCCTAACCTGTGAAACAGTGGGCAGGGGGAGAATTAGGAAATGAACACGGAAGTAGTCTTTAGAATGCATTTACTACGTGATCAAACTCATCTTACCTGCTCATCGGAGGAAATCCGAGTGCCCCTCAACGTCGGCATCTCAAGGGGCGTCAACTTGCAACTACAGCCACGCCGCGCTGGAGAGACCCCCAAGGAAACATCCTCGTGCGTTCCACGGAACATCAAGATGCATTTGTATGAGTAGTTTATCTTGTGAGAGAAAAGGATGAACGAGGGAAGACCTCTAGAGATAGAGATGGACACTACTACTACCAATGTGCTGGCCCGTGCGTTGCAATGGATCCAAAGTAGTAGAATAATACTTGTTCATGTGCTTGAAATATAAACACTCTAGTTTTGATATACATGTTCGCGTCAGGGGATCCTCATCCCCCCGACGTTCCCCTCATCCCTCTCGGCCCCACCGCTCCTCTGCCTTTGTGTGCATGACATGCGGGCCAGCTGAACTGCGGCGACCATCAACTTTCTACCACAGACACACCCGATTGGACGCGGTTTGCCTGCTCCGCTGCTGTGCTCCGATCCATACTCCCGCACCATCGAATTTTCATCCAGCGGCTGTGACACATTTCGTCCCGGGCATCAATCCTCAGCTGGAGTACTTATGTACTACAGGTAGTACCCGCCGTTGTGGCCATCTACGCCTCGTAACGCCCCGACGCCCAGCTGTGGCACCCTCGCCACGACCATGCCACCACCGGCCGGTTCATCTCGAACGAGTGAGTCGCGAACCACGCCACCACCATGAGAATGACATGTGGGCCAGCCGCATTTAAGGTCCGCATGTCATTGACTAATAGGCCGGGCACTAAGCCACTGAAGTTCGGTCCCGTGGGCCCCGAGAGGGAAATGTAACTCCTGCGGCAGGCCTTGTGGTGCTCCCGCAGTACGAGCTCGTGCCAAAACTGGAATTTATTTCTTACTACTACCAACTAGTACTAGTAAGGTACACGTGCATTGCACGCATGAGATTCTGGTGGTTTGTGCATTATGCTTCTACATGTGGAGCTTTCTGGATTCTAACATGTGGCAAAATCTGGTGGAATGTAAGGTTAGGCAAGTTTGATTAACTTAGGTGAGTTTTTGGTTCAAGCCACACCTTAGGCAAGCCACACTAAGGCCCCACATGACATACACACAAAAAATGTGGCAAGATTCCCTTAGGCTTGCCAACTTGTGGCTCTCATTTTGAAGAACTAATAACTTTGCTGAAGCTTAGTTGTGGCAAAGTTAGTCATGAATTAAGTTCAATCATGGAGTCTTCTAGATTATACATGTGGCAGAATCTGGTGGATGATATCCAACGGCCAGTAGTGCTCGGATTTGCCATCTTTGTACCGTCGGATTGGCTTCATCCAACGACCAACTTTCAAAGTTTTTCACACACTATATATGGGGTATAGATATAGATGTGCCGGTCCGTTGCAATGGATCCAAAGTATATCTATTTAGTGGAGTGCACTCTAAACACATTATCTATTTATTTTTCTCTAACCTTCCGTGGCCATGCAACCAAGCCACATAAGCTTCATGGGTGCCCCCCACATCATATTATTCATATTACATTGATTGAAAAAAGATAAATCACCCAAAATAAGATCTTCCCGTTTTTTGTTCCTACGATGTTATGCCGTGCACGTACCTACTAGTTGTATAGTGGTAGTACTAGTAATATAGTATTAGGAGTACAAACTTGGTACTAGTAGGACTAGTACTAGTACGGAATGCTCCTACTCTATCAACGAGCCCCGTCTGACACCAAATTTCTTGGCTTCCGTGCTACAGCTAGATCTTCCCCTCGTTTCTGTTTTCCAACCCGGCGGCGGGCGGGGTGTCGGTTTGCTCAACGGCGGTCCCACATGAAAGTGAAAATGCTAGGCAACACGCCTTCCCTAAGCTATGTGTCGTGCCGGACGGGCCGTGTTGTACTCCCGATTCCCGGGCGTGTGGGGGTGCAACGCGAATGCGGCGGGCCTTTTCCTTTTACCAGCAATGTGCCCGTGCGTTGCGACGGATCCAAAGTAGTAGAATAGTAGTATTTGTTCGACAGAGACGCGAGAAGACGAGGGAGTAGGCTGCTGCAAACGTAGGGCTGTGTGATTTGATAGCGAGTTACTGCTGGACAGGTGGGGCCCCGTGATTTGACTTGCCATTATCATTTTAACTGCGGCGCTACGACCGGCGTGAGTCTCCCGATTCCTGACCACCTCCATACAAGTGCCTCTCCCAATGCTCCACCATGTAGTAGAGGTTGATTCTTGCATTCCCACGACGCCGCTCGAACCCATGAAACCACACGTCCCCCGACCTGCGGCTCACCCCTCTTGGCCCCACTGCCCCTCTGCCTACGGGAGCATTATATGTGGACCAGTCACCTATCGGGTCCACATGTTATGGACTCAAAGGTAGGTGTAGTAAGGCGCTGAAGCTCAGTCCCGACGGCCCTGAGAGGGAAATGTAACTCCTGCGCCAGGGCTTGTGGTGCTCCCGCAGCACGAACTCGTGCCAAACTCGAGATTTGTTTCTTTACTATACATGCACGCAACGATTTAATGGACATTGTAATCTCAACATGTGATGGGGAGCTCTAAATTTGAATTTGAAACTTATAAAACGAAAAGATTCAAAACAAATAAACTGGGAGAGAGGGAGTATATCGTAGGATGTGTCCCATACAAAATAAGTCCCCTGGTTTGTCACCGCGAAGATGAGGTTAGAAAGGAGCACAACGTCTTCCTACTCGTACGGCAACAAATCGGCCGCAGACAGCATGGTCCGCCTTTGACCGCCATGTGCAAGGTTCGTGCTATCTTATTCAATCTCACCGTGGTTCCATCGTACCAATTCATGCGGTGGCCCGTTGCATGGCTGATCCCAATGTTTGACAAAGGTTCTACGGGAACGGTGTCACCGTTGTAAATGTTGTGCAAATTGATGTTGGTACCCTCCCGTACATATGCAAGCCAATCTCCACTCGCACCGAGCCTAACCTGTGAAACAGTGGGCAGGGGGAGAATTAGGAAATGAACACGGAAGTAGTCTTTAGAATGCATTTACTACGTGATCAAACTCATCTTACCTGCTCATCGGAGGAAATCCGAGTGCCCCTCAACGTCGGCATCTCAAGGGGCGTCAACTTGCAACTACAGCCACGCCGCGCTGGAGAGACCCCCAAGGAAACATCCTCGTGCGTTCCACGGAACATCAAGATGCATTTGTATGAGTAGTTTATCTTGTGAGAGAAAAGGATGAACGAGGGAAGGCCTCTAGAGATAGAGATGGACACTACTACTACCAATGTGCTGGCCCGTGCGTTGCAATGGATCCAAAGTAGTAGAATAATACTTGTTCATGTGCTTGAAATATAAACACTCTAGTTTTGATATACATGTTCGCGTCAGGGGATCCTCATCCCCCCGACGTTCCCCTCATCCCTCTCGGCCCCACCGCTCCTCTGCCTTTGTGTGCATGACATGCGGGCCAGCTGAACTGCGGCGACCATCAACTTTCTACCACAGACACACCCGATTGGACGCGGTTTGCCTGCTCCGCTGCTGTGCTCCGATCCATACTCCCGCACCATCGAATTTTCATCCAGCGGCTGTGACACATTTCGTCCCGGGCATCAATCCTCAGCTGGAGTACTTATGTACTACAGGTAGTACCCGCCGTTGTGGCCATCTACGCCTCGTAACGCCCCGACGCCCAGCTGTGGCACCCTCGCCACGACCATGCCACCACCGGCCGGTTCATCTCGAACGAGTGAGTCGCGAACCACGCCACCACCATGAGAATGACATGTGGGCCAGCCGCATTTAAGGTCCACATGTCATTGACTAATAGGCCGGGCACTAAGCCACTGAAGTTCGGTCCCGTGGGCCCCGAGAGGGAAATGTAACTCCTGCGGCAGGCCTTGTGGTGCTCCCGCAGTACGAGCTCGTGCCAAAACTGGAATTTATTTCTTACTACTACCAACTAGTACTAGTAAGGTACACGTGCATTGCACGCATGAGATTCTGGTGGTTTGTGCATTATGCTTCTACATGTGGAGCTTTCTGGATTCTAACATGTGGCAAAATCTGGTGGAATGTAAGGTTAGGCAAGTTTGATTAACTTAGGTGAGTTTTTGGTTCAAGCCACACCTTAGGCAAGCCACACTAAGGCCCCACATGACATACACACAAAAAATGTGGCAAGATTCCCTTAGGCTTGCCAACTTGTGGCTCTCATTTTGAAGAACTAATAACTTTGCCGAAGCTTAGTTGTGGCAAAGTTAGTCATGAATTAAGTTCAATCATGGAGTCTTCTAGATTATACATGTGGCAGAATCTGGTGGATGATATCCAACGGCCAGTAGTGCTCGGATTTGCCATCTTTGTACCGTCGGATTGGCTTCATCCAACGACCAACTTTCAAAGTTTTTCACACACTATATATGGGGTATAGATATAGATGTGCCGGTCCGTTGCAATGGATCCAAAGTATATCTATTTAGTGGAGTGCACTCTAAACACATTATCTATTTATTTTTCTCTAACCTTCCGTGGCCATGCAACCAAGCCACATAAGCTTCATGGGTGCCCCCCACATCATATTATTCATATTACATTGATTGAAAAAAGATAAATCACCCAAAATAAGATCTTCCCGTTTTTTGTTCCTACGATGTTATGCCGTGCACGTACCTACTAGTTGTATAGTGGTAGTACTAGTAATATAGTATTAGGAGTACAAACTTGGTACTAGTAGGACTAGTACTAGTACGGAATGCTCCTACTCTATCAACGAGCCCCGTTTGACACCAAATTTCTTGGCTTCCGTGCTACAGCTAGATCTTCCCCTCGTTTCTGTTTTCCAACCCGGCGGCGGGCGGGGTGTCGGTTTGCTCAACGGCGGTCCCACATGAAAGTGAAAATGCTAGGCAACACGCCTTCCCTAAGCTATGTGTCGTGCCGGACGGGCCGTGTTGTACTCCCGATTCCCGGGCGTGTGGGGGTGCAACGCGAATGCGGCGGGCCTTTTCCTTTTACCAGCAATGTGCCCGTGCGTTGCGACGGATCCAAAGTAGTAGAATAGTAGTATTTGTTCGACAGAGACGCGAGAAGACGAGGGAGTAGGCTGCTGCAAACGTAGGGCTGTGTGATTTGATAGCGAGTTACTGCTGGACAGGTGGGGCCCCGTGATTTGACTTGCCATTATCATTTTAACTGCGGCGCTACGACCGGCGTGAGTCTCCCGATTCCTGACCACCTCCATACAGGTGCCTCTCCCAATGCTCCACCATGTAGTAGAGGTTGATTCTTGCATGAGAGCCCACTTCTCCACTTTTTCCTTGCCTCTCTTTCCTCCACATATGCAAAAATGCCATGTAAAGCGCACTATTGTACTTACTTGCTCCTACAGGTGCTTAAGCTTGCCACATAGGCATAAAGTCTGATGTGGCAAGTTAATCAAGAAGAGAGAGACTAGTTTGGTGACCCAAGGAAGAAACGGTGCTAAGCGCGTGTACCTAGGTGAAAAGACAATTTTGAGTCTATAGCTAATTAAATGAAGCAAACTTAGCAACACCATTTCATTGGAAGAGGTCACTCCTTGGCAAATGCAATAAATACTTGTACTCCCTGTGTCCCATAATATAAGAACGTTTTTGGCACTACACTAGTGTCAAAAACGTTCTTATATTATGGGACGGAGGGAGTACGAAGAAAGAGATAGAGAGAAGTAAAAAAATACACTTATAGCCAACCTTATAGCCAAAACCTTGTTGTAGTATGAGTGACTAAGTGATGACTATGTATGACATGCCAACATCAGATAGCCTAACACACCATGTTAAATCTCCAAGGGCGCAACCGCACGAGCGACGCGACGGTCGTGGTAGGCGCGACCACGATACGGGCTGCTGGTAGCCCTTGGATCTGAGATCAAACGGTCGCATGCTAAGTTGCTGAAAATTTGCAGAATAACCCTCCAGGATAGGATATTCACCCATAGGTCTAGAATCACGCCATGCAACCGTTCGATCTCAGATCCAAGGGCTCTCGGAAGCCCGTATCATGGGAGAATGGAAAGCCACTACCCTGCCGTTCGCACGCTGGAAGTTCGCTCCTACTCGTCCCTGCACGTCCTTCAATACTACGGCGGTTCGCTCCTAGTCGTCCCGTCCATTCACATTACGGCAGTTCCACTAATCCTAACCCTCCTCCCAAATCCATGGCGTCCCAAATCTCCCTGATCGGCGGTGAGTACAAGGTTAGAACCATCACCGGCGATGAGTTCGACGTCATCTACACCCGTTCTTCGGCAACGGTGAAAGGATGCCTTTCTCGCTTCAGACGCATGTTCGAAGACTTAGATGATGAGTGGGTCGCTGGGCTAGATGTTGAGTACACCACAGTCCTGGACGAGAGAAGGATCTAAAGGACGAAGAGAGGAAGAAGCCCGCCGTGATCCAGGTTTGCGTGCATGACTTATGCTTGGTCTACCACATATGCCATGCCGACCTTGAGTGCCAGGATTTTAAGGACTTCCTCGAGAGCAACCTAGTCAAATCCGTTACTATAGACTTTGGTAACGACAAAGAAGTCCTGCGTCGGATAGGCCTCGTTGTAGGCAACACCTTCGACCTCCAGAAGAATCGGCTGGTGTCCTCTCGTCAGCCTTCAATGTTGACCCTGGCAGGAGCCATGGTTCATCCTTTGTACGGTAAACTGGAGAAACCTCCATACACGTTTCATCGTCATGCATGGCAGCGGAATGTACTAGATATAGACCACATCCACTACGCTGCAATGGATGGCTACCTTTGCTTCAATATCTACAAGGGTTTGATGAAGAGCAACAGCCAAGTGTGCGGTTCAAGCAAAGAAGTATCGGCCAAGAGGAAGAGGGACAAGGACGAAGTCGAGGACGTGGACGAGGACTCCGAGTAAGGTGGCAGTGTTGTTGCTCATGGTGGTTCTAATGCAGTGTCTACCGGAATAGTTGCAAAGTTTAATTTCAGGTGTGCTTAATTTAATTTGAGGGGTGTGTTCTGCTGAGCCCCCAGCAGAACTATGTTATGTTTCTTCTTGTTACTTTAACTCTTCAGTACGTACATACTAGTATTTCTTACATTTCATCTTTTAGTTGGTATAGTACTACCACTCGTTTCTTCACATTATATACGTACAATATATATGGCCAACATCATATAGCCAGCAGTTTAGTTGTCAAAGAATTTCAGGGTGCTTAGTTTTGTCAAAGAATTCCAGGGTGCTTAGTTTTATTTGAGGGGTGGGTTGTGCACTTGTGCTGGACACCATTATTGTGACAAGCCTTTTTAATAGTACTATATGCATAATTTGGCGACGAGCGCTCTCTATATGTACCACTTTTTTTAATTTCAAGTTTTGCTCCATGGCGCAATCCATCGATATTACTACTGTACAAAAGTGGAGTATATACATTTTTTAAAAGGCTAGAGGGCGGGGCAGTCTAGCTCGGTCGGTTTCACGAGAGGCGAGGGCCTTTGTGATTTGAGGCTCATTACTGCTGTCAAATCGAATAGTACTGCGCCGCCCGCTGCACGCCCGGCGCCTCCATTAAACCGCTCCGTTAAACCCGCATGCAAACCGAGAATCCTACTCCTGCTACACGTCCGTTCATGAGCGGGCCGGAATTAAACGCAACACCGGCCGAGCTCCTCCCGTCCGCCCTCAGCTTAAACGAGGCCAGACGCCGGCCAAGCTCCTACCGTCCGCCCTCTATTTACATGAGGCCAGACAGACAGCGGGCAAGAATCGCACCCCTCCACCGCTCCCCCATCTCCTCCTTCACCATTTTCTCCACTCTTCCGATGGCTTCCGATGAGCCGTTCTCCGGCATATTACCCGGCTGGGTGGCCTGCCGAGCCCTCCAGATACGGGCGAGGCCGCTCGGTGCTTCACCAACCTCGCTTGGCCCGACGGAGCCAGTTGCCGTCCCAAGCAGGCGCGTGGTTCAGCAACTCGCCGCTCCAGTTCAGCTCGATGAGGAGTGGCGAGTTGCTCCACGCCGGCACGGCAGCTAGCACGCCGGTACCGGCGCCGTCGCTGCCTCGTCGTACCTCGCCACCAGTGTCTGCGGTGGCCGCGCCTCTCATGTCTGTGGGCGCGCCTCCCGTGCCTGCGGCAGCGCCATGCAGGCAGAGACAAAAGCCGGGTGCATGGAGAGCGACGAGTCGGTGGCCAGCTTCTCCGTGTCCGCCGCCATCATCGAGGAGATGTAGAACACGGGAGGCTGCCGCCACTTGGGACCCATGAAGGCCACCGCCGAGGCGACGACCGCGGATTCAGGTGGTTTCTTTGCTGCTTCATCTCTTCCGAGGACCTTCATCGACCCCGCAAGTGTCTGACGGACATGAGGAAGACAAAGGGATCCGCGGGCGGCCATTTAGAACTAAAATAAGTCTAGATACATCCATTTCTAGGACAAGTATTTCCAGACGGAGGGAGTATTAATTATACAAGAGAGCCGGATTGGCACCTCTTAGTTCATGTAAATGTAATTAAATCCATCATGTTTATATGAAGATCCGGCTTTTTTATACGAAATCCTTCATGCTTATATGAAATCAGTCCGTGTTTGCACGAATTTCATCTGGTTGGTTAGAGTTGTAAAAATGTATGCCGCTGGCGTTTGATGTCGTCCTCCACTTAAGGAAGCGGGAGGAAATTTGCCGGCTGCCGTTGGAGATGCTCTTTATGCTGGAAATAATAGAGTGACATCCAATCCATTTGAGTTAATTGCCTGTATGATTGTCCCTCTATAAAAAGTTAATTGCATGTAAAGTGTACACGTGACTTGCAGGGTGGCTACAACTTCGTACAGAAAGTTAAAAAGAAACAAGTCCATCCTTAATCTTGTATTCTAAGTACTCTGTGGGTTCCACTGGCAGTACAGTAGCGAAAGAAGTATATATTAAATAAGTAGAGTAATATATAATATAAAAATACAAAGTTAAAAGACAGAATTCGAACTCATGTCATCGCGTTGCGAGCATCCGGCGCTAACCAGCCCAGCACATTTTTGTTGTAGACCATGCTGGAGATATATCTCCATGTCTACTCTTATATATAGTCCATTCGTTCCTAAATATTTGTCTTTTTCAGATTTCAAATGGACTACCACATACGGATGTGTATGTAGACATATTTTAGAGTGTAGATTCACTCATTTTGCTCCGTATGTCTTTTCAGGAAGGGGTCAGATTTGTCCTTGATTTATTTATGAGGTATCCAGATGGCACTGCACCGCCAAGAAAAGAGGGCAACATCAAAATTATGGTCTACTTTTTTGAGTATGTTGGTAAGGTCCGGTCATAGTCACTTGTTGAAATCTCTAAAAAGACAAATACTCCCTCCGTCCGGAAATACTTGTCATCAAAATGGATAAAAGGAAATGTATCTAGACGTATTTTAGTTTTAGATACATCTCTTTTTATCCATTTTGATGACAAGTATTTTCGGACGGAGGGAGTAGAAAACAGAGTTGGTGATGATGGTGTGTGTGCCATCCTGCAATATAGGCCGTCGGATTTATATCTAACGGATAGGAAAGAAACTATGGCAATTTTGCAAAAGTATACCCACACGTCTCTCCACGTTCGCAAATAAGGCCTTCCCTCGTTCAACATTTTCTCTCACAAGATAAACTACTCATACAAATGCATCTTGATGTTCCGTGCAACGCACGGGCAGCTAGCTAATTTCTTTTAAAATAGTTGCTGCGATAATTGGGTTGAAGTGATATATTTTATGTCTGCCCCGAATGATTTCAGATTCATTAGTAGTAACAAAGAAAAGGTTGCCTTGTTAATTAACAGAAAATAGGGTGAAAACTATCACACGAGGCCGGTAAAAACAAGGCACACTGGGTTCAGCGTCATCGTCACTACAGCTGTACGCGCGCGAGAAGTCTACATATCGAGGGGGCTACCGAGCAAGGCACCGAGACACAATGTTTGAGAGAGAAACCAATTGACAGATTATGATCAGATCGAGTTGTCACCCTTCTGCTGTCATTGTTGGGTGGGAGGGAGAGAAAGACGTATCGAGAGTGTGCGCGGTAGGCACAGAGGCACAACTAGCGAGTGTGTGTGTGTGTGTGTGTTTGAAAGAGGAGTAGATAGATTATTATCAAGATCGATGTGCCACCCTACTCCTTCGGTGCCGGGTAGTGTGTGTGTGTATGTTTGAGAGAGAAGCCAGTCGATAGATTAGTATCAAGATCGAGGTGTCACCCTACTCCTTCGGTGTTGGGAAGTGTGGGTGTGTGTGGGGGGGGGGGGGCAGTGACACTCACATATCTCTACTCTTACTAGCAAGATGCCTGCGCATTGCACGGAACATCAAGATGCATTTTTTTATATAAAACACCTGTTGTGATTGACCCATGCGGGAGTAATCCCATGTGTAAAAACTAATGATATCTTGAGAAAGAGGAGAGATAAGGTGAGGAGGAGTAGGGCGTGGTGGTGATTGGTGGTTGGACTGAGCGGAGGCATGGGGATGGATGACGACGGCAGCGGCCACCATGCCAAATTGTTCCAGAGGCTTCCTTTTTTAATTGCTCAACAATGAGGTTGTGGGAGATAAGGATGAACGAGGGAAGGCCTTATCTGCAAATGTGGAGAGAGGTGCGGGTATCTTTTTGCAAAATTGCCATAGTTTGCTTTCTATCCGTCAGATATAGATCGGACGATCTATATTGCAAGATGGCAGGCACACCATCATCACCAACTCGGTTTTTTATAAGAGTAGAGATAAAAAAACAGAGTTGGTGATGATGGTGTTCCTGCCATCCTGCAATATAGGCCATCCGATTTATATCCGACACACAGGAAGGAAATGATGGCAATTTTGCAAAAAGATACCCACACCCCTCTCCGCATTTGCAAATAAGGCATTCCCTCGTTCATCCTTTTCTCCCACAAGATAAACTTCTCATACAAATGCATCTTGATGTTCCGTGCAACGCATGGGCATCTTGCTAGTAGGGAGAAGGAGTTTGTGTGACACATATCTAGCTATATTAAGGGATAGGTAGATAGCATGTGTGTGAGAGACATTATTATACTTTGAGACATTAGTGGCTGTGGGTGGGCGGAATTAAAGGGGTGGGCGACATAGAGAGCGTGTGTGTTTCTGTGTGAGAGACTTGTAGGACGGGGTAGAAAGACGAATTTAACCCTGACGGAGGGAGAGAAATACACGAAGTGCGCGTGTGTGATTCCGATGCCCACAGGGAAATGAGATATGTATGCGTGTGAGACAGATTGCACAATTCATTCACATATCACTATCTAGCGATCGTGGACGTGCATCGCTTGAACATAAGTCAATATCAACTTCGTATCGTGGCCAAAGGTACAATATCGATTCAACACTATAAAGATTGGACACTCACATATCACATTTTTTTCTATTTAAATAAACCTTTTCAGTTGTGCATGCCAAAGTTACAGTGATGTTTCTTCAAACAACCAATGTAGCTATCATGTATATGCACCATTGTTACTCTTGCATTCAAATTCATTAGTCTTGGATGATTTAAGTTTCTATTTTGAAGTAATATATGTAATATTCATATATGAATTCAACGGGTACGCAATTTATGAAATGGAGGCTATGTAATCATATGAGGTAACACTTTTAAGTAGCTGACTACAATATCCATTTCTTTTTGTGCGCCTCTACACTAACACGTCAATGCATTATGTTTAAAGTAAATAACCAATGGCACTAAATTATCTATTTACACGAGAAATACATAGGCTGAGCGTTTGATCCCTTTTTTTGTGAACGCGCCACTACACCCGTACGATTGGCCGCGCCCGTGTGAACGTCCAAGTTATCGGTGCATCATCCCGAGTTATTGTCTTTTTTTCTGGGGTGGACTTCACACCAGTTATTAACTGCTGACGCGTGCCCCGTGTACACAGTGTAGCATGACCTTCCCGCTAGCACGGTCCAAAATTAGTTGAAACTGGATACGAACGATCCCACGGGCGGCAAAATCTCCAGCCTCCTTCTAAAATTTCCGCCACCTTAGTCTTTAGCATGCGAAATCCCCCTTTTGTCCTTGGTGCACGGAGACCAACAGTTACAATACCACCCTCATCTACATGATAGGTCGGGGCTGCTTTGGTAACTTCCGGTTCCCCCACTACACGGCACCCCCATTTCCTCTCCCCTTCCCGCAGAAAACGACTAACTCCACAAAACCAGAGCATCTTACATCACGCCGTCCGTACTTCATTGCCCTTTTTCCCCTCCCCTCTCGAAACCCTAGACTGCCCATCCACCGGCATACCATAGCCCATTCACTGCCAGCGGCGTCCACCTCGCCGGATCTGCTTCTGCGGCCGCATCTACCCCTCCCACCTCCCCTAGAAACAAGTAGACTGCTCATCCACCACTGTACCACAGCCCATTCAGTGCCGGCCTTGTCCACGGCGCCGGATCTACTTCGCCGGTACTCTCGTCAACCGCCGCGCATCTGCAGCGGCTCATTCATACTCCCCACCGGAGACGCTTCGTCCACACCCCCCGGAGCCGCCCCACCGACGCCCCCGTCGACAGCCTGTGATCCTCTTCGCCGACACCTTCCTCAACCCTACCGGAGCCGCTTCGCCGACACCTTCCTCAACCCTACCGGAGCCGCTTCGCCGACACCATCGTCAACCCTATCGGAGTAGCTTCGCCTATACGATTCTCAACCCTACCAGGGCCGCTTTGCCAACTCACAAGTCCACGGCCTCAGATCCGCTTCCTCGCACCCTCATCCAACCTACCGGAGCAGCTTTTGACGCCCCGTCCATGGCCGCAGATCCGCATCGTCGACACCACCCTTAACCAAACCACCAGAGCAGCTTCTGACACCCCGTCCACGGCCGCAGATCCGCATCGTCGACACCATCCTTAACCCAACCACCGGAGCAGCTTCTGACGCCCCGTCCACGGCTGCAGATCCGCATCGTCGACACCATCCTTAACCCAAACACCGGAGCAGCTTCTGACGCCCCGTCCACGACCGCAGATCCGCGTCGTCGACACCATCCTTAACCCAACCACCGGAGCAGCTTCACCTACGCCCTCGTCCACGGCCACAGATCCGCTTCGCCCACACCGTAGTCCACCCTACCGGAGCCGCTCCACAAACACCCTCCTCGACGGTTCTAGATATCCTTACCGGACCCCGACAGCCAGCGTAGCGTCATCACCCTCGACGTTTCTAACCTGATTCCCACCGTCTGGAGAGATGCCAAGCACCCGCCACGGCCTAGGTACTTGTCACCTTTAAAACCGCCCAGCATCACCTGCCCGATGTACTTCAAATATACTAACCGGTCGCTGTTACCTGTTATGCAGCTGGCAAAAACTACAAGGACGATGTTTCTTCTGGATTTAACAGCTTGGCCAACCAAGATCCTGGACTAAGGCATTGCTATGATCTTGTAAGCGCGTCTCTCTCTCTTGTATTGTTCTGTGCCTGCCAGCGTGCTTTGCTAGGATTTTTGACCAGTAATCCCTTTGTGCAGATAATGATTTCTACTACTGGCTGCTAAATTAGATATGTAGATGTCATACATGATACTACCTCGTACCTCCGTTCCTAAATATAAGTCTTTCTAGAGATTCCACTATAGGCTACATACGGAGCAAAATGAGTGAATCTACACTCGAAAATGCATCTATATACATCTGTATGTGGTCCATACTGGAATCTCTACAAAGACATATATTTAGGAACAGGGGCAGTACATTACACAAAATCGTAGGTGGCATGTAGGAATTCCAGTGCACTACATTAGGCTCCCTTAGAGTGCCTGCTAGTCCAGCATACAAAGTCATGGCTAGTTTATGGTACGCACACAATCGTTAATTGGTGGTTTAAATATGTGCAAGGGATATGCAATGTAGTATCATGTAGACATGTCTGAAATTAGCCGTGTGAACTTGCAGATAGGGTTACACAATGAAAAAGTACAAGATGTATGTGGCAATTTCATGGAACATCGCAAAAAAAGGAGAGGCAGTGGTGAGCCTATACAATGTGCTATGGTACGTCACTCCTCCATTGCAATCACCGTGACATGTTATTTGTATGCCAGTTCTATTAGCCAAGTTTCTTAGGGACAGTTATTATGAGTTATCCTAAGAAAATAAGCACCTGTGAATATAAGCTCCATGTAATAAGCCAACCAGTTCTTTTCATTGCGTTTTCAGCTTATCTTTGGTATGATCAGTGGAAAGTCTAGATTGCATTATATTTTTTTTGATTTTGCTGCCCATATGGAAATTAATTTGACTTGCAAACATCACAAATTGAACCCAGTGCAGTAATTAATATGATAGGAAAACAGACCATCACTATTTGCTCAAAATGCAAATACAAAGATACCATCTACTTGGCACAATCTACTTTGGTCAATGTTTTCCATAGAGATCCCATTGCCTAATTTAAACGAAGAACGCATGACCCACATTTAAATGAAGAACAATTATTTATTGAAATTCGATGGTCCAAGTGGCTGGTTATTATCGTATAGCAGCACCACCTGAAAGCATCATATAGCAGCAGCAGCTCATAGCAACTCATCATACAGCAGCAGCAGTCTGCAATTCATCATATAGCAGCAGCAGCAGCTCATAGCAATTCATCATATAGCAGCAGCAGGAGCAGCTCATAGCAATTCATCATATAGCAGCAGCAGGAGCAGCTTGTAGCAACTCATCATATAGCAGCAGCAGCTCATAGCAATTTATCATATAGCAGCAGCAGCAGCTCATAGCAACTCATCATACAGTAGCAGCTCATAGCAATTCATCATATAGCAGCAGCAGGAGCAGCTCATAGCAATGCATCATATAGCAGCAGCAGAAGCAGCTCATAGCAATTCATCGTATAGTGGATCAGAATGAAAATTTGGCAAAAAATCAGAGGAGATCCTCACCTTGTTGGATGAGCTCATCCTTCAACAGCACCTCAAGGCCATGGCCTGAGAGGAGGGGAGGGGGAATAAGGTGCCTTCTGCCGCAGTGTGGCATCAGCCGTAGTTGTGCAGCGCCCGCCGGAGTAGTGCGTTGGACGAACCACACTGGAGCAGCTACTGGAGACCATGAGAATGAGGGGCGGCGCCAGAGGGAGGAGCAGCCAGGGAGATTTGCCCCTACCCGCCGGCCATGTAGCCTAGCTAGACATAGCATCGTCGAGGACCAGGCCAGATGGGACCAGTGGTGACGGCTCACTGGAGGAACCCGAGTGCTGCAGGTAGGGGATCGAGGTAGAGGGAAAGGGGAGAGGAGATGTAAGCGGGCAGGGCAATGAATGCTTGCGTGTTTGTTTTTACTTGAGGGTCAGGTGTGACACGAGCGTCAGCAGTTGCATTTTGAGTGTAATATAGGCAGACAACAGAGACATTTCACTATTCCCCTTCCCTTCAATTTTTAGTGAGGTTCTACCCGAAACACCCCCCTCCAAAGCGAAATCAGTTAAGCCCAAGCCCATAACTCAAAAATGACTTCTTTACATCTTTTATGGCTTATTTTGATAATATGCCCTGAAAAGGCGGAATCGAACTGGCCCTTAACATGCAATTCAATTGTGCGTGCAATGATGAATCACTCCTTCCTGCTATCTGTACATTTAGGCATCATCATACATGGCATAACCTAATACATGTGCATTCCATTGTAGAATATGGAATATGCAATGTTTATGTTAGTTCATACGTTGCACATGATGTTTAAATGCCCCTTAAATCTGGTCAGTCAAGTGATGGTCTTTAAGCCTCCTTCTTTGCTTCTTTTCTTGATATGTAAGATTTGCTCACACATCTGTTCAATTGCTTGTTTGCATCAGCCAGCCATACTAGGACTGTTTGCTTTGATTACTTGCTATTCTTGACCTAACACTCTAACATAGCTTGCCAACAATTTAAACACTAAGGGCTGCTGTAGTGGGGCCTTGTCTAACTCATAGGTGACATAAAGGTTTGGCTGTACACTACAGTAGGCTCTCCAAGAGTACCTGGAGATCCAGTTCGAAGGTATGCCTAGTTTTTACATAGTGCAGACATAGTAAATGCTCATTTCATTGTGTGCAAGTGCAAGAGATGCGGCATGTTTCATTATGTGGTGTTGTTTTGTTATAATCCCATCCTTTTGTGTTCACATACTTGAAAGTATGCATATTTATCTTCCAAGGAGACGAGTAACTAATTTGTGTCACCTTGCAGAGGGGGTGCAATGAAGATAAGATTGAGGATTTCCATGTACAAGATGTTAGGAAGGAGCCTTACAAGAGAAGTAGGAGCTGCGCTGAGCCTCTTCAACCTGCTAAGGTAAGTCACTGTATGCAACTCAACAGTTCAATTCCTTGTTTGTTTCAGGCATAGTTAATTTTCTCTTTTCAATTGCTTTATTTGTCCTCAGTTAATGAGATGCCCAAATAATCATGCCTGATGTTCGGTACTTGTATCACTATTTGTTGACATAATTAAAGGCCTTACCATTTAATTACTCTGCCGAAGTGTGCCTGAAGCTTTGAAGTCTATTAACCAACTATTATTGCATGAGGCTCACAATCTAGTTTATACTACGCTAATGATTGCATAGTTTTGCCTGCTGTAGTATCTTTGTATGAAACCCTCTGATGTTCATTATGCTCCCTAAGACTTTAATTGAGGCACAGAATGGCCAACTGCTTGCTTACTTATACGCGACGTGCTGTCTAAATTTGTAACTTGTCTGTGTTTTCGATTGGGCCCCAACATCATGCTCCTCTGGTGAGCTAAGAGGGATTTCTGTATGCAGGCTACACATACTATCTTTTTTATAATTTTTAAAATATCACCTGCTTATCCTTCATGACGTGTAACATTTTTTTTTGAAAGTGACGTGTAACATTATTGTTAGTCCTGTTTTGCCATGTAGTACAAAATAGTGTGTTGTTCGCTTCACTGTTGTAACTATATTTTTGCCCTAGTCATGTGTACTTACAGAAACATTTCAGGATGAAGTGACATCAACACAAAGATCTGCGAGCAGTGCGGCATGGCCATTACCGAATGATTATGGATTGGAATTGGAATGTGCTGATGTTCTCGAGCATCAACTAGAGGTGGCAAGACAACGTGTACATGATTGTCAACGTATAATCAACAAGTTGAGACTGGACATGCAGGTATTAGATGCAGGAGTCAAAAAATGAAACAAGACACTGAGGTAACCATGAAGGAATTGGAGATTTTGCAGACTGAAATTTGTGCTACCTGAATCCGGCCAATCCTATTTTCTGAAGAGATTATAGTTCAAATGGAGTTAAGTTGATGCGCGTCCATGATGTATGAGCTGTATTTGCCCAGTGTATGTAATTTGCTGTCTGTGTATGCTTTATTATCACCTGTGCCGAACCATAATGCCCAGTGGGTATAATCGGCTGTAATTTCTTTATTGTATAGTGTAGGATTATTCTACATTTCTATGCCTTGATCTCTTTGTTGTATAGTGTATGCTTTTTAGAGGTGATAGTATTGAGTAGGATAATTCTTTGAATATGCTATATCGTTCAAACGGGGGCCAACTCGCCCGACCATGGCCCTTCACGGGCCGTCGGATCCATGGGCCTTCTACGTCTCGTAGGATCCATGGGCCTTCTACGTCACGTAGGATCCATGGGCCTTGTACGTCTCGTAGGATCCATGGGCCTTGTACATCTCGTAGGATCCATGGGCCTTGTACGTCTCGTAGGATCCATGGGCCTTCTATGTCTCGTAGGATCCATGGGCCGCAGACTCATTTATGGGTCTTGTACGGGACTTTAATGGGCCATAGACGGGCCTTTAATGGAAATCGTACGTTTTATGGGCTGACCATAACGGGCCGTTAATAGGCCGTATTTGGTGATGCTATGAAAATGGCCCAATAACGGTCCACAAACGGGCCGACTATAACGACGGGCTGAATTTGGCCCACAAGCAGAAAATGACAGTAACGGGTCGTAAGTAACCGAATGTTGCAAATGAGCCCAAGAATAAATGGGCCCTCAGAAGGCCGAAAGTTAACTTGGGCTGGAAATGGCCCAACGGAATAATGGGCCGTTAATGGGTATAAAGTGATACACTGTTCATTAAGGGCGAGTTTCACCACGGGCCATTAATGGGTGTAAAGTAATACACTGTTCATTACGGGCCAGTTTCAGCACGGGCCGCTAATGGGCCAAGAGTTACAAAGGGCCTCATATGGGCCGAAAGACGTCATGGGCTATACATGGGCCAGAAGTGAAAACGGGTTGGAATCATATTGGATGGCCCAGATGACGCTACTGGGCCTAATTCGGATAGGGCGTAACGGGCCTTGGGTTAGCGGGCTGTAAATGGGCTATATGCGAACATGCCGTTAACAGGCTTTCCATGGGCCGGCTCGCGAGCTTTTGACCAAGTCAAACAGGCCGGCCTTTTCACAGGAATGGGCCACTGTTGGGTCGTGCCACGTTTCGACGTATCATAGGCGCCTTCTGTCCAGTGAGTGGATGACATCTGTCCCAACGATAAGTCGACACGTGTTTCCTCTAGCCAATGATGATTTTACACATGGAAAATCCCCATTGGTCGGGGCTGTTAATGGGTTATCGGATCCAAAACCCGACCCGATAGCTTAACGGCGTTCCGTTACGGTGGATGCCACGTGTCGGTCACCCTTGACGAAAGCACTTCTGTGACGCGCGATTATCGTCATGGAAGTGGACACTTCCGTGATGATAATTTTGGTAATGTCATGGAACACTTCTACGACAGCACAGGTATGACTATCTTGATTCTGCCATAAATTTGTCATGGATGTACATGCATGACAAAAAACGCGACCTACTGTGACAAACACGTATCATCACGGAAGTGTATTTTTTTGTAGTGGCACGGTGAGGTGCACGTGTATTGCCAGCCAAAGGATAAACATGTGTGACGGCCTGAACTCCTTCAATGGGCTGAGTGAAGCTTTGGCGATCAACGTTGTGAAGATAAACAGGCTCCTTAGCAGGTTCTGGGTAGATGGCTTCGACAGACATATCAACCTCTGGCAAGAATGTCAAATGGTTGCGAGAAAAAGGTTGATAGTTGACAGCTGAATGAAGCTTGATAAGGCGCATAACCCATGGTGCGTAGAACTTCAGACCAAAGAGATCAGAGCCTGATAAAGAAGTCTTGAGCATTGAAGTTGATGCCATTAAGATATAAAAGACCAATGTCTTCATCGCTCCTTCAAGCTTTGCTGCAGAAGAATGTCCTTTGACAGGCCAGAGAGTTCGCCTGATGATAGGGTAAATAGTGCGAGGCAGATACTCTAGGTCTTCAACAAAGAACTCTCTTGGGTATTCAGCGTCGCGTGGCAGAGGCTTCATCATGCTTAACATTTGGCTCATGTTGGGCTCTGGCTTCTGAAAGATGCTCTCCAAAGCATTGCGGTGAAGCTGACAACCAGGCTCGAAGAGTTCACCTGGAGTGGGCAGGCCAGTTAGCTCAATGATATCAAGAGCTTTGGCTTCATGATGGACATTGCCTGTCATCCACTCAAGGACCCAAGTCTTCGGATCCCTGTTGTAGCCGCGAATGTGGAGGGTACAATAGAATTGTAGTAGAAGCTCTTAATTTCAATGCTCTTTATCAGTAACAAAGTTCAGCAAACCAGCATCACGGAAGCAGTCAAGGGCTTCTTCAAGGCAGGGCAGTCCAGCAATGGCTTCACAGTCTAGACGCATATGAGGAAAAATGCGCCCTTGATCATAAAGAACACACGAGTAATAACTGTGCTGCTGATAGCTCCAGAACCGATCAGACGAAATTATTGGCTTGGTGTAGGGGTTCTTGGCGCTATCAAAGGAAGTGTTGTGCGCAATGAAGCCATTTGCATTGAAGGACCCTGGTGAAGTTGCTGTACCTGGAAACCTGGGCAACCTAGGCTTTGGCTTCTGGACCTGAGGCCTGTGCTCGATATGATAGTCAAATTGCGGACCAGCAGCAGGTGGAGGAACCAGAATGGGCCATCTAACAGTGACCAACTGACCATGATCATATGCTTGCTCGATGGTGTGTGGCCTTGGAGGCGGTACAGGAGCAGTGGTAGTGGCAGTGGCATTAACTTCAGGCTGCAGATTTGCATCAGGGGCAGCATTGGCTTCGGGTGCATTCACTTCTGGCACCGCACTAACTTCAGGCGCCACATTAGCTTTAGCCATGACAACGTCATTGGCTTCAGAGTTGGTGGTGGTGGCCGCCTCAATGTTATCAACCTTCACTCGAGTAGCTGGAGGGTCGGACATGTTCTCCTCGAGAACAACTTCAGAGTTGGTTGGGGGTGTAGCGGCACGTTCTTCTTCATCTCTTGGCTCTTCTTCTTCATCGGCTGATGCAGCCGGAATATCTTCAGCCGCTTTGGCTTCAGAATCGGAGATGTTCGTAGAAGGAGAGGCTTCAAGAAATACTTGGCGTGGCTCTTCTTCTGGAACGCTCGACTGAGCGACTTGTGTCCTTGGACCTTTACGAAGCCTGCGAAGTGCGGGCGACGCTTGTGGAGAGGGAGTTGGATGGGCCACGAAGTGGTCATCATCAAGCACGGGAGAGGTAACTTGAGTTGGGGGAGAACTTGGTGAATCTTCTTCACGGGTGGAGTCTTGAGGGTGATTAGCCCATGAGGCATCCTGTGCAATTGGCGTCAGAGGACGACCAATGCTGATGAGTTCGCTGTTCATTAGAACAGGCGATGGTACCAGTTGGTGCTCGATCTGAGGAAGGACTTCATCATCAGCTACATTGTCTTGGGGACCAATGTCTTCAGCTTCGGTGTGGTCAAAAGCTGGATTTTCTTGAGCTTCAGGAGCCTCTGTGGTAGCAGACTCGTGAACTATCAATCGACGCTCTTGATGTGCAGATGCAGGACGAGCAACTGAAATTGGCTCGACGACAAGGGGCTCTGTGGGAGCATCCCGAACTTTCTTCTTGGTTTTTCTTTTCTTGGTTGGTGGAGCCTCATCAGTGGTGTGCTTGTTCTTGCGCTTTCTGGCTTCCGCTTCGGCTGCCCTTGTTTTCTTGAGCTCCGAAGCCACTGTGGGGGCCTTAGGCTTCACGCCTGTCATACTGGCGGGGAAGACAATGCGAGGTTCTTCCCGTCGGGATGCTTCAGCTTGCTCCACAGTAGGCTTCTTCTGCTTGGCAGCCATCTTGGGGTCGATGCCAGGACGCCCAAGTGCCTTGCGCTTCTCAGCTTCATTATAGGTTTGAACACACTTGGCAGCCAGGAGCTTCATGCGCTCTCGAGAACCTTTAGCTTCATCGCGCTTCTTGTGAAACGCCTCCTTGAGCTCATGCATCATTTGCTTGAAGTTTTGGATGTCAGTCACACTGAGCTTGGCCATATGCTTCTTGAACTGGGCTTTTTCATAGTCAACCTTGTGCTTCAGTTCAACAATTCTCTGAGCTAGTGCCAGCTCAGGAGCAATGGCTCCATGGAAGGAGACACTTAGCCCAATAGGAAGCTGGAGATCATCAAAGCTGAGTTTGGGGCTATCAAACCACTCGTCAATGAACTTGTTCAGAATGTCCACATCGAAGAGGGGAAGATCATTGAAGATTTCCGCCTCTTGTTTGCTCTTAATTAGCAGCTCAAGAGCATCATCACGAAGAATGTCGTCACTAGACAGATCAATGGCGCCGTTCTCATTCCTCAGTACTACAGCAGGGGTCAGTGCTTGACCTGAACTCTTGACAATTTTCTTTTGAGGCTTCTCTTTCTTCTTGAAGACGTGAGATAGATCTTCAGAATGCACACTTGGTGCAGGAGGAGCAGTGGCCAGTGGCTTCGCACGCGAAGCGCTTGGTGCAGCAGCAGGTTTCGAAGCCTTTGTCTTCTTCTGTTTTTGAGGCTTCGGTGGAGCAGGAGCTTCATCAGAATCAGCTTCATCTCCAGACTGATCCACTGTGGCCCTCTGAGCGGCGATGTGGGAGAAAAGACCATCAAAGTTGTCGAAGGGGCCGATGACATTGGGATTGGCATCGCGTGTGCCATCAGCCTGTGGAGCAGAAGGACCTGGGTTGAAATTGCATCCAAGACTCTTCTTGTTTACTTTGGCCGAGTTCTTGGTAAACTGGTAGTTGCGCATGAACAGATTGTCTTCACGACACCATAGCAGAGAAGATGGGTCGGCATCAACAGGCTGTGGTCCACGGACCATGCAAGGGTAGAAGCCTTGATCAATGGCTTCAGTTCTGGACCTGTGTGGAAGATTTTTGTACAAAATGTCTCCCCAGGGTCGCTTGATGGCATTCTTTTCAGCATATTCCTGGGTCACGAACCTATACTTGAACCATTGCTCTGCCCAATATCTTCGAATCCATTGGATTCGTGTTTTGCGCTGATTTTAGTCCTCTTCTGGATCTGTCTTGTACAACTCATAGAGATCTGGTGGTAATTCTCTTGATGTTCCCCCACGGCGCTGTCTGCCTCCCTTCCTTGCAGACTTATCTGTTGCCATGAAGTTCAGACTGAATGGCTTCAAAACTGTCAAAGGCTTCCGTCTGCTGGTCAGACATGAACTAGCTTCGGGAGAGTTGATGTGATGCTGTAAGAATTCTGCAAATGAATGCAGACTATGAGAACCAAGGGATTCTCCCACGGACATGTACCTGTGACAGCATTAGAGATGCGAGGAAAGGGGAAGAGGTCATATGCATTCTCAGAAGATTTTGAAGATAAATCAGTTTAGAAGACATTGACCTCATAGCGCGAAGACATTCACTTATATGTTGAGAGTTGGTTCCAGATTTGTACGAATCCACGAATAGGTACAAGTGAGGAATCTAACTATGTGTGAAGCATAAGTGAATATACTAGGAATAGTATGAGATGCAGACAGGATCGATCCAAATTTGTGGAGTCAGAAACCAGTTTTGGTAGGAAGGATGAATCTATCGGATCAAAAAGACAGTAAAAAGAGAGTTTTAATTTACCACACGATGAACTGCTAGACGGAGTAGAAGATGAGGCCGAGCAGTTCGATCTTCCGTGCCCTAACTTGGCGATGGAGGACACCTACGGCGGCGACGGAGAAGACGATGTCCGCGGCCGGCGTGAAGACGGCGTCGGTGAGGTCGCGGCAGCTAAGCACTTCGTCGTCGGCGTCGTCGAGAGCTAGCGGTGGCGCTAGGGTTTGTCGAGGTGGAGAGGTGGAAGAAGTGTTTTGACCGCGACGTGATGTGCATTTATAGGGAGAGGGACGGCACAGCGCAATTACGCAGGTGCCCCTGGCGGTTCACATCTGAAGGACACGTGGCGGACATGCAACACATTGGAAGTTGTTCCATGTTCCCACGCACGCCTGGACTGTCGGGGTGGTCGTTCCGGCTTCTCCGGGTTTCAGGCAATAAGGATTGAGCATTTAAAACAGATTTAATGTTTATCTCTGTATCTACTGCTGACAAGGACGTAGAGAAGACATTCGACAGTTTCAACAGAATGCATATGATTTGGATAGATAGAGTTTGAGGTAGAAGCATAGAGAGGTTAGGGTCCGATCACATTCACTTAGTCCAAAAGATTCAAACACGAAGACATAGCTATAAGTGAATGCTGTAGAGGATAGAACACAAGTATGTGTGTGTGTGTGTGTATATATATATTATATATTTTATATATATATATATATATATATATATATATATATATATATATATATATATGTCTGAGTAAGACCAAATCGACATAGTGAAGACAAACATGAAGTCAAATCAATGTTGAAGATAAATCAAATGCGAAGACTATGCAAATGCAACGCCAGGAGAAACACTTCAAACAAAAGTTTGGTGGTGGCGTTACCCACCGTATAGGAAGTATTAGACCCAGACACGGCGCACAATTATTGTGGCGCTCCGAAGTCAAATTCTGCATTAATGTATTCACACTCAGAGTGTAAGTCTTCATTGATTGAAGATATACATTACTTCGTGTGTTGCACATCTAAGTCATCAACATGCATAAGTGTTAGGATGTGTGCCTAATCACAGGACATTCGAGGATTCCAGGATATTTAGCTCACACCGCAACTTGCAAAACCTTTTCTCATCCAAGGGCTTTGTGAAGATATCTGCCAGCTGCTCTTCTGTGTTGACGTGAATGATATCAATATCTTCCTTCATGACATGATCTCTGAGAAAGTGATGACGAATTTCAATGTGCTTTGTCTTCGAGTGCTGAACTGGGTTGTTGGCAATCTTGATGGCGCTTTTGTCGCAGTAGAGTGGCACATGCTTCAGATGGACACCATAGTCCTTCAGAGTTTGCTTCATCCAGAGAAGCTGAGCGCAGCAAGATCCAGCAGCAATGTATTCAGATTCAGCAGTGGAGAGAGATACACAGTTCTGCTTCTTTGAAGACCAACAGACAAGTGATCGTCCCAGAAAGTGACATGTGCCAGATGTGGACTTGCGATCAACTTTGTCACTAGCATAATCAGCATCTGAGAATCCAACTAGATCAAACTCTGAGCCCTTTGGATACCATAATCCTAGTGTTGGGGTGTAAGCCAAATATCGAAGAATTCGCTTCACAGCTAAGTGATGCGATTCCTTTGGTGCCGCTTGGAATCGGGCGCACATGCAAACACTAAGCATTATATCTGGCCTAGATGCACATAAATAAAGTAAAGAACCAATCATGGAGCGGTATACCTTTTGATCGAAATCTTTACCATTGGCGTCGGGACTCGGATGACTTTTGGTTGGCATTGGCGTCGTGTATCCTTTGCAGCCTTGCATTCCAAACTTCTTCAGACAATCTTTTAGGTATTTCTCTTGAGATATGAAGATGTCGTTGCGTTGCTGACGAATTTGAAGACCAAGGAAGAACTTCTGCTCACCCATCATGGACATCTGATATTGCTCTTGCATCATATGACCAAATTCATCACTGTATCTTTTGTCAGTGCAGCCGAAGATAATGTCATCCACATAGATTTGGCACACAAATAGTTCACCATCATATGTCTTCGTGAAGAGTGTGGGATCCAGAGAACCAGTTTTGAAGCATTTGCCCTTCAGGAAGTCTTTGAGAGTGTCATACCAAGCGCGAGGGGCTTGTTTGAGGCCATACAGTGCCTTGTTGAGCTTGTATACCATATCAGGATGTTTTGGATCTTCAAAGCCAGGTGGTTGTGCAACATATACTTCTTCTTCAATCTTGCCATTGAGAAAAGCACTCTTCACATCCATTTGATACAGAAGGATGTTGTGATGGTTGGCATAGGCTAGCAGTATGCGAATGGCTTCAAGCCTAGCCACCAGGGAAAACGTTTCATCGAAGTCAATCCCTTCAACTTGAGTATATCCTTGAGCAATAAGACGAGCCTTGTTTCTGACAACTTGACCATGCTCATCTTGCTTGTTGCGATATATCCATTTGGTGCCTATGATGTTGTGCTTGCGAGGATCAGGATGCTTGACTAATTCCCACACATTGTTCAGCTCAAACTGTTGAAGCTCCTCTTGCATAGCTTGAATCCATTCAGGTTCCATGAAGGCCTCAGCAACTTTCTTGGGTTTAGAGATTGAGACAAATGCAAAGTGCCCACAGAAATTTGCTAGCTGTGTTGCTCTTGAACGAGTGAGTGGACCAGGTGCATTGATGCTATCAATTATCTTCTCAATCTGTACTTCGTTTGCAACACGAGGATGAACTGGACGAAGATTTTGCTCTTGCTGATCATTGTCATCATTTGGAGGATTGTCTTCAGGCTGAGCATTGTCTTCTGGTTGATTAGGTGCAGAAATGATAAGTTCGTCTTGAGTCTGAGCCTCAGAAGGTATGATCTCTCCAGTTCCCATGAGCTTGATGGATTCACTAGGTGGAACTTCATCTAGCACATTTGGCCGGTGCTCTCTTTGCGAGACGTTAGTCTCATCGAATCGCACATCCACAGTTTCAACCACTTTATAGTGAAAGAGGTTGAAGACTCTGTAGGAGTGTGAGTCCTTTCCGTAACTAAGCATAAAACCTTCGTGTGCTTTCGATGCAAATTTTGAAGTGTGATGTGGATCCTTGATCCAGCACCTAGCACCAAATACTCTGAAGTAACTGACATTTGGCTTCTTACCAGTTAGGAGTTCATAGGATGTCTTCTTCAGAAGCTTGTGAATATAAACTCGGTTGATGACGTGGCATGCAGTATCAATGGCTTCAGGCCAGAACTTTCTTGGAGCCTTGTATTCATCAAGAATCTCCGAGACATCTCAATGAGTGTTCTGTTCTTGCGCTCCACGATGCCATTCTGCTGAGGTGTGTACGGAGCAGAGAACTCATGGGTGATGCCCAATGTATCCAGATAAAGGTCGAGGCCGGTGTTCTTGAACTCTGTGCCGTTGTCACTTCTGATGTGCTTGATCTTGACGCCATAGTTCATCATGGCACGATTGGCGAAGCGTCTGAAGACATCCTGCACTTCATTCTTGTAGAGGATTATATGCACCCATCTATATCTTGAATAATCATCAACAATGACAAAACCATAGAGGCAAGCAGTGGTAGTAAGAGTAGAGTAGTGAGTAGGGCCAAATAAGCCCATGTGTAGCAGCTCGAAGGGTTGAGATGTCGTCATGATTGTCTTCAAGGGATGCTTGGCCCTTGTCATCTTCCCAGCTTCACAGGCACCACACAGATGATCCTTCTTGAACTTGACGCCCTCAATGCCTATGACGTGCTTCTTCTTTGCAAGAGTGTGCAAGTTCCTCATGCCAGCATGCCCTAGCCTCCGATGCCAAAGCCAGCACTCTGAAGCTTTTGCTAGAAGACATACGGCCATCTGTGGTCCTGCTGAGAAATCTACCATATACAGATCATCTTTCCAATATCCTTCAAAGACTAGAGACTTGTCAGATTCCATTAGTACAAGGCAACGATATTTTCCAAATATCACAATCATGTTTAAGTCACAAAGCATTGAGACAGACATTAAGTTGAAACCAAGGGATTCAACAAGCATGACTTTATCCATGTGCTGATCCTTTGAGATTGCAACTCTACCTAGATCCAATACCTTGCTTTTACCAGTATCAGCAAATGTGATGTGACTCTTGTCTGATGGACGTAGTGTTGAATCCACCAGAAGACTTCGATCACCAGTCATGTGGTTAGTGCATCCGCTGTCCATAATCCATTCTGAAGACTTTGGTGTCATACCCTACAGTGCAGTTTGGGGGATAGGCTTCACGAAGAGTATTGTGAAGCATAAACATTTGACGAGCAAGCGGATTATGAAAGCTTAGATCCAAGTTAGGACTGATAGGATGACTGGCAAGTGATTCAGGAACGAAATACATAATAAGTCCATTTGAGCATTTTATCTTGCGCCCTACAAGATGTTTTAGGTCCCCAGCAATAGCATCAGACGCCTTTGATTTTCGGCTGGAGACCTTTCCCTGCAAAAGAGAGTTAAGTTTTCTTAACCACCCACATTTTCAGGGGTGGCTTCGAAGCAATGAGTCTAAGTGCAGCATCGGAGAACTTAGGCTTTGGATCCCTAGCAAATAGCCTTGCAGGAGGAGAATAATACTCATAAGAATAAGCAGAAAAGTTCTTTGTTCTATGAACATAGCGGTTTTAGGAAACACGCTCATATTCATGGGTCTGAGTATGATTTCCCTGCAAAACATTGGCGTTAGGGTGACTCAGATGAGTCCTCTGTCTGTATGAAGCCTTTGGACCATATGAAGCCTTTGGTCTGGGGTTTATCTTCTTCCCAGGTGGTGTCATGATGACATTCACAGGAAGATTCTCAAGGCAACTTTTGGGTACCCAGATCTTCTTCATAGGTGGCCCATTCCTGCAGTTAGTACCAATATACCTGGCAACACTTCGCCATTCTGATTCTTAAATAGTTTATAGTTTGCATCAAAGGATTCATCAATGATAATAGGGTTAGCACAAGTGAAGCCAGATAAGGTAGATGGATCCACTGAAGGTTCCCTTGCAGTAACCCATGTGGTTTTGGGTACTGCTCAGGCTTCCAGTAAGAGCCATCAACATTCATTTTCCTCTCGAAACCAACACCCTCTTTCCTAGGGCTTCGGTTCAGAATCTGCTTTTTGAGGACATCACATAATGTCTGATGCCCTTTGAGACTTTTGTACATCCCAGTCTCAAGCAATGTCTTCAACCTAGCATTTTCATCAGCAATAGTAGTGGTATCCTCAGCAGAGGGGTTAGTTACCACATCAGCAGTTGAAGATATAGCAACAGTAGCAGCAGTGGAACATTCAGCAACAGATGTAGCGTTATCACGCTCAATGCATTTTAGACATGGTGGTTCAAATCCTTCCTGAGCGGGACTGATCTGTTGAGCGCGGAGTGACTCGTTCTCCTTTTGAAGATCTTCATGAATCGTTCTCAATTTCTCAAGCTCTTGCTTCATTTGAAGATAATCGTAGGAAAGCTTTTCATGAGTTGTTGAGAGCGCTCCATGACGACTTTCAAGTTCCTCGTACTTAACATGAAGATTTTTAATGTCTTCAATTAAGGACTGAGATCGGGTCATTTCCGCGTCCAACAGGTCATCGCTTTTGTCTAACAGTTTTTGAATATGTTCCATAGCTTTCTATTGTTCAGTTGCAAGTTTAGCAAGTGTTTTGTAGCTAGGTTTGGATTCACAGTCAGAGTCATCTTCACTTGATGTTTGGAAGTAAGCATCGCGTGATTTTACCTTGGCACCGCGTGCCATGAAGCAGTAGGTGGGAGCAGAGTCGTCCTTGTCATTAGCATCGGCGTTGGTGACGGAGCCATTGTCTTCAGTGTTGAAGATGGACTTCGCAACGTAGGCAGTAGCTAGAGCCAGACTTGCAACGCCAAAGTCGGACTGCTCCTCAGACTCCACCTCCGCCTCCTCAGAAGCAGACTCCTCCTCTGAATCCATCTCCTTGCCAACAAACGCACGAGCCTTGCCAGATGAACTCTTCTTGTGTGATGAAGACTTCGATGAAGACTTGGAAGAAGACTTTGAGGATTTCTTCTTTTTCTTGTCATCAGAATCATATTCCTTACTCTTCTTCTTCTTCTTCTCATTGTCCCACTGTGGACACTCAGAGATGTAGTGACCAGGTTTCTTGCACTTGTGGCATGTTCTCTTCTTGTGGTCATGGGTAGAAGCTTCATCATTTCTTGAGCTGGATCGTGAAGACTTTCTGAAGCCTTTCTTCTTAGTGAATTTCTGGAACTTCTTCACAAGCATAGCAAGCTCCTTTCCAATGTCTTCAGGATCACCAGAACTGTAGTCGACATAGCTAAAACTCCAGGTGGTTAAACCGAATCACACAGAACAAGGGAGTACCTTGCTCTGATACCAATTGAAAGAGCTGGATATCGACTAGAGGGGGGTGAATAGGCGATTTTTATGAAAGTCTTAAAAACATGGAAGTTTCAAAGACAAACAATAGAAATTATCCTATTGATATGCAGCGAAAGGTAGACTACACTAGACAAGCCATAGTCAAGTATTCAATGAAGTGAAAGCACAAAGACTAATAGCAGCTAGGCAGTGTGGATCAGGATGGAAGATAGTATGAAGCCAATCAGAACAAGTAGACACACAGTGAAGTCAAACAGATAATGCAAGCAGGCAATGACTTCACGAAGACAAACAGTGAGTAAAGAGAAGGAAGAGATAGAACTAGTAGCTTGGAGAAGACAGTGATTTGTTCGACCAGTTCCAGTTGTTGTGACAACTATACGTCTGGTTAGGGAGGCTGAGATTTAACTCAGAAGACCGCGTCTTCACCTTATTCCCCTTGAGCTAAGGACACCCAGTCCTCGCCCAATCACTCTGGTAAGTCTTCAAGGTAGACTTCCAAACCTTCACAGACTTCGTTCACCGGCAATCCACAATGACTCTTGGATGCTCAGAAATCGACGCCTAACCGGCTGGAGGATTCACAGTCCTCAAGTGTAACAAGTCTTCAGATCACGCGGACAGAAAGACTTCAGTGATGCCTAACAGTCTTTGGCTCTGGGTGTTTTGGGCTTTGTCCTCGCAAGGATCTCTCTCAAATGCTTCGGAGGTTGGTTGCTCTCAAACGACAAAAGCCGTGCACTAACTCTGAGCAGCCACCAAATTATTGTCTAGGGGGTGGGCTATTTATAGCGACTAGGCAACCCGACCTGATTTGTCCGAAATGACCCTGGGTCACTAAGGAACTGACACGTGTTCCAACGGTCAGATTTCAAACACACGCGGCAGCTTGACTTGGGCTACAAGTAAAGCTGACTTATCCGACTCTGGATAAGATTTGCTCTCATTGTCTTCGCTCGAAGACATAGGATTTGGTTGAGCATCACTTCAGTCACTCTGACTTTGTTCACTTGGACCCCACTTAACAGAACGGTGGTTCCTATGACTCAACAAAGAAGAAAAGGAAACAACGAAACAACTAAGTCTTCACGCTCCATAGTCTTCATGCGATGTCTTCTCATGTCATAGTCTTTAATGTGAATATCTTCACATACCACCATTGTCTTCAATGTCTTCACATATTTTTAGGGGTCATCTCCGGTAGGTAAACCGAATCAATGAGGGACCACTACCTGTGTTATCCTGCAATTCTCACAAACACATTAGTCCCTCAACCAGGTTTGTCGTGAGTACTCCAAAACCAACTAGGGGTGGCACTAGATGCACTTACATATACGAGACGGGAGAGTGTGTCTACATGCCCTCGTAGACCGTAAGCAGAGTGTTTAACAATGCGGTTGATGTAGTCGAACTTCTTCGCGCTCCAACCGATCAAGTACCAAACGTATGACACCTCCGCGTTCTGCACACGTTCAGCTCGGTGACGTCCTCCGCCTTCTTGATCCAGCAAGACGGCGAGGTAGTAGATGAGTTCCGGCAACACGACGGCGTGGTGACGGTGATGGTGAAGTGATCTTCGTAGGGCTTCGCTTAATCACTACGAAAATATGACCGGGGTGTAAACGGTGGTGGGGGCGCCGCACACGGCTAGGCAATTGTCTGTTGTATGCTAGGCGCCCCCTCCGACATATATATAGATTGGAGGGAGGGAGGAGCAGCCAAAGGAGGCGCCCAAGTAGGAGGAATCCTACTTGGGGTCCCTCCTAAGCCGCCCCTTGCCTTATATAGGTGCGGGGAAAGGCAGGGGAGGGTGGCGCCCCCCGCTTTCCTTTCTCCCATGAGAGGGAAAGGCAGGAGGGGCTAGCCCTCCCCCTTTCCTTCCCTAGGGCTAGCCGAACAGGGAGAGGGGCGCACCAGCCCCCTGTGGGATGGTATGTCTCTCCCTTGGCCCATTAAGCCCATAACACCTACCGGGGGGTGTCCGGAACCCCTTCCGGTGACCCGATGGCTACCAGGTGCATCCCGAAACCCTTCCGGTGTCCGAATACCATCGTCCTATATATCAATATTTACCTCTCGACCATTTCGAGACTCCTCGCCATGTCCGTGATCTCATCCGGGACTCCAAACATCATTCGGTCACAAAATCATACTATTAAGGTACACGTGCATTGCACGCATGAGATTTGGCAACAAAATTATGAATAAATACCACAATATAGCATGTAAGCTTTGAGTCATATATGCATGATGTAGATGTTCGTTTAATTCTTATAGTTCATCTCATTCAAAATCTATTAGTTTTTATAAAAAATTATCTATTTTAAGATTCATGGAATTGTGCGTTGTAAAGCATAAAATAAAAAAAAACGAATAATGGCAATTCATCTAGAATTTTTTTGGGCAATTATGATACAAAGATTCTAGAACAAACGAGAAGTGCTTGTCTTCTGAGGTTTGTGCATTATGCTTACGTTCAACCATGGAGTCTTCTAGATTATACATGTGGCAGAATCTGGTGGAATGTAGATGACATCCAATGGCCAGTAGTGCTCGGATTTGCCATCTCTACACCGTCGGATTGGCTTCATCCAACGACCATCTTTCAAAGTTATTCGCACACTATATA
The DNA here is from genome assembly GCF_002575655.3 of Aegilops tauschii subsp. strangulata. Classification (NCBI taxonomy): domain Eukaryota; kingdom Viridiplantae; phylum Streptophyta; class Magnoliopsida; order Poales; family Poaceae; genus Aegilops; species Aegilops tauschii. Next base: position 627,796,851 of record NC_053036.3, on the reverse strand, counting down.
GGGGTATATATATATATATATATATATATATATATATATATATATATATATATATATATATATATATATATATATATATATATATATATATATGTGTGTGTGTGTGTGTGTGTGTGTGTGTGTGTGTGTGTGTGTGTGTACACTTTTCAAAAATACATTTGAATTTTTTTTAAAGTATTAAAAAATGTTGAACAAGTATTAAAAAATGTTACACAAGAATATAAAAAATGCTGAAAAATTATTTTGAAAAATGTAGAATAAGTATTTAAAATGTTGATCAAGTATTTGAAAAATGTTGAACATGTATTGAAAATGTTGAATGAGTAACAAGTATTTGAGAAAATGTTGATCATGTATACAAAATTGTTGAATATATATTTGAAAAAATGTTGAACAAGTATTTGAAAAAATGCTAATCTTGTGTTTGAACAATGAAAAAACTGTGTATTAGACCATTTATTACAAAAATGTATGAATTGTAATTGAAAAATCTTGTAATTGACCATGTATTACAAAAATGCATGATTTATAAACGTTAGATGTGTATTAGAAAAATGTTGTTCACATATATAAAGAATGTAAAATAATAACCAAAAGAACAAAGGAAACCGAAAATAAAAAATAAACAAACGGAAAAACTAATAAAAAAGGAAGAAACAAAATCTAAAAATGAATGAAAGGAAAACAGAGAAGGAAAAAGATGAGAAAAAACCCGACGAAATAGGCTGCATTAGCCTCAATTAGGCCGCACCCATTGCTCTTACCACGGCAGGAAGTTGGGTGGAGTGGTTAGCGCGGCGTGCTTTCTCCCTGGAGACCCCAGTTTGATCCCTACTGCTCGCATTTCTTCGCTCTTTTTACACGCGTGTGAATGGGCCAGCCCAACAGGATGCGAGGGGAGAAAAAGCTTCAGCGAGAGATGCGGCTTGTTTCGCTTAAGGCGATAAATTGTCGCCGTGCACCTCTCCGACGGTGCTCTCTCATTTTATTTAGAAAGAAAGAAAGAACGAACGAACAACTAGCTAAGCATATAGTGAACGAGTAGAGGGAATTCAATGTTTATCAGGAGTAGCACCAAAACCAAGCCACGCTTGGCGGCCTGGACCTAGGGCACACTATGTGCCTCCGTATTCGAGGTTATGAATTTATGAGGGAATTCTGATGCAGCTATGAGAGACGCTCTTGCCCCTGAGACGTGATTTTGTTCTCTTTTACATAGTTTTTTTTCTTGATTCAGGAACAAAACTTTCTTTCCTGGGTTTGTCGGCCTGGCCTCCTGGCACAAAAAAGAGAAATGTTATAACGCACCGTTCGTCTGGGGCTAACCCCAGCACACATCCTCTCTACCATCACACGAATCTCGGAGCAAAGCCGACGCCACGTAGGATCGCTGGAGTGTTTGGCTGTGGAGTTTCTTCTGGCTAATTCATGTTTTTTTTGCTTCCAAAATTTTGCGAGTGTGCGTTAGTTCGAACCCACGACATCCTATGCGTGCGCAGGTGGCCATCACCATTGGACTGAGAGGGCCATTTTTGAATCTTGTCTATTTAAAATGCCAAATATATTTTTTGATCCCGGAAATCCCATGGCAGTTTTATATTTCGTAGCATGAGATTTTTTAAAGAGGATGGCATTTGTACTATTGAGAGAGGGCATTTTCTATTCTTATGGCATAACAGTTTTATTATTAAGCGCATGGTATTTGTTATTAACAATATGATGCCATTTTTATTATAAGATAGCAATTTTGCTATGAGAGGATGCCATTTTGCTTGATAAGAGGATGGCATTTTTATCATGGCAGTTTTGTATAAAGAGGATGACATGGTTTATAAAGAGGATGTCATTTTTATCATGTGATTTTTTTATAAAGAGGATGGTATTTTTTATTATAAGAGGATTGCATTTTTTATAACGAGGATGGCATTTTTTTATTATAAGAGAATGGCATTTTTTATAATAAGGATGCCATTTTTATAATAATAGGATGTCCTTTTGTTTATGAGAAGATGACATTTTTTATCATGACAATCTGTCATGCATGATTTATATACGATGACTTTTTTTTCTCCTTTTTTTGTGTACTAGCTGTTATAGATGAAAAATCTTTTGAGATGTGGTAGTTTATATATATATTTTCTTTCTTTTTTATGTAATGGGCTGCAAGGCCTACTAAAAAGGACTGACTGGGCAGGGCTGGGTCGTCCTGGCTTAGATATTGGAGTCCTAAAAAAGGAGTTGTGACCGATGGGCATGGCCGACCTCAACCAAAGCTTGTCTGGGTCAAAGTGTGAGGAAGCCCTGCGTGTCCATATCTCGCTTTTAGCAAGATAGAAGAAGGCTTCGCAGCAAGGCAACTTGAAATGGGACAAGTTAGTTAACGTAGCTCCGATTTTTCTTAAGTTTGGTTGTTATATATAGTAATTTCTGCTGTTGCCTTTTGGGTTTTTATTGCTATTTTTATATTTTCGAATAATAATAAAAAATACATATATTCCGAAAAAATAATGTACTCCCTGCAATTCGTATTACTCTTCGATCAAATGGATGTATCTGGCCTTGAAATATATTCTAGTTACATCCGTTTGAGCGACATGTAATATGGACCAGATGGAGTACTAATTTTTTTTAAATGTTCACTACGAATTTGACAAAAGTTAACACATTGTAAAAAAATAAGTGTAATTTTTAGAAAAAATGCTAATAGATTTTAAAAAATGTTCATGACATTTAACCAATGTTCACGCATTTCAAAAGAATGTACATGATTTTTTTCGAAAATGTTATGTGATGTGAAAAAATATTTGTTTAATTCCAAAAAATGTATCTTGCTCCCTTCATTTCGAAATACTTGTCGTGATTTTTGTTCAAGCCTATAAATTGTATTTTAAAAAGTGTTAATTATTTATTTCAAAAATATTAAACATATATATAAATGTCGTAGATGTACTAGAACAATGCACGTCCGTTGCAACGGGATATAAATACGCTAGTACATTAGCTTGTGATTTGCCTATCCATAATAATGCGATTTTGTAAATAAATGTTCATATCAAAATCTATCGGTGAATTACCTTATATTTTTATTAGAAGTTTGATAGGAGCATCTCTAGCAGACCCCGTATAATACCGACCCGCAAAATGCGTATACAATTCGCGGAAAAACGGCTTTGCGGCCGACACGGGCAGCAGCCGCAGAATATCCTTTTTTAGGGTACACTTTGTGGGGTCTGCTCGGCCGCCGCCCGCGCCGGCACATATATCAGTAATTTGCATTTCAATTTCGGGCATGAAAACACATTTCTTTGCCTTTTTATTTTCTTCAAGGGCATTGGATACATAATAATTCATCAAATCTTTGCTCTAATAGCAAAACCAAAGAAAACAAGAACCACAATTATGCATTTTAGAAGATATCCAACTTCTATAACCGCTCCCACTAGTTGGACCAACATCTTCTCCATGTATTCATTGTTGATCTGCGAAGTCTTGATCTTGCATTCTTCATTCTTCTTCTTTGATTCTAAAGAAGTGGACATTGCTTCCCCTCTACTTTCTTCTCTAATTGCACATGCAGCCGCATCATTAGCCTCAATTCTACCAACGAGTGCACGAACATATATTAGTAAATTATGGCCGGAATCAGTGGCGGCGGCGGGTAAGGGAAAGCACGGGCTGAAATCCCCCTGCCGCCGACCGCTACCTCTATATACAGGGCACCGACAGGGCGAGGGGGAGAATTCGCGTTTTCGCGGGTTGAGGTGGGAATTTTGCCGCGCCCCGTAAATTTTTTTACGGGTCCGATGGGTCTGATCGGGCAGCATTTTTCGCGCGGATCCGTATTTTGATGATTATTTTATGGGTCGGGGCATTATACAGGGTCTGCTAGAGATGCTCTAAGTAAATTAAAGTGGAATTGGTTCAGAAGGTAAGTAAATTAAGTTGATTGATTATCATACAGAAAAGGGTGGACAAAGGGGTGGTGGGAAGAAGGTGAAATGGGAACCTTACGTTCTTTTTAAGTAGTATATAGAGAAATAGTTGTCGTGATTTTTGTTCAAGTCTATAAATTACATTTTAAAAAGTGTTAATGATTTATTTCAAAAATATTAAACATATATCTAAATATTTTAGATGTACTATAACAATGCCCGTGCGTTGCAACAAGATATAAATACTCTAGTGGAGGGTCGTTTTGGCTCTTGGAAGCATATGCTCCCTAATGAACAGTAAATTTGAAATAAATAGTAAATAAAATTTAAAAATCCTGAATTTTTCGTAGATGTTCTTGTTAGTGTAACAAGAGTGCTTGCCAATTTCCATGCCAGACGAGATGACGGTGATTCGTCGGTGAAAAAAACAAAAATAAGTGTAATATTTGGAGGTAACATTTGTCGTTTGACTTGTTTTCTTTGCACAGATCAAAATACTTAAGCTTTCCTCCTAAAAATTTGCAGGTAGCGTTTTGGTGTGACAATGATCACATCTATTTTTTTCATCTTTTTTTGACATTTGGAAAAACCATTTTTGAAGGCAGGAGCATATGCTCCCAAGAGCCGAATTGGATTTCCAATACTCTAGTACATTAGCTTGTGATTTACCTATCCATAATAATGCGATTGTGTAAGTAAATGTTCATATAAAATTCTGTCGGTGAATTAACTTATATTTTGATTAGAAATTTGATAAGTAAGTTATAGTGAAATTGGTTCAGAAAGTAAGTAAATTAAGTTGATTGATTATCATACAGAAAAGGTTGGACGAAGAATTTGTGGAAAGAATGACGAAATGGGAACCTTACATTCTCTTTAAGTAGTATATAGAGATACCAAATTGTACAATGAGTATGAGAAAATACCAAAAAAATAGTCTAAAAATAATAATCATATATTTTAAAATATTAAATGTGTATAAAAAGTTTCATGTGTGGCAAAAATGTATGCACGGGTTAAAAGAAAAAGAACCTGAAGAAACCGTTCAAAATCAAGATAGAAACTAAGAAAACCAAAAAATAGAAAAAAAAAACCAAAGATACCGGAGAAAATCAAAGAAAACAATTGCAAACAATAAAACCCTTATAAGGAAACCATAGAGGAAAAAAAAAACTAGCGCCATCGCTACAGTATGTGCCGACCCAGTAGTGCGCTCGGTAGTGGTCAGGCGGAGCTCTGTCCCACAACGGGCGAGACATAGCTCCCGCAGAGCAAGCCAGGCCAGTCGGGCAACGCTATATCTCGCTTGCAGCGAGTGCGACTACTACCTCGCCTCAAGCACAACATTTAGTTAACATGTGTTTATTCGTTAGTTATTCTTCTTAATTTTATTTATATTTTTAAAAAACATATATTTTTACCTCAATAACTGAAAGCATTCAACGCGCATTTAAAAATGTTTATGCAATGTAAAAACAATTGTACATGCAATTTTTAGTAAATATTTGTACCATTCAAAAAGTTTTTGACATTTAACAAACAAAAAGTATTTCAAAGAAATGTTTATTTCATTTTTCAATTGTTTATACAATGTAAAAAATGGACACATAATTTAAAAAAAGTGTGTCGCCCTATTCAAAAAGATATCCGTGGCATTTAATCAAACTGTTCTTACACTTAACAAATTCTTTTTTTAAATACTCATTGCATTTATGTAAAATGTTTACTATGTATTGAGAAAATGTTTACAGTACATTAAATAAACGTACAACATGTATTTGGAAAAGATCTTTCAGCATGTTCCTTAAAATTTTCAACCTGTATGCTGGTCAGAGTAGAACACATAGAAAAAAACCACACGAAAGTTTCTGAATCTCAAAATAGGCTTTCGCCCCGCTTTATAAATAAAGCAACGGTCCATACAATCCAAGTTCAGCAACACTCGACAAACCACTGCTGGGGCCACAGCACAAACAAGCCCAAGGAAGCATAAGAGAAATAGAAAAAAAGCCACCTAGTGGCGTCCTCATAGCGGCACTACTAGGAAGAAAGTAGACGCGCCGAAGCCAGAAGCACATCCATCATCAAGCCAAGTCGATCGCGATCACGCTGCCTCGAGAGCGGGTGCCAGTGCTGCAGGAAAGAAAGGAATTTGAAGAAGGAATCAGAAGCCTTCCTCGGAAAAACCTTCTCTATCACCATCTTATTTCTAGTCGTCCAAAGGGTCCACGACATCGCCGCAAAAATAAGCCAAAATAGTCGGCGGTGACGCGACGGCTGTAAAGCTCTATGCTGGAGAAACTCCGCGAGATTTAGGGCCTCCCAATCAGGCCCCAACGCCTCGCGGACGAACGTCCAAAGCACCCTCGCCGCGGTACACGAGAAGAGTATACGTGTCCCGGTATCAGGAACCGCACAGAGAGGGCATAGACCATCACCAGGTCTGTGCCGCTTAAGTACCTCTGTCCCCGAGGGGAGGCGATCCCGTAGTAGTTGCCAAACAAAAATCTTAATCTTTAAAGGGATGGGGGCCTTCCATAATGGGGACAACCAAGGAGTGCCCTGTGACGGGCAAAGGGCATGGTATGCCGTGCTCACAGAAAACTCCGCCGTCGGCGTGAGCCGTCAGGATACCGTGTCCGGATGGTCCGGGAGCACGAGCGGGAGGGCCGCCCGCAGCCTAGTCCAGTCGTTATTCTCGGCATGTCCAAAGGTGCGACGAAACCCGATGTTCCACTGTCCAGCTTGGAAAGCAGTAGCCACTAGGACAGATGGATCCGCACATATCAAGAATAAGTCAGGGAAGGAGACGCGTAGGGGTTCAGCATCCAGCCAGGGATCCAACCAGAATTGGATCCCTTTCCCGTTCCCTAAGGAAAAGGAGATCCCTAGGCGGATGTCCTTCTTGATCCTTTGGATGGCTCGCCAAAATTGTGACCCTTCCGTCCGGTTGCAAGCTAAGAGCGGAGCTCCTCTCAGGTATTTCGCTTGAATGAGCTGTAACCATAATCCTCCCTCGCCGCGTAGGATGCGCCAGACCCATCTTAACATGAGCGCCACATTCATATGACGGGAGGCAATGATGCCCAGTCCACCACAGTCCTTGGGCATGCAAATATCTGCCCATTTAACCATGTGATACTTTTGGCGGCGTTGGCCGCCTGCCAAAAGAACCTCGCGAGATCCCTATCAAAGGCACTATGAACGCCCTCCGGTAGGATGTATATTCCCATCATGAACATGGGGAGGCTCGCAAGGTTGGAACTAATAAGGATCGATTTGCTCCATTTGGAGGTAAACCGTCCTCTCGAGGGCTCGGCCCGGGCTGCCACTCGATCCACTAGAGGATCGAGTTCACTAGATAGGATCTTGGAGTCTGCCAACGGCATCCCCAAGTAGGTCGTGGGGAATGAAGTTAGCCTACAGTTTAGGTTATCCGCGATCCTCTGTTGCTCCTCAACGGGATAACCCAAAACGATGACCTCGCTCTTGTCAAAGTTAATCTTGAGTCCCGACATAGCCTCAAAGCAGAGGAGTAGGAACTTAAGATTAACTATGTCGAGGGCGGATCCCTCCACCATAATCATGGTGTCATCGACGTATTGGAGATGTGTTGGGTTCTACGGTAGGGTGCGTCGACTGCAAATTAAAAATTCCTACGCGCAGAACATCCTGTTGGGGAACGTAGTAATTTCAAAAAATTTCCTACGCACACACAAGATCATGGTGATGCATAGCAACGAGAGGGGAGAGTGTGTCCACGTACCCTCGTAGACCAAAAGCAGAAGCGTTATGACAACGCGGTTGATGTAGTAGTACGTCTTCACGATCCGACCGATCCAAGTACCGAAAGTACGACACCTCCGAGTTTAGCACAAGTTCAGCTCGATGACGTCCCGCGAACTCCGATCCAGCAAAGCTTTGCGGGAGAGTTCCATCAGCACGACGGCGTGATGACGGTGTTGATGATGCTACCGACGCAGGGCTTCGCCTAAGCACCGCTATGATATTACCGAGGTGGAATATGGTGGAGGGGGGCACCGCACACGGCTGCGAGAGATCAACAGATCAACTTGTGTGTCTAGAGGTGCCCCCTGCCCCCGTATATAAAGGAGCAAGGGGGGAGAGGCGGCCGGCCAAGGAGGGCACGCCAAGGGGGGAGTCCTACTCCCACCGGGAGTAGGACTCGTCCTTTTCCTTGTTGGAGTAGGAGAGGGAAGGAAGGGAGAGAGGAGGAGAAGGAAAAAGGGGGGCGCCGCCCCCCTCCTTGTCCAATTCGGACTAGAGGGGGAGGGGGCGCGCGGCTGCCCTGGCGCCCCTCCTCTTCTCCCACTAAGGCCCATGAGGCCCAATTAACTCCCCGGGGGTTCCGGTAAACCCCCGGTACTCCGGTATATGTCCGAAACTCCCAGAAACCATTCCGGTGTTCGAACATAGTCGTCCAATATATCGATCTTTATGTCTCGACCATTTCAAGACTCCTCGTCATGTCCGTGATCATATCCGGGAATCCGAACTACCTTCGGTACATCGAAACACAAAAACTCATAATACAATCGTCACCGAACTTTAAGCGTGCGGACCCTACGGGTTCGAGAACTATGTAGACATCACCGAGACACGTCTCCGGTCAATAACCAATAGCGGAACCTGGATGCTCATATTGGCTCCTACATATTCTACGAAGATCTTTATCGGTCAAACTGCATAACAACATATGTTGTTCCCTTTATCATCGGCATGTTACTTGCCCGAGATTCGACTGTCGGTATCTCAATACCTAGTTCAATCTCGTTACCGGCAAGTCTCTTTACTCGTTCTGTAATACATCATCCCACAACTAACTCATTAGTTACAATGCTTGCAAGGCTTATAGTGGTGTGCATTATCGAGTGGGCCCAGAGATACCTCTCCGACAATCGGAGTGACAAATCCTAATCTTGAAATACGCCAACCCAACAAGTACCTTCAGAGACACTTGTAGAGCTCCTTTGTAATCACCCAGTTACGTTGTGACGTTTGGTAGCACACAAAGTGTTCCTCTGGTAAATGGGAGTTGCATAATCTCTTAGTCATAGGAACATGTATAAGTCATGAAGAAAGCTATAACAGAATACTAAACGATCAAGTGCTAAGCTAACGGAATGGGTCAAGTCAATCACATCATTCTCCTAATGATGTGATCCCGTTAATCAAATGACAACTCATGTCTATGGCTAGGAAACATAACCATCTTTGATCAACGAGCTAGTCAAGTAGAGGCATACTAGTGACACTCTGTTTGTCTATGTATTCACACAAGTATTATGTTTCCGGTTAATACAATTCTAGCATGAATAATAAACATTTATCATGATATAAGGAAATAAATAATAACTTTATAATTACCTTTAGGGCATATTTCCTTCAGTCTCCCACTTGCACTACAGTCAATAATCTAGATTACACAGTAATGATTCTAACACCCATGTAGCCTTGGTGCTGATCATGTTTTGCTCGTGGAAGAGGCTTAGTCAACGGGTCTGCAACATTCAGATCCGTATGTATCTTGCAAATCTCTATGTCTCCCACCTGGACTTGGTCCCGGATGGAATTGAAGCGTCTCTTGATGTGCTTGGTTCTCTTGTGAAATCTGGATTCCTTTGCCAAGGTAATTGCACCAGTATTGTCACAAAAGATTTTCATTGGACCCGATGCACTAGGTATGACACCTGGATCGGATATGAACTCCTTCATCCAGACTCCTTCATTTGCTGCTTCCGAAGCAGCTATGTACTCCGCTTCACACGTAGATCCCGCCACGACGCTTTGTTTAGAACTGCACCAACTGGCAGCTCCACCATTCAATATAAACACGTATCCGGTTTGTGATTTAGAATCGTCCGGAGCAGTGTCAAAGCTTGCATCGATGTAACCATTTATGATGAGCTCTTTGTCACCTCCATAAACGAGAAACATATCCTTAGTCCTTTTCAGGTATTTCAGGATGTTCTTGACCGCTGTCCAGTGATCCACTCCTGGATTACTTTGGTACCTCCCTGCTAAACTAATAGCAAGGCACACATCAGGTCTGGTACACAGCATTGCATACATGATAGAGCCTATGGTTGAAGCATAGGGAACATCTTTCATTTTCTCTCTATCTTCTGCAGTGGTCGGGCATTGAGTCTGACTCAACTTCACACCTTGTAACACAGGCAAGAACCCTTTCTTTGCTTGATCCATTTTGAACTTCTCCAAAACTTTGTCAAGGTATGTGCTTTGTGAAAGTCCAATTAAGCGTCTTGATCTATCTCTATAGATCTTCATGTCCAATATATAAGCAGCTTCACCGAGGTCTTTCATTGAAAAACTCTTATTCAAGTATCCTTTTATGCTATCCAGAAATTCTATATTATTTCCAATCAGCAATATGTCATCCACATATAATATTAGAAATGCTACAGAGCTCCCACTCACTTTCTTGTAAATACAGGCTTCTCCAAAAGTCTGTATAAAACCATATGCTTTGATCACACTATCAAAACGTTTATTCCAACTCCGAGAGGCTTGCACCAGTCCATAAATGGATCGCTGGAGCTTGCACACTTTGTTAGCTCCCTTTGGATCGACAAAACCTTCTGGTTGCATCATATACAACTCTTCTTCCAGAAATCCATTCAGGAATGCAGTTTTGACATCCATTTGCCAAATTTCATAATCATAAAATGCGGCAATTGCTAACATGATTCGGACAGACTTAAGCATCGCTACGGGTGAGAAAGTCTCATCGTAGTCAACCCCTTGAACTTGTCGAAAACCTTTCGCAACAGGTCGAGCTTTGTAGACAGTAACATTACCGTCAGCGTCAGTCTTCTTCTTGAAGATCCATTTATTCTCAATGGCTTGCCGATCATCGGGCAAGTCAGCCAAAGTCCATACTTTGTTCTCATACATGGATCCCATCTCAGATTTCATGGCTTCAAGCCATTTCGCGGAATCTGGGCTCACCATCGCTTCTTCATAGTTCGTAGGTTCGTCATGGTCTAGCAACATAACCTGCAGAACAGGATTACCGTACCACTCAGGTGCGGATCTTACTCTGGTTGACCTACGAGGTTCAGTAGTAACTTGATCTGAAGTTTCATGATCATCATCATTAGCTTCCTCACTAATTGGTATAGACGTCACAGGAACCGGTTTCTGTGATGAACTACTTTCCAATATGGGAGTAGGTACAGTTACCTCATCAAGTTCTACTTTCCTCCCACTCACTTCTTTCGAGAGAAACTCCTTCTCTAGAAAGGATCCAAATTTAGCAACAAAAGTCTTGCCTTCGGATCTGTGATAGAAGGTGTACCCAACAGTCTCTTTTGGGTATCCTATGAAGACACATTTCTCCGATTTGGGTTCAAGCTTATCGGGTTGAAGCTTTTTCACATAAGCATCGCAGCCCCAAACTTTGAGAAACGACAACTTTGGTTTCTTGCCAAACCATAGTTCATAAGGCGTCGTCTCAACGGATTTAGATGGTGCCCTATTTAACGTGAATGCAGTCGTCTCTAAAGCATAACCCCAAAATGATAGCGGTAAATCAGTAAGAGACATCATATATCGCACCATATCTAGTAAAGTACGATTATGACGTTCGGAACACCATTTCGCTGTGGTGTTCCGGGTGGCGTGAGTTGCGAAACTATTCCGCATTGTTTCAAATGAAGACCAAACTCGTAACTCAAATATTCTCCTCCACGATCAGATCGTAGAAACTTTATTTTCTTGTTACGATGATTTTCTACTTCACTCTAAAATTCTTTGAACTTTTCAAATGTTTCAGACTTATGTTTCATTAAGTAGATATACCCATATCTGTTTAAATCATCTGTGAAGGTGAGAAAATAACGATACCCGCCGCGAGCCTCAACATTCATTGGACCACATACATCAGTATGTATGATTTCCAACAAATCTGTTGCTCGCTCCATAGTTCCGGAGAACGGCGTTTTAGTCATCTTGCCCATGAGGCATGGTTCGCAAGTACCAAGTGATTCATAATCAAGTGATTCCAAAAGTCCATCGGAATGTAGTTTCTTCATGCGCTTTACACCAATATGACCTAAACGGCAGTGCCACAAATAAGTTGCACTATCATTATCAACTCTGCATCTTTTGGCCTCAATATTATGAATATGTGTATCACTACTATCGAGATTTAATATAAATAGACCACTCTTCAAGGGTGCATGACCATAAAAGATATTACTCATATAAATAGGACAACCATTATTATCTGATTTAAATGAATAACCGTCTCGCATCAAACAAGATCCATATATAATGTTCATGCTCAACGCTGGCACCAAATAACAATTATTCAGGTCTAAAACTAATACCGAAGGTAGATGTAGAGGTAGCGTGCTGACCGCGATCACATCGACTTTGGAACCATTTCCCACGTGCATTGTCACCTCGTCCTTAGCCAATCTTCCGTTAATCCGTAGTCCCTGTTTCGAGTTGCAAATATTAGCAACAGAACTAGTATCAAATACCCAGGTGCTACTGCGAGCATTAGTAAGGTACACATCAATAACATGTATATCACATATACCTTTGTTCACCTTGCCATCCTTCTTATCCACCAAATACTTGGGGCAGTTCCGCTTCCAGTGACCAGTCTGTTTGTAGTAGAAGCACTCAGTCTCAGGCTTAGGTCCAGACTTGGGTTTCTTCTCCTGAGCAGCAACTTGTTTGCTGTTCTTCTTGAAGTTACCCTTCTTCTTCCCTTTGCCCTTTTTCTTGTAACTGGTGGTCTTGTTGACCATCAACACTTGATGCTCCTTCTTGATTTCTACCTCCGCAACCTTTAGCATTGCGAAGAGCTCGGGAATCGTCTTATCCATCCCTTGCATGTTGTAGTTCATCACGAAGCTCTTGTAGCTTGGTGGCAGTGATTGAAGAATTCTGTCAATGACGCTATCATCCGGAAGATTAACTCCGAGTTGAATCAAGTGATTGTTATGCCCAGACATTCTGAGTATATGCTCACTGACAGAACTATTCTCCTCCATCTTGCAGCTGTAGAACTTATTGGAGACTTCATATCTCTCAATCCGGGCATTTGCTCGAAATATTAACTTCAACTCTTGGAACATCTCATATGCTCCATGACGTTCAAAACATCGTTGAAGTCCCGGTTCTAAGCCGTAAAGCATGGCACACTGAACTATCGAGTAGTCATCAGCTTTGCTCTGCCAGACGTTCATAACATCTGGTGTTGCTCCTGCAGCAGGTCTGGCACCTAGCGGTGCTTCCAGGACGTAATTCTTCTGTGCAGCAATGAGGATAATCCTCAAGTTACGGACCCAGTCCGTGTAATTGCTACCATCATCTTTCAACTTTGCTTTCTCAAGGAACGCATTAAAATTCAACGGAACAACATCACGGGCCATCTATCTACAACAACATAGACAAGCAAAATACTATCAGGTACTAAGTTCATGATAAATTTAAGTTCAATTTAATCATATTACTTAAGAACTCCCACTTAGATAGACATCCCTCTAATCCTCTAAGTGATCACGTGATCCATATCAACTAAACCATGTTCCATCATCACGTGAGATGGAGTAGTTTCAATGGTGAACATCGCTATGTTGATCATATCTACTATATGATTCACGCTCGACCTTTCGGTCTCAGTGTTCCGAGGCCATATCTGCATATGCTAGGCTCGTCAAGTTTAACCTGAGTATTCCGCGTGTGCAACTGTTTTGCACCCGTTGTATTTGAACGTAGAGCCTATCACACCCGATCATCACGTGGTGTCTCAGCACGAAGAACTTTCGCAACGGTGCATACTCAGGGAGAACACTTATACCTTGAAATTTAGTGAGAGATCATCTTATAATACTACCGTCGATCTAAGCAAAATAAGATGCATAAAAGATAAACATCACATGCAATCAATATAAGTGATATGATATGGCCATCATCGTCTTGTGCTTGTGATCTCCATCTCCGAAGCACCGTCATGATCACCATCGTCACCGGCGCGACACCTTGATCTCCATCGTAGCATCGTTGTCGTCTTGCCAACTATTGCTTCTACGACTATCACTACCGCTTAGTGATAAAGTAAAGCAATTACAGGGCGATTGCATTGCATACAATAAAGCGACAACCATATGGCTCCTCCCAGTTGCCGATAACTTGGTTACAAAACATGATCATCTCATACAATAAAATATAGCATCATGTCTTGACCATATCACATCACAACATGCCCTGCAAAAACAAGTTAGACGTCCTCTACTTTGTTGTTGCAAGTTTTACGTGGCTGCTACGGGCTGAGCAAGAACCGTTCTTACCTACGCATCAAAACCACAACGATAGTTCGTCAAGTTAGTGCTGTTTTAACCTTCTCAAGGACCGGGCGTAGCCACACTCGGTTCAACTAAAGTTGGAGAAACTGACACCCGCCAGCCACCTATGTGCAAAGCACGTCAGTAGAACCAGTCTCGCGTAAGCGTACGCGTAATGTCGGTCCGGGCCGCTTCATCCAACAATACCGCCGAACCAAAGTATGACATGCTGGTAAGCAGTATGACTTGTATCGCCCACAACTCACTTGTGTTCTACTCGTGCATATAATATCTACGCATAAAACCAGGCTCGGATGCCACTGTTGGGGGAAGTAGTAATTTCAAAAAAAATCCTACGCACACACAGGATCATGGTGATGCATAGCAACGGGAGGGGAGAGTGTGTCCACGTACCCTCGTAGACCGAAAGCGGAAGCGTTATGAGAACGCGGTTGATGTAGTCGTACGTATTCACGATCCGACCGATCCAAGTACCGAACGTACGACACCTCCGAGTTCAGCACACGTTCAACTCGATGACGTGCCACGAACTCCCATCCAGCAGAGCTTTGCGGGAGAGTTCCGTCAGCATGATGGCGTGATGACGGTGTTGATGATACTACCGACGCAGGCCTTCACCTAAGCACCGCTATGATATTACCGAGGTGGAATATGGTGGAGGGGGGCACCGCACACGGCTGGGAGAGATCAAGAGATCAACTTGTGTGTCTAGAGGTGCCCCCTGCCCCCGTATATAAAGGAGCAAGGGGGAGAGGTGGCCGGCCAAGGAGGGCGCGCCAAGTGTGCCGCACCTCCACTTTATATAGGCGTCCGTCGCGGGCTCAACACTTGGGCCTCGCACGGACCCTAAAGCCCACAAGTCTACTCGGCCACAATCCGAATACAGCTCGTATCACATCCGACCAGTGTCCTCGGATTCGACCTCGTAGGTTCCTTCTCTTAAGCGCGCGACCCCTTAGGTTCAAGTCGGCTTAGTCGCAGTTCGGATCACCTTCGAACTGCACGGTTGGTAGCAGCCTCTAGTAAGGCATGCCGAACACCAAGTAGACTATGAAGCTGGTTAGGCGAACCTGTACATCACACTTCCATTCATTTTGCCACACGATATATGTTGTCGGGCTCAAGGCGAGTTTGTCATCCTTGTGCTAGCCCGACCTCTTTCTCGTTCCAGTGATGCCGACCACAAACCGGATTATCTCATAATCCTTGTCGCATGGCCATGCTTATCCTGGTCGGATCACACGAGGGGCCTAGAGTATATCTCTCCTAATCGGAGGGGCAAATCCCATCTTGCTCGACCACGTCTCGCAGCATGGGTCTGGATAAGCCCGAAACCTACCTTTGTAACTACCCAGTCATGGAATAGCGTTTGGTCGGGCCAAAGCAGGTCTGTCACCATCCTGAGTACATGCGTCAGCTCAGGTCTTAGGACATAGAACGTATGCTGTACTAGAGACTCACAGATGACATATCGCTGCGTCTCATAGTTGGGTCTGTCCGACTTGGACCTTATCTCGACTTGGATTCGACTACGTCGAATCCGACCAGACCTTTCCAAGTCCATATTATCCGGTTAGCATCCAATGCTCCATGGCTAGTGAGACCAAGCCATCGACCGTGTCATATGCTAGTCTAGTCGGTTGCGCGTCCACACAGCCCTTTCGACTAGGGACCTTTTAGGACCGCCATCATACAATGCATAGTCTCACAATCAAGTCACGTACTTGCTGATACACATCATTGATAATGTCCAAGGACTATCTTTATTCATAAACACATAGGAAATATCATCATACATGATTACCTCTAGGGCATATCTCCAACAGTCTCCCACTTGCACTAGAGTCAATAAAATAGACATCGAATGCCCATAGCTCTAACGTGCCCCTCATGCTTGGGTTGTGGAAGCGGCTTAGTCAACGGATCTGCAACATTTGCGTCCGTGTGAATTTTGCATAACTCTACATCACCATTCTTTACGATCTTTCGTATCAGGTGATATTTCCGATCTATGTGTTCGACCATGTGGTGATTCCTCGGCTCCTTGGCTTGTGCGATGGCACCAGAATTATCACAATAAAGGTCCAACGGTTTTACCGAGGCTGGGAAAATACCAAGATCATCCAGAAAGTTCCGGATCCAAACACCTTCCTTCGCAGCTTCACAAGCCGCAATGTATTCGGCTTCTGTGGTAGAATCGGCCACCATATCTTGCTTGGAACTCATCCAGCTCACTGCTCCTCCGTTCATGACGTACACGAATCCGGACTGTGATCGACAATCATCTCTGTCGGTCTGGAAACTAGCATCGGCGTAACCCCTTACGACGAGCTCTTCCTCACCTCTATAAACTAGGAACATCTCTTTAGTCCTTTTCAGGTACTTCAAAATAGTCTTTACTGCTGCCCAGTGACTCTCACCTGGGTTGGCCTAGTATCTGCTTGTTAGGATTATTGCAAAAGCAACATCAGGCCTTGTACATATCATGGCATACATGATGGATCCGATTGCCGAGGCATACGGAATCCTACTCATCCTGCTTCGCTCATCAGATGTCGAAGGACTCTGAGTCTCGCTTAGCCTTATGCCATGTGAGAGTTGAAAGAACCCTTTCTTCGCCTCACTCATGTTGAACCGCTTCAACACTTTATCTATGTACGTACTCTGGCTTAAGCCGAGCAGCCTCCTCGATCTATCTCTATAGATCTTAATGCCTAAAATATACACTGCCTCACCAAGGTCTTTCATCGAAAACTTGCCATTCAATGATTCCTTGGCCGAGTTCAATATCAAAACATCATTTTCGATCAGTAGTATGTCATCCACATACAAGATCAAAAACACTATCGAGCTCCCACTTAACTTCTTGTATAAACAAGCGTCCTCTTTGATTTTGATGAAAACGAGACCAGTGACAACCTCATCAAAACGAATGTTCCAACTCCGAGATGCTTGCCTCAACCCATAAATGGATCTCTTGAGCTTGCATACCTTACTAGTGCTAGTCGGATCGACAAAACCCTCGGGCTGTATCATATACACGTCCTCAGTTAAATTTCCGTGAAGGAAAGCCGTCTTGACATCCATCTGCCATATCTCGTAATCGAAATATGCAGCTATAGCTAGTACGATCCTCACCGACTTCAGCATCGCTACCGGCGAGTAAGTCTCGTCGTAGTCAATTCCTTGAACTTGTCCATAACCTTTAGCGACAAGCCGAGCTTTGTGGATCTGAACATTTCCATCCACATCGGTTTTCTTCTTAAAGACCCATTTGCAACCAATGGCTGTTACACCAGGCGGCAGATCAACTAACTCCCAGACTTGATTTTCATCCATGGACTTTAACTCGGATCTCATGGCCTCCAGCCATGCCTCGGAATCTGGGCTCACCATCGCTTCCGCATACGTGGCCGGCTCGTCGCTTTCTAGCAACAATACATCGCACACTCTATGCAATCTTTCCGACCTCCGTGGTTCCGGTGCCGCTACCACTACGGGTTCCCTGACTGACTCCAATATGATCTCATCACCAGCCGAGCCATCCCCGAGTGGTCCTCGAATTTCTTCGAGTCAGACCGTCCTCCCACTGGCTTCCCGACTGAGAAACTCTTTCTCAAGGAAAACCCCGTTCCGAGCAACAAACACTTTGTTCTCTTCCCGGTTGTAGAAGCTATATCCCAAGGTTTCCCTCGGATATCCCACGAATATGCATTTATCCGACTTAGGTGTAAGCTTGTCTGACATAAGTTGCTTGACAAATGCTTCACAACCCCAAATCTTTAGAAAAGACAAACTGGGACTAATGACCCACTAGTGTAGGGGATCTATCGTAGTCCTTTCGATAAGTACGAGTGTCGAACCCAACGAGGAGTAGAAGGAAATGACAAGCGGTTTTCAGTAAGGTATTCTCTGCAAGCACTGAAATTATCGGTAACAGATAGTTTTGTGATAAGATAATTTGGAACGGTTAACAAGTAACAAAAGTAAATAAGGTGCAGCAAGATGGCCCAATCCTTTTTGTAGCAAAGGACAAGCCTGGACAATTTCTTATATGAAGGAAAACGCTCCCGAGGACACATGGGAATTATCGTCAAGCTAGTTTTCATCATGCTCATATGATTCGCGTTCGGTACTTCGATAATTTGATATGTGGGTGGACCGGTGCTTGGGTGCTGCCCTTACTTGGACAAGCATCCCACTTATGATTAACTCCTATTGCAAGCATCCGCAACTACAAAAGAAGTATTAAGGTAAACCTAACCATAGCATGAAACATATGGATCCAAATCAGCCCCTTACGAAGCAACGCATAAACTAGGGTTTAAGCTTCTGTCACTCTAGCAACCCATCATCTACTTATTACTTCCCAATGCCTTCCTCTAGGCCCAAACAATGGTGAAGTGTCATGTAGTCGACGTTCACATGACACCACTAGAGGAGAGACAACATACATCTCATCAAAATATCGAATGAATACCAAATTCACATGACTACTAATAGCAAGACTTCTCCCATGTCCTCAGGAACAACGTAACTACTCACAAATCATATTCAAGTTCATAATCAGAGGGGTATTAATATGCATTAAGGATCTAAACATATAATCTTCCACCTAATAAACCAACTAGCATCAACTACAAGGAGTAATCAACACTACTAGCAACCCACAGGTACCAATCTGAGGTTTTGGGACAAAGATTTGATACAAGAGATGAACTAGGGTTTGAGAGGAGATGGTGCTGGTGAAGATGTTGATGAAGATTGACCCCCTCCCGCTGACAGGATCATTGGTGATGACGATGGTGATGATTTCCCCCCTCCCGGAGGGAAGTGTCCCCGGCAGAACAGCTCTGCCGGAGCCCTAGATTGGTTCCGCCAAGGTTCCGCCTCGTGGCGGTGGAGTTTCGTCCCGCAAGCTTGCTTATGATTTTTTCCAGGGTAAAAGACTTCATATAGCAGAAGATGGACACCGGAGGCCTGCCAGGGGGCCCACGAGGCAAGGGGCGTGCCCAGGGGGTAGGGTGCGCCCCCACCCTCGTGGCCAGGGTGTGGGCCCCCGCTGGTATTTTCTTCGCTCAGTATTTTTTATTAATTCCAAAACTGACTTCCATGGAGTTTCAGGACTTTTGGAGTTGTGCAGAATAGGTCTCTAATAATTGCTCCTTTTCCAGCCCAGAATTCCAGCTGCCGGCATTCTCCCTCTTCATGTAAACCTTGTAAAATAAGAGAGAAAGGACATAAGTATTGTGACATAATGTGTAATAACATCCCATAATGCAATAAATATCGATATAAAAGCATGATGCAAAATGGACGTGTCAACTCCCCCAAGCTTAGACCTCGCTTGTCCTCAAGCGAAAGCCGAAATCGAAAAATATGTCCACATGTTTAGAGATAGAGGTGTCGATAAAATAAAATACGGACATGAGGGCATCATGATCATTCTTATAACAGCAACATAAATGAATATTGTCATATGAATTCTTATGATAAAGTAACAATCTATTCACAATGCCAAGTATGAATCAGAAACTTTATTGAAAACCAACAAACTATAATCTCAGTCATGGAAGCATTTGCAATTTATCATAACATCGGAAAGAGTCTATGTAAGAGCTTTTCAGCAAGTCCACATACTCAACTATCATTTAGTCTTCCATAATTGCTAACACTCACCCAATACTTATGGTTACAGAGTTTTAATCGGACACAGAGAAAGATAGGGGCTTATAGTGTTGCCTCCCAACCTTTTACCTCAAGGGTAATGTCAACAATAATAGTTCATGCTAACTTACATCCAATTGGATATAAATAAATAAATAAATAAATAAATAAATATATATATCAGGATCGTTCCAACACAATGTGCTTGCCAAAGGATAAAATGTAAAAAGGAAAGGTGAAGATCACCATGACTCTTGTATAAGGTAGAAGATAAAAAAAACATAAGATAGGCCCTTCGCAGAGGGAAGCAGAGGTTTTCATGTGCTTTTCAGGGTGGATGCACAAAATCTTAATGCGAAAGAACGTCACTTTATATTGCCACTTGTGATATAGACCTTTATTATGCAGTCCGTCGCTTTTATTGCTTCTACATCACAAGATCGTATAAAGCTTATTTTCTCCCACACTAATAAGTCATACATATTTAGAGAGCAATTTTTATTGCTTGCACAATGACAACTTACTTGAAGGATCTTACTCAATCCATAGGTAGATATGGTGGAGTCTCATGGCAAAACTGGGTTTAAGGGTATTTGGAAGCACAAGTAGTAGTTCTACTTGGTGCAAAGAATTTGGCTAGCATGAGGGGGAAAGGCAAGCTCAACATGTTGGACGATCCATGACAATATACTTTATTTCAGATATAAGAAAACATAACCATTACGTTGTCTTCCTTGTCCAACATCAACTCTTTAGCATGTCATATTTTAATGAGTGCTCACAATCATAAAAGATGTCCAAGATAGTATATTTATATGTGGAACCTCTCTTTCTTTATCACTTCCTATTAATTGAAACGATGACCAAAACTATGTTTGTCAACTCTCAACAACTTTTAATCATCATACTCTTATACGTGAAGTCATTACTATCCATAAGATAAATATGATCTCTTTATTTCTTTTTACTCTTTCTCTTTCTTTTATTCACTCAAGATCATAGCAAGATAATCAAGCCCTTGACTCAACACCAATCTTTATTATATATAGCTCACGGACTCGATTACATAGAAGGATCATAAAGCAAAGCTCAAAACTAGATTATACTAAAACTTTATTCTACTAGATCAAGATATTACCAAAAGGATCGAACTAAGAAGAATGGTAAAGATAGGAGTGTGATGGTGATACGATATCGGGGCACCTCCCCCAAGCTTGGCAGTTTCCAAGGGGAGTGCCCATACCCAAGTGATTATGTCTCTTTCTTCGGAGGTGGTGATGTAACATTCTTGGCGATGATGCCTCTCAGGATACGATTCTCTTCCTCGAGCTTATTGACTTGATGCTTGAGGTCCATTATTTCCTTACGGAGTTTGCCCGTAATGGCTAAAGCTCCTTTCACCCAAGGATGCTGCATAGCTGCGGGAGAACAAGTAACACTCTTTTTCATATTTTCATAAGAAAGAAATCTGACATTGGAAGGGATGACCGAGTTTGGAATGGTTGAGCTCTGTAGTTCCCCCATCGTGAATCCAGCACGGAAACGAGAGGTAACTTCTTGATCCTCCTCCATGGCATCTATCATTTTCAAGTCGGCCTCCATCTCTTCCTCCGTTGCTGGCCCAAAGTGGTCAGCATCGCTGATTGCTCCCGATCTCGGTGTCGGATGAGACACCCGGCTCTCCCCGACCGACTCTTGAGAAGACATCCTGCTCTAATCTACGGTAGAAAACAGCTCAAAACAAAAACAGAGGATATCTGCGTGATATGAGAGTCAAAACCTTCAAGAGATTATATAATGAATTTTTACTGACCGAAAGAAGTATCATGCAAGAAAACGGAGTCCGGAGAGCGCACGGGGCGCCCACGAGGCAGGGGGCGCGCCCAGGGGGGTAGGGCGCGCTCTCCACCCTCATGGAAGCCCCGTGTCCTTCCCGGACTGCTTCTTATTTTCCTATTTTCTTAAATATTCCAAAACGGAGAAAAATTGCCATTAGAACTGTTTTGGAGTCGGTTTACTTACCGTACCACGTACCTATTCCTTTTCGGAGTCTGAAACGTTCTGGAAAGTGTCCCTTATGTATTCCTCCGGGGTTACGGTTTCAATAATATTGGTTTCAACATTTATGGGATTACCTGAGATATATTGTTTGATTCTTTAACCGTTCACCACCTTTGGATTTGTGCCTTCGAAGTTGTTGATTTTTATGGCACCGGAACGATAGACCTCCTCGATAACGTAAGGACCTTCCCATTTAGAGAGAAGTTTTCCTGCAAAAAATCTTAAACGAGAGTTGAATAGCAACACATAATCACCTACATTAAACTCACGCTTTTGTATCCTTTTATCATGCCATCTTTTAACTTTTTCTTTAAACAACTTGGCATTCTCATAGGCCTGGGTTCTCCATTCATCAAGTGAGCTAATGTCAAATAACCTCTTCTCGCTGGCAAGTTTGAAATCATAATTGAGCTCTTTAATGGCCCAATACGCCTTATGTTCAAGTTCGAGAGGTTAGTGACATGCTTTTCCATAAACCATTTTATACGGAGGCATACCCATAGGATTTTTGTATGCAGTTCTATAAGCCCATAATGCATCATCAAGTTTCTTGGACCAATTCTTTCTAGACCTATTAACAGTCTTTTGTAAAATCAATTTAAGCTCTCTATTACTCAATTGTACTTGACCACTAGGCCGTGGGTGGTATGGAGATGCAATTCTATGATTAACGTCATACTTAGCAAGCATTTTACGGAAAGCACCATGAATAAAATGTGAACCACCATCAGTCATTAAGTATCTAGCTAGGGACTCCAAACCTCGGAAAAATAACTTCTTTAAGCATCTTAATAGAAGTGTTATGATCAGCACTACTAGTTGGAATAACTTCTACCCACTTAGTAACGTAATCAACAGCAACTAAAATATGTGTATATCCATTAGAGGCAGGAAACGGTCCCATATAATCAAAGCCCCAAACATCAAATGGTTCAATAACAAGTGAATAATTCATAGGCATTTCTTGACGTCTACTAATATTACCAATTCTTTGACATTCATCACAAGACAAGACAAACTTATGAGCATCCTTGAAGAGAGTGGGCCAATAAAAACCGGATTGCAATACCTTATGTGCAGTTCTATCTCCAGCGTGGGGTCCTCGATAAGCCTCGGAGTGACACTTGCGTAGGATTTGTTCCTGTTCATGCTCAGGTACACAACGCCTAATAACACCATCTACTCCTTTATAAAGATGTGGGTCATCCCAGAAGTAATTTCTCAAATCGTAGAAAATCTTTTTCTTTTGTTGGTATGTGAAACTAGGTGGTATAAATTTAGCAACAATGTAATTAGCATAATCAGCATACCATGGAGCAGTACGAGAAGCATTTATGACAGCTAATTGTTCATCAGGAAAGCTATCATCAATAGGTAGTGGGTCATCAAGAACATTTTCTAACCTAGACAAGTTGTCTGCAACGGGGTTCTCAGCTCCCTTTCTATCAATAATATGCAAATCAAATTCTTGTAGTAGGAGAACCCATCTAACTAGTCTATGTTTAGCATCCTTCTTTTCCATAAGATATTTAATAGCAGCGTGATCAGTGTGAATAGTTACTTTAGAATCAACAATATAAGGTCTGAACTTATCACCTGCAAATACAACTGCTAAAAATTCTTTTTCGGTAGCAGCATAATTTCTTTGGGCACTGTCTAGAGTTTTACTAGCATATTGGATAACATTTAACTTTTTATCAACTCTTTGCCCTAGAACAACACCTACAGCATAATCACTAGCATCACACATAATTTCAAAGGGTAAATTCCAATCAGGTGGCTGAACGATAGGTGCAGAAGTTAAAGCTTTCTTAAGTATTTCAAATGCTTCTACACAATCATCATAAAAAAAAGGTATATCTTTTTGTAATAGATTATTCAGAGGCCGAGAAATTTTTGAGAAGTCCTTAATGAACCTCCTATAAAAACTGGCATGATCAAGGAAACTTCTTATACCTATGATGTCCTTAGGACACGGCATCTTTTCAATAGCATCAACTTTAGCTTTATCAACTTCAATACCTCTTTCGGAAATTTTATGCCCCAAGACAATATCTTCATTAACCATAAAGTGGCACTTCTCCCAATTCAAAACAAGATTAGTTTCTTCACATCTCTGCAAAACTCGATCAAGGTTGCTCAAGCAATCATCAAAAGAGGATCCATAAACGGAGAAATCATCCATGAAAACCTCACAAATCTTTTCACAAAAGTCAGAGAATATAGCCATCATGCATCTTTGAAAGGTAGCAGGTGCATTACATAAACCAAAAGGCATGCGTCTATAAGCAAAAGTACCGAAAGGGCAAGTAAAAGTGGTCTTTTCTTGATCATCGGCTGACACAGGTATTTGAGAGAAACCAGAATAGCCATCTGGAAAGCAAAAATGTGTATGTTTGGATAATCTTTCTAGCATTTGATCAATAAAAGGCAAAGGGTAATTATCTTTTTTAGTAGCTTTATTTAATTTCCGAAAATCAATTACCATCCTATAACCTGTAATAATTCTTTGCGGGATCAATTCATCCTTATCATTAGGAACGACAGTAATACCTCCCTTCTTAGGGACACAATGGACATGACTTACCCACTGACTATCAGCTACGGGATAAACTATACCTGCCTCCAAAACCTTTAGTAGTTCTTTTCTTACCACTTCTTTCATCTTAGGATTTAGCCGTCGTTGGTGATCAATAACTGGTTTGGCGTCTTTCTCCAAATTTATCTTGTGTTGACATAGAGTGGGACTAATGCCCTTAAGATCATCAAGAGTATATCCAATAGCAGCACGGTGCTTCTTCAGAGTTTTCAATAATTTTTCTTCCTCTTTCTCTGAAAGGTTAGCACTAATAATAATAGGATATATCTTCTTTTCATCGAGATAAGCATATTTGAGAGTATCAGGTAATGGTTTAAGCTCAAACACGGGATCACCCTTGGGTGGAGGGGGATCCCCTAGGATTTCGACAGGCAAGTTGTGTTTAAGAATGGGTCCCTGTTTAAAGAATACTTCATCTATTTCCCTACTTTCATTCATAAACATATCATTTTCATGGTCAAGCAAATATTGTTCTAAAGGATCATTAGGAGGCACGGCAATAGAAGCAAGACCAATAATTTCATCTTTACTAGGCAATTCCTCATCACGGGCTTGTCTATGAAATTTAGTAAAGTTAAACTCATGAGACATATCACCCAGACCAATAGTAACAATATCCTTTTCGCAGTCTATCCTAGCATTAACAGTATTCAAGAAGGGTCTACCAAATATAATGGGACAGAAGCTATATTGTGGGGAACCAAGAACAAGAAAATCAGCAGGATATTTAACCTTCCCAACAAGGCTTCAACATCTCTAACAATCCCAATAGGTGATATAGTGTCCCTATTGGCAAGCTTAATTGTAACATCAATATCTTCTAACTCAGCAGGTGCAATATCATGCATAATTTCTTCGTATAAGGAATGAGGTATTGCACTAGCACTAGCACCCACATCACATAAGCCCTGATAACAGTGATCTCCTATTTTAACAGAAATAACAGGCATGCCTACAACAGGTCTATGTTTATCTTTAGGACCAGGTTTAGCAATTCTAGCAGCTTCATCACAGAAGTAAATAACATGCCCATCAATATCATCAGCCAAGAGATCTTTAACCATAGCAATATTAGGTTCAACTTTAATTTGCTCAGGGGGTTTAGGTGTCCTAATATTACTTTTGTTGACAACAGTTGAAGCTTTAGCATGATCCTTTATTCTAACAGGGAAAGGTGGTTTCTCAACATAAGTAGTAGGAACAATAGGATCATTATAAGTGATAGTCTTTTCTTCAACTTTAATAGGTTCAACTACTTTTACTTCTATGGGAGGATGATATTTAAACCACTTCTCCTTAGGGAGATCAACATGAGTAGCAAATGATTCACAGAAAGAAGCTACTATCTCAGAGTCAAGTCCATATTTAGTGCTAAACTTACCGAAAACATCGGTATCCATAAAAGATTTAACAAAATCAAACTTAGGTGTTATACCTGACTCCTTACCTTCGTCGAGATCCCAATCTTCAGAGTTGCGTTTAATTCTTTCCAATAAATCCCATTTGAATTCAATAGTCTTTATCATAAAAGAACCAGTACAAGAAGTATCGAGCATGGAGCGATTATTGTTAGAAAGCCGAGCATAAAAATTTTGAATAGTCATTTCTCTTGAGAGCTCATGATTGGGGCATGAATATAACATTGACTTAAGCCTCCCCCAAGCTTGAGCGATGCTTTCTCCATCGCGAGGCCAAAAATTATATATATAATTACGATCACGATGAACAAGATGCATAGGATAAAACTTCTAATGAAATTCCAATTTCAATCGTTTGGAGTTCCATGATCCCATATCATCACATAGCCTATACCATGTCAATGCATCTCCTTTCAAAGATAAAGGGAAGACCTTCTTCTTGATAACATCATCGGGCATACCCGCAAGCTTAAATAATCCACAAACTTCATCCACATAGATTAGGTGTAAATCAGGATGCAATGTTCCATCACCTGTGAAAGGATTAGCCAGCAGTTTCTCTATCATACCCGAAGGAATTTCAAAGTAAATATTTTCAGTAGGTTCAGTAGGTTGAGGAGCAACTATTTGCTCTACTGCATGGGGTGAAGATACCCCGAGCAAGCCCCTCAAAGGATTACTTTCCATAGTAACAAGTGACAGTAAATTTCAGCACACTATATAAATTTTTCCTTACCAAATTCCACTTACCAAAGGCGCTTCACTCCCCGGCAACGACGCCAGAAAAGAGTCTTGATGACCCACAAGTGTAGGGGATCTATCGTAGTCCTTTCGATAAGTCAGAGTGTCGAACCTAACGAGGAGCAGAAGGAAATGACAAGCGGTTTTCAGAAAGGTATTCTCTGCAAGCACTGAAATTATCGGTAACAGATAGTTTTGTGATAAGATAATTTGTAACGGGTAACAAGTAACAAAAGTAAATAAGGTGCAGCAAGATGGCCCAATCCTTTTTGTAGCAAAGGAAAATCCTGGACAATTTCTTATATGAAGGAAAACGCTCCCGAGGACACATGGGAATTATCGTCAAGCTAGTTTTCATCACGCTCATATGATTCGCGTTCGGTACTTTGATAATTTGATATGTGGGTGGACCGGTGCTTGGGTGCTGCCCGTACTTGGACAAGCATCCCACTTATGATTAACTCCTATTGCAAGCATCCACAACTACGAAAGAAGTATTAAGGTAAACCTAACCATAGCATGAAACATATGGATCCAAATCAGCCCCTTACGAAGCAACGCATAAACTGGGGTTTAAGCTTCTGTCACTCTAGCAACCCATCATCTACTTATTACTTCCCAATGCCTTCCTCTAGGCCCAAACAATGGTAAAGTGTCATGTAGTCGACATTCACATGACACCACTAGAGGAGAGACAACATACATCTCATCAAAATATCAAACGAATACCAAATTCACATGACTACTAATAGCAAGACTTCTCCCATGTCCTCAGGAACAACGTAACTACTCACAAATCATATTCAAGTTCATAATCAGAGGGGTATTAATATGCATTAAGGATCTGAACAATCTTCCACCTAATAAACTAACTAGCATCAACTACAAGGAGTAATCAACACTACTAGCAACCCACATGTACCAATCTCAGGTTTTGGGACAAATATTTGATACAAGAGATGAACTAGGGTTTGAGAGGAGATGGTGCTGGTGAAGATGTTGATGAAGATTGACCCCCTCCCGCTGAGAGGATCGTTGGTGATGACGATGGTGATGATTTCCCCCTCCCGGAGGAAGTGTCCCCGGCAGAACAGCTCTGCCGGAGCCCTAGATTGGTTCCGCCAAGGTTCCGCCTCGTGGCGGCGGAGTTTCGTCCC
Organism: Aegilops tauschii subsp. strangulata; assembly: GCF_002575655.3. Classification (NCBI taxonomy): domain Eukaryota; kingdom Viridiplantae; phylum Streptophyta; class Magnoliopsida; order Poales; family Poaceae; genus Aegilops; species Aegilops tauschii. The sequence goes on along the minus strand of NC_053036.3, from coordinate 627,768,915 downwards.
GCAAGCTTGCATATGATTTTTCCAGGGTAAAAGACTTCATATAGCAGAAGGCCCACGAGGCAGGGGGGCGCGCCCTGGGGGGGTAGGGCGCGCCCCCACCCTCGTGGCCAGTGTGTGGGCCCCCTCTGGTATTTTATTCGCTTAGTATTTTTTATTAATTCCAAAACTGACTTCCGTGGAGTTTCAGGACTTTTGGAGTTGTGCAGAATAGGTCTCTAATCTTTGCTCCTTTTCCAGCCCAGAATTCCAGCTGCCGGCATTCTCCCTCTTGATGTAAACCTTGTAAAATAAGAGAGAAATGGCATAAGTATTGTGACATAATGTGTAATAACAACCCATAATGCAATAAATATCGATATAAAATCATGATGCAAAATGGACGTATCAGGGACTCTTCCCAGTCCACATCTCATGTGGTGTCTTGTCTACGGATTATGATGGTACCCTGTTAAGTGTGAAAGCTGCAGTTTCTAGAGTGTATCCCCAGAATGACAAGGGTAAATCTGATTTTCTCATCATAGACCAAACCATGTCCAACAAGGTCCTATTCCTCCATTCCGACACGCCGTTTCTCTGTGGCGTACCTGGAGGTGTGAGCTGAGGTACTATACCTCGGCTTTTCAGATGATCATCAAACTCCTGGCTCATGTACTCACCTCCACGATCAGATCGTAGAAGCTTTATAGTCTTGCCGAGCTGATTCTCAACCTCATTCTAAAACTCTTTGAACTTTTCAAAAGTTTTCGACTTGTGCCTCATCAAATAGATATATCCATATCTACTCAAGTCGTCGGTAAAAGTCACGAAGTACTGATAGCCACCTCTGGCAGTTGTGCTCATTGGACCACACACATCACTGTGTATAAGCTCCAACAACTCGGATGCCCTCTCGCAACTCTTTGCGAAAGGAGACTTAGTCATCTTGCCGAGCAAGCATGATTCACATGTCTCGAATGACCCGAAGTCGGACGAAGTTAGGAGCCCATCATCATGGAGCTTCTTCATGCGTTTCAGACTAATGTGTCCAAGCCGGCAATGCCAGAAGTACGTCGGATTTATCTCATTAGGCTTATGCCTATTGACATTCACGTTATAGACCGGTTCCTGTTCCAGATTCAATATAAATAACCCATCAAAAATGGGTGCATAGCCGTGGAACATACCATTCAAATAAAACGAACAACCATTGTCCTTTAAATTGAATTCATAACCCTGACTCATCAAACATGAGGCAGAAATAATGTTCCGACTAAGTGTAGGAATGTAATAACAATTATTCAATTCCAAAATAAATCTAGAAGGAAGCTGGAGCTGCATCGTGCCGACTTCCAACGCAGCAACTCTTGCTTTGTTGCCGACCCTGATGTCAATCTCCCCTTGTGCCACACGCCTAGTTCTTACCAGCCCCTGCATCGAGTTGCAAATATGAACAACCAATCCGGTATCAAATACCCAAGAGCTACTAGGTATGTCAGCAAGGTAAATGTCTATAACATATGCAACAAGTGTACCTTTGCCTGAAGCAGCATTCCCGGCCTGCTTGCCATGCTCTGCAAGCCACTTGCTACAGTTCCTCTTCCAGTGACCAGTTTCCTTGCAATGATAGCAAATGGTCTTCGAGTCCGGTCCAGACTTTGGCGCAGCGGCAGAGGTTACCATCTCCGTGCCCTTTGCCTTAGCCTTCTTCTTAGACCAACTCTTCTTGAACTTAGCCGAGTTCTGCACCATAATCCGAGTGGCGGCATTCTTGAAAAAGAATACAATAGATTAGAAATCAATTCGAAATTTACAAAAAAAACCTTCAATGGAAGAGTTTACTTTTTTTTGCAAAATAAACATAGGTTTTCATTGGAATTCACTCAATCAGTTAATTATGGAACAAGAGAGCTGTTTCATTTCTCTATTCCCTACATATTCACGATTCTCCCAGTGTAGGAATCACACGCCGGCTCATTCTTCAACAGGCACGCGGTCAGAGATCACTTTCCCCTCCCAGCCTGGTTTACGTCTAGGTCATAATGAATTTTCTGATACCTTCCGACCGGAACACTGAGAGGAGCTCCCGTGTCAATCAGTTCCATTCCTCCCAATGGAATCCCAACTCCCTTTCTTTTGGATTTCCATTCTATTTAGATATGGTATCATTTTGCACTAGAATCAAGCTTTTTGAGGGAATATTCACGTTTCGTGAAAGGTATGATCTAGAGTGTGATTCTGATCCCATGATTGGGTACTTGATGCGTGCCTTTCTTAATATCTTGCTCTGCCACCTTGAGCATCCCATGCAATTCAGTGAGCTGCTTATTCCATGCCGTGCATATGATAGTTCGAGATGAACGTCCCATAGCTAGGCAGAAGAGAACCCAGAACAGCATCTGTAGCCAGCTCATCCAAGAGCAGGAAGCCCAACCGATCCAAAGCTTGCACATATCCGATCATGTTGATCACATGTGGGCTCAGTGGATCACCTTCCTTCAGCTTACAATCCATCAAGGATCGCCAGACATTGAACCTTTCGGTCCTAGCCATCAACGAGTTTCTGGTAGGCATTCTTGGTTGTGGCATTAGCATTATCAACAGGTTCCTCTGGAAGTGGATCCTCTAGAACATGTTCCTTTTTATCATGCTTGAGAATGATTCTCAAATTTCTATACCAGGTGGTAAAGTTTGTTCCATTCAATTTATCCCTTTCCAAAATTGATTTCAATGCAAAGTTGGGTTGAGCAGGTGGTGCCATTGATCTACAACAGAAAATATGCAATCACTAAGCCATGTGTTTATGTAGAGTAATTCTAGCCTTAAACAGAAATACTCCCACTAAAGTCAGCATCCCTCCGCAGACTCTCAGTGATTCAGGATCCGACCAGCGCATGTGACTAGTGAGCTTTAGCATCACTGCTAGCCAACATACCTATCCGGTAAGCAACTCCTTGCTAATCGTATCTCTATACGACTCGTGTCGGTCGGGAAGGTATCTCATACCCCGGCCCCCAACCTTCTTTGCCACAAGGCCCAAAACTGTTTTGATAGCCTTGTCAAGTTAACCTGATGCAGTGCATGTCCGTGTCCGACACGAACCCTTCAGTTAAAGGACACCTATAGCAGCACCCCAATTTTATGAGCCCACTACTAGACGTACTTGACGTGCGAAGGTGCAACATCGGGGATGGCAATTTATTTGATATTCATGCGGGATCTTTCTACCATTCAAACATGCATAGAAAGTAAGAAGCATAACAATCACAAATAAACATATATTGTGAAATAGTATGGCTCCTTCATGGATGTCCTTCTAGGTCGGCTCCGACTCCAATGACCATCTAGGAACTCCATCTTGTTTGTCACGCCCGGACGCCAAGCCACCAACCTGATCTCTATTATCCAACTACTACAACTAGTAATGAATTTTACATAGAGTCACAAGTCGACACGCAGATCGTTATACATTATAATGATAGCTCTTTGGCTCCTGCCAGCTGACAAACATGACGCGCAGGCCATGTATAATTTACACACATGCATCACATACACATGAGCCATACTATTCACATCAAACCTGCAAAACAAAGTTATGCATACAATCGCATTCTACTGGTTTGTGTGTCGGGTACGGAATACACGGCGCTACGCACACGGCGGTAGGGGTAGGTTCTGTGACGACCTCATCGATCCCGATTGACAGAAAGCATAGCCACTTCAATCCCCATGTGGAATTGGTCTCATCAACCGTGCACATAGCCGATTTCACAAACAACAACAGATCTCATCTGCCGTCTCCACATATCTAATATGCATACGATCTGAATCCAATCCTATAGCAGAGGCTCTGATACCACTGTTGGGTTCTACGGTAGGGTGCGTCGACTGCAAATTAAAAATTCCTACACACAAAACATCCAGGAACATGCTACGGGAGATGGATCACAGATCATTACCACTAGACGCGCGGTGCCGTGCAGCGGAAGAAGAGTTGGGGCAGGGCGTCCACGTGGTTCGTTTCCTCCTCGTCCGATCTCCCTCGACCAGCCGGTCGTCGGATCCCACGTACAAGTTCGCCGTAGCGGCGCAGGTGCACCGCCTCTAACGGTATCCGTGCATGCAGGAGGAACACCGTGTGGCGGACAGCTAGGTCCGATCACACAGTCGGCGGCGAGTGGAGGTGTCTATTCGCAACACATGCAAACCCTAGTGACAACGCCGAAGCGATCAACCGCATGAGTGTGCCGCACCTCCACTTTATAGAGGCGTCCGTCGTGGGCTCAACCCTTGGGCCTCGCACGGACCCTAAAGCCCACAAGTCTACTCGGCCACAATCCGAATACAGCTCGGATCACATCCGACCAGTGTCCTCGGATTCGACCTCGTAGGTTCCTTCCCTTAAGCGCGCGACCCCTTAGGTTCAAGTCGGCTTGGTCGCAGTTCGGATCACCTCCGAACTGCACGGTGGGTAGCGGCCTCTAGCAAGGCATGCCGAACACCAAGCAGACTATGAAGCTGGTTAGGCGAACCTGTACATCACACTTCCATTCCTTTTGCCACACGATATATGTTGTCGGGCTCAAGGCGAGTCTGTCATCCTTGTGCTAGCCCGACCTCTTTCTCGTTCCAGTGATACCGACCACAAACCGGATTATCTCATAATCCTTGTCACATGGCCATGCTTATCCTGGTTGGATCACACGAGGGGCCCAGAGTATATCTCTCCTAATCGGAGGGGCAAATCCCATCTTGCTCGACCACGTCTCACAGCATGGGTCTGGACAAGCCCGAAACCTACGTTTGTAACTACCCAGTCACGGAGTAGCGTTCGGTCGGCCCAAAGCAGGCCTGTCACCATCCCGAGTACATGCGTTAGCTCAGGTCTTAGGACATAGAACGTATGTTGTACTAGAGATTCATAGATGACATATCGCTCCGTCTCATAGTTGGATCTGTCCGACTCGGACCTTATCTCGACTCGGATTCGACTACGTCGAATCCGACCTGACCTTTCCAAGTCCATATTATCCAGTTAGTATCCAATGCTCCATGGCTAGTGAGACCAAGCCATCGACCGTGTCACATGCTAGTCTAGTAGGCTGCGCGTCCACACAGCCCTTTCGACTAGGGACCTTTTAGGACCGTCATCATACAATGCACAGTCTCACAAACAAGTCACGTACTTGCTGATACACATCATTGATAATGTCCAAGGACTATCTTTATTCATAAACACATAGGAAATATCATTATACATGATTGCCTCTAGGGCATATCTCCAACAAGATGAGTGACCCCTCCTCCCGGAATGAGGTGACTAACAACTCCCGAGAGGTGGCCGGCCCGCCTAGCTCTGTCCAGAATGCCTGCCAGAGCGTCGACGGCGAGATTGAAGAGCAGGGGGGATATCGGATCCCCTTGCTTCACTTCCGCAGAGGATGAGAAGAATGGCCCCACATCACCGTTAATGTTAATCGCAGTTTTCCCCGACCGTACCAACTGCATAATCCAGTTGCACCATCTGTCCTCGAGGCCTCTGTGCTGCATAACTAGCCGCAGGAAATCTCAGTCTAGCCGATCATAGGCTTTCTGGAAGTCCTGCTTGAGGAAGACACCCTTATGTCCACACGATCGCACCTCGTGCACAATCTCGTGAAGGGACAAAATCCCGTCATGGATTCGTCTCCCTTTCAGGAAGGCTGTCTGGAGTGGGTGGTTCATCCTCTCAGCTACCGGCGCGAGTCTAATCGTGCAAACTTTAGAGAAGATGCGCTCCAGAACGTTGATAACCGTGATGGGTCTGAATTGGCGAATGTCCGTCGCCCCAACTACTTTGGGGATCAGGGTGATAACACCAAAATTTATATGCGCCATGTCAAATGTTCCGATGTAGAATTCATGGAACATTGGCATGATCACAGGTTTGAGGACATTCCAGAATTTCTGGAAGAAGGCAACCGACAGGCCGTCTGGCCCCGGTGCCGACCCCACCTTCATAGAGGCGATCGCCCTCCCCACCTCCAGCGAGAACGGGATAGTTAGATCCGCATTCTTATTGTCAGATACTCTGTCTGCTAGGGGCCAGAAATCATCCGCCAAGGAAACCCCACAACGGGGTTCCGTCGAGAAGAGCCCCTTAAAAAGGAGTAAATATGGGTCCTAATCTCATCCGGGTGCTCCAGAAGGGTTTCCCCTTCCCAGAGGCACGGGATGGAGCACTTCCTGCGACGCCCATTAGCGATTGCCTGGAAGTAGGAGGTATCAGAGTCACATTGAAGGAGCCACTTTTGCCCCCCCGGCGTTGCCAAAACAGCTCCTCCCCCTTGAAGATCTCCATTAGGGAGGCTTCAAGGGAGTACCGTCGCAACCAGTCTTCGTCCGACAGACCGACTGAATCAGCAGTCGTGTCCCGGGCCTTAATCTGATCCAAAAGTGACCCTTTGCGGGATCTTAGGGCAGCCCCAAGGTTGGCGCCCCAGCCCCTCATAAACTGGCGAGTGGTTTTAGAGCAGTGATGCCAAATGTCAGTGGCACATAATACTCTAGGTGGGCTATGTGACGCCTGCACCCACCGATCCTGAACCATCTCGACGAGCCCGGGCTGTAGAAGCCATGAAGGTTCAAAGTGGAAGCGCCTAGATCTCGGAGGAGACCCTTCCCCTGACGCAAACAACAGGGGAACGTGGTCAGAGCCAATCCGAGTGACCGCCTGCAGTGAACACAGTGGGAACATAACCTCGCACTGAACTGACACGAGGACTCGATCCAACACACTACGGATAGGGTCCACCTGCTTATTGGTCCATATGAACCTAGCTCCTACCCGGGCTATCTCACATAGGGCCATCTCTGCTATGGAATCGTTGAACATGTGCATACGCCGCCGGTCGATGTTGGGCGAGCTTTTGTCTGCTTCCTGCCTGAGGAGGTTCAAGTCACACGCCACCACTACTGGGGTCGTGCAACGTTCTACCTTGTCCTGAAGCTCGGCCAGGAACGCCGCCGACCGCCCGTGATCAGCCGGGCCATAGACAATGATCACCTCCCAATTGTGGTTCACACGTCGGTCAGTGATGGACATGCTAAGGAAAAATTCTCCGCGGTCCATATCCTCAACTGAAGAGAAATCCTCCCTGACCCCTAGGAGAATTCCTCCAGACAACCCAGGTGCCGGCAGCCATTGACAGGCAAACGGGTGTCGAGAGAGCCCATGTAACTCCTGAATGGAGAACTCCTGACGAATCGTCTCCTGAAGACCTACTACGTCAATATCTTCCTGCCGGATGTAATCAATCAGCTGGCGACGGTGGCCCAGGTTGCCGAAGCCCCTAATGTTCTAGCACAGGAGCTTGATATGGGAACCCCGCCAGAATCACTAGGCCCCTCGGGTGGGACCGAACTAGCCCTCCCGCCGAAGGCGGGAATGGACGATTGCTTTGACGGCCAGCCGCGACGCCCCTGCTTAATGGGGGCATCGCCAGCCGTGTCCGCGCTAATACCCCGGACTGTCACCGTCTGTTCAGAGGGATGGAGTCGCGTAGGAGGTCTACCCCGCAAGACCCTCCCTACTGGAGAGCCACTTGGGGTGTCGAGCCGGGATGACGGCCGGCCCAGGTCCGATCCAGCTTCGGGCTCTCTATGCCCAGAGCCAGATGGGACCGAGGCATCCACAGCCCGCTGTTCAGCACGGGCCCGAGCCTCGGCAAGGGCACCGTCAAGCCGCTCTCGGGCACAAATGGCCGAGATCTGCTCAAGTTGGGGCCACGTCACCAAGGTGTGCCAAAGGCACCGAGTCGAGAACCACAAAATGAGAACCTGAACAAGAATGTCCCGAGGGACCAGAGGGAAGGGGAGGAGTCATACCTGGAGTGAGGTCGCGTGCCGCCACACGCATGGCCGCCATCTCAGGAACCGTCGGGACCTGGCCATCTGGAAGGGTTCGGGACTGGCAGAGACGGGCGCTCTGCCTCGAAGCCACCGCTGGAGAAGGCACCACCCGAGTGCCGGGGCTGGTCACGGGGGAGTCGGAGTTGACCGTCACCAACCCGACTCCCGGTGGAGGCGGCGAGTCGGCCTTGCCCAACCCCAAGCGTGGTGGCGGTGGCGTAGCAGGGACCATGGCCGGGGAGCCCATCACTGCCGATGGCGCCGCCCAGGCGAGCGAGAATAGCATACCACCCCGGGAGAGCGCGGGGAAGACGACGGGCACACATCCATCCCCACACTGTCAGTATCATCCTCCAGATCCGAGGCCATCGTGGGAACCGGCGAGGAGGGCCTCCCCACCTCAGGAGGCGGCAATGCCAGACCGGCCCCGGTGAGCGCGAGAGCGGCAGCCCTGGGGGCCCTGACCCTGCCCCACCCACGTGAGCCGGGCTCGACCTGGTAGAGTCCTGCGCCGGAGGGGCGTCATCCTCCTCCGAGGAAGACTCATCAGAGCCCTCCGAGCCCTCGCCGTGCCAGTCGTCTGAAGGAGCTGGAGGTGGGGGAGGCAGGATCACGCCCGACCGGCTCTCGAGCTCCTCCAGATCAACCTCGTAGGTGAGACGCCTGCCCTTCTTGCCAAAGTAGAAGATCAAGGAAAGGTCGTCCACCTCGGCCGGCATCGGGCATAGCACCTCGATCCGGGCCGGCCCATCACCCTCCAGGGAAGCGAGATCCATGGACAAGAGCTTGCCCACTGGCTCCGAGACTGCCTTGAGAATATGCTCAAGCTTGCCCCCTCTCGGGGCGAGCCTGCTCCCCTTTGGAAGCCCATATACACTTGTGCAGAACCGACCTTTAGCGCCGGTTCGTAAGGGCCTTTAGTGCCGGTTCTGCAACCAGCACTAAAGAGTGGAGACTAAAGCCCCCCCTTTACTACCGGTTCGGCACGAACCGGTGCTAAAGTGCCACCACGTGGCACGAGCCAGGGCCGGGTGCTGGTAGAACATTAGTACCGGTTGGTAGCACCAACCGGTACTAAATGTTTGGGGGGGGGGGTTTGGTTTTAATTTTTATTTTTCCATTAATTTTGTGTTTTCCATTTAATTCCTTTTTGTTTGCTGGTATTTTACGATACTACATATTGTACACGTTATGCATATATATAAATAGATTTTCTCGTAGAACCGATCATATATATATATATATAATCGAATGTGTCACAACCACCATTAATTATTCACACATACACATGTATATATATACAATTTCTCCTACATGTTGCCTTGGTGCCTTCGGAGCACGATGACAAGTGGTTCATGGGGGCGGTAGCGGGTAATTGTATTCTCCTTTGGGATCTATGACCTGGTCGAGCAAAAATCCCGCTATTTCCTCTTGAAGTGCTCGTATGCGCTCTGTTGGTAGGAGCTGGTCCCGCATCTCTTTGAACTGTTAAGAAGGAGATCAATATGCATGTGTATTACTTGTGTGACTAGATATCGACAATCATGTAAGATTTGTGAATAGTGTTCTGGCAAACGTACCCAGTCCTGTCTATCAGATCTGCTCCTTTCGGACGCCATCATGCGAATGTTCTCGCAAACGTAGTATGCACACACTTCAGTCCCCGGCGCCTGCTTCAGGGCCTTTACGAGAATAGAATTTAATCAGATAATAATTAATCAAGCATGTTAATTAATTAATGGTATTGAAACAAGAAATTAAAGAGATGGTAGCTAGCTAGCTAGTACTACTTAATTACTTACCTTGGGTCGATACCAACATAGCTTTTGTCGCCATTTTCCTGGAGTTACCTTGATGTACTTTGCCCAAGCCCTGCTCACCGGCAAAGAAAATTAATAAAGGGGTTATTAAAAATAGTTCATATCAGGAAATGACGAACTAAATAGGCCGAGATATAGTCAATAATGATTGAAATAACCTGTCGACTATCCCCTTCACGATGCTGTAGTCACTATCTTTTTTAAGTAGTGAGTCCAGTACTTCAACTTTTCCTTCGTCAACTTTAATGTCTAACAAGATCCACTGGAAGCTGCATGCGCATACGTTTGCATGTATAAATTAAGCGGGCATGTGCATAACACTAATCAACTATAACCCTAAACCCTATACACTTATTAACATCTAGCTATTAAGCAAAAACAGAATTTGTAGTACAAGACAGTGTGACTCACTCGAAGTTGTAAGGAAGTAGTATATCTTCATTGCTATTGAGGCGCTTCAAGAACTCTACCATGTTTTTCTCTACATCTTGTCTACACCATTCCAATTTTCATGTGTATTCATTAACGGTATTTGGGTCAATGAACCCAATGCCATAGCGTCCATCTTTTTTCATTTCAGACATCTTCATCCTGCATAATACCACAGAAAAGAATATATATAGTAAGGATATATAATTACAGGTAATTAATGATCAATCAATGAGCACTAGAGCTAGCTTGAGACTTAAATTACAGAAAGAAATCACTTACAGACAATAGCAACTGATGATAGATTTGTCGAGTGCATCTTGATTGAATAACTGAAATAGTTCTGAATACTAAACGGACATAGCTTTCTTATTGAAGTAATGATCTTCCTCGACTTGCACCATGAGGGACTCTCGATTGGAAATCTTGTTAATTTTCATGTACCAACCATGCAATTCATACATTCTCGTTGGGAGGTTCTTGACCTCCTCGGGCTCGACCAAAGTTTGGCCCCGGACATATTTCCATTTTATTTCCTCCTCTCTAAGCGGAGACATGGGCTCGATATCGAGGAGTTGTCCAACAGTGATCTTGAGCATTTCAGCCTGCATTATATGCTCCTCGGTTATTACCACATCGCGCAGCTCGGGAACGTAAACGGTTTGCCCACAATAATATTGGACGCGCGTACTCTCATGTGTTGTTGGCACAACAAGCGGGGGGGGGGGGGGTCGATTGCGCCGCCTGTTCTCCCAGCTGGGGAACGGTTTTCCCGCATTTTTTGACAGCTGCTTGTTGGCTCGAGCTCGAGCTCGCTTCTTTCTGTAGTTGTGCCCGATGTCCCTTCCTGATTTGGCGCTCATAGTCTGAGTCAACAGGCTTGGGAGCTGGTGGTCTAGCCATACGAATGAAGTGGTCAATCTTTTTCTCAGGCACTTTCTCCCTCGACGGCGTTGCCGGTTTCGGTCCAAAATGAGCGTCCACTTCGGCCCGCACTATTGCATCGTTTTGCTCCTCGGTCATGTCGTAAGGCCTCTGAGGAAGAGGAGTGAGGTTGCTTGGACCATATTTATATCGTTTGTCTCCGCCTGTGCTTCTTGTACTACCTCGACTCGTACCGCTACGCACCATAGCCGCGGCGTGTCTCTTCTACGATTACTTAGGCGGCGGAGACGGCTGACATGGCTTAGTTGGAGCAGGAGGAGTGGCCTCACGCTGTGCCAGACTTGAGGCGGAGGTGTGGCCTGAAACGGTGTCGGACTTGAAGCAGGAGGTGTGGCCTGACGCTGTGCCGGACTTGAAGCAGGAGGTGTGGCCTGACACGGTGTCGGACTTGAAAAAGGAGGAGTGGCCTGACGTTGTGCCGGACTTGAAGCAGGAGTCTGCTCACGCGTTCGTGGACTTGGAGGAGCGGGAGTCTACTGACACGGTGGCGGACTTCGAGGAGGAGTCGGCAGACGCGGTGTCGGTGGACTTCGAAAGATGATGCAATCCTTTCTCCATAGGATGATACGATGTATGGCCTCTCCCAGTGTGTGCTCGTCGTCACCTCCAGGAATGTCAAGCTCTAGCCCCGAATATGGGTCCACCACCTCATCAACCAAGACACGAGCATAGCCCGCTGGAATCGGGGCGCAATGGAAGCTTGCTTCGGGGGTAATTGTAAAAGCAACGGCGTCCGCCACCTTCATGGATATGTTCTTCATTTTGAAGTGTAGCTCATAGTTAGTGTTCTCTATGATGTCATCCACAGGGTATGTCTCCAGCAGTGCGTCGCCCGGGGCGGAACCAACGCTGCTTCTCGGCATGGATGGGACGGTGCTATCCAATGCTGGATGATCATCCGCTTGCTGCTGCCGCTGCTAAGACCCCCTTTCCTGGCTAAGTGAGTCGATCTGCTGCTGCTGCTGCTGGAATTTGAGTGCCAAGTCCGCGTGCCTTGCTTCTAGGCCTTGAAGGCGTTCCGCGTCCTGCTTCCTCTGCTCCTCCTCCAGCTTCCTCTTTTTCTCCTCCTCCATCTTCTTTCTTGCACGGGTCCTGTAGTCGTCGTTCCATTCCGAAAAGCCCTCATACCAGGGAATAACGCCCTTGCCTCGTGTTCTTCCCGGGTGTTCAGGATTTCCCAGGGCGCGCGTAAGCTCGTCGTTCTCTCTGTTGGGCGTGAACACCCCCTTTCGAGCATCTTCTATTGCGTCAAGTAACTTTTGTTCTGCTCCTTTTAGACTTGCCTTCTTCGAAACCAGGCCTGTCTTCGGGTCCAACGCCCCCATGCGCATAGAACCAAGTTCTGCACCTGGGGGGCCAGCTCCTAGTAACCGGAGTGACCCCTGCATCCTCCATCTCTTGCTCAGACTTATCCCACTTAGGCATTGCCACCGCGTAGCCACCTGGACCCAGCCTATGGAACTGCGTCTTTTTTGCGGCATTGGCCTTGTTTTTTCTCGACCGTTCCTTAGATAATTCTGATTCCTTGAATTTCACGAAAGCGGGCCAGTGTTCTCTTTGCTTCTCCTGTGTTCCCTTGAATTCTGGAGTCTTCCTTTCTGCAGCGAGGTAGTTGGCCCATACAGTTTTCTTGTGGGTGTTGAATGCAATTGCCATCTTCTTAAGAGCAGCGTCCTTGACTTTTTGCACATCTGCATCAGTGAAATAATCTGGTAGGGTGAAATGTTCCATCAGAGATTCCCAAAGCTTTTGTTTTGCTCTGTCGTCGACCCAAGTAACATCTGGGCGTTTAGTTTTTGGCTCTTTCCATTCTTGAATGGAGATCGGGAGTTGGTCCTTCACAAGAACTCCGCACTGACGAACGAACTTGTTCGCAATGTTCTTAGGCGTGAGGGGTTCGCCACTAGCTTTGATGGAATCGATGTTGTACTTTACACCCTCCTTCAACTTTTTGCCCGGGCCGCGCTTTGTCCTGCTGTTTGTAGAAGCAGATTTGCTCGATCCGGAGGGCTGAAAGAAGAAAGATCGATTCGTTAATATATCTTCAAAAAAAACATGTGATGATCACTAGATGCCTGCTTATATAAATATACCTCGCCGGTAGTCTTTGTTATTTCAAGATCAACATTGTATTCGTCATCATAATCATTGTCTGCGTCATCATAATCATAGTTCATGACTTCATCAGCTCGGTCGTCGAGATTGAATATCTTATCATCACCCTCCCCGGTATTGTTCAGATATTGGGAGCCGTCATTTGCTTCATTCAGATCATCTGGCAGGGCTGCGTATGATCTCGAACAGGGCCTCTTCTCCCTCTCTGCCGGTATTGTCCACCATAGCTTTTATTTAACTAATATAGAAGAAATATAAAACAATTTAGTATTCAAATTACAATGCATGGATGCAATCAATAAGTAAAAACTGAATCATATAGTACATAATATGCATCGTCTCGAATAATATATTATCTCGAATACATCGTCTCGAATAATATATAATCTCGAATACATCACTGGCTAGGTAGCTAATAAAGATCGAATACTATAGAAGAATCTAGGCCACTCGCGGTTCCTGGGGCGCGGGCGGTGGACACCTAAAGACAAGGAACCATCACAGGATCATATCTCCGGTCATCTGCCCAAAGAACCTGCCAGGTATTGGAGAACCTGACGTCCATAGCAGCCATGTAGCGATGGACGTGCTCGTCCTCCTCCCTGACACGACGACGCACCACCTCCGGTGGGGCCGGCTCCCTCTGCACCGAATGTGGCCCACGCGAACGCCACCAAAGGAGATCAGGGTCGACGACGGGACCCGAGGCCGGGTTCCTCACCAAGCGGCGCGCCCCTCCAGGTAGCACCTCCCAGTGCGAGCCCGGCGGAGCCCAATCCCGGACATGGGTCAGCCGGACGTCGTCGCGAACGGGTCGACGGCGAGGATGCGGGTCGGGCATCGTCGAGAACAAATACTATATGCCCGCAAAAAGTAACATTTTTTAAATGATTGGATTGTGATAACTAAAATTCTACATGCAAATTCTAACAATTTGAAATTAATCTAATTCATCTAACTAAAACTAATTCTAAAATTTCTAACATTTCTATATATATAACTAACATTTCTATAACATTTCTAATATTTCTATAACTAAAAAACAGAAAAATTGCTAACATTTCTATAAATATTTCTATAACTTAAAAACAGAAAAATTTATAACATTTCTAATATTTCTATAACTAAAAAACAGAAAAATTTCTATAACTAAAAAACTAGAAAACAATGTGTGTGTGTGTGTGGACATGGCGGCCGGGGCAGGAGCTCACTGGCGAGGCGAGGCGACGGGGGGCGGCGACGGGGACGACGACGGGCGGCGACGACGGGGATGGGGACGGGACGGTGACGACGGGGACGGGGACGGGCCGGGCGGGGATGACGGGACGACGGGGCGGGGCGCGGCGACGACGGGGACAGGGACGGGGCGGCGACGGGGACGGCCGGGGCGGCGACGACGGGGACGGGGGCGTTGACAAGGGGCGGCGGGCGACGGGGCAGAGGAGAAGAAGCAGATGAGAAACTGAATTTTTTAAAGTGTTTTCTTATATAGGATGGGCCTTTAGTACCGGTTGGAGCGACCAACCGGTACTAAAGGTCAATTTTGGCCTGGCCAAGCGGCGAGAAGCGCCCACCTTTAGTACCGGGTGGTGGCTCCAACCGGTACTAAAGACCCTCCCTTTAATACCGGTTTGAGCCACCACCCGGTACTAAAGGTGGTGCGCTGGCGCAGGTGCGGTGCGTCATGTTTAGTCCCACCTCGCTAGCCGAGGGGCGTCCGCACTGGTTTATAAGCCCCAGTGCGGTAGCTCTCTCGAGCTCCTCTCCAAAGCAGGCCTACTGGGCCTAAATGTTTTGTGCTGCCCTGTGGGCCTACTGGGCCTTTGCGGGCCTGCATCCTGGCCCAACAACAGGTTGGGTTTCTAGTCGTATGCAGGCCGCTGTGGCGCAGTAGGCGGGCTTTTTATTTTCTTAATTTTTTTTGCTTTATTTATTTTTGTTTTATTTATTTTTGAGTTGTTTTTTGCTGTATTTAGAGTTTCTTTGTGAATATTTTTGCTTTAGGTACAAAAAATTACAAACTTTCTATTAGTGCCGGTAGTTTACAAATTTGAATAGTTTACATTTTGAATTATTTGAAATTTGTGTGAATCACTAGTTTGTGAATAACTTAACTTTGAAAATAGATTTTCCAGTGATTCTTTTTTCTTATGTTTAATATTAGTGTGTTTTATCATTATATTCAATTTGGTAATGCTTAGGTTATTTAAAAAATGAAATGCCTTTGTAACGGATGAGTTTTTGTCCGAAACCCTGATACTTCGAAAGAGATTGTCCATTTTATACACGAAGTGCATCTAGTTTTTGCGTTAACCCTCTCTACTTTTTTGCACATGCTATGTGGGTGAAATTATGATACCATGCCAACTTTCAACCTTTTCTGAGTTCATTTGAAATGCTTTTCAATTTCAGGGTCATTTAGCTGAAAAAAATCAGTAAATGCATGAAAGAATTTGTTTGCACATAAAATTTCTTCGCGTTTCAAATGCCAAAACACATAACTACCCTAACTATTATAGAGATTCCCTCCTAGGTGTGAAACACAGAAGAAAGTGATGATAGTGAAGCCGATCACATCCCAGATCTTTGGGTGTGAAACTTTTTTTCGCGTGTGTCCCTTTGCGCCGTAGCCATGGAAAATCTTCATCATTTAACTGGATGCTCGGGTCAATATTCACTGTGAATGGAGCAATTTCATCAAACTTTTCATAATCTTCTGACATGTCTGTCTTGTCATCCACTCCCATGATGTTTCTCTTCCCAGAAAGAACTATGTGGCGCTTTGGCTCATCGTATGATGCATTCGCTTCCTTATCTTTTCTTTTTCTCGGCTTGGTAGACATATCCTTCACATAGAAAACCTGTGCCACATCATTAGCTAGGACGAATGGTTCGTCTGCATACGCAAGATTGTTGAGATCCACTGTTGTCATTCCATACTGCGGGTCTTCTGTTACCCCGCCTCGTGTCATATTGACCCATTTGCACCGAAACAAAGGGACCTTCAAACCACGTCCATAGTCAAGTTCCCATATCTCCTCTATGTAACCATAATATGTTTCCTTTCCCGTCTTGGTTGTTGCATCAAAGCGGACACCACTGTTTTGGTTGGTGCTCTTCTTATCTTGGGCGATCGTGTAAAATGTATTACCATTTATCTCGTACCCTTTGAAAGTCATTATATTCGAAGATGGTAACTGGGACAGCGAGTACAGGTCATCTTCAATAGAGGCGTCATGCATGGTACGTGTCTGCAACCAGCCGGCGAAACTCCTGGTTTGTTCACGTGTAATCCAGACACCAGACCGCTCCGGGTGTTTGGAGCGTAGAAAATTCTTGTGTTCGTCCATATACGGAGCCACCAAGGCGGAATTCTGTATAACTGTGTAGTGTGCTTCAGTGAGAGAATGTCCGTCCATACATATTTTTTGATTCCCTCCTAGCGTGCCTTTTCCATCCAGTCTGCCCTTATGCCGCGATTCAGGAACACCAATCGGCTTAAGGTCAGGAATAAAGTCAATACAAAACTCAATGACCTCCTCATTTTCATGGCCCTTTGAGATGCTTCCTTCTGGCCTAGCACGGTTATGAACATATTTCTTTAAGACTCCCATGAACCTCTCAAAGGGGAACATATTGTGTAGAAATACAGGACCCAAAACGTTAATCTCTTCGCATAGGTGAACTACGACGTGCGTCATGATGTTGAAGAAGGATGGTGGGAACACCAACTCGAAACTGACAAGACATTGCACCAAATCATTCTCTAACCTCGGTATGATTTCTGGATCGATTACCTTCTGAGAGATTGCATTGAGGAATGCACATAGCTTCACAATGGCTAATCGAACGTTATCCGGTAGAAGCCCCCTCAATGCAACCGGAAGCAGTTGCGTCATAATCACGTGGCAGTCATGAGACTTTAGGTTCTGGAACTTTTTCTCTGCCATGTTTATTATTCCCTTTATATTCGACGAGAAGCCAGACGGTACCTTAATACTGAGCAGGCATTCAAAGAAGATTTCCTTCTCTTCTTTGGTAAGAGCGTAGCTGGCATGACCCTGATGTATACCATCTTTTCCATGCATACGTTGCTGGTCCTCCCGTGCCTCAGGTGTATCTTTTGTCTTCCCATACACGCCCAAGAAGCCAAGCAGGGTCACGCAAAGATTCTTCGTCACGTGCATCACGTCGATTGCAGAGCGGACCTCTAGGTCTTTCCAATAGGGCAGGTCCCAAAATATAGATTTCTTCTTCCACATGGGTGCGCGTCCGTCAGCGTCATTCAGAACAGGTTGTCCGCCAGGACCCTTTCCAAAGACTATATTCAAATCCTTGACCATATCATGTACATCAGCACCAGTACGGTGGCGAGGCTTCGTCCGGTGATCCGCCTCACCTTTGAAATGCTTGCCTTTCTTTCTTACGGGATGCCTGCTCAGAAGAAATTGACGATGTCCCAGGTACACATTCTTCCTACAATTGTCCAAATATATACTGTCGGTATCATCCAAACAGTGCGTGCATGCGCGGTATCCCTTGTTTGTGTGTCCTGAAAGGTTATTGAGAGCAGGCCAATCATTGATGGTCACGAATAGCAAGGCCTTTAGGTCAAATTCTTCCCCCATGTGCTCATCCCACGCACGTACACCTGTTCCATTCCACAGCTGTAAGAGTTCTTCAACTAATGGCCTTAGGTACACATCAATGTCGTTGCCGGGTTGCTTAGGGCCTTGGATGAGAACTGGCATCATAATGAACTTCCGCTTCATGCACAACCAAGGAGGAAGGTTATACAAACATAGTCACAGGCCAGATGCTATGGTTGCTGCTCTGCTCCCCAAAAGGATTAATGCCATCTGCGCTTAGACCAAACCATACGTTCCTTGCGTCATCTGCAAACTCCTTCCCGTACTTTCTCTCGATTTTTCTCCACTGCGACCCGTCAGCGGGTACTCTCAACTTTCCGTCTTTCTTACGGTCTTCTCTGTGCCATCGCATCGCCTTGGCATGCTCTTTGTTTTGGAACAAACGTTTCAACCATGGTATTATAGGAGCATACCACATCACCTTGGCAGGAATCTTCTTCCTGGGGCGCTCGCCCTCAACATCACCAGGGTCATCGTGCCTGATCTTATAGCGCAATGCACCGCATACCGGGCAAGCGTTCAAATCCTCGTACTCACCGCGGTAGAGGATGCAGTCATTAGGGCATGCATGTATTTTCTGCACCTCTAACCCTAGAGGGCAGACAGCCTTCTTTGCTTCGTACGTACTCTCGGGCAATTCGTTGTCCTTTGGAAGCATATTCTTTATCATTACCAGCAACTTTCCAAATCCCTTGTCAGATACACCATTCTCTGCCTTCCATTGCAGCAATTCCAGTGTGGTGCCCAACTTTTTCTTGTCAGCTTCGCAATTCGGGTATAACAATTTCTTGTGATCCTCTAACATGCGCTGCAACTTCTTCTTCTCCAAATCACTTGCGCAGTTTCTCTTTGCATCGGCAATGGCCCGACCTAGATCATCAGCGGGCTCATCTGATGCCTCTTCTTCAGCTTCTTCTCGCATTGCCGGCTCAGCTTCTTCCCCCATTGTTGTATCATCGTATTCAGGGAACCCATGGCCAGGATAGTTGTCGTCATCCTCTTCTTCTTCATTGTCTTCCATCATAATCCCTCTTTCTCCGTGCTTGGTCCAAACATTATAGTGGGGCATGAAACCGGACTTCAGCAGGTGGACGTGAATGGTTCTTGACGTAGAGTAATTGTGATCATTCTTACAGACTAAACATGGACAAGGCATAAAACCATCCGCCCGCTTGTTTGCCTCAGCCGCAAGCAGAAAAGTTTGCACGCCATTAATGAACTCAGGAGAGCATCGGTCATCGTACATCCATTGTCGGCTCATCTTCATTACACAACACCGAAAATACCAAATTAATACAAGTTCATACAAGACTTAAATGCAACAAACAAATAACTCTCTAACTAAAGAATTTAAATGCAACAACAAATGCGACCAAGATCGCAACTAAGATAACAATTGATCCAACAGCATAATGATACCAAGCCTCACTATCAATGGCGTATTTTCTAATCTTTCTAATCTTCAAGCGCATTTTCTCCATCTTGATCTTGTGATCATCGACGACATCGGCAACATGCAACTCCAATTCCATCTTCTCCCCCTCAATTCTTTTCAATTTTTCTTTCAAATACTCGTTTTCTCTTTCAACTAAATTTAACCTCTCGACAATAGGGTCGGTTGGAATTTCCGGTTCACAAACCTCCTAGATAAAAATATCTATGTCAACTTGATGGGCATAATTTGTCATAAACACGAAATGCAACAACTAGTTTTAAAAGAGAATATACCACATCCGAATCATAACAAGGACGAGGGCCGACGGGGACGGATATCAAAACCATGGCACAATGTATAACAAACAACGTACGGGTAAGATAATTATACGAATAACTATATATCCAAATCACACAAACATCAATTTGGTAATGTAAAACATTCATGAACAAGAGGCTCACCACAAGGTGGTGCCGGCGACGGAACGGTGCGGGCGATCGACTGTGGTTACGATGGAGATTTAGAAGGCACTAAGTAAACCACACCTACATATGCAAACTAAGTGTTATTTTTTACCTCAAATTGCATATAAATCAAATACTAGCACATATATTTCCTCCCAAATTACTAAACTCATAAATTAATCACTATACAAAGCATTGCAAGAGCTAATCTACCAATGAGAGATGAAAGGACAAAGTTGCTAACCTTTGTGATCATTTGAATGGATGGGGGCCTTCAAATCTTGACAAATTTTGGGCAAAATGTGTGATGAGCTCGAGAGGAAGAGGGGAAGAACAGAGAGGAGAAGGGAAAGGGGAAGAACAGAGCGAGCTCGGGTGGACGAAGGGTTTATGTAGGACGACCTTTAGCACCGGTTCGTGCCACGAACCGGTACTAAAGGTGCAGGAGGGGCCCCGGACTGACAACATCCTGCCACCACTCACTTTAGTACCGGTCCGTGGCACGAACCGGTGCTAAAGGTCGGCCACGAACCGGTACTAATGAAAGCGGCCGGCTAGCCTTTAGAACCGGCACTAAGGCACACATTAGTGCCGGCTCAAAAGCAAACCGACACTAATGTGCTTGACATTTGACCCTTTTTCTACTAGTGATACCAGCACCCATACCGGGGTGAGCGGTGGAACCGAATCGGGTTCCGCGACTGCCTCTTTGACGGATATGAGGAACTTGTTGATCGGGCACCTGATAACAGCAGAAGGGAACTGCACCGAGAAGACCAGAGGTGCCGTCTCGGTGACTACCCAGGAGAAGTCGCTGTCGCGATAGTCACCGATGTAGGCCGCCAGCTCATCGTGGTTCAGGTCCGCGGTCACCACTACCGACGACGGCAAGGTCTGACCAGGAACGAGTGAGACTGTCGCCAAGTGCGGCCTGATAGGCTCCTCGTCCAGCTCCGCGTCGACGTAGTAGAAACCACAGCCCTCGGATCCATACCCCAAGTAAGCCAGAGTCGTGGGGCAACAGGAAGGCGCCGGGCACTCGGAGCGGAAGTGACCAGTGCAACCACAGTTGATGCACATCGTCTCCTCGTGAGATCTGGACCGTCCGCCCCTAGCCGGAGGCGGCACCGGAGCCTCCTGCTCCGGGTTGGGAAGGGTGGGGCGAACGTCCGGGACAGCCTTCTGAAACACATAGAAAAAACGGTGATGGATAGATTGTCCATGGAACACTAGCTGCATGCTATCTCATGCTGCTTGCCACCTCGGATCGATCATGATGAGCCTCACCGCCCTAGCGGCCATGAGTGACACGCCACGCCACATACACTCTCGAGCGAGCGTGGCACTTGAGATGTCGCCTATATCCATCCGTTCATCTCTAGGCTTCTTAATCGCTAGAGCTAGCTAGCCCCAGTCAAAATGATGAGACCACACCCACCACGCCACCACTAGTTTCATTGCTAATTCTAGGAAGATGTTCCATTAGCGATGAGACGTACGTGCGCCATTAACCTCCACTTTATCTACTACTCGATTCGGTTTTTACTTCCTGATCAGAGTCATTACTCGGAGATCTCCCAGTGATTATATTAGTCTTTGCCGGTTGGTTTAGATAGCATTATAACTAATTAACGTCCACTGGGAGTACTAGTGGTGTCATCTCGCCTCCCGAACCGTTGAAAATTTGGCTCTCGACAAAAGTCGATCTTGTGGTAAAAGAGTTGGAGAAGCAAAACAAAATTTGTTCCCAGAGTTGTCCCTGTGAGCACCCCACACCCCACTGATATGACTGCCAACAATAGTACTCCGACCAAATTAATATGTCTGCCAAGAAGAGCTCCATGAAGCCCTTTATTTTGAATAATTCAAAATTCATAAATTT
The DNA here is from genome assembly GCF_002575655.3 of Aegilops tauschii subsp. strangulata. Lineage (NCBI taxonomy): Eukaryota > Viridiplantae > Streptophyta > Magnoliopsida > Poales > Poaceae > Aegilops > Aegilops tauschii. The sequence goes on along the minus strand of NC_053036.3, from coordinate 627,747,310 downwards.
CAGTTCCAAAAAATTCTGAAAAAAATACACATGTATGCAAGGATGTAAAGTGCATGTGTGAAAAATTTCAGGATGAAATACCTTGAATTGCGAGCTGTACAAAAAGAAACCAAAATCATGGACTTTATAGATGAACAGTACATATGCTAGGCCTCAGACTTGTCTTTTTTATGTAGCTCACATTTTAATGTATTTCGACCTGAAAATTTCCACACATGTACATTATGTATCTAGGTATATGTGTATTTATTTCCAGAATTTTTGGAAACAGAAAAGTTTGAATTTTAAAGTTTTCAAATAAAGGCCTCCATGGAGCTCGGTTGGCTTTTTCGTGCCAAGAAATGCATCTATATCTACTTTATTTCAACAAATCAATGCATTCTTTTGTGTTGGCACAGTTGATCATATCCTATATCCTATATACCTATAGTTGATTCCCACTAAGTATAATTCTTTCAAGATACAACTATGCTAATTCATCATGTCACTATGGATAGACAAAGACCCACATTTTAACATACACCATGCATGCTACTCATATTTAATAAATATTCTGAATTATAAAATAATTGCATATAATAACTTATATTTATTTTAGTTTAAGTTCGAACATTGTTATTCTCAATACTAATATATTTTTTCTACTTAGGTAGACAAATCACTTCAGAAAATTGTGTCATAATATGATGTGCATTCAGGACGCGGAGTATTGGCTTTGGGGAGTATATGCTCCCCGGTAAATTACAAACAAATAGTAAATAAACTTTTTTAAAATTGATTATTTTTAGATGTTCATGCTTGTGTAACAAGCGTGCTTGCCAATTTTCATGCGAAACAAGATAGTAGTGCTTCGTCAGTGAAAAAACCAAAATGAAGTGTAACATTTGAAGGTAACATTTGTCATTTGACTTTTTTTTGCACAGGTCAAAATGCTTAAGCTTTTCCCTAAAAATTTGTAGGTAGCATTTGGGTGTGACAATCATCACGTCTATTTTTTTCAAAAAATATTGACCTTGGCAAAATGCATTTTTGGCACGCAGGAGCATATACTCCCTAGAGCCAAAATCAACACCCGGTGCATTCACCGTTTTCTTTTCTTTTATTTTTCTAAAGTGCGCACATACCTAAACCTTAAACTCAATCACCCACTTTTGTATCTACATTGGTTTCTCCCACCCTGCCAACCACATGTATATTAATATCATTTCTTCTCCGCGACAAGCTCCTGCCTCAGAAAGAAAAATGTCATTGTCCAAACTCCAGGAGCTAAAGCAGAGGAATGCTTTTGCAAGTGGAGGAACAGAATCACATACCCCAGCAGGCATCATTTCCTCTTTCCACTAGCAGGAGACAAAACTTATATTCCGAGGTAGCGTAGGATCTGGTCAATGCAACAACGATCGCAGCTAGTGCCGATATATACATATATTCTGTTGCATAGCTTTCCAGACGAACCGAATTATACACCGATTGTCTCTTCCTAGATTCCAAATTTCAAAGTCAGAGTTAGGAACAAGGACTGTGTTTGGTTCCTTGGCCTGCCTAACTAGCTTTTCCTCCAAACTGCCGATCACGGGGCTAACTAAGATTTGGGTTAACTTCTAATGATTTCAAAAAAGAAAAACTAGTGTACTGTAATGACATGATTAGCAGGAGTGTCATGGGAATGCAGTGTCAAATCCGTGAGGATTAAAGCGAGGTTAACTGGTGGCCGTACGTACGTTGCCGGAGACCTCCCGTGCTTTCAGATCAGATCGGCACCGGCCGGCCGGTGAAAGGCTGACGCTTAACCAACTGAAGTTGTTTCATGAAGAAAAGAGAGAACTCCAGCGGTTAGTTAGCTAGCCATCTCTTTCGCTTCATAATCTCCTTTTTCTCTCTCCTTTATTGGATTCGATCTTGGATCGACAAATGGCATATTCGGCAACCAGAGAGTGGTGTACGGAGGACAGCTAGTGAAACATCTGTTTTGGTCGCCAGAAATTTTAGGATTGTCCAATTAATATGAACCGTCCATTTCTGACGATCCGATGGTTGGTATTACTTCTCTTGATAGGTAAGATATGGACAACAACCAGTGGCGTAGCCAGGTTGAAGACAAGCCCCGGGCAAACGTCATTGTTTTAAAAAAAAAGGAGGATGACCCCGCCTCTGTATCTGTATCTGGGAGATGCATGCAGCCATTTTATTGATTATTTTCGAGGACCTTACAAAGTAGAAGAACAATATGCCTGAAACCACCATCTTGGCAGCATCTGCCGCTACTTCTATCCAAATGATGAAGGGATGCAAGCTGGGCCACATACCCAGACCTCTCACCTAAGCCTAACATCTAAAGCCGGAGGCCCCGACCGAGCCATCTGCCGGGTCCGGGGCTCTAACCGGTCCGACGCACTCACATGTGTCGTCGCCGCCGTCTTCCACTGGTCCATCTTCAGAGCAGATTGAAGTGACAACCTTGGCAGGTCCTCCGCCATCGACGTCACCACGATGCCAAACAACGACCTCCACCTACGCAAGCCTTGGCAGGTCCTCCGCCATTGACGCCACCATGACGCCAGCCGACGACCTCCACCTACGCGAGTCCATCTCCAAGCAACGAACGTAAATCCATGCTAGGATAGGGCCGCACCACCGCCGCCGCCCACAACCCACAAGCGCCACCCAACCCCAAGGTTCCCAAAGCGGCGCCTTCAAGAAAGGAACGGCGCCGTGAGCGCCGCCGCCGCCCAACAAAGCTAGGGCTTTCGCCCGGGAGACCTAGGGGAAGGTGAAGTGAGGAGATCAGTCCATACCGACGCCTCTAAGGAGGGGAACGGCACCCTCAAGCGTCGTCGTCGGCGCGGCTGGTCATGGCCGGCCAGGGATTTCGCCCGAACTAGATCTCCGCCACCAGCAGCGCCTCCTGTACAGAACCGGCGACCAAGAGGAAGCGTGACCCGACTAGGCTGGCCCGCACGCTGAACAGGGGAGGAGGGGAAGCGCCAGATCGTGCGCACACTTTCTACACTAATAGAAAAAGGGTCATCTGTCCCGGTTGGTAAGGGCCTTTTGTCCCGGTTGTTGAACCGGGACTAAAGGGTCGTTACTAATGCCCTAGCCCTTTAGTCCTGGTTCTTACACGAACCGGGACAGATGGGCCTCCACGTGGCCGGTGCGGCGAGCCCAGGCAAGAGGGCCTTTGGTCCCGGTTGGTGGCACTAACCGGGACCAATAGGCATCCACGCGTCAACATTTCAGGGGCTGGGGTTTTTGTTTTTTTCTTGAAGGAGGGGGGGGGGGGGGGTTGGGGGTTTAATTTAGTTGTTTCATATATTGTGTTAGCTAGCTAATTAATAGAGAGAAGTGTCCTCTCTTATCTCCGTGCTTGGTCGACGCTACGTACTATATACGTAGAGAGGACTAGACACGTTAGCTAGTAAGCAAATGAAGGAAACAGAAGATCGTCATGAACATATATATGCATACAGAGAGAAGTGATATCGACCACCTCTCCTTCTCCGAGAGATTGCTCGAACAACAAGTTCTCGTATATCTATCCGACACTACCGTCTACATATATACAATAATTATCTCTTACAATATAATCTCCTAATTATATATGTACACAGGGTCCACATAGTATTCTCCGTTTTCAGCGATCACGTGGTCAAGGAAGAATGCTGCCAATTCCTCCTGAATTGCTCGCATACGATCTGGTGGTAGGAGTTCATCCCGCATCCGAAAGATCTAATTTAAAGAAGGGGTCAATACATATATATATATATATATATATATGAATAAATGAAACTGAACACAAATGATGGTAATAAAATAAAATTGTGAATATAATTGCTTACGCACTTCATATTGTTCGCCAGAGTAGCCCCGCTCACACGTCGTGTAGCGGATGGACTCGCAAATGTAGTATCCACAGTAATTATTCCCGGCTTCCTCCCACAACCACTTTACAAGAAATATAGGTCAATCAAACTGATAAGCAAGCATGCTAAATGGTACGGATGAAACTAGCGCTTGAATCACTAGGAGATGCGCGGAACATGCTAGTACAGTACTTCCTTTCGGGTGTCTAAATTGCAGCTTCTTCGGGAGTCCCGGAGCTTTTTTGGTGAATTTTCTCCAAACCCTGCCAGACAAAGAAAACAATTACTTGATATCAGGAAATGAACAAAGTTGCTGATATGATGGATAATGATCGATTTAACTTACTTCTCGAGCATTTGAGTCATGTCCGCATAGTCCTGGGGATCTTTTCGTCTCGAGTCTAAGACGGTTACTAGTCCCTGCTCAAGCTTAATCTCTAGGAGAATATAGTGGAAGCCGCGCACGCATGCATAAGTCATCAATTACATTACTATAAGCTGGACTAATAAGGGAAACCGAATATGCACAAGACAGTAACACTCACTTGAAGTTGTAAGGAAAGAGTATTATATCTTTGTTTTCATTTATTACCAACGATCGTAGCAAGTTGGCCTCGGTATTTTTGGCATGATATTTAACCTCAGTTGCATCTATGAGATTTGTGTTAATGAATCCATCTATGATATTTAACCTCAGCGCGCGATTGCTGTGATCTCAAACCTTTCATCCGAGCGCAACTTTCTCTTCGGGCCTCGTCTCTTTACCGAAGTTGTGCTCGATCCAGAGGGCTAGAAAAAAGAAGAAAGACGAGAGTTAATTAATATGCGTACATACCAAAACAATGAATGCATCAATTAGCTAGTCAGCACAGGCTTAACTAATATATTTACCTGGCCGGACTCTGTTCGGTCACCGGAGCCGTCACCACAGGCTCCTTCTTGCACCAGCATTGGGTCACCGGAGCCATCATAATCATGTCTTTCCTCCTCCACTCTTCGATCACCGTAGCCTGCTTCTTCACCATGTTCTTCCAGACCATCATTGTCGTTAAGATACGACAAGACATCACCTCCGGCTAAGATTATGTCCCCCAACACCTCTTCTGCTTCCTCGTCTCGTCCGTGCTCCATTGTTTCTGCAAATATTACAACATGGCAATTATTACACAAACATGACAGCAGGTGGATATATTAGTGCAAACGTAGACCTAGCTTATTCCGGGTTTGGGGTGGCCTCGGCAACGCTTCAAGGGTAGGGGCGCGGCGGGAGGGGGTAGGAGACCGACATTGTTTTTTTCTAGGGTTTGGGTGTCCTCGAGAGTTTTGGTCGAGCGAGAGGACCGGGGGGTGCTCCCGTGGTATAAGTTATCACGGTCGAAGTTATCCGGGAGGGGGTTATATCGACAACGACGACATACATACATGGAAAAATAATGTTATCGGGGAGGGGGTAGGTCGAACCCCCCCTCGTGTGTAAGTTATCGGGACACGGGGTATATCGACAACGACATATCCGATAAAAAATAAGAAGAAATAAAAAGAGGAGAAGAAGATATTAATAGAGGAGAAGATTGAAGAAAGAAAAGAAGAAGAAAAAAGAGAAAAAGAAGAAAGGAATAGAGGAGAAGAAGAGAAAATAGAATATTCTATTTTCTCTTCTTCTCCTCTATTCCTTTCTTCTTCTCCTCTTCTTTTTCTTCTTTTTTCTTCTTCTTATTTATTTCTCATATTCTTCCTCTCCTCTTCTTCTCCTTTCTTCTTCTTCTTCTTCTTATTTTCATTTTCCCTCTCATTCTTTTTCTTCTTCTTCCTTTCCTAGCTAGATATATAAAACTTTTCTAAAAATGTAATTTTTGCATATATAAAACTTTTTCTTCTTCCTTCTTCTTCTTCTTCTATTCCTTCTTCCTAAATATATAAAACTTTTCTAAAAATGAAACTAACCTAAAATGTACTAAATCAGAGAACATATATAGATAAAACTTTTCTAAAAATCTAACTTTTGCATATATGTATTTTTAAAACATCATTACAATTGAAAAAAAAATACATACATACATACAAAAAACATGTAAAAAATACATACATACATATATGAACATACATAAAAAAAATACATATATCTAAAAAATACATACATACATATATGAAAATCTAAAAACATGTAAAAAAAGCACGGCGGCGGGGCCGGCAGAGGCGCGGTGCTCACAGAGGGAGGAGCGCGAAGCGGGCGGCGTCGGGGCAAGCAGGGGCGTCGGAGCAGGAGCGGCGCGCGGCGGGGCAGGGGCGGCGCGGGTCGGGGCAGGGACGGCGCGCGGCGACGACGTCGAGGGCGCGGGCGAGGGCGACGACGGGCGCGGGCAACGGCGACGGCGACGGCGATGGCGGGGCGGGTCGGGGGCGCGGCAGAGGCACGGCGAGGGCGCGCGGCGTGGTCGGGGGGTAGGGGCGACGGCGGCGTGGTCGGGGGCGCGGCAGAGGCACGGCGAGCTTGGGCAGTCTGGCGGCGTCGTCGGAGGGATCGAAGAACTGACGAAATTTTCACAAGTGCTGGCTTATATAGCAAACCTATTGGTACCGGTTCGTGGCACAAACCGGTACCAATGCCACCCTTTAGTCCCGGTTGGTGTCACCAACCGGGTCCAAAGGCCTCTTTTCAGCAGCCCAAAGGGCGGGAAACGGCGGCCTTTGGTCCCGGTTGGTGGCACCAACCGGGACAAAAGGGGGGGCATTGGTACCGGTTAGCGCCACGAACCGGTACCAATGCACCCCTTTAGTATCGGTTGGTGCCACCAACCGGAACCAAAGGCCTTGTGCTGCTGCGCCCGCGTCGAAAGTTTAGTCCCACCTCGCTAGTTGAGAGGGGCGCGCAGTGGTTTATAAGCCCCACTGCCGCTCCCCTCTCGAGCTCCTCTCCGTTGCAGGCTTACAGGCCAAATTGTCACTTCTATACCGGATGGGCCTACTGGGCCTTCCGCGGGCCTGAATCCTGGCACATCGATAGGTTTCTAGTCGTATTCAGGCCGTGGGTGGCCCAGTAGGTGGCATATTTTTTATTTTTTGCCTGTTTTTTGTTTTCTTTTTTGCTTTATTTATTTTGTTTTGTTTCTACTTACAACAAAAAACTTATTTATTTTATTTTATTTTGTTTCTATTTACTTATTTATTTTACTTTATGAGATTCTTTTTGCTATTAAAGTTTCTAACAAAAAAGTTCTTTATGAAAATTCTTTTTGCTTTCAATGATTTTGAACAGAAAATACTTCGATAATTTTAGTTGCATCAATTTTATATAATTTTAGTTTCAATAATACTAGAGGTTGCTTATGATGTTTTGAACAGAAAATACTTTGATAATTTTAGTTTCATAAATTTTATTTATGTTATTAAAGTTTATTTTATTTTGTTTCTACTTATATATTTTATTAAAGTTTATATTATTTTGTTTCTAATTACTTATTTATTTTATTTGTTATTTTTCATGCACCATTTTTCATGCATTTACTGATTATTTTGAGCTATAAGACCCTAAAATTGAAAAGTATTTCAAATGAACTCTGAAAAGGTTGAAAGTTGGCATGGTATCATCATTTCATCCACATAGCATGTGCAAGAAAGTTGAGAGGGTTACGACAAAAACTGGATGCACTTCGTGTACAAAACGGACAATCTCTTTCGAAGTATCAGGATTTCATACGGAAACTCGTCTGTTACAAAGGGATTTCATTTTTTTAAACTTATTTGAACTCCTGACTTTTTGTGTGTGCAAAATGCACCATTCAAAGCCACATCATTAATTTTCAACCCTTCCTGACTTCATTTGTTATTTTTCATGTATTTATTGATTATTTTGAGCTATAAGACCCTTAAATTGAAAAGCATTTCAAATGAACTCTGAAAAGGTTGAAAGTTGGCATGGTATCATCATTTCATCCACATAGCATGTGCAAGAAAGTTGAGAGGGTTACGGCAAAAACTGGATGCACTTCGTGTACGAAACGGACAATGGTATCATTCTCGTCTGTTACAAAGTTGGCATGGTATCATCATAATAGTTGCGGGAGAAAGTCTTCACTTTTTCTTCGCTTGTGTCATTTGCTTATTGCGCCGTAACCATGGATAATCTTCATCGTTTATCAGGATGCTTGGGTCAGCCTTGACTTTGAAGGGAGGAATTTCATGAAACTTTTCATAATCTTCAGACATGTCTGTCTTGCCCTCCACTCCCACGATGTCCCTTTTTCCTGAAAGAACTATGTGGCGCTTTGGCTCATCGTATGATGTATTCGCTTCCTTATCTTTTCTTTTTCTCGGTTTGGTAGACATGTCCTTCACATAGAGAACCTGTGCCACATCATTGGCTAGGACGAACGGTTCGTCAGTGTACCCAAGATTTTTCAGATCCACTGTTGTCATTCCGTACTGTGGGTCTACCTGTACCCCGCCTCCTGACAGATTGACCCGTTTGCACTTAAAAAAAGGGACCTTAAAATCATGTCCGTAGTCAAGTTCCCATATGTCCACTATGTAACCATAATATGTGTCCTTTCCCCTCTCGGTTGCTGCATCAAAGCGGACACCGCTGTTTTGGTTGGTGCTCTTTTGATCTTGGGCGATCGTGTAAAATGTATTCCCATTTATCTCGTATCCTTTGTAAGTCAATATAGTCAAAGATGGTCCCCTGGACAATGAGTACAACTCGTCACAAACAGTGTTGTCACCTCTGAGACGTGTTTCCAACCAACTGCTGAATGTCCTAATGTGTTCACATGTAATCCAGTCGTCGCACTGCTCCGGGTGTTTGGAGCGCAGACTGTTCTTGTGTTCATCGACATACGGGGTCACCAAGGTAGAGTTCTGTAGAACTGTGTAGTGTGCTTGAGACCAAGAATGCCCGTCCTTGCATATTATTGAGTCCGCTCCTAGCGTGCCTTTTCCAGTCAGTCTCCCCTCATACCGCGATTTAGGGAGACCTATCTTCTTAAGGCCAGGAATGAAGTCAACACAAAACCGAATGACATCCTCTGTTTGATGGCCCATGGAGATGCTTCCTTCTGGCCTAGCACGGTTACAGACATATTTCTTTAGAACTCCCATGAACCTCTCAAAGGGGAACATATTGTGTAGAAATACGGGCCCCAGAATGACAATCTCGTCGACTAGATGAACTAGGACGTGCGTCATGATATTGAAGAAGGATGGTGGGAACACCAGCTCGAAACTGACAAGACATTGCGCCACATCACTCCTTAGCCTTGGTATGATTTCTGGATCGATCACCTTCTGAGAGATTGCATTGAGGAATGCACATAGCTTAACAATGGCTAATCAGACGTTTTCCGGTAGAAGCCCCCTCAATGCAACCGGAAGCAGTTGCGTCATAATCACGTGGCAGTCATGAGACGTTAGGTTCTGGAACTTTTTCTGGCATATTTATTATTCCCTTTATATTCGACGAGAAGCCAGTCGGGACCTTCATACTTAGCAGGCATTCAAAGAAGATTTCTTTCTCTTCTTTCGTAAGAGCGTAGCTGGCAGGACCTTCATACTGCTTCGGAGGCATGCCGTCTTTTTCGTGCAAACGTTGCAGGTCCTCCCGTGCCTCAGGTGTGTCTTTTGTCTTCCCATACACGCCCAAGAAGCCTAGCAGGTTAGCGCAAAGGTTCTTCATCACGTGCATCACGTCGATTAAAGAGCGGACCTCTAGGTCTTTCCAGTAGGGTAGGTCCCAAAATATAGATTTCTTCTTCCACATGGGTGCCTGTCCCTCAGCGTCATTCGGAACAGCTAGTCCGCCGGGACCCTTTCCAAAGATCACATGTAAATCATTGACCATAGCAAGTACGTGATCACCGGTACGCATGGCGGGCTTCTTCTGGTGATCTGCCTCGCCTTTGAAATGCTTGCCTTTCTTTCGACATTGATGGTTGGTCGGAAGAAATCGACGATGGCCCAGGTACACATTCTTCATGCATTTGTCCTGGTATATACTTTCAGTGTCATCTAAACAGTGCGTGCATGCGTGGTATCCCTTGTTTGTCTGTCCTGAAAGGTTACTGAGAGCGGGCCAATCGTTGATGGTTACAAACAGCAATGCGTGCAGGTTAAATTCCTCCTTTTTGTGCTCATCCCTCGTACGTACACCGTTTCCATTCCACAGCTGTAAAAGTTCTTCAACTAATGGCCTTAGGTACACATCAATGTCGTTGCCGGGTTGCTTAGGGCCTTGGATGAGAATGAACTTCCGCTTCATGCACATCCAAGGAGGAGGGTTATACATACATAGAGTCACGGGCCAGGTGTTGTGATTGCTGCTCTGCTCCCCGAAAGGATTGATGCCATCCGCGCTTAAACCAAACCATACGTTCCTTGGGTCACCTGCAAACTCAGCCCAGTACTTTCTCTCGATTTTTCTCCACTGCGACCCGTCAGCGGGTGTTCTCAACTTCTCGTCTTTCTTACGGTCCTCACTGTGCCATCGCATCAACTTGGCATGCTCTTCATTTCTGAACAGACATTTCAACCGTGGTATTATAGGAGCATACCACATCACCTTCGCAGGAACCCTCTTCCTGGGGGGCTCGCCGTCAACATCACCAGGGTCATCACGTCTGATCTTATACCGCAATGCACCGCTTACCGGGCATGCGTTCAGATCCTTGTACGCACCGCGGTAGAGGATGCAGTCATTAGGGCATGCATGTATCTTCTGCACCTCCAATCCTAGAGGGCATACGACCTTCTTTGCTGCTTATGTACTGTCGGGCAATTCGTTATCCTTTGGAAGCTTCTTCTTCAATATTTTCAATAGCTTCTCAAATCCTTTGTCAGGCACAGCATTCTTTGCCTTCCACTGCAGCAATTCCAGTACGGTGCCGAGCTTTGTGTTGCCATCTTCGCAATTGGGGTACAACCCTTTTTTGTCATCCTCTAACATGCGATCGAACTTCAGCTTCTCCTTTTGACTTTCGCATTGCGTCCTTGCATCGACAATGACCCGGCGGAGATCATCATCATCGGGCACTTGTTCCTCTTGATCTTCAGCAGCTTCCCCCATTGCAGCATCATTGGGCACATCGTCTGGTTCCTCTTGATCTTCAGTAGCTTCCCCCGTTGCAGCATCACCGTATTCAGGGGGCACATAGTTGTCATCGTCCTCTTCTTCTTTGCCGTCTTCCATCATAACCCCTATTTCTCCGTGCCTCGTCCAAACATTATAGCGTGGCATGAAACCCTTGTAAAGCAGGTGGGTGTGAAGGATTTCGGGTCAGAGTAAGACTTCGTATTCCCACATTTAGGGCATGGACAACACATAAAACCATTCTGCTTGTTTGCCTCAGCCACTTCGAGAAAATCATGCACGCCCTTAATGTATTCGGAGGTGTGTCTGTCACCGTACATCCATTACCGGTTCATCTTCGTGCATTATATATAATTAAGTGTGTCAAAAACCATCACAGAACATCATGAATAGATAATTAAGTGACCAAATTAATAGAAGTTCATCATCACATTAAAACCAAAGTACATACATAGTTCTCATCTAACAACATATAGCTCTCTAGAGCATCTAATTAATTAAACCATACGTTGAAACTATGTAAAACATTTCAATGCGAAAACAAATGCGATCATAATCGCAACCAAGGTAACAATTGATCCAACGGCATAATGATACCAAGCCTCGGTATGAATGGCATATTTTCTAATCTTTCTAATCTTCAAGCGCATTGCATCCATCTTGATCTTGTGATCATCGACGACATCCGCAACATGCAACTCCAATATCATCTTCAACTCCTCATTTTTTTTATTTTTTCCTTCAAGAAATTGTTTTCTTCTTCAACTAAATTTAACCTCTCGACAATAGGGTCGGTTGGAATTTCCGGTTCACATACCTCCTAGATAAATAAAATCTATGTCACGTTGGTCGGCATAATTTTCATAAACAATAAATGAACCAATAGTTATAAAGATAATATATACCACATCCGAATCATAGACAGGACAGGGGCCGATGGGGGCGGATACCAAAACCATCGCACTATATAATAACAAGCAATAAAATAGTAAGAAAATTAGACAAGTATCTATCTAAAGTAAGAATTTTTTCTTTCAGAAAGAAGATAAGAACAAGAGGCTCACCACGGTGGTGCCGGCGACGAGATCGGCACGGGCGATCGACAGCGGTGAAGACGGGAATGGGACGTGACGGGCCGCTAAACCTAGACAAATCTCGAGGAAAATGGAGCTTTGAGGTCGAGCTTCTAGACGAGAAAGCTTAACTAGTGTGGCTCGGACATTTCATCGAACACCTCATGTGCATAAGAGGTGAGGTAGAGCACCACAAAGCCCTCCCCTCGCCGGGCAGAGAAAAACAGAGCCCTAGAGTGCTCTGCTCGCGGGCGAGGGGTATATATAGGCACCTCATTGGTCCCGGTTCGTGGTATGAACCGGGACTAAAGGGCAGCCTGTGGTCCCGGTTCAAGCCACCAACCAGGACCAATGGTGGTGGGCCAGGAGCGAGGCCTATTGGTCCCGGTTCGTCCCACCAACCGGGACCAAAGGGGCCAGACGAACCGGGACCAATGCCCCCACGAGGCCCGGCAGGCCCCTGGCCTCACGAACCGGGACGAGTGCCCCCATGGGTCCCGGTTCTGGACTGAACCGGGACTAATGGGCTGACCTGGCCTGAACCAAAGCCCTCTTTTCTACTAGTGCTAGCGTATGGAGAAAAGCGGCGACAATTGTAGCTCATCCTGGAAGCGACGACGGTGCCCACACCTGTGTAATGCAAGGATGTGTGCGGGTGGAGATTAGATTTTTTTGCTGCGCTTGACAACGGGGCAAGGGGGTTTTGTGTGAGAAACAGAGTGTATGAGAGAGATGACCGGGCGGGATGACGCCTAACGCTCACCAGATAAATTAAAAAGCCAAAGTAAAGAAATTTACATTACTTAGAAGTCCTACCCAATATAAAAAAGACCCCACCCCATGTCAAATGCATGCAAAGACAAGCCATGTTTCTTCTCCTCTCTCCCATATGTCTCCACTCTCCTTCTTAGGAGTGTGAAATATTTCACCGTCCTTCCCCAAAAGAGCCTTGGAAACCGTGATATATATCTACCTCTTTTGGATACTTCTAGTTCTTTTTCACCATCTCTTCACGGATATCGATGGCGACGCGGTCGTAATGCTCACGACCAAGGCAGCGTTTGCCGACAACACTAGCGCAACCTATGTGGCGCAGAATGTGATGGACGATGAGCACTTCTTGTGGCTCTGCGCGGCATGACATTACAGTTTTACTGTTGTGCGGCTAAAAGTCCTCAGGACCAACCTCTCCGAGGCATGCCCACTGACGTTGTCACACCTCTATGGCCTTAACAGTCATCTCCTTTTATACAAAATACTTTTACATATATGTAGATTCCTCTATCATTACATCATAACTAATGTGGATCCAAATTTTATTTTACAATTTTTTGTTAGTTTTATACGATGTTTATAAAAATATTAAAAGATAAATTTGCTCGTAATATCTAAATCAAAGTAATATTTAATACATCTCAAATGTCCATAGTTAGAAATACCTTGGTGCTAAAGTTTAACTCCATTTTGTCATGGAGGTTCTATTATGTTTTTCGGTTATAGTTTTGGAAAATTTGTTGGACATAATTACATGTAAGCTAAGTAAATCATAAAGAATGGTAATCAAATTCATGCAGAGAATATAGTACAACTCTATGTGTTTTTTATGTGTCTATGTCTATTCTAGTATCTTTAAATATCTTGATGGAAAATTCTCCAATGTACAAGTCTAACAAATGTCGTAATAGATGTTTGTTGATGTTTACTTGTAGCAACTAGAAAAATCTAGTTCGTGTCACGTGTTGGGCTTCAGCTCGGAGTCCATGGATTCTATTTCCGACATCCTTGGCAGCTGAAGATCGTGTTGTGGTGGTTTCGTAGTAACAAGTGGTCATGTCCCCTGCGACGACGAGAATGGCCTTGTGTCGTAGCTGTTATAGACCCAATTGCAATTTTCACTCTCTTTTGGGGTCCTCTTTGTAAAACCGGGAAGTGGCCAGTGGTTTTCTGAAGGAAATATGCCCTAGAGGCAATAATAAAGTTATTATTTATTTCCTTATTTCATGATAAATGTTTATTATTCATGCTAGAATTGTATTAAACCGGAAACTTAGTACATGTGTGAATACATAGACAAAACATAAGTGTCCCTAGTATGCCTCTACATGACTAGCTCATTTATCAAAGATGGTTATGTTTCCTAACCATAGACATGTGTTGTCATTTGATGAACGAGATCACATCATTAGGAGAATGATGTGATGGACAAGACCCATTGTTAGCTTAGCATTATGATCGTTATAGTTTCATTGCTACTGCTTTCTTCATGACTTATACATGTTCCTCAGACTATGAGATTATGCAACTCCCGAATACCAGAGGAACACTTTGTGTGCTATCAAATGTCACAACGTAAATGGGTAATTATAAAGATGTTCTACAGGTGTCTCCGAAGGTATTTGGTGGGTTCGCATAGATCGAGATTAGGATTTGTCACTCCGTGTTTCGGAGAGGTATCTCTGGGCCCTCTCGGTAATGCTCATCACTATAAGCCTTGCAAGCACTGTGACTAATGAGTTAGTTGCGGGGTGAAGTATTACAGAATGATTAAAGAGACTTGCCGGTAATGAGATTGAACTAGGTATGATGATACTGACGATCGAATTTCGGGCAAGTAACATACCGATGACAAAGGGAACAACGTATGTTGTTATGCGGTTTGACCAATAAAGATCTTCGTAGAATATGTAGGAGCCAATATGAGCATCCAGGTTCTGCTATTGGTTATTTACCGGAGATGTGTCTCGGTCATGTCTACATAGTTCTCGAACCCGTAGGGTCCACACGCTTAACGTTCGATGACAATTTGTATTATGAGTTATGTGATTTGATGAACCGAAGTTTGTTCGGAGTCCCGGATGAGATCACGGACATGACGAGGAGTCTCGAAATTGTCGATACATAAAGATTGATATATTGGAAGGCTATATTTAGACATCGGAATGGTCCTGGAGAAGTTCGGGTATTTTCCGGACTACCGGGAGGTTACCGGAACCCCCCGGGAGAAGTTATGGGCATTATGGGCCATAAGAGGGAAGCACACCAGCCCACAAGTGGCTGGTGCGTTCCCCCTTGGGCAGGAGGCCGATTAGGATTAGGAGAAGGGGCCGGCCCCCTATTTCCTTCTCCTTCCCCCTTTCCTACTCCGTGTGGGAAGTGGAATCCTACTAGGACTAGGGAGTCCTAGTAGGACTCCACACCTTGGCGCGCCCCCTTAGGGCCGGCTGCCTCTCCCTCTCCCTCCTTTATATACGGGGGCAGGGGGCACCCCAGAAGACACAAGTTGATCTTTTAGCCGTGTGCGGTGCCCCCCTCCACAGTTACACACCTCGATCATATAGCCGTACTGCTTAGGCGAAGCTCTGCGCCGGTAACATCATCATCACTGTCACCACGCCATCATGCTGACGAAACTCTCCCTCGACCTCAACTAGATCAAGAGTACGAGGGACGTCATTGAGCTGAATGTGTGCTGGACGCGGAGGTGATGTACGTTCGGTGCTTGGATCGGTTGGATCTCGAAGACGTTCGACTACATCAACCGCGTTACTAAACGCTTCCGGTTTCGGTCTACGAGGGTACGTGGACCACTCTCCCCGCTCATTGCTATGCTTCTCCTATATAGATCTTGCGTGATCGTAGGAATTTTTTTGAAATTACTTCGTTCCCCAACAGTGACATCCGAGCCAGGTCTATGCGTAGATGTTATATGCACGAGTAGAACACAAAGAGTTGTGGGCGATAATAGTCATACAGCTTACCAGCAACCTCTTACTTTGATTCGGCGGTATTGTTGGATGAAGCGGCCCGGACCAACATTACATGATCGCGTTCATGAGACTGGTTCTACCGACGTGCTTCGCACACAGGTGGCTAGCGGGTGTCTGTTTCTCCAACTTTAGTTGAATCGAGTTTGACTACGCCCGGTCCTTGTTGAAGGTTAAAACAGCACACTTGACGAAAAATCGTTGTGGTTTTGATGCGTAGGTAAGAACGGTTCTTGCTAGAAGCACGTAGCAGCCACGTAAAACTTGCAACAACAAAGTAGAGGACGTCTAACTTGTTTTTGCAGGGCTTGCTGTGATGTGACATGGTCAAGACATGATGTGATATAGTTTGTTGTATGAGATGATCATGTTTTGTAACAGAGTTATCGGCAACTGGCAGGAGCCACATGGTTGTCGCTTTATTGTATGCAATGCAATCGCCATGTAATTGCTTTACTTTATCACTAAGCGATAACGATAGTTGTAGAAGCAATAGTTGGCGAGACGACAACGATGCTACAATGGAGATCAAGGTGTCGCGCCGGTGACGATGGAGATCGTGACGATGCTTCAGTGATGGAGATCATGAACACAAGATGATGATGGCCATATCATGTCACATATTTTGATTGCATGTGATGTTTATCCTTTATGCATCTTATTTTGCTTAGTACGGTGGTAGCATTATAAGATGATCCCTTACTAAATTTCAAGGTATAGGTGTTCTCCCTGAGTATGCACCGTTGCTACAGTTCGTCGTGTCGAGACACCACGTGATGATCAGGTGTGATAAGCTCTATGTTCATATACAACGGGTGCAAGCCAGTTTTGCACATGCAGAATACCCGGGTTAAACTTGACAAGCCTAGCATATGCAGATATGGCCTCGGAACACTGAGACCGAAAGGTCGAACGTGAATCATATAGTAGATATGATCAACATAGTGATGTTCACCATTGAAAGCTACTCCATCTCACGTGATGATCGGACATGGTTTAGTTGATTTGAATCACGTGATCATTTAGATGACTAGAAGGATGTCTATCTAAGTGGGAGTTCTTAAGTAATATGATTAATTGAACTTTTAATTTATCATGAACTTAGTCCTGGTAGTATTTGCATATAATATGTTGTAGATCAATAGCTCGCGTAGAGCTTCCCCGTTTTATTTTGATATGTTCCTAGAGAAAACTAAATTGAAAGATGATAGCAGAAATGATGCAGACTAGGTCCATGATCCGCAGATTATCCTCATTGTTGCACAGAAGAATAATTTCCTTGATGCACCGCTAGGTGACAGACCTATTGCAGGAGTATATGCCAACATTATGAATGTTTGGCAAGCTCGATATGATGACTACTTGATAGTTTAGTGCACCATGCTTTACGGCTTAAAACTGGGACTTCAAAAACGTTTTGAACGTCATGGAGCATATGAGATGTTCCAAGAGTTGAAATTAGTATTTCAGACTCATGCACGTGTGGAGAGGGATGAGACCTCTGACAGTACTTTGCCTACAAGATGGAGGAGAATAGCTCAACCAGTGAGCATGTGCTCAGATTGTCTGGGTACTACAATCGCTTGAATCAAGTGGGAGTTAATCTTCCAGATAATATAGTGATTGATAGTGTTCTCTAGTCACTATCACCAAGCTACTAGAACTTCGTGATGAACTAAAATATGCAAGGGATAACGAAAATGATTCCCGAGCTCTTCGCGATGCTGAAATCAGCGAAGGTAGAAATCAAGAAAAAGCATCAAGTGTTGATGGTTGACAAGACCACTAGTTTCAAGTAAAAGGGCATAGGAAAAGAAAATGAACTTCAAGAAGAATGGCAAACAAGTTGCCACTCCCATGAATAATCCCAAAGCTAGACCCAAGCCTAAAACTGAGTGCTTCTACTACAAAGGAAATGGTCACTGTAAGTGGAACTGCCCTAGATACTTGGCGGATAAGAAGGATGGCAAAGTGAACAAAGGTATATTCGATATACATGTTATTGATGTGTACTTTACTAGTGTTTATAGCAACCCCTCGGTATTTGATACTGGTTCAGTTGCTAAGAGTAGTAACTCGAAACGGGAGTTGCAAAATAAACAGAGACTAGTTAAGGGTGAATTGATGATGTGAGTTGGAAGTGATTCCAAGGTTGATAAGATCACTATCGCACACTCCCTTTACCTTCAGGATTAGCGTTGAACCTAAAATAAATGTTATTTGGTGTTTGCGTTGAGCGTGAATATGATTGGATCATGTTTATTGCAATACGGTTATTCATTTTACATGAATAAAACCTTCTATGGTCATACACTCAATATAAATGGTTTAATGAATCTCGATCGTAGTGATACACATATTCATAATATTGAAGCCAAAAGATGCAAAGTTAATAGTGATAATGCAACTTATATTGGCATTGTTGTTTAGGTCATATTGGTGTAAAGCGCATGAAGAAACTCCATGCTGATGGACTTTTGGAATCACTTGATTATGAATCACTTGATGCTTGCGAACCATGCCTCATGGGCAAGATGACTAAGACTCCGTTCTCCGGAACAATGGAGCGAGCAATTGACTTATTGGAAATAATACATACTGATGTATGCGGTCCGATGAGTGTTGAGGCTCGCGGCAGGTATCGTTATTTTCTGACCTTCACAGATGATTTGAGCAGATATGGTATATCTAGTTGATGAAATATAAGTCTGAAACATTTGAAAAGTTCAAAGAATTTCAGAGTGAAGTGGAAAATGATCATAACAAGAAAATAAAGTTTCTACGATCTGATCGTGGAGGTGAATATTTGAGTTATGGGTTTGGTCTTCATTTGAAACAATGTGGAATAGTTTCGCAACTCACGCCACTTGGAACACCATAGAGTAATGGTGTGTCCGAACGTCGTAACCATACTTTATTAGATATGGTGTGATCTATGATGTCTCTTACCGATTTACCACTATCATTTTGGGGTTATGCATTAGAGACAACTGCATTCACGTTAAATAGGGCACCATCTAAATCCATTGAGACGACATCGTATGAACTATGGTTTGGCAAGAAACCTAAGGTGTCATTTATTAAAGTTTGGGGTTGTGATGCTTATGTGAAAAAGCTTCAACCTGATAAGCTCGAACCCAAATCGGAGAAGTGCGTCTTCATAGGATACCCAAAGGAAATTATTGGGTACACCTTCTATCACCGATCCGAAGGCAAGATATTCGTTGCTAAGAATGGATCCTTTCTAGAAAAGAAGTTTATCTCGAAAGAAGTGAGTGGGAGGAATGTAGAACTTAATGAGGTAATTGTACCTTCTCCCGAATTGGAAAGTAGTCATCACAGAATTCAGTTCCAGTGATTCCTAGACCAATTAGTGAGGAAGCTAATGATGATGATCATGAAACTTTAGATCAAGTTACCACCGAACCTTGTAGGCCAACCAGAGTGGTACGGTAATCCTTTCTGAAAGTCATGTTACTATACCATGACGAATCTACGAACTATGAGGAAGCGATGATGAGCCCAGATTATGCGAAATGGCTTAAGGGCATGAAATCTGAGATGGGATCCATGTATGAGAACAAAGTATGGACTTTGATTGACTTGCCCGATGATCGGCAAGCCATTGAGAATAAATGGATTTTGAAGAGGAAGATGGACACTGATAGTAGTGTTACTATCTACAAAGCTCGAATTGTCGCAAAAAGTTTTTGACAAGTTCAAGGTGTTGACTACGATAAGATTTTCTCAGTCGTAGCGATGCTTAAGTCTGTCTGAATCATGTTAGCAATTGCCACATTTTATGAAATCTGGCAAATGGATGTCAAAACTGCATTCCTTAATGGATTTCTTAAAGAAGAGTTGTATATGATGCAACAAGAAAGTTTTGTCAATCCTAAAGGTGCGAACAAAGTGTGCAAGCTCCAGCGATCCATCCATGGACTGGTGCAAGAATCTCGGAGTTGGAATATACGCTTTGATAAAGTTATCAAAGCCTATGGTTTTATACAGACTTTTGGTGAAGCCTGTCTTCACAAGAAAGTGAGTGGGAGCACTACAGCCTTTCTGATAACTATATGTGAATGACATATTGTTGATCAGAAATGATGTAGAAATTTATGGAAAGCATAAAGGTGTTTGAAAGGATTTTTTCAAAGAAAGACCTCTGTAAAGCTACTTACATATTAGGCATCAAGATCTATAAAGATAGATCAAGACGCTTTATAAGACTTTTAATAAGTACATACCTTGATAAGATTTTGAAGAAGTTCAAAATGGATCAGTCAAAGAAGGAGTTCTTGCCTGAGTTGTAAGGTGTGAAGCTGAGTAAAGACTCAAAACCCGACCACGGCAGAAAATAGAAAGAGAATGAAAAGCCATTCCCTATGCCTCAGTCATAGGTTCTATAAAGTATGCTATGCTGTGTACCAGACCTATTGTATACCTTAGCATGATTTTGGCAAGGGAGTACAATAGTGATCTAGCAGTAGATAACTGGACAGTGGTCAAAATTATCCTTAAAGGACTAAGGAAATATTTCTTGGTTATGGAGGTGATAAAGAGTTCGTCGGAAAGAGTTACGTCGATGCAAGCTTTGACACCGATCTCGATGACTCTGAGTCTCAGTCTAGATACATATTGAAAGTGGGAGCAATTAGCTAGAGTAGCTCCGTGCAGAGCATTGTAGACATAGAAATTTGCAAAATACATACGACTCTGAATGTGACAGACCCATTGACTAAGCTTCTCTCACAAGCAAAACATGATCACACCTTAAAACCCTTTGGGTATTAGTCACATGGCGATGTGAACTATCACATGGTGATATGAACTATTGGTGTTAAATCACATGGCGATGTGAACTAGATTATTGACTCTAGTAAAACCCTTTGGGTATTAGTCACATGGCGATGTGAACTATCACATGGTGATGTGAATTATTGGTGTTCAATCACATGGCGATGTGAACTAGATTATTGACTCTAATGCAAGTGGGAGACTGAAGTAAATATGCCCTAGAGGCAATAATAAAGTTATTATTTATTTCCTTATTTCATGATAAATGTTTATTATTCATGCAAGAATTGTATTAAACCGGAAACTTAGTACATGTGTGAATACATAGACAAAACATAAGTGTTCCTAGTATGCCTCTACTTGACTAGCTCATTTCTCAAAGATGGTTATGTTTCCTAACCATAGACATGTGTTGTCATTTGATGAACGGGATCACATCATTAGGAGAATGATGTGATAGACAAGACCCATTCGTTAGCTTAGCATTATGATCGTTACAGTTTCATTGCTACTACTTTCTTCATGACTTATACATGTTCCTCAGACTATGAGATTATGCAACTCCCGAATACCGGAGGAACACTTTGTGTCCTATAAAATGTCACAACATAAATGGGTGATTATAAAGATGCTCTATAGGTGTCTCTGAAGGTATTTGTTGGGTTGGCATAGATCGAGATTAGGATTTGTCACTCCGTGTTTCGGAGAGGTATCTCTGGGCCCTCTCGGTAATGCTCATCACTATAAGCCTTGCAAGCAATGTGACTAATGAGTTAGTTGCAGGGTGAAGTATTACAGAACGAGTAAAGATACTTGCCGGTAACGAGATTGAACTATGTATGATGATACCGACGATCGAATCTCGGGCAAGTAACATACCGATGACAAAGGGAACAACGTATGTTGTTATGCGGTTTGACCGATAAAGATCTTCGTACAATATGTAGGAGCCAATATGAGCATCCAGGTTCCGCTATTGGTTATTGACCGGAGATGTGTCTCAGTCATGTGTACATAGTTCTCGAACCCGTAGGGTCCGCACGCTTAACGTTCGATGACGATTTGTATTATGAGTTATGTGATTTGACGAACCGAAGTTTGTTCGGAGTCCCGGATGAGATCACGGACATGACGAGGAGTCTCAAAATGGTAGAGACATGAAGACTGATATATTGGAAGGCTATATTCGGACATCGGAATGGTTCCGGAGAAGTTCGGGTATTTTTGGGAGTACCGGGAGGTTACCGGAACCCCCCGGGAGAAGTTATGGGCCTTATGGGCCATAAGAGGGAAGCACACCCGCCCACCAGGGGCTGGTGCACCCCCCCTTGGGCAGGAGGCCGATTAGGACTAGGAGAAGGGGGCCGACCCCCCTTTCCTTCTCCTTCTCCCTTCCCCCTTTCCTACTCTGTGTGGGAGCTGGAATCCTACTAGGACTAGGGAGTCCTAGTAGGACTCCACACCTTGGTGCGCCCCCCTAGGGCCGGCTGCCTCTCCCTCTCCCTCCTTTATATACGGGGCAGGGGCACCCTAGAAGACACAAGTTGATCTTTTAGCCATGTGTGGTGCCCCCTCCACAGTTACACACCTCGATCATATCGCCGTAGTGCTTAGGCGAAGCTCTGCGTCGGTAACATCATCATCACCGTCACCACGCTGTCGTGCTGACGAAACTCTCCCTCGGCCTCAATTGGATCAAGAGTATGAGGGACGTCATTGAGCAGAACGTGTGCTGAACACGGATGTGCCGTACGTTCGGTGCTTGGATCGGTTGGATCGCGAATACGTTCGACTACATCAACCGCGTTACTGTTGGGGAACGTAGTAATTTCAAAAAAATTCCTACGCACACGCAAGATCATGGTGATGCATAGCAATGAGCGGGAGAGTGTTGTCCACGTACCCTCGTAGACCGTAAGCGGAAGCTGAGGGAGTCCTGGACTAAGGGGTCCTCGTGCGTCCGGCCTGTTATTCGTGGGCCGGACTGATGGGCTGTGAAGACATGAAGGCCGAAGACTGTACCCGTGTCTGGATTGGACTCTCCTTGGCGTGGAAGGCAAGCTTGGCGACCAACTATGAAGATTCCTTCTCATGTAACCAACTCTATGTAACCCTAGATCCCCCCGGTGTCTATATAAACTGGAGGGTGTAGTCCGGAAAGGAGATACTCATTACCATAGTCATACAGGCTAGGCTTATAGGGTTTAGACATTACGATCTCGTGGTAGATCAACTCTTGTAATACTCATATTCATCAAGATCAATCAAGCAGGAAGTAGGGTATTACCTCCATAGAGAGGGCCCGAACCTGGGTAAACATCGTGTCCCCCGTCTCCTGTAACCATCGACCTTAGACACACAGTTCGGGACCCCCTACCTGAGATCCGCCGGTTTTGACACCGACATTGGTGCTTTCATTGAGAGTTCCACTTTGACGTCGACAAAAGGTTCAATGGCTCGCCTTGTCCTTAAAGACAACATCACCTCCGGGGGAGTTCTAGCCCTAGGCCAAACCCTCCGGCTGGGCGGCTTTACCATGATCGCCCGTTTGGCCGTTGAGCCGACGATGACCTCTCGGGCCATCGAAAACCCCGTTCGCATCAACTCCGAACACTCCAAACAGACGGATCCGGCTGAGCTTTCCTCCTTGAACAGGCTCCTAGATCGCATCGCCGCTTTGGGAATCGCCACAGATTACGATCGGATCGGGCTTAAAACCGATCAAGGAGAAATCGAAACTCCGCCGGTCACCCACCAGGTAGCGGTAGTCGTGGAGCAGGACGGCGAGTCTTCTTCTATATCGAAGACGGACTATGTTCGGGTCGCCGATCAGGAAGAACCGGATACCCACCAACGAAAGGATGCGACCAGCCCTCCGAACATAGAATCGGATGGCAATCTTAAACAATAAGAAGATACTCCCGAGCCCGGACTGTTGAGTGTGGAAGGTCTTCAGACTCCGGACAATCGGTCAGGTCGGGGTTCGGATTTAATTCCACCCACCCACCCGGTCATAGACGCTCTCATGAGCATAAAACCGCAGTCTCAGGAAATGGTCCACCACTTCTGGGCCAGATTCCTCCTTGTCAAAGACAAGGTAAAAGATTGCCGCGAAAAGGACGCGATATCAACGTTCTGCAACAGTTGCGCGGACGAAGGAATTCTCATCGCCATCAATCGCCGCCGCATACTGAAGTTCGCTGACTTAGCAACTATCATACAGAAATACAGCGCGATGGAAAGCGCCTGGAAAACTCAGGTAGCTTGCTGGGTACCGTCGGTCCCAACTCAACCCCTCCTACAGGAGAAGAGGGCGCACCCCCGTGGCACGCCCAGTCCAACAGTCAAGAAACGTAAACCCACTACGCGGCACGGCACCGTTCTAGAGGGATGGCTCGATGGCCCATGTAAAATACACACGACACCTGATATCATGGCCACCCACAACCTTAGAGCATGTTGGATACTCCGGCAGGTAGCCAAGAGCGGTGAGGACATCCTTATCAAGGACACCCTAGATCAGCACCCTCCAGAAAACGACGACACAAGAGTATTGACGGTCTTTGAGACATTCACCTCAAATAACAAGCGCAAAAGGGCACTTCGCGACCTCGCCGAAGTCTGCCAAATCGCTGCAATAAACCCTTGGAACGACACGGCTATAACATTTAATGCCGGTGACGAACCGAGGTACAGGACAGTCCGAGTGCCAGCCGCATTAGTCCTCAGTCCCATCGTGGACGGATTTCGACTTACTAAGGTCCTCATGGACGGCGGCAGCGGACTAAACCTCATTTATGAGGACACACTCCACAAAATGGAAATAGACAGGAGTCGCATCAAGCAAAGTAGCACAACCTTCCGCGGAATCATCCCCAGTCGGGAGGCGCGGTGCACGGGCAAAATCACACTTGACGTGGTATTCGGCATGCCGGAGAATTATCGGTCCGAAGTAATCACTTTCCAAGTGGCCCCTTTCAGCGGCGGATACCACGCCCTATTGGGGCGGGATGCTTTTACACGCTTCCAAGCTATACCTCATTATGGGTATATGAAGCTCAAAATGCCCGGACCAAATGTTATAATCACTCTCGTCAGTGATCCGGACATAGCACTCCGCGCTGAAAACAAGACCGCATCCCTGGCCCTTGAGGCGCTATCCGAAGCCCTCGCAGCAGAAGAATTAACCGCACTACGCTCCACGGTGGACAGGGACGATGTGATCCTCGACAAACGCCCCAAATCCACCTCCTTTAAACCAGCAAAAGAAATAGTCTAATTCCAGGTCCACCCAACGGACCCCAAGAAGACAGCAACTATCGGAGCACAACTGAACCCAACAGTTGACACCGCGCTACGAGAATTCCTGCGCGAAAACTAGGACATATTTGCCTGACACCCTTCAGATATGCCAGGGATCCCACGCAAGCTGGCCGAACATAGCCTCAATATATTAAAGGAATTTAAACCGGTCAAGCAAACACTGCGGCGCTTTTCCGAACCCAAGCGACAAGCCATGGGGGAAGAGCTGGCCAAGCTTATCGAGGCCGGATTCATTAGAGAAATCAAACATCCGGACTGGCTGGCAAACCTGGTGATGGTACCAAAGAACGACAAATCCTGGCGCTTGTGTGTCGATTTCAAAGACCTCAACAAGGCTTGCCCTAAGGATCCCTTCCCCCTCCCCCGCATTGATCAAATCATTGACGCCACCGCAGGACATGATTCGCTGTGTTTCCTCAATGCATATTCCGGATACCATCAAATCAAAATGAAGGAGTCCAATCAAGCTGCAACAGCATTTATTACCCCATACGGGCCATTCTGCTTCAACACCATGCCCTTCGGGCTCAAGAACGCCAGCGCCACATACCAACGCATGATCCAAACATGCTTGGAGAAGCAGATCGGCAAGTCAGTTGAAGCTTACGTGGATGACGTCGTCATCAAAACCAGGCACGTCGAAACACTAATAGACGACTTTAAGTCCTTTATCTCCAGATTGGGAGAGAAGGCACTGCCACTCTATCGCCTTTTACGGCACACCGATAACTTCGAGTGGACAGACGCGGCGACAGCAGGACTGGAAGAAATAAAGGCCCTCCTAGCAAGCAACCCAATCCCGTCCGCACCAAACGTTGGTGAACCCATGTTGCTATACATATCGGCAACACATCAGGTGGTGAGCGCCGTGCTCGTCGTTGAACGAGAACAGGACGGACACAAATTCCCGCTTCAAAAACCAGTATACTACGTATCTACTGTTCTCATACCATGCAAATCCCGCTACCCCCATTATCAAAAGATAGCATATGCGGTCTTCATGGCATCCCGAAAGCTACGACACTACTTCCAGGAGTGTTCAATCACGGTGGCCTCTGAAGTACCATTGAATGACATAATAAACAACCGTGATGCCACGGGCCGGATTGCCAAATTGGCTATCGAGCTACTTCCATTCGACATAACATACAAGCCACGTCGAGCCATCAAATCCCAAGTACTGGCTGACTTCGTCGCCGAGTGGACAGAGGCCGAACTCCCTAAAGAGTACGGCGCATATTCCAATTGGGTTATGTATTTTGACGGCTCCAAAATGTTGGCGGGGCTGGGAGCGGGCGTCGTGTTAACGTGCCCGACTGGAGATGTCATCCAGTATGTACTCCAAATATTATACACAGACTCCAACAACGCAGCCGAATACGAGGCCTTATTGCATGGTCTTCGGATGGCCGTATCCATGGGCATACAACGCCTGGAGGTGCGTGAGGACTCAAACCTCGCAATATCTCAGATAAACGGAGACTTTGATGCCAAAGATCCAACGTTGGCAGCTTATCGTAATGTCGTCTTAAAAATGTCGGCTCGGTTCGAGGGGCTTGAATTTCATCACGTCGCCCGAGAAAGTAACCAGGCGGCGGACGTCCTTGCTCGCATTGGCGCTAAGCGCGAACCCGTCCCACCTAACATCTTCCTGGAAAGGCTTTTTAAGCCATCCGTGGTGTGGCAAGGGGAGGGCGGCAACAACAGTCCAGATCCGAACACAACCCCAGATTCTGAACACACGGATATCATCGGGGGCTCAGCCACCGAAATTACACCCGCGGCCCATCTCATTATGACAGTCATTGCCCCATGGACCAAACCCTTTTTGGCCTACATTAATAGGAAGGAGCTCCCTGAAGACCAGAATGAGGCCCGCCGCATTGTCCGGCATTCGAAGGCCTACAAGGTTCACGACAGAGAGGTCTACAAGAAAAGTACTACCGGAGTACTTCAAAGATTTATCTCCGGGGAGGAGGGGCGGCAGCTTTTGGCGGAAATTCATGCTGGTCTAGGTGGACACCACGCCGCAGCCCGGGCCCTTGTTAGCAAGGCCTTCCGTACAGGGTTTTATTGGCCGATGGCCCGAGCAGACGCGCAAGACCTTGTCCAACGCTGCGTCGAATGCCAACTCTTCGCCAACCAAAGCCATATGCCCCCAACTGCCTTACAAACTATCCCCTTTACTTGGCCTTTCGCGGTCTGGGGACTGGACATGGTTGGACCCCTTAAAGGGGGAAGCCATAAGAAAAAATATCTGCTGGTCATGGTGGACAAATTCACTAAGTGGATAGAGGCTAAACCGGTCAAAACGGCTGAGTCTGGCCCGGTGATAGAATTCATATCCGGTGTTGTGCACCGTTATGGTGTCCCACACAGCATCATCACCGACCACGGCTCTAATTTCACAGCTGACGAGGTGAAAACCTGGTGTACTAATATTGGCATTAAACTCGATTACGCCTCCGTCTACCACCCGCAAACCAACGGTCAAGTCGAACAAGCCAATGGTCTTATTATGAGCGTCATCAAGCCTGTACTAGTGCGGTCTTTGAGAGAATCAGAAAAGCACTGGGTTGAGGAGCTCGACTCGGTACTCTGGGGGCTGTGGACCACGCCCAACCGTACTACTGGATACACACCTTTCTTCATGGTGTATGGCGCGGAGGCTGTATTGCCCTGCGATATTATCCACGACTCACCTCGAGTGCGTATGTACGAAGAGGGAGAATCCGAGCTTGATCGGCAGGACAACCTAGATGCCCTGGAGGAGGAGCGCGATGTCGCAAAAGCCCGTTCAGCATTTTACCAATAGCAGGCTCGAAGATATCAAAGCAGAGAAGTACGGGCCAAGACCTACAACATTGGCGAACTCGTTCTACGCCTGCCGGAGAAGAAAAAGGACAAACTCAAGCCCAAATGGGAGGGTCCCTTCATAATTGACGAAGCTCTCACCGGAGGGGCGTACCGTCTTCGCGATGCATCAAACAATCGCCTCGAGCCGAACCCCTGGAATGCGGCCAGACTCCGAAGATTCTATGCCTAGCACTGAACTCCTTGTTCGTCTCCTTCTCCCCTGTAGTTTCCATTATTTTTCTCTCTTTTCCGATTACCTTTTTTTTCTCGCTTTAAAGCTTTCGTGCGGCTCGACCGCACACCCCTGACGCATACATCTTAAAATATGTACGTCCATTATACCTGGGGGCTTCTTGGACAGAAGTTTTTTATTATTATTACTTGAGCATCAAGCTCTTCACATATGAGTTTTCCCATAAGTACCTTTTCTTCGCCACTATATGCATCGATATGACTTAAGTTTTGGCCAAGCTGGGTTGCCTGGCTCCTGTGCTTATGCCCTACGTTCCCATTAGTTCGGCTAGGGCATAAACGGAGCACCTCTGCGATTGCTACTGCCGGGTCATCCGGATGTGTACCTCACTGGGTGAAGCCAAAAGCTAGCGTTCTTAAGGGAATATTCGGTCGGTGAATTAAAGATGTTTTTCGCACTCACTCCATTGTGAACCCCCAGAAGTTATGCACACTGTGATTTTCACATCACAATTCGGACATGCATACTAATGCATGAACACCAGAAAGGAACCCTTAACAGAACTATTCTCCCTGGAAGATGTTTCTTACAATCTCAATGTAATATAACATAACTAGCCGGATACAACTTGTCTGTTCAAGCAACTATGACCCCTACGCCTAGTTTTCCATGCATACCCCGGCCTATTCGGCCGCGATGGTATTCGAAAACACTCCGCACCCTCGGGTCCGGAGGTTGAAGCGAAAAGGTCTGCCATGGCAAATGCTATACAATTCAGCTAGAGTTCCACATGTCAAGGAAAGTACATAGTCACTTGGACTCAAACACTTCCTCCTCTATACCGTCCAACAGGCCGTCTAACTTACAATCCTGTTGGGAATATTTGGCGGCCACCTCTACTTGGTCATATACTAAACTAACGGGAATTTCTTCCCCATTCGACCCTAGCGGTCCGACATGGGCCATGTGATTAGGATCCAGCTTGGTATATCGCGTTTTCACCATGGTCCAGGCCTCTCGCGCACCCTCTCGGCAGGCCGATATCTTCCATAGTCGGATACGCCGCCGCGCTACTTTGAACAGCTCTACAAGCTCCTCCATACTTCCTGGAGGGGAGGCGGATGGCCATAGGGCCTTGGCAACACTCTGCATCGCCAGCTGAGCCTGTTCGTGCACTTGCGAGAGCCCTTGCAGCAGATCACTTGATGATCCGGACACCTCCTCTTCAGGACGGCCCGTCAATATACCTACAATTATAATTGTATCAGTTCCATTTATCTCCGAACTACTTTAAAAATAGTTCAGACACATACTGAATACGTCGCCCCGCAGCTTCTTGTTCTCCTTCACGGAATCGGCTAGCTGGGCTCGCACATCTTTCAATTCTTCACCCAATTTAGTGTTGGAATCCTGTAGCTTGTTTTTCTCCCCTCGGACTCGGGTCAGCACACGCTCGCCTGCGGCGTGTAGCCTTTTCGCCTCCTTTTCTCCCTCTTGGGCGATCTTCAACTTCTCTTCAAGTTGATCGGGCGATCCTATTATGCAATCAGCAACAGTATCAGTACAGTTGGTATACAATTATTGTTCCTCGTTGGAGGGGAATGTTACCAGAAGACGCCTTCTTGAAGTTTTCCAGTTCGGCGGTAGCAGCATTTAGCTGCGCCCGACACTGCTCCAGCTCTTGGGCTGGCAGGCCATTCTTCTCTGCAAGGACCTAGTTATACAACGATCCCTAAATCAGTTGTACCAACTGCTTTCGGTCTCGGGGGCTACGGGCATACGGTTATCATTTATTGGACAAAGAAAACTTACCTGCACATCTGTCAAATATTGCTTCGTGGCTTTTCTAAGCCCATCTCGAGCAGCTCGGATGTATGCGTCACCCGAGCTGAAGGCATTGAACGCCTCTTCCGAGAACTTGGGGTCTCGTAAGACAGCCCTGCAGCGCCGATGATTCATGGCGCTCTCTACTTCTGAGTTGGTGATGGACATATCTTCCGAACCCTCACCCAAAGGAAATTCCGGCATTGTTCCCACACCGGCCCCCGTCTCTCCGGCAGGATCTAAATCCCGGTTGTCGGGAGCACGACAGGCCGGGGCCCCGGACACAGTTCGGCGAACCTTTTTCCTGTAACAATACAAACGCACAAGTCACAGTTTGGTGCTGCCGCTGAAAACATGTTTATAAATCCATACCTCTTCGATGAAGGCCTGACCGTGTCTTCACTGGCCTTCCTCTTCGAAGGCTTGTCCGGCGTGGGAACCGATCTTTTCGGAATCGACGAACACCTCCCCTGAGGAGCACTAGACAGTGTGGTGGGTGAGGCAGAATAAGAGCACTCTTTTAGAGGAGGTGTCACTTGATTACTTACGTGGGAAGCTGGAAGAAGACCAGGATAATCGGCAACGATGGCCACTTCTGTGCCGTTGTAGCTCGCCTAGTAAAACACCCCTTCCGCGAGTACCACGAATATATCCGGTCCTCTTCGAACCCAGGATCAAGCTCCCGGTCGTGGTTCTCCGGCTGTGGAGCAGGGCTATTAAGCCCCTCGGTTACCTTCCTCTAGTGCTGTTTCAAAATAGACGGATTGGGAATTCGTTAAAAATGGCTAAGAGGGTGGAGGGAACAAAAGCAAAGGGGTTGGGACTTACCCAGTTGGGAGGGTTGTACATGGAGTACCCGTCTCTGCGATTGATGCGGAGAAATTCTTCTGCCTCCCCTTTAAACAGCTCGGCCAGTATCTTGGCTAAAGCGGCGGGGGTGTCTGGACCTTTCCGACCACAACGGGAGGCACCATCCTCCCCATTGTAGTGCCACATTGGGAGCCCTCTGTATTGAAGTGGCTGAACCCCTCGCACTATGGAGGTCGCCATTACCTCTACTATCGTAAAACCAGACTGGGCAAGCATCCTTATCTTGCCCAGGAGCTGACGAACCTCCGCGCTGTCCTTCTCTTCAAGACTTCGGGGACGCCAGCTGTGGCGTTTCTTCAACGAAACGCTTACAAATTCTGGGAGACCCTTGCGAACTGGGTCGGGAAGAGCGACGTCTTCTATATAGAACCATTCGGAAGGCCATTCTTTAGATGCCTTCCTTGGTGTGCCGGACAGGTATCCGTTATCGGTGACGCGCCATACTTCGGCTCCGCCCACTTCAAATATTGACCCCTGGTGGTTGCGCGGGAGTAAAATGGGCCTCAATGCCCAGGAACAGTTTGCACAAAGCGACGTAACCCGCAATGTGCAGAATGGATGCGGGAGTAAAATTATGCAACTGAAGGCCATAGTATTCCAGAAGCCCCCGGAGGAACAGATGGATTGGAAACCCAACGCCCCTTAGCAGATAAGGGACGAAACAAACTCGCTCCCCCCGGATGGATTGGGAAAATCCTCCGCCTGGGTCTCGCCATTAAGGGAGGCTAGCCCTGCTCGAACAAGGACCAGATCTGCAGGGGGGAGAAATCCCTGCGTTTGCAGGTTCTCTAATTGGCTATGGCCACCGAGCACCTCTCCCACTCGCCTCTCTCTGAGCCGAAGGAGGAACTGGGAACGCTAGCCATGTTGGAATGGCTTCTCCTAGTGGTCTTTGGTGATTTTTCTCCGTGGGATGTTGAATGGATCTAAGATACGATCTCTTTAAATAGGCGCTCTTCCTGGCCTGAATGGGGTGTTATTTGCAAAAATACCCCGACCTCCCGCATTCACTCGACACGTGGAAGACGAGGTTATTGGCGCGCAGAAGCCGAGGGGAGACATTGAATCTACGGCCGAATACATTACTTGGAGGAGGAACCCGCCTTGCAATGCCGAAGACAACTTGTGTGCCGAACACATCGCTATTGAAGACTGGTTCGGGGCTACTGAGGGAGTCCTGGACTAAGGGGTCCTCGGGTGTCCGGCCTGTTATTCGTGGGCCGGATTGATGGGCTGTGAAGACATGAAGGCCGAAGACTGTACCCGTGTCCGGATTGGACTCTCCTTGGCGTGGAAGGCAAGCTTGGCGACCAACTATGAAGATTCCTTCTCATGTAACCGACTCTATGTAACCCTAGATCCCCCCGGTGTCTATATAAACCGGAGGGTGTAGTCCGGAAAGGAGATACTCATTACCATAGTCATACAGGCTAGGCTTATAGGGTTTAGCCATTACGATCTCGTGGTAGATCAACTCTTGTAATACTCATATTCATCAAGATCAATCAAGCAGGAAGTAGGGTATTACCTCCATAGAGAGGGCCCGAACCTGGGTAAACATCATGTCCCCCGTCTCCTGTAACCATCGACCTTAGACGCATAGTTCGGGACCCCCTACCCGAGATCCACCGGTTTTGACACTGACAGAAGCGTTTTATCAACGCGGTTGATGTAGTCGTACGTCTTCACGATCCGACCGATCCAAGTACCGAACGCACGGCACCTCCGAGTTCAGCACACGTTCAGCTCGATGACGTCCCACGAACTCACGATCCAGCAGAGTGTCGAGGGAGAGTTTCGTCAGCACGACGGCATGGTGACGGTGATGATGAAGCTACCGGCACAGGGCTTCGCCTAAGCACTGCAACGATATGACCAAGGTGGATTATGGTGGAGGGGGCACCGCACACAGCTAAGAGATGAATGATCAACTTGTGTGTCTATGGGGTGCCCCCCTCCCCTGTATATAAAGGAGTGGAGGAGGGGGAGGAGGCCGGCCTCCTAGGCGCGCCCCAAGGGGAGTCCTACTCCCACTGGGAGTAGGATCCCCCCCTTCCCTTGTTGGATTTTGAGAGAAGGAAGGGGAGGAAGGAGGAAGGAAAGGGGGGGCGGCCCCCCTCCCAATTCGGATTGGGCTTGGGGGGAGGGCGCCCCGTCCTTTGCTCCTTTCCCCTCTCTCCCACTAAGGCCCAATAAGGCCCATATACCTCCCGGGGGGTTCCGGTAACCTCCCGGTGCTCCGGTATATTCCCGATCTCACCCGGAACCATTCCGATGTCCAAATATAGTCGTCCAATATATCGATCTTTATGTCTCGACCATTTCGAGACTCCTCGTCATGTCCGTGATCATATTCGGGACTCCGAACTACCTTCGGTACATCAAAACATATAAACGCATAATACCGATCGTGACCGAACGTTAAGCATGCGGACCCTACGGGTTCGAGAGCTATGTAGACATAACCGAGACACGTTTCCGGTCAATAACCAATGGCGGAACCTGGATGCTCATATTGGCTCCCACATATTCTACGAGGATCTTTATCGATCAAACCGCATAACAACATACGTTGTTCCCTTTGTCATCGGTATGTTACTTGCCCGAGATTCGATCGTCGGTACCTCAATACCTAGTTCAATCTCGTTACCGGCAAGTATCTTTACTCGTTCCGTAATGCATCATCCCGTGACTAACTCATTAGTCACATTGCTCGCAAGGCTTATAGTGATGTGCATTAATGAGAGGGCCCAGAGATACCTCTCCGACAATCGGAGTGACAAATCCTAATCTCGATCTATGCCAACTCAACAAACACCATCGGAGACACCTGTAGAGCACCTTTATAATCACCCAGTTACGTTGTGACGTTTGGTAGTACACAAAGTGTTCCTCCAGTATTCGGGAGTTGCATAATCTCATAGTCATAGGAACATGTATAAGTCATGAAGAAAGCAATAGCAACATAGTAAACGATCAAGTGCTAAGCTAACGGAATGGGTCAAGTCAATCACATCATTCTCTATTGATATGATCCCGTTCATCAAATGACAACTCATGTCTATGGCTAGGAAACTTAACCATCTTTGATTAATGAGCTAGTCAAGTAGATGCATACTAGTGACACTCTGTTTGTCTATGTATTCACACATGTACTAAGTTTCCGGTTAATACAATTCTAGCATGAATAATAAACATTTATCATGATATAAGGAAATATAAATAACAACTTTATTATTGCCTCTAGGGCATATTTCCTTCAGTTACTAAACGCTTCCGCTTTTGGTCTACGAGGGTACGTGGACACACTCTCCCCGCTCGTTGCTATGCTTCTCCTAGATAGATCTTGCGTGATCGTAGGAAATTTTTGAAATTACTTCATTCCCCAACATTTTCTTGTATGTTGGGTTATGCTATTTTCTGCATTGTATCACCATTTAACTTTAAAGGACAGACCCTATGCATAGAAACTCCCACACAAGGTGGGGTTTGAGGAGGGATTGTAGAAACGTAGTCTTACCCCTGCAAAGTACAATGCAGAGAGGCTGATTCGAACCCAGGACCACTTGGCACAAGTGGGAAGGACTTCACCACTGCGCCAGGACTGCCCTCTATCACCATTTAACGTTAGTGTAGCATTTTGTCTTTGGAAAGTGATTGTACTCACGTCATTGCCAATGTTGCATTGAGGACTCTTGAGACAGATCACATGACATATGTGGTAAGCAATACAAACAATTAAAAAAAAGGAAGCTTGAGACAGTAGGCCTGTGCGCAAGCAAAGCTTGAAGTCTAGACTGACTTTTGCAATGGGGATATTGGAGTTTAATCCGGTGCAGAAAGATTGTCTCTCTTCGCTTGAGTGAGAGTGTGACAGATAGTGACAGGATATTGGTTGCCTACTATTACCTCTGTCCTGGTTTATTGGTCCCCTTTGTAATTTGTGTCAAATTTTCATCAAATATTTAACTAAGAAAATGTTAATGCATGTCAAGAAAATTATATCTTTGAATTCGTATTCGAACATAGTTTTCAATAATATAATTTTTGATGACATGCATGAACATTTTGTTATTTAAATTTATGGTCAAATTTGGCATAAAATGCCATGAGACAAATAAACCTGGACGGAGGTGGTAGTACTGGATGGAGATACTAATAAGTTTGGCCGAAAATTTCTTGCATGCATGCTTTGAGCCTTTTGCTGATTGGTTCCTTCTAACCATGCTGATGTGTACGAATTCTTCCGTTTGTCCAAAATGGTTGGCCGTAATGTTTCTTCCCATCTAGATCTAGTATGGATCAAGCACGTGGCTCTGCTTTCCAGAACAAGAAGCAAAAACACTATGGGCGTAGCTGACTCCGGCAATGTGGCTGGCGACCAAACCCATCCACGTGCGTCTGCATGTGTTTGACACTTTGACTGGCTATCTCTTTCCAACGTAACATCATCCCCATGACCATGCACGTCCACAGAGCACAGCCTGTGATTGTGAAATGTTTACTTCCTTTTCTAGATGCACGGCACGCCATCTCATAGAAGGCAAATTTTAACATGTAAAATGAGGAGGTAAGAAGGAGCATGTCAAAACTGCTCCTCATAGAATTGTAGGAGTATATATTATAAACAAGAGAGAAACTTAAAAACTTATCATATTATAAATTATAAATACGTTAAATAGCATAAAAATACACATTTTTTAGGGGCACATAAAAATAGACATTGTTGTTGGAAAATGCCAACTGGACCATTTTGTTTCTTCACTCGAAGTCATCATTGGTCGAGCCAACCATACGTAGGATCGGCACACTCATGGCTGATGAACACATATTTTGCTAACCACAAACAGACAAACTGCATGTCGAGTAGGTTATCTATTTGTGTGTTATCCACTCCGATCCAAAGGTCTGAACCTGACTTGGGATGGCTACGTATGCACGCTGGCCGATTCCAAAGAGAGAAAAACGTATGTACGCTGGCCAATTGTTTTCACACCTCTCATGACAAAGTAACAACCACATTAGTTAGTTACTAGTGGTATGAACCGAATCTTGTTTTGGCTTGGCAAGGTATGGTGGACTTGTACCTACCAGACCAACCTGCTCTAATTGTTAACGGCGGATCTTATAATTCGATAATGTAATCAACTAAAACCCCTAGGAGTAGTTCACTTTTTTCTTCTTTCTTGCTCTTTCCAACTCGGTGCACTCACTTGCCACATGCACGCAGGAGAGAGAGAGAGACAGACAGAGAGATGAATGTAGCTCGTACGTCGGCGTAGTTTCGACGAAAAGGAGGATAAAATATAGACGAGTACTTCCTCCGGTCCTTTTTAGTTTGTATATAAGTTTTGTCCGAAGTCAAACTATCTCTACTTTACACCATTGGTAGCCGAAACAGGGCCCCGCGTCGCCCTCCCGCGGGCGACACGGGCGCTATCCCTAACCGCCCCCGAACGCCACCTCCCCCGCCTTCCTCCCTCGCCACCGCCGGCAAGCGCCGCTGGGCAAAGCCCGCGCGGCATCGGCGGCGGCGGGCCTCTCAGTTTTCACCCTCTCGTGCAGCTCGGGCGGTGCGGGGCGCTCGTGCCTGCAGAGAGTGTTGGGGACGGCGCGGCGAGCTAACGGAGGCGCGCGGGCGGGTGCGAACTCGCGGAGGTGCGCGGCGACGGGCGCGGGCGTGGCTCGTGGAGGCGCGGATGGGCGCGGCGAGCTGGCGTCGTCGGGCGCGCGTGGCTCGCGGAGGCGCCGATCTGGGCGCGGCGAGCTGGCGCCGACGGAGGCGACGGGCGCGGGTGGGCTCATGGCTGGACGCGACGCGCAGGGGCGCTCGTCTGCAGGGGAGCGCGGCGCGCGGTGCTGCGGCATGGCGCGGCGGCTAGATCCAGGGCGCCGCGTGTGGATTGTGCTTTGCCGTCGCCCCCGCACGGATCTGCGGCGTGCCGGTCGCGGGTGGCGTGCGTGGGGCTTCGGGGCACCCGGATCTGGCGCGTAGGAGGCATGCTGGGCGGGAGAGCTCCGGGCAGCGCGGATCTGGATGTGGTGGCGCATGGTGACCGTAGCCAGTTCGCGACCGCGGGCGGTGCTGGAGCAGAGGGGCCCCTGCCGGGGTTTGGATGCGGGGTGCAGGACCTGTTCTGGTGTCTGCAGGACCGTCGTCGGGGGAGGCTTGATGGTGGCCCTGCACAGCGATGGCGCGCTTGCTGTGTGTGGGGTGCACGGCCCAGTGGAGGCAAGGGTCGACTTCGGCTGCTGCGTGGGAGTGGCTGCCCCGGGTGAAAGCCTGGCCGGTGCTGGCCGGCCGGCGGCGACGGTGCCTGTGGGCGTCGCCATCCTACTTGGAGGCGTCGTCGTGAATCTCACAGCCGAATCTCCCGGATCAAGTACTTCGGGTGAAAACCTAGATCCTGCTGCAGGGTCGGGCGGTGGCGTCGTCTTGAACGTCGCTCCCCTCTTTAGGGCGCCGTCTTGAAGACTTTGATCCCTGTGGTGCCATCCTATGACTGGGCGTGCACGGTGGCTTCTGTGGCAACGATGACGCGGTGAGCAATGTCGGAGACGTGGCCCTGGTCGTGGTAGCCGGCTCTTCTTCTCCGGCGTGTCCGTGGGAGTGCCTCGACTGTCTGTTGCTGTGAAGTTGAAGCCGCGGTGGGAGACCAGTGGTATACGATTGTTGGAAATATGCCCTAGAGGCAATAATAAAATGGTTATTATTATATTTCCTTGTTCATGATAATTGTCTATTGTTCATGCTTTAATTGTGTTATCCGGAAATCGTAATACATATGTGAATACATAGACCATAACATGTCCCTAGTGAGCCTCTAGTTGACTAGCTCGTTGATCAATAGATGGTTACGGTTTCCTGACCATGGACATTGGATGTCATTGATAACGGGATCACATCATTAGGAGAATGATGTGATGGATAAGACCCAATCCTAAGCATAGCACTAGATCGTGTAGTTCGTTTGCTAAATCTTTTCTAATGTCAAGTATCATTTCCTTAGACCATGAGATCGTGCAACTCCCGGATACCGTAGGAATGCTTTGGGTGTACCAAACGTCACAACGTAACTGGGTGGCTATAAAGGTGCACTGCAGGTATCTCCGAAAGTGTCTGCTGGGTTGGCTCGGATCGAGACTGGGATTTGTCACTCCGTATGACGGAGAGGTATCTCTGGGCCCACTCGGTATTGCATCATCATAATGAGCTCAATGTGACTAAGTAGTTAGTCACGGGATCATGCATTACGGAACGAGTAAAGTGACTTGCCGGTAACGAGATTGAACGAGGTATTGGGATACCGACGATCGAATCTCGGGCAAGTAAAGTACCGATTGACAAAGGGAATTGTATACGGGATTGCTTGAATCCTCGACATCGTGGTTCATCCGATGAGATCATCGTGGAACATGTGGGAGCCAACATGGGTATCCAGATCCCGCTGTTGGTTATTGGCTAGAGAGGTGTCTCGGTCATGTCTGCATGATTCCCGAACCCGTAGGGTCTACACACTTAAGGTTCGTTGACGCTAGGGTTATAAGGAAGGTTTGTATGTGATTACCGAATGTTGTTCCGAGTCCTGGATGAGATCTCGGACGTCACGAGGAGTTCCGGAATGGTTCCGAGGTAAAGATTTATATATGGGAAGTCACCATACGGTCACCGGAAGTGTTCGGGGGTATACCAGTATTGTGCCGGGACCACCGAAGGGGTTCCGGGGGTCCACCGGGAGGGTCCACCTGCCCCGGAGGGCCTTATGGGCTGTAGGTGGAAGGGAACCAGCCCTAAGTGGGCTGGGCGCCAAACCCCCCTAGGGCCCATGCGCCTAGGGTTTGGGGGAACCCTAAAGCCCCCCCCCCCTTGCTTGGGGGGCAAGCCACCTCCCCCTGGCCGCCGCCCCTCCCACCAGATGGGATCTAAGGGGGCCGGACCCCCTCTCCCTTGCCCTATATATAGTGGAGGGGTGGGAGGGCAGCCACACCTTTCAAAAGGCGCAGCCCCTCCCCTCCCCAACACCTCTCCTCCTCCGCGTGTGCTTGGCGAAGCCCTGCCGGAGAACTGTCACTCCACCACCACCACGCCGTCGTGCTGCTGTTGGAGCCTTCTTCCTCAACCTCTCCCTCCTCCTTGCTGGATCAAGGCGTGGGAGACGTCACCGCTCCGTACGTGTGTTGAACGCGGAGGTGCCGTCCGTTCGGCGCTTGGATCATCGGTGATTTGGATCACGACGAGTACGACTCCATCAACCCCGTTCTCTTGAATGCTTCCGCTCGCGATCTACAAGGGTATGTAGATGCACTCCTCCCCTCTCGTTGCTAGTAAACTCCATAGATTGATCTTGGTGATGCGTAGAAAATTTTAATTTCTGCTACGATCCCCAACAGTGGTATCAGAGCCAGGTTTATGCGTAGTTTCTATGCACGAGTAGAACACAAGTTGTTGCGGGCGTCGATTTTGTCAATTTACTTGCCGTTACTAGTCTTATCTTGATTCGGCGGCATCGTGGGATGAAGCGGCCCGGACCGACCTTACACGTACGCTTACGTGAGACAGGTTTCACCGACTGACATGCACTAGTTGCATAAGGTGGCTAGCGGGTGTCTGTCTCTCCCACTTTAGTCGGAACGGATTCGATGAAAAGGGTCCTTATGAAGGGTAAATAGAAATTGACATATCACGTTGTGGTTTTGGCGTAGGTAAGAATCGTTTTTGCTAGAAACCTATAGCAGCCACGTAAAAGTTTGCAACAACAATTAGAGGACGTCTAACTTGTTTTTGCAGCAAGTGTCATGTGATGTGATATGGCCAGAAGGATGTGATGAATGATATATGTGATGTATGAGATTGATCATGTTCTTGTAATAGGAATCACGACTTGCATGTCGATGAGTATGACAACCGGCAGGAGCCATAGGAGTTGTCTTAATTTATTTATGACCTGCGTATCAACTAGAACGTCATGTAATTACTGTACTTTATTGCTAACCGTTAGCCAAGGTAGTAGAAGTAATAGTTGGCGAGACAACTTCATGAAGACACGATGATGGAGATCATGGTGTCATGCCGGTGACGATGATGAACATGGCGCCCCGAAGATGGAGATCAAAAGGAGCAAAATGATATTGGCCATATCATGTCACTATTTGATTGCATGTGATGTTTATCATGTTTTACATCTTATTTGCTTAGAACGACGGTAGCATAAATAAGATGATCCCTCGCTAAAATTTCAAGAAAGTGTTCCCCCTAACTGTGCACCGTTGCGAAGGTTCATTGTTCCGAAGCACCACGTGATGATCGGATGTGATAGGTTCTAACGTTCGCATACAACGGGTGTAAGCCAGATTTACACACGCAATACACTTAGGTTGACTTGACGAGCCTAGCATGTACAGACATGGCCTCGGAACACAACAGACCGAAAGGTCGAACATGAGTCGTATAGCAGATACGATCAACATGAAGATGTTCACCGATGATGACTAGTCCATCTCACGTGATGATCGGACACGGCCTAGTTGACTCGGATCATGTATCACTTAGATGACTAGAGGGATGTCTGTCTGAGTGGGAGTTCGTTAATAATTTGATTAGATGAACTTCATTATCATGAACTTAGTCTAAAAACCTTTACAATATGTCTTGTAGATCAAATGGCCCACGCTAATGTTGCCCTCAACTTCAACGCGTTCCTAGAGAAAACCAAGCTGAAAGACGATGGTAGCAACTACACGGACTGGGTCCGTAACCTGAGGATTATCCTCATAGCTGCCAAGAAAGCATATGTCCTTGAAGCACCGCTAGGTGATCCACCTGTTTTCCCAGCAACTCAAGACGTTCTGAACGCCTGGCAGTCACGTAGTGATGATTACTCCCTGGTTCAGTGCGGCATGCTTTACAGCTTAGAACCGGGGCTCCAAAAGCGTTTTGAGCAGCACGGAGCATATGAGATGTTCCAAGAGCTGAAAATGGTTTTCCAAGCTCATGCCCGGGTCGAGAGATATGAAGTCTCCGACAAGTTCTACAGTTGTAAGATGGAGGAGAATAGTTCCGTCAGCGAACACATACTCAAAATGTCTGGGTTGCACAACCGCTTGTCTTAGCTGGGAGTTAATCTCTAGGATGACGCGATCGTTGACAGAATCCTTCAGTCGCTCCCACCTAGCTACAAGAGCTTTGTGATGAACTTCAATATGCAGGGGATGGAAAAGACCATTCCTGAGGTATATTCAATGCTGAAATCAGCGGAGGTAGAGATCAAAAAGGAACATCAAGTGTTGATGGTGAATAAAACCACTAAGTTCAAGAAAGGCAAGGGTAAGAAGAACTTCAAGAAAGACGGCAAGGGAGTTGCCGCGCCCGGTAAGCAAGCTGCCGGGAAGAAGACAAAGAATGGACCCAAGCCTGAGACTGAGTGCTTTTATTGCAAGGGAAACGGTCACTGGAAGCGGAACTGCCCCAAGTACTTAGCGGATAAGAAGGCCGGCAATACCAAAGGTATATGTGATATACATGTTATAGATGTGTACCTAACCAGCGCTCGTAGTAGCTCCTGGGTATTTGATACCGGTGCGGTTGCTCATATTTCTAACTCAAAGTAGGAGCTGCGGAATAAGCGGAGACTGGCGAAGGACGAGGTGACGATGCGCGTCGGGAATGGTTCCAAGGTCGATGTGATCGCCGTCGGCACGCTACCTCTACATTTACCTACGGGACTAGTTTTAAACCTCAATAATTGTTATTTAGTGCCAGCTTTGAGCATGAACATTGTATCTGGATCTCGTTTAATGCGAGATGGCTACTCATTTAAATCCGAGAATAATGGTTGTTCTATTTATATGAGAGATATGTTTTATGGTCATGCCCCGCTGGTCAATGGTTTATTCTTAATGAATCTCGAACGTGATGTTACACATATTCATAGTGTGAATGCCAAGAAATGTAAGGTTGATAATGATAGTCCCACATACTTGTGGCACTGCCGCCTTGGTCACATTGGTGTCAAACGCATGAAGAAACTCCATGCAGATGGACTTTTGGAGTCTCTTGATTATGAATCATTTGACACGTGCGAACCATGCCTCATGGGCAAAATGACCCAGACTCCGTTCTCCGGAACAGTGGAGCGAGCAACCAACTTATTGGAAATCATACATACTGATGTGTGCGGTCCAATGAGCGTTGAGGCTCGCGGTGGCTATCGTTATGTTCTCACCCTCACTGATGACTTGAGTAGATATGGGTATGTCTACTTAATGAAACACAAGTCTGAGACCTTTGAAAAGTTCAAGAAATTTCAGAGTGAGGTTGAGAATCAACGTGACAGGAAAATAAAGTTCTTACGATCAGATCGTGGAGGGGAATATTTGAGTCATGAAT
The DNA here is from genome assembly GCF_002575655.3 of Aegilops tauschii subsp. strangulata. Classification (NCBI taxonomy): domain Eukaryota; kingdom Viridiplantae; phylum Streptophyta; class Magnoliopsida; order Poales; family Poaceae; genus Aegilops; species Aegilops tauschii. Next base: position 627,705,280 of record NC_053036.3, on the reverse strand, counting down.
TTGGCACACACTTAAGAAAATGTGGAATTGTTTCACAACTCACGCCGCCTGGAACACCTCAGCGTAATGGTGTGTCCGAACGTCGTAATCGCACTCTATTGGATATGGTGCGATCTATGATGTCTCTTACCGATCTACCGCTATCATTCTGGGGTTATGCTTTAGAGACTGCCGCATTCACTTTAAATAGGGCTCCGTCGAAATCCGTTGAGACGACACTGTATGAATTATGGTTTGGAAAGAAACCTAAGCTGTCGTTTCTTAAAGTTTCGGGATGCGATGCTTATGTCAAGAAACTTCAACCTGAAAAGCTCGAACCCAAGTCGGAAAAATGCGTCTTCATAGGATACCCTAAGGAAACCATTGGGTATACCTTCTACCTCAGATCCGAAGGCAAGATCTTCGTTGCCAAGAACGGGTCCTTTCTGGAGAAAGAGTTTCTCTCGAAAGAAGTAAGTGGGAGGAAAGTGGAACTTGATGAGATGACCCCTCTCGAACCAGAAAGTAGCGCAGCACAAGAAAATGTTTCTGTGGTGCCTGCACCGACTAGAGAAGAAGTTAATGATGACGATCATGATCAAGTTACCACTGAAATTCGTAGGACCACAAGGACACGTTCCGCACCAGAGTGGTACGGCAACCCTGTCCTGGAAATCATGTTGTTGGACAACGGTGAACCTTCGAACTATGAAGAAGCAATGGCGGGTCCAGATTCCAACAAATGGCTTGAAGCCATGCAATCCGAGATAGGATCCATGTATGAAAACAAAGTATGGACTTTGACAAACTTGCCCGATGATCGGTGAGCGATAGAAAATAAATGGATCTTTAAGAAGAAGACGGACGCGGATGGAAATGTTACCATCTATAAAGCTCGACTTGTCGCTAAGGGTTATCGACAAGTTCAAGGAGTTGACTACGATGAGACCTTCTCACCCGTAGCGAAGCTGAAGTCCGTCCGAATCATGTTAGCAATTGCTGCATTCTACGATTATGAAATATGGCAAATGGACGTCAAAACGGCATTCCTTAACGGCTTCCTTAAGGAAGAATTGTATATGATGCAGTCGGAAGGTTTTGTCGATCCTAAGAATGCTGACAAAGTATGCAAGCTCCAGCGCTCAATCTATGGGCTGGTGCAGGCATCTCGGAGTTGGAACATTCGCTTTGATGAGATGATCAAAGCGTTTGGGTTTACGCAGACTTATGGAGAAGCCTGTGTTTACAAGAAAGTGAGTGGGAGCTCTATAGCATTTCTCTTATTATATGTGGATGACATACTATTGATGGAAAATGATATAGAATTCTTGGAAAGTATAAAGGCCTACTTGAATAAGTGTTTTTCAATGAAGGACCTTGGAGAAGCTGCTTACATATTAGGCATCAAGATCTATAGAGATAGATCGAGACGCCTCATAGGTCTTTCGCAAAGCACATACCTTGACAAGATATTGAAGAAGTTCAATATGGATCAGCCCAAGAAGGGGTTCTTGCCTGTATTGCAAGGTGTGAGATTGAGCACGGCTCAATGCCCGACCACGGCAGAAGATAGAGAAAAGATGAGTGTCGTCCCCTATTCCTCGGCCATAGGGTCTATTATGTATGCCATGCTGTGTACCAGACCTGATGTAAACCTTGCCGTAAGTTTGGTAGGAAGGTACCAAAGTAATCCCGGCATGGAACACTGGACAGCGGTCAAGAACATCCTGAAGTACCTGAAAAGGACTAAGGATATGTTTCTCGTTTATGGAGGTGATGAAGAGCTCGTCGTAAAGGGTTACGTCGATGCTAGCTTCGACACAGATCTGGATGACTCTAAGTCACAAACCGGATACGTGTATATTTTGAATGGTGGGGCAGTCAGCTGGTGCAGTTGCAAGCAAAGCGTCGTGGCGGGATCTACATGTGAAGCGGAGTACATGGCAGCCTCGGAGGCAGCACATGAAGCAATCTGGATGAAGGAGTTCATTGCCGACCTAGGAGTTATTCCCAATGCATCGGGGCCGACGACTCTCTTCTGTGACAACACTGGAGCAATTGCCCTTGCCAAGGAGCCCAGGGTTCACAAGAAGACCAGGCACATCAAGCGTCGCTTCAACTCCATTCGTGAAAATGTTCAAAATGGAGACATAGATATTTGTAAAGTGCATACGGATGTGAATGTCGCAGATCCGTTGACTAAACCTCTTCCACGAGCGAAACATGATCAACACCAGAACTCTATGGGTGTACGATTCATCACAATGTAACTAGATTATTGACTCTAGTGCAAGTGGGAGACTGTTGGAAATATGCCCTAGAGGCAATAATAAAATGGTTATTATTATATTTCCTTGTTCATGATAATTGTCTATTGTTCATGCTTTAATTGTGTTATCCGGAAATCGTAATACATATGTGAATACATAGACCATAACATGTCCCTAGTGAGCCTCTAGTTGACTAGCTCGTTGATCAATAGATGGTTACGGTTTCCTGACCATGGACATTGGATGTCATTGATAACGGGATCACATCATTAGGAGTATGATGTGATGGACAAGACCCAATCCTAAGCATAGCACTAGATCGTGTAGTTCGTTTGCTAAATCTTTTCTAATGTCAAGTATCATTTCCTTAGACCATGAGATCGTGCAACTCCCGGATACCGTAGGAATGCTTTGGGTGTACCAAACGTCACAACGTAACTGGGTGGCTATAAAGGTGCACTGCAGGTATCTCCGAAAGTGTCTGCTGGGTTGGCTCGGATCGAGACTGGGATTTGTCACTCCGTATGACGGAGAGGTATCTCTGGGCCCACTCGGTATTGCATCATCATAATGAGCTCAATGTGACTAAGTAGTTAGTCACGGGATCATGCATTACGGAACGAGTAAAGTGACTTGCCGGTAACGAGATTGAACGAGGTATTGGGATACCGACGATCGAATCTCGGGCAAGTAAAGTACCGATTGACAAAGGGAATTGTATACGGGATTGCTTGAATCCTCGACATCGTGGTTCATCCGATGAGATCATCGTGGAACATGTGGGAGCCAACATGGGTATCCAGATCCCGCTGTTGGTTATTGGCTAGAGAGGTGTCTCGGTCATGTCTGCATGATTCCCGAACCCGTAGGGTCTACACACTTAAGGTTCGTTGACGCTAGGGTTATAAGGAAGGTTTGTATGTGATTACCGAATGTTGTTCCGAGTCCCGGATGAGATCTCGGATGTCACGAGGAGTTCCGGAATGGTCCGGAGGTAAAGATTTATATATGGGAAGTCACCATACGGTCACCGGAAGTGTTCGGGGGTATACCGGTATTGTGTCGGGACCACCGAAGGGGTTCCGGGGGTCCACCGGGAGGGTCCACCTGCCCCGGAGGGCCTTATGGGCTGTAGGTGGAAGGGAACCAGCCCTAAGTGGGCTGGGCGCCAAACCCCCCTAGGGCCCATGCGCCTAGGGTTTGGGGGAACCCTAAAGGGGGGCACCCCCCCCCTTGCTTGGGGGGCAAGCCACCTCCCCCTGGCCGCCGCCCCTCCCACCAGATGGGATCTGAGGGGGCCGGACCCCCTCTCCCTTGGCCCTATATATAGTGGAGGGGTGGGAGGGCAGCCACACCTTTCAAAAGGCGTTGCCCCTCCCCTCCCCAACACCTCTCCTCCTCCGCGTGTGCTTGGCGAAGCCCTGCCGGAGAACTGTCACTCCACCACCACCACACCGTCGTGCTGCTGTTGGAGCCTTCTTCCTCAACCTCTCCCTCCTCCTTGCTGGATCAAGGCGTGGGAGACGTCACCGCTCCGTACGTGTGTTGAACGCGGAGGTGCCGTCCGTTCGGCGCTTGGATCATCGGTGATTTGGATCACGACGAGTACGACTCCATCAACCCCGTTCTCTTGAACGCTTCCGCTCGCGATCTACAAGGGTATGTAGATGCACTCCTCCCCTCTCGTTGCTAGTAAACTCCATAGATTGATCTTGGTGATGCGTAGAAAATTTTAATTTCTGCTACGATCCCCAACAACGATGACGCGTGACAGGTGGTTCGTTCGGTGATCCTCCGTGACGCCTCCCTTGCTCAGTTTCCTTAGTAGTCCACCGTCGGAGTCGGAGTTGCGCTGCCTAGTGTGGTTTGTAAGGAGTGTTGTGCTGCAGCTACTAGGGCTGCTGTTTTTCTTTTTGTCTTTTGATCTTCGGATCCTTTGGTCCTAGGACCTTCACCACCTTGTTGTTTTCCGCTGCTTCCTGCTATTATCAATGAATGCCAGCAATGCTGGATCTTTAAAAAAAAAAAACTATCTCTACTTTGATCAAACTTATAGAAAAAAATATCAACAATAATAATGCCAAATCTATATTGTTAGATTCATTATGAGATGTAGTTTCATAGTATATATATATTTGGTATTGTAGATGTTGGTAGTTTTAATATAAATTTGGTCAAACTTTATAAAGTTTGACTTGACACAAATCTAATACGCGGAGTAAAAAAGACCGGAGGTACTATACGTCGGCAAATCCAAGACCAAGTGGGATTCCTGCACATGGATCAGTCCACATGCGAAGTTGACTTGCAAGAGTGTGGGCCGATCGACAAAGTATATATATATGTATACTACGTACGTTGTGAGTTGGTGATGGTGCCGATTATACTACGTGCTCCAAGACAGGTCGTTGCAGTTGCATATCTTCCAAGAGAGGTCGTTGGCTCCTTTTGAAGGAATCATAGCTACTAGCCGTCGACTTTTCCGTGATCCAAGGCAACGCGCGTGCCCGATCCGATCGAGCCCGGTGACCCGGCCGGCGACGTCAACCCACTCGAAAACATGCATCCGTACACACATACGCACGCAACTGACACAAAGGCACACATATACACACTACTACTTCGATCGACTGAAGTTATATTAAGACTACCTAGCTAGCTTGAGTAGTTTTCTCTTCGTTTAATTAGCTTTTGCTTGGTTGTTTAGGTTTCTGTAATAATGTCAAGTACAACAAATTTGCGAAATGCTAGACTTGCTAGCTGTGCTGCCAAGATATTCATCTTGGGACGTACATGAACGATCGATGATCGACGCAGCTGGCTTCTCCATTAAGCATGGCTTTGCTTCTCAGTTTACGCAGAGATTTACTACCTATGTTCGCTTGCCTACACAATTAATAAAGCATGCCATGCACGATGCTGGACGTACATACGCCAGTCAAAGTACTACGTACTAGTACTGCCACACTGATCAGAAAGAAGACGGATTGTCAAGAAGTGGTGAACATGTGCGAGTCTAGTTCAGATAAGTCTGAAGAATACCATATGTTCAGAGAGTAGAATATTTTCTCTCTACTTTTCGAGGGTTCAAGCTTAAGTTTGCTAGGAGGAGTTCCAACACGGCCGCTCATGCTGCGGCAATAGAGGCAGTTATTCAGGAGTCTAGCTCATGTACTTTTGATTGATCCGTGCGTATCTGATTATTGAGCATGTTCAATAGGATATGATTCGCCATTAAATGAATAAAATGCCCGAAGGACGATTTCTCAAACAAATAATTACTCTCTAGTCTAGTAAGAAAGGTGATGGACGGATAGATTGTCCATGGAGCACTAGCTAGCTACTTCTTGCTATATATCCCATGCTGGCATGCTGCTTGCCACCTCGGATGGATCATAATCAGCCTCACCGCCCTAGCTAGGCCATGAGTGACACGCCACCACGCCACGCCACACACTCTCGAGCGAGCGTGCCACTTGAGATGTCGCCTATATCCATCCGCTCATCTCTAGGCTTCTTAATCGCTAGAGCTAGCTAGCCCCTGTCAAAATGATGAGACCACCCATCACGCCACCACTACTTGCTTTGCTAATTCTAGGAAGATTTTCCATTAGCGATGAGACGTACGTGCGCCATTAACCTCCACTATGTGCTACTCGATTCCCTTTTTTTACTTCCTGGCCAGAGTCATTAGTTGGAGATCTCCTGGCCAGAGTCTTTGCCGGTTGGTTTAGATAGCATTAAGAAATTAACGCCCACTGGCCAGTGTCACCTCGCCTCCCCCACCATTGAAAATTTGGGTGGCTCAGAACAAAAGTCTATGAGCTTTGCTACACCTACGTAAGCTTGCTACGAGTTTAAGTGGTGGGGGGAGGGGGGTAAGCTACATCAGCCTTTACATAACTTTTCGTAGCAAGCTTACGTAGGTGTAGCAAAGCTCAAAGTCTATCCATCTTGTGGTAAAAGAGATTGGAGAAGCAAAACAAAATCTGTTCCATAGTTGTTCGTGTGAGCACACAGCCCCCACTGATATGACTGCCAACAAATTAATAGTACCAAATTAAATGGCTGCAATGTATTTTTTAAAGGCCAAGCAATGTATTTATTTCTACTTAATTTCAACAAATCAATGTGTTCCTTTGTGCTGGCATAATTGAACATATCATATATACCTAAATAGTTGATCCCCACTCACTATAATCCTTTCAACAAGCAACTATACTAACTCATCATGTTACTACGATGGACGAATACTCACATTTTAACATGCACCCTGCATTCTATTCATATTTAATAAATATTCCTGAACTATAAAATAGTTAAATATAATTACTTATATTTATTTCAGTTTAAATTCTAATGTCATTAATCTAAATACTAATATTCTTTTCTACTTAGTTGGATAGATCACATAATATGATACGCACTCAGTGTTTTCTTTTATTTTATTTTTCCAAAGTGCACACATACCTAAACCTTAAAACTCAAACACCTATTTTTGTATCTACGTTGGTTTCTCCCACCCTGCCAACCACATGTATATCAATATCATTTCTTCTCCACAACAAGCTGCCTGCCATCAGAAAGAAAAATGTCATTGTCCAAACTCCAGGAGCTAAAGCAGAGGGATGCTTTTGCAAGTGGAGGAACAGAATCACATACCCGACGCATCATTTCTTCTTTCCATCAGTAGGAGACAAAAATTATATTCCGAGGTAGCGTAGCATCTGGTCAATGCAACAACGATCGCACCTAGTGGCGATATATACATATATTCTCCTGCATAGCTTTCCACACAAACAATTATACGCTGATTGTCTCTTCCTAGATTCCAAATTTCAAAGTCAGAGTTAGGAACAAGGACTGTGTTTGGTTCCTTGGCCTGCCTAACTAGCTTTTCCTGCAACCGGCCGATCACGGGGCTAACTAAGATTTGGGTTAACTTCTAATGATTAAAAAAAAACTAGTGTACTGTAATGACATAATTAGCAGGAGTGTCATGGGAATGCAGTGTCAAATCCGTGAGGATTAAAGCGAGGTTAACTGGTGGCCGTACGTACGTTGCCGGATACCTCCCGTGCTTTCAGATCAGCTCGGCACCGGCCGGCCGGTGAAAGGCTGACGCTTAATGTGAACTACCAGCTTATAGAATTCGAATTGGAGAGGAATTCGCCGTGGAAGACGGATACAAGCTCACACACACACGGTCTGGCCGAAGCCACCAGTTCCTTCCCAGATCCACACGCAACACACACCAACGGTAATATACTAGCTTACACCCTTAACGGGCCCAGTTCGGGCCTGCAAGCCACTGGGGAAGTTGCCGGTCGCGAGTGGGCCGAGTAGCCGGCCCACGAGTCGAATCCTTGGCCTCGCGCGCTCCCGCTTGCTCTGTTCCAGTACCATGATCGCTGACATTCCCCCCTTCTTCAGAACCGGCTTGTCCCCAAGCCGGGGCACGAGGAAACAACTGACGAAGTGAATCCTTATCCTCCCAGGTTGCCGAAGAAGCATCCCCTCCACTCCACTGAACTAGGACTTGTGCCAACGATCGGTTGTCGGCGCGGCGAAGGCGCTCCTGCAGTATCTTAACAGGGAACTGAAGATGAGCATCAACAGAAGGAAGCGACTTGAGTACCTCATGTTGTGGATGCACACAACGCTTCAACTGTGAAACATGGAATACAGGATGAATACGACTAGCTGCTGGCAACTGTAAGCGATAAGCCACTTCGCCAATCTTCTCCGGAATCAGAAACGGACCAAAATACTTGAAAGCAAGTTTATGATTTGCCCTGTGCACCACTGATGATTGTACATACGGCTGGAGTTTAAGAAATACTCGATCTCCCACAGCAAATGTTCTTTCAGTGCGTTTCTTGTCAGCCTGATGTTTCATCCTTTGCTGAACACGCAACAAATGCTGGCGCACTGATTGCTGAACCACTGCTCGAGCATCCAACCACTGCTGCAAATCAACAGGATCAATTGAGTCTGAAGTCGAAATCCCAAAATGCCGAGGACCATGACCATAAAGAACCTCAAACGGCGATTTGTTAAGTGCTGAATGCCAGTTGGTATTGTACCAAAACTCACAAAGTGAAAGCCACTTTGCCCACTTGTTTGGATGAGCACTGATGAAATACCTCAAAAAACATTCCACTTGTTGATTAACACGTTCTGTCTGTCCATCTGTTTCAGGATGATATGATGTGCTCATATTAAGCACAGCTCATGTCCTCTTCACTAGAGCTTGCCAGAATTTGCTGGTGAAAACTGGATCCCTGTCAGATACTATAAAGAGAGGCATGCCATGAAGTTTATAAATATTGTCCAGAAAAAGTTCAGCAATTTTCTGGGCTATATATGGATGTTTGACAGGTATAAAATGACCATATTTTGTAAATTTGTCAATGACCACCATGATGCAATCATACTGATCAGAAGATGGCAATCCTGAGATAAAATCCATGGTCACTGTCTCCCAAGCTTTTGCAGGAACAGGCAGTGGTGATAGTAACCCAGGGTAAGCCACTCTCTCAGGTTTGGCCTGTTGGCAAATGAGACAAGATTGCACAAATTGTTGTATCTGTTTCTTCATACCCACCCATTTAAACAGGGCCCTATTCTTTTGTATGTGACAGGAAATCCAGAATGACCACCCAAGGGAGTGTCATGGAAAGCTTGGCAAATTTTTGTGTGCAAACCACAGTCATTGCCTACCCAAATGCAACCGTTATACCTCATCACACCTTGTAATAATTGAAAATTGTTTTTGGACTTAGGCTGCACTGACAACTGTTGCAATAATTCCTGTGCCTTTATGTCATCCTTATAACTTCCCACCACTTCTTCCAACCAACTAGGCTGAACCCCAGAGGTTGCCAATACTTGAGAATCTGACTGTGGTCTCCTAGAAAGGGCATCAGCTGCAGAATTATCAATACCCTTCTTGTAAACAATCTTATAATTCAATCCATCATTTTTGTGAGAGCCTTTTGTTGCCAGGGTGTATGCAGTCTCTGATCAGAAAGATTCACCAAACTTTTTTGATCTGTCCTGATAATGAACTCTTGGAACTGTAAGTATGGTCTCCACTGCTCAATAGCTAACAATATAGCTAGATACTCCTTCTCATAAACAGATAACCCTCTGTTCCTAGGACCTAGAGCTCTGCTGACAAAAGCAATGGGGTGGTCCTGCTGCATCAGAATAGCACCAATCCCAACATCACAAGCATCAGTTTCAACCACAAATTGCTTAGAAAAATCAGGCAATGCCAAGACAGGAGCATGAATAAGAGCTTGCTTCAGAGTTTGGAAAGATATCTCTGTAGCTGGTGTCCACACAAAGATAGCCCCCTTTTTCAACAGATCAGTTAATGGTCTACTGATCATCCCATAGTTCCTGATAAACTTCCTGTAGTACCCAATTAAGCCCAGAAATCCTCTAACTTGCTTCACATCAGTAGGCACTGGCCAACTCTTAACATTTGCAATTTTGCTAGCATCTGTTGAAACTCCTTCACTGCTAATAACATGGCCCAGATAAGCAATTTCTTGTTTAGCAAAATCACACTTGCTCAACTTCACTCTCCATTGTTTTTCCAACAGAATACTCAGCACCCTTTCCAAATGTATAAAGTGTTCTTTCAAGGTTTTACTGAAGATGAGGATATCATCAAAGAAACACACTGCACAAGGATCTTCTCCTCTCAGCACTGGAGTTAGATCTGTGTTCATTGCCCCTTGGAAGGTATTGGGTGCACCTGTCAGGCCCATAGCCACCACAGTAAACTCATAGGGGCCAGTATGGGTTTGGAAAGCAGTCTTGAATTCTTCTCCAGGTGCTAGTCTGATCTGATGGTAGCCAGCTCTTAGGTCTAGTTTTGAAAACCAACTAGCTCCAGCAAGTTGATCTAGTAACTCATCTATAACAGGAATTGGGTATTTGCTCTTAATTGTGAGAGCATTAACATGTCTAAAATCAATAACCAACCTCCAATCTCCTTCTTCCTTTTTCATAACCATCAGAGCAGGGGATGAGAAGGGACTGTTGCTCACCTGAATTATTCCCCTTTGCAGCATATCCTGCACCTGCTTTTCCATTTCAACTTTCAGATGAGGAGGAATCCTGTAGGGTCTGATGGACACTGGTTGAGCACCAGGGATTAACGGTATACTGTGATCATACTGTCTTCTGGGAGGTAGACCTGTAGGAGGAGAGAAGACCACGTCATACTTGTCCAACAGAACCTGAATTTCAGGTAACTGTTCCTTTTGTTCAGAGATAACATTATGAAAAATGGCCATAACTGTAAAAGCACATTCCTCAGGCAGATCTCCTTGCAAAGTGGCAGTAACACCCTTGTACTGGAAGGAAAGCCACTTCTGTTCCCAATCAATGTACATGGGACTATGTTTGGCCAACCAATCCAGACCCAAAATGCCATCATAACCCCCTAAGGACAATAGTCTGAAATCATGGGAAAATTCCTGACCTTGACAACTCCACTGACATTGCTTCACTTGTTGTGAGCAAGTCAATTTTCCTCCACCTGCTACCTTCACTGTAACTGCTTTAATATCAGTAATATCTGGAAGCATGGAATGCAAGGAGCTGTCCAGAAACGAGTGAGTACTGCCAGAATCTACCAAGAGCCTCAGTTCTGCATATTTTATATTGACTAGCAAGGACAAGGATAGTGTAGACACACTGTTGCTTGTAGCAGCTACTGACAACAGCATCAAATTGTCAGAGTCACTGTCTGAATCATCCTGGGAATGAGTGGAGCTTTGCAACTGATCAATAAGCTCTTGAACCACATGTAGCTGGACTGTAGATTTGCATTGGTGGTCCTTGGACCATTTCTCACCGCAAATGAAACACAATCCCTTGGCCCTCCTAAAATTCCTCAGAGAAGTCCATTTATCTTCAACTGGCAGGGATCTGTGGCCTTCAGTTGGTTTTTTATTTTCCACCGTCTTTGCCTTGTAAGGATAAGTCCCTGAAGGATTAGTGCTTCTTTTTGTTGTGGAAGTATACTGCATTTCTCCCAGTTCCTCATGGAGCAGGGCCAACTCATAAGCCGTATCCAGATCGCGTGGTTTTTGCATGGCAATGGCCATCCGAACACCTGGTTTCAGACCATCAATAAAACGAGTGGTGTAGTGCAGAGGATCGGGGCTGGACTCATATGCAGTGAGTTGGTCATACAATTATGCAAATTGTTCCACATACTCCTCCACTGACCCAGTCTGGTTAATTCTGAACATCTTCCTCAAGAGGTTCTGGTGTTGGTTCCGGCCAAACCTCATCTGCAATAGGTTGCAAAATTCAGTCCAGTGCAGTTCTACAATTCGCCTCTGCACTGACTCCAACCATCGAGCAGCTGCACCTTCAAACTGGGCAGTGGCATAAGATATCCACCGGCTGTGGTGAGTGCCCCATAACTTGAAGTAATCCTCACATCTAGCTTGCCATAACCGTGGATTAGACCCGTCAAACCGCGGTAATTCCACTCGGGGGCCTGAGTTGTGCTGCTCACCTTGATCCAGGGCAACGAGTTCGCGGGGCGACTGAAATTCCCGGTGGGACGACAGATCACGCGCTCCGCGAGCAGGTGGTGGAACGTAGATGTTCTGGGTACGCACTTCTCTGCCAGCAGACGAGCTCCCCGGCCTGGCCTCGTAGTCGACCTTGTCGACTCGCTCCAGATCGGAGCGGATCTGCTCGATGTCGAGATGGAGCTCGGAACGGACGCCGTCGACGCGGGCCGTGATGAGCCCGTCCAGGGTCTTGGTCGATTCCTGGAGCAGCTTGGTCGTGGACTTGAGGAGGTCGTCGCTGTGTACCTTGAGGCGCTGCTCGAGATCGTCGGTGACGGCCGCCTTGACGAACTCGTGGATGTTGCGGCCTTCCGCCGACAGCTTCTCCATGGCTTCTCGCCGGCAAAATTCGCTGAACCTGGTGTGGTGGGAGTGGCGGGGAAGCTCCAGGATGGAACGGCTCTGATGCCAGATGTGAACTACCAGCTTGTAGAATTCGAATTGGAGAGGAATTCGCCATGGAAGACGGATACAAGCTCACACGCACACGGTCTGGCCGAAGCCACCAGTTCCTTCCCAGATCCACACGCAACACACACCAACGCTAATATACTAGCTTACACCCTTAACGGGCCCAGTTCGGGCCTGCAAGCCACTGGGGAAGTTGCCGGTCGTGAGTGGGCCGAGTAGCCGGCACACGAGTCGAATCCTTGGCCTCGCGCGCTCCCGCTTGCTCTGTTCCAGTACCATGATCGCTGACACTTAACCAACTGAAGTCGTTTCATGAATAAAAGAGAGAACTCCCGCAGTTAGTTAGCTAGGCATCTCTTTCGCTTCATAATCTCCTTTTCCTCTCTCCTTTATTGGATTCGATCTTGGAACGACAAATGGCATATTGGGCAACCAGAGAGTGGTGTACGGAGGACAGCTAGTGAAACATCTGTTTCGGTCGCCAGAAATTTTAGGATTGTCCAATTAATATGAACCGTCCATTTCTGACGATCCGATGGTTGGTATTACTTCTCTTGATAGGTAAGATATGGACAACAACCAGTGGCGTAGCCAGGTTGAAGACAAGCCCCGGGCAAACGTCATTGCTTTTTTTAGAAAAGGAGGATGACCCCCGGCCTCTGCATTAGGGAGATGCATGCGGCCATTTTATTGATTATTCTCGAGGACCTTACAAAGAAGAACAACAATATGCTTGAAACCGCCATCTTGGCAGCATCTGCTGCTACTCCTATCCAAATGATGAAGGGGTGCAAGCTGGGCCACATACCCAGACCTCTCACCTAAGCTTAACATCTAAAGCTGGAGGCCCCGACCGAGCCATCTGCCGGGTCCGGGACTCAAACCGGTCCGACGCACTCACATGTGTCGTCGCCGCCGTCTTCCACTTGTCCATCTTCAGAGCAGATTGAGGTGACAACCTTGGCAGGTCCTCCGCCATCGACGCCACCGCGACGCCAAATGACGACCTCCACCTACGCAAGCCTTGGCAGGTCCTCCGCCATTGACGCCACCACGGCGCCAGCCAACGACCTCCACCTACGCGAGTCCATCTCCAAGCAACGGACATAAATCCATGCTAGGATAGGGCCGCACCACCGCCGTCGTCCACCACCCACAAGCGCCACCCAACCCTAAGGTTCCCAAAGCGGCGCCTTCAAGAAGGGAACGGCGCCGTGAGCGCCGCCGCCGCCCAACAAAGCTAGGGCTTTCGCCCGGGAGACCTAGGGGAAGGTGAAGTGAGGAGATCAGTCCATACCGACGCCTCCAAGGAGGGTAATGATGCCCTCAGGTGTCGCCGTCGGCGCGGCCAGTCATGGCCGGCCAGGGATTTCGCCTGAACTAGATCTCCGCCACCAGCAGCGCCTCTTGTACAGAACCGGCGACCAAGAGGAAGCGCGGCCCGACTAGGCTGGCCCGCACGCCGAACAGGGGAGGAGGGAAGCCGCCAGATCGCATGCACCGACCGTTGCAGAAGCCGCCGCCGGCCACCAACGACCATCGGATCCCGCCGCCCGCGCGGCCGGGACACCGGATCCACCACCCGCACGGCTGCTAGCCGGCCGTGCCTTGCCAATGGAGCCGCCGCTCCAGATCCGGGGTTCACCACGCAGAAGCAGGGCAACCGAGGCCCCGCCGCCACCATCCCGTGGCTGCCTCAGGCGGCGGCGAGGAAGGGAGGGGGGGCGTGAGGAGCTCTGGTGTGTATGTGCCACGTCAAACATTGACCTGCAAACGTCATTGCTACAGTAGTAAACAATGTCAAACAGTCAACAATGGAGCGATCGAGCCGGCATGCCCCGGCCCACTGCCCTGGTAGCTGGGGCTAGCTACGCTATTACGGTTAATATATACGCTAATCCACAACGGTGCCAACTCAGATGCTCTAGATGAACAATAAATTTGGTAAAAATCTCAATAGAATTTGAAAAAAAATCTGATTTTTTACATCCAAGATGCTCGAGTTTTCTAGGAGCGTGCTAAATTTTGTGCTCAAATGACATTTGAGGAGCTCATGCCAGAAAAAACCCTGTCTAAACACTGCAGTGTTTCAAAATTTCTTTGCGAGTTGTTTTTTATTTGCCATGACCTCCTCGAATGTCCTAACACCACGGGAATTTGCACGTACCTTGCGCACTCAACCATGTTAGATGTCAAAAAAAAATTTCAAATTGGTTTGAATTTGTTTGCTATTATTCACAAATTCACTGTTCATATGTCTGTGTAAATGAGTCAGGACTCAGAATAGCCCTCTCGTTTATATAGATCCTTTATAGCATGGTGCTAAACAAGGAAATATATCATGCATAGTGCTGAAACAATTATGTAATTTTTCTAAATGTCATGTCGCTATCATTTTTTTCTTAAAACAATTATGAATAGGTAGTCAACTTAGATAATAAATAGATGTACCATTTTTACCCCATAAAGTATATAAATTGCATGTTTATGTTAGGTAAAACACAAATATGATTTGGTTGCTTTTGAACCTTTGGATCAGAATGTATGTATTTACTTAAATACCATAAGAGGAAAACAATAGAAATAAATCTTTGAATCGGAAAATAAATTTTGTTGATGTGAAACAAAATGCCAACAAGTCAAAATAATACTCCTTCTATTATATTTTATAAGGTGCACACATATTTTAAGATTTAACTTTGAGCCTCAAGTACACTAATAATATATATGAGTCAACTTCTTTCAAATATAAATTCAATGGTATAATTTTTATACCACATATTTCACTGGTTAAACTATGGTCAAACCAAAATCTCCAAAAGTGTGCACACCTTATGACTTGGGATCGAGCGAGCACAAAAGAAATCTGCCCAAACTCAAAATGTTGATATGGTTTAACTTACATCTATGCAGTGTTTCAAACTACAATTTTGGACTTCCAAGAGCTTGGATACTTTTACGCCCCTAAGGGTGATATTAATAGGAATGTGAAATGGTATATGCTAGTATGAATTAAATAATTTATATAATAAGATTAGTACAAAACTTTGCATCTCTTGAAAATTGGTCATGACTAGATTTTTTTATTGAAAAATGTCATTCTATAATTAGTCATGCATGTTATACATGCATGCCCTGCGACGGGTACCTTCAGTGGTGATCACAGCACATGGTGGAGCAACACAGGACAACCGTTATTGCAAAGCTTGGAGAGCGCTACCGCAATGTCTGACATCGATCTTGCAACACACTTTCTAGCGTATGGAGAAAAGCGGCGACAATTGTAGCTCATGTTGGAAGCGACGACGGTGCCCACACCTGTGTAATGCGAGGACGTGTGCGGGTGGAGATTAGATTTTTTTTGCCGCGCTTGACAGCGGGGCAACAGAGTTTTGTGTGAGAAACAAAGTGTAGGAGAGAGATGACCGGGCGGGATGACGCCTAACGCTCGCCAGATGAATCTAAAAAGCCAAAGTAAAGAAATTTACATTACTTAGAACTCCTACCTAATATAAAAAAGACCCCTCCCCACGTCAAATGCATGCAAAGACAAGCCCTGTGTCTTCTCCTCTCTCTCCCATATGTCTCCACTCTCCTTCTTAGGAGTATGAAATATTTCACCGTCCTTCCGCGAAAGAGCCTCGGAAACCATGATATATATCTACCTCTTTTGGATACTTCTAGTTCTTTTTCACCATCTCTTCGCCGGTATCGACGGCGACGCGATCGTAATGCTCACGACCAAGGCAGCGTTCGCTGACCACACTAGCGCAACCTATGTGGCGCAGAATGTGATGGACGATGAGCACTGCTTGTGGGTCTGCGTGGCATGACATTACAGTTTTACTGTTATGCGGCTAAAAGTCCTCAGGCCCAACCTCTCCAAGGCATGCCCACTGACGTTGTCACACCTCTATGGCCTTAACAGTCATCTCCTTTTATAAAAAATATTTTTACATATATGTAGATTCCTCTATCATTATTTTATCTTACAATTTTTTTGTTAGTTTTATACGATGTTTATAACAATATTAAAAGATAAATTTGCTCGTAATATCTAAATCAAAGTAATATTTAATACATCTCAAATGTCCATAGTTAGAAATACCCTGGTGCTAAAGTTTAACTCCATTTTGTCATGGAGGTTATATTATGTTTTTCGGTTATAGTTTTGGAAATTTGTTGGACATAATTACATCTAAGCTAAGTAAATCATAAAGAATGGTAATCAAATTCATGCAGAGAATATAGTACAACTCTATGTGTTTTTTATGTGTCTATGTCTATTCTAGTATCTTTAAATATCTTGATGGAAAATTCTCCAATGTACAAGTCTAACAAATGTCGTAATAGATGTTTGTTGATGGTTACTTGTAGCAACTACAAAAATCTAGTTCGTGTCACGTGTTGGGCTTCAGCTCACAGTCCATGGCTTCTATTTCCAACATCCTTGGCAGCTGAAGATCGTGTTGTGATGGTTTCGTAGTAACAAGTGGTCTTGTCCCCTGCGACGACGAGAATGGCCTCGTGTCATAGCTGTTATAGACCCAATTGCAATTTTCACTCTCTTTTGGGGTACTCTTTGTAAAAACCGGGAAGTGGCCAGTGATTTTCTTGTATGTTGGGTTATGCTATTTTCTGCTTTCTATCACCATTTAACTTTAAAGGACAGACCCTATGCATAGAAACTCCCACACAAGGTGGGGTTTGAGGAGGGATTGTAGAAACCTAGTCTTACCCTTGCAAAGTACAATGCAGAGAGTCTGATTCGAACCCAGGACCTCTTGGCACAAGTGGGAAGGACTTCACCACTGCGTCAGGCCTGCCCTCTATCACCATTTAACGTTAATGTAGCATTTTGTCTTTGGAAAGTGATTGTACTCATGTCATTGCCAACGTTGCATTGAGGACCCTTGAGACAGATCACATGACATATGTGGTAAGCAATACAAACAATTAAAAAAAAGGAAGTTTGAGACAGTAGGCCTGTGCGCAAGCAAAGCTTGAAGTCTAGACTGACTTTTGCAGTGGCGATATTGGAGTTTAATCCGGTGCAGAAAGATTGTCTCTCTTTGCTCGAGTGAGAGTGTGACCGATAGTGACAGGATATTGGTTGCCTACCACTACCTCTGTCCTGGTTTATTGGCCCCCTTTGTAATTTGTGTCAAATTTTGATTAAATATTTAACTAAGAAAATGTTAATGCATGTCAAGAAAATTATATGGTTGAATTCGTATTCGAACATAGTTTTCAATAATATAATTTTTTATGACATGCATGATCATTTTGTTATTTAAATTTTATGGTCAAAATTTGGCATAAAATACAATGGGGATAAATAAACCTGGACGGAGGTGGTAGTACTGGATGGAGATACTAATAAGTTTGGCCGAAAATTTCTTGCATGCATGCTTTGAGCCTTTTGTTGATTGGTTCCTTCTGACCATGCTGATGTGTACGAACTCTTGCATTTGTCCAAAATGGTTGGCCGTAATGTTTCTTCCCATCTAGATCTAGTATGGATCAAGCACGTGGCTCTGATTTCCAGAACAAGAAGCAAAAACACTATGGGCGTAGCTGACTCCCGGCAGTGGCCCTGTTTGGATCCCTAAGTTAGAGTTAGATTTTGTTAGTTTGGGCTTAAATAACCCAAAAGGATCCAAACATGATGGGTTAGTTTGGGTTAGTTGGATCTAACCCACCCTAAAAAACTAGCCCACACTAGAGGAGCTTATTTGGGTTAGTTTTCCTGGGCCCACTAAAAAAATAGTAAAAAAACTTACCCCTCCCGCACCAGATCCCTCCTCCCCACCCACCTCGTACGACTCCTCTCCATCGCGCCGCTCGCCTAAGCGCAGCGCCGCGCCGCCGGAACCCCGGGAGCGCACTCCTGCGGCCCCGCTCGCCCTCCTCCGGTCGCCGCTCGCGCCGCTCCCTCCTCACCCATGTTTGACTGGCTCTCCCTTTCCAACGTAACATCATCCCCATGACCATGCACGTCCACAGCCTGCGATTGTGATGTTTACTTCCTTTTCTAGATGCACGGCACGCCATCTCATAGGATTGTAGGAGTATATATATTATCAATAAGGGAAACTTATAAAGTTATCATATATTATAAATAAATTAAATAGCATAAAATACACATTTTTTAGGGGAACATACAAATTAAACATTGTTATTTGTTGGAAAATGCCAACTCGACCATTTTCTTTTTTCACTCGAAGTCAGCTTTGGTCGAGCCAACCATACGTAGGTCGGCACACTCTGGCTGATGGACACATATTGTGCTAAGCACAAACAGACGAACTGCATGTTGAGTAGTAGGTTATCTATTGTGTGTTATGAACCCAACCCTAGCCGCCCCTCCACCTCACCCCCCCCCCCCCCTCTCAACCCTAGCCGACCCTCCACCTCACCCCCCTCTTCCCTTCCTCGCCGCTGCTTGAGGTAGCCGCCGGGCAAGCCCGGGGCGCCAAGGATGGTGGCGGCGGGGCCTCGGTTGCCCTGCCTCTGCGTGGGGAACCCCGGATCTAGAGCGGCGGCTTCATTGACAAGGCACGGCCGGCTAGCAGCCGTGCGGGCGGTGGATTTGGCGTCCCGGCCGTGCGGGCGGCGGGATCCAGTGGTCGTTGGCGGCCGGCGGCAGCTTCTGCGGTGGCCGGTGCGCGCGATCTGGCGCCTCCCTTCCTCCCCTGTTCGGCGTGCGGGCCAGCCTGGTCGGGCCGCGATTCCTTAGGTCGCCGGTTCTGTACAGGAGGCGCTGCTGGTGACGGGGATCTAGTTCGGGCGAAAACCCTGGTCGGACATGGCCGGCCGCGTCGACGGCGACGCCTGAGGGCGCCGTTCCCCTCCTTGGAGGCGTCGGTATGGACTGATCCCCTCACTTCCCCTTCCCTTAGGTCTCCCAGGCGAAGGCCCTAACTTTGTTGGGCGGCGACGGCGCTCACGGTGTCGTTCCCTTTTTGAAGGCGCCGCTTTGGGAACCTTGGGGCTGGGTGGCGCTTGTGGATGGTGGGCGACGGCGGTGGTGCGGCCCTATGCTAGCATGGATCTGCGTCCGTTGCTTGGAGATGGACTTGCGTAGGTGGAGGTCGTCGTTTGGCGTCGATGGCGGAGGCACCTGCCAAGGTTGGCACCTCAATCTGCTATGAAGATGGACCAGTGGAAGATGGCGGCGACGACACATGTGAGTGCGTCGGACCGGTTTGTGCCCCGGACCCAGTATGTGGCTCGGTCGGGGCCTCCGGCTTTAGATGTTAGGCTTAGGTGAGAGGTCTGGGTATTTGGCCCAGCTTGCACCCCTTCATCATATGGATTGGAGTAGCGGCAGATGTTGCCAAGATGGCGGATTCAGGCATATTGTTGTACTACTTTGTAAGGTCCTCGAGAATAATCAATAAAATGGCCGTATGCATCTTCCAGATGCAGAGGCCGGGGGTCATCTTCCTTTTGAAAAAAAAATCTATTGTGTGTTATCCACTCCAAAGGTCTGAACCTGACTTGGGATATATTCGTAAGGGAGAAAAACGTATGTACGCTGGCCAATTGTCTTCACACCTCTCATACGAACACATCAGTAAGTTGCTAAGTGGTATGAACCGAATCTTGCTTACATTGGCTTGGCAAGGTATGGTGGACTTGTACCTATCAGACCAACCTGCTCTAATTGTTAACGGCGGATCTTATAATTCGATAATGTAATTAATCAACTAAAACCCCTAGGAGTAGTTCACTTTTTTCTTCTTTCTTGCTCTTTCCAACTCGGAGTAGCAGTATTTTGCACATGCATGCACATGCTCGCACGTATGTACGCTCGCACGCACTCACTTGCCACATGCACGATGAACGTAGCTGGTACGTCGGCGTAGTTTCGACGAAAAGGAGAAGAAGAGAGATGAGTACTGTATATGTTCGCAAATCCAAGACCAAGTGTGATTCCTGCACATGGATCAGTCCAGTCCACATGCGAAGTTGACTCGCAAGAGTGTGGGCCGATCCCCAAAGTACTACGTTGTGAGTTGGTGATGATGCCGATTATACCACGTACTCCAAGACAGGTCGTTGCAGTTGCATATCTTCCAAGACAGGTCGTTGGCTCCGTTTGAAGCCACCAGAGCTAGTAGCCGTCGACTTTTCCGTGATCGAGCCCCGTGCTTTCGACGACGGTGACCCGGCCGGCGACGTCAACCCACTCGAAAACATGCATCCGTACACACATACGCACGCAACTGACACAAAGGCACGCATATACACACTACTACTTCGATCGACTGAAGTTATATTAAGACTAGCTAGCTAGCTTGAGTAGTTTTCTCTTCGTTTAATTAGCTTTTGCTTGGTTGTTTAGGTTTCTGTAATAATGTCAAGTACAACAAATTTGCGAAATGCTAGACTTGTTAGCTGTGCTGCCAAGATATTCATCTTGGGACGTACATGAACACCTCTTTCTTGATTGCCCGTTGGCAAAAAAATTATGGCGGACAGTTCACATAGCCTTTAATATTACTCCTCCTAATAATATTAACACGATTTTTGGGACGTGGCTTGATGGGATAGATTCCCAAACAGCGAGACACATTCGTGTAGGAGTACGTGCTTTATTATGTGCTATTTGGAATTGCGTAAATGATTTGGTCTTTAACAGAACAACAAATACTCATTTTTTTCAGGTTATCTTCCGAGCCACTGCGTTGATCCATATGTGGTCGCTACTCACCCTGACGGAGGCCAGGGAGCGTTTGGTTACTTGATCTATCCGATGGGAGATGGTAGCTCGGACTTTTTTCAACCGGTTTGAATGGCGGTCATATAATTGAATAGGCAATTAGTTTTCTTATCTTTCTTTTGCCAGCCGGTTGTGGCTTTATATATACTCTTTAGCTCTTTGTAAGCATCATTTAATCTTTTCTTTGAGACTTTAAGACCTCTGTCGAACTATTTTGCTTGGTAATAAATGTGGCCGTATGCATCTTTCTGATGCAGAGGCCGGGATCTACCTTTTTCAAAAAAAAAATCCATGATCGACGCAGCTGGCTTCTCCATTAAGCATGGCTTTGCTTCTCAGTTTACCCAGAGATTTACTACCTATGTTCGCTTGCCTACACAATTAATAAAGCATGCCATGCACGATGCTGGACGTACATACGCCAGTCAAAGTACTACTAGTACTGCCACACTGATTAGAAAGAAGACGGATTGTCAAGAAGTGGTGAAGATGTGCGATTCTAGTTCAGATAAGTCTGTAGAATACCATATGTTCAGAGAGTTGAATCTTTTCTCTCTACTTTTCGAGGGTTAGCTTAAGTTTGCTAGGAGGAGTTCCAACACGGCCGCTCATACTGCGGCAATAGAGGCAGTTATTCAGGAGTCTAGCTCATGTACTTTTGATTGATCTGTGCGCATCTGATTATTGAGCATGTTCAATCGGATATGATTCGCCATTAAATGAATAAAATGCCCGAAGGACAATTTCTCAAACAAATAATTACTTTCTAATAAGAAAGGTGACGGGCGGATAGATTGTCCATGGAGCACTAGCTAGCTACTTGCTATATATCCCATGCTGCTTGCCACCTCGGAATCGGATGGATCATGATCAGCCTCACCGCCCTAGCTAGGCCATGAGCGCCACGCCACCACGCCACGCCACACCCCTCTCGAGCGAGCGTGGCACTTGAGATGTCGCCTATGTCCATCCGATCATCTCTAGGCTTCTTAATCACTAGAGCTAGCTAGCCCCTGTCAAAATCATGAGACCACCCACCAGGCCACCACTACTTGCTTTGCTAATTCTAGGAAGATTTTCCATGAGCTATGAGACGTACGTGCGCCATTAACCTCCACTATCTACTACTCGATTCGGTTTTTACTTCCTGGTCAGAGTCATTAGTCGGAGATCTCCCAGTGCTTATATTAGTCTTTGCCGGTTGGTTCAGATAGCATTAAGTAATTAACGCCCACTGGGAGTACTAGTGGTGCCACCTCGCCTCCCCCACCATTGAAAATTTGGGTGGCGCAGAACAAAAGTCTATCCATCTTGTGGTAAAAGAGATTGGAGAAGCAAAACAAAATCTGTTCCCAGAGTTGTTCCTGTGAGCATCCCAACCCTCACTAATATGACTGCCAATAATAGTACTCCTACCAAATTAATATGGGTGCCAAGAAATGCATCTATATCTACTTTATTTCAACAAATCAATGCATTATATCTACTTTGTGTGAAAACATTCGACAAATGAGCTCTATTCCGGGGCCTTTGCCTACAAGGCGCAATTCCTTGGCATGACCTTCTCCTCTTTGGACCTGGTGTGGAAGGCTTGGGCGCCGCCAATGGTTAAGTTCTTCGCATGGTTGGCTATTCAAGATCGCATTTGGACCACCGATAGGTTGGACAAGCAGGGATGGACAAATTGTGGGTTTGTCCTCTTTGCAACAGAGTGCAAGAGTGTGGCGCGCACCTTTTTTTCAAGTGTTGTTTTACATTGAGGCTTTGAGGCTTGGTCAAAGCGAAATTACGACTTGAGAACTTCGACGTCACTTCTTGGCACTTGGAAGGCTCCGTAAAAAAGTGGTGGGAAAGTTATGCCGGCGCGGGCACCACTCAGAGGAAGGCCATGGCTTCGCTTACCATGCTTGTCTCATGGACCGTATGGAACGAAAGGAACGCAAGGGTCTTCTGCAACAAAAGCGCGCCACCAACCATTTTGCTCAACAACATCATGACGGAGGCAAATCTTTGGGTCACCGCTGGGGCTAAAAACCTAGGGTCACTTGTGTCGCGAGAGTAATAATCCATGCCGTTGTTTTGGGTCGCTTGTAATAAACTCTATCCTCTTCTTAATTAATATATGAGGCAAATCTTTTGCCTCCGTTTCGAAAAAAATGCATTCTTTTGTGTTGGCACAGTTGCTCATATGCTATATCCTATATACCTATAGTCGATTCCCACTAACTATAATCCTTCCAACATACAACTATGCTAATTCATCGTGTCACCATGGATGGACAAGGACCCACATTTTAACACACACCATGCATGCTACTCATATTAAATAAATATTCTAGAACTATAAAACAATTAAATATAATAAATTATAATTATTTTAGTTTAAGTTCTAATTATCTAGGACTAATATCTTTTTCTACTTAGTCAGGCTGATGCTTCAGAAAATTGTGTCCTAATATGATGTCCATTCAGGACGCGGAGTTTTGGCTTTGGGGAGTATATGCTCCCAGTGAAAAGTAAAACTAAAATAAATAGCAAATAAAATATATTTTTTGATTTTTTGTAGATGTTCATGTTAGTTTAACAAGCGTGCTTGCCAATTTTCATGTGAAACAGGATAGTAGTGCTTTGTCAGTGAAAACATTTGTTGTTTGACTTTTTTTTTCACAGGTCAAAATGCTCAAGCTTTTCCTTCAAAAATTGCAGGTAGCATTTGGGTGTGACAATGAACACGTCTATTTTTTTCAAAAAGAAATTACCTTGGCAAAATGCATTTTTGGCGCACAGGAGCATATATTCCCTAGAGCCAAAAGCAATATCCGTTGCATTCACCTTTTTCTTTTATTTAATTTTTCTAAAGTGCACACATACCTAAACCTTGAACTCAAGCACCCACTTTTGTATCTACATTGGTTTCTCCCACCCTGCCAACCACATGTATATCAATATCATTTCTTCTCCACAACAAGCTGCCTGCCATCAGAAAGAAAAATGTCGTTGTCGATACTCCCGGAGCTAAAGCAGAGGGATGCTTTTGCAAGTGGAGGAACATAATCACATACCCGACGCATCATTTCTTCTTTCCATCAGCAGGAGACAAAATATATATTCCGAGGTAGCGTAGCATCTGGTCACTGCAACAACGATCGCAGCTAGTGGCGATATATACATATACTCCCCTGCATATCTTTCCAGACGTACCAAATTATACGCCGATTGTCTCTTCCTAGATTCCAAATTTCAATGTCAGAGTTAGGAACAAGGACTCTGTTCGGTTCCTTTGTCGTGCCTAACTAGCTTTTCCTGCAAACTGCCGATCACGGGGCTAACTAAAATTTCGGTTAACTTCTAATGATTGCCACGAAGCAACAGGATAAAGAGGATTTGCAATCTTGGGCTAATATGATCGAGGGCTTGTTGCCTGTGTTTGTTGATCTTCTTTCTTTCCTTTTTCCTGTCTTCTCCCTCTCTTTTTTCTCTAGGCTGCTTGTGGCCTTGCACCTGGGTCAGGTGCACCACACAAGTACATGTATTTGTACCTTTTTCCAGGCTCGCTCCTGTTTTTGAAATATAAGGTAGGCCTCGAGCTACCTTCTACTTTCAAAAAAAAAAGTAGTGTACTGTAATTACATGATTAGCAGGAGTGTCATAGGAATGCAGTGACAAATCCGTGAGGCTTAAAGCTAGGTTGACTGGTGGCCGTACGTACGTTGCCGGAGACTTCCCGTGCTTTCAGATCAGATCGGCACCGGCCGACCGGTGAAAGGCTGACGCTTAACCAACTGCAGTCGTTTCATGAAGAAAAGAGAGAACTGCTGCAGTTAGCTAGACATCTCTTTCGCTTCGTAATCTCCTTTTCTATCTCATTTATTGGATTCGATCTTGGATCGACAAATGGCATATTCAGCACCCAGATAGTGGTGTATGGAAGACAGCTAGTGGAATATCTGTTTTTTTTTCTTCAAAGACCATCTGTTTCAGTCGCGAGAAATTTTAGGATTGTCCAATTAATATGAATCGTCCATTTCTCACCATCCGAAGGTTGGTATTACTTCCTCTTGATAGGTAAGATATATACGGCAACAGTCCTCACAACGGTGCCCAAGCTCGGATGCTCAAGCTCGGATGGTGAGAAAGTAACTCACAACAGTCCTCAACATCCCATATTTATAGGGTTAATATACGGTAACTCACAATGGTGCCCAAGCTCGGATGCTCCAGATGAACAATAAATTTGGTAAAAGTAGTAAAAAAAATCCAAAAATATGATTTTAATATATCCGAGATGCTCAAGTTTTCTAGGAGCGTGCAATTTTTTTTGCTCAAATGACATTTGAGATCTTTACTCCCCCCGTTCCTCCACCCCCGCATCGCCTCTGCTCTGGCAACACGAGGGAACCCCCACCGGCGCCACCACCTCTCCCCTCCTCCCCCTCCCCCCCGTCTCGCCGCTGCCTGAGGAGCCCGCCGGTGAAGCCCGGGCAGGCTCCAGGGAGGGTGGTGGCGGGGCATCTCGCTGGATGGCGTGGCGCTCGAATCCCGGCCGCTCGGGTGCGATTCGGCGACGGCAGGCGTCGCGGAGGCCGCTCTGGGTGTTCGGCTGCGTCGGTCGTCGGTGTGGGTCCCTTGCTCCGGCGCGGGCGGAGGGACGAGGCAGAGGGACGGCGGAAGGTGCGTGGTGACCGGATTTGGCCGACCATGGTCGAATCTGGCGTGGATGCGGCTGGGCGTGTCGTCGGAGGTGGCTGGCGGGGCGTGGGGCGATCTACGGTGGACGCGGTGGTGCGGGTGCTGGCGGCGCGGTTGCGCCTCACCGGAGTAGCACTAGTAGAAAAGAGTGCTTTGGTTCAGGCCGGGTCAGCCCATTAGTCCCGGTTCAGTCCAGAACCGAGACCCATGGGGGCACTGGTCCCGGTTCGTGAGGCCAGGGGCCTGCCGGGCCTCGTGGGGGCATTGGTCCCGGTTCGTCTGGCTCCTTTGGTCCCGGTTGGTGGGATGAACCGGGACCAATGGGCCTCGCTCCTGGCCCACCACCATTGGTCCCGGTTGGTGGCTTGAACCGGGACCACAGGCTGCCCTTTAGTCCCGGTTCATGCCACGAACCGGGACCAATGAGGTGCCTATATATACCCCTCGCCCGCGAGCAGAGCACTCCAGTGCTCTGTTTTTCTCTGGCCAGCGAGGGGAGGGCTTTGTGGTGCTCTACCTCACCTCCTATGCACATGAGGTGTTCGATGAAATGCCCGAGCCACACTAGTTAAGCTTTCTCGTCTCGAAGCTCGACCTCAAAGCTCCATTTTCCTCGAGATTTGTCTAGGTTTAGCGGCCCGTCACGTCCCATTCCCGTCTTCACCGCCGTCGATCGGCCGCGCCGATCTCGTCGCCGGCACCACCGTGGTGAGCCTCTTGTTCTTATCTTCTTTCTGAAAAAAAAAAATTCTTACTTTAGATAGATACTTGTCTAATTTTCTTACTATTTTATTGCTTGTTATTATATAATGCGATGGTTTTGGTATCCGCCCCCGTCGACCCTCGTCCTGTCTATGATTCGGATGTGGTATATATTATCTTTATAATTATTGGTTCATTTATTGTTTATGAAAATTATGCCGACCAACGTGACATAGATTTTATTTATCTAGGAGGTATGTGAACCGGAAATTCCAACCGACCCTATTGTCGAGAGGTTAAATTTAGTTGAAGAAGAAACAATTTCTTGAAGGAAAAAATAAAAAAAATTGAGGAGGAGAAGATGATATTGGAGTTGCATGTTGCGGATGTCGTCTATGATCACAAGATCAAGATGGATGCAATGCGCTTGAAGATTAGAGAGATTAGAAAATATGCCATTCATACCGAGGCTTGGTATCATTATGCCGTTGGATCAATTGTAACCTTGGTTGCGATTATGATCGCATTTGTTTTCGCATTGAAATGTTTTACATAGTTTCAATGTATGGTTTAATTAATTAGATGCTCTGGAGAGCTATATGTTGTTAGATGAGAACTATGTATGTACTTTGGTTTTAATGTGATGATGAACTTCTATTAATTTGGTTACTTAATTATCTATTCATGGTGTTCTGTAATGGTTTTTGACACACTTAATTATATATAATGCACGCAGATGAACCGGCAATGGATGTACGGTGACAGACACACCTCCGAGTACATTAAGGGCGTGCATGATTTTCTCGAAGTGGCTGAGGCAAACAAGCAGAATGGTTTTATGTGTTGTCCATGCCCTAAATGTGGGAATACGAAGTCTTAGTCTGACCGGAAAATCCTTCACACCCACCTGCTTTATAAGGGTTTCATGCCACACTATAATGTTTGGACGAGGCACGGAGAAATAGGGGTTATGATGGAAGACGGCGAAGAAGAAGAGGACGATGACAACTATGTGCCCCCCTGAATACGGTGATGCTGCAACGAGGAAAGCTGCTGAAGATCAAGAGGAACCAGACGATATGCCCAATGATGCTGCAACGGGGGAAGCTGCTGAAGATCAAGAGGAACCAGTGCCCGATGATGATGATCTCTGCCGGGTCATTGTCGATGCAAGGACGCAATGCGAATGTCAAAAGGAGAAGCTGAAGTTCGATCGCATGTTAGCGGATCACAAAAAAGGGTTGCACCCCAATTGCGAAGATGGCAACACAAAGCTCGGTACCGTACTGGAATTGCTGCAGTGGAAGGCAGAGAATGCTGTGCCTGACAAAGGATTTGAGAAGCTATTGAAAATATTGAAGAAGAAGCTTCCAAAGGAAAATGAATTGCCCGACAGTACATACGCAGCAAAGAAGGTCGTATGCCCTCTAGGATTGGAGGTGTAGAAGATACATGCATGGCCTAATGACTGCATCCTCTACCGCGGTGCGTACAAGGATCTGAACACATGCCCGGTATGCGGTGCATTGCGGTATAAGATCAGACGAGATGACCCTGGTGATGTTGACGGCGAGCCCCCCAGGAAGAGGGTTCCTGCGAAGGTGATGTGGTATGCTCCTATAATACCACGGTTGAAACATCTGTTCAGAAACGAAGAGCATGCAAAGTTGATGCGATGGCACAGTGAGGACCGTAAGAAAGACGGGAAGTTGAGAGCACCCGCTGACGGGTCGCAGTGGAGAAAAATCGAGAGAAAGTACTGGGCTGAGTTTGCAGGTGACCCAAGGAACGTATGGTTTGGTTTAAGCCCGGATGGCATTAATCCTTTCGGGGAGCAGAGCAGCAATCACAGCACCTGGCCCGTGACTCTATGTATGTATAACCTTCCTCCTTGGATGTGCATGAAGCGGAAGTTCATTATGATGCCAGTTCTCATCCAAGGCCCTAAGAAACCCGGCAACGACATTGATGTGTACCTAAGGCCATTAGTTGAAGAACTTTTACAGCTGTGGAATGGAAATGGTGTACGTACGTGGGATGAGCACAAACAGGACCAATTTAACCTGCACGCGTTGCTGTGTAACCATCAACGATTGGCCCGCTCTCAGTAACCTTTCAGGACAGACAAACAAGGGATACCATGCACGCACTGTTTAGATGACACTGAAAGTATATACCTGGACAAATGCAGGAAGAATGTGTACCTGGGCCATCGTCGATTTCTTCCGACCAACCATCAATGTCGAAAGAAAGGCAAGCATTTCAAAGGCGAGGCAGATCACCGGAAGAAGCCCGCCATGCGTACCGGTGATCACATACTTGCTATGGTCAATGATTTACACGTAATCTTTGGAAAGGGTCCCGGCGGACTAGCTGTTCCGAATGACGTTGAGGGACACGCACCCATGTGGAAGAAGAAATCTATATTTTGGGACCTACCCTACTAGAAAGACCTACAGGTCCGCTCTTCAATCGACGTGATGCCGTGACGAAGAACCTTTGCGTGAACCTGCTAGGCTTCTTGGGCGTGTATGGGAAGACAAAAGATACACATGAGGCACGGGAGGACCTGCAACGTTTGCACGAAAAAGACGGCATGCCTCCGAAGCAGTATGAAGGTCCTGCCAGCTACGCTCTTACGAAAGAAGAGAAAGAAATCGTATTTGAATGCCTGCTCAGTATGAAGGTCCCGACTGGCTTCTCGTCGAATATAAAGGGAATAATAAATATGCCAGAGAAAAAGTTCCAGAACCTAAAGTCTCATGACTGCCACGTGATTATGACGCAACTGCTTCCGGTTGCATTGAGGGGGCTTCTACCGGAAAACGTCCGATTAGCCATTGTGAAGCTATGTGCATTCCTCAATGCAATCTCTCAGAAGGTGATCGATCCAGAAATCATACCAAGGCTAAGGAGTGATGTGGCGCAATGTCTTGTCAGTTTCGAGCTGGTGTTCGCGCCATCCTTCTTCAATATCATGACGCACGTCCTAGTTCATCTAGTCGACGAGATTGTCATTCTGGGGCCCGTATTTCTACACAATATGTTCCCCTTTGAGAGGTTCATGGGAGTCCTAAAGAAATATGTCCGTAACCGCGCTAGGCCAGAAGGAAGCATCTCCATGGGCCATCAAACAGAGGATGTCAATGTGTTTTTGTTGACTTCATTCCTGGCGTTAAGAAGACATGTCTCCCCAAATCGCGGAATGAGGGGAGACTGACTGGAAAAGGCACGCTTGGAGCGGACTCAATAATATGCAGGGACGGGCATTCTTGGTCTCAAGCACACTACACAGTTCTACAGAACTCTACCTTGGTGACCCCGTATGTCGATGAACACAAGAACAGTCTGCGCTCCAAACACCCGGAGCAGTGCGACGACTGTATTACATGTGAACACATCAGGACTTTCAGCAGATGGTTGGAAACACGTCTCAGAGGTGACAACACTGTTTGTGATGAGTTGTACTCGTTGTCCAGGGGACCATCTTTGACTATATGACTTACAAAGGATACAAGATAAATGGGAATACATTTTACACGATCGCCCAAGATCAAAAGAGCACCAACCAAAACAGCGGTGTCCGCTTTGATGCAGCAACTGAGAGGGGAAAGGACACATATTATGGTTACATAGTGGACATATGGGAACTTGACTACGGACATGATTTTAAGGTCCCTTTGTTTAAGTGCAAATGGGTCAATCTGTCAGGAGGCGGGGTACAGGTAGACCCACAGTACGGAATGACAACAGTGGATCTGAAAAATCTTGGGTACACTAACGAACCGTTCGTCCTAGCCAATGATGTGGCACAGGTTATCTATGTGAAGGACATGTCTACCAAACCGAGAAAAAGAAAAGACAAGGAAGCGAATACATCATACGATGAGCCAAAGCGCCACATAGTTCTTTCAGGAAAAAGGGACATCGTGGGAGTGGAGGGCAAGACAGACATGTCTGAAGATTATGAAAAGTTTCATGAAATTCCTCCCTTCAAAGTCAAGGCTGACCCAAGCATCCTGATAAACGATGAAGATTATCCATGGTTACGGCGCAATAAGAAAATGACACAAGCGAAGAAAAAGTGAAGACTTTCTCCCGCAACTATTATGATCATACCATGCCAACTTTGTAACAGACGAGTATGATACCATTGTCCGTTTTGTACACGAAGTGCATCCAGTTTTTGCCGTAACCCTCTCAACTTTCTTGCACATGCTATGTGGATGAAATGATGATACCATGCCAACTTTCAACCTTTTCAAAGTTAATGTGAAATGCTTTTCAATTTCAGGGTCTTATAGCTCAAAATAATCAATAAATGCATGAAAAATAACAAATGAAGTCAGAAATTGTTGAAAATTGATGATGTGGCTTTGAATGGTGCGTTTTGAACACACAAAAAGTCAAGAGTTCAAATAAGTTTAAAAAAATGAAATCTCTTTGTAACAAACGAGTTTCCGTATGAAATCCTGATACTTCGAAAGAGATTGTCCGTTTTGTACACGAAGTGCATCCATTTTTTGTCGTAACCCTCTCAACTTTCTTGCACATGCTATGTGGATGAAATGATGATACCATGCCAACTTTCAACCTTTACAGAGTTCATTTGAAATGCTTTTCAATTTTAGGGTCTTATAGCTCAAAATAATCAGCAAATGCATGAAAAATGGTGCATGAAAAATAACAAATAAAATAAATAAGTAATTAGAAACAAAATAATATAAACTTTAATAAAATATATAAGTAGAAACAAAATAAAATAAACTTTAATAACATAAATAAAATTTATGAAACTAAAATTATCAAAGTATTTTCTGTTCAAAACATTATAAGCAACCTCTAGTATTATTGAAACTAAAATTATATAAAATTGATGCAACTAAAATTATCGAAGTATTTTCTGTTCAAAATCATTGAAAGTAAAAAGAATTTTCATAAAGAACTTTTTTGTTGAAACTTTAATAGCAAAAACAATTATCATAGAGTAAAATAAATAAGTAATTGGAAACAAAATAAAATATAATAAATAAGTTTTTTTGTTGTAAGTAGAAACAAAAAAAATAAATAAAGCAAAAAAGAAAACAAAAAAACAGGCAAATAATAAAAAATATGACACCTACTGGGCCACCACGGTCTGAATACGACTAGAAACCCATCGATGGGCCAGGATTCAGGCTCGCAGAAGGCCCAGTAGGCCCATCAGGCATAGCAGTGACAATTAGTCCTGTAAGCCTGCAATGGAGAGGAGCTCGAGAGGGGAGCGGCAGTGGGGCTATAAACCACTGCGCGCCCCTCTCAACTAGCGAGGTGGGACTAAACTTTCGACGCGGGCGCAGCAGCACATGGCCTTTGGTCCTGGTTGGTGGCACCAACCGATACTAAAGGGGTGCATTGGTACCGGTTCGTGGCACCAACCGGTACCAATGCCCCCCCTTTAGTCCCGGTTGGTGCCACCAACCGGGACCAAAGGCCGCCGCTTCCCGCCCTTTGGGCTGCTGAAAAGAGGCCTTTGGTCCCGGTTGGTGACACCAACCGGGACTAAAGGTGGCATTGGTACCGGTTTGTGCCACCAACCGGTACCAATGGGTTTGCTATATAAGCCAGCACTTGTGAAAATTTCGTCAGTTCTTCGATCCCTCCGACGACGCCGCCAGGCTGCCCGAGCTCGCCCGCGCCCTCGCCGTCGCCGCGCCCTCGCCCGACGTCGTCGCCGCGCGCCGTCCCTGCCCCGACGCGCGCCGCCCCTGCCGCGCCCCCGACCCGCCCCGCCATCGCCTGCGACCGTCGTTGCCGTCGCCCGCGCCCTCGCCCTCGCTGCGCCCTCGCCCGACGTCGTCGCCGCGCGCCGTCCCTGCCCCGACGCGCGCCTCCCCTGCCCCCACGCGCGCCGCTCCTGCCCCGACGCCGTCTCCGCGCCACTCCCCGCGCCCCTGCTTGGCCCGACGCCACCGGCCGCGCGCTCCTCCCTCTGTGAGCTCCGCGCCTCTGCCGGCCCCGCCGCCGTGCTATTTTCTACATGTTTTTAGATTTTCATATATGTATGTATGTATTTTTTAGATATATGTATTTTTTTATGTATGTTCATATATGTATGTATGTATTTTTTACATGTTTTTTGTATGTATGTATGTATTTCTTCAATTGTAATGATGTTTTAAAAATACATATATGCAAAAGTTAGATTTTTAGAAAAGTTTTATCTATATATGTTCTCTGATTTAGTACATTTTAGGTTAGTTTCATTTTTAGAAAAGTTTTATATATTTAGGAAGAAGGAATAGAAGGAAGAAGAAGGAAGAAGAAAAAGTTTTATATATGCAAAAGTTACATTTTTAGAAAAGTTTTATATATCTAGCTAGGAAAGGAAGAAGAAGAAAAAGAATGAGAGGAAAAAGGAAAATAAGAAGAAGAAGAAAGGAGAAGAAGAGGAGAGGAAGAAGATGAGAAATAAATAATAAGAAGAAAAAAGAAGAAAAAGAAGAGGAGAAGAAGAGAAAATAGTATTCTAATACTATTTTCTCTTCTTCTCCTCTATTCCTTTCTTCTTCTCCTCTTTTTTTTCTTCTTTTTTTCTTCAATCTTCTCCTCTATTAATATCTTCTTCTCCTCTTTTTATTTCTTCTTCGTCTTCTTATTTTTTATCGGATATGTCGTTGTCGATATACCCCGTGTCCCGATAACTTCAACACGAGGGGGGGTTCGACCTACCCCCTCCCCGATAACATTATTTTCCCATGTGTGTATGTCGTCGTTGTCGATATAACCCCCTCCCGGATAACTTCGACCGTGATAACTTATACCACGGGAGCACCCCCCCGGCCCTCTCGCTCGACCAAAACTCTCGAGGACACCCAAACCCTAGAAAAAACGATGTCGGTCTCCTACCGCCTCCCGCCGCGCCCCTACCCTTGAAGCGTTGCTGAGGCCACCCCAAACCAGGAATAAGCTAGTTCTACGTTTGCACTAATATATCCACCTGCTGTCATGTTTGTGTAATAATTGCCATGTTGTAATATTTGCAGAAACAATGGGCACGGACGAGACGAGGAAGCAGAAGAGGTGTTGGGGGACATAATCTTAGCCGGAGGTGATGTCTTGTCGTATCTTAACGACAATGATGGTCTGGAAGAACAGGGTGAAGAAGCAGGCTACGGTGATCGAAGAGTGGAGGAGGAAAGACATGATTATGATGGCTCCAGTGACCCAATGCTGGTGCAAGAAGGAGCCCGTGGTGACGGCTCCGGTAACCGAACAGAGTCCGGCCAGGTAAATATATTAGTTAAGCCTGTGCTGACTAGCTAATTGATGCATTCATTGTTTTGGTATGTACACATATTAATTAACTCTCGTCTTTCTTCTTTTTTCTAGCCCTCTGGATCGAGCACAACTTCGGTAAAGAGACGAGGCCCGAAGAGAAAGTTGCGCTCGGATGAAAGGTTTGAGATCACAGCAATCGCGCGCGACGGCCAACCGATTGAACCCATCCGGACAAAGGAAGCATTTGCTGCTCAGTGCGGGGTTCTTGTTAGGGACAAGATCCCGATCAGCATCCACCAATGGTATAAGACTACGAAGGAAGACCCTGAGGTGTCTTATGTCAATGATATGCAGAAAGATGATCTTTGGACTGAGCTGAAGGCAAATTTCACCCTAACGCCAGAGGAGGATCCGGAGAAGCCAGTTAAAGAGCAATTAATCAAGTCTCATGCTCTTAAGAAGATGGCAGACCTATTCAGGAGGTGGAAGAATGAGCTGAAAACGTTTGTCGACAAAGAAGAGACACCAGAATTCTTCGACAAATATGAGAAGATCAGAGATCACTGCCCGCATTTGTGGCCCACAAGACATCAGAAAAGAGTAAGAAGTTGTCAGCGACAAACAAGAAAAATGCTGCGAAGAAGAAGCTTCACCATCGCACGGGGTCAGGTGGCTACCTCAAAGCCCGGCCTAAGTGGGCCAAGGCTGAGAATGATCTGCTTGATAAAGGAATTGAACCAGAGACAATGAACTGGCCAGACCGTTGCTGGACTTGGTTCTTCGGGGCTGGCGGAACCTTGGACCCTGTATCAGGGAAGTGCGTTTGGACAGATGAGCAAATGAGAATACCAGTCAAGAGGCTTCAGCACTATATCGATGCAGCGCACCAAGGGACGTTCGTTCCAGACAGAGAGAACGACGAGCTCACAATGGCCCTCGGGAATCCTGAGCACCCTGGACGGACACGAGGCACGCCAGGCTCCGTTCCGTGGAAGACTGGTTTTCCGGACGCAGGCGGTTAGAAATTCAGAAGCTGCACGAAAGGGTTCAAGCGCTAGA
This sequence comes from Aegilops tauschii subsp. strangulata, assembly GCF_002575655.3. Lineage (NCBI taxonomy): Eukaryota > Viridiplantae > Streptophyta > Magnoliopsida > Poales > Poaceae > Aegilops > Aegilops tauschii. Next base: position 627,670,574 of record NC_053036.3, on the reverse strand, counting down.
GGAACGAGACGTAGCTCACAGCAATCGACTTGCCGAAACTACCCCCAAAGCTACCCCGCCATCTCAGCGGGAAGCAGCGTGGCTTCCACCGAGCTGCTTCAGCCGGAGCATGTCTTGACGGCTCCTGCTAGCTACCCCGTGGATGCTATCACGGAGTCTCAACATTGCCACCTTATGACGCAATGGGAGAACTTCAAAGTCAAGGCGGTTGTCTGCTCTGTTCGACCTCTTGAACCCGGCGCAACTTTTCACTGTCGTCCGATTCCAGAAGGATATGCTAGGGTGACGCTGGACGAAATAACGGAGGGATTTGAGGACCTCCAGCTTGACCACCCTACCGGTGAAGGGGAGACTCGGCTGGGTTCTGCTCTGAAGACTCCATGCCTATGGCGGAAGGAGCTCATCAACCTTCCGAACTGGACGCCTCCGGCGAGTAAGGGCACTCCGCCTCCTCCTCCGGCGAGTGATCAGGGCACTCAGCCTCCTTCTCCGGCGCGTGGCGGCACTCCGCCTCCTCCTCCGCCTCCTCCTCCGGCGAGTGATCAGGGCACTCAGCCTCCTTCTCCGGCGCGTGGCAGCACTCCGCCTGCGCCGGTGCGCCCGAGCAGCCAGCCTCCTCCTTCTCTGCCTCGTCAGCAAGGGCGGAAGAGACCTGCCGCCGCTCCGGCTGCTCCGGCGCGTCGTAGTCCTTCTCCTCCGCCTCGTAAGCAAGGAAAGAAGATAGCCGCAGCCACTCCGTCTACTCTGCCGGCGTCTAGCAGTACAGCCAGAGGCGGGAGGCAATACAGATTCGGTCCTTCTCTGAAGACTCCAGAGAAGTTACCATATGAGAGGACCGAGGAGGAAACCACGAAGATTTTGCGAGCCGAAGTGACGAACTTCTTTGAAGGGGTGAAAGCAAAGAAACATCCACCTCCGAAGGAGAAGGTAGATCCGGTGAAAGCGAAGCGCACTCTGGCTGCCCTGGCAAAACCACCAAAGTCTCCGCCGAAAGGCAACTATGAGCGCATTATTGCAAAGACATTTGTCAAAGCGGAGCGGTCGGGAAGTACTGTTAGTGATCAAAGGTTAAAAGAACAACGAGCTGGGAAAAAATTGCCCAGCCCGGCGAACAAGCGAACCAATCGTGCCCCCCGCTCAAGGTGTCTAGCGACATCGTCGCTAGTGATCCGAGGATGGTGCCCGGTTATAGCAATCTTGGAGATTACCTGCCCGACGATGTACATTATGATTTCTTGGTGGTGGACGAACACAAATACCATTACGGGAAGCCTCTCGTCAAAGATGAAAGATCTCTAACAACGATGATGCGAAGATTACATGATTGGTACATGAAAACTTGCAGAGAGTCTGGGGGGGAGGGATACTTTGACGCTAAGAGTTAAAGAGGAGCATGACCTCGTTGGAATTGAACTGTTGAATGTTCCATTTGAGGAGTTCTTCCAGTTTTTCAATCAAAAGGCCCTCGATAAATCAACGGTCACTTGCTACTGTCTGTAAGTAGTACTACTTCTGTCATTAAGTCTCTCTATATAGGTCAGCTCTTTCATTGCATGTATTTATAATTATCCTCACTATATAATGCAGATTGAAGATCGCCGAATTGAAGAAAAGACAAATCGGTGATATTGGATTCATTAACACAAATCTCATAGATGCAACTGAGGTTAAATATCATGCCGAAAATACCGAGGCCAACTTGCTACGATCGTTGGTAATAAATGAAAACAAAGATATAATACTCTTTCCTTACAACTTCAAGTGAGTGTTACTGTCTTGTGCATATTCGGTTTCCCTTATTAGTCTAGGTTATAGTAATGTAATTGATGACTTATGCATGCGTGCGCAACTTCCACTATATTCTCCTAGAGATTAAGCTTGAGCAGGGAGTAGTAACCGTCTTAAACTCGAGACGAAAAGATCCCCAGGACTATGCGGACATGACTCAAATGCTCGAGAAGTAAGTTAAATCGATCATTATCCACCATGTCAGCAACTTTGTTCATTTCCTGATATCAAGTAATTGTTTTCTTTGTCTGGCAGGGTTTGGAGAAAATTCACCAAAAAAGCTCCGGGACTGCCGAAGAAGCTGCAATTTAGACACCCGAGTAAGTACTATAGTAGCATGTTCCGCGCATCTCCTAGTGACTCAAGCGCTAGTTTCATCAATACCATTTAGCATGCTTGCTTATCAGTTTGATTGACCTCTATTTCTTGTAAAGTGGTTGTGGAAGGAACAAGGGAATGATTTCTGTGGATACTACGTTTGTGAGTCCATCCGCCACACGACCTGTGAGCGGGGCTACTCTGACGAACAATATGAAGTGCGTAAGGAATAATATTCACAATTTTATTTTATTACCATCATTTGTGTTGAGTTTCATTTATTCATATATATATATATGTATTGACCCCCTTCTTCAAATTAGAACTTTCGGATGCAGGATGAACTCCTAGCACCAGATCGTATGCGAGCAATTCAAGAGGAATTGGCGGCATTCTTCCTTGACCACGTGATCGCTGAAAACAGAGAATACTATGTGGACCATGTGTTCATATATAATTAGGAGATTATATTGTAAGAGATAATTATTGTATATATGTAGCCGGTAGTGTCGGATAGATATATGAGAACTTGTTGCTCGACCAGTCTCTCGGAGAAGGAGAGGTGGTCGATATCACTTCTCTCTGTATGCATATGTTCATGACGATCTTCGGTTTCCTTCATTTGCTTACTAGCTAGCGTGTCTAGTCCTCTCTATACGTATATAGTACGTAGCGTCGACCAAGCACGGAGATAAGAGAGGACACTTCTCTCTATTAATTAGCTATCTAACACAATATATGAAACACCTTAATTAACCCCCAAAACCCCCACCCCCCCTTTAAAAAAATCCAACCCCTGAAATGCTGACGTGTGGATGCCTATTGGTCCCGGTTTGTGCCACCAACCGGGACCAAAGGCCCTCCTGCCTGGGCTCGCCGCACCGGCCACGTGGAGGCCCATCTGTCCCGGTTCGTGTAAGAACCGGGACTAAAGGGCTAGGGCATTAGTAACGACCCTTTAGTCCCGGTTCAAAAACCGGGACAAAGGCCCTTACCAACCAGGACAGATGACCCTTTTTCTACTAGTGTAGAATGCCGGGGCGGCGGCCTCCTCTAGCGGGGCCGGCTGGTTGGTGGAGAAGGCGGTGCACGCCCAGGACCCGGTAGCACGTTTGCTGCTGGCCGGGGGTCGCGCGGGACGGCCTCAGCTGGGACGGGCACGAGCGCTAGCGGGAGCTTCCCTTCGGTGCTTTGCGGTGCTGGTTTGGTGGCGGTTGGTGGCCGGCTGGTTCGGGCTTGCGGTGGTTGAGCATCTCTGGGAGAAATCCTTCTTCGGCCTCTGCCGGATCCGGCGACGGCGACGCCCACGGGCGCCGCACTCTTTCTTGGAAGCGTCATTTTGGTGATGCTTCTCCCCGCAGCCTTGGCTCCGGAGGGAATCCTCAGATCCGCGGGATCGGGCGATGAAGGCGTCTCCACGTCTTCTTCCTGCTTGGGGGCATCATCTCGGAGCCGGCTCCAACTGAAGACCGGTGGAAGGCGGCATCTTTGTCGCGGTGGATGGCGGCATCTTCGCCGCGTGGTTGCTGAGGCGGCCGTTTCGGGGGCGCTGATTTTTGTTTGGCAACGATGATGGCGTTGAGAGGAGCTTGGGTCGCGACTCAGGCTTCGGTAGTCGGATCTTCCCGGCGTGTCCGAGGTGCTCTTTTGTGGGTTGCCTTGTTGCTCTGAAGTCGGAGCTGCGGTGGAGCGAGTCCAGGTGGTGATGATGACAGGCGCTCGGTGGTCGTTTGCGGCGGGCACGGTCGGTGCAAGTCCTGCATATTTCCCGGGCGATGATCGTCGTCAAAGTGGGAGTTGTCAGTTGTTCGTGCGTGTGGCCATCTGTTGGCATGTGCCGTCGTGGAGTCTGTTCCATGTCGGTGGCCAGGTTGGCCGGTGGTGCCCATGTGTTTATGGGTTAGGTTGTTTCGGTTTTAGCCCGGTTTTCCGTCAATTAACCAGGCAATTCTCATTTCTTCTTAATCAATGAAAATGGCAAGTCTTTTGCCTCGTTTAAAAAAAAAGACATTTGAGGAGTTCATGCCAAAAAAAGGTCTAAACAATTAAGTTTTTTAAAGTTTCTATGAGAGCCATTTTTTGCCACGACCTCCTCGAATGTACCTAGCACTTAGAATAGCCGCTCTCGTTAACATGGACCATTTCCTTCATAGCATGTTGCTAAAAAAGGAAATATAGCATGCATAGTGCTGAAAAAATTATGTCATTTTTCTACATGCCATGTCCCTGTCACTCGTTTTTTTCGAGCCAGGTGAATGGGTAGTCAACCTCGATAATAAATAGATGTACCATTTTTACCCCATAAATTATATAAATTGCATAGTGAGTAAAACACAAAAAGTTTTTGAACCTTGAGATCAAAATGTAATTACTTACTTTAAAACCATAAGGGGAAACAATAGAAACAAATCTTTGACTGGGAAATAGATTTAGTTGATGTGAAAAAAATGCCAATACAGACAAAATAATACTCCTATTCTATTTTACAAGGTGCGCGGTTTATAAAGCGGGGTGAAGAGCCTTTTTTGGGTATTTTATAAGGTACACAGTGTTTTATTTATAAAGCGAAGTGAAGAGACTTTTTCGGTATTTTGTATGGTACACAACGTTTGAAGATTTAACTTTGACTATCAATTAGACTAATAATATATATGAGTCATGTGACTGACAAATTATATCATTATAAACTTCTTTCAAATACAAATTCAATGGTAGAATTTTATGCCACATATTTCACTAGTTAAACCAATGGTCAAAACTAAATCTCCAAAAGCATGCTCATCTTATAATTTCGGATGGAGAGAGCACAAACCAAATCTGCCTAAAATCAATATGTTGATATGGTTTAGCTTACATCCATGTATTGTTTCAAACTGTAATTTTGGATTTCTAAGAGCTTAGATAGTTTTAGGCGACTAAGAGCATCTCTAGCAGACCCCGCATACCGCCCCGACCCGCAAAATAACCATCAAAATACGGGTCGGTGCGGGAAAACCTGCCCGATCAGACACTGCATTCGCGGCCAACCCGTAAATATTTTTGCGGGGCGCGGCAAAAGATCTCCCCCGACCTCTAGATTCACGAGGTGGGAGGATGACCCGAGCTCGGCCCCTATCCGTAGCGAGATTTGGCGGGAGGGACATTTCCGCGCGGCCGTTACCGCTTCCCCCGCTGAGGGAGTCCTGGACTAAGGGGTCCTCGGGCGTCCGGCCTGTTAGCAATGGGCCGGACTGATGGGCTGTGAAGATGCGAAGACCGAAGACTGCACCCGTGTCCGGATGGGACTCTCCTTGGCGTGGAAGGCAAGCTTGGCGACCAAATATGTAGATTCCTTTCCTTTGTAACCGACCTTGTGTAACCCTAGATCCTCCCGGTGTCTATATAAACCGGAGGACTTAGTCTGGAGAGATACTCATTACCATAGTCATACAGGCTAGACTTCTAGGGTTTAGCCATCATGATCTCATGGTAGATCAACTCTTGTAATACTCATATTCATCAAGATCATTCAAGAAGGAAGTAGGGTATTACCTCCATAGAGAGCGCCCGAACCTGGGTAAACATCGTGTCCCCTGTCTCCTATTACCATCGACCTTAGACGCACAGTTCGGGACCTGCTACCCGAGATCCGCCGGTTTTGACACCGACATTGGTGCTTTCATTGAGAGTTCCACTGTGCCGTCCCCGAAAAGGTTTCGATGGCCCCTTTAATCATCAACAATGATGCTGTCCAAGGAGGAACCTTCCTCCCCCGACAGATCTTCGTGCTCGGCGGCTTCGCACTGCAGGCTAACTCGCTTGGCCATCTAGAGCAGATCGAGAGCTACGCCCCTGGCCATCAGGTCAGATTTGGGAGCTTGAACTACATTGCGGACATCCATGGAGACTTGATCTTTGCCGGATTCGAGACCGTGGCGACCGCTCCTGGTCACCTCGACGAACATGACCTAAATCTATCGTCGGGCCGCTTTTAGGAGATAGCTCCTGTAATTGCTCCGGCCTTGGATCCGGAGCATACTGCGCCATCCAAGGACGGGAAGCTCAACCCCGCCACGGAGGCCACGGATCCCGCGGCGTTGGAGCCGCACATGGACCTAAACTCATGGGACATCTGCGTTACCGGAACTCCGGACTCGTCTCCGGTCATAAGTTCCGAACCATATGAGCCTGCGGACGCCGAACTTGATCGTTTATCGATCTTCGAATTCGGCGCCGCGGACATCTTTCAGCATTCACCTTTGGGCGATGTGCTAAACTCATTAAAGAGCCTGTCCTTGGCGGGGGACTCTCAGCCGAACTATGTTCGGTTCGAACTAGGGGCTGATGATGGAGAATCTTGCTTCCCACCCGCCACCCACTTCATAGCCACAGTCGAGGACTTAACCTACACGCTTGACTATGACTCCGAAGACATCGACGGTATGGACGACGATGCCGGAGACGAGGAGGCCCAAAACCCGCCGTTCACTGGAGGATGGACGACCACTTCCTCATATGACTTATACATGGTAGATACGCCGAAAAACAATATCGGCGATGACAAGGAAAACCCAGCAAAGGAGGACCCTCCTAAAACACAACCAAAGCGCCGAGGTCAGCGGCGCCGCTCTAAATCCCGCCGCAGCAGGGACAACAATACCGGCACAGGAGACGACAACACTCCGGATGGTGCCGAAGACACAGAAGAACCCGATGAACAAACTGCCAAACAAGACAATCGGGAATTAGGGCATGTCAGCCCCGACGAACAGGCCATAGAAGAAGACTCGGAGGACGGTAGTTACCGTCCGCCTTCCGAGGAGGAGGTGAGCCTCGGCAACGAAGACTTCATCGTGCCTGAGGAGCCTCTGGAGCAGGAGCGCTTTAAGCTTCAGCTAATAGCCACTTCGAGGAGCCTGAAAAAGAAGCAGCAGCAGCTTCAAGCTGATCAAGACCTGCTCAATGACAGATGGACCAATGTCCTGGCAGCCGAGGAATACGGCCTTAAACGCCCAGCCAAAAGTTACCCGAAGCACAGATTACTACCTCAGTTCAACAATGAGGCGCCAGACCGTGCACCAGCATCACGCAATGCGGTTGATCGGCCACCGCGCGGTCGGGATAAAATGGCAGCCCGAGCCGAAAACCAGACTGTCCCACCCCGCCGTAAAGGCAGGGATAAGACAGCTCGGGGCTATGCATATGACCTCCGTCAAGACCTGGACAGTAGAGCAGAACACACAAGATCGATCTATGGATTGCGAGGACGTGCCTTGACACGCGAGAACGGCTATCTATTCGGGCGCGACAAACCTAGTCATGCCCGGGCCGAAAACCGCAGACGGACTCCATCGGAGGTACGTCGCGATGCGGCCCGGTATAGAGGCGCCGCACACCCTCTTTGCTTCACTGACGAAGTAATGGACCATGAATTCCCAGAAGGGTTTAAACCCGTAAATATCGAATCATACGATGGAACAACCGATCCCGCGGTATGGATCGACAATTTTATTCTCCACATCCACATGGCCCGAGGGGATGATCTTCACGCCATCAAATACCTCCCGTTAAAACTTAAAGGACCAGCCCGGCACTGGCTAAACAGTCTGCCTGAGAATTCTATTGGCAGCTGGGAGGACCTGGAAGAAGCTTTCCTCGACAACTTCCAAGGTACATATGTTCGGCCACGAGATGCCGATGACTTAATTCACATAGTTCAACAGCCCGGGGAGTCAGCCAAGAAGTTCTGGACTAGGTTCCTAACTAAAAAGAACCAGATCGTCGACTGTCCGGATGCCGAAGCCCTAGCGGCCTTTAAACATAGCATCCGCAACGAATGGCTCGCCCGCCACCTCGGTCAAGAAAAGCCAAAATCTATGGCAGCCCTCACGGCACTCATTACCCGCTTTTGCGCGGGTGAGGATAGTTGGTTGGCTCGTAGCAAAAACACAGCTAGCAAGGCAGGCCCCTCTGAGGTTAAGAACAGTAACGGCAAACTCCGACGTAACAGACACAAATGCCGAAGCAATAGTGATAATACCGACGACACTACAGTCAACGCCGGATTCAGCGGCTCCAAGTCTAGCTAGCGGAAGAAACCGTACAAGAGAAACAATCAGGGACCATCCAGCCTGGGCCGCATACTCGATCGCCCGTGTCAGATACATGGCACCCCAGACAAACCAGCTAATCATACCAACAGAGATTGTTGGGTTTTTAAACAGGCCGACAAATTAAACACCGAGAACAGGGAAAAGGGATCGCAAAGCAAGGACGACGACGAGGAGCCCCGGCAACCGAACACAGGGGGCAGAAGAGGTTTCCCCCCCAAGTCAAAACAGTAAACATGATATATGCCACACACATCCCTAAAAGGGAACGCAAGCGCGCACTAAGGGGCGTCTATGCGATAGAGCCAGTCGCCCCAAAATTCAATCCGTGGTCGTCATTCCCGATCACCCGACTAGTATCCGTCATGGCGGTTCAGCCGCACTAGTCCTTGACCCAATCATTGACGGATTGCACCTGAGGCGCGTCCTTATGGACGGAGGTAGCAGCCTCAACCTGCTTTATCAGGATACAGTGCGAAAAATGGGCATCAATCCATCACGGATCAAGCCCACAAAGACTACCTTCAAAGGAGTCATACCAGGTGTCGAGGCCCACTGTACGGGCTCAATCACGCTTGAAGTTTACGTCGGGTCTCTGGACATTTTTCGAAGTGAGGACTTAATCTTCGACATCGTCCCCTTCGCAGCGGCTATCACGCACTGCTGTGACGAACCGCATTCGCTCGATTCAATGATGTACCACACTATGCTTCTCTTAAGCTCAAGATGCCCGGTCCACACGGCGTCATCATGGTTAACGGAAATATGGAACGCTCCCTCCGTACAGAAGAGCACACGGCTGCCTTAGCAGCAGAAGTATAGAGCGGCCTTCTCAAGCAGAACCCTAATGCGGCGGCCAAGCCCACGGACATCGTTAAGAGGGTCCGAACTACCCCGGAGCAGGACAGCTCGCCTCGTCAGGAGCTCGATTAGCAATCCGACCTCCATCTCTGTCCCGATCAAGCGGTGGCATTCGCGCCGCGCGTACATAACTATGCACTCGAAATTCCATGGGCATCGACGGAGTCACAGCTAGCTTGTGAGCCATAGTGCGGCTCAACCGGCACCGGATACACATATACTTTCACTTTCACTTTTTCCTTTCAGGTCTCAATCCCGCGGACCCCATCTGATGGCCTGATCATGGGTCCTCTCGAAGGACAAGCACACCAAGACGGCAAGAATAAGAGCGGTCAGTTGAACCTATTGGATGGTATTATACAAGCTCGGCACGGGAGAGCCGCAGACATATGGGGGATTTCTCTAGGTGGTTTCGTTAAACGATCACTCTACCTATTTTTCAGGACCCATACGCAGCTCTCTCTTAGTGAAGGCATAGTAAATAGGCTTTCTGCTTATTGCACCACTTGTACGAACGCGTTTTAACGCGCCAATGAAATTATAATAGAAACAGTTTGCGGCCTAAATTTCCACGGCTCTAGCTTACCACTGGTTCTTCCTCTTTCTTTCTTTTTGCCTTTTTCTTCCTGGTAATTCTATCAGATAACACCCGTACACTCGGTGTGTTCCACTTTGCCAGGGGCTTCATAGCACCCCGCACCATGGCAACAAAAGTCTGAACACTTTTACAGTATAGTTCGGCACCCCGAATTTAGCATTATATGCATTGGCTCCGAATCATGTCTTCAGTCAATAGTTGGGTTGCTCGGCTCCTGTGCTTGCTACCTTACGTTCCGCTATATCGGCTAAGGTAGTAAAGGGAGAACTGCTGTGATTGTGCCCTGGTTTATCCAAAGGAGCACCTCAGTAGAGAAAGCCGAAAACTCACTGTCATGATACGGCGAGAGCTGGTCAGCTGTTCGGAGGTTGCAAATCGTTGGAGATTTCTCCCGCATTACGCGAAGGATCGGTACTTCCCGATCAGATGCTCATTGCACTCTGGTTTGGATATCAGGGGCTGCACCCATGTTTTATTGTAAAACTACTATGGCTAAGTGAGGGCCTTTAAGCCACATAGTCTGATTGGCTGGTTCGTTGCGCTAAACAACTCCTTCAAGGACCATATAATTGGATCAAGATTGTCTTGATTCCATCCCGAACACCTCCGTACTACCTACGTGGGGGCAGAAGCCGACGACTGGCCAACCCTCAGATTTCATACAACACGGCCGCACAGGAGGAAAAAATTAAAACATATCAAGCATTATATTACAAACCGACTTTGTTTCATCATACAAGGCAAAGACAACACGAATATATTCATTCGAAAATAATGTCTTGCCCACACTGCGTTGCCACAATGCGAGACCCCTCCAGGACATATGGCGCCCCCCTGGTCACCTCGACGGCGTCTATCTTCGCCCACCACATCTTGCAACGAGCGAAGACCATGCACGCACCTTCAATACAGGCCGATCGCTTGATGATGTCCAGCCGAGGTGTAAGTGCATCTAGTGCCACCCCTAGTTGGTTTTGGAGTATTGACGACAAACCTGGTTGAGGGACTAATGTGTTTGTGAGAATTGCAGGATAACACAGGTAGTAGTCCCTCATTGATTCGGTTTACCTACCGGAGATGACCCCTAAAAATGTATGAAGACATTGAAGACAATGGTGCTATGTGAAGATATTCACATTGAAGACTATGACAAGAGAAGACACCACGTGAAGACTATGGAGCGCGAAGACTTAGTTGTTTCGTTGTTTACTTTTCTTCTTTGTTGAATCATAGGAACCACCGTACTGTTTAGTGGGGTCCCAGTGAACAAAGTCAGAGTGACTGAAGTGATGCTCAACCAAATCCTATGTCTTCGAGCAAAGACAATGAGAGCAAATCTTATCCAGAGCTGGATGAGTCAGCTTTACTTGTAGCCCAAGTCAAGCTGCCGCGTGTGTTTGAAATCTGACCGTTGGAACACGTGTCAGTTCCTTAGTGACCCAGGGTCATTTCGGAAAAATCAGGTCGGGTTGCCTAGTGGCTATAAATAGCCCACCCCCTACACCATAAATTGGTGGCTGCTCAGATTTAGTGCACGGCTTTTGTCGTTTTAGAGCTACCCACCTCCGAAGCTTTTGAGAGAGAGAAATCCTTGCGAGGACAAAGCCCAAACACCCAGAGCCAAAGAGTGTTAGGCATCACTGAAGTCTTTCTGTCCGCGTGACCTGAAGACTTGTTACACTTGAGGACTGTGAATCCTCCAGCCGGTTAGGCATCGCGTTCTGAGCATCCTAAAGTCATTGTGGATCACTGGTGAACGAAGTCTGTGAAGGTTTGGAAGTCTACCTTGAAGACTTACCAGAGTGATTGGGCGAGGACTGGGTGTCCTTAGCTCAAGGGGAATAAGGTGAAGACACAGTCTTCTGAGTTAAATCTCAGCCTCCCTAACCAGACGCACAGTTGTCACAGCAACTGGAACTGGTCCAACAAATCCTTGTCCTCACCAAGCGACTGGTTCTATCTTCTCCCTCTCTTTATTTACAGTTTGTCTTCGTGAAGTCATTGCCTGCCTGTGTTACCCGTTTGACTTCACTGTGTGACGTCTATTGTTGTTTGGCTTCATACTATCTTCCACCCTGATCATTACTACCTAGCTGCTATTAGTCTTCGTGCTTTCACTTCATTGAATACTTGACTATGGCTTGCATAGTGTAGTCTACCTACCGCTACATGTTAATAGGTTCATTTCTATCGTTTGTCTTCGAAACTTCCATGTTTTGAAGACTTTCATAAAAATCGCCTATTCAGCCCCCCTCTAGTCGATAACTAGCACTTTCAATTGGTATCAGAGCAAGGTACTCCCTTGTTTTGTGTGATTCGGTTTAACCACCTGGAGTTTTAGCTATGTCGACTGCAGGGATAATCAAAGTCTCTATTGCGTGCCCCGTCTTCGATGGAACTGAATATCCCTACTGGAAGAATAAGATGCGCATGCATCTTGAAGCCATTGATGTCGACCTCTGGTATGTCGTCAAGAATGGTGTTCCCAAGACTGGTGAAGGTGTCACCCGGCTGATGTCAAGAAGTTCATTCAACTGGATTCTACTGCCAAGAACATCATCTGTGGTCATCTGACCAAACGACAGTATGGCCATGTGAGTGCTGTGGAAACGTCGAAGCTAGTCTGGGACTGGCTCTCCAAGGTCAACGAAGGCGTCTCAACCCAGAGAGATCAAAGGATCAGTTTTCTTCGCAACCACTTCAACCGCTTCAAGAGAAACGACAATGAGAATGTCCAGCTCACGTTTGATCGCCTCACTGACATCACAAATGAGCTTCGTCCTCTCGGCGCCACTGAGATCACCAAGCATGAAATCATCAAGACACTGCTGAGATCACTTGACAGCTCATTCGACACCCTTGCCCTGATGATACAAGAACGCCCTGACTTCAAGACACTCGATCCGTCTGACATACTTGAGAGGCTCAACACACATGAGTTCCAGCTATCTGAGAAAAGAGATATCTATGGTCCCAACTATGGCCGAACTCGCGCTTTGAAGGCAAAAGCTGTTTCCTCATCTGAAGAAGAATTTGACTGCAGTTCTAGTGATCCTGAAGACATTGGAAAGGAGCTTGCTATGCTTGTGAAGAAGTTCTAGAAGTTCACTAAGAAGAAGGGCTTCAGAAAGTCTTCACGATCCAGCTCAAGAAATGATGAAGCTTCCACTCATGATTACAAGAAGAGAACATGTCACAAGTGCAAGAAACCTGGACACTACATCTCTGAGTGTCCACAGTGGGACAATGAGAACAAGAAGAAGAAGAAGAAGAAGAAGAAGAAGAGCAAGGAATATGATTCTGATGACAAGAAGAAGAAGAAATCCTCAGAGTCTTCTCCCAAGTCTTCGTCACATAAGAAGAGCTCATCTGGCAAGGCTCATGCTTTTGTTGGCAAGGAGATGGATTCAGAGGAGGAGTCTGCTTCTGAGGAGGCAGAGGTGGAGTCTGAGGAGGAGTCCGACCATGGCGTTGCAAGTCTGGCTCTAGCTACAGCCTACGTTGCCAAGTCCATCTTCAACACTGAAGACAATGGCCCCATCACCAACGCTGATGCTAATGACAAGGACGACTCTGCTCCCACCTACTGCTTCATGGCACGTGGTGCCAAGGTAAAATCACGCGATGCTTACTTTCAAACATCAAGTGAAGATGACTCTGATTGTGAACCCAAACCCAGCTACAAAACACTTGGTAAAATTGCAACTGAACAATAGAAAGCTATGGAACATACTCAAAAACTGTTAGACAAAAGCAATGACCTGTTGGACGCGGAAATGACCCGTTCTCAGTCCTTAATTGAAGATATAAAAAATCTTCATGTTAAGTACCAGGAACTTGAAAGTCGTCATGAAACGCTCTCAACCACTCATGAAAAGCTTTCTTATAATTATCTTCAAAGGAAGCAAGAGCTTGAGAAATTGAGAGCGGCTCATGAAGATCTTAAAAAAGAGAATGAGTCACTTCGTGCTCAACAGATCAGTCCCGCTCAGGAAGGATTTGAACCACCATGTGTAAAATGCCTTGAGCGTGATAACGCTACTTCTATTGCTGAATGTGCTACTATTGCTACTGTTGCAATATCTTCAACTGTTGATGTGGTAACTAACCCCTCTGTTGAGGATACCACTACTATTGCTGATGAAAATGCTAGGTTGAAGACATTGCTTGAAACAGGGATGTACAAAAGTCTCAAAGGGCATCAGACACTGTGCGATGTCCTCAAAAAGCAGATTCTGAACCGAAACCCTAGGAAAGAGGGTGTTGGGTTCGAGAGGAAAATGAATGTTGATGGCTCCTACTGGAAGCCTGAGCAGTACCCCAAAACCACATGGGTTGCTGCAAAGGGATCTTCAGTGGATCCATCCACCTTATCAGGCTTCACTTGTGCTAACCCTATTATCATTGATGAATCCTTTGATGCAAACTATAATCTGTTTAAGAATCAGAATGGTGAAGTGTTTGCCAGGTATATTGGTACTAACTGCAGGAATGGGCCACCTATGAAGAAGATCTGGGTTCCCAAAAGTTGTCTTGAGAATCTTCCTGTGAATGTCATCATGACACCGCCTGGGAAGAAGACAAATCCCAGACAAAAGACTTCATATGGCCCAAAGGCTTCATACAGACAGAGGACTCACCTGAGTCACCCTAACGCCAATGTTTTGCAGGGAAATCATACTCAGACTTATGAATATGAGCGTGTTTCTTCAAACGCTATGTTCATAAAACTAAGAACTTTTCTGCTTATTCATATGAGTACTATTCACCTACGGCAAGGCTATTTGCTAGGGCTTCAAAGCCGAAGTTCTCAGATGCTGCACTTAGACTCATTGCTTCTAAGCCACCCCTGAAGATGTGGGTGGTTAGGAAGAATTAACTTTCTTTTGCAGGGAAAGGTCTCCAGCCGGAAATCAAAGGTGTATGATGCTAATGCTGGGGACCTAAAACATCTTGTAGGGTGCAAGATCAAATACAAAAATGGTCTCACTATGTATTTTGTTCCTGAATCGCTTGCCAATCATCCTATCAGTCCTAATCTTGATCTGAGCTTTGATAATCCTCTTGTGCGTCAAATGTTTATGCTTCACAATACTCTTGGTGAAGCCTACCCCCCTAACTGTACTGGAGGGTATGACACCTCATGCTTCAGAATGGATTATGGACAGCGGATGCACTAATCATATGACTGGTGATTGAAGTCTTCTCATGGACTCAACCTTACATCCATCTGACAAGAGTCACATCACATTTGCTGACACTGGTAAAAGCAAGGTATTGGGTCTAGGTAGAGTAGCAATCTCAAAGGATCAGCACATGGATAAAGTGATGCTTGTTGAATCCCTTGGTTTCAACTTAATGTCTGTCTCAATGCTTTGTGACTTGAACATGATTGTGATATTTGGAAAATATCGTTGCCTTGTACTAATGGAATCTGACAAGTCTCTAGTCTTTGAAGGGTATCGAAAAGATGATCTGTACATGGTAGATTTCTCAGCAGGACCATAGCTTGCCGTATGTCTTCTAGCAAAAGCTTCAGAGTGCTGGCTCTGGCATCGAAGGCTAGGGCATGCCGGCATGAGGAACTTGCACACTCTCGCAAAGAAGAAGCACGTCATAGGCATCGAGGGCATCAAGTTCAAGAAAGATCATCTGTACGGTGCCTGCGAAGCTGGAAAGATGACTAGGGCCAAGCATTCCTCGAAGACAATCATGACGACATCTCAACCCTTCGAGCTGCTACACATGGACTTATTTGGCCCTACTCACTATTCTACTCTCACTACCACTGCTTGTCTCTATGGCTTCGTCATTGTTGATGATTATTCAAGATATACATGGGTGCATATAATTCTCTACAAGACTGAAGTGCAGGATGTCTTCAGACGCTTCACCAACCGTGCTATGAACAACTATGGCGTCAAGATCAAGCACATCAGAAGTGACAACGGCACAGAGTTCAAGAACACCGGCCTCGACCTTTACCTGGATACATTAGGCATCACCCACGAGTTCTCCACTCCATACACTCCTCAGCAAAATGGCATCGTGGAGCGCAAGAACAGAACACTCATTGAGATGGCTCGGACAATGCTTGATGAATACAAGACTCCAAGAAAGTTCTCGCCTGAAGCCATTGATACTGCATGTCACGTCATCAACCGTGTTTATCTTCACAAGCTTCTGAAGAATACATCCTATGAACTCCTCACTGGTAGGAAGCCAAATCTCAGTTACTTCAGAGTATTTGGTGCTAGGTGCTGGATCAAGGATCCACATCACACTTCAAAATTTGCACCGAAAGCACATGAAGGTTTTATGCTTGGTTACGGAAAGGATCCGCACTCCTACAAAGTCTTCAACCTCTTTCACTATAAAGTGGTTGAAACTGTGGATGTGCGGTTCTATGAGACTAACAGCTCGCAAAGAGAGCACCTGCCAAATGCGCTAGATGAAGTTCCACCCAGTGAATCTATCAAGCTTATGGGTACTGGAGAAATCATACCGTCTGAATCACAGCCTGAAGAGGAACTTATCATTTCTGCACCAAATCAACCTGAAGACAATGCTCAGCCTGAAGACAATCCTCCTAACGATGACAATGATCAGCAAGAATAAAATCTTCGTCCAGTTCATCCTCGTGTTGCAAATGAAGTACAGATTGAGAAGATAATTGATAGCATCAATGCGCCTGGTCCACTCACTCATTCAAGAGCAACACAGCTAGCAAATTTCTCTGGGCACTTTGCATTTGTCTCAATATCTGAACCCAAGAAAGTTGCTGAAGCCTTCATGGAACCTGAATGGATTCAAGCTATGTAAGAAGAGCTTCAACAGTTCAAGCTGAACAATGTCTAGGAACTTGTCAAGCGTCCTGACCCTCGCAAGCACAACATAATAGGCACAAAATGGATATACCGCAACAAGCAAGATGAGCATGGCCAAGTCGTCAGAAACAAGGCCCGTCTCGTTGCTCAAGGATACACTCAAGTTGAAGGGATTGACTTCGATGAAACATTTGCTCCTGTGGCTAGGCTTGAAGCTATTCGCATATTGCTAGCCTATGCAAATCATCACAACATCCTTCTGTATCAAATGGATGTGAAGAGTGCATTTCTCAATGGCAAGATTGAAGAAGAAGTGTATGTTGCACAACCTCCTGGCTTTGAAGATCCAAAACATCCTGATATGGTGTACAAGCTTAACAAGGCATTGTATGGCCTCAAACAAGCCCCTCGCACTTGGTATGACACACTCAAAGACTTCCTGAAGAGCAAAGGCTTCAAACCTGGTTCCCTAGATCCTACACTCTTCACGAAGACATATGATGGCGAACTGTTTGTGTGCCAAATATATGTGGATGACATTATCTTCGGCTGCACCAACCAGAAATACAGTGATGAGTTTGGACACATGATGCAAGAGCAATATCAGATGTCCATGATGGGTGAGCTGAAGTTCTTCCTTGGTCTTCAAATTCATCAGCAAAGCAATGGCATCTTCATATCTCAAGTGAAATACCTCAAAGACTGCCTGAAAAAGTTTGGAATGCAAGACTGCAAAGGATACACGACGCCAATGGTAAAGAGTTTGATCAAAAGGTATACCGCTCCATGATTGGTTCTTTACTTTATTTATGTGCATCTAGGCCAGATAGCATGCTTAGTGTTTGTATGTGTGCTCGATTCCAAGTGGCACCAAAGGAATCGCATCACTTAGCTGTGAAGCGAATTCTTCGATATTTGGCTTACACCCCAACATTAGGATTATGGTATCCAAAGGGCTCAGAGTTTGATCTAGTTGGATTCTCGGATGCTGATTATGCTGGTGACAAGGTGGTTCGCAAGTCTACATCAGGCACATGTCACTTTCTGGGACAATCACTTGTCTGTTGGTCTTCAAAGAAGCAGAACTGTGTATCACTCTCCACTGCTGAATCTGAATACATTGCTGCTGGATCTTGCTGCGCTCAGCTTTTATGAATGAAGCAAACACTCAAGGACTATGGCATCTATCTGAAACAAGTACCACTTTACCGCGACAACGAAAGCGCCATCAAGATTGCCAACAATCCAGTTCAGCACTCGAAGACAAAGCACATTGAAATCCTTCATCACTTTCTCAGAGATCATGTCATGAAGGAAGAGATATTGATATCATACACGTCAACACTGAAGAGCAATTGGCAGATATCTTCACAAAGCCCTTGGATGAGAAAAGGTTTTGCAAGTTGTGGTGTGAGCTAAATATCTTGGAATCCTCGAATGTCCGGTGATTAGGCACACATCCTAACACTTATGCATGTTGATAACTTAGATGTGCAACACACGAAGTAATGTATGTCTTCAATCAATGAAGACTTACATTCTGAGTGTGAATACATTAATGCGGAATTTGACTTCGGAGTGCCACGATAATTGTGCGCCGTGCCTGGGTCTAATACTTTCTATACGGTGGGTAACGCCACCACCAAATTCTTCTTTTGAAGTGTTTTTCTCATGGCATTACATTTGCTAAGTCTTCGCATTTAGTTTGTCTTCAATATTAACATGACTTCATGTTTATCTTCACAATGTTGATTTGGTCTTATTCTGGTATATATACATATATACATACATATATATATATATATATATATATTATAGTGTTCTGTCCTCTACATCATTCACTTATAGCTATGTCTTCTCGTTTGAATCTTTTGAACTAAGTGAATGTGATCGGACCCTAACCTCTGTATGCTTCAACCTCAAACTCTATCTATCCAAATCATATGCATTCTGTTGAAAACCGTCGAATGTCTTCTCCGCGTCCTTGTCAGCAGAAGATACAGAGACAAACATTAAATCTGTTTTAAATGCTCAATTCTTATTGCCTGAAACCCGGAGAAGCCGGAACGACCATCCGACAGTCCAGGCGTGAGTGGGAACATGGAACAACTCCCAATGTGTTGCATGTTCGCCATGTGTCCCTCAGATGTGAACCGCCAGGGGCACCTGCGTAATTGCGTTGTGCCGTCCCTCTCTCTATAAATGCACATCCCATCACAGTAAAAAATCCTTCTTCCACCTCGACAAACCCTAGCGCCACCGCTAGCTCTCGACGAAGCGCTTAGCTGCCGCAACCTCTCCGACGCCGTCTTCACGCCGGCCGCGGACATCGTCTTCTCCGCCGCCGCTGTAGGTGTCCTCCGTCGCCAAGTTAGGGCACGGAAGATCGAACTGCTCGGCCTCATCTTCTAGTCCATCTAGCAGTTCATCGTGTGGTAAATTAAAACTCTCTTTTTACTGTCTTTTTGATCTGATAGATTCAATCTTTCTACCAAAAGTGGTTTCTGCCTCCACAAATTTGGATCTATCCCGTTTTGCATCTCATATGATGCCTAGTATATTCACTTATGCTTCACACATAGTTAGATTCCTCACTTGTACCTATTCTTGGATTCGTACAAATCTGGAACCAACTCTCAACATATAAGTGAATGTCTTCGCGCTATGAAGTCAATGTCTTTTAAACTGATTTATCTTCAAAATCTTCTGAGAATGCATATGACCTCTTCCCCTTCCCTCGCATCTCTAATGTTGTCACAGGTACATGTCCGTGGGAGAATCCCTTGGTTCTCATAGTCTGCATTCATTTGCAGAATTCTTACAGCATCATATCAACTCTCCCGAAGCCAGTTCCTGTCTGACCAGCAGACGGAAGCCTTTGACAGTGTTGAAGCCATTCAGTCTGAACTACATGGCCACAGATAAGTCAGCAAGGAAGGGAGGCAGACAGCGCCGTGGGGACCTCTATGAGCTATACAAGACAGATCCAGAGGAGGATTACAATCAACACAAAACTCGAATCCAATGGATTCGAAGATATTGGGCAGAACAATGGTACAAGTACAGGTTCGTGACCCAGGAATATGCTGAAAAGAATGCCATCAAGCGACCCTGGGGAGACATCTTGTACAAAAATCTTCCACCCAGGTCCAGAGCTGAAGCCATTGATCAAGGTTTCTACCCTTGCATGGTCCGTGGACCACAGCCTGCTGATGCCGACCCATCCTCTCTGCTATGGTGTCTTGAAGACAATCTGTTCAAGCGCAACTACCAGTTTGCCAAGAACTCGGCCAAAGAAAACAAGAAGAGTCTTGGATGCGATTTCAACCCAGGGCCTTCTGCTCCGCGGGCTGATGGCACAAGAGATGCCAATCAAAATGTCATCGGCCCCTTCGACAACTTTGATGGTCTCCTCTCCTACATCGCTGCTCAGAGGACCACGGTGGATCAGTCTGGAGATGAAGCTGATTCTGATGAGGCTCCTGCTCCACCAAAGCCTCAAAAGCAGAAGAAACTCAAGGCTTCAAAGCCCTCCTTTGCACCAAGAGCTCCGCGAGTGAAGCCTCTGGCCACTGCTCCTCCTGTACCAAGTGTGCCATCTGAAGATCTCTCACGCATCTCCAAGTCTGAGAAGAAGAAGAAAAAGCCCATGCACACCACTGGTCAAGCACGGACCCCTGTTGTTGTTCTAAGAAATGAGAACGGCGCCATTGATCTGTCGACTGACGACGATCTTGCTGATGATGCTCTTGAACTGCTGATAAAGAGCAAGCAAGAGGCGGAAATCTTCAATGATTTGCCTCTCTTTGACGTGGATGTGTTGAACAATTTCATTGATGAGTGGTTTGACACCCCCAATCTCAGCTCTGATGATCTGCAACTCCCCATTGGCCTCAGCGTCTCCTTCCATGGAGCCATTGCTCCTGAGTTGGCTCTAGCTCAGAAAATTGTTGAAATGAAGCACAAGATCGACTATGAAAAGGCTCAGTTCAAGAAGCATATGGCCAAGCTCAGTGTGACAGACGTCCAAAACTTCAAGACAATGCTGCATGAGCTCAAGGAGGCGTTTCACAAGAAACGTGACGAAGCCAAAGGTTCTCGAGAGCGAATGAAGCATCTAGCGGCAAAGTGTGTTCAAGCTTACAAAGAAGCTGAGAAGTGCAAGGCACTTGGGCATCCTGGCATCAACCCCAAGATGGCTGCCAAGCAGAAGAAGCCTGCTGTGGACCAAGCTGATACATCCAGGCGGGAAGAACCTCGCATTGTCTTCCCCGCTAGTATGACAGTGGCTTCAAAACTTCAGAAAACAAGGGCAGCTGAAGCCAAAGCCAGAAAGCGCAAGACCAAGAACACCACTGACAACGCTCCACCTACCAAGAAGCGTAAAACCAAGAAGAAAGATCGGGCTGCTCCCACAGAGCCCCTTGTCGTCGAGCCAATTTCTGTTGCTCGTCCTGCGTCTGCACACCAAGAGCGTCGGTTGATAGTTCATGAGCCTGCTACCACAGAGGCTCCTGAAGCTGAAGACATTCCAGCTACTGACCCCACCGCAGCTGAAGACATTGGTCACCATGACAATGTAGAAGATGTTGAAGTCCTTCCTCAGATCGAGCAAAATGTGGTATCATCGCCTGTTCTCACGAACAGCGAACTCATCAGCATTGGTCGACCTTTGACGCCAATCGCTCAGGATGACTCATGGGCTGATCACCCTCAAGACTCCCCCCGTCAAGAAGAAACACCAACTACTCCCCCAACTCAAGTCACCACTCCGGTACTTGAAGATGATGACCTTGAGGGCCAACCTACTCCATCTCCTCAAGCGTCGCCAGCGTTCCGCAGGCTTCGTAAAGGACCAAGGCCACAAGTCACTCTGTCGAGTGTTCCAGAAGGAGAAGAGCACCAATCAGTATCTCGCCAAGTATTTCCTGAAGCCTCTCCAACTGTGAACAACTCCGAGTCTGAAGCCAAAGCGGCTGAAGATATTCCGGCTGCATCAGCCGATGACCAAGAAGAACCAAGAGATGAAGAAGAACGTGTTGATACACCCCCAACCAACCCTAAAGTTGTTCTGGAGGAGAACGTGTCCGACCCTCCAGCTACTCGACTGGAGGTCGATAACATTGAGGCGACCACCAACACCCAAACTGAAGCCAATGACATTGTCATGGCTGAAGCCACTGTGGCGCCTGAAGTTAATGTGGTGCCAGAAGTGATTGCCACTGAAGCCAATGCTGCACCTGATACAAATCTGCAGCCTGAAGACAATGCCACTGCCACTGCCATTGCTCCTGTACCGCCTCCAAGGCCACACACCATCGAGCAAGCATTTGATCATGGTCAGTTGGTGACTGTCAGATGGCCCATTCTGGTCCCTCCACCTGCTGCCGGTCCACAATTTGACTATCATGTCGAGCACAGGCCTCAGGTCTAGAAGCCCAAGCCAAGACTGCCAAGGTTTCCAGGTACTGCAACTTCACCGGGGTCGTTCAATGCAAATGGCTTCATTGCGCACAACACTTTCTTTGATAGTGCCAAGAACCCCTATTCCAAGCCAAGGATTTCATCAGATCGGTTCTGGAGCTATCAGCAGCGCAGCTACTATTCCTGTGTACTCTATGACCAAGGGCGCATCTTCCCACATATGCGTCTCGACTGTGAAGCCATTGCTAGATTGCCTTGCCTTGAAGAAGCCCTTGGCTGCTTCCGTGATGTTGGTCTGCTGAACTTTGTGACTGATAAGGAGCATTGGAATGAAGAGCTTCTGCTACAATTTTATGCTACCCTCCACATTCGCGGCTACAACAGGGTGATACGTCTCCAACGTATCTATAATTTTTGATTGCTCCATGCTATATTATCTTCTGTTTTGGACATTATTGGGCTTTATTATTCACTTTTATATTATTTTTGGGACTAACCTATTAACCGGAGGCCCAGCCCAGAATTGCTATTTTTTTTGCCTATTTCAGAGTTTCGCGGAAAAAGAATATCAAACGGAGTCCAAACGGAATGAAACCTTCAGGAACGTGATTTTCAGAATGAACATGATCCAGGAGACTTGGACCCTACGTCAAGCAACCAACAGGGAAGCCATGACGTAGGGGGGTCCAGAAATTTGCGTTAGTTACAGATTACTACAGACTGTTCTGATTTTGACAGATTCTGTTTTTCGTGTGTTGTTTGCTTATTTTGATGAATCTATGGATAGTAAAAGAGTTTATAAACCATAGAGAAGTTGGAATACACAGTAGTTTTAAAACCAATATAAATAAAGAATAAGTTCATTACAGTACCTTGAAGTGGTCTTTTGTTTTCTTTCGCTAACAGAGCTCACGAGATTTTCTGCTGAGTTTTGTGTTGTGAAGTTTTCAAGTTTTGGGTGAAAGATTTGATGGATTATGGAACAAGGAGTGGCAAGAGCCAAAGATTGGGGATGCCCATGGCACCCCCAAGATAATCTAAGGACACCAAAAATCCAAAGCTTGGGGATGCCCCGGAAGGCATCCCCTCTTTCGTCTACTTCCATCGGTAACTTTACTTGGAGCTATATTTTTATTCACCACATGATATGTGTTTTGCTTGGAGCGTCTTGTATGATTTGAGTCTTTGCTTTTTAGTTTACCACAATCAACCTTGCTGTACACACCTTTTGAGAGAGTCACACATGATTCGGAAAGTATTAGAATACTCTATGTGCTTCACTTATATCTTTTGAGTTATATAGTTTTTGCTCTAGTACTTCACTTATATCTTTTAGAGCACGGTGGTGGATTTGTTTTATAGAAACTTTTGATCTCTCATGCTTCACTTAGATTATTTTGAGAGTCTTAAATAGCATGGTAATTTGCTTAAATAATCCTAATATGCTAGTTATACAAGATTTGTAAGAATTCTTATGAGTGTGTTGAATACTATGAGAAGTTTGATGCTTGATAATTGTTTTCAGATATGAAGATGGTGATATTAGAGTCATGATAGTTGAGTAGTTGTGAATTTGAGAGATACTTGTCTTAAAGTTTGTGATTCCCGTAGCATGCACGTATGGTGAACCGTTATGTGATGAAGTCGGAGCATGATTTATTTATTAATTGTCTTCCTTATAAGTGGCGGTCGGGGACGAGCGATGGTCTTTTCCTACCAATCTATGCCCCTAGGAGCATGCGCGTAATACTTTGCTTTGATGACTTGTAGATTTTTGCAATAAGTATATGAGTTCTTTATGACTAATGTTGAGTCCATGGATTATACGCACTTTTCCTCCTTCCACCATTGCTAGCCTTTCTAATACCGCGCACTTTTCGCCGGTATCATACACCCACCATATACCTTCCTCAAAACAGCCACCATACCTACCTATCATGGCATCTCCATAGCCATTCCGAGATATATTGCCATGCCACATACCACCGTTTCGTTTATTATGACACGCTCCATCATTGTCATATTGCTTTGCATGATCATGTAGTTGACATTGTATTTGTGGCAAAGCCACCGTTCATAATTCTTTCATACATGTCACTCTTGATTCATTGCATATCCCCGTACACCGCCGGAGGCATTCACATAGAGTCATATTTTGTTCTAAGTATTGAGTTGTAATTGTTGAGTTGTATGAAAATAAAAGTGTGATGATCATCATTTTTAGAGCATTGTCCCAAGTGAGGAAAGGATGATGGAGACTATGATTCCCCCACAAGTCGGGATGAGACTCCGGACGAAAAAAAGAGGCCATAAAAAAAGGCCCAAATAAAAAAAATGACGAGAGAAAAAGAGAGAAGGGACAATGTTACTATCCTTCTACCACACTTGTGCTTCAAAGTAGCACCATGATC
Source organism: Aegilops tauschii subsp. strangulata (assembly GCF_002575655.3). NCBI lineage: Eukaryota > Viridiplantae > Streptophyta > Magnoliopsida > Poales > Poaceae > Aegilops > Aegilops tauschii. The sequence continues at coordinate 627,646,258 of NC_053036.3, read as the reverse complement.
TTCATGATAGAGAGTCTCCTATGGTATCACTTTCATATACTAGTGGGAATTTTTCATTATAGAACTTGGCTTGTATATTCCAATGATGGGCTTCCTCAAAATGCCCTAGGTCTTCGTGAGCAAGGGAGTTGGATGCACACCCACTTAGTTTCTTTTGTTGAGCTTTCATATACTTATAGCTCTAGTGCATCCGTTGCATGGCAATCCCTACTCACTCACATTGATATCTATTGATGGGCATCTCCCTAGCCCGTTGATACGCCTAGTTGATGTGAGACTATCTTCTCCTTTTTCTCTTCTCCACAACCACCATTCTATTCCACATATAGTGCTATGTCCATGGCTCATGCTCATGTATTGCGTGAAGATTGAAATTTTTTGAGAATATCAAAAGTATGAAACAATTGCTTTGCTTGTCATCGGGGTTGTGCATGATTTAAATATTTTGTGTGGTGAAGATAGAGCATAGCCAGACTATATGATTTTGTAGGGATAACTTTCTTTGACCATGTTATTTTGAGACGACATAATTGCTTAGTTAGTATGCTTGAAGTATTATTATTTTGATGTCAATATGAACTTTTGTCTTGAATCTTTCGGATCTGAATATTCATACCACAATTAAGAAGAATTACATTGAAATTATGCCAAGTAGCACTCCGCATCAAAAATTCTGTTTTTATCATTTACCTACTCGAGGACGAGCAGGAATTAAGCTTGGGGATGCTTGATACGTCTCCAACGTATCTATAATTTTTTATTACTCCATGCTATATTATCTTCTGTTTTGGACATTATTGGGCTTTATTATTCACTTTTATATTATTTTTGGGACTAACCTATTAACCGGAGGCCCAGCCCAGAATTGCTATTTTTTTGCCTATTTCAGAGTTTCGCAGAAAAAGAATATCAAACGGAGTCCAAACGGAATGAAACCTTCAGGAGCGTGATTTTTGGAACGAACATGATCCAGGAGACTTGGACCCTACATCAAGCAACCAACAGGGAAGCCACGAGGTAGGGGGCGCGCCCTCCACCCTTGTGGGCCCCCTGTTGCTCCACTGACGTACTTCTTCCTCCTATATATACCTACGTACCCCCAAACGATCAGATACGGACCCAAAAACCTAATTCCACCGCCGCAACCTTCTGTACCCATGAGATCCCATCTTGGGGCCTGTTCTGAAGCTCCGCTGGAGGGGGCATCGATCACGGAGGCCTTCTACATCAACACCATAGCCCCTCCGATGAAGTGTGAGTAGTTTACCTCAGACCTTCGGGTCCATAGTTATTAGCTAGATGGATTTCTCTCTCTTTTTGGATCTCAATACAATGTTCTCCCCCTCTCTCGTGGAGATCTATTCGATGTAATCTTCTTTTGTGGTGTGTTTGCTGAGACCGATGAATTGCGGGTTTATGATCAAGTTTATCTATGAACAATATTTGAATCTTCTGAATTCTTTTATGTATGATTGGTTATCTTTGCAAGTCTCTTAGAATTATCAGTTTGGTTTGGCCTACTAGATTGATCTTTCTTGCAATGGGAGAAGTGCTTAGCTTTGGGTTCAATCTTGCGGTGTCCTGTCCCAGTGACAGTAGGTGTAGCAAGGCACGTATAGTATTGTTGCCATCGAGGATAACAAGATGGGGGTTTTATCATATTGCATGAATTTATCCCTCTACATCATGTCATCTTTCTTAAGGCGTTACTCTGTTCTTATGAACTTAATACTCTAGATGCATGCTGGATAGCGGTCGATGTGTGGAGTAATAGTAGTAGATGCAGGCAGGAGTCGGTCTACTTGTCTTGGACGTGATGCCTATATACATGATCATACCTAGATATTCTCATAACTATGCTCAATTTTGTCAATTGCTCAACAGTAATTTGTTCACCCACCGTAAAATACTTATGCTCTTGAGAAGCCACTAGTGAAACCTATGGCCCCCGGGTCTATCTTCATCATATTAATCTTCCAACACTTAGTTATTTCCTTTGCTTTTATTTTACTTTGCATCTTTATCATAAAAATACCAAAAATATTATCCTATCATATCTATCAGATCTCACTCTCGTAAGTGACCGTGTAGGGATTGACAACCCCTTATCGCGTTGGTTGCGAGGATTTATTTGTTTGTGTAGGTGTGAGGGACTTGCGTGTAGCCTCCTACTGGATTGATACCTTGGTTCTCAAAAACTGACGGAAATACTTACGCTACTTTGCTGCATCACCCTTTCCTCTTCAAGGGAAAACCAACGCAGTGCTCAAGAGGTAGCACAGGGATCCGAAGACTTGGGTCCTTGAGTGGATGACAGGCAATGTCCATCATGAAGCCAAAGCTCTTGATATCATTGAGCTAACTGGCCTGCCCACTCCAGGTGAACTCTTCGGGCATGGTTGTCAGCTGCACCGCAATGCATTGGAGAGCATCTTTCAGAAGCCAGAGTCCAACATGAGCCAAATGCTGAGCATGATGAAGCCTCTGCCACGCAACGCTGAATACCCAAGAGAGTTCTTTGTTGAAGACCTAGAGTATCTGCCCCGAACAATCTATCATATCATTAGGCGAACTCTATGGCCCATCAAGGGACATTCTTCTGCAGCAAAGCTTGAAGGAGCGATAAAGACTTTGGTCTTTTATATGTTCAATGGCATCGGCTTCAATGCTCAAGACTTCTTTATCAGGCAATTGGCTGCATCAGGCTCTGATCTCTTTGGCTTGAAGTTCTACGCTCCATGGGTTATGCGTCTTATCAAGCTTCACTCTGCCGTCAACTATCAGCCTTCTGCTCGTAACCATCTGATCTTTTTGCCAGAGGTTGATATGTCAGTTGAAGCCATAAACCCAGAGCCTGCCAAGGAGCCCATTTATCTTCACAATGCTGATCACCAAAGCTTCACACAGCTCATTGCAGGAGTCCAGGCAGTCACTCGTGTTTATCCTTTGGCGGGCAATACACGCTTCCCTCATCGTGCCAATATTGAAGCCACTGAGAGCACAATTGCGCAAAGGCCTCGGAAGCGATCTCGTGTTCTCAATGACCGAGAGCTTCTCGTCGCCCTGCATTAGAAACAGGATAAGCATCACTACTGGCTGAAACGACAGATGCAAAGCCTCTTGGTGGATGTCAATCGCATTCACAACCTTGCCACCAAGAATGCCTTTGTCACTCATGAAACCTGTCAGAGGTCTTGGAAGAGTTTGACATTGCTAAGTGCTGAAGCAGATCTTTAAGACGATGGCTTCACTGAAAGATTCAAGTTTGACTCCACTCCTCCAAGGAATGTTGTTCTGCATTGTACTCCCTCTCTTGAAGACTCTGACTATTCCTCCTCAGCTACAATGGTGAAAGCCCGAGCCATTGATGACCAAGATGATGCTACTTCAACACCTCCAACTTCAGCGCGTGTCAACACTGCACCAAGTTCTTCTGCACCACCAAACCTCAACGACGACCCTGCTGCTTCACCTTCTACTCCTCATGGGAACGAGTAGAGGCTCTATGTCTTCAAACCTTTTTGGTCCTTACTGACAAAAGGGGAGAAGCATATGAGTTGATAGTCTTCAAGCGGGTCCATATGGGCGGTTGCTTTATGTTTTGCCTAGTGTTTACAACTCTCCCTTTTGATACATTTGGTTCTTTGAGTTGTAACACTTAAACTTGATGGTCGTCTGCTAAATTTTCTGCTATTCCGTGATGCGATGATAAATTCCGCATGTGCGATGATAAATCCCGCATGAAGTTATATTGCAGACGTCCATTTTTTATTTTGCATGTCATTATCTTTGTTATATCATATCATGCATGATGAATTGTCTTCATAAGTTGAAAAGGATCTCCACAAGTACAACCTGCCATGTGCATTTGCATTCCAAAAGCAAATTACTTATATGCACATCTTCAGGGGGGGCCTGTTGCTACTTATGAAGACAATACACTCAATTCTTTACAATTTCACATACTTTTATCCCCGTTGAAAACTTCAACCAGTTTGCCCTCAATCACAAAAAAGGGGGAGATTGTAAGTGCATCTAGTGCCACCCCTAGTTGGTTTTGGAGTATTGACGACAAACCTGGTTGAGGGACTAATGTGTTTGTGAGAATTGTAGGATAACACAGGTAGTAGTCCCTCATTGATTCGGTTTACCTACCGGAGATGACCCCTAAAAATGTATGAAGACATTGAAGACAATGGTGGTATGTGAAGATATTCACATTGAAGACTATGACAAGAGAAGACATCACGTGAAGACTATGGAGCGCGAAGACTTAGTTGTTTCGTTGTTTACTTTTCTTCTTTGTTGAGTCATAGGAACCACCGTACTGTTAGGTGGGGTCCCAGTGAACAAAGTCAGAGTGATTGAAGTGATGCTCAACCAAATCCTATGTCTTAGAGCGAAGACAATGAGAGCAAATCTTATCCAGAGCTGGATGAGTTAGCTTTACTTGTAGCCCAAGTTAAGCTGCCGCGTGTCTTTGAAATCTGACCGTTGGAACACGTGTCAGTTCCTTAGTGACCCAGGGTTATTTCAGACAAATCAGGTCGGGTTGCCTAGTGGCTATAAATAGCCCACCCCCTACACCATAAATTGGTGGCTGCTCAGAGTTAGTGCACGGCTTTTGTCGTTTGAGAACTACCCACCTCCGAAGCTTTTGAGAGAGAGAAATCCTTAGGAGGACAAAGCCCAAACACCCAGAGCCAAAGAGTGTTAGGCATCACTGAAGTCTTTCTGTCCGCGTGACCTGAAGACTTGTTACACTTGAGGACTGTGAGTCCTCCAGCCGGTTAGGCGTCGCGTTCTGAGCATCCAAGAGTCATTGTGGATCGCCGGTGAACAAAGTCTGTGAAGGTTTGGAAGTCTACCTTGAAGACTTACCAGAGTGATTGGGCGAGGACTGGGTGTCCTTAGCTCAAGGGGAATAAGGTGAAGACACGGTCTTCTGAGTTAAATCTCAGCCTCCCTAACCAGACGTACAGTTGTCACAGCAATTGGAACTGGTCCAACAAATCCTTGTCCTCACCAAGCGACTGGTTCTATCTTCTCCCTCTCTTTATTTACAGTTTGTCTTCGTGAAGTCATTGCCTGCCTGTGTTACCCGTTTGACTTCACTGTGTGAAGTCTATTGTTGTTTGGCTTCATACTATCTTCCATCCTGATCATTACTACCTAGCTGCTATTAGTCTTCGTGCTTTCACTTCATTGAATACTTGACTATGGCTTGCATAGTGTAGTCTACCTTCCGCTGCATGTTAATAGGTTCATTTCTATCGTTTGTCTTTGAAACTTCCATGTTTTCAAGACTTTCATAAAAATCGCCTATTCACCCCCCCCTCTAGTCGATAACTTGCACTTTCACGAGGGCAGGCGTTCACCAGCCGCTTCACGAGTCCGAAGTAGCTGGCGGGCATAGCTTCGGCTGGCCATAGCCGGATTATCAAATCCTTCATGGCTAGTTCGACCACCCTATGCAGCTCCACCAGCTGTTTCAGCTGATCGGTGAAGGGCACGGGATGCTCTGGCGCAAGATACCGTGACCAGAACAATTTTTTCGTGGAGCTCCCTTCTTCGGCTTGAAAAAACTCCGCGACGTCGGACACACTGCGTGGCAGATCTGCGTAGGCTCCTGGAGAACTCCGAATCCGGGTTAGTAAGAAATACTTCTTCTTCATATACTTGCTTTGCATACTAAATGCCTTACTCGCCGTGATCTTCCTGGCCTCCTAGATCTCTTGGAGGGCGCCCTGGGCCTCATTCCGGGCCGTCTCCGCACTCTGAAGAGCCTTGGCGAGTTCGGTCTCTCGAACCGACGTGTCGTGCTCCAAGGTCTCGCACTTCTTCACCGCGTCCAGGAGCTCTTTTTGAACCTCATTGACCCGGGCCTTGAGCTTCTTACGGGCGGCCTGCTCCTGGACAGCCTTCCCCTTGGCGTCGGCCAGGGCCTCTTTCAGGGCCCAACCTCGGTTGTCGCTTCCATATACATCTTGACACTTTAGTCAATGCATATCATTTTACCTTCTTAATATAAAACAGGTTATCACATACCTTGTTTTTCTTGGAGCTGCCTCCTCACCTGACCGAGCTCCTCCTCAGCCTGCTCCAGTCTCTGCTTTAGTCCAGAGACTTCAGTAGTATGTGAGGCTGCGGCCAACAGCGATGCCTGCGTATTCATTTCAGACAAGTTTAGTTAGTTTCCTGCCATCAGGGATTGATCCTCTGTCCGGTTTTCCTTTCCGGACACCGAACAGTGTCTCAGGGGCTACTGTCCATGTCGGGATTTTCTCCTTTTGCGTCGCTTACCTCAAAACCTGTCAGCAGGCTGCTGCAGGCTTCGGTCAGTCCGCTCTTGACGGACTGAACCCTTTCAATCACCGTGCCCATAAGAACACGATGCTCGTCCGCAATGGAAGCGACTCGTAGCGCTTCCAGCAGATTATCTGGTGCCCATGGTTGCACAGGGGTCACAGTGGAATAGGCATACCCCCTTCTTTCAAAGGAGGCTGCGTGCCGGATCCTGGAGCCGTATCGGTCTCCGGAATCGAGTCCGGTTGAGGGCCGAATTGAATACGGCCCTCATCCCTAGTCTCCAGGGGAATTGACTCCCCCTGGTGTTCGGCGACGGGGGCTTCGCCTTCTGGCACCTCTCCCCGGCCTGGGAAGGCCCGTTGGGAGAGCACCTCGTCGTCTCCCTTGGCCTTGAGAGAGTAAGCGGCCGGCGGTGTCTCGCTGGCCATCTCCTTCGAGTCCAACAAACCCTCTGATGAGGATCGCTAGGAGCTGTCATGGGCCGGGTTGTAATAGCATGGTTTACCATGTCAATACGACAAGGAGGAGAGGTTAGATCTATGGGCATGTACGAGTCTTAGCACTTATGATGCGGCCCGAGGCTTAGTGCGGGGGCGTCTCTCCGGACTATTGCCGATGTCCCATTCGGAGCTGCCCACAGGCTGGCCTTTCCCCTTCTTGGGCACCTCCGTCTCCAGAATTGTGGGGGCCGCCCTCTTATTTCTCCCTCCATCAGGGGGAGAGTCGCTCTCCTCCTCTTTTTCCTCCTCTTCATCGTTGTCTTCGGCGACGGAGGAACGGGTCTTGTCTGCGGACGTCGCATCCGTAGTACCCTTGCGGTGGGGGCCACTCCGGACCCCCTTGGCCTTCTTCGCCGGCGCCGCATAGGGCGCCGGCACCAGCATCTTCGCTAGACGCGGAGTGACTGGTTCTTCAGGCAGCGGAGCCGGGCACTGGATCTTCTTTGCCCTCTCCAACCATTCCTGAAGAAGCAATGACAGTAAAAATTCAGATATCCTCCTTGAAACAAACAAGTAGAGGACGCGTTAAAAACTTACCTCGCTGGCGGGGTGGTTAACGTCATGCCCACGGTCTGAATCTGTGGCTGGTGGTACCTCGTTGCCCTTGAAGAGCAACCTCCAGGCATCTTTGTGAGTAGTCTCGAAGAGCCTCTTTAGGGTATGGTGCTTCTTCGGATTGAACTTCCATAGTGGGAGGCTTCGGCTTTGGCATGGGAGAATCCGGCGAACTAGCATCACCTGGATTACATCGACAAGTTTGACATTCCTGTCAACCATGCTCTGAACGCGCGTCTGCAGCGGTATCAGCTCGTCCGGCGAACACCAGTTCGGGCTCTTCTCGACCCAAGAGGTGAGCCGCATTGGAGCACCAGGGTTGAATCGGCAGCTGCGGCCCAGTTGGTGCCGCGGGGTTCTGTAATGTAGAACCATTGTTTCTGCCATTCCTTGACAGTCTCCACGAAAGTGCCTTTCGGCCAGGAGACATTGGACAACTTACTCACCATGGCTCCTCCGCACTCCGCGTGCTGGCCATCCACCACCTAAGGCTTCACGTTGAAGACTTTGAGCCACAGCCCGAAGTGGGGTTGGATACGGAGGAAGGCCTCACACACGACGATGAACGCCGAAATGTTGAGGAAGGAGTTCGGGGATAGTTCATGGAAGTCTATCCTGTAATAGTACATCAGCTCGCGGACGAAGGGGTGGAGTGGAAACCCTAGCCCGCAAAAGAAATGACGGATGAATACCACCCTCTCGTTGGGCTTCGGCGTGGGGATGACTTGTCCCTGGGCCGGAAGGCGGTGGGCGATTTCCTTCGCCAAGTACCCGGCTGCCCGAAGCTCAGTAATGTCCTTCTCCTTGACGGAGGAGACCATCCACTTGCCTTGGCCTCCGGATCCGGACATGGTTGAGTGCTGGCTTGAGTGGGAAGAAGATGAGAACTTGGGCGCTGGAGCTCAAGAGTGGAAGGACGAAGGAAGAGAGAGGGTGTGGGTGAAGAAGGGGGAATCCTTATCCCCTTATAAAGGCAGTAAATATCGAACGCCTCCCCACTTGCCCTAAAACTCGCCTATTCCCAAGGGCTGTATAAACGGCACGGTTGGGTTACCCACGCCCGCATTGATGAAAATCCCGCAATAAGGGGACACGATCCCTGCTTTGACAAGACGTGCCAATGGAAACCGCATCTCGAAACACGGAACGGCGAAAAAAACGGTTCGATATAGTGACCGAACAGATGTGATGTCATCTTGCAAAAAGTTGTCAGCAGATGGGACTCGTGGGATATTATATTCCCTCTGCGATTGTGTGGTGCGTGTTACAGGCCCGGACACATTCAATACATCCGAAGACTATCTTGGAGTTCGGAAGGAGGAACCCGCCTTGCAATGCCGAAGACAGATCTACGCGCCGGATACCTTGTCATTGAAGCCAGGTCTAGGGGCTACTCAGGGAGTCCTGGACTAAGGGGTCCTCGGGCGTCCGGCCTGTTAGCCATGGGCCGGACTGATGGGCTGTGAAGATGCGAAGACCGAAGACTGCACACGTGTCCGGATGGGACTCTCCTTGGCGTGGAAGGCAAGCTTGGCGACCAAATATGTAGATTCCTTTCCTTTGTAACCGACCTTGTGTAACCCTAGATCCTCTTGGTGTCTATATAAACCGGAGGACTTAGTCCGGAGAGATACTCATTACCATAGTCATACAGGCTAGACTTCTAGGGTTTAGCCATTACGATCTCGTGGTAGATCAACTCTTGTAATACTCATATTCATCAAGATCAATCAAGCAGGAAGTAGGGTATTACCTCCATAGAGAGGGCCTGAACCTGGGTAAACATCGTGTCCCCTGTCTCCTGTTACCATCGACCTTAGACGCATAGTTCTGGTCCCCCTACCCGAGATCCGCCGGTTTTGACACCGACACCCGCCCTCCGCCACCATTGTACCGCCACCTCCTGCTTTGGTGCATCTTCCCCGGCAGTCCTTCGCCGCCATGGATGACTCCCTGCTGTCCCCCGTCACCGCCGAGGTCGCGCACGATCAATCCCCTTGGGCGGATCTCGTCGCTGGCCATGTTGGCCCCGCCGTCGCCCTGAAGGAAATATGCCCTAGAGGCAATAATAAAGTATTATTTATTTCCTTATATCATGATAAATGTTTATTATTCATGCTAGAATTGTATTAACCGGAAACATAATACATGTGTGAATACAAAGACAAAGAGAGTGTCACTAGTATGCCTCTACTTGACTAGCTCGTTAATCAAAGATGGTTATGTTTCCTAGCCATAGACATGAGTTGTCATTTGATTAACGGGATCACCTCATTAGGATAATGACGTGATTGACTTGACCCATTCCGTTAGCTTAGCACTCGATCGTTTAGTATGTTGCTATTGCTTTCTTCATGACTTATACATGTTCCTATGACTATGAGATTATGCAACTCCCGTTTACCGGAGGAACACTTTGTGTGCTACCAAACGTCACAACGTAACTGGGTGATTATAAAGGTGCTCTACAGGTGTCTCCAAAGGTACTTGTTGGGTTGGCGTATTTCGAGATTAGGATTTGTCACTCCGATTGTCGGAGAGGTATCTCTGGGCCCACTCGGTAATGCACATCACTATAAGCCTTGCAAGCATTGTAACTAATGAGTTAGTTGCGGGATGATGTGTTACGGAACGAGTAAAGAGACTTGCCAGTAACGAGATTGAACTAGGTATCGACATACCGACGATCAAATCTCGGGCAAGTAACATACCGGTGACAAAGGGAACAACGTATGTTGTTATGCGGTCTGACCGATAAAGATGTTCGTAGAATATGTGGGAGCCAATATGGGCATCCAGGTCCCGCTATTGTTTATTGACCGGAGACGTGTCTCGGTCATGTCTACATAGTTCTCGAACCCGTAGGGTCCGCACGCTTAACGTTACGATGACAGTTTTATTGAGTTTTGATGTACCGAAGGAGTTCGGAGTCCCGGATAAGAACGGGGACATGACGAGGAGTCTCGAAATGGTCGAGACGTAAAAATCGATATATTGGACGACTATATTTGGACTTCGGAAAGGTTCCGAGTGATTCGGGTATTTTTCGGAGTACCGGAGAGTTACGGGAATTCGTATTGGGCCTTAATGGGCCATACGGGAAAGGAGAGAAAGGCCTCAAAAGGTGGCCGCACCCCTCCCCATGGTCTGGTCCGAATTGGACTAGGGAAGGGGGGCGCTCCCTTCCTTCTTTCTCCTTCCCCCTTCCCTTCTCCTACTCCCACGAGGAAAGGAGGAGTCCTACTCCCGGTGGGAGTAGGACTCCCCCCTTTGGCGCGCCTCTCCCCTTGGCCGGCTGCCTCCCCCTTGCTCCTTTATATACGGGGGCAGGGGGCACCCCAGAGACACAACAATTGATCCTTGAGATCTCTTAGCCGTGTGCGGTGCCCCCCTCCACCATATTACACCTCGATAATACCGTTGCGGACCTTAGGCGAAGCCCTGCGTCGGTGGAACATCATCATCGTCACCACGCCGTCGTGCTGACGAAACTCTCCCTCAACACTCGGCTGGATCGGAGTTCGAGGGACTTCATCGAGCTGAACGTGTGTAGAACTCGGAGGTGCCGTACGTTCGGTACTTGATCGGTCGGATCGTGAAGATGTACGACTACATCAACCGCGTTGTGATAACGCTTCCGCTGTCGGTCTACGAGGGTACGTGGACAACACTCTCCCCTCTCGTTGCTATGCATCACCATGATCTTGCGTGTGCGTAGGAATTTTTTTGAAATTACTACGTTCCCCAACACGCCCAAGGCACCACTGCGCCTGCCCGCAAGCGGTAGGCAGGTCAACGTGGTCGTGCAGGGCGGGAATCCGGCTGCCCCCGCCGCGAAGGCCCGCGCTCCGGGCGCCAACGCCGCTGCGAGATCCCGGCCAGCGGCGGAAAAGGTTGGCAAGGCCTCTGGCGTAAAGCGGAAGAGGATCCCAGCTACAAAGAAGCGGGCTCCTTCATCCACTCCCTCCGCCCCGGAAAGAGGTTCCCCGGCGATGCCGCTCAACGGTGTTGCTCCCACCGCAGGCGAGGTGTTTGACGAAATGGCCGGAAGGTATGCGTCTTCAGTCATGGAAATTTCCTTTGCTTTTCACCATTTGCGATAGCTCGTGACTTTTTGTCGTTCACTAGCGGTGGTTCGAACAAAGCAACTGTCGAGTTCGTGAGCTTGTTGGACACGAACACCGTTGACATCGACCAAGCCCCATTCGCCGCATTCGATTACAATGAAACAAAGGGCGGCGTGGGTGATCATGATGGCGAGGAAGAAGTGAGGAGATCGATGAGGTGGCGTATGAGAAATCGCAAACAAAAAGTAGAAAAAGCCATTCAAAGAACTACACGATCTTGGAAGATCAAATCTTGATGAAGGCATGGAGTGCGGTGTCTCTTGATGCATGCACGGGTACTTCTCAAACCGCCAAGAGGTATTGGCAAAGGATCGAAGATCAATACTTCCGCATGATGGCAAAGTATCCCAATAGGACTCCACGCACCTTTCAGTCGCTTCAAGGGCGTTGGGATGTGATCAAGCCTATTTGCAGCCGTTGGGCAGCTTGCTTGGAGCAAGTACGCAATGCACCTCCAAGTGGAACCGTGGAATCCGACTATGTGAGTTCGTTTTGACTTTGTTCAAGTTGTGCACATCATATTGCATCGTATGAAATGATTGCATCATTTGACTTTGTTCAAATTGTGTAGGACAAAATTGCCCAACATAGATACAAAGACATGGAAGTTTCGGAAGGCAAATTCTTCAAACTAGAGCATTGTTGGGACTTGCTCAAAGAGTGCGAGAAGTGGAAGTTGATTGACAAAGAATCCCCACCGAAGAGAGGTTCACTTACAAATGTGGATGAAGATGGCCCGAGAAACTTGAACAAGCCTGATGGCGACAAGAAGACTAAGGAGAAGATGAAGAGAGAGCATGAAGCGTTGAGCTTGAGGGAGAAGATTGATGTCATGGTGCAATCAAATGAGTTGATGTTATTGAAGTCGTTGGAGATCAAGAAAGAGTTGGCTGAGAAGAAGGCAAGGGAGAAGCAAGAAAATGGCAAGTGCTCAAGGAAGAGTGGTTGCGCAAAGCGGCCATTGAGGAGAGAAGAGCATGTGCCGCTGAAAACAAAGCCATGTCCAAGTTGCTCGCCGAAGAGAACAAGATCATGACAATGAACTGCAATGAGATGGACGACCTCACCAAAGAATGGCAGGATATGGCAAGAAGAGAAATCTTGAAGAGGAGAATGGTTGTGTCGGCCAGTGCGTGTTACAGTGTCGGAGATGTTTTCTCAGCGGGATTTGGAACCAATGTCGATGACTTCGGTGCGGGAGTTGGAACAAGCGCCGGAGGTGGATTCGGTGGTTCCGATGAACTCCATGGACTCGATGGCGCGGAGTGAAGATCGACCAAGATGATGCCGGACGTGGTCGTCACTTTTGCAAGACCCTCTTTTGCGTTTGTCCTACAAAACTTAAGCTTTTATTTGCGCGTGAACTGTGTTCTATTGTTTGAATTTGAACTTATTTGTCGGAACCAATGTCAAATTCTTGAATTGGGTGTCTTCGGTTTGCGGGTCGACGCGGCGGTGCCCGAGCAGACCCCGCGTAACCGACCTGTAAAAGAGCATATTCGCCGAATATCCTTTTTTACGGATCCGTTTTGCGGGGTATGAGTCTCACCTCGCCTGCCACTACTAGGGAAAACCTTACCAGTAGCGCTGGTTTTTGAGCTACCAGTAGCGCGGGCGCCAGCGCTACTCCTACGGCGCTACAGCTATTTTGTAGCAGTAACGCTTTTTTAGGCCAGCGCTACTGGTAAGTTCAGGTACTAGTAGCGCGGCGCCGTAGAGCGCTACTGGTAAATGAACACTGCTGCTAATATTTTGGCCCGCGCCACTCCTCATCATCATCATCAACTCTAACACATTGTAGCACATAATAACACATTCTAGCTACGACCTACTCCTCTCATAGGACCTACTCTACCCTCTCTTAGGTAAAATATCATAAAACAATAGGCATTGACTCTCCATTAAGGAAAATTGACTCTCCATAATAAAGAAAGGAGATCATCCTGTCTCCAAGTCTTGGCCTATGCACAATGTTGCTTCCAAGTAGCTCTCTACGATGGTTCAAACATTTTTTGAAATCATTTATTATCATGGCTTCCTCGCTTTTAAAAATCCGGTATGGACAGGAGTGATGTGGATACTGCGGCTGACCTGGCCGTGGTGGCCGTAAGCTCATAACATCAACGCGACCTCTCGGCAACATCAGATGAGGCACACAATCCATCGAGATTTTTTGTTCAAAAATATAGTAATAACTTTGTAGTTAGCAATGTAGTTTAGTTTTAGAAGAATTTATGCAAAAGATGCACGGATGTCATAATAGTAGAAAATCTTACCATGCTATCTCCATTGATGTTACCGTAGTTCAACACGTGCACTAGTGGCACGTATTGACCATAATGTGGAGGAGTTTGATAATAGCTATTGTAATTCTCAAGATTAGTAAAAAAATGCGATAAGACCATCTTTCTCCTTATAAGTTAATTGTGCTTCATCATTGTAGCAGTAGGTCCTGTCTACCATTTTCCGTACATTTTTTGAAGAATGAAAATAAGCTGTCAATGGAAATAAGCTGTCAAATATTTTGAAATAAACAATATAAATTACTTAATAAATATGTTTGAGAAACTCACACAGCGGTAGAACTGAAAGCGTGTGAACAAGGACCCAAATGGTCATATTATTTTCGTCGATGTCAGGATCACCAAGATCGAAGGTGAGAAGCATACCCTCATGAAAATCATATGCCTTGCAAAGGGCTTCCCAATTCAGGCAACCAAAATTGGATGAGTTCACAGAATTGTATAGATTTACAGCAAAATCATAATCATGATGGGTGCTTAGTTGAATTATCTTTGTCTCCATGCTTTCATGATCTTCAAACCCCATCTTCTCCAAGACATAGCGTCGTGCATGGCATGGGATAAGCTAGTCGAATTGTAAAAGACGGAAATTACACGTTGAAGAAGCAGAGAAGTCATGCAAAAAATAACAAAAAACACTTGTCGTCGTTGCGTACCGTTTCAACATCGAAGGTCTCTTGGAGCTTGATGCTGAAGCGCCGACCTTCTACCAAGTGAGGCCTGTCGCACAGACCGCACTCATCTTCGCAGTACTCGCAAATAACGAATTCCGTTTCGTCGTCAGACATTTCCTAATAGGTAATTAATAATCCATCATTGAATACATATATAGTAGTTTGTAGCAAAGATCATCATATAACAACTAAAACACCTAAAATTTGTAGTTTGTAGTAGTTTGTAGCAAAGATCATCATCGAACCTAGTTTGTAGCAAAGATCATCATATAATCCATCATCAAATACATATATAGTAGTTTGTAGCACAAACCGCGCTCATCTTTTGCATTCAATAAGCAAATAACTAATAGGTAATTAATAATCCATCATCGAATACATATATAGTGGTTTGTAGCAAAGATCATCATATAATATCACTAATACATCTTGAATAATAGCTCCTCTAGGTTCAGTGCGCCGCGGTGGACACCCAAAGAGAAGGAACCATCACCGGATCATAGCTCCGGTGAGATCCCCAAAGAATCTGCCAGGTATTGGAGAGCCGGCCGTTCGCCAACGCAACCATGTAGCGCTAGACGTGCGCGTTCTCCTCCGTGACACGGTGCTGTACCACCTGCGCGGGGGACTCAAGCCTCTCCACCGATGCAGGCCCACGTGACCGCCACCAAAGAAGCTCCGGGTCGACGACGGGCTGGCTCCTCACTAAGCTGCTCTCACCAGAAGGTAGCACAACCCAGTACCAGCCCGGCGGAGCCCAGTCCCGGACATGGCCCCTCGGCTCAAGCAGGAGTCCTCCGCCGAGTCGACGACGAGGATGCGGGATAGGCATCGTCGACGTCGAGAACAAAATGCTTAATTATGAAAACAAAATTAATAAACACTTAGCAAAATTCGGCATGACCTTTGCTAAAAGCAGGACATATCGAGCGCCTGAATTTTCCAGAACGTAAACGAATCGACATTTCTGGCAAAACATAGGCCACTCCGAAAAATATGACATATACAAAATGTGACATGTTCAAAATATGACATGTCCACTGCAAATTTGCATATAACAGGAAAATTGCTTTAACTAAAAAAATAACAACAATTGCTTTAACTTAAAAATACCTAGAATTCTGTTAACTACACCTAAAACAACTAAAACACCTAAAATTCTGTTAACTACACCTAAAACAACTAAAACACCTAAAACTCTTTTAAATACACTTAAAACACCTAAATTCTATTAACTACACCTAATTAAAAACCTAGCTAAATTTCTGTCCTAACTTTAAAACCTAGGGTTCATACGAATTAACTAGGTTTCATACCTAATCAGTCCTAGCTAGGGTTTGATCATAACCTACATTATCCTAAGAACCTACATTTTTCAACTACATAGGATTCAAAATAACTACTCTCTAATAACTATAACTAGGGAGGGAGGGAGGAGGAGGAAGGAGGGAGGAGTACCTCTCGGTGGAGGAGGGCCGATGCGGGGGGGCGGGAGGAGAGCCGGGGCGGCCGGCGGGCGAGGAGGCCGACGCGGGGGAGGGCGGCCGGCGGGGGGGAGGGCCGGCGCGGCCGAGGGCGGCCGACGCAGGGGGGAGGGCCGGCGCGGGGGACGACAGCGTGCGGGGGTCGACGGCGGCGCGCGGGGGATTGAGGGAGGAGTGTGGAGTGTGAGTGAGCTGAGTGATGAGGGGGCGCGCGGGAAGGGAGTGTGCTTAACAGCAGGGCGGGTAATGGGCCAGCGCTACTGCTAAGCCCACTAGCTGTAGCGCCGGCGCAAATCACACGCTACAGCTAAGTGGCCTGCCCTTTTGGCCCCGGCGGCCCGCTAAACAGCAGCGCGGCCCGCGCCAACCAGCGCTGCTGCTATTCAGTAGCAGTAGCGCCCGTTTTGGCCGGCGCTACTGGTAAATACCAGTAGCGTGGGCGCCCAAACAGGCGCTACTGCTAAAATTCTATGTATAAGCATATTCCTAGTAGTGCGCGCCGGCCTGCATATACACTTTTCGGTGAACTGCAAAACACTTATGCGGGTTGGGATTTTGCAGGGTTTGCTAGAGATGCTCTAAGAGTGATATGTTAAATGGTAGTGTCAAAAAAGGTCTTACATTATGGGACAGAGGGAGTATATGGTAGTATGAATTAAATAAAGAGTCAATTACACCTATGGTGCTAGAACTTGGCGCAAAACGGTCACTTTAGTGCTAGAACTTGCGGGATACATTAAAGTGATGCAAAAACTTGGCTTGGACATGCAAATACGATGCAAATCTCGTTTGTACATGGCCGCAATGCTGACGAGGCATGACGCATGGCATAGGGCCCGCTGTCAGTGACTGCATAGTGAAGGTTGGGCGTGGGGTGTGCTCTTTTTGCAAAAGCACCCTCGGATTTTTATTTATTTTTTCTCACGAAAAAGCACATGTTAGACGTGTGACATTTGGTGGGTCTCACTTCTCAGTGAAACATCACAAGTTTTGTTAGAATAAAAAATATGGCGCAGAGGGATTCGTACTGGTGACCGCGGTCTAACCAGCGCGCGCGGCTACCCACCCGCCCAGAGTTCACTTGTTGATACACAAGCATACACAAGTTTTATATCTTTAAATTAATAAGTAATATAAATCAAGATTTTTAGTCCGTAAGAAAGGTTTCGCCCGTGGGGTTTCGAACGAGCTACCCATGTAGTAAAAAGTAGGAGGGCGTGCCACTCCAACTATGAACTCTCACATGTTTTTTTTAGACAAATGGATTCTGATGTGTAAATATATTTTTTGTGAGGAGTGTAAATATAATTGTTGTAGTACATGTCTATAACAGAACGTGCTCCTGGGCTACAATTTACATGTATATTATTACAATTTACATGTCTATAACAGAATATGGGCAAGTTCTTTTGGCGGCTTATAAAATAAGCCACCTCCTCCCCAACTTATCCCATAAGCTGCCTCTCTAATTCATTGGGGCTTCTAAACTAGCTATGGGATAACTAATTTAGAAGTTTCAACAAATTTGAGGAAGGCCTTACTTTTTAAGCTGGGGAGAGGTAGCTTATTTTTTAAGCCGCCCAAAAGAACTGGCCCTATGTATATTATTTATAATTACCAATTTTTGGTTTGATATTTATAGTTATAAAGAAAGTAAATTTTAATTATAAATAATATACATATAAATATATATATATAAACCAAAAAATGCTCACCTATTAATTTAAAATACATCAAATTAAATTATGATTTTTTTATAATTTTATCTTTTTGCATATGAATTAAATATCAAAGTAACTTTAGAAAATATTTGTATTAAATAAATTATGATATAAGTTAAAAAAAACTATTTTTTATAAAATAACAATGTTGTATATAAAATTGTCCAAGATTTAATCAGTTTTGTTGTTTTATAAGTGTTCATGCATTTTTATAAATTTTTGTGTGTTTTCTATAAATTATATTTGTATTTCTAGATTAATTTAAATATATGTATGAAAAAAATTTAGCCAAGTGTGCCTCAGACTGCAGATTCTCAAATGAATACGTATTTACAATACAATTTACATTTTTTGAGGCTAAAAATGAAAAAGCGAAAAAACTAACAGGTTTAAGGCACGAAATGCTAGTGGTTGTATTGCTAGGTCCTGGTGGTAATTGTCAGGCCGCTAGTATGAAATCCCACGGCGGTATCTTTTTTTTCTTTTCAAATTTACAATTCTTATTTTACGTTCCCCGTGTTTTTTTTCTTCTTCTTATTTTACAATATTTTAGGTCAGGATGTAAAAGGCTTAGTATCATTATATGACATCAATTGTTATCTGGTAGATTGGCTAGCCGCCGCACTCCGTTTGTCCCAAGCGTCACTGGTTGGAGTAATGCATGGTTTCCATTTTTCATTCTGAAACTAAAATTTGTGATGTTTGGCTGACAAGTGGGACCATCTGATGCCACACATGCAGTTACTGTGTAAACTTAACAGGGGCCTTTATGTGAGAAAAAACGAAAATAAGAATTCAAGGTTTTTTTGCAAAAAGAGCACGCCACACACCCGTCTTCCCAATATGGTCACTGACAACGGGCCCTATGCCACGTTGTCATGCCCTGTCAGCGTCGCCGGCGTATAGAGACGAGATTTGCACTGTATTTGTACATTCGAGACAAGTATTTGCACCACTTTGATGTATGCCACAAGTTCTAGCACTAAGGTGACCATTTACGCCAAGTTCTAGTACCACCGGTGTAATTGACTCTTAAATAAATTATATAGTAGTAATAGAAGATTAGTGCAAAAGTTTGTATCACTTGAAAAATTGTGATGAATAGAAAAAAAATATGAAAATGTCATTGAATAATTAGTCATGACCATTATACATGGAGGCACGACGGCGATCATCTTCAGCCGCGATCGCCGCACATGGTGGAGCAACGCAAGATCACCGTTACAGCAAAGCTGGTAGGGCGCTGCCGCAACGTCAGACGTCGATCTTGCAACAAACTTTCTCGCGTATGGAGAAAAGTGGCGACGACTATAGCTCATGCCGGAGGCGACAGCGGTGCCCACGCGTGTGTAGTACGAGGATATGTGCGGGTGGAGATGAGATTTTATTTGCTTTGCTCGACAACGGGGCAAGGGGGTTTTGCGTCAGAAACATATCGTGGTAGATAGAAGATCAGGCGGATTGATCCGGCAGACAACGTTAGCATTGTACATGGTGATTGACGATCTTTCTCGTAAATCAAGTGGATGATGCTTAGCGCTCGCCAAATAAATCTTTAAAAGTCAAAGAAAGAAAAATCATACTATTTATGAACTCCTACTCAATAAAATAAAGACCAGTCCCCACATCAAATGCATGCAAACTCAATCCTCTCGTCATTCCCTCTCACTCCCACGTGTCTCCACCGTCCTCGCCAAGTGTGTAAGACATTTCATCGTCCTTCCCCAAGAGAGCCTCGGAAACCACAATACATATGTGACTCTTTTCCGATAATTACAATTCTCCTTCACCTCCTCATCACTAGCATCCGATGACGACGTGGTCATGCTGATCCCGACCAAGGCAGTGCTCGCCAACTCCACATGCATGCATTCTATATGGCGCAGAATAAGACGGGCAACGAGAACTGCTTGTGTGTTCACATGACATGTCACTCTGGTTGTACTGTTGTGCGGCTAAAAGTCCCTACTCTCAACCTCTCCGATGCATTGCCACCGACGTTGTTGCACATTCATTGCCTTAAGTCATATCAGTCATCTCCTTTTATACAAAATATTTTTACATATTTGTAGGTTTTGATATCATTACATCATAACTAATGTGGATCCAAACTTCCTTATACATTTTTTTTGTTAACACAACTTTGTTTTTAATATCTTAATCAAAGTAATATTTAATACATCTCAAATGTCCATCGATAGAAATACTCCGCTAAAGTCGATCTCCATTTTGTCATGGAGTTTATATTATCTTTTTAAATTATAGTTTGGAAATTTTGTTGAACATAATTACATCTAAGCTAAGTAAAGGTAATCAAATTCATGCAGAGAATATACAACTATATGTGTTTTTTATGTGTCTATGTCTATTATAGTATGTTTAAATATCTTGATGGACAATTATCCAATGTTCGTGTCTAAATTTTTTTTCATAGATGTTGTTGATGGTTACTTGTAGCAACTAGAAAACTCTAGTCCGTGTCATGTGTTCGGCTTCAACTCGAAGTCCATGGCCTGTACTTCCAACATTCTTGGCAGCTGGACATTGTGTTGTGGAGATTTCGTAGTAACAAGTGGTCTTGTCCCCCGCAACGACGAGAATGGCCTCATGCGGGAGCTGTCATAGACCCAATTGCAATTTTCACTGTCTTTTGGGGTCCTCCTTGTAAAAACTGGGAACTGGCCCGTGATTATTCTTGTAGGTTGTGTTATGCTATAAGCTGCTTTGTATCACCATTTAACTTTCGTGTAGCATTTTGTCCTTTGGAAAGTGATTGTACTCACATCATTGCCAATGTTGCATTGAAAGCTTGAGACAGTATGCATGTGCGTAAGCAAAGCTCTGAAGTCTAGACTGACTTTTGTAGTGGGGATATAAGGCTAGTCATAGTGGGAGTAACTTAGCTAGTAACATAGTGCACTCCAATTTTTTTTTGCTTATATGGCAAGTAATTAATGAGAGGTGGTAACATAATATGTTACTGTAACATAGCGCTTTCCAAGACAAGATGAGTCTACAAACTAATAAATGAAGTCATCTAAGATACTAGTATTATGTTACTTTACATTATGAAGGTAGTAATTTAGACTAGTGTCATATGCATGACACTCCAGTGTCATATGCATGACACTAGTCTAAGGTACTCCCCACTATGACCAGCCTTATGTGGCATGGAGTTAATGAGGGGAGAGATGCTTATGGTAACATAATATGTTACTGTAACATAACACACCCTGAGGTAAAATGAGTCTATGTCTCAATTAATGAAGGTTTTTTATGTTACCATTCATATGTTACTACCCATTATGAAGATAGTAATATGGACTAGTAACAAATGCATGTTACTAGTCTAAGTTACTCCCCACTATGACCAGTTCAATCCGTTGCAGAAAGATTGTCTCTCTTCGCTCGAGTGAGAGTGTGACCGATAATGACAGCATGTGGGTCGCCTACAGAGTGATAAGTTTGGCCGAAAATTTCTTGCATGCATGCTTTGAGCCTTTTGTTGATTGGTTCCTTCTGACCATGCTGATGTGTACGAACTCTTGCATTTGTCCAAAGTGGTTGGCCGTAATGTTTCTTCCCATCTAGATCTAGTATGGATCAAGCACGTGGCTCTGCTTTCCAGAACAAGAAGCAAAAACACTATGGGCGTAGCTGACTCCGGCAATGTGGCTGGCGACCAAACCCATCCACGTGCGTCTGCATGTGTTTGACACTTTGACTGGCTATCTCTTTCCAACGTAACATCATCCCCATGACCATGCACGTCCACAGCCTGTGATTGTGAATGTTTACTTCCGTTTCTAGATGCACCGCACACCATCTCATAGAATTGTAGGAGTATATATTATGAATAAGATAAACTTATAAAGCTATAATATATTATAAATAAAATAGCATAAAAATACTCATTTTTTTAGGCGCACATAAAAATACACATTGTTGTTGGAAAAATGCCAACTCGACCATTTTTTTTTCTTCACTCGAAGTCAGCTTTGGCCGAGCCAACCATACGTAGGTCGGCACACTCTGGCTGATGGACACATATTTTGCTAACCACAAACAGACAAACTGCATGTTGAGTCACCCACAAAAAAAAAACCTGCATGTTGAGTAGTAGGTCATCTATTTGTTTGTTATCCGCTCCAAAGGTCTGAAACTGACTTGAGATGGCTACGTATGTACGCTGGCCGATTCGAAAAAAAAACGTATGTGCGCTCGCCAATTGTTTTCACACCTCTCATAACAAAGTAACAAGCACATCAGTAAGTTACTAAGTAGTAGTATGAACCGAATCTTGTTTTGGCTTGGCAAGGTATGGTGGGCTTGTTCCTACCAGACCAGCCTGCTCTAATTGTTAATAGTGGATCTTATCTTGGATAATGTATAATTAACTAAATAAAACCCCCAGTTCACTTTTTCTTCTTTGTTGCTCTTTCCAACTCGGAGTAGTGGTATTCTGCACATGCATGCACATGCTCGACGTATGTACGTACGCACGCGCTCACTTGCCACATGCGTCGCACACATGCACGAAGAGAGATGAATGTAGCTCGTACGTGGGCGTAGTTTCGACGAAAAAGAGAAGAAGATAGATGAGTACTATATACGTTCGCAAAATCCAAGACCAACTGATCAAGTGGGATTCCTGCACATGGATCAGTTCACATGCGAAGTTGACTCGCAAGAGTGTGGGCCGATCGAGAAAGTATATATGTAATGGTGCCGATTATACTACGTACTCCAACACAGGCCGTTGCAGTTGCATATCTTCCAAGACAGGTCGTTGGCTCCTTTTGAAGAAATCATGGCTACTAGCCGTCGACTTTTCCGTGATCCAAGGCATATTGCATGCGGGCGCCCGATCCGATCCGAGCCCGTGCTTTCGACGACGGTGACCTGGCCGGCGACGTCAACTCGCTCCAAAACATGCATACGTTCACACATACTCACGCAACTAACAGACACAAAGGCATATACATAAACACCTCCTCATACTATTTATTTATTTCTTGTGGGAAAATGCGTATGCATACTACTTCGATCGACTGAAGCTAGAGGAACATGCTTGTCATGGACGACCTAGCTAGCTAGGTCCCGGACTTTGCGTCTAGTGGGTGCATAGATATTGTTTTCTCTTCATTTAATTAGCTTTGCTTGGTATTGTGCAGGTTTTGGCAATGTCAAGTACGACAACTTTATTTCGCAAAAAAAAAAAAGGTACAACAACTTTGCTATATGCTAGACCTGCTAGCTGTACTGTGAAGATATGAATTCATCTTGGGACGTACCTCAACGATCGACGGTCGACGCAGCTGGCTTAAGCTTCTCCATTAAGCATGGCTTTGCCTCTCAGTTTCTGCAGGGATCTATCGAATAGTACTACCTATATGTTCGCTTGCGTACGTTACGTGCACAACTAATAAAGCATGGCATGCATGATCGACGTGGACGTACGTGGACGCTCGTAGCATGGCTTTGCCTCTCAGTTTCTGCAGGGATCTATCGAATAGTACTACCTATATGTTCGCTTGCGTACGTTACGTGCACAACTAATAAAGCATGGCATGCATGATCGACGTGGACGTACGTGGACGCTCGTACGCCAGTTTAAGTACCAGCACCACACTGATTGGTTCCATGCAAGCATGCATGAGTAGCGAGTAGGTAATACTGATCCACTGTTCTTTTGTTTTCAGAACTGATCCACTGTTTAGGAGTCAAAGAGAAACTTAATTATGCAGTTGCCTTTTTTCCCTTGCGTACTCAGAGCTAACTAGCTAGGCAGCTTTTAGAAAGTGTGTGTGTTTTCCTGAACTTTTCAGAAAGCTAGCTACTAATTCCGAAAACCGCATTCATCAGGAGTCCACTCTCCGTTGTTTCTTCCCTAGCCATATGTGGCTAGCTAGCTAGCTAGGCTCTGGTAGCCCGATCGAACGCCCCGCCTAAACCATGAACGCCCAACGAGAGTGGACACTGGGCAGGAATCCAATCACTTTGCTTTGCTTGCGGGGTGGAGCAACGAATGTGGAAAAGCGCGCGACGTGGAAAGAACGACGGCCTTGTACGTACTCGAACGTTTGGCGTGAGCGCTAAGCGACGTCCGGGCCCGGCACCCGCACCGGCACGGCGGCTTTGCTTCCTTGCTTCCGGTGGCGTACAGGCCGGGAGTAACGAACGGGTCGAGTTGCTCAGTCCCATGCATGCCTGCCTGCCTGCCTTCCCACAGGAAACCGCATATACAATTGCGTGTGGTTGACCGTCGAGAGATTTGTGTTCTGGCCCGGTGACGACTTCGAGCAGACTTTTTTTTAATTGTTTGGATTGCTTACCACGTGTGTCGCCTGTACGACTTCGAGCGAACCTTGTGCAACAGTCCGATACAAATTCACGGCATCACAACACAACACACACCTAAGCCTGGATACAAGGACGTTGAAACGACACCACCGCCCCAAACAACTCCAAGTACACATAAGAGGCGCGTTTGGTACCAGCATACATCCCAACCAGGCCCGCTGGATGCAGCTTTTATACCCGTACGTGTTGGGCTGTTTGGTTATATATGTAGACACTGTTGGGTCTGCACGGCATGATTCTTAAAAGCAGCAATTTGCTTGTATCGTTGGAAACGCTCAAATCAACAGTTTCCAGCGAGACAGGCCCGTGCGATGCTCTCGAGCCCACGTGGGTGGCTCTTTGACACATGCATGTACGTGGTTTGCACATATTCTCCTCTAGTCACCTCTTTAATCTACCTCCATCCCTTCTACATAGCTGTGCTTTGATTCAAGATAAGCTGTACATGAAAAATTTGCCCTCAATGTTTCGCTTCCATTCAAGCGATAGGATCATAGTTTCGTTCACAGTTGGGGTCCGCGGAGAAGGCGGGGTTGGCCGGCGTCGTGGCCTCGTCGCGCGGGAGGAGACCCCGAAGGCAGCCGTGTCGACGTCCCCATTGACGGCGGCGGCGGCGGCGACGGACTGGAGGCAGTGGTGCAGGAGCAGCTTGAAGAAGATGATGTAGATCTTCACGCCGACGCTCGGTGTGGCTTGCTCCCGCTGCCGGTCACCGTCCGGATCCTCGGATCCGCGCATCACATGAGGAGCGAGACGGTGCCCGGATCTGCCATGGCGGGGCGGCGAATCCTTCTGCTCGATGGGAGCCGGCGGAGGGCGCAACTGGAATCGGGCGCACAGAGGGTTAATGGGGCCGGATTGGATTGGATCGGTTCTGTGCGTGCGGTGCGATGTTAAGTGTAGTTGTTAACTCATAATCATCATGCATGTATCCAACCAAACACCAGGTGAAAATTGCTTTCGCGATGACAAGACCCCATATGCATGCAAACGTCATATTTTACCCTGTATTTCCTCAACCAGTCTCCACTCAGCCTGGCTCATTGTTTTCATGCAACCATCGAAAATTGGTGCAACTAACCAAACACGCCCGAGGTGCACAAGAAGCATTGCAATGAAGTCGCTGTCGGTGTCAAAACCGGCAGATCTCGGGTAGGGGGGCCCAAGCTGTGCGTCTAGGGATTGATGGTAACAGGGGACCAAGGGACACAATGTTTACCCAGGTTCGGGCCCTCTTAAAGGAGGTAAAACCCTACTCCTGCTTGATTATATTCGAAGAGTATAGCGATTACAAGAGTTGATCTACCTCAAGATCGTGGCGGCTAAACCCTAGATGTCTAGCCTATGAATATTCCGATGATGGTAATGAGGATGGCCTCTACGGACTAACCCCTCCAGTTTATATACACACCGGAGGGGCCTAGGGTTTGTACAAGGTCGGTTCATCAGGGAAGGAAACGATACACCCGGACTCTAATCTTGCCGTTCACGTATGGAGAAGTCACACCCGGACACGTTGGACAGTCTTCAGCTTGATCTTGTACGGCCCATCCAACCCGGCCCATGCTCCTGGGCCGGACACCTGAGACATTCGATGATATATATATATATATATATATATATATATATATATATATATATATATATACATGTATATATATATATATACAATTAGGTATATATACAATTTCTCCTACATGTTGCCTTGGTGCCTTCGGAGCACCATGACAAGTGGTTCATGGGGGCGGTAGCGGGTAATAGTATTCTCCTTTGGGATCTATGACCTGGTCGAGCAAAAATCCCGCTATTTCCTCTTGAAGTGCTCGTATGCGCTCCGTTCGTAGGAGATTCTCCCGCACGTCTTTGAACTGTTAAGAAGGAGATGAATATGCATGCATGTGTATTAGTTGTGTGACTAGATATCGATAATCATGTAAAAATTGTGAATAGTGTTCTGTCAACGTACCCATTGCTGTCTATCAGATTTGCTCCTTTCGGACGTCATCATGCGAATGTTCTTGCAAACGTAGAATGCACACACATCAGTCTCCCGCACCTGCTTCAGGGCCTTTACGAGAATTAAATTTAATCAGGTAATAATTAATCAAGCATGATAATTAATTAATGGTATTGAAACAAGAATTAAAGAGATGGTAGCTAGCTAGCTAGTACTACTTAATTACTTACCTTGGGTCGATACCAAAACAACTTTTCTGCCCATTTGCCTCGAGTCACCTTGATGAACTTTGCCCAAGCCCTGCCCGCCGGCAAAGAAAATTAATAAAGAGGTTATTAAATAGTTCATATCAGGAAATGATGAACTAAATAGGCCGAGATATAATTAATAATGATTGAAATTACCTGTTGACTATCCCCTTCAAGATGATGTAGTAACTTTCTTTTTTAAGTAGTGAGTCCAATACTTCAACTTTAATGTCTAACAAGATCCAGTGGTAACTGCATGCGCACACGTTTGCATGTCTTAATTAAGCGGGCATGTGCATAACACTAATCAACTACCCTAAACCCTATACACTTAATTATTAACATCTAGCTAGCTAGTAAGCAAAAACAGAATTTGTAGTGTACAAGACAGTGTGACTCACGGGAAGTTGTAAGGAAGTAGTATATCTTCATTGGTATTGAGGCGCTTCAAGAACTCTAGCATTTTATTCTCTACATCTTGTCTATACCATTCCAATTTCCATGTGTATTCATTAACGGTATTTGGGTCAATGAACCCAATGCCATAGCGTCCAGCTTTTTTCATTTCATAGATCTTCATCCTGCATAATACCACAGAAAAGAATATAGTGAGGATAATTACAGGTAATGATCGATCAATGACCACTAAAGCTAGCTTGAGACTTAAATTACAGAAGAAAAAAATCACTTACAGACAATAGCAACTGACGAGAGATTTGTTGAGTGCATCTTGATTGAATAACTGAAATAGTTCTGAATACTCAACGGACAGAGCTAGCTTATGGAAGTAATGCTCTTCGTTGACTTTCACCATGAGGGACTCTCGATTGGAACTCTTGGTAATGTTCATGTACCACTCATGCAATTCATGCATTCTCGTTGGGAGGTTCTTGACCTCCTCGGGCTCGACCAAAGGTTGGCCCCGGACATATTTCCGTTTTATTTCCTCCTCTCTAAGCGGAGACATGGGCTCGATCTCGAGGAGTTGTCCAACACTGATATTGAGCATTTTAGCCTGGCTTATATGCTCCTCGGTTATTACCAGATTGTTCAGCTGGGGAACGGTTTGCCCACAATAATATAGGGCGTGCTACTCTCATGTGTTGTTGGCACAACAAGCGGGGGGATCGATTGCGCCGCCTGTTCTCCCAGCTGGGGAACGGTTTTCCCGCATATTTTGCCAGCTGCTTGTTGGCTCGAGCTCGAGCTTGCTTCCTTCTGTAGTCGTGCTCGATGTGTCATCCTGATTTGGCGCTCATAGTCTGAGTTAACAGGCTTGGGAGCTGGTGGTCTAGCCATACGAATGAAGTGGTCAATCTTTTCCTCAGACACTTTCTCCCTTGGCGGCGGTGCCGGTTTCGGTCCAAAATGGGCGTCCAGTTGGGCCTGCACTATGGCTGCGTTTTGCTCCACGGTCATGTCGTAAGGCCTCTGAGGAAGAGGAGTGAGGCTTGGACCATATTTATATCGCTTGCCTCCGCCTGTACCTCCTGTACTACCTCGACTCGTACCGCTACGCACCATAACTGCGGCGGCTCTCTTCTACGATTGCTGAGGCGGCGGAGACGGCTGACATGGCTGAGTTGGAGCAGCAGTCTGCTCACGCATTGGTGGACTTGGAGGAGCGGGAGTCTGTTGACACGGTGGCGGACTTCCAGGAGGAGTCGGCTCACGCGTTCATGGACTTGGAGGAGCGGGAGTCTGCTGACACAGTGGCGGACTTCAAGGAGGAGTCGACTCACGTGTTCGTGGACTTGGAGGAGCGGGAGTCTGCTGACTCGGTGGCGGACTTCGAGGAGGAGTCGGCTGACGCGGTGTCGGTGGCCTTCGAAAGATGATGCAATCCTTTCTCCATAGGATGATACGATGTATGGCCTCTCCTAGTGTGTGCTCGTCGTCACCTCCAGGAATGTCAATCTCTAGCCCCGAATATTGGTCCATCACCTCATCAACCAAGACACGAGCATAGCCCACTAGAATCGGGTTGCAATGGAAGGTTGCTTCGGGGGTATTAGTAAAAGCAACAACATCCGCCACCTTCATGGATATGTTCTTCATTTTGAAGTGTAGCTCACAGTTAGTGTTCTCTATGATGTCATACAGAGGGTATCTATCCAGCAGTGCGTCGCCCGGGGCAGAACCAACGCTGCTTCTCGGCATGGATGGGACGGTGCTATCCAATGCTGGATCATCCGCTAGCTGCTGCCGCTGCTGAGACCCCCTTTCCTGGCTAAGTGAGTCGATCTGCTGCTGCTGCCACTGGAATTTGAGTGCCAAGTCCGCGTGCCTTGCTTCTAGGCCTTGAAGGCGTTCTGCTTCCTGCTTCCTCTGCTCCTCCAACAGCTTCCTCTTCTTCTCCTCCTCCATCTTCTTTCTTGCACGGCACCTGTAGTCGTCGTTCCATTCCGAAAAAGCCTCATACCAGGGAATAACGCCCTTGCCTCGTGTTCTTCCCGGGTGTTCACGATTTCCCAGGGCGCGCATAAGCTCGTCGTTCTCTCTGTTGGGCGTGAACACCCCCTTTGGAGCATCTTCTATTGCGTCAAGTAACTTTTGTTCGGCTCCTTTTAGACTTGCCTTCTTCGAAACCAGGCATGTCTTCGGGTCCAACGCCCCCCCATGCGCATAGAACCAAGTTCTGCACCTGGGGGGCCAGCTCCTAGTAACTGGAGTGACCCCTGCATCCACCATCTCTTGCTCAGACTTATCCCACTTAGGCATTGCCACCGTGTAGCCACCTGGCCCCAGCCTATGGAACTGCATCTTTTGTGCGACATTGGCCTTGTTTTTTCTCGACCGTTCCTTAGATAATTCTGATTCCTTGAATTTCACGAAAGCGGGCCAGTGTTCTCTTTGCTTCTCAAGTGTTCCCTTGAATTCTGGAGTCTTCCTTTCTGCAGTTACGTAGTTGGCCCATACAGTTTTCTTGTGGGTGTTGAATGCAACGGGCATCTTCCTAAGAGCAGCGTCCTTGACTTTCTGCACATCTGCATCAGTGCAATGATCTGGTAGGGTGAAATGTTCCATCAGAGATTCCCAAAGTGTTTTTTTGCTCTATCGTCGACCCAAGTAACATCTGGACGTTTATTTTTTGGCTCTTTATGGAGATCGGGAGTTGGTCCTTCACAAGAACTCCGCACTGACGAACAAACTTGTTCGCAATGTTCTTAGGCATGAGGGGTTCACCATTAGCTTTGATGGAGTCGATGTTGTACTTTACACCCTCCTTCAACTTTTTGCTCGGGCCTCGCTTTGTCCTGCTGTCTGTAGAAGCAGATTTGCTCGATCCAGAGGGCTGAAAGAAGAAAGATCGATTTGTTAATATATCTTCAAATAAAAAAACATGTGATGATCACCAGATGCCTGCTTATATAAATATACCTCGCCGGTAGTCTTTGTTATTTCAAGATCAACATTGTGTGTGCCATCATAATCATAATCATAATCATAGTTCATGACCTCATCAGCTCGGTCGTCGAGATCGAATATCTTATCATCACCCTCCTCGGTATTGTTCAGATATTGGGAGCCGTCATCTGCTTCATTCAGATCATCTAGCCTGCGAGGGCTGCATATGATCTCGAACAGGGCCTCTTCTCCCTCTCTGCCGATATTGTCCACCATAGCTTTTATTTAACTAATCCAGAAGAAATATAAAACAATTTAGTATTCAAATTAGAATGCATGGATGCAGTCAATAAGGAAAAACTGAATCATATAGTACATAATATGCATCGTCTCGAATAATATATAATCTCGAATACATCGTCTCTAATAATATATATAATCTCGAATACATCGTCTCGAATATTATATATCGAATACATCACTGGCTAGGTAGCTAATAAAGATCGAATACTACAGAAGAATCTAGGCCGCTCGCGGTTCCTGGGGCGCAGGCCGTGGACACCCAAAGAGAAGGAACCATCACAGGATCATATTTCCGGTCATCTACCCAAAGAACCTGCCAGGTATTGGAGAACCTGACGTCCATAGCAGTTATGTAGCGATGGACGTGCTCGTCCTCCTCCCTGACACGACGACGCACCCCCTTCGGCGGGGCCGGCTCCCTCTACACCGAATGTGGCTGATGACCCACAAGTATAGGGATCTATCGTAGTCCTTTCGATAAGTAAGAGTGTCAAACCCAACGAGGAGCAGAAGGAAATGATAAGCGGTTTTCAGCAAGGTATTCACTGCAAGTACTGAAATAAGTGGTAACAGATAGTTTTGTGATAGGATAATTTGTAACGAGCAACAAGTAACAAAAGTAAATAAAGTGCAGCAAGGTGGCCCAATCCTTTTTGTAGCAAAGGACAAGCCTGGACAAACACTTATATAGAGAAAAGCGCTCTCGAGGACACATGAGAATTATCGTCAAGCTAGTTTTCATCACGTTCATATGATTCGCGTTCGGTACTTGGATAATTTGATATGTGGGTCGACCGGTGCTTGGGTGTTGTTCTTACTTGAACAAGCATCCCACTTATGATTAACCTCTATTGCAAGCATCCGCAACTACAACAAAAGTATTAAGGTAAACCTAACCATAGCATGAAACATATGGATCCAAATCAGCCCCTTACGAAGCAACGCATAAACTAGGGTTTAAGCTTCTGTCACTCTAGCAACCCATCATCTACTTATTACTTCCCAATGCCTTCCTCTAGGCCCAAATAATGGTGAAGTGTTATGTAGTCGACGTTCACATAACACCACTAGAGGATAGACAACATACATCTCATCAAAATATCGAACGAATACCAAATTCACATGACTACTAATAGCAAGACTTCTCCCATGTCCTCAGGAACAAACGTAACTACTCACAAAGCATATTCATGTTCATAATCAGAGGGGTATTAATATGCATATAGGATCTGAACATATGATCTTCCACCAAATAAACCAACTAGCATCAACTACAAGGAGTAATCAACACTACTGGCAACCTACTAGTACCAATCCCGGACTTGGAGACAAGAATTGGATACAAGAGATGAACTAGGGTTTTGAGAGGAGATGGTGCTGGTGAAGATGTTGATGGAGATTGCCCTCTCCCGATGAGAGGAGCGTTGGTGATGACGTTGGCGATGATTTCCCCCTCCCGGAGGGAAGTGTCCCCGGCAGAACAGCTCTACCGGAGCCCTAGATTGGTTCCGCCAAGGTTCCGCCTCGTGGCGGCGGAGTCTCGTCCCGAAAGGTTGCTTATGATTTTTTCCTCGACGAAAGACTTCATATAGCAGAAGATGGCCACCGGAGAGCCAACAGGGGGCCCATGAGGCAGGGGGGAGCGCCCTGGGGGGTAGGGCGCGCCCCCACCCTCGTGGACAGGTGGTGGCCCCCCTGACGTATTTCTTCTGCTCAGTATTTTTTATTATTTCCCAAAATGACTTTCGTGGAGTTTCAGGACTTTTGGAGTTGTGCAGAATAGGTCTCTAATATTTTCTCCTTTTCCAGCCCAGAATTCCAGCTGCCGGCATTCTCCCTCCTTATGCAAACCTTGTAAAATAACGTGTAATAACAGCCCATAATGCAATAAATATCGATATAAAAGCATGATGCAAAATGGACGTATCAGTGGCCCATGCGAACGCCACCAAAGGAGATTAGGGTCGACGACGGGACCCGAGGCCGGGTTCCTCACCAAGCGGCGCGCCCCTGTAGGTAGCACCTCCCAGTGCCAGCCCGGCGGAGCCCAGTCCCGGACATGGGTCAGCCGGACATCGTCGCGAACGGGTCGACGGCGAGGATGCGGGCCGGGCATCGTCGAGAACAAATACTATATGCCCGCAAAAAGTAACATTTTTTAAATGATTGGATTGTGATAACTAAAATTCTATATGCAAATTCTAAATTTTCTAACTATTTGACATTAATCTAAGTCATCTAGCTAAAACTAATTCTAAAATTGCTAACATTTCTATAAATATTTCTATAACTAAAAAACAGAAAAATTTATAACATTTCTATATAACTACCATTTCTATAACATGTCTAATATTTCTATAACTAAAAAACAGAAAAATTTCTATAACTAAAAGTTATAACTAAAAAACTAAAAAACAATGTGTGTGTGTGGACATGGCAGGAGCTCACCGGCGAGGCGAGGCGACGGGGACAGCGACGGGCGGCGACGACGGGGATGGCGACGACGGGGATGGGGACGGGGCGGCAACGACGGGGACGGGGATGGGCCGGGCGGGGACAACGGGGCGCGGCGCGGCGACGGGGACGACGGCGACGGGGACGGCCGGGGCGGCGACGACGGGGACGGGGATGGGGACGGGGCGGCGACGGGGTCGACGGGGACGGGGACGGCCGGGGCGGCGACGACGGGGACGGGGCGACGACGGGGGGCGGCGGGCGACGGGGCAGAGGAGAAGAAGCAGATGAGAAACTGAATTTTTTGAAGTGCTTTCTTATATAGGATGGGCCTTTAGTACCGGTTGGAGCCACCAACCGGTACGGCTCCAACCGGTACTAAAGACCCCCCCCCTTTAGTACCGGTTGGAGCCACCACCCGGTACTAAGGGGGGTGCGCTGGCGCAGGTGCGGTGCGGCATGTTTAGTCCCACCTCGCTAGCCGAGGGGCGTCCGCACTGGTTTATAAGCCCCAGTGCGGTAGCTCTCTCGAGCTCCTCTCCAAAGCAGGCCTACTGGGCCTAAATGTTCTGTGCTGCCATGTGGGCCTATTGGGCCTTTGCGGGCCTGCATCCTGGCCCAACAACATGTTGGGTTTCTAGTCGTATGCAGGACGCTGTGGCGTAGTAGGCGGGCTTTTTTATTTTATTATTTTTTTGCTTTATTTATTTTTGTTTTATTTATTTTGACTTGTTTTTTGTTGTATTTAGAGTTTCTTTGTGAATATTTTTGCTTTAGGTACAAAAAATTACAAACTTTCTGTTAGTGCCGGTAGTTTTCAAATTTGAATAGTTTAAATTTTGAATTTTTTGAAATTTGTGTGAATCACTAGTTTGTGAATAACTTAACTTTGAAAATAGATTTTTCAGTGATTCTTTTTTCTTATGTTTAATATTAGTGTGTTTTATCATTATATTCAATTTGGTAATGCTTAGGTCATTTAAAAAATGAAATATCTTTGTAACAGATGAGTTTTCGTCCGAAACCCTGATACTTCGAAAGAGATTGTCCATTTTGTACACGAAGTGCATCCAGTTTTTGCCGTAAAACGCTCTCTACTTTTTTGCACATGCTACGTGGGTGAAATTGTGATACCATGCCAACTTTCAACCTTTTCTGAGTTCATTTGAAGTGTTTTTCAATTTCAGGGTCATTTAGCTCAAAAAATCAGTAAATGCATGAAAGAATTTGTTTGCACATAAAATTTCTTCGCGTTTCAAATGCCAAAACACAAAACTACCCTAACTATTAAGAGATTCCCTCCTGGGTGTGAAACACAGAAGAAAGTGATGATAGTGAAGCCGATCACATCCCAGATCTTTGAAACTTTTTCTTCGCGCGTGTCCCTTTGCGCCGTAACCATGGAAAATCTTCATCATTTAACTGGATGCTCGGGTCAACATTCACTGTGAATGGAGCAATTGCATCGAACTTTTCACAATCTTCTGACATGTCTGTCTTGTCATCCACTCCCACGATGTTTCTCTTCCCAGAAAGAACTATGTGGCGCTTTGGCTCATCGTATGATGCATTCGCTTCCTTATCTTTTCTTTTTCTCGGCTTGGTAGACATGTCCTTCACATAGAAAACCTGTGCCACATCATTGGCTAGGACGAATGGTTCGTCTGCATACGCAAGATTTTTGAGATCCACTTTTGTCATTCCGTACTACGGGTCTTCCGTTACCCCGCCTCGTGTCATGCATATTGACCCATTTGCACCAAAACAAAGGGACCTTCAAACCACGTCCATAGTCAAGTTCCCATATGTCCTCTATGTAACCATAATATGTTTCCGTACCCGTCTTGGTTGCTGCATCAAAGCGGACACCACTGTTTTGGTTGGTGCTCTTCTTATCTTGGGCGATCGTGTAAAATGTATTCCCGTTTATCTCGTACCCTTTGAAAGTCATTATATTCGAAGATGGTAACTGGGACAGCGAGTACAGGTCATCTTCAATAGAGGCGTCATACATGGTACGTGTCTGCAACCAGCCGGCGAAAGTCCTCGTGTGTTCACCTGTAATCCAGTCATCAGACCGCTCCGGGTGTTTGGAGCGTAGAAAATTCTTGTGTTCGCCCATATACGGAGCCACCAAGCCGGAATTCTATAGAACTGTGTAGTGTGCTTCAGTGAGAGAATGTCCGTCCATACATATTATTTGATCCCCTCCTAGTGTGCCTTTTCCATCCAGTCTGCCCTTATGCCGCGATTCAGGAACACCAATCGGCTTAAGGTCAGGAATAAAGTCAATACAAAACTCAATGACCTCCTCATTTTCATGGCCCTTGGAGATGCTTCCTTCTGGCCTAGCACGGTTATGAACATATTTCTTTAAGACTCCCATGAACCTCTCAAAGGGGAACATATTGTGTAGAAATACAGGACCCAAAACGTTAATCTCTTCCCATAGGTGAACTAGGACGTGCGTCATGATGTTGAAGAAGGATGGTGGGAACACCAACTCAAAACTGACAAGACATTGCACCAAATCATTCTCTAACCTTGGTATGATTTCTGGATTGATTACCTTCTGAGAGATTGCATTGAGGAATGCACATAGCTTCACAATGGCTAATCGAACGTTTTCCGGTAGAAGCCCCCTCAATGCAACCGGAAGCAGTTGCGTCATAATCACGTGGCAGTCATGAGACTTTAGGTTCTGTAACTTTTTCTCTGCCATATATATTATTCCCTTTATATTCGACGAGAAGCCAGACGGTACCTTAATACTGAGCAGGCATTCAAAGAAGATTTCCTTCTCTTCTTTGGTAAGAGCGTAGCTGGCATGACCCTGATGTATGCCGTCTTTTCCGTGCATACGTTGCTGGTCCTCCCGTGCCTCAGGTGTATCTTTTGTCTTCCCATACACGCCCAAGAAGCCAAGAAGGGTCACGCAAAGATTCTTCGTCACGTGCATCACGTCGATTGCGGAGCGGACCTCTAGGTCATTCCAATTAGGCAGGTCCCAAAATATAGATTTCTTCTTCCACATGGGTGCGCGTCTGTCAGCGTCATTCGGAACAGGTTGTCCGCCAGGACCCTTTCCAAAGACTACCTTCAAATCCTTGACCATATCATGTACATCAGCACCAGTACGGTGGCGAGGCTTCGTTCGGTGATCCGCCTCACCTTTGAAATGCTTGCCTTTCTTTCTTACGGGATGCTTGCTCGGAAGAAATCGACGATGTCCCAGGTACACATTCTTCCTACAATTATCCAAATATATACTGTCGGTATCATCCAAACAGTGCGTGCATGCGCGGTATCCCTTGTTTGTCTGTCCTGAAAGGTTACTGAGAGCAGGCCAATCATTGATGGTCACGAACAACAACGCCTTTAGGTCAAATTCTTTCTGTCCGTGCTCATCCCACGTACGTACACCTGTTCCATTCCACACCTGTAAGAGTTCTTCAACTAATGGCCTTAGGTACACATCAATGTCGTTGCCGGGTTGCTTAGGGCCTTGGATGAGCACCGACATCATAATGAACTTCCGCTTCATGCACAACCAAGGAGGAAGGTTATACAAACATAAAGTCACAGGCCAGGTGCTATGGTTGCTGCTCTGCTCCACAAAAGGATTAATGCCATCTGCGCTTAGACCAAACCATACGTTCCTTGCGTCACTGCTACTCTTGAGCACTGCGTTGGTTTTCCCTTGAAGAGGAAAGGGTGATGCAGCAAAGTAGCGTAAGTATTTCCCTCAGTTTTTGAGAACCAAGGTATCAATCCAGTAGGAGGCCACGCACGAGTCCCTCGCACCTACACAAACAAATAAATCCTCGCAACCAACGCAATAAAGGGGTTGTCAATCCCTTCACGGTCACTTACGAGAGTGAGATCTGATAGATATGATAAGATAATATTTTTGGTATTTTTATGATAAAGATGCAAAGTAAAGAAAGTAAAATAAAAACGGCGCCAGAAATAGCTTGTTGTGAGGAGATTAAATATGATGGAAAATAGACCCGGGGGCCATAGGTTTCACTTGTGGAGAAGACAAAGAAGGGAGAAGATAGTCTCACATCAACTAGGCGTATCAACGGGCTATGGAGATGCCCATTAATAGATATCAATGTGAGTGAGTAGGGATTGCCATGCAACGGATGCACTTAGAGCTACAAGTATATGAAAGCTCAACAAAAGAAACTAAGTGGGTGTGCATCCAACTCGCTTGCTCATGAAGACCTAGGGCATTTTGAGGAAGCCCATCATTGGAATATACAAGCCAAGTTCTATAATGAAAAGTTTCCCACTAGTATATGAAAGTGATATCATAAGAGACTCTCTATCATGAAGATATGGTGCTACTTTTAAGCACAAGTGTGGTAAAAGGATAGTAACATTGTCCCTTCTCTCTTTTTCTCTCCTTTTTTTATTTTTTTATTTGGGCCTTTTCTTCTTCTTTTTATGGCCTCTTTTTTTTCGTCCGGAGTCTCATCCCGACTTGTGGGGGAATCATAGTCTCCATCATCCTTTCCTCACTTGGGACAATGCTCTAAAAATGATGATCATCACACTTTTATTTAATTACAACTCAATACTTAGAACAAAATATGACTCTATGTGAATGCCTCCGGCGGTGTACCGGGATATGCAATGATTCAAGAGTGACATGTATGAAAGAATTATGAACGGTGGCTTTGCCACAGATACGATGTCAACTACATGATCATGCAAAGCAATATGACAATGATGGAGCGTGTCATAATAAACGAAACGGTGGTAAGTTGCATGGCAATATATCTCGGAATGGCTATGGAAATGCCATGATAGGTAGGTATGGTGGCTATTTTGAGGAAGGTATATGGTGGGTGTATGATACCGGCGAAACATGCGCGGTATTAGAGAGGCTACCAATGGTGGAAGGAGGAAAAGTGCGTGTAATCCATGGACTCAACATTAGTCATAAAGAACTCATATACTTATTGAAAAAATATACAAGTTATCAAAGCAAAGTATTACGCGCATGCTCCTAGGGGGATAGATTGGTAGGAAAAGACCATCGCTCGTCCCCGACCGCCACTCATAAGGAAGACAATCAATAAATAAATCATGCTCCGACTTCATCACATAACGGTTCACCATACGTGCATGCTACGGGAATCACAAACTTTAACACAAGTATTTCTCAAATTCAAAACTACTCAACTAGCATGACTCTAATATCACCATCTTCATATCTCAAAACAATTATCTAGTATCAAACTTGTCATAATATTCAACACACTCATAAGATTTTTTTTACTAATCTTGAATGCCTATCATAATTAAAGCAAATTACCATGCTGTTTTGTAGGACTCTCAAAATAATCTAAGTGAAGCATGAGAGAACAATAGTTTCTATAAAACAAAACCACCACCGTGCTCTAAAAGATATAAGTGAAGCACTAGAGCAAAAACTATATAACTCAAAAGATATAAGTGAAGCACATAGAGTATTCTAACAATTTCCAAATCATGTGTGTCTCTCTCAAAAGGTGTGTACAGCAAAGATGATTGTGGTAAACTAAAAATCAAAGACTCAAATAATACAAGACGCTCCAAGAAAAACACATATCATGTGGTGAATAAAAATATAGCTCCAAGTAAAGTTACCGATGCAAGTAGACGAAAGAGGGGATGCCTTCCGGGGCATCCCCAAGCTTTGGCTTTTTGGTGTCCTTAGATTATCTTGGGGTGCAATGGGCATCCCCAAGATTAGGCTCTTGCCACTCCTTGTTCCATAATCCATCAAATCTTTTACCCAAAACTTGAAAACTTCACAACACAAAACTTAACAGAAAATCTCGTGAGCTC
The DNA here is from genome assembly GCF_002575655.3 of Aegilops tauschii subsp. strangulata. Classification (NCBI taxonomy): domain Eukaryota; kingdom Viridiplantae; phylum Streptophyta; class Magnoliopsida; order Poales; family Poaceae; genus Aegilops; species Aegilops tauschii. The sequence continues at coordinate 627,608,071 of NC_053036.3, read as the reverse complement.
CGTTAGCGAAATAAAACAAAACACCACTTCAAGGTACTGTAAAGAACTCATTCTTTATTTATATTGGTGTTAAACCTACTGTATTAAAACTTCTCTATGGTTTATAAACCATTTTACTAGCCATAGATTCATCAAAACAAGCAAACAACAGACGAAAAACAGAATTTGTCAAAAACAGAACAGTCTGTAGTAATCTGTAACTAACGCAAACTTCTGGAACTCCAAAAATTCAACCAAAATAGGAAGACCTAAACAATTTGTTTATTGATCAGCAGAAATTGGAATCAATATTTTATCACGTTCTGGTGATTTTTAACAATTATTTTCGTGAACAGAAAGTTTCTGCAATTTTCAGCAAGAGAAAATAACTATCATCCAAGAAGATCCTATAGGTTAAACTTGGCACAAAAACTAATTAAAACATAAAAACACATCTAACCAGAGGCTAGATAAAATATTTATTCCTAAACATAAGCAGAAACAAAAAACTAAAAATAAAATTGGGTTGCCTCCCAACAAGCGCTATCGTTTAACGCCCCTAGCTAGGCATTGATAATTTTAATGATGCTCGCATAAAAGACAAGAGTTGAAGTGCGAAGAAAGCATCATGAAACTTGTGACAAACACATCTAAGTCTAACATATTTCCTATGCATAGGCATCTCATAGAAAAATAAATTATCATAGCAAGCAAAAACTAGCATATGCAAGGAAGCGGAAAGGAACGATAGCAATCTCAACATAACGAGAGGTAATTTAGTAACATGAAAATTTCTATAACCATATTTTCCTCTCTCATAATAATTACATGTAGGATCATAAGAACATTCAACAGTATAGCTATCACAAAACATATTCTTAACACGATCCACATGTATGCAAAGTTGACACTCTTCCAAAATAATGGGAATATCATTAACTAAAGTCATGACCTCTCCAAACCCACTTTTATCAAAAATTTCATAAGATTGATCAAAATCCAAATACGTGGGATCTAAAGTTGACACTCTTCCAAACCCACTTTCAATATTATTGCAAACACTATTATCAATCTCATATTCATCATGGGGCGTAAACAAATTTTCAAGATCATAAAAAGAATCACCCCAATCATGATCATTGCAACAAGTAGTAGACATAGCAAAACTAGCATCCCAAGATTAGGGTTTTGCATATTATTAGCAGAATTGACATCAAGATAATGTATAGCAACATCATTGCAATCATGCTTTTCATCGTAGGAACTACCAAGTGCGGGTGCAATAGCAACGATCTCATTTTTAACATAAGGAACTATAGCAAATTCATCTTCATAAATATTGGCATCATGGCCACAAGAACAACAAGCATTGTGTTCATCAAGGGATATTTCAACCAAATCATCGGAATCATCATTATCTATAGATTCATGCATATCATTATTTTCTTCCAAAGCAACGGTCATTCTTTCAATAAATTCTTGGACATAGACATTATGAGCAAAGTTTTCATTGCAATATTTAAGTATGACGGAATTTTCAGATTTGTTGAGAGTAAACCATACTTTTCAATCAAAGAAGCAACTTCATGAGCACCCTTAAAAACGACAAATTCTTCAATTTGTTCGATATCATAGTAGCTATAAACACCCTTTGCATAAGAAGATAAGATTTCTTTATCATTGAACTCACATAGGTAGGGAAGGTGTTTTTCAGGGTTCTTAGAGCAACAAGTAAAATCACAAATTTCACAAAGATTCCAAGCATAGCATAGCAAACTATTTATATGATACCATAAGAGCTTCCCTTTTTCAGACAAACGATGATGCACAAAATGAGCATGCTCATCTAAAGATTTCCCATCAACTAGGCTAGTTGGGGTTTCAGCACGAGCGCATAATGATCGAAGATGATCCAAGTAGAACACTTTAAGTGGATCCATATCAATAGATTTTCAGCAAGCGAAGATGCAAGCATATAGAAGGCACAAGGAAACACAAACAAAGATACATACGGGAAGAAGACAAACGAAAAAGAGAGGGCGAATAAAACGGCAAGGGTGAAGTGGGGGAGAGGAAAACGAGAGGCAAATGGCAAATAATGTAATGCGGAAGATAAGGGTTTGTGATGGGTACTTGGTATGTTGACTTTTGCGTAGACTCCCCGGCAACGGCGCCAGAAGTCCTTCTTGCTACCTCTTGAGCACTGCGTTGGTTTTCCCTTGAAGAGGAAAGGGTGATGCAGCAAAGTAGCATAAGTATTTCCCTCGATTTTTGAGAACCAAGGTATCAATCCAGTAGGAGGCCACGCACGAGTCCCTCACACCTACACAAACAAATAAATCCTCGCAACCAACGCAATAAAGGGGTTGTCAATCCCTTCACGGTCACTTACGAGAGTGAGATCTGATAGATATGATAAGATAATATTTTTGGTATATTTATGATAAAGATGCAAAGTAAAGAAAGTAAAATAAAAATGGCGCCAGAAATAGCTTGTTGTCAAGAGATTAAATATGATGGAAAATAGACCTGGGGCCATAGGTTTCACTAGAGGCTTCTCTCGAGAGCATAAGTATTATGGTGGGTGAACAAATTACTGTTGAGCAATTGACAGAATTGAGCATAGTTATGAGAATATCTAGGTATGATCATGTATATAGGCATCACATCCGAGACAAGTAGACCAACTCCTGCCTGCATCTACTACTATTACTCCACACATCGACCGCTATCCAGCATGCATCTAGAGTATTAAGTTCATAAGAACAGAGTAACGCTTTAAGCAAGATGACATGATGTAGAGGGATAAACTCATGCAATATGATATAAACCCCATCTTGTTATCCTCGATGGCAACAATACAATACGTGCCTTGCTGCCCCTACTGTCACTGGGAAAGGACACCGCAAGATTGAACCCAAAGCTAAGCACTTCTCCCATTGCAAGAAAGATCAATCTAGTAGGCCAAACCAAACTGATAATTCGAAGAGACTTGCAAAGATAACCAATCATACATAAATGAATTCAGAGAAGATTCAAATATTGTTCATAGATAAACTTGATCATAAACCCACAATTCATAGGTCTCAACACACACACCGCAAAAGAAGATTACATCGAATAGATCTCCACAAGAGAGGGGGAGAACATTGTATTGAGATCTAAAAAGAGAGAAGAAGCCATCTAGCTAATAACTATGGACCTGAAGGTCTGGGGTAAACTACTCACACATCATCGGAGAGGCTATGGTGTTGATGTAGAAGCCCCCTCCGGCGGAGCTCCGGAAAAGGCCCCAAGATGGGATCTCACGGGTACAGAAGGTTGCGGTGGTGGAATTAGGTTTTTGGCTCCGTATCTGGTAGTTTGGGGGTACGTAGGTATATATGGGAGGAAGAAGTACGTCGGTGGAGCAATGTGGGGCCCACGAGGGTGGAGGGCGCGCCCAGGGGGTAGGCGCGCCCCCTACCTCGTGCCCTCCTCGTTGATGTCTTGACGTAGGGTCCAATTCCTCTGGATCAAGTTCGTTTCGAAAATCACGTTCCCGAAGGTTTCATTCCGTTTGGACTCCGTTTGATATTCTTTTTCTGCGAAACTCCGAAATAGGCAAAAAACAGCAATTCTGGGCTGGGCCTCCGGTTAATAGGTTAGTCCCAAAAATAATATGAAAGTTTATAATAAAGCCCATTAATGTCCAAAACAGAATATAATATAGCTTGGAACAATCAAAAATTATAGATATGCTAGAGACGTATCAGTCACCTGCAAACTCCTTCCTGTACTTTCTCTCGATTTTTCTCCACTGTGACCCGTCAGCGGGTACTCTCAACTTTCTGTCTTTCTTACGGTCTTCACTGTGCCATCGCATCGCCTTGGCATGCTCTTTGTTTTGGAACAAACATTTCAACTGTGGTATTATAGGAGCATACCACATCACCTTGGCAGGAATCTTCTTCCTGGGGCGCTCGCCCTCGACATCACCAGGGTCATCGCGGCTGGTCTTATAGCGCAATGCACCGCATACTGGGCAAGCGTTCAAATCCCCGTACTCACCGCGGTAGAGGATGCAGTCATTAGGGCATGCATGTATCTTCTGCACCTCTAACCCTAGAGGGCAGACATCCTTCTTTGCTTCGTACGTACTCTCGGGCAATTCGTTGTCCTTTGGAAGCATATTCTTTATCATTACCAGCAACTTTCCAAATCCCATGTCAGATACACCATTCTCTGCCTTCCATTGCAGCAATTGCAGTGTGGTGCCCAACTTTTTCTTGTCAGCTTCGCAATTCGGGTACAACAATTTCTTTTGATCCTCTAACATGCGCTGTAACTTCTTCTTCTCCAAATCACTTGCGCAGTTTCTCTTTGCATCGGCAATGGCCCAACCTAGAACATCAGCGGGCTCATCTGATGCCTCTTCTTTAGCTTCTTCCCGCATTGCCGGCTCAGCTTCTTCCCCCATTGTTGTAGCATTGTATTCAGGGAACCCATGGCCAGGATAGCTGTCGTCGTCCTCTTCTTCTTCATTGCCTTCCATCATAACCCCTCTTTCTCCATGCTTGGTCCAAACATTATAGTGGGGCATGAAACCGGACTCAAACAGGTGGACGTGAATGGTTCTTGACTTAGAGTAATTGTGATCATTCTTATAGCCAGCACATGGACAAGGCATAAAACTACCCGCCCGCTTGTTTGCCTCAGCCACAAGCAGAAAAGTTTGCACGCTATTAATGAACTCGGGAGAGCATCGGTCATCGTACATCCATTGTCGGCTCATCTTCATTACACAACACCGAAAAGACCAAATTAATACAAGTTCATACATAAAGTTCATACAACACTTAAATGCAACAAACAAATAACTCTCTAGCTAAAGCATTTAAATGCAACAACAACTGCGATCAAGATCGCAACTAAGGTAACAATTGATCCAACAACATAATGACACCGGGCCTCACTATCAATGGCATATTTTCTAATCTTTCTAATCTTCAAGCGCATTTTCTCCATCTTGATCTTGTGATCATTGACGACATCGGCAACATTCAACTCCAATTCCATCTTCTCCCCCTCAATTCTTTTCAATTTTTCTTTCAAATACTCATTTTCTCTTTCAACTAAATTTAACCTCTCGACAATAGGGTCGGTTGGAATTTTCGGTTCACATACCTCCTAGATAAAAATGTCTATGTCAACTTGATGGGCATAATTTGTCATAAACACGAAATGCAACAAATAGTTTTAAAAGAGAATATACCACATCCGAATCATAACAAGGACGAGGGCCGACGGGGACGGATATCAAAACCATGGCACTATGTATAACAAACAACGTACGGGTAAGATAATTATACGAGTAACTATATATCCAAATCACACAAACATCAATTTTTTATATAAAACATTCATGAACAAGAGGCTCACCACAAGGTGGTGCCGGTGATGGGACGGTGCAGGCGATCGACGGTGGTTACGACGGAGATTTAGAAGGCACTAAGTAAACCACACCTACATATGCAAACTAAGTGTTATTTTTGACCTCAAATTGCATATAAATCAAATACTAGCACATATAATTCCTCCCAAATTACTAAACTCACAAATTAATCACTATATAAAGCATTGCAAGAGCTAATCTAGCAATGAGAGATGAAAGGACAAAGTTGCTAACCTTTGTGATCATTTGAATGGATGGGGGCCTTCAAATCTTGACAAATTTTGGGCAAAATGTGTGATGAGCTCGAGAGGAAGAGGGGAAGAACAGAGAGGAGAGGGGAAATGGGAAGAACATAGCAAAATCGGGTGGACGAAGGGTTTATGTAGGACGACCTTTAGCACCGGTTCGTGCCACGAACCGGTACTAAAGGTGCTGGAGGGGCCCCAGACTGACAACATCCTGCCACCACTCTCATTAGTACCGGTTCGTGGCACGAACCGGTGCTAAAGGTTCGCCATGAACCGGTACTAATGAGAGCGGCCCGGCTAGCCGTTGGAACCGGCACTAATGGACACATTAGTGCTGGCTCAAATTCAAACCGGCACTAATGTGCTTCACATTTGACCCTTTTTCTACTAGTGCTCAGTAGCCCCCGAACTTGCCTTCAATGATGATGTAGTATGCGGATATAAGTATTCGGCTTTCGAAGGTGGGTTCTCCACCATACTCCGGATTGACGATAGTCCGACATCGGCTTTTGTGTCCAGTCTTGATGATTCCTTCCCGTCGTCACCTCGATTTCCGTCTAAGCGAATGCGAACGGTCCATTATCTTTTTACCTTTTAACCCTTTAATAGGCACAGGCGGCGTTTATATAACGAGGTTAGATCCCCGAACGCCATCTCACATCGCCGAAAGAGCAACAGAGCAAACCACGGAAAACTCAAACCATGGCTAGCGCCCCTGGCTCCTCCTCGCGTCCTCATGGCCCTCAAGAGGGGGATTGGCAAAGCTGTTCTGTATCCCATCTTCAGCTCAATCATCTCCAGACGCAAGGATATCTTCCCCCCGCGGATCTAGTCTCCATACGGGCAGGATTAGTTTCTATGGGCAATGGTGTATTGGCAGAGAATTTCCCCAACCCCAGCCAAGGGGAGAGGGTGTGCTTCATCTCGTTCCTTCTGAGGGGCATAGGATTCCCGATCCACCCCTTCCTCAAGGGTCTATTGGAATATTACGGGATCCAACTACACAACCTCACACCAGGTTCCATTCTGCATATTTCTGGTTTTGTCGCCCTTTGTGAATTATTTTTAGGCTGCGAGGCTCATTTCGAACTATGGAAAAAGTTCTTTTGCCTCGTCCCCCGCCACCAGGGCGGAGGGCCTATATTTGAAGTGGGCGGCGCCGAAGTATGGTGGATAGCCGGGTCTGAAGAATGGTCTTCGGAATGGTTTTACATTGATGATGTTCCTCTCCCGGACCCTGTCCGGTGCGGACTTCCTGAATTCTCTAGCGCTCCCTTGAAGAAGCTATTCAGCTGGCGCCCCAAGTCCTCCGTACAAGAAGATAGTGCGTAGGTGATGAGGTTGGTTAGCAAGGTCAGATTGCTGACCCATTCCGGACACTCTATCATTGAATTCATGGCCATATCAATAAAGCGATGCATCCAACCTCTTCAATCCAGAGTGGCTCCTTTATGGAACTACAACGGGGAGGACGACGCGTCGCGCTATAGGCGAGACGGTCCGGATAACCAAGCCGCATTGACTTCCATGCTTGTAGACCTTTATAAGGGGGAAGAAGAGGACTTCGCCCATTTAAATTGTCGGGAAGGTTTCTCCATGTACAACTCCATTGAACGGGTAAGTTTAGTCATTCATTATTTTCTTTATTATTGGGATGCATTAACCGAATACTCTGGTTGCTTTAAAACAGTCATGGGGGAAGGTAGTCGAGGACATCTATTGCCCCCCTCCTCAACCAGAGGACCATGCTCGCCATGAAGACCCTGGATTCCATGAGGATCCGGATATATTTATAGAATTTGAAGATGGAGTTTATTATCAGGCGAGCCTTGACGGCTTGGAGGTAGCCATTATGGCCGATTACCCCGATCTCTATCCCTTCGTTAAGGTAAGTGTTCGGAAATCCTTTAAAAAGGGAAACACTTCTGCTCACAACTTACCCTCCACACTGGACCGTGCTGCATAGGATCGGCGCTCAACGAGCCGTACCCAAGTATGGGCAGTCAAAAGGGAAATGGCTCCTTCGCGGGGTGAGCGCGTGAAACGAAAGGGGACCGAGAGCGCCACTGAGCCTGCTCCATCACCAAAGAGGTATATTCGTTACTTCATGTCTGAGCATAAAGACGAATCGTCATTTTCCTCCTTCTTCTATCATCTTAGGAGAGGTATACGGCGAACCGTACCAAAGATTCCAGCAAGCCGAGCCGTAGCCCATGCGATGCCGAACTCGTCAACTAGGACGAGGGCGCATACATGGGCGGCGCCGTCATCCAGCTCATGAAGATCTGGATGAAGTGTCCGTCACTAACTCCAAGGTGGAGAGCGCCATGAATCACCGTCGCGTAAAAGAGGCAGTGCACGCCCTGGCCTTATCGGAGCAAGAGTTTACTGCTCTCGGCACCATGGACGCGTATATCTGAGCTTCCCGGGACGGACTTACTGGAGTTGCTCACCTGTTCTCAAAGGATATACAGGTGAGAATTTACGCAATTTTTAATATATAGATACCAGTAGCCCCCGAGACTTAAAGCGGTAGGAACCAACCGATTTGAGGATCGTTTATGACCGCAGGTCCTTAAGGAGAAGAATAGCGCATTGTCCCAGGAGCTCGAGGCAAGCCGGACACAGCTAAATGCTGCTATCACAGAGCTTGAAGAAATGAAGAGTGCCCCGATGACCGGGGAAAAGATAAAAAAATGGAAGAGGAACTGAAGAAGCAGGCCGAAGAGATAAAGATCTTAAAGGCCCAACTCTTGGATGCGCAACAGGAGAACAAAAAACTGAAGGGCGGCATATTCGGTATGACTCTTGACCCATCCGAAGTACTGATATAATCATATAATACGGAATGTTATAATTCGGTTCATATAGGTCTGTTAACCGGCCGTCAGGGAGAGGAAGTGTCCGGGCTTCAAAGCGACGTTCTAAAAGAACTGTCAAAGCTGCACGAGCGTACCCAGAAAACCATGAAGAATATGGCCAAAGCCTTACGGCCATCTGATGTTCCTCCAGAGAGTATGGAAGGTTTGGTGGACGTGTTTAAGGGTGCTCGGCGTCGCTTCGAGCTATGGAAGACGTCCGCATGCGGGGAAGGTGCGCGAGAGGCATGGGTCATGGTGAAGACACGCTGCACCGTACTCGGTCCGAGTCATATGGCCCGAGTTGGACCTCAGGGACCGGATGGGAAGGAAATTCCTGTAAACTTGGTATATGACCAAGTAATGATAGCAGGGAAATATTCGCCAGAAGATTGTAAGCTGGACAACATTATAGACGGCCTAGAAAGAGAGTAGGCGTTCGATTCTATGTGTCAATATACTTTATGACCGAACTTATCTCCCGTCGAACTTGTAATTTTTTTGTCATCACAGACCTTCGGCTTCCACCTCCGAACCAAGAAGTTGGAGTGTTTCTGTATACTATATTTAACTAAGAAACATTTAGTATCTTTGGAAACAAGGCAATCCGTTCATATTGCTCGAACAGACAAAAATGTGTTCGGGGAGTTATGTTATATTACTGTTTAACGTAAGAAACATCTTCCAAGGAAAATAGTTCCGTTAGGGGTTCCTTTCCTTGGGTTGGCATACTAAATTATGCATGCCTAGGCTTTTATAGGCAGCCAATTCCATATTTGTTCCAGAAAACAGACCGTCGCTTATTTGCCGGCCAATTATTCCCTTAAGAACGCTAGCCTTCGACTTCACCCGTCTGAGGTACAGGTCCTGATAACCCGGTTGTAACAATCGCAGAGGTACTCCCTTTACACCCTAGCCAAACAATCGGGAACGTAGGGTATAAACACAGGAGCGAAGCAACCCAGCTTGGCAAAAACTTAAGTCCTAGAGGTGCATAAAATGGCAAAAGTTGTATAGCAACAACCGACATGGACAAGGAAGCTTATAAGCTTTTAATAATATGCTTCGTTGGAGAAGCCCCCATGTATGGTGGGGTGTATACATTTAAAGATATGTACCCCGAATAATACGGTTGATCCGAACATACATTGAGAAGGAAAAGGAAAAACAAAAAACGAGAGAAAAAAAGGAAAAAGCCTAGTCGAAGTGAAACCTAAGAAGGCCGAACTATGCGTAGAATCTTCGGAGCCGGGCAGCGTTCCATGGGTTCGACTCAAGGAGATTATCCGCTGCATTTCGAAGGTGATAGGCTCCTCCAGTGAGGACTTCATTTATGATGAAGGCCCTCTCCCATTTAGGTTTGAGCTTGTCCTTTTTCTTTTTCGGGAGGCGTAAAACAAGTTCTTCGACAATGTATGTCTTAGCCCGCACTTCTTTGCTTTGGTAGCGCCTGGCCTGTTGCTGATAAAATGCAGAACGAGCTTTAGCAACATCGCGCTCCTCTTCGAGTCCGTCTAGGTCATCCTGCCGATCTAATTCGGCTTCCCTCTCTTCGTACATGCGCACTCTAGGTGAGTCATGAATAATGTCGCAGGGCAATACGGCCTCTGTGCCATACACCATGAAGAAGGGTGTGTATCCGGTCGTTCGATTGGGCGTGGTCCAGAGTCCCCAGAGTACGGAATCGAGTTCCTCAACCCAGTGCTTGTCTGATTCTCGTAAAGAGCGCACTAGTCTGGGCTTAATGCCACTCATGATCAGACCATTGGCCCTTTAGACTTGGCCGTTTGTTCGAGGGTGGTATACAGATGCGTAGTCGAGTTTAATGCCCAACTTAGTGCACCAGGTTTTCACCTCTTCAGCTATAAAATTGGATCCATTATCAGTGATGATACTGTGCGGGACACCATAACGTTGGACTACGCCGGATATAATTAAAGTCAATCACTACCCCTGCCTCAGCTGTTTTTACTGGTTTGACCTCTATCCATTTAGTGAATTTATCTACCATTACCAGAAAATATTTCTTTTTGTGGCTTCCCCCTTTAAGGGAACCAACCATATCAAGCCCCCAGACCGCGAAGGGCCAAGTAATGGGGATTGTTTTTAATGCAGTGGGAGGCATGTGACTTTGATTGGCGAAAAGCTGACAGCCCACACAACGTTCGACAAGGGCTTGAGCATCTGCTCGAGCCGTGGGCCAGAAAAAACCTGTCCTGAACGCCTTGCTTACGAGGGCTCGAGCTGCGGCGTGATGACCGCCCTGGCCAGCATTTATTTCTGCCAAGAGTTTCCTTCCCTCCTCTTCGGAGATACACCTTTGGAGGACTCCGGTGGTGCTCTTTTTGTACAGTTCACCCTCATGCACTTTGAAGGCTTTAGAGCGCCGAACTATGCACCGAGCTTTATTTTGATCGTCGGGGAGCTCCTGCATATTAAGGTAGGCCAGGAATGGTTCGGTCCAAGGAGCGATAACGGCCATGATCCCGACAGTGTCTGCATTATGTTCGGCAGCTGGGGGTGTGACCAGGTCAGCACTATCTTCTCTGCTCTTACCCTGCCATACTACGGAAGGCTTAAAGAGCCTTTCCACGAAAGTGTTAGGTGGCACAGGGTCGCGCTTAGTGCCCATGCAAGTGAGGATGTCGGCTGCCTGATTACTGTCTCGAGCGACATGATGAAACTCAAGTCCCTCAAACCGAGCTGATATTTTTAATATGGCGTTTCAATATGCCGTCATTTTTGGGTCCTTTGTGTCGAACTCTCCATTTACTTAGGATATTGCGAGGTTGGAATCACCGCGCACCTCCAGGCGTCGTATACCCATGGAGACAGCCATGCGAAGACCATACAGAAGTGCCTCATATTCGGCTGCATTATTGGAGTCTGTATACATAATTTGTAATACATAGCGGACTGTATCCCCGGTAGGAGATGTTAGGATGACGCCAGCCCCCAATCCGACCAGCATTTTGGAGCCGTCGAAGTACATAATCCAATTGGAGTATGAACTGTACTCTTTAGGGAGTTCGGCTTCCGTCCATTCAGCGACAAAGTCGGCCAACATCTGGGATTTAATAGCCTGGCGTGGCTTGTATATTATTTCGAACTGTAAAAGCTCGATGTCCCATTTAGCTATGCTGCCAGTGGCGTCCCTGTTATTGATAATGTCGTTAAGTGGTACTTCTGATGCCACTGTGATCAAACACTCTTGAAAGTAGTGTCGCAGTTTACGGGATGCCATGAAGACTGTATAGGCTATCTTCTGGTAGTGGGGGTATTGGGATTTGCAAGGTGTAAGGACCTCCGATACATAATATACTGGTTTTTGGGTGGGGAATTTATGTCCCTCCTCCCCTCGTTCGACGACGAGTACGACACTAACTACTTGGTTAGTTGCCGAAATGTATAATAACATAGGCTCGCCAACACCTGGGGCAGCTAGGATTGGGTTGCTTGCAAGTAGGGCTTTGATTTCTTCCATTCCAGCTGTTGCAGCGTTCGTCCATTCAAAGTTATCAGTGTGCCGTAATAGCTTGTAGAGTGGTAATATTTTTTCTCCCAATTTGGAGATAAAAAGGCTTAACGCCGCAACGCACCCTGCTAGATTTTGGACTTCCTTTAGGTCTGTTGGTATAGCCAATTGTGACAGGGCTCGGATCTTGACTGGGTTTGCTTCAATTCCTCTATGGGAAACAATAAACCCTAGAAATTTTCCTGCTGGGACTCCAAAGACAATTTTTTCCGGATTAAGCCGTATGTCGTATGTCCGGAGGTTGTCAAAGGTGAGGCGAAGATCGTCCACCAGAGTTTTGACGTGCTACATCTTGATGACCACGTTGTCTACGTATGCTTTGACTGTTTTGCCAATTTGTTTTTCCAGGCATGTTTGGATCATACGCTGGTAAGTAGCCCCAGCATTTTAGAGTCCAAAGGGCATAGTATTGAAGCAGAAAGGACCGTAAGGGGTGATAAACGTTGTTGCGGCCTGATCCGACTCCTTCATCTTAATTTGATGGTATTCAAAATAGGCGTTGAGGAAACACAAAGAATCGTGTCCTGCGGTCGCATCAATGATCTGGTCGATGCGGGGTAGTGGGAAAGGGTCTTTAGGGCAAGCCTTGTTGAGGTCTTTGAAATCGACGCACATGCGCCAAGATTTGTCCTTCTTTGGTACCATGACCAAGTTGGCTAAGCAATCCGGATGTTTGATTTCCCTAATAAACCTGGCCTCTAGCAACTTGGCTAGCTCTTCTCCCATGGCATGATGCTTGGGTTCGGAGAATCGCCGCAGTGTCTGCTTCACGGGTTTGAAGCCCTTGATTATATTGAGACTGTGTTCGGCCAGCCTGCGTGGGATGCCGGGCATGTCTGAAGGGTGCCAGGCGAAAAAATCCAATTTTCTCTCAAGAATGTGCGTAGAGCGGCGTCCACTACTGGATCCAGTTGTGCTCTGATAGATGTTGCCTTGTTAGGGTCCGTCGGGTGCACTTGAAATTTAACTATTTCCTCAGCTGGCTTAAAAGAGGTGGACTTAGATCTCTTATCGAGGATCACATCGTCCTTATCCACCGCGGACCGTAAATTTGTTAATTCTTCGGCCGCTAGGGCTTCAGATAATGCCTCGAGGGCCAGGGATGCGGTTTTGTTTTCGGCACGGAGGGCTTTGTCCGGGTCGCTCGAAATTGTTATGATTCCGTTGGGTCGGGGCATTTTGAGCTTCATATACCCGTAATGGGGTATAGCTTGGAAGCGTGAGAAAGCGTCCCATCCGAGGATGGCGTGATACCCACTGTTGAAGGGGGCCACATGAAAGAGCAACTCTTCGGATCTGTAGTTTTCGGGTGTGCTAGATACTACATCCAGTTGAATTCTCCCAGAGCATCATGATTCTCGACTGGGGATAATGCCTCGAAAGGTGGTATTGCTTTGCTCAATGCATGATCTATCCATCTGCATTTTATCGAGCGTGTCTTCATAAATGAAGTTGAGTCCACTGCCGCCGTCTATAAGCACTTTAGTAAGCTAAAAACCATCCACAATGGGGTTTAGTACTAGGGCAGCGGGTGCTCGGACTGACCGAGCCTTTGGTTCGTCTTCGACTGTAAATGTTATTGTCGTGTCATTCCATGGGCTCAATGCGGTAACTTGGTGGACTTCGGCGAGGTCGCGGAGTGCCCTTTTACGCCGATTATTCGAAGAAAAGGTCTCGAAGACCGTGAGGACGTTGAAGTCGTCCCTCTCCGTAGAGTATTTCTCTAGAGTGGTGGTGAGGATGGCCTCTCCACTTTTTGCTACTTGTCGGAGTACCCAACATGCTCGAAGGCTTTGGGTTGGGTCTGTGTGCGGAGTGACGTGTATCGGACAGGGCTTGTCAAGGAGTTCGTCAAGAACGGACCTATGCCCCGTGAAGGGTTTATTTTTCCTGCCCGTCAACTGGTGGTCGGGTGACCCGCCATGATGTATCCGTTTAGTCTGGGCCGCACACTGCTTAAAGGCAGCGGGTTCCAGTTGAGTGTTCTGGGCCCTCCATGTGCTTTCCATCGCACAACACTTTTGCACTACCTGTGATAGTTCCGTAAAGCTCTGTATGTGGCGACGGTCGAGGGCATTCAATATTCCCTCGTCAGTGCAATTATGATGAAAGACCGAAACTACGTCGTCGTCTGGGCAGTCTTTGATCCTGTTTTTAACAAGCAGGAATCTGGCCCAAAAGTGGTGGACCGTTTCCTGAGCTTGCTGCCGCACATACATCAGGTCGTATATATCTCGAGAACCTGAGTTGCTTGGAGAATATTGATTGTGGTGGGTGGGTGGTTTAAAATTTAGATCCAGTCCCACATCTGCATTTGGAGCTTGAAAGACCTCTGAGGTGACTGGTTCAGGACCGGGGCGGCCCAAGGGCTTCTGCGATTCTATACCTGAGCCGGAGTTCGGAGGACGTGAAGTCCCGTTCGAAGGAAGAGTATCTGGCTCAGGGGATTTCGAGACCCGAACATACTTGCACTAGTAGAAAAAGGGTCAAATGTCAAGCACATTAGTGCCGGTTTGCTTTTGAGCCGGCACTAATGTGTGCATTAGTGCCGGTTCCAACGGCTAGCCAGCCGCTTTCATTAGTACCAGTTCGTGGCCGACCTTTAGCACCGGTTCGTGCCACGGACCGGTACTAAAGTGAGTGGTGGCAGGATGTTGTCAGTCCGGGGCCCCTCCAGCACCTTTAGTACCGGTTCGTGGCACGAACCGGTGCTAAAGGTCGTCCTACATAAACCCTTCGTCCACCCGAGCTCGCTCTGTTCTTCCCCTTTCCCCTCTCCTCTCTGTTCTTCCCCTCTTCCTCTCGAGCTCATCACACATTTTGCCCAAAATTTGTCAAGATTTGAAGGCCCCCATCCATTCAAATGATCACAAAGGTTAGCAACTTTGTCCTTTCATCTCTCATTGCTAGATTAGCTCTTGCAATGCTTTATGTAGTGATTAATTATGAGTTTAGTAATTTGGGAGGAAATATATGTGCTAGTATTTGATTTATATGCAATTTGAGGTCAAAAATAACACTTAGTTTGCATATGTAGGTGTGGTTTACTTAGTGCCTTCTAAATCTCCGTCGTAACCACAGTCGATCGCCCGCACCGTTCCGTCGCCGGCACCACCTTGTGGTGAGCCTCTTGTTCATGAATGTTTTACATTACCAAATTGATGTTTGTGTGATTTGCATATATAGTTACTCGTATAATTATCTTACCCGTACGTTGTTTGTTATACATAGTGCCATGGTTTTGATATCCGTCCCCGTCGGCCCTCGTCCTTGTTATGATTCGGATGTGGTATATTCTCTTTTAAAACTAGTTGTTGCATTTCGTGTTTATGACAAATTATGCCCATCAAGTTGACATAGATATTTTTGTCTAGGAGGTTTGTGAACTGGAAATTCCAACCAACCCTATTATCGAGAGGTTAAATTTAGTTGAAAGAGAAAACGAGTATTTGAAAGAAAAATTGAAAAGAATTGAGGGGGAGAAGATGGAATTGGAGTTGCATGTTGCCGATGTCGTCGATGTTCGCAGGATCAAGATGGAGAAAATGCGCTTGAAGATTAGAAAGATTAGAAAATATGCCATTGATAGTGAGGCTTGGTATCATTATGCTGTTGGATCAATTGTTACCTTAGTTGCGATCTTGATCGCATTTGTTGTTGCATTTAAATTCTTTAGTTAGAGAGTTATTTGTTTGTTGCATTTAAGTCTTGTATGAACTTTATGTATGAACTTGTATTAATTTTGTCTTTTCGGTGTTGTGTAATGAAGATGAGCCGACAATGGATGTACGATGACCGATGCTCTCCCGAGTTCATTAATGGCGTGCAAACTTTTCTGCTTGCGGCTGAGGCAAACAAGTGGGAGGATGGTTTTATGCCTTGTCCATGTTTAGTCTGTAAGAATGATCACAATTACTCTACGTCAAGAACCATTCACGTCCACCTGTTTAAGTTCGGTTTCATGCCCCACTATAATGTTTGGACCAAGCATGGAGAAAGAGGGGTTATGATGCAAGACAATGAAGAAGAAGAGGACGACGACAGCTATCCTGGCCATGGGTTCCCTGAATACGATGATACAACAATGGGGGAAGAAGCTGAGCCGGCAATGCGGGAAGAAGCTGAAGAAGAGGCATCAGATGAGCCCGCTGATGATCTAGGTCGGGCCATTGCCGATGCAAAGAGAAACTGCGCAAGTGATTTGGAGAAGAAGAAGTTGCAGCGCATGTTAGAGGATCACAAGAAATTGTTGTACCCGAATTGCGAAGCTGACAAGAAAAAGTTGGGCACCACACTGCAATTGCTGCAATGGAAGGCAGAGAATGGTGTATCTGACAAGGGATTTGGAAAGTTGCTGGTAATGATAAATAATATGCTTCCAAAGGACAACGAATTGCCTGAGAGTACGTACGAAGCAAAGAAGGTTGTCTGCCCTCTACGGTTAGAGGTGCAGAAGATACATGCATGCCCTAATGACTGCATCCTCTACCGCGGTGAGTACGAGGATTTGAACGCTTGCCCGGTATGCGGTGCATTGCGCTATAAGATCAGGCGCGATGACCCTGGTGATGTCGAGGGCGAGCGCCCCAGGAAGAAGATTCCTGCCAAGGTGATGTGGTATGCTCCTATAATAGCACGGTTGAAACGTTTGTTCCAAAACAAAGAGCATGCCAAGGCGATGCAATGGCACAGAGAAGACCGTAAGAAAGACGAAAAGTTGAGAGTACCCGCTGACGGGTAGCAGTGGAGAAAAATCGAGAGAAAGTACGGGAAGGAGTTTGCAGATGATGCAAGGAATGTATGGTTTGGTCTAAGCGTAGATGGCATTAATCCTTTTGGGGAGCAGAGCAGCAACCATAGCACCTGGCCTGTGACTCTATGTTTGTATAACCTTCCTCCTTGGTTGTGCATGAAGCGGAAGTTCATTATGATGCCAGTGCTCATCCAAGGCCCTAAGCAACCCGGCAACGACATTGATGTGTACCTAAGGCCATTAGTTGAAGAACTCTTACAGCTGTGGAATGGAACAGGTGTACATGCGTGGGATGAGCACATGGGGGAAGAATTTGACCTAAGCGCCTTGCTGTTCGTGATCATCAATGATTGGCCTGCTCTCAGTAACCTTTTAGGACAGACAAACAAGGGATACCGCGCATGCACGCACTGTTTGGATGATACCGACTGTATATTTGGACAATTGTAGGAAGAATGTGTAGCTGGGACATCATCGATTTCTTCCGAGCAGGCATCCCGTAAGAAAGAAAGGCAAGCATTTCAAAGGTGGGGCGGATCACCGGACGAAGCCTCGCCACCGTACTGGTGCTGATGTACATGATATGGTCAAGGATTTGAAGGTAGTGTTTGGAAAGGGTCCTGGCGGACAACCTGTTCCGAATGACGCTGACGGACGCGCACCCATGTGGAAGAAGAAATCTATATTTTGGGACCTGCCCTATTGGAAAGACCTAGAGGTCCGCTCTGCAATCGACGTGATACACGTGACGAAGAATCTTTGCGTGGCCCTGCTTGGCTTCTTGGGCGTGTATGGGAAGACAAAAGATACACCTGAGGCACGGGAGGACCAGCAACGTATGTATGGAAAAGACGGCATACATCAGGGTCATGCCAGCTACGCTCTTACCAAAGAAGAGAAGGAAATCTTCTTTGAATGCCTGCTCAGTATTAAGGTACCGTCTGGCTTCTCGTCGAATATAAAGGGAATAATAAACATGGCAAAGAAAAAGTTCCAGAACCTAAAGTCTCATGACTGCCACGTGATTATGACGCAACTGCTTCCGGTTGCATTGAGGGGCTTTCTACCGGATAACGTTCGATTAGCCATTGTGAAGCTATGTGCATTCCTCAATGCAATCTCTCATAAGGTAATCGATCCAGAAATCATACCAAGGTTAGAGAATGATTTGGTGCAATATCTTGTCAGTTTCGAGTTGGTATTCCCACAATCCTTCTTCAACATCATGAAGCACGTCCTAGTTCACCTATGGGAAGAGATTAACGTTTTGGGTCTTGTATTTCTACACAATATGTTCCCCTTTGAGAGGTTCATGGGAGTCTTAAAGAAATATGTTCATAACCGTGCTAGGCCAGAAGGAAGCATCTCCAAGGGCCACGCAAATGAGGAGGTCATTGAGTTTTGTATTGACTTTATTCCTGACCTTAAGCCGATTGGTGTTCCTGAATCGCGGCATAAGGGCAGACTGGATGGAAAAGGCACACTAGGAGGGAATCCAAAAATATGTATGGACGGACATTCTCTCCTTGCATCATCTTTTGAAGTCCACCGACACCGCGTCTGCCGACTCCTCCTCGAAGTCCGCCACCGTGTCAGCAGACTCCCGCTCCTCCAAGTCCACGAACGCGTGAGCAGACTCCTGCTTCAAGTCCGGCATAGCGTCAGGCCACTCCTCCT
Source organism: Aegilops tauschii subsp. strangulata (assembly GCF_002575655.3). Classification (NCBI taxonomy): domain Eukaryota; kingdom Viridiplantae; phylum Streptophyta; class Magnoliopsida; order Poales; family Poaceae; genus Aegilops; species Aegilops tauschii. The sequence continues at coordinate 627,589,587 of NC_053036.3, read as the reverse complement.
GTTTCAAGTCCGACACCGTGTCAGGCCACACTCCTGCTTCAAGTCCGGCACAGCGTCAGGTCACACCTCCTGCTTCAAGTCCGATACCGTGTCAGGCCACACCTCCTGCTTCAAGTCCGGCACAGCATCAGGCCACTCCTCCTGCTCCAACTAAGCCACGTCAGCCGTCTCCGCCGCCTAAGCAATCGCAGAAGAGACACGCCGCAACTATGGTGCGTAGCGGTACGAGTCGAGGTAGTACAGGAAGTACAGGCGGAGACAAGCGATATAAATATGGTCCAAGCAGCCTCGCTCCTCTTCCTCAGAGGCCTTATGACATGACCGAGGAGCAAAACGATGCAATAGTGCTGGCCGAAGTGGACGCTCATATTGGACCGAAATCGGCAACGCCGCCGAGGGAGAAAGTGCCTGAGGAAAAGATTGACCACTTCATTCGTATGGCTCGACCACCAGCTCCCAAGCCTGTTGACTCAGACTATGAGAACCAAATCAGGAAGGCACATCGAGCACGACTACAGAAAGAAGCGAGCTCGAGCTCGAGCCAACATGCAGCTGTCAAAAAATGCGGGAAAACCGTTCCCCGGCTGGGAGAACAGGCGGCGCAATCGACCCTCGCCCCCCCCCCCCCCCCCCCGCTTGTTGTGCCAACAACACATGAGAGTACGTGCGCCCAATATTATTGTGGGCAAACCGTTTACGTTCCCGAGCTGGGCGATGTGGTAATAACTGAGGAGCATATAATGCAGGCTGAAATGCTCAAGATCACTGTTGGACAACTCCTCGATATCGAGCCCATGTCTCCGCTTAGAGAGGAGGAAATAAAACGGAAATATGTCCGGGGCCAACCTTTGGTCGAGCCCGAGGAGGTCAAGAACCTCCCAACGAGAATGTATGAATTGCATGATTGGTACATGAAAATTACCAAGATTTCCAATCGAGAGTCCCTCATGGTGCAAGTCGAGGAAGATCATTACTTCAATAAGAAAGCTCTGTCCGTTAAGTATTCAGAACTGTTTCAGTTATTCAATCAAGATGCACTCGACAAATCTATCGTCAGTTGCTATTGTCTGTAAGTGATTTCTTTCTGTAATTTAAGTCTCAAGCTAGATCTAGTGCTCATTGATTGATCATTAATTACCTGTAATTATATATCCTCACTATATATTCTTTTCTGTGGTATTATGCAGGATGAAGATGTATGAAATGAAAAAAGCTGGACGCTATGGCATTGGGTTCATTGACCCAAATACCATTAATGAATACACATGGAAATTGGAATGGTGTAGACAAGATGTAGAGAAAAACATGGTAGAGTTCTTGAAGCGCCTCAATAGCAATGAAGATATACTACTTCCTTACAACTTCGAGTGAGTCACACTGTCTTGTACTACAAATTCTGTTTTTGCTTACTAGCTAGATGTTAATAAGTGTATAGTGTTTTGGGTTATAGTTGATTAGTGTTATGCACATGCCCGCTTAATTTATACATGCAAAGGTATGCGCATGCAGCTTCCACTGGATCTTGTTAGACATTAAAGTGGACGAATGAAAAGTTGAAGTACTATCTCTTTAATTCTTGTTTCAATACCATTAATTAATTAACATGCTTGATTAATTATTATCTGATTAAATTCTATTCTCGTAAAGGCCCTGAAGCAGGCGCCAGGGGCTGAAGTGTGTGCATACTACGTTTGCGAGAACATTCGCATGATGGCGTCCGAAAGGAGCAGATCTGATAGACAGGACTGGGTACGTTTGCCAGAACACTATTCACAAATCTTACATGATTGTCGATATCTAGTCACACAACTAATACACATGCATATTGATCTCCTTCTTAATAGTTCAAAGAGGTGCGGGAGCAGCTCCTACCAGAGGAGCGCATACGAGCACTTCAAGAGGAAATAGCGGGATTTTTGCTCGACCAGGTCATATATCCCAAAGGAGAATACTATTACCCGCTACCGCCCCCATGAACCACTTGTCATCATGCTCCGAAGGCACCAAGGCAACATGTAGGAGAAATTGTATATATATATACATGTGTATGTGTGAATAATTAATGGTGGTTGTGAGACATTCGATTATATATATATATATGATCGGTTCTACGAGAAAATCTATTTATATATATGCATAACGTGTACAATATGTAGTATCGTAAAATACCAGCAAACAAAAAAGAATTAAATGGAAAACACAAAATTAATGGAAAAATAAAAATTAAAACCAACCCCCCCCCCCAAACATTTAGTACCGGTTGGTGCTACCAACCGGTACTAATGGTCTACCAGCACCCGGGCCTGCCTCGTGCCACGTGGTGGCACTTTAGCGCCGGTTCGTGCCGAACCGGTAGTAAGGGGGGGCTTTAGTCTCCACTCTTTAGTGCCGGTTGCAGAACCGTCACTAAAGGCCCTTACGAACCGGCGCTAAAGCCCGGTTCTGCACTAGTGTTGGTCTTCAATATAGGGAGGGAAGTGTCTTTGGCCGGTTCCTCAACGACCGCTACGAGGTGGGTGATCGGCGGGTGATTAATTTCCCTCTGTTCAGGCTTGAGGCCGATCCGATCATAGTCCGTTGAGACCCCCAGGGCGGCGATGCGGTCCAGCAGTTCGTTTAAAGACGAGACATCTGCAGGATCCATCTTTTCGGAGTACTCGAGGCCGATGCAAAGACGGTGTTCGGCGGCCGTAGGGGGTGTTGCGGGCTTGACGGCCGTACAAGATCCTACGGAGAAACCGCCGAGCTGGAGGGTCTGCCCAGAAGCCAGGCTCCCTCCAGAAGTGATATTGTCGTTGATGACTAGGCGAGCCATAGATCGCTGTTGTAGATAGCACAGCAGAGCTCTCAATGAAAGCACCAATGTCGGTGTCAAAACCGGCAGATCTCGGATAGGGGGGCCCAAGCTATGCGTCTAGGGATCGATGGTAACAGGGGACCAAGGGACACAATGTTTACCCATGGTTCGGACCCTCTTAAAGGAGGTAAAACCCTACTCCTGCTTGATTATATTCGAAGAGTATAGCGATTACAAGAGTTGATCTACCTCGAGATCGTGGCGGCTAAACCCTAGATGTCTAGCCTATGAATATTCCGATGATGGTAATGAGGATGGCCTCTACGGACTAACCCCTCTAGTTTATATACACACCGGAGGGGCCTAGGGTTTGTACAAGGTCGATTCATCAGGGAAGGAACGATACACCCGGACTCTAATCTCGCCGTTCACGTATGGAGAAGTCCCACCCTGACCCGTTGGATAGTCTTCAGCTTGATCTTGTACGGCCCATCCACCCCGACCCATACTCCTAGGCCGGACACCTGAGGACCCCTGAATCCAGGACTCCCTCAGTCACTGAGGCCCTCAACCATGGATAAGCCACCGCAATGAGAGGAAGCTGAGCATGACGAACCATGGGCTCCAAGGCGGTACCTTTAAGAAGGGAACGCCACTGAAATGTTGCCACCATCCAATCCAAAGATCAGGGTTTCTCCCAGAGTACCACGACGAACAATGAGTAATAACAATGACGCCAAGAAGGGGGCAGCGCCAGAATGCCGCCGGCGCTGGCCTAACAAGTCAGAACAGGTTTTTGATACGTCTCCAATGTATCTATAATTTTTTAGCGTTCCATGCTATTATATTATCAATCTTGGATGTTTTATATACACTTTCAAGCAGTTATATATCATTTTTTGGGACTGGCCTATTAACTTAGTGTCGTGTGCCAGTTGCTGTTTTTTGCTTGTTTTTTGTTTCGCAGAATATCAGTACCAAATGAAGTCCAAATGCCACGAAACTTTTTGAAGAATTTTTTCTGGTCAAAAGAGAGACTAGAAGCTTCAGGAGAAGACCAGATGATGAAGCATGGGCCCATGAGGCACCAGGGCGCGCCCCAGGGAGGTAGGCGCGCCCTGGTGGCTTGTGGGGCCCACATGGCTTCGTTTGACATAATTCCGCCTATATAAATTCTCTAAAATCACGAAACCAATAGAGGAGTCCACAAAATACTTTTTCTGCCGCCGCAAGTTCCAGAACCACGAGATCCCATCTGGAGGCCTTTTTCGGCACTCTGCCGGAGGGGAATTCAATCACGGAGTGGCTCTACATTATCCTTGCTGCCCCTCCGATGATGCGTGAGTAGTTTACCACGGACCTATGGGTCCATACTTAGTAGCTAGATGGCTTCTTCTCTCTATTTGATCTTCAATACAATGTTCTCCTCGGTGTTCTTCGAGATCTATTCGATGTAATGACTTTTTGTGGTGTGTTTGTGGGGATTCGATGAATTGTGAGTTTATGATCAGATCTATCCATGAATATTATTTGCGTTTTCTCTGAACTCTTTTATGCATGATTAATATAGTTTTGTATTTCTTCTCTGATTTATTGGTTTGGTTTGGCCAACTAGATTGATTTATCTTGCCATGGAAGAGGTGCTTTATAATGGGTTCGATCTTACGGTGCTCAATCCCAGTGACAGAAAGGGACATGACACATATGTATTGTTGCTATTAAGGGCAAACAGATGGGGTTTATTCATACGTGAGTTTATCTTGTCTACACCATGTAATCTTGCTTAAGGTGTTACTTCATTTTTCCATGAACTTAATACACTAGATGAATGCTGGATAACGGTCGATGTGTGGAGTAATAGTAGTAGATGCAGAATCGTTTCGGTCTACTTGTCTCGGACATGATGCCTATGTATAATCATTACCTTGGATATCGTCATAATTATTTGCTTTTCTATCAATTGCCCAACATCAATTTGTTTACCCACCGTATGATATTTTCTTGAGAGAAGCCTCTAGTGAAAATTATGACCCCCGGGTCTATCTTTTAGCATATATTAAAACCAAAAATACCTTACTGCAATTTTATTTTATTTATTTTATTTTGTTTTTTGTCCGATCTATCTATCGGAAACTATATAATTTAATTTTGCTCGTAACCGTCAAGGGATTAACAACCCCTTGTTCACGCTGGGTTGCAAGTATTTGTTGTTTGTGTGCAGGTGTTGTTAACGAGTCGTTGCTTGGTTCTCCTACTGGATTGATAATCTTGGTTTCATAACTGAGGGAAATACTTACATCTACTGTACTGCATCATCCTCTCCTCTTCGGGGGAATCTCAATGCAGCTCACAAGTAGCAGGAAGAATTTCTGGCACCGTGCCGAGGAGACAGCATCAACAACTATCAAGTACCTGCACATAAACTTTCATCTCCTTGAATTTACATTATTTGCTACTTGCCTCTCGGTTTCATTCCCCCCACACTTGTAAAAAGGTTTTACAAAAATACAAAAAATATTTTTCGTTTGCCTTTTTTCTTTCCTTCTTTGCTTGCTTGTTATCTTGTTTGCATAGTCACGATGTCTCAAAGAAATTATCGTGATATCTCCTTTCCTCATATATTAGTTGAAATTGAGAAAAATACTAAGGATTACATGTCGATGCAATTTGAGCATAACAATTTTTTTACCGAGGAGCTTAAAGAACACTCTATTTTGCTAGACACTATTGCAAAACAACTTGATCATGTGAGTGAAGAGGTTGCTAATCTTTAATCTCAGTTCGCCCACACTGATAATTTGCTAGGAAAAATCTCCGATGCATAAGCTACACTAGTAAATCAAATGGCAGCTAAGCCGGAATCTTTAGAACTTAGTAATGATGAGGATATGAAAATGATTGGTGTTTCATCTATTGGTTCCTAGTTTAGCAATACAAAACTTGATGAAAAGGGGACCGAAGAGGAGTCAACTTTAGCTAGAAGGTGCCCCATAATTCAGAGGGTGAAAAACTTGATGAAAAAATTGATAAAAGTGGGTTTGGAGAGGTAAAAACTTTAACTAGTGATTGGCCAACTCTCTTGGATTACAAATACTTTAATTATGATAATTGTTCTTTGATTGAATGCATTTCTTTGTTGCAATCCATGCTAAATTCACCCAACTCTTATGAGCAAAATAAGGCTTTTACTAAACATATCGTAGAAGCGATGATGAAATCCTTAGAAGAAAAAATAGAACTAGAGATTTGTATTCCTAGAAAATTATATGATGAGTGGGAACCTACCATTAGATAAAAAATTAAAAAATATGAGTGCAATGCTTTATGTGATTTTGGTGCTAGTGTTTCCACAATTCCAAAATCTCTATGTGATGTGCTAGATTTTACCAATATGGATGAATGTTCTTTCAATTTGCACTTGGCGGATTCTATTATTAAAAAGCCTTTTGGTAGAATTAATGATGTTCTTATTCTTGCAAATAGGAACTATGTGCCCGTTGTTTTTATTGTACTTGATATTTACTGCAATCCGTCTTGCCCCATAATACTTGGTAGACCGTTCTTATGAACTATAGGTGTCGTTGTTGACATGAAAGAAGAAAATATTAAATTTCTATTTTCGTTAAAGAAGAGTATGGAACACTTCCCTAGAACTAGAATTAAGGCACCATATGAGTCAATCATGAGGGCCACCTATGGAACTAAAACCAAAGTTGACAACACTTGAAACTATGCATTATGCCTAGCTAGGGGCATAAAACAATAGCGATAGTTGAGAGGCAACCCAATAGTTATATTTTAATTTTTTTTGTTTCTTTTCTGTTTTTCAATAAGCACACAATTATGCTACTGTTATGATTGTGCTTTTTTATGTTTTAATTAGTGTTTGTGCCAACTAAATGGTTTGTCAATTTGGTATGATTTTCCCATAGCCAACTCAAGAAGATATGAACAATTTTATTGTTTTTCTCTCGAATATTTTTGTTATTTTGTGATATGTACTCCCTCTATTTTTATTTACTATGCATATTACCTTTGTCATAAGTAAAATTTTATAAGTTTGATCAAGTTTACAGAAAACAATATAGACATTTAAAATAACAATATATATGATGTGAAAATATATTGAATGATGAATCCAATACACTAGTAGAAAACTGGGCTTTGGTCACAGGGCAATATTCACATTAGTCCCGGTTCAGTCACGAACCGGGACTAATGTGAGCATTGGTCCCGGTTCGTGCGGCCAGGGGCCTGCGGGGCCTCGTGGGGGCATTGGTCCCGGTTCGTTCGGACCCTTTGGTCCCGGTTGGTGGGACAAACCGGGACCAATGGGCCACGCTCCTGGCCCACCACCCTTTAGTCCCGGTTCATACCACAAACCGGGACTAAAGGGCTGGTCCTAGTTGCGGCCAGTGTTTAGTCCCACCACGCCAACCGAAGGGCGCTCACACCAGTTTATAAGCCCGTCCCTCTCTGCCTTGTTGAGCTCCTCTTAAAGTGAAAATAGATGCCCTTATACAGGGAATTTGACCTAAATTCACAGTAAATTTCATAGAAATTTATTATGAATTTAGGTTGAATTTCCTCTATAAGCGCATCTATGTTCATTTTTTTATAGTAAGTAAAATAAATAAACCTTAATAAAATAAATAAAAATAAATAAACCTTAATAAAATAAAATAAACTATAGTAACTAAAATAAATAAACCTTAATAAATTAAATAAAAATAGCAGAAGTAAAATAAATAAAAATAGCAGCAGTAAAATAAATAAAAATAAAATAATTAAAGTAAAATACATAAGTAATTAGAAATAAAATAAATAAGTTTTTTCTTGTAAGTATAAACAAAACAAAACAAATAAAGCAAAAGAGAAAACAAAAAATAGAGAAAAAAAATTATGCCACCTACTGGGCCACCACGGCCTGAATACGACTTGAAACCCATCCATGGGCCAGGATTCAGGCCCGCAGAAGGCCCAGTAGGCCCCACGAGCAAAGAGAACGGTTAGGCCCGAAAGCCTGCAGTTGAGAGGAGCTCGAGAGGGTGGGCGCAGCAGCACTTATAAACCACTCTCGAGCCCTCTCAACTAGCGAGGTGGGACTAAACTTTTGACGCGGGGCAGCACAAGGCCTTTGGTCCTGGTTGGTGCCACCAATCGGGACTAAAGGGGGCATTAGTCCCGGTTCGTGGCACCAACCGGGACCAAAGGCCTTTAGTCCCGGTTGGTGCCACGAACCGGGACCAAAGAGTTCCCTATATATACCCCATCGCCACAGCAGAGCACTCCACAGTGCTCTGTTTTTTCTGGCCGGCGAGGGGAGGGCATTTGGGTGCTCTAGCTCACCTCCTACGCATATGAGGTGTTCAATGAAATGTCCGAGCCACACTAGTTAATCTTTCTCCTCTCGAAACTCGACCTCCGAGCTCCATTTTCCCCGAGATTTGACTAGGTTTAGCGGTCCGTCACGTCCCGTCCCCGTCTTCACCGCCGTCGATCGCCCGCGCCGATCTCGTCGCCAGCACCCCGTGGTGAGCCTCTTGTTCTTATCTTCTTTCTGAAAGGAAAAAAATTCTTACTTTAGATAGTTACTTGTCTAATTTTCTTACTTTTATTATTCCTTCTTATTACATAGTGCGATGGTTTTGGTATCCGCCCCCGTCGGCCCTCGTCCTGTCTATGATTCGGATGTGGTATATATTATCTTTTTATAACTATTTGGTTCATTTATTGTTTATGACAAATATACCGACCAACGTGACATAGATTTTATTTATCTAGGAGGTGGTTGAACCGGAAATTCTAACCGACCCTATTGTCGAGAGGTTAAATTTAGTTGAACAAGAAAACAATTACTTGAAGAAAAAAATAAAAAAATTGAGGAGGAGAAGATGATATTGGAGTTGCATGTTGCGGATGTCGTCGATGATCACAAGATCAAGATGGATGCAATGCGCTTGAAGATTAGAAAGATTAGAAAATATGCCATTCATACCGAGGCTTGGTATCATTATGCCGTTGGATCAATTGTTACCTTGGTTGCGATTATGATCGCATTTGTTTTCGCATTGAAATGTTTTACATAGTTTCAATGTATGGTTTAATTAATTAGATGCTCTGGAGAGCTATATATATGTTGTCAGATGAGAACTATGTATGTACTTTGGTTTTAATGTGATGATGAACTTCTATTAATTTGGTCACTTAATTATCTATTCATGATGTTCTGTAATGGTTTTTCACACACTTAATTATATATAATGCACGCAGATGAACCGGCAATGGATGTACGGTGACAGACACACCTCCGAGTACATTAAGGGCGTGCATGATTTTCTCGAAGTGGCTGAGGCAAACAAGCAGAATGGTTTTATGTGTTGTCCATGCCCTATATGTGGGAATACGAAGTCTTACTCTGACCGGAAAATCCTTCACACCCACCTGCTTTACAAGGGTTTCATGCCACACTATAATGTTTGGACGAGGCACGGAGAAATAGGGGTTATGATGGAAGACGGCGAAGAAGAAGAGGACGATGACAACTATGTGCCCCCTGAATACGGTGATGCTGCAACGGGGGAAGCTGCTGAAGATCAAGAGGAACCAGACGATGTGCCCAATGATGCTGCAAGGGGGGAAGCTGCTGAAGATCAAGAGGAACCAGTGCCCGATGATGATGATCTCCGCCGGGTCATTGTCGATGCAAGGACGCAATGCGAAAGTCAAAAGGAGAAGCTGAAGTTCGATCGCATGTTAGAGGATCACAAAAAAGGGTTGTACCCCAATTGCGAAGATGGCAACACAAAGCTCGGTACCGTACTGGAATTGCTGCAGTGGAAGGCAGAGAATGCTGTGCCTGACAAAGGATTTGAGAAGCTATTGAAAATATTGAAGAAGAAGCTTCCAAAGGATAACGAATTGCCCGACAGTACATACGCAGCAAAGAAGGTCGTATGCCCTCTAGGATTGGAGGTGCAGAAGATACATGCATGCCCTAATGACTGCATCCTCTACCGCCGTGCGTACAAGGATCTGAACGCATGCCCGGTATGCGGTGCATTGCGGTATAGGATCAGACGAGATGACCCTGGTGATGTTGACGGCGAGCCCCCCAGGAAGAGGGTTCCTGCAAAGGTGATGTGGTATGCTCCTATAATACCACGGTTGAAACGTCTGTTCAGAAACGAAGAGCATGCCAAGTTGATGCGACGGCACAGTGAGGACCGTAAGAAAGACGGGAAGTTGAGAGCACCCGCTGACGGGTCGCAGTGGAGAAAAATCGAGAGAAAGTACTGGGCAGAGTTTGCAGCTGACCCAAGGAACGTATGGTTTGGTTTAAGCGCGGATGGCATTAATCCTTTCGGGGAGCATAGCAGCAATCACAGCACCTGGCCCGTGACTCTATGTATGTATAACCTTCCTCCTTGGATGTGCATGAAGCGGAAGTTCATTATGATGCCAGTTCTCATCCAAGGCCCTAAGCAACCCGGCAACGACATTGATGTGTACCTAAGGCCATTAGTTGAAGAACTTTTACAGCTGTGGAATGGAAACGGTGTACGTACGTGGGATGAGAACAAACAGGAGGAATTTAACCTGCACGCGTTGCTGTTTGTAACCATCAACGATTGGCCCGCTCTCAGTAACCTTTCAGGACAGACAAACAAGGGATACCACGCATGCACGCACTGTTTAGATGACACTGAAAGTATATACCTGGACAAATGCAGGAAGAATGTGTACCTGGGCCATCGTTGATTTCTTCCAACCAACCATCAATGTCGAAAGAAAGGCAAGCATTTCAAAGGCGAGGCAGATCACCGGAAGAAGCCCGCCATGCGTATCGGTGATCACGTACTTGCTATGGTCAATGATTTACACGTAATCTTTGGAAAGGGTCCCGGCGGACTAGCTGTTCCGAATGACGCAGAGGGACACGCACCCATGTGGAAGAAGAAATCTATATTTTGGGACCTACCCTACTGGAAAGAGCTAGAGGTCCGCTCTTCAATCGACGTGATGCACGTGACGAAGAACCTTTGCGTGAACCTGCTAGGCTTCTTGGGTGTGTATGGGAAGACAAAAGATACACCTGAGGCACGGGAGGACCTGCAATGTTTGCACGAAAAAGACGGCATGCCTCCGAAGCAGTATGAAGGTCGTGCCAGCTACGCTCTTACGAAAGAAGAGAAAGAAATCTTCTTTGAATGCCTGCTCAGTATGAAGGTCCCGACTGGCTTCTCGTCGAATATAAAGGGAATAATAAATATGCCAGAGAAAAAGTTCCAGAACCTAAAGTCTCATGACTGCCACGTGATTATGACGCAACTGCTTCCGGTTGCATTGAGGGAGCTTCTACCGGAAAACGTCCGATTAGCCATTGTGAAGCTATGTGCATTCCTCAATGCAATCTCTCAGAAGGTGATCGATCCAGAAATCATACCAAGGCTAAGGAGTGATGTGGCGCAATGTCTTGTCAGTTTCGAGCTGGTGTTCCCACCATCCTTCTTCAATATCATGACGCACGTCCTAGTTCATCTAGTCGACGAGATTGTCATTCTAGGGCCCGTATTTCTACACAATATGTTCCCCTTTGAGAGGTTCATGGGAGTCCTAAAGAAATATGTCCGTAACCGCGCTAGGCCAGAAGGAAGCATCTCCATGGGCCATCAAACAGAGGATGTCATTGGGTTTTATGTTGACTTCATTCCTGGCCTTAAGAAGATAGGTCTCCCTAAATCGCGGTATGAGGGGAGACTGACTGGAAAAGGCACGCTTGGAGGGGACTCAATAATATGCAGGGACGGATATTCTTGGTCTCAAGCACACTACATAGTTCTACAGAACTCTACCTTGGTGACCCCGTATGTCGATGAACACAAGAACAGTCTGCGCTCCAAACACCCGGAGCAGTGTGACGACTGGATTACATGTGAACACATCAGGACTTTCAGCAGTTGGTTGGAAACACGTCTTAGAGGTGACACCACTGTTTGTGATGAGTTGTACTCGTTGTCCAGGGGACCATCTTCGACTGTATTGACTTACAAAGGATACGAGATAAATGGGAATACATTTTACACGATCGCCCAAGATCAAAAGAGCACCAACCAAAACAGCGGTGTCCGCTTTGATGCAGCAACCGAGAGGGGAAAGGACACATATTATGGTTACATAATGGACATATGGGAACTTGACTACGGACATGATTTTAAGGTCCCTTTGTTTAAGTGCAAATGGGTCAATCTGTCAGGAGGCGGGGTACAGGTAGACCCACAGTACGGAATGACAACAGTGGATCTGAACAATCTTGGGTACACTGACGAACCGTTCGTCCTAGCCAATGATGTGGCACAGGTTATCTATGTGAAGGACATGTCTACCAGACCGACAAAAAGAAAAGATAAGGAAGCGAATACATCATACGATGAGCCAAAGCGCCACATAGTTCTTTCAGGAAAAAGGGACATTGTGGTAGTGGAGGGCAAGACAGACATGTCTGAAGATTATGAAAAGTTTCATGAAATTCCTCCCTTCAAAGTCAAGGCTGACCCAAGCATCCTGATAAACGATGAAGATTATCCATGGTTACGGCGCAATAAGCAAATGACACAAGCGAAGAAAAAGTGAAGACTTTCTCCCGCAACTATTATGATGATACCATGCCAACTTTGTAACAGACGAGTATGATACCATTGTCCGTTTTGTACACGAAGTGCATCTAGTTTTTGCCGTAACCCTCTCGACTTTCTTGCACATGCTATGTGGATGAAATGATGATACCATGCCAACTTTCAACCTTTTCAGAGTTCATTTGAAATGCTTTTCAATTTTAGGGTCTTATAGCTCAAAATAATTAGTAAATGCATGAAAAATAACAGGCCAAAAATTAAAAATTATGCCACCTACTGGGCCACCACGGCCTGAATACGATTAGAAACCCATCCATGGGCCAGGATTCAGGCCCGCAGAAGGCCCAGTAGGCCCACAGGCTTGTACAGAGAGGTTAGGCCCGTAAGCCTGCTTTAGAGAGGAGCTCGACAGCTCAGGCGCACCACACCTTATAAACAGGTGCGGCTCTCTCTCAGCTAGCGAGGTGGGACTAAACTCACCACCACGCCGCTGGCAAGGCCATTGGTCCCGGTTGGTGGCATGAACCGTGACCAATTCCACCCTTTGGTCCCGGTTGGTGCCACGAACCGGTACTAATGAGGCTGTGGCCCCACGAGCACCTTTAGTACCAGTTCGTGGCACGAACCGGTACTAGAGTTTCTTACTAAGCAGTTTTTTAGTCCCACCTCGCTAGCTGAGAGGCACTAGGAGCGGTTTATAAGCCCTGAGTGCAGCAGAGACGATGAAGAAGAGGCGCAATGCTCATGTTGCTTAGCTTCAAGCCTTGAGGAATAAGGTAGACTACATGGAGCTATGTGCAATGCAGTCTACACTATTCCGAAAGGCTTGAAGCAAATCAACGAGCGTTGCGCCTCTTTTTTATTTTTAATAACTTATTACAACTCCGGACTTCTTGTGTTCCGACAAAATAAAATAAACTTTAATAAAATTTATGAAACTCAAATTAACAAAGTATTTTCTGTTCAAAACATTATAAGAAACCTCTAGTATTATTGAAACTAAAATCATATAAAATTGATGCAACTAAAATTATCGAAGTATTTTCTGTTCAAAATCATTAAAAGCAAAAAGAATTTTCATAAAGAACTTTTTCTGATAGAAACTTTAATAGCAAAAAGAATTATCATAAAGTAAAATAAATAAGTTATTAGAAACAAAATAAAATAAAATAAATAAGTTTTTTGTTGTAAGTAGAAACAAAACAAAATAAATAAAGCAAAAAAGAAAACAAAAAAACTAAATACAGCAAAAAGAATTTTCATAAAGAACTTTTTTGATAGAAACTTTAATAGCAAAGAGAATTATCATAAAGTAAAATAAATAAGTAATTAGAAACAAAATAAAATAAAATAAATAAGTTTTCTGTTGTAAGTAGAAACAAAACAAAATAAATAAAGCAAAAAAGAAAACTAAAAAACTAAAAACAGCAAAAAAATTGTTGGGGCGCTGTCCGCTGGGCCCTCCAACCCTCATGTTTGCAAATACAGGCCCAGAAGGGCTAGAGGGCTCAACAGGTAGCGCGCCAAAGTTAGGCCCAGAAGCCTGCTATAGAGAGGAGTTCGAGACAGCAGCCGCAGCGGGGCTTATAAACCACTCCGAGCCCCTCTCAACTAGCGAGGTGGGACTAAACTTTTGGCCGCGACGCGGGCAGCAAGAGGCCTTTGGTCCCGGTTGGTGCCACCAACCAGTATAAACCCTCGTGTTCCTTGTCCCGCATAACCCCTTCAAGCTTCCTAGTTGCGATGGCTCCACGACTAAGTCCTAGCTCAAGGACATCTGCCGTGACGATTCCACGACAAGGACCAATGGCACCCTTTGGTCCCGGCTCGTGGCACCAATCGGGACCAATGCCCCCCCTTTAGTCCCGGTTGGTGCCACCAACCGGGACCAAAGGCCGCCGCTTCCCGCCCTTTGCGCTGCTGAAAAGAGGGCTTTGGTCCCGGTTGGTGGCACCAACCGGGACTAATGCCTACCTTTAGTCCCGGTTGGCGCCACGAACCGGGACTAAAGGCTTTGCTATATAAGCAAACACTTAGGAAATTTTCACTCTCACCTAGCAGTTGCCGCCCCCGACGACGCCGACGCCGCCAGGCTGCCCCGACGCCGCCCGCCGCCCCCGCCGTCGCCCGTGCCCGTCGTCGCCGTTGCCCGCGCCCTCGCCGTCAACCGCGCCCCTTGCCCCGACGCGCGCCGCCCCGGCCCGTCCCCGTCGTCCCCGTCACCCTGCCCCGCCCTTCGCCGCCGTCACCCCCTACCCCGAGCGCGCGCCCACTGCCCCGTCGCCATCCTCGCCGCCGACCCCGCGGTCCTCCTCACCTTGGTCCGGCCGGCGCCCTAGCATAATTTTTTCATATATATGCTTGTTTTTTTCGTATATATGCTTGTTTTTTTATATATATGATGATATATATGCTTGTTATCATAATTGTTTTTGTTCATATATATATATATGTAATGATTTTTTTATAGAATATGATGTTTTTTTCATAGATGATCACATATATGATGTATGCATGGATGTGGATGAAATATGATGTTTTTTTGTTCATAGAACATGATGAAATATGAACAATGCATTAGGCAAAACCTTTACATTTTTCGAAATTTTCTATTTGAACATTTTTTTTATGAAGGAGAGGAAGAAGGAAAATAAGAAGAGGAAGAAAGGAGAAGAAGAGGAGAGGAAGAAGAGGAGAAATAAATAAGAAGAGGAAAAAAGAAGAAAAAGAAGAGGAGAAGAAGAAAGGAATAGAAGAGAAGAAGAAAAAATAGAAAAAAATCTATTTTTTCTTCTTCTCTCCTCTATTCCTTTCTTCTTCTCCTCTTTTTTCTTCTTCTTTTTTTTCTTCGATCTTCTCCTCTATTCCTTTTCTTCTTCTCCTCTTTTTGTTTCTTCTTCGTTTTCTTATGTTTTATCGGGTCTGTCATCGTCGATATACCCCTCTCCCGATAACTTCAATACGAGGGGGGGTCGATATACCCCCTCCCCGATAATATTATTTTCCCATGTACGTTCATTGTCGTTGTCGATATAACCCCCTCCCGATAACTTCAACACGTGGGGGGGTCGATATACCCCCTCCCCGATAACATTATTTTCCCATGTATGTATGTCGTCGTTGTCGATATATATAACTCCCTCCCAGATAACTTCGACATGATGGACGGTCGATATTTATACCCCCTCTCGACCGTGATAACTTATACCATGGGAGCACCCCCGGCCCTCTCGCTCGACCAAAACTCTCGAGGACACCCAAACCGTAGAAAAAAACGATGTCGGTCTCCTACCCCCTCCCGCCGCACCCCTACCCTTGAAGCGTTGCCGAGGCCACCCCAAACCCGGAATAAGCTAGGTCTACGTTTGCACTAACCACCTGCTGTCATGTTTGTGTAATAATTGCCATGTTGTAATATTTGCAGAAACAATGGAGCATGGACGAGACGAGCAAGCAGAAGAGGTGTTGGGGGACATAATCTTAGCCAGAGGCGATATCTTGTCGTATCTTAACGACAATGATGGTCTGGAAGAACAGTGTGAGGAAGCAGGCTATGGTGATCGAAGAGTGGAGGAGGAAAGACATGATTATGATGGCTCCGGTGACCCAATGCTGGTGCAAGAAGGAGCCCGTGCTGACGGCTCCGGTGACCGAACAGAGTCCGGCCAGGTAAATATATTAGTTAAGCCTGTGCTGACTAGCTAATTGATGCATTCATTGTTTTGGTATGTACACATATTAATTAACACTCGTTTTCTTCTTTTTTCTAGCCCTCTGGATCGAGCACAACTGCGGTAAAGAGACGAGGCCTGAAGAGAAAGTTGCGCTCGGATGAAAGGTTTGAGATCACAGCAATCGCGCGCGACGGCCAACCGATTGAACCCATCCGGACAAAGGATGCATTTGCTGCTCAGTGCGGGGTTCTAGTTAGGGACAAGATCCCGATCAGCATCCACCAATGGTACAAGCCTAAGAAGGAAGACCCTGAGGTGTCTTATGTCAATGATATGCAGAAAGATGATCTTTGGACTGAGCTGAAGGCAAATTTCACACTACCGCCAGAGGAGGATCCGGAGAAGCAAGTTAAAGAGCAATTAATCAAGTCTCATGCTCTTAAGAAGATGGCAGACCTATTCAGGAGGTGGAAGAATGAGCTGAAAACATTTGTCGACAAAGAAGAGACACCAGAATTCATCGGCCGGTATGAGAAGATCAGAGATCACTGGCCCGCATTTGTGGCCCACAAGACATCGGAAAAGAGTAAGAAGATGTCAGCGACAAACAAGAAGAATGCTGCGAAGAAGAAGCTTCACCATCGCACGGGGTCAGGTGGCTACCTCAAAGCCCGGCCTAAGTGGGCCAAGGCTGAGAATGATCTGCTTGAAAAAGGGATCGAACCACAGACAATGAACTGGACAGACCGTTGCCGGACTTGGTTCTTCGGGGCTGGCGGAACCTTGGACCCTATATCAGGGAGGTGCTTTGGACGAACGAGCTTTTGAGAATACCAGTCAAGAAGATTCAGCAATATATCGATGCAGCGCAGGAAGGGACGTTCGTTCCAGACAGAGAGAACGACGAGCTCACAATGGCCCTCGGGAATCCTGAGCACCCTGGACGGACACGAGGCACGCCAGGCTCCGTTCCGTGGAAGGCTGGTTTTCCAGACGCAGGCGGTTACAAAAGCCAGGAGAGGAGGAAAAAAATGGAGTAGACCCAAATTCAGAAGCTGCACGAAAGGGTTCAAGCGCTAGAGGAACGAGACAGCAATCGACATGCCGAAACTACCCCCGAAGCTACCCCGCCATCTCAGCGGAGAAGCAGCGTGGCTTCCACCGAGCTGCTTCAGCTGGAGCATGTCTTGACGGCTCCTGCTAGCTACCCCGTGGATGCTATCACGGAGTCTCAACATTGCCACCTTATGGCGCAATGGCAGAACTTCAAAGTCAAGGCGGCTGTTGGCTCTGTTTTACCTCCTGAACCCAGCGCAACCTACCATTGCCGGCTGATTCCAGAAGGATATGCTAGGGTGATGGTGGATGAAATAACGGAGGGATTTGAGGACCTCCAGCTTGACCACCCTACCGGTGAAGGGGAGACTCGGCTGGGTTTAGCTCTGAAGACTCCGTGCCTATGGCGGAAGGAGCTCATCAACCTTCCGAACTGGATGGCTCCGGCGAGTAAGGGCAGTCCGCCTCCTCCTCCGGCAAGTGATCAGGGCACTCAGCCTCCTTCTCCGGCGCGTGGCGGCACTCCTCCTCCTCCTCCGCCTCCTCCTCTGGCGAGTGATCAGGGCACTCAACCTCCTTCTCCGGCGCGTGGCGGCACTCCGCCTGCGCCGGCGCGCCAGAGCAGCTAGCCTCCTCCTTCTCCGCCTCGTCAGCAAGGGCGGAAGAGATCCGCCGCCGCTGCGGCTGCTCCGGCGCGTCGTAGTCCTTCTCCTCCGCCTCGTAAGCAAGGAAAGAAGACAGCCACAGCCGTTCCGTCTGCTCTGCCGGCGTCTAGCAGTACAGCTGCCAGAGGCGGGAGGCAATACAGATTCGGTCCTTCTCTGAAGACTCCAGAGAAGTTACCATACGAGAGGACCGAGGAGGAAACCATGAAGATCGTGCGAGCCGAAGTGACAAACTTCTTTGAAGGGGTGAAAGCAAAGAAACATCCACCTCCGGAGGAGAAGGTAGATCCGGTGAAAGCAAAGCGCACTCTGGCTGCCCTAACAAAACCACCAAAGTCTCCGCCGAGAGGCAACTATGAGCGCATTCTTGCAAAGACATATGCCGAAGCGGAGCGGTCGGGAAGTACTGTCAGTGATCAAAGGTTAAAAGAACGACGAGCTGGGAAAAAAATTGCCCAGCTCGGCGAACAAGCCAACCAATCGTGCCCCCCGCTCAAGGTGTCAAAAGACATCGTCGCTAATGATCCGAGGATGGTGCCCAGTTATAGCAATCTTGGAGATTACCTGCCCGACGATGTACATTATGAAATCATGGAGGTGGACGAACACAAATACCATTACGGGAAGCCTCTCGTCAAAGATGTAAGATCTCTAACAACGATGATGCGAAGATTACATGATTGGTACATGAAAACCTGCAGAGAGTCTGATGGGACGAGTACTTTGACGCTGAGAGTTAAACCGGAGCATGACCTCGTTGGAATTGAACTGCTGAATGTTCCATTTGAGGATTTCTTCCAGTTTTACAATCAAAAGGCCCTCGATAAAACAACGATCACTTGCTACTGTCTGTAAGTAGTACTACTTCTGTCATTAAGTCTCTCTATATAGGTTAGCTCTTTCATTGCATGTATTTATAATTATACTCACTATATTATGCAGATTGAAGATCGCCGAATTGAAGAAAAGACAAATCGGTGATATTGGGTTCATTAACACAAATCTCATAGATGCATATACGGTTGAAAAACATCCCAAAGAAGCCGAGGCCAACTTGCTACAATCGTTGGTATTAAATCAAAACAAAGATATAATACTCTTTTCTTACAACTTCAAGTGAGTGTTACTATCTTGTGCATATTCGGTTTCCCTTATTAGTCCAGGTTATGGTAATGTAATTGATGACTTATGTATGCATGCGCAGCTTCCACTATATTCTCCTAGAGATTAAGCTTGAGCAGGGAGTAGTAACCGTCTTAGACTCGAGACGAAAAGATCCCCAGGACTATGCGAACATGACTCAAATGCTCGAGAAGTAAGTTAAATCGATCATTATCCACCATATCAGCAACTTTGTTCATTTCCTGATATCAAGTAATTGTTTTCTTTGTCTGGCAGGGTTTGGAGAAAATTCACCACAAAAGCTCCGGGACTGCCGAAGAAGCTGCAATTTAAACACCCGAAAGTAAGTACGATAGTAGCATGTTCCGCGCATCTCCTGGTGATTCAAGCGCTAGTTTCATCAATACCATTTAGCATGCTTGCTTATCAGTTTGATTGACCTCTATTTCTTGTAAAGTGGTTGTGGCAGGAACCCAGGAATAATTACTGTGGATACTACGTTTGCGAGTCCATCCGCTACACGACCTGTGAGCGGGGCTACACTGAAGAACAATATGAAGTGCGTAAGCAATAATATTCACAATTTTATTTTATCCATCATTTGTGTTGAGTTTCATTTATTCATATATATATGTATTGACCCCCTTCTTCAAATTAGATGTTTCAGAAGCGGGATGAACTCCTAGCACCAGATCGTATGCGAGGAATTCAAGAGGAATTGGCGGCATTCTTCCTTGACCACGTGATTGCTGAAAACAGAGAATACTATGTGGACCCTGTGTTCTTACAATTTAATTAGGAGATTGTATTGTAAGAGATAATTATTGTATATATGTAGCCGGTAGTGTCGGATAGATATACGAGAACTTGTTGTTCGACCAATCTCTCGGAGAAGGAGAGGTGGTCGATATCACTTCTCTCTGTATGCATATGTTCATGACGATCTTCTGTTTCCTTCATTTGATTACTAGCTAGCGTGTCTAGTCCTCTCCATACGTATATAGTACGTAGTGTCGACCAAGCACGGAGATAAGAGAGGACACTTCTCTCTATTAATTAGCTAGCTAACACAATATATGAAACACCTAAATTAACCCCCCAAACCCCCCCCCCCCCCCCCCCCCGCCTTTCAAAAAAAACAAAAACCCCAGCCTCTGAAATGCTGACGCATGGATGCCTATTGGTCCCGATTGGTGGCACCAACCGGGACCAAAGGCCCCCCTGTCTGGGCTGGCAGCAGAGGCCACGTGGAGGACCTTCTGTCCCGATTCATGTAAGAACCGGGACTAAAGGGTTAGGGCTTTAGTAACGACCCTTTAGTCCCGGTTCGAAAACCGGGACAAAAGGCCCTTACAAACCGGGGTAAAAGCCTCTTTTCCTACTAGTGATAGTATTCATTTGGTATTATTGATTAATATTTTTTCTCTACAAACTGAGCCAAAGATTACAAATTTTGAGTTAACACAAAGCTAATGAGCGGAGTAAATAAAAACGAAGAGAGTACAGTGCTTCTCAAATTGTGACCATTTTTCAATAAATATTAGGCAAGTGGTGATTATGAGCAATCCTGAGTTTAATTCTCGTGGGCTCATACAGTATGCTCTTTTTGACTAGCCAAACAAGTTGTGGGCAATGTCCAGATCACCAAATTTGTAGTTGTATACTACGACTAGAGACACATTTAAGGTTTTTCTGTAAAGGAACTGTAAACCAAAGTTTGAAGCTGCGCGCTTAACTTATGAATTTTGACTAACGATTGGCCCATTTGGTTTGCATTTTCAGTACCCACTCAAGTAACTGCATAATGTGACTTTCTTGATTTTTTTAGTTAGACTTGCTAATTCATACTCGGAGCATCCCATCAAGTTATGTGCAACATTTGCCCTTTTCATGGTCGTTATTACTAAATATTAAGCAAGTAGTGATTTGAGCAATATTATGCTTAGTTTTCACAGGTTTGAGCAATCTACTCTTTTTAGAATTGTCAAGCAAGTTATGGGCAACATGTCACTAAAAATGTATAGTACGACCACAAGCACATTTAAGTTATTTTCTTGGAAGTTCAACTTCTAGCCAAAGTTTGAAGCTTCAAACTTGAAAACTGAATATTGACTAAATGGTTAGTCAATTTGGTTAGGATTTCCAACAGTCCACTCTCAAGGCGGTTTTAAGCAACTAGTATTGATTATGAGCAATCTTACACTTTAGTTTTTATGGATCCGTGCAATAGAGTAATGGAGTACTCTTTTCGCACTGGTCAAACAAGTTTTGGGCCACGTTTAGGCTGTCAAAATTGTATGGTTGACCGTAAACGTACTGACCAGCATGCAGCAAATGATCAACCACTTGCCCCACCACCACAAGTTGTCCCCTTCGCCAGCCGCCCCTTCACTCCGACCACTCCCTATGAGGAGTCCAACACGTCCACTTCATTTTCTGACGCCGCCCCATTACATTTTCTCTACTCATTTTTGTCCACCTTTTATTAATGGACAGTGCTACACGTACGAAAGGTTATGTGAAGGTTTTACGTAAAACCTGATGTGGAGGTGATTAATTGGGCCAGGATTAGACTTGCCATCTACTCTTTTTAGACTTGCCAAACAAGCTTTGGGCAATTTTCTGGTAACAAAAAATGTATCCTACAACCACAAATACATTTTAGTTATTTTTTTAAAGCCGAACTTTCTGCCAAAGTTGGACGCTTCGAACTTGAAAACTGAATTTTGACTAAATCGTTGGTCAATTTGGTATGAATTTCCCAGAGTCCACTCAAGAAACTATATACAATTTCCGTGTTTTCTCTCTATTTTTTTGTTAGTTTCTGATATGTACTCCCTCATTTATTACAATGCATATCACCTTTGTTGTCAGATAAAATTTATGAACTGTGATCAAGTTTATATAAAAGTATATTCAATGATGAATCCAATATTATTGATTTGGTATTTTAGGTATTAATATTTTTTCTCGATAAACTCGGTCAAAGTTTACGAAAATTGACTAAAGACAAAACTAATATGCGGAGTAAATAAAAATGGAGAGAGTACCATGCTTGCTCGAATCGTGACCATTTTTCAGTAAATATTAAACAAGTGTTAATTACGAGCAATCCTGGGTTTAATTCTCAAGGGCTCATGCAATCTGCACTTTTTGACTAGTCAAACAATTTATGTGAAATGTTCATGTCACCAAATTTGTATACTACAGCTAGAAACACATTTGAGGTTTTCTAGAAAGGAACTCTCAACCAAAGTTTTAGGCATCGAAGTTAACATATGAATTTTGACCAAACGGTTGGTAAATTTGGTCCGAATTTTCAATAGCCCACTCAAGTAACCTTATAACGTGACTTTCTTGATTCTATTTTGTTACAATCGCCAATCTTCGAAGTTGAAAGCTAGATTTTGACTAAATGCTTGGTCAAATTGGTCTCAATTTTCAACAGCCCAACTCAACTATAACGGTTTTCATAAATGTTAAGTAAGTACAGTACTGATTATAGCAATCTTACACTTTAAGTTTTCATGAATCCGTGCAATGGAGACTCTTTCCACACTAGTCAAACAAGTTATGGGCAACATTTAGGGGTCTGTCTAGGACACATCTCTAAGCCGATTTCCACTCTGTTTGTGGTCTATTTTTTGTCCTAGTTTTTTTTTGTTTCTTGTTGCAGAATTATATATTTGTGGGAACAGATCTGACATCCTTAAAAAACATCTGGATGTGAATTAGACAAACTGAACATTTAGGCCACCAAAACTGCATGGCACGACCACAAACGCACTGACCATGCACGCAAGCTGCTTATCCACCACTTGCCCCACCACCACACCACCACCACCAGCCGTCCCCCTCACCGGCCGCCCCTCGACTCCGACCACTCCCTATCCAGCCCACTCAATTTTCCGGCCCGGCGCCACCCCATCACATTTCCTCCACTGGTTTCTGTCCGCCTTTTATTATTATTAATCGCCGCTGCATGCGGTGACGGAGACGGAGACGACGACGACGACGGTGACGGGCGCACGGGAAAGTTCAACGTGGGGGAGACAGCGACGCGAGTGAGATAGGCGAATCCAGCCCGCACTGACTGCGCGCATCGGAGTCAAAACCGCACAGACCACAGAGTGGCAGAGTGCCCGTCCCTTTCCCCCCTCCGCCCCTCTGACTTTCCCCCGCCCCACCTCGCCTTCTTCACGTGTCCTCCCACCCCTCCGACCCCTCGCCCTCGCCCTCTTTCCGCCGCTCTCACGGAAATCTCGCGATTTGTTTCCGCGCGAGGTGGACTGGACAGGACAGATCTCCGCCGCCCCGCCGCCCTCAAGCTTCCGCCACCGAGCTCTGCTCGTTGGGATTGGAGTTTCCCCCCTTCCTCTCGTTGCTGAGGAGTGTTTGCCATCTGTGCGTTCTTGCGGCGCTGATTCATCCGGCCGGGCGGCGGCGCAAGGTGGCGGTGTGGGGTTTGGGCGGAGAATTGCTCGCCGTGGGCTAGCGGATTTTCATGCTCTTCTGGAAAGAAGCCGGCTTTCGCAGTCACGCCGCCGCCGCCGCTCGCCGGTGATGGGGGCCCGCTGCGGCCTGCTCGGCTTCCTGCTCGTCGCCGCCGTCCTGCTCCGCGTCCGCGGCGCCCACGCCCTGAACCAGACGTGCGATGCTGACCTGGAGGCGCTCCGGGCCTTCTCCGACGGCCTGGAGGGGAAGGATGCCAGCGCCGGGCTGGTCGGGTGGGGCGCCGGCGACGGCGGGTCGTGCTGCTCCTGGACGGGCGTCTCCTGCGACCTCGGGAGGGTGGTTGGGCTGGATCTCTCCAACCGCAGCCTCCGCGGCGTCATCTCCCCCTCCGTCGCCTCCCTCGGCCGCCTCGCCGCGCTGAACCTCTCCCGGAACTCGTTCCGCGGCCAGGCGCCGGCGGGGCTCGGTCTGCTCCCCGGGCTGCGGGTGCTCGACCTCAGCGCCAACGCCCTCTCCGGCACGTTCCCGCCAAGCGGCGGCGCCGCCGGCGGGTTCCCGGCGATTGAGGTGGTGAACGTCTCCTTCAACGAGTTCGCGGGGCCGCACCCTGCGTTCCCCGGCGCGGCGAACCTGACGGTGCTCGACATCTCCGGCAACCGCTTCTCCGGCAGCATCAACACCACTGCGCTCTGCGGCGCCGCGCAGAACCTGACGGTCCTGCGGTTCTCGGGGAACGCACTCTCTGGCGACGTCCCGGCTGGCTTCAGCCGGTGCGAGGCGCTCTCCGAGCTCTCTCTCGACGGCAATGGCCTCGCGGGGAGCCTCCCGGGTGACCTGTACACGATGCCTGAACTGCAGAGGCTAAGCTTACAGGACAACAACCTCTCCGGTGACCTCGACAACCTCGGTAACCTGTCGCAGCTTGTGCAGATTGACTTGTCATATAACAAATTCACCGGCTTCATCCCTGATGTGTTTGGGAGGTTGAGGAAGCTGGAGTCCTTAAACTTGGCAACCAATGGCTTCAATGGCACATTGCCTGGTTCACTGTCAAGCTGTCCGATGCTGACAGTGGTCAGCATAAGGAACAATTCGCTCTCCGGTGAGATCACACTCAACTTCACCTTGCTGCCAAGGCTGAACACTTTCGATGCTGGGTCAAATAGGCTGAGTGGTAATATACCTCCGGGCCTCGCCCGGTGCACCGAGCTGAAGACGCTGAACCTTGCTAAGAACAAGCTTGATGGGGAGATACCGGAGAGCTTCAAGAATTTGAGCTCACTGTTGTACCTGTCGCTGACAGGCAACGGCTTCACGAACCTGTCATCGGCACTGCAAGTCTTGCAGGACCTGCCCAAACTGACCAGCTTGGTGCTCACCAACAATTTCCATGGGGGGGAGATGATGCCGATGGATGGCATCAAAGGCTTCAAGAGCATGGAGGTGCTTGTCCTGGCGAACTGCGCGCTCACCGGCACAATCCCCCCTTGGCTGCAGACCCTTGAGAACCTCAGTGTGCTGGACATTTCGTGGAACAAGCTGCATGGTAACATCCCCCCATGGCTGGGCAGCCTGAACAATCTCTTCTACATTGATCTGTCAAACAATTCGTTCACCGGGGAACTCCCTGAGAGCTTTACACGGATGAAGGGTCTGATTTCAAGTAATGGCTCGAGTGAGCGGGCGTCGACAGAGTACATCCCCTTATTTATCAAGAAGAATTCAACAGGCAAGGGTTTGCAGTACAACCAAGCCAGCAGCTTCCCGGCATCACTGTCCCTCTCCAACAACTTGCTTGCTGGGCCGGTATTGCCGGGATTTGGTCATCTTGTGAAGCTTCATGTACTGGACCTCAGCTGGAACAACTTCTCGGGGCGAATTCCCGATGAGTTGTCAGACATGTCGAGCTTGGAAAAGTTGAAGTTGGCTCACAATGATCTCAGTGGGAGCATACCGTCATCTCTGACAAAGCTCAATTTCCTCTCCGACTTTGATGTGTCATACAATAATTTGACTGGAGATATCCCAACCGGGGGCCAGTTTTTGACATTCGCGAATGAAGGCTTTCTGGGCAATCCTGCGCTCTGCCTCCTTCGGAATGCCTCCTGCTCCGAGAAGGCTCGAGTTGTGGAAGCAGCACACCGTAAGAAGAGCAAAGCCAGCCTTGCTGCAGTTGGAGTAGGAACTGCAGTCGGGGTTATCTTTGTCTTGTGGATTACTTATGTGATTTTGGCAAGGGTTGTCCGTTCAAGAATGCACGAGTGCAATCCAAAGGCGGTTGCTAATGCTGAAGACTCCTCCTCAGGGTCTGCTAACTCAAGCTTGGTGCTGCTATTCCAGAACAATAAAGATCTCAGCATCGAGGACATCTTGAAGTCCACGAACCACTTTGATCAAGCATACATAGTTGGATGTGGTGGTTTTGGCCTCGTCTACAAATCAACGCTGCCGGATGGGCGGAGGGTTGCGATCAAGCGCCTTTCAGGCGACTACTCTCAGATCGAGAGGGAGTTTCAGGCCGAGGTGGAGACACTTTCAAGGGCCCAGCATGAGAACCTTGTGTTGCTGCAGGGGTACTGCAAGATCGGCAACGACAGGCTGCTGATCTACTCATACATGGAGAATGGCAGCTTGGATTACTGGCTTCACGAGAGGACGGATAGCGGTGCACTGCTGGATTGGCAGAAGCGGCTGCGGATAGCACAGGGTTCGGCAAGGGGGTTGGCATACCTGCACATGTCATGTGAGCCACACATACTGCACCGAGACATCAAGTCAAGCAACATCCTCCTGGATGAGAACTTTGAAGCTCACCTGGCAGATTTCGGACTGGCGAGGCTTGTCTGCGCGTACGACACCCACGTCACCACGGATGTCGTTGGGACCCTGGGCTACATTCCTCCAGAGTATGCCCAGTCGCCCATCGCGACTTACAAGGGCGACATCTACAGCTTCGGCATCGTGCTGCTGGAGCTGCTCACCGGCCGGAGGCCTGTGGACATGTGCAGGCCCAAGGGGAGCAGGGACGTCGTGTCGTGGGTGCTTCAGATGAGGAAAGAGGACAGGGAGACTGAGGTTTTTCACCCGAATGTGCATGACAAGGCGAATGAAGGCGAGCTGCTGAGGGTGCTTGAGATTGCGTGCCTCTGCGTAACCGCTGCCCCCAAGTCAAGGCCGATGTCGCAGCAGCTTGTCACCTGGCTCGACGACATTGCGGAAAACCGTAGCTTAATAATCCAGTGATGCATCACTTCAGATATATAGTTCTGGTTTTGCTTGAGCAGAGCATCAGTTTGGTAGCGCCGTGAAATGGTTATTAGTGGTGTACATAATAGTAGTATTTACATAGCGAGAAATACTGAGAAGTTTCTTTGTTTGCTATATAATATGCCCGCTTAAGTTTGGGCCTGGGCTTCCTCTTTTTCATAAAGGTGATCACCAGAATGTCACACAAAAGCTTTGTAGTTCTAAACCATCCGGATAATAATCAAGCGTTTTTATCTGAAGGTATCTGTTTTCTAACTTCAGTTACCTATGTCTGAATTTCTCAGTTTTCCCTGGGTATATCTGTGTATTCTGTGATATTTTTTTGTAAATATACTTTGTGACTTGATTGGTGGTTGGAACTGAAGCTGTTGCTCTAAACGAGTTTCTATTGTTTTATGTTTGTGAGTGAATTTAGGAACTAAGAGTTTGACACCAAGAGCCAAAGGATGCTATGTTGTTTCCATGACCTTAGCCTCGGCCTGCTATTTCTCAGTTTTTCGGCTGCATATCCATGTATTCTGTGATAATTTTTTGTAAATATGTTTTGTGACCAGACTAATGGTTGGAACTGAAGCCACAATGTTGTTCTAAACGAGTTTGACATCATGGAATATTATTTTTAACCAAAATAAAATAAAATTACAAGTACTTTGTAGTTCTAAACCACCCTTTGGCTCTTGTAATTTACAGATTTGCAGGTATTTTACAGATTTTGTGGGCATATGGTCTGTAACTTGAGTTACTGATATGGTATACATTTGCTTAGTGGCTATTTTGCTTTAGTAACTTGCTGTGATTTGAAGGACGCTATGTTCTTGAGCCCACTTACGAACTTAAAGGATAAGAACATGCATCCTCTGATGATATTCACTCTGCAAGGCACTCACTAAACTTGGAGGATCAAACATCCATCCTCTGGTTCTGTTGTCTGCACGACCTTAGCCTTGGCCTGTTGCACATATGTGTATGCTGTTATCTGACTACAGAGTTGTTCGAGATAAATTGTCAAGTCAGGTGTTAAAACGCCGACGTGCCTACTCAAATGCTTGCCAACTAAAGTTAGTAACCAGGAATTCTTCCTTCCTTCCTCGTGTTCAACGTAGGAACCGATCGTTGCACTTGCCATCAAGCATATGCCTGGTGTCGCTGACTGTCTCTGATTCGGTATAACACCCATATTTTAACAATATTGTCAACATGTTTCAACTTGTTGAGTTAGAGGTTTCAATCGGAACTCCAAGATTTCAACTTACTTCGAACATACTTTTTGATCCATAACTTCCAACCAAAGAACTCCCAAGATTTCAACTAACTTTTAACACTATTCAGCTTGCAAAGCCATAACTTCAAGCACCAATAATAATCTTAGGTTTAAAATTTATTCTTGGATCCAAGTTTCGACTTCAGGCACACTCACGTTTGATTTACCAAGACAATAAATTGTATCATAAAAATGAGGGGAAAACACTAATTCCAACCCCAACTCCACCTCCCTATTGCGACATTAAGAGCACTTCAACATCTCGAGAGGAATAACTGCAGCGACGCGAGGGGCTGGGACAACGATATCCCACATAGGAAGGCATCATGGCCACACATAGTGGAGGCATCATAAAGGCTCTCATGTAGGGTCTACGATGGCGCTCGAGGACAAACAGTGGATGTAACAACATCTTGCTCGTTGGTGGAGGTGACATTAGGGGGGTGAGGGCAGAATGGCCAGTGCAAGAGTGATGACGAGTGCACAATGAACAACAGTGCTATCAGGTCATGGAGATGACAGAGGAAGAAATGGTGAGCAAACCTGGAGAGATCAAGAAATGCGGGAAGGTCCTAGAAGATAAAGGAAAAAACATGGGACCCACACACCCCAACACATAGTCGGAATTGTCCACCCCCACAAGCATTTGTACTGTAGCAAAGTCGACAATTTAATTTAAATTCAATATGTTTATTTATACGCATAATCTAGAGTGAGCACAAATATTTTTTTTTGAAAAGGAGGATTACTCCCGGCCTCGGCATCAAGTGATGCACACAACCATTTATTAGAAAGCATTGAGTCTCAAAGTATGAGTAACATCTCAAGTAGCCAAACAAATAGTAGAAATCAAACAAATAACCACAATCGGCAAAATAGGACATTGTGCCTACACACCTATCATATTATTTGACCGCCATCCAAACCGGCTGTATGTAGAACTCATCGACTGAGAAGTTTCTTTGTTTGCTATATATGCCCGCCTAAGTTTGGGCCTGAGCTTCCTCTTTTCCATAAAGGTGATCACCAGAATGTCACAAAAAAGCTTTGTAGTTCTAAACCATCTGGATAATAATCAAGCGTTTTTATCTGAAGGTATCTGTTTTGTAACTTCAGTTACTTATGTCTGAATTTCTATTGTTTTATGTTTGTGAGAAAATTTAGGAACTAAGAGTTTGACACCAAGAGCCAAAGGATGCTATGTTGTCTGCATGACCTTAGCCTTGGCCTGCTATTTCTCAGTTTTCCCTGGGCATATCTGTGTATTCTGTGATAATTTTTTGTAAATATATTTTGTGACCAGACTAATGGTTGGAACTGAAGCTACAATGTTGTTCTAAAAAAGTTTGACATCATGGAATTTTAATTTTACCCAAAAAATAAATACGAGTACTTTGTAGTTCTAAACCATCTAGGTGACGATTCAATGTTTCTATAATGCAGATATTTTACAGATTTTGTGGGCATCTGGTTTGTAACTTGAATTATTGACTAGCAAACATGTCCGTGCGTTGCAACGGGAGACAAAAATATTATGTCCTAGCCAATAAGTATGGCTCAATACCCAGACATACGAGCGTCTTCAGTGTTAACACGGTGGACCACAATGTAGGCACTTGTATTTTTTTTCCTCACCGTCACTGTTGATGGCCGCGATGTCCACGTGAAACTAATCTCGTCGACCACAAACTACTCCCAACGCCTAGATATATAAATACTTTCCAAAAACTAATTAAATCCTAGACATAAAAGACTTAGCCGCCCAAATTCTAGAGCTATCTTATGGAGAACTACTAAAATAGACCACATGATATACTTAAAGCAAATCTTTATGAGCGCAATTTCAAACAATATGGAAATCAACATTGAGCCACTCGTTTACATAAACCTCGTGTCAGCAGTTTACGTACACCGGTTTTGGGAAATGAACCTTTTTTGTTATGGTTTTATTATTATTATTTTACATTTAGCCTTTTCTTTTTTGTTTCCCTTTTTCTGTTAAATTTTCCTTTTTTTGTTTAAGTTTATTTTCAAGTTCTGTTTTCTTTTCTTCTCTTTTTATTTTTCATTTTCCCTTTCCTTTTCTTTTCTGAATTTTACTTTTTCAATTTGTGAACATTTTTCAAATTTGTGAATATTTTTTGAAATCCTAAACATTTTTGGAATTCAATACTTTCTTAAATCTTGAATATCTTTTGAAATTGTAAATTTTTTCCTTTTCTTTTAATTTTCTTTTTTCGTTTAAGGTTTTTTTCAAGTTCTATTTTCCTTTTTATTTTTATTTTTCCTGTTGCTTTCCTTTTATTTTAAAATTTTAATTTCTCATTTTGCGAGCATCTTTCAAATTCTTGCACATTTTTTGAAAACCTAAACTTTTTTGGAATTCAATATTCTTTTGAAATCAAGAAATTTTCTGAAATCATAAACTTTTTTCAAATTCATGAAAGTTTTGTACAAAGTCCTGAACATTTTATGAAATCATGAACATTTTCCGAATTCGTGATCACTTTTTTGGAATCTTTTGAATTAGCAAACATTTTTCTGAATCAACAAGCATATTGTTGAAATTTGCGATTTTTTTTTGAAACTCATGAACATTTATTTTGTTTAGACGAACATTTTGTGAAATGAATGAACAGTTTTCGAATTCACGAACATTTTTTGAATCGATGAACTATTTTTGAAATTGGGGAACAAATTTCAAAGTTGATGTTTTTTTTGAATTTTTATGAACATGTTATAGAATTTCATGGAAATGTTTTCAAATTTACGAATATGTTTGTATACACGATCATTTTTTCAAAATAATGAATATTTTTTATTTTCTGAATATATTTTTCAAAATCATGAGTTTTTTTTTATAATATGCGTGCAATTTTTTAAAATCACCAACATTTTTTGAATCCGTGAACTTTTTATGATTGCCCGAACATTTCTTGAATGCACTTACATTTTATGATTTCGCAAACATTTTTTTCCAAACTCGCAACTCTGTGATTTTTTGGGAAATCCTGAATTAATTTAAAGAAGGAAAAACAAAAGTCGAAACAATGAAAGAAAAGGCAAATAAGCGAGGGGGGGGGGGGGGGGGGGGGCACGCCCCACACATGGGCCGACCCATGAACGCGGGAGGTGGATGTGCACGCTAAGGGAGAGAAAAAATCGATAGAACCAGGTATCGAACGTTGTTCCCTTGTGTGAAGGAATATTTAGCGTATCTCTATGTAAAAGAATCAAACCCGATCGCGGCTTTGGCAGAAAAAATCGAAACGCTTTCTTCACTTATGGGTACTTATGGGTGGCCTAGTGACTTTACTGGCTATTTTGCTGTAGTAACTTGCTGTGACTTAAAGGATGCTAATACACACGGTTTCATGTTCGTGGGCGAATTTACTAACTTGAAGGAATAAAACATCCATTCTCTGATGATATTCACTCTGCATGGCACTCACTAAACATCGATCCTCTGGTGTTGTTGTCTGCACGTTCTTAGCCAGGACTGCTAAAAATATTTCTGCACATATGTGTATTATGTTATCTGACTACTAGTTGGAGCCGAAGATATAGAGTTGTTCCAGATGAATGAGCAGACCAGGTGTTAAAACGCCGACGTGCCCACTCAAATGCTTTCAAAAAGTTAGTAACTAGGATTTCTTGTTTCATACCTCGAGTTCAACGTATGAAGCAATTGTTGTTGGGGAACGTAGATCGTAAGCGGAAGCGTCAAGTGACGCGGTTGATGTAGTCGAACGTCTTCGCGATCCAACCGATCCTAGTACCGAAAGTACGGCACCTCCGCGATTTGCACACGTTCAGCTCGGTGACGTCCCTCGAACTCTTGATCCAGCTGAGGTCGAGGGAGAGTTTCGTCAGCACGGCGGCGTGGTGATGGTGTTGATGAAGTTACCGATGCAGGGCTTCGCCTAAGCACTACAACGATATGACTGAGGTGGAAATCTGTGAAGGGGGGCACCGCACACGGCTAAACAATGTCAACTTGTGTGTTCTAGGGTGCCCCCCTCCCCACGTATATAAAGGAGGGAGGGGGGAGGCCGGCCGGCCTCTCTAGGCGTGCCAAGGGGGGAGGAGTCCTCCTCCTAGTGGGAGTAGGACTCCCCCTTTCCTAGTCCCACTAGGAATAGAAGGAAGAGGGGCAAGGAGAAAGGAAAGGGGGGGCCGGCCCCCTCACCCAATTCGGATTGGGCTTGGGGGGGGGGCCCCTCCTAGGCTGCCTTCTCTCCTCTCCCACTAAGGCCCATTAAGGCCCATATGCTCCCGGGGGGGGGGGGGGTGGTTCCGGTACTCTGGTAAATGCCCGAACTCATCCGAAACCATTCCGATGTCCAAACATAGCCTTCCAATATATCGATCTTTATGTCTCGACCATTCCGTGACTCGTCGTCATGTCCGTGATCATATCCGGGACTCCGAACTACCTTCGGTACATCAAAACACATAAACTCATAATACCGATCATCATCGAACGTTAAGCGTGCGGACCGTACGGGTTCGAGAAC
Source organism: Aegilops tauschii subsp. strangulata (assembly GCF_002575655.3). NCBI lineage: Eukaryota > Viridiplantae > Streptophyta > Magnoliopsida > Poales > Poaceae > Aegilops > Aegilops tauschii. The sequence goes on along the minus strand of NC_053036.3, from coordinate 627,557,138 downwards.
AATGTAGACATGACCGAGACACGTCTCCGGTCAATAACCAATAGCGGAACCTGGATGCTCATATTGGCTCCCACATATTCTACGAAGATCTTTATCGGTCAAACCGCATAACAACATACGTTGTTCCTTTTGTCATCGGTATGTTACTTGCACGAGATTCGATCGTCGGTATCTCAATACCTAGTTCAATCTTGTTACCGGCAAGTCTCTTTACTCGTTCCGTAATGCTTCATCCCGTAACTAACTCATTAGTCACATTGCTTGCAAGGCTTATAGTGATATGCATTACCGAGAGGGCCCAGAGATACCTCTCAGACAATCAGAGTGACAAATCCTAATCTCGATCTATGCCAACTCAACAAACACCATCAGAGACACCCGTAGAGCATCTTTATAATCACCCAGTTACGTTGTGACATTTGATAGCACACAAAGTGTTCCTCCGGTATTCGGGAGTTGCATAATCTCATAGTCATAGGAACATGTATAAGTCATGAAGAAAGCAATAGCAACATACTAAACGATCAAGTGCTAAGCTAACGGAATGGGTCAAGTCAATCACATCATTCTCTAATGATGTGATCCTGTTCATCAAATGACAACTCATGTCTATGGTTAGGAAATTTAACCATCTTTGATTAACGAGCTAGTCAAGTAGAGGCATACTAGTGACAGTCTGTTTTTCTATGTATTCACACATGTACTAAGTTTCCGGTTAATACTATTCTAGCATGAATAATAAACATTTACCATGATATAAGGAAATATAAATAACAACTTTATTATTGCCTCTAGGGCATATTTCCTTCAGTCTCCCACTTGCACTAGAGTCAGTAATCTAGATTACACAGTAATGATTCTAACACGCATGGAGTCTTGGTGCTGATCATGTTTTGCTCGTGAGAGGGGCTTAGTCAACTGGTCTGCAACATTCAGATCCGTATGTATCTTGCAAATCTCTATGTCTCCCTCCTTGACTTGATCGCGGATGGAATTGAAGCGTCTCTTGATGTGCTTGGTTCTCTTGTGAAATCTGGATTCTTTTGCCAAGGCAATTGCACCAGTATTGTCACAAAAGATTTCATTGGACCCGATGCACTAGGTATGACACCTAGATCGGATATGAACTCTTTCATCCAGACTCCTTCATTTGCTGCTTCCGAAGCAGCTATGTACTCCGCTTCACACGTAGATCCCGCCACAACGCTTTGCTTAGAACTGCACCAACTGACAGCTCCACCGTTCAATATAAATACGTATCCGGTTTGTGACTTAGAGTCATCCGGATCAGTGTCAAAGCTTGCATCGGCGTAACCATTTATGACGAGCTCTTTGTTACCTCCATACACGAGAAACATATCCTTAGTCCTTTTCAGGTATTTCAGGATATTCTTGACCGTTGTCCAGTGATCCACTCCTGGATTACTTTGGTACCTCCCTGCTAAACTAATAGCAAGGCACACATCAGGTTTGGTACATAGCATTGCATACATGATAGAGCCTATGGCTGAAGCATAGGGAACAACTTTCATTTTCTCTCTATCTTCTGCAGTGGTCGGGAATTGAGTCTGACTCAACTTCACACCTTGTAACACATGCAAGAACCCTTTCTGTGCTTGATCCATTTTGAATTTCTTCAAAACTTTATCAAGGTATGTGCTTTGTGAAAGTCCAATTAAGCGTCTTGATCTATCTCTATAGATCTTGATGCCCAATATATAAGCAGCTTCACCGAGGTCTTTCATTGAAAACTCTTGTTCAAGTATCCTTTTATGCTATCCAGAAATTCTATATCATTTCCAATCAACAATATGTCATCCACATATAATATTAGAAATGCTACAGAGCTCCCACTCAATTTCTTGTAAATACAGGCTTCTCCAAAAGTCTGTATAAAACCATATGCTTTGATCACACTATCAAAGCGTTTATTCCAACTCTGAGATGCTTGCACCAGTCCATAAATGGATCGCTGGAGCTTGCACACTTTGTTAGCATCCTTTGGATTGATAAAACCTTCGGGTTGCATCATATACAACTCTTCTTCCAGAAATCCATTCAGGAATGCAGTCTTTACATCCATTTGCCAAATTTCATAATCATAAAATGCAGCAATTGCTAACATGATTTGGATTGACTTATGCATCGCTACGGGAGAGAAGGTCTCATCGTAGTCAACTCCTTGAACTTGCCGAAAAACTTTTGCAACAAGTCGAGCTTTTTAGACAGTAACATTACCGTTAGCGTCAGTCTTCTTCTTGAAGGTCCATTTATTCTCGATGGCTTGCCAATCATCGGGTAAGTCAACCAGAGTCCACACTTTGTTCTCATACATGGATCCCATCTCAGATTTCATGGCCTCAAACCATTTCGCGGAATCTGGGCTCATCATCGCTTCCTCATAGTTTGTAGGTTCGTCATGGTCAACTAACATGACCTCCAGAATAGGATTACCGTACCACTCTGGTGCGGATCTTACTCTGGTTGACCTACGAGGTTCGGTAGTAACTTGATCTAAAGTTTCATGATCTTTATCATTAGCTTCCTCACTAATTGGTGTAGGGATCACATGAACTGATTTCTGTGATGAACTAGTTTCCAATAAGGTAGCAGGTACCGTTACCTCATCAAGTTCTACTTTCCTCCCACTCACTTCTTTCGAGAGAAACTCCTTCTCTAGAAAGAATCCATTCTTAGCAATGAATGTCTTGCCTTTGGATCTGTGATAGAAGGTGTACCCAACAGTCTCCTTTGGGTATCCTATGAAGACACATTTCTCCGATTTGGGTTCGGGCTTATCAGGTTGAAGCTTTTTCACATAAGCATCGCAGCCCCAAACTTTAAGAAACGACAACTTGGGTTTCTTGCCAAACTACAGTTCATAAGGTGTCGTCTCAACGGATTTAGATGGTGCCCTATTTAACGTCAATGCAGCCGTCTCTAAAGCATAACCCCAAAACGATAGCGGTAAATCAGTAAGAGACATCATAGATCACACCATATCTAATAAAGTGCGGTTACGACGTTCGGACACACCATTACGTTGTGGTGTTCCGGGTGGCGTGAGTTGCGAAACTATTCCGCATTGTTTCAAATGAAGACCAAACTCCTAACTCAAATATTCTCCTCCATGATTAGATCGTAGAAACTTTGTTTTCTTGTTACGATGATTTTCCACTTCACTCTGAAATTCTTTGTACTTTTCAAATTTTCAGACTTATGTTTCATCAAGTAGATATACCCATATCTACTCAAATCATCTGTGAAGGTGAGAAAATAATGATACCCACCGCGAGCCTCAATATTCATCGGACCACATACATCAGTATGTATGATTTCCAACAAATCTATTGCTCGCTCCATTGTTCCGGAGAACGGAGTTTTAGTCATTTTGCCCATGAGGCATGGTTCACAAGTACCAAGCGATTCATAATCAAGTGATTCCAAAAGTCCATCAGAATGGAGTTTCTTCATGCGCTTTACACCAATATGACCCAAACGGCAGTGCCACAAATAAGTTGCACTATCATTATCAACTATGCATCTTTTGGCTTCAATATTATGAATATGTGTGTTACTACTATCGAGATTCAACAAAAATAGACCACTCTTCAAGGGTGTATGACCATAAAAGATATTACTCATATAAATAGAACAACCATTATTCTCGGATTTAAATGAATAACCGTCTCGCATCAAACAAGATCTAGATATAATGTTCATGCTTAACGCTGGCACAAAATAACAATTATTCAGGTCTAAAACTAATCCCGAAGGTAGATGTAGAGGTAGTGTGCCGACGGCGATCACATCGACTTTGGAACCATTTCCCACGCGCATCGTCACCTCGTCCTTAGCCAATCTTCGCTTAATCCGTAGTCCCTGTTTCGAGTTGCAAATATTAGCAACAGAACCAGTATCAAATACCCACTCACTACTGCGAGCATTAGTAAGGTACACATCAATAACATGTATATCACATATACCTTTGTTCACCTTGCCATCCTTCTTATCCGCCAAATACTTGGGACAGTTCCGCTTCCAGTGACCAGTCCCTTTGCAGTAGAAGCACTCAGTCTCGGGCTTAGGTCCAAACTTGGGTTTCTTCACTTGAGCAGCAACTTGCTTGCCGTTCTTCTTGAAGTTCCCCTTCTTCCCTTTACCCTTTTTGTTGAAACTGGTGTTCTTGTTGACCATCAACACTTGATGCTCCTTCTTGATTTCTACCTCCGCAGCCTTTAGCATCGCGAAGAGCTCGGGAATTTTCTTGTTCATCCCTTGCATATTATAGTTCATCACGAAGCTCTTGTAGCTTGGTGGCAGTGATTGAAGAATTCTGTCAATGACACTATCATCAGGAAGATTAACTACCAACTGAATCAAGTGGTTGTTATACCCAGACATTTTGAGTATATGTTCACTGACAGAACTATTCTCCTCCATCTTGCAGCTATAGAACTTATTGGAGACTTCATATCTCTCAATCCGGGCATTTGCTTGAAATATTAACTTCAACTCCTGGAACATCTCATATGCTCCATGACGTTCAAAACGTCGTTGAAGTCCCGGTTCTAAGCCGTAAAGCATGGCACACTAAACTATCGAGTAGTCATCAACTTTGCTCTGCCAGACGTTCACAACGTCCGGTGTTGCTCCTGCAGCGGGTCTTGCACCTAGCGGTGCTTACAGGACGTAATTCTTCTGTGCAGCAATGAGGATAATCCTCAAGTTACGGACCCAGTCCGTGTAATTGCTACCATCATCTTTCAACTTAGCTTTCTCAAGGAACACATTGAAATTCAAAGGAACAGTAGCACGGGCCATAGATCTACAACAACATAGACATGCAAAAATACTATCAGGTACTAAGTTCATGATAAATTAAAGTTCAATTAATCATATTACTTACGAACTCCCACTTAGATAGACATCTCTCTAATCATATAAGTGATCACGTGATCCAAATCAACTAAACCATGTCCGATCATCACGTGAGATGGAGTAGTTTTCAATGGTGAACATCACTATGTTGATCATATCTACTATATGATTCACGCTCGACCTTTCGGTCTCAGTGTTCCGAGGCCATATCTGCATATGCTAGGCTCGTCAAGTTTAACCTGAGTATTCTGCGGGTGCAAAACTGGCTTGCACCCTTTGTATGTGAACGTAGAGCTAATCACACCCGATCATCACGTGGTGTCTTGACACGACGAACTTTCGCAATGGTGCATACTCAGGGAGAACACTTGTACCTTGAAATTTAGTGAGAGATCATCTTATAATGCTACCGTCAATCAAAGCAAAATAAGATGCATAAAGGATAAACATCAGATGCAATCAATATAAGTGATATGATATGGCCATCATCATCTTGTGCCTTTGATATCCATCTCCAAAGCACCGTCATGATCACCATCGTCACCGGCGCGATACCTTGATCTCCATCGTAGCATCGTTGTCGTCTCGCCAACTATTGTTTCTACGACTATCGCTACCGCTTAGTGATAAAGTAAAAACAATTACAAGGCGATTGCATTGCATACAATAAAGCAACAACCATATGGCTCCTGCCAGTTGCCGATAACTCCGTTACAAAACATGATCATCTCATATAATAAAATTTAGCATCATGTCTTGACCATATCACATCACAACATGCCCTGCAAAAACAAGTTAGACGTCCTCTACTTTGTTGTTGCAAGTTTTACGTGGCTGCTACGGTGTCAGGACCCCGATTCCAAGTCACATCGATCTAGCCGGTAACACCTCATATCACTTTGCGGCCTCACGCACGGTATTCCCACGGGTGTCGCCTTACCATGGCCCGTGACCGTTTGCGTCTTTTGGCTCACGTATATGATAGTGTCGCTAGCATCCATATGACAGAGAACCCGGGCCGACATGACTAGTCGTGAACACAAAGTGGCACTAACTTACAGGGACAGGCATACATGAATCAACATCGAGCATGTCGGTCAGCAGCGTGCGAATCCGGGCTGTAGCACTGGGCTAACAGGACTCTGGTGAACCGGGCTGTAGCAGGCTAGGCAGGACTCCGGATGTCACCGCGTGACATTTCCCCAAAGGGACAGACACAGGAACGAAGTGAATCACATGCCGGCCAGTCAACTGTTCCGGAGCAGTAGTGCTAGGCTAGCAGGACTCCGGTGAACCGGGCTGTAGCGGACTACTACGGCTCATGGAAGCACAAGACTACATTTCCCCATAAGAGAGGCTACCAAGGATAAACAACTAGGTTGTCGGATCCCACACATACCAAGCATTTCAATCATGCACACAATATGCTCGATATGTGTAAATACAACATGGCATCACAACAAAACTCTACGACTCAAAGTATTCATTCATTAGGCTTCGAGGAGCGAGATATTACAAACATGGGTCTCATGACCCAACATTCAGAGCACATGCGGAAGCTTAACATGTCCGAGTACATACATCTACAAATGAAAAAGGCTGAGAAGCCCGACTATCTACCAGATCCTGCCGAGGGCACAAGATCGTAGCTGAGGTATCAAGCTAAACGTCAAAGTCCACACGGAACTACTAGCAAGACTGACGTCTCTCTGCAAAACATAAAATAGGCAAACGTGAGTACAAATGTACCCAGCAAGACTTACATCAGAACTAGCTACATATGCATCGGCATCAACAAAGGGGGTGGTGGAGTTTAACTGCAGCAAGCCAGCTTTGACTCGGTGGCTATCCTAAACTACGACTACAAGTAACTCTTTTGAGGTGGCGCACATGAGTCCACATATTCACCATTCAATACACCACTATGGATCCGCTCCTGTCTACCTACGAGACGCCATCCATAGCACTCACGCTTATCTTGCGCATTTTAGAGTATCCACTTTCACTTGTCTATGAACTGTATAGGCAACCCAGAAGTCCTTTTCCACGGACACGACTATTCGAATAGATGATGTTAACCCTGCAGGGGTGTACTTCTTCACACACGCTCTCGCCACTTACCACCATGTACATGTCGTGTATCTCGGCAACCTTCAAGCGGAAGCCTGGCGAGGGAGACGGCCACGACCTGACTAACCACACAAGTCTAGTCCAGGTTTATCGCCTATTCAGGTTCCATCCGCAAGGAGATCCGGCCGGGGTGTCGCTCACGGCCCCAAACGATGTGTACAGGGTTCCAAGCCCACCAAACGGGCGGCGCTTGGTATACCCGGCCACGGTGCCTAGTCTGTTCCAAGCCCACCTGTACCGGTTGCCACTTGGTAGACTACTAACACTACCTACAAACACCAGAAACTAGTTGCAACTCCTGGACAGAGATCATGTTGATTAATAAGTCGATAGGGGCACTTAAGCATTCCAATGCGTGGTAGTAGCTGTTCATGGATCACAAACACAGAACTCAGTTCCTAAGGACGACTTCAATGAGACAACCCACCATGTACTCCTACATGGCCTCTCACCGCTACCTTTACCAAATCGTGTTCACACACTTAGCTCTCAACAGTAGGACATGTTCACCACATTCCAATTCATTTCCGATGAATTAGACCTGACTCAACTCTAAGCAATAGCAGGCATGACAAACAAGCATGAATGAGTAGGCACATCAGGGCTCAAACAACTCCTACTCATGCTAGTGGGTTTCATCTATTTACTGTGGCAATGACAGGTCATGCAGAGGAAAGGGGTTCAACTACCGCAGCATGTAACCGTTGAAACGTTGTTGTCCTAATGCAGTAAAAGAGAGCAGGAGCGAGAGATTGGGATTGTATCAGAATGAACAAGGGGGTTTGCTTGCCTGGCACTTCTGAAGATAGTATAGCTCTTCATTAGTGTCATCGATCTCATCGTCGAAACCACGTCTAGTGAGAGGGGACAATTACCGGCAAACAAGGAAGAACACAATCAATGCAATGCACAATATGATGCATGATCATGACATGGCAAAATGAGTGTGTTTTGGCTAATGCAGATTTGAACAGGGTGGTTTGAGTTCATTTGAATCAACGATTCAAATGCAAACTCAAAATATGAACTCATATAAGTGCATTATCTTGTTTCATCTAAACAGCAAGGTTAGGTTGCTCTAACATGCATGAAACCAGTACAGATGGATAGATTATATTTTTTGATCATTTTTCATATATAAATCTTTTCATTCTGAGCTATAGATTATTTTCTATGATTTTTAGAAGTTAGCACTATTTTCTGGAATTTCCTGAATAAGAATAAGTCCAGAAAATCTATTACCGCGTCAGCGTTGCGTCATGCCGACCTCAGCAGGTCAACAGGCGCCGTCCAGGTCAAACCTGATGTGTGGGGTCCACATGTCAGTGACTAACTAACTAACCTAAGTTAATTAGTGTTAAACTAATACTAACTAAAAGTGTCAGTGGGTTAGGGGGTTAACTAACTAGTAATTAGGCCCTAATGATGGTGCCACGTCAGCGGGTTAGTGCCGGCGATAACCGGAGCATGACGGCGTTCGCCGTCCGGCCAACTCCGGCGTCGGGAGGGCGCGCGGCTGGTCTCGTTGGAACGGCCGCGACGCGGCGCGTCCAGCGGTGGCTGCGGATGCGACTGGGGTGGCCGGTAGCGGCAACTGTGGCGAGCGAGGCGGCGGCCGGAGCTCGGCCTCGAGCGGCTAGGGGGCTACGGTGCACGGCAGGGGCCGGGGTTGGTCGTGTTCGTCTCCTGGGGACGCACTGACCACGGTGGCGTGCTCAGTTGCGGGTTTCCGTAGGTGTGGCTGCGGTGGCGACATGGCCGGCGGCGGGGAGCTCACGGCTCCGGTGACTCTGGCGGCTAGAGGGTGCGTACGGGCATGGGGAGCAGGGGAAAAGAAGGTGGAGCTCACAGCGGGGTCGGAGACGGTCTCAGCGAGCTCGGGGAGGCGGAGACGGCGACAAATCGACGGCGGCGATCCTCGGTGGCCGAGGAGGGGAACGACGGAGCTGGCAGCATCCAGGGCTTCCGGCGACTTCCTTCTTGGTGAGGAGGAAGAGGGGGACGAGGCGGGGCTTCCTGGCGCGTCGGCGAGGCGAGGGGAGCATGGTGGCCGTGGGAAACGACGTCGGCGACGACGAGCTCCACTCGGGCAGAGAGGGAGAGAGAGTAGAGGAGGGGGAGGAGGTCGGGAAAGAGTGAGAGAGTTCCAGGGGGTGGCGTGGCGCTGCGAGAGACGTCCAGGGGGAGGAGGAGGCAGCCAGGCAGGGAGGAGGTGGCCGGCGTGTGGCTGCGCGCGCCGGGCACACGCCCCTGCCTACTGGCACGAGGAGGAAGGCGACAGAGGGGCTGCGGTGGTGGGCTGGGCCGGCCACTTGGGCCGCCAGGTAAGCCCAGGTGAGGTTTCTCTCCTCTCTGCCTTTCTGTTTTTTTCTATTTTCTTTGTATGTTTTGATTTAGTAAAAAATACTAAACCATTTGATAAAATGCTGAAAATAATTGTGGGCACTTGTTAAATTATTTCCAACAGCCCTCAAGTACTTTTAGAATTAATTGGACATGTAAAAATATTTATAGTATCTTAATGTCCAAATGCAAATATTTAGGGATTAATTCAATAATCCAGATATAACCTAGAAATATGTTCATCATTTTTGCCAGAGGTTCTAGACCAATTCAAAAATGATGAACTTTTCCAAAGGCATTTTGGGTTCATTGAAAATGATTTTGATTTGAACCTAGTTGGATTCATTTGTGCTAGGGTTTGGATCAATCCCAATTTCAAGTTTAAATGCAATTTAAACATGATGCAACACATGACTAGCTAGCCCAGAGCATACCAGAACTAGGGATGTGACATACGGGCTGAGCAAGAACCGTTCTTACCTACGCATCAAAACCACAACGATTGTTCGTCAAGTGTGCTATTTTAACCTTCAACAAGGACCGGGCGTAGCCACACTCGATTCAATTAAAGTTGGAGAAACTGACACCCGCCAGCCACCTGTGTGCGAAGCACGTCGGTAGAACCAGTCTTGCGTAAGCGTACGCGTAATGTCGGTCCGGACCGCTTCATCCAACAATACCGCCGAATCAAAGTATGACATGCTGGTAAGCAGTATGACTATTATCGCCCACAACTCATTTGTGTTCTACTCGTGCATATAACATCTACGCATAAACCTGGCTCGGATGCCACTATTGGGGAATGCAGTAATTTCAAAAAAAATCCTATGCACACGCAAGATCTATGTGATGCATAGCAACGAGCGCAAGAGTGTTGTCCACGTACCCTCGTAGACCGTAAGCGGAAGCGTCAAGTGACGCGGTTGATGTAGTCGAACGTCTTCGCGATCCAACCGATACTAGTACCGAAAGTACGGCACCTCCACGATCTGCACACGTTCAGCTCGGTGACGTCCCTCGAACTCTTGATCCAGCTGAGGTTGAGGGAGAGTTCCGTCAGCACGACGGCGTGTTGACGGTGTTGATGAAGTTACCGACGCAGGGCTTCGCCTAAGCACTACAACGATATGACCGAGGTGGAAATCTGTGGAGGGGGGCACCGCACAGGGCTAAACAATGTCAACTTGTGTGTTCTAGGGTGCCCCCTCCCCACGTATATAAAGGAGAGAGGGGGAGCCCGGCCGGCCTCTCTAGGCGCGCCAAGGGGGGAGGAGTCCTCCTCCTAGTGGGAGTAGGACTCCCCCTTTCCTAGTCCCACTAGGAATAGAAGGAAGAGGGGGAAGGAGAAAGGAAAGGGGGGCCGGCCCCCTCACCCAATTCGGATTGGGCTTGGGGGGGGGGTGCTACCTCTTGAGCACTGCGTTGGTTTTCCCTTGAAGAGGAAAGGGTGATGCAGTAAAGGAGCGTAAGTATTTCCCTCAGTTTTTGAGAACCAAGGTATCAATCCAGTAGGAGGCCACGCATGAGTCCCTCGCACCTACACAAACAAATAAAATCCTCGCAACCAACGCAATAAAGGGGTTGTCAATCCCTTCACGGCCACTTACGAAAGTGAGATGTGATAGATATGATAAGATAATATTTTTGGTATTTTTATGATAAAGATGCAAAGTAAAATAAAAGGCAATAAAAATAGCTAAGTGTTGGAAGATTAATATGATGGAAAATAGACCCAGGGGCCATAGGTTTCACTAGTGGCTTCTCTCGAGAGCATAAGTATTACGGTGGGTGAACAAATTACTGTTGAGCAATTGACAGAATTGAGCATAGTTATGAGAATATCTAGGTATGATCATGTATATAGGCATCACGTCCGCGACAAGTAGACCGACTCCTGCCTGCATCTACTACTATTACTCCACACATCGACTGCTATCCAGCATGCATCTAGAGTATTAAGTTCAAAAGAACAGAGTAACGCTTTAAGTAAGATGACATGATGTAGAGGGATAAACTCATGCAATATGATATAAACCCCATCTTGTTCTCCTCGATGGCAACAATACAATACATGCCTTGCTGCCCCTGCTGTCACTGGGAAAGGACACCGCAAGATTGAACCCAAAGCTAAGCACTTCTCCCATTGCAAGAAAGATCAATCTAGTAGGCCAAACCAAACTGATAATTCGAAGAGACTTGCAAAGATAACCAATCATACATAAAAGAATTTAGAAAAGATTCAAATATTGTTCATAGATAAACTTGATCATAAACCCACAATTCATCAGTTTCAACAAACACACCGCAAAAGAAGATTACATCGAATAGACCTCCACGAGAATCGTGGAGAACTTTGTATTGAGAACCAAAGAGAGAGAAGAAGCGATCTAGCTAATAACTATGGACCCGAAGGTCTGAGGTAAACTACTCACACATCATCGGAGAGGCTATGGTGTTGATGTAGAAGCCCTCCGTGATCAATGCCCCCTCCGGCGGAGCTCCGGAAAAGGCCCCAAGATGGGATCTCACGAGTACAGAAGGTTGCGGCGGTGGAATTAGGTTTTTGGCTCCGTATCTGTTAGTTTGGGGGTACGTAGGTATATATAGGAGGAAGAAGTACGTCGGTGGAGCAACATGGGCCCCACGAGGGTGGAGGGCGCGCCCAGGGGGGTAGGCGCCCCCCTATCTCGTGCCCTCCTGATTGCTTTCTTGACGTAGGGTCCAAGTCCTCTGGATCACGTTTGTTCCAAAAATCACGTTCCCGAAGGTTTCATTCCGTTTGGACTCCGTTTGATATTCTTTTTCCGCGAAACTCTGAAATAGGCAAAAAAAACAGCAATTCTGGGCTGGGCCTCCGGTTAATAGGTTAGTCCAAAAATAATATAAAAGTGTATAGTAAAGTCCATTAAACATCCAAAACAGAATATAATATAGCATGGAACAATAAAAAATTATAGATACGTATCAAGCATCCCCAAGCTTAATTCCTGCTCGTCCTCGAGTAGGTAAATGATAAAAACAGAATTTTTGATGTGGAATGCTACTTAGCAAATTTCAATGTAATTCTTCTTATTGTGGCACGAATGTTCAGATTTGATATGATTCAAGATAAAAGTTTAATGTTGACATAAAAACAATAATACTTCAAGCATGCTAACCAAGCAATTATGTCTTATCAAAATAACATAGCCAAAGCAAGTTATCCCTACAAAATCATATAGTCTAGCTATGCTCCATCTTCCCCACACAAAATATTCATATCATGTACAGCCCCGGTTTTAGCCAAGCAATTGGTTCATACTTTTTAACGCGCTTCAGCCTTTTCAACTTTTACGCAATACATGAGCGCAAGCCATGGATATAGCACTATGGTGGAATAAGGTATAATGATAGGGGTTATCTGGGAAGACAAAAAAGGAGAAAGTCTCACATCAACGAGGCTAATCAACGGGCTATGGAGATGCCCATCAATTGATGTCAATGCAAGGAGTAGGGATTGCCATCCAACGGATGCACCTAGAGCTATAAGTGTATGAAAGCTCAAACAAAAGAAACTAAGTGGGTGTGCATCCAACTTGCTTGCTCATGAAGACCTCGGGCATTTGAGGAAGCCCATCATTGGAATATACAAGCCAAGTTCTATAATGAAATTTCCCACTAGTATATGAAAGCGACAAAATGAGAGACTCTCTATCATGAAGATCACGGTGCTACTTTGAAGAACAAGTGTGGTAAAAGGATATTAACATTGTCCCTTCTCTCTTTTTCTCTCATTTTTTTATTTTTTATTTGGGCCTTTTCTCTTTCTTTTTATGGCCTCTTATTTATTTATTTATTTATTTATTTAGTCTGAGTCTCATCCCGACTTGTGGGGGAATCATAGTCTCCATCATCCTTTCCTCACTTGGGACAATGCTCTAATAATGATGATCATCACACTTTTATTTACTTACAACTCATGAATTACAACTCAATACTTAGAACAAAATATGACTCTATGTGGATGCCTCCGGCGGTGTACCGGGATATGCAATGAATCAAGAGCGACATGTATGAAAGAATTATGAATGGTGGCTTTGCCACAAATACAATGTCAACTACATGATCATGCAAAGCAATATGACAATGATGGAGCGTGTCATGATAAGCGAAACGATGGAAAGTTGCATGGCAATATATCTCGGAATGGCTATGGAAATGCCATAATAGGTAGGTATGGTGGCTATTTTGAGGAAGATATAAGGAGGTTTATGTGTGATAGAGCGTATCATATCACGGGGTTTGGATGCACCGGCGAAGTTTGCACCAACTCTCAAGGTGAGAAAGGGCAATGCACAGTACCGAAGAGGCTAGAAAATTGTGGAAAGGTAAGTGTGCGTATAATCCATGGACTCACATTAGTCATAAAGAACTCATGCTCCTAGGGGAAGGGTTGGTAGGAGTTAACCATCGCGCGATCTCGACCGCCACACAAAGGATGACAATCAATAAATACCTCATGCTCCGACTTCGTTACATAACGGTTCACCATACGTGCATGCTACGGGAATCACAAACTCCAACACAAGTATTTTTCAATTTCACAATTACTCAACTAGCACAACTATGATATTACCACCTTTATATCTCAAAACAATTATCAAGCATCAAATTTATCATGATATTATAATTAAAGCAAATTGCCATGCTGTTTTAAGACTCCAAAATAATATAAGTGAAGCATGGGAGATCAATAGTTTCTATAAAACAAATCCACCGCCGTGCTCTAAAAGATATAAGTGAAGCACTAGTGCAAAACTATATAGGTCAAAAAATATAAGTGAAGCACAGAGAGTATTCTAATAAGTTCCAATTTATGTGTGACTCTCTCAAAATGTGTGTACAGCAAGGATGATTGTGGTAAACTAAAAAACAAAGAATCAAATAATACAAGACGCTCCAAGCAAAACACATGTCATGTGGTGAATAAAAATATAGCTCCAAGTAAAGTTACCGATGGAAGTAGACGAAAGAGGGGATGCCTTCCGGGGCATCCCCAAGCTTTGGCTTTTTGGTGTCCTTAGATTATCTTGGGGTGCCATGGGCATCCCCAAGCTTAGGCTCTCGCCACTCCTTGTTCCATAATCCATCAAATCTTTCACCCAAAACTTGAAAACTTCACAACACAAAACTCAGCAAAAAATCTCGTGAGCTCCGTTAGCGAAAGAAAACAAAACACCACTTCAAGGTACTGTAATGAACTCATTATTTATTTATATTGGTGTTAAACCTACTGTATTCCAACTTCTCTATGGTTTATAAACTATTTTACTAGCCATAGATTCATCAAAATAAGCAAACAACACACGAAAAACAGAATCTGTCAAAAACAGAACAGTCTGTAGTAATCTGTAACTAACGCAAACTTCTGGAATTCCAAAAAATCTACCAAAATAGGAAGATCTAGACAATTTGTTTATTGATCTGCTGCAATTGGAATCAATATTTTATCACGTTCTGGTGATTTTTAACAATTGTTTTCGTGAACAGAAAGTTTCTGGAATTTTCAGCAAGATCAAATAACTATCATCCAAGAAGATCCTATAGGTTAAACTTGTTACAAACACTAATTAAAACATAAAAACAAATATAACCAGAGGCTATATCAAATATTTATTCCTAAACAGAAGCAAAAAGCAAAAAAACTAAAAAGAAAATTGGGTTGCCTCCCAACAAGCGCTATCGTTTAACGCCCCTAGCTAGGCATAATAGCAAGGATAGATCTAGGTATTGCCATCTTTGGTAGGCAATCCATAAGTGGCTCTCATAATAGATTCATAA
Organism: Aegilops tauschii subsp. strangulata; assembly: GCF_002575655.3. Classification (NCBI taxonomy): domain Eukaryota; kingdom Viridiplantae; phylum Streptophyta; class Magnoliopsida; order Poales; family Poaceae; genus Aegilops; species Aegilops tauschii. The sequence continues at coordinate 627,541,964 of NC_053036.3, read as the reverse complement.
GGTAATTTTATTTTCTTTCTAGGGAAGTGTTCCATGCCTTTCCTTAACGGAAATTGGAATCTAATATTTCCTTCCTTCATATCAATAATTGCACCAATCGTTCTAAGGAAAGGTCTACCAAGAATAATAGGACATGAAGGATTGCAATCTATATCAAGAACAATAAAATCTACGGGCACATAGTTCCTATTTGAAACAATAAGAACATCATTAATTCTTCCCATAGGTTTCTTAATAGTGGAATCCGCAAGGTGCAAGTTTAAAGAACAATCATCAAAATCACGGAAACCTAGCAAATCACACAAAGTCTTTGGAATCGTGGAAACACTAGCACCCAAATCACACAAAGCATAGCATTCATGATCTTTAATTTTAATTTTAATAGTAGGTTCCCACTCATCATAAAGTTTTCTAGGGATAGAAACTTCCAACTCAAGTTTTTCTTCATAAGATTGCATCAAAGCATCAACGATATGTTTGGTAAAGGCTTTATTTTGACTATAAGCATGTGGAGAATTTAGCACGGATTGCAACAAGGAAATACAATCTATCAAAGAGCAATTATCATAATTAAATTCCTTGAAATCCAAGATAGTGGGTTTATTAATATCTAGAGTTTTGATCTCTTCAATCCCACTTTTACCAATTTTTGCATCAAGATCTAAAAACTCCGAATTTTTGGAACGCCTTCTAGGTAAAGGTGGATCATATTCAGTTCCATCATTATCAAGATTCATATTGCAAAACAAAGATTTAATAGGGGACACATAAATAACTTTTAGATCTTCATCTTTATTTCAATAGAAACTAGAAGAACACGCTTTCACAAAACAATCTTTCTTAGCACGCATCCTAGAGGTTCTTTCTTTGCACTCATCAATGGAAATTCTCATGGCCTTGAGAGATTCATTGATATCATGCTTAGGTGGAATAGATATAAGTTTCAAGGAATCAACATCAAGAGAAATTCTATCAACGTTCCTAGCCAATTCATCAACTTTAAGCAAATTTTTCTTCAAGCAAAGCATTGAAATTCTTTTGCGAATTCATAAACTCCTTAACACTAGTCTCAAATTCAGAGGGCATCTTATTAAAATTTCCATAAGAATTGTTGCAGGAATTACCATAATTATTAGAGGAATTACTAGGATACGGCCTAGGATTAAAGTTTCCTCTATACGCGTTGTTACCAAAATATTCCTACCAACAAAATTCACATCCATAGATTCATTATTATTCTCAATGGGAGTAGACAAAGGCATATCATTAGGATCAGAAGAAACACCCTTAGTAGCAAATAATTTCATAAGTTAATCCATCTTTCCACTCAAAACATTAGTTTCTTCTATCGCATGCACTTTTTTATTAGTGGATCTTTCGGTGTGCCATTGAGAATAATTAACCATAATATTATCTAGGGGTTTAGTAGCTTCTCCTAAAGTGATTTCCATAAAAGTGCCTCCCGCGGCTGAATCTAAAAGATTTCTAGAAGCAAAATTTAATCCGGCATAAATTTTTTGTATAATCATCCATAAATTCAAACCATGTGTATGGCAATTACGTATCATTAATTTCATCCTCTCCCAAGCTTGTGCAACATGTTCATGACCAGGTTGCTTAAAATTCATAATATCGTTTCTAAGAGAGATGATCTTAGTGGGAGGAAAATACTTAGAGATAAAAGCATCTTTGCACTTATTCCAAGAATCAATACTATTTTTAGGCGGAGACGAAAACCAAGCTTTAGCACGATCTCTAAGCGAAAAAGGAAATAGCTTCAATTTAACAATATCATTGTCCACATCTTTCTTCTTTTGCATATCACACAAATCAACGAAGCTATTTAGATGGGTAGCGGCATCTTCACTAGGAAGGCCAGCGAATTGATCTTTCATGACAAGATACAATAAAGCGGCATTGATTTCACAAGATTCAGTATCGGTAAGAGGAGCAATCGGAGTGCTAAGAAAATCATTGTTGTTGGTATTGGTAAAGTCACACAATTTAGTATTATCTTGAGCGATCGTGACAAGCAAGCAATCCAACACACGAGCAAACAAGAAGCAAGCAAAGAAAAAGAGGCGAACGGAAAAGAGAGGGCGAATAAAACGGCAAGGGTGAAGTGGGGGAGAGGAAAACAAGAGGCAAATGGCAAATAATGTAATGCGGGAGATAAGGGTTTGTGATGGGTACTTGGTATGTTGACTTTTGCGTAGACTCCCCGGCAACGGCGCCAGAAATCCTTCTTGCTACCTCTTGAGCACTGCGTTGGTTTTCCCTTGAAGAGGAAAGGGTGATGCAGTAAAGCAGCGTAAGTATTTCCCTCAGTTTTTGAGAACCAAGGTATCAATCCAGTAGGAGGCCACGCATGAGTCCCTCTCACCTACACAAACAAATAAAATCCTCGCAACCAACGCAATAAAGGGGTTGTCAATCCCTTCACGGCCACTTATGAAAGTGAGATGTGATAGATATGATAAGATAATATTTTTGGTATTTTTATGATAAAGATGCAAAGTAAAATAAAAGGCAATAAAAATAGCTAAGTGTTGGAAGATTAATATGATGGAAAATAGACCCAGGGGCCATAGGTTTCACTAGTGGCTTCTCTCGAGAGCATAAGTATTACGGTGGGTGAACAAATTACTGTTGAGCAATTGACAGAATTGAGCATAGTTATGAGAATATCTAGGTATGATCATGTATATAGGCATCACGTCCGCGACAAGTAGACCGACTCCTGCCTGCATCTACTACTATTACTCCACACATCGACTGCTATCCAGCATGCATCTAGAGTATTAAGTTCAAAAGAACAGAGTAACGCTTTAAGTAAGATGACATGATGTAGAGGGATAAACTCATGCAATATGATATAAACCCCATCTTGTTCTCCTCGATGGCAACAATACAATACATGCCTTGCTGCCCCTGCTGTCACTGGGAAAGGACACCGCAAGATTGAACCCAAAGCTAAGCACTTCTCCCATTGCAAGAAAGATCAATCTAGTAGGCCAAACCAAACTGATAATTCGAAGAGACTTGCAAAGATAACCAATCATACATAAAAGAATTTAGAAAAGATTCAAATATTGTTCATAGATAAACTTGATCATAAACCCACAATTCATCAGTTTCAACAAACACACCGCAAAAGAAGATTACATCGAATAGACCTCCACGAGAATCGTGGAGAACTTTGTATGAGAACCAAAGAGAGAGAAGAAGCCATCTAGCTAATAACTATGGACCCGAAGGTCTGAGGTAAACTACTCACACATCATCGGAGAGGCTATGGTGTTGATGTAGAAGCCCTCCGTGATCAATGCCCCCTCCGGCGGAGCTCCGGAAAAGGCCCCAAGATGGGATCTCACGAGTACAGAAGGTTGCGGCGGTGAAATTAGGTTTTTGGCTCCGTATCTGGTAGTTTGGGGGTACGTAGGTATATATAGGAGGAAGAAGTACGTCGGTGGAGCAACGTGGGGCCCACGAGGGTGGAGGGCGCGCCCAGGGGGGTAGGCGCCCCCCTATCTCGTGCCCTCCTGATTGCTTTCTTGACGTAGGGTCCAAGTCCTCTCGATCACGTTTGTTCCAAAAATCACGTTCCCGAAGGTTTCATTCCGTTTGGACTCCGTTTGATATTCTTTTTCCGCGAAACTCTGAAATAGGCAAAAAAAACAGCAATTCTGGGCTGGGCCTCCGGTTAATAGGTTAGTCCAAAAATAATATAAAAGTGTATAGTAAAGTCCATTAAACATCCAAAACAGAATATAATATAGCATGGAACAATAAAAAATTATAGATACGTTGGAGACGTATCAAGCATCCCCAAGCTTAATTCCTGCTCGTCCTCGAGTAGGTACATGATAAAAACAGAATTTTTAATGTGGAATGCTACTTAGCAAATTTCAATGTAATTCTTCTTATTGTGGCACGAATGTTCAGATTTGATATGATTCAAGATAAAAGTTTAATGTTGACATAAAAACAATAATACTTCAAGCATGCTAACCAAGCAATTATGTCTTACCAAAATAACATAGCCAAAGCAAGTTATCCCTACAAAATCATATAGTCTGGCTATGCTCCATCTTCCCATATCATGTACAACCCCGGTTTTAGCCAAGCAATTGGTTCATACTTTTTAACGCGCTTCAGCCTTTTCAACTTTTACGCAATACATGAGCGCAAGCCATGGATATAGCACTATGGTGGAATAAGGTATAATGATAGGGGTTATCTGGGAAGACAAAAAAGGAGAAAGTCTCACATCAACAAGGCTAATCAACGGGCTATGGAGATGCCCATCAACTGATGTCAATGCAAGGAGTAGGGATTGCCATGCAACGGATGCACCTAGAGCTATAAGTGTATGAAAGCTCAAACAAAAGAAACTAAGTGGGTGTGCATCCAACTTGCTTGCTCACGAAGACCTCGGGCATTTGAGGAAGCCCATCATTGGAATATACAAGCCAAGTTCTATAATGAAATTTCCCACTAGTATATGAAAGCGACAAAATGAGAGACTCTCTATCATGAAGATCACGGTGCTACTTTGAAGCACAAGTGTGGTAAAAGGATATTAACATTGTCCCTTCTCTCTTTTTATCTCATTTATTTATTTTTTATTTGGGCCTTTTCTCTTTCTTTTTATTGCCTCTTATTTATTTATTTATTTATTTAGTCTGAGTCTCATCCCGACTTGTGGGGGAATCATAGTCTCCATCATCCTTTCCTCACTTGGGACAATGCTCTAATAATGATGATCATCACACTTTTATTTACTTACAACTCATGAATTACAACTCAATACTTAGAACAAAATATGACTCTATGTGGATGCCTCCGGCGGTGTACCGGGATATGCAATGAATCAAGAGCGACATGTATGAAAGAATTATGAATGGTGGCTTTGCCACAAATACAATGTCAACTACATGATCATGCAAAGCAATATGACAATGATGGAGCGTGTCATGATAAGCGAAACGATGGAAAGTTGCATGGCAATATATCTCGGAATGGCTATGGAAATGCCATAATAGGTAGGTATGGTGGCTATTTTGAGGAAGATATAAGGAGGTTTATGTGTGATAGAGCGTATCATATCACGGGGTTTGGATGCACCGGCGAAGTTTGCACCAACTCTCAAGGTGAGAAAGGGCAATGCACAGTACCGAAGAGGCTAGAAAATTGCGGAAAGGTAAGTGTGCGTATAATCCATGGACTCACATTAGTCATAAAGAACTCATGCTCCTAGGGGAAGGGTTGGTAGGAGTTAACCATCGCGCGATCTCGACCGCCACACAAAGGATGACAATCAATAAATACCTCATGCTCCGACTTCGTTACATAACGGTTCACCATACGTGCATGCTACGGGAATCACAAACTCCAACACAAGTATTTTTCAATTTCACAATTACTCAACTAGCACAACTATGATATTACCACCTTTATATCTCAAAACAATTATCAAGCATCAAATTTATCATGATATTATAATTAAAGCAAATTGCCATGCTGTTTTAAGACTCTCAAAATAATATAAGTGAAGCATGGGAGATCAATAGTTTCTATAAAACAAATCCACCGCCGTGCTCTAAAAGATATAAGTGAAGCACTAGTGCAAAACTATATAGGTCAAAAAATATAAGTGAAGCACAGAGAGTATTCTAATAAGTTCCAATTTATGTGTGACTCTCTCAAAATGTGTGTACAGCAAGGATGATTGTGGTAAACTAAAAAACAAAGAATCAAATAATACAAGACGCTCCAAGCAAAACACATGTCATGTGGTGAATAAAAATATAGCTCCAAGTAAAGTTACCGATGGAAGTAGACGAAAGAGGGGATGCCTTCCGGGGCATCCCCAAGCTTTGGCTTTTTGGTGTCCTTAGATTATCTTGGGGTGCCATGGGCATCCCCAATCTTAGGCTCTCGCCACTCCTTGTTCCATAATCCATCAAATCTTTCACCCAAAACTTGAAAACTTCACAACACAAAACTCAGCAAAAAATCTCGTGAGCTCCGTTAGCGAAAGAAAACAAAACACCACTTCAAGGTACTGTAATGAACTCATTCTTTATTTATATTGGTGTTAAACCTACTGTATTCCAACTTCTCTATGGTTTATAAACTATTTTACTAGCCATAGATTCATCAAAATAAGCAAACAACACACGAAAAACAGAATCTGTCAAAAACAGAACAGTCTGTAGTAATCTGTAACTAACGCAAACTTCTGGAATTCCAAAAAATCTACCAAAATAGGAAGAGCTATACAATTTGTTTATTGATCTGCTGCAATTGGAATCAATATTTTATCACGTTCTGGTGATTTTTAACAATTGTTTTCGTGAACAGAAAGTTTCTGGAATTTTCAGCAAGATCAAATAACTATCATCCAAGAAGATCCTATAGGTTAAACTTGTTACAAACACTAATTAAAACAGAAAAACAAATATAACCAGAGGCTAGATCAAATATTTATTCCTAAACATAAGCAAAAAGCAAAAAAACTAAAAAGAAAATTGGGTTGCCTCCCAACAAGCGCTATCGTTTAACGCCCCTAGCTAGGCATAATAGCAAGGATAGATCTAGGTATTGCCATCTTTGGTAGGCAATCCATAAGTGGCTCTCATAATAGATTCATAAGGTAATTTTATTTTCTTTCTAGGGAAGTGTTCCATGCCTTTCCTTAACGGAAATTGGAATCTAATATTTCCTTCCTTCATATCAATAATTGCACCAATCGTTCTAAGGAAAGGTCTACCAAGAATAATAGGACATGAAGGATTGCAATCTATATCAAGAACAATAAAATCTACGGGCACATAGTTCCTATTTGAAACAATAAGAACATCATTAATTCTTCCCATAGGTTTCTTAATAGTGGAATCCGCAAGGTGCAAGTTTAAAGAACAATCATCAAAATCACGGAAACCTAGCAAATCACACAAAGTCTTTGGAATCGTGGAAACACTAGCACCCAAATCACACAAAGCATAGCATTCATGATCTTTAATTTTAATTTTAATAGTAGGTTCCCACTCACCATAAAGTTTTCTAGGGATAGAAACTTCCAACTCAAGTTTTTCTTCATAAGATTGCATCAAAGCATCAACGATATGTTTGGTAAAGGCTTTATTTTGACTATAAGCATGTGGAGAATTTAGCACGGATTGCAACAAGGAAATACAATCTATCAAAGAGCAATTATCATAATTAAATTCCTTGAAATCCAAGATAGTGGGTTTATTAATATCTAGAGTTTTGATCTCTTCAATCCCACTTTTACCAATTTTTGCATCAAGATCTAAAAACTCTGAATTTTTGGAACGCCTTCTAGGTAAAGGTGGATCATATTCAGTTCCATCATTATCAAGATTCATATTGCAAAACAAAGATTTAATAGGGGACACATCAATAACTTTTAGATCTTCATCTTTATTTCAATAGAAACTAGAAGAACACGCTTTCACAAAACAATCTTTCTTAGCACGCATCCTAGAGGTTCTTTCTTTGCACTCATCAATGGAAATTTCCTTGGCCTTGAGAGACTCATTGATATCATGCTTAGGTGGAATAGATCTAAGTTTCAAGGAATCAACATGAAGAGAAATTTTATCAACGTTCCTAGCCAATTCATCAACTTTAAGCAAATTTTTCTTCAAGCAAAGCATTGAAATTCTTTTGCGAATTCATAAACTCCTTAACACTAGTCTCAAATTCAGAGGGCATCTTATTAAAATTTCCATAAGAATTGTTGCAGGAATTACCATAATTATTAGAGGAATTACTAGGATACGGCCTAGGATTAAAGTTTCCTCTATACGCGTTGTTACCAAAATATTCCTACCAACAAAATTCACATCCATAGATTCATTATTATTCTCCATGGGAGTAGACAAAGGCATATCATTAGGATCAGAAGAAACACCCTTAGTAGCAAATAATTTCATAAGTTAATCCATCTTTCCACTCAAAACATTAGTTTCTTCTATCGCATGCACTTTTTTATTAGTGGATCTTTCGGTGTGCCATTGAGAATAATTAACCATAATATTATCTAGGGGTTTAGTAGCTTCTCCTAAAGTGATTTCCATAAAAGTGCCTCCCGCGGCTGAATCTAAAAGATTTCTAGAAGCAAAATTTAATCCGGCATAAATTTTTTGTATAATCATCCATAAATTCAAACCATGTGTACGGCAATTACGTATCATTAATTTCATCCTCTCCCAAGCTTGTGCAACATGTTCATGATCAGGTTGCTTAAAATTCATAATATCGTTTCTAAGAGAGATGATCTTAGTGGGAGGAAAATACTTAGAGATAAAAGCATCTTTGCACTTATTCCAAGAATCAATACTATTTTTAGGCGGAGACGAAAACCAAGCTTTAGCACGATCTCTAAGCGAAAAAGGAAATAGCTTCAATTTAACAATATCATTGTCCACATCTTTCTTCTTTTGCATATCACACAAATCAACGAAGCTATTTAGATGGGTAGCGGCATCTTCACTAGGAAGGCCAGCGAATTGATCTTTCATGACAAGATACAATAAAGCGGCATTGATTTCACAAGATTCAGTATCGGTAAGAGGAGCAATCGGAGTGCTAAGAAAATCATTGTTGTTGGTATTGGTAAAGTCACACAATTTAGTATTATCTTGAGCGATCGTGACAAGCAAGCAATCCAACACACGAGCAAACAAGAAGCAAGCAAAGAAAAAGAGGCGAACGGAAAAGAGAGGGCGAATAAAACGGCAAGGGTGAAGTGGGGGAGAGGAAAACAAGAGGCAAATGGCAAATAATGTAATGCGGGAGATAAGGGTTTGTGATGGGTACTTGGTATGTTGACTTTTGCGTAGACTCCCCGGCAACGGCGCCAGAAATCCTTCTTGCTACCTCTTGAGCACTGCGTTGGTTTTCCCTTGAAGAGGAAAGGGTGATGCAGTAAAGCAGCGTAAGTATTTCCCTCAGTTTTTGAGAACCAAGGTATCAATCCAGTAGGAGGCCACGCATGAGTCCCTCTCACCTACACAAACAAATAAAATCCTCGCAACCAACGCAATAAAGGGGTTGTCAATCCCTTCACGGTCACTTATGAAAGTGAGATCTGATAGATATGATAAGATAATATTTTTGGTATTTTTATGATAAAGATGCAAAGTAAAATAAAAGGCAATAAAAATAGCTAAGTGTTGGAAGATTAATATGATGGAAAATAGACCCGGGGGCCATTGGTTTCACTGGTGGCTTCTCTCGAGAGCATAAGTATTACGGTGGGTGAACAAATTACTATTGAGCACTTGACAGAATTGAGCATAGTTATGAGAATATCTAGGTATGATCATGCATATAGGCATCACGTCCGCGACAAGTAGACCGACTCCTGCCTGCATCTACTACTATTACTCCACACATCGACCGCTATCCAGCATGCATCTAGAGTATTAAGTTCAAAAGAACAGAGTAACGCTTTAAGTAAGATGACATGATGTAGAGGGATAAACTCATGCAATATGATATAAACCCCATCTTGTTATCCTCGATGGCAACAATACAATACATGCCTTGCTGCCCCTGCTATCACTGGGAAAGGACACCGCAAGATTGAACCCAAAGCTAAGCACTTCTCCCATTGCAAGAAAGATCAATCTAGTAGGCCAAACCAAACTGATAATTCGAAGAGACTTGCAAAGATAACCAATCATACATAAAAGAACTCAGAGAAGATTCAAATATTGTTCATAGATAAACTTGATCATAAACCCACAATTCATTGGTCTCAACAAACACACCGCAAAAGAAGATTACATCGAATAGATCTCCACGAGAATCATGGAGAACTTTGTATTGAGAACCAAAGAGAGAGAAGAAGCCATCTAGCTAATAACTATGGACCCGAAGGTCTGAGGTAAACTACTCACACATCATCGGAGAGGCTATGGTGTTGATGTAGAAGCCCTCCGTGATCAATGCCCCCTCCGGCGGAGCTCCGGAAAAGGCCCCAAGATGGGATCTCACGAGTACAGAAGGTTGCGGAGGTGGAATTAGGTTTTTGGCTCCGTATCTGGTAGTTTGGGGGTACGTAGGTATATATAGGAGGAAGAAGTACGTCGGTGGAGCAACGTGCGCCCCACGAGGGTGGACGGCGCGCCTAGGGGGGTAGGCGCCCCCCTACCTCGTGCCCTCCTGATTGCTTTCTTGACGTAGGGTCCAAGTCCTCTGGATCACGTTTGTTCCAAAAATCACGTTCCCGAAGGTTTCATTCCGTTTGGACTCCGTTTGATATTCTTTTTCTGCGAAACTCTGAAATAGGCAAAAAACAGCAATTCTGGGCTGGGCCTCCGGTTAATAGGTTAGTCCCAAAATAATATAAAAGTGTATAGTAAAGCCCATTAAACATCCAAAACAGAATATAATATAGCATGGAACAATAAAAAATTATAGATACGTTGGAGATGTATCAGGGCGCCCCCTCCTAGGCTGCCTTCTCTCCTCTCCCACTAAGGCCCATTAAGGCCCATATGCTCCCCGGGGGGTTCCGGTAACCCCCTGTACTCCGGTAAATGCCCGAACTCATCCGGAACCATTCTGATGTCCAAACATAGCCTTCCAATATATCGATCTTTATGTCTCGACCATTCCGAGACTCCTCGTCATGTCCGTGATCATATCCGGGACTCGGAACTACCTTCGGTACATCAAAACACATAAACTCATAATCCCGATCGTCATCGAACGTTAAGCGTGCGGACCCTACGGGTTCGAGAACTATGTAGACATGACCAAGACACGTCTCCGGTCAATAACCAATATCGGAACCTGGATACTCATATTGGCTCCCACATATTCTACGAAGATCTTTATCGGTCAAACCGCATAACAACATACATTGTTCCTTTTGTCATCGGTATGTTACTTGCCCGAGATTTGATCCTCGGTATCTCAATACCTAGTTCAATCTCGTTACCGGCAAGTCCCTTTACTCGTTCCGTAATGCATCTTCCCGTAACTAACTCATTAGTCACATTGCTTGCATGGCTTATAGTGATGTGCATTACCGAGAGGGCCCAGAGATACCTCTCCGACAATCGGAGTGACAAATCCTAATCTCGATCTATGCCAACTCAACAAACACCATTGGAGACACCTGCAGAGCATCTTTACAATCACCCAGTTATGTTGTGACGTTTGATTGCACACAAAGTGTCCCTACAGTATTCGGGAGTTGCATAATCTCATAGTCATAGGAACATGTATAAGTCATGAAGAAAGCAATAGCAACATACTAAACGATCAAGTGCTAAGCTAACGGAATGGGTCAAGTCAATCACATCATTCTCTAATGATGTGATCCCGTTCATCAAATGACAACTCATGTCTATGGCTAGGAAACTTAGCCATCTTTGATTAACGAGCTAGTCAAGTAGAGGCATACTAGTGACACTCTATTTGTCTATGTATTCACACATGTACTAAGTTTCCGGTTAATACTATTCTAGCATGAATGATAAACATTTATCATGATATAAGGAAATATAAATAACAACTTTATTATTGCCTCTAGGGCATATTTCCTTCAATTGTTACACTTGCCATCAAGCATAGTCCTCATATATTGATAGTCTCTGACCCGGCATAGGTTTCAACTTATAAAATGCTTGGTTTCCAACTTGAACTACTATGGCTGCAACTTTGAAATTGAAAATTTGGTTTAGGTTCCAACTTGATTAGCTACAGGTTTCAACCAAATAGCACCCATATGTTAACAAAATTTTCGACATGTTTCAACTTGGTGAGTTAGATATTTGAATCGAAGAACTACAAGATTTCAACTAACTTCCAACATGTTTCTACTTTTGGATCCTTAACCTCTTACCCAAGAACTCAAAGACTTCAACTAACTTCAACAATATTTAGCTTGTGGAGCCATAGCCTCAACCACAAATAAAAATATCAGGCCTCAAATTTATTCTTGGACCCTGTTTCAACTTCATGCACACTCACATTTGATTTAGTAAGACAATAAGATATACCAAAAAAATAAGGGGAAAGCACTAATTCCTATCCCAACTTCACCTCCGTAGTACGACATGGAGAGCACTCTGACATTGCGAGATGAATCATTGCAGCGACATGAGGAATTGGGACAACGATGTCCCACATAAGAAGGCATCATGGTAACACATAGTGGAGCCATCATGATAGCTCCCATGCAGGGTCTATGATGGCACTCGAGGACAAACGTTGACTGGAACAACATCTTGATTGTTGGTAGAGGTGGCGTTAGGAGGATGAGGGTAGAACGGCCATTGCAATAGAGTGCGAGAGTGACGACGAGCGCACAATGAACATCAGTGCTAACGGGACATGGAGATAACAAAAAGAAATTACGAGCAAACCAGGAGAGAATGATAGATTAAGGAAGGTCCTTGAATATAAAGGAAAAAATGTGGGACCGACACACACATCGTGTCAGAATTGTTCATCCCCACAAGCATATGCAAAGTAGCAAAGTCGATAAACTAATTTAAATTCAATATCTTTGATTTACACAGAGAATCTAGACTGAGCACAAAGGTTTACATTTGTTACCATTTGGAATCTTACCAATGTAATAATCCAATACACGCAAGGCACGTAGGTGTTCATTTGTTATCATCAAACATCTCAATACATTCTTTCCAAGATAATATAACCACAATCCAAAGAAAAGACTATGGTTCTCATTTTTTATCATCTATCATGTCACACAACCTCTCCAAGATAACAACTACAATCTAGACAAAACACAATTGGTATAATTTTTTATCTTCTTTCATCTAATGCAATATCTCCAAGAAAAATCCTTCAAGAAGTTTTTCATTAGGGACAACCATTAAGCCTCCCTTTTGAGGAACACAATGAACTAGACTAAATCCATCTACTATCAGCGATAGGGCGACATTGATGATCAACAATGGGCTTAGCATCGCCCTCCATTTGGATTTTATGAGCGCATAAAGATGGATTGATTCCCTTGAGATCATCCAAAATATCGGCAATAGTTGTCTAGGAGCTCTCTTTTCTTTCTTTTCTGAAAGATTAGCATAAATAGCATGACATACTTTATTTTAATCAAGAAAGGTGTACTTGACCGTGTCAGGTAAATGTTTTAATTCTAACACTGGATCTCCCTTTGGGGGAGGCGTAGGTTTCCCCAATGTATCATGTGGAATATTAACTTTCAAGAGTGTTGGCTCAAAATAAAATGCTCCATCAATTACTCTTCTCTCATCATGATTAACTAAACTCTGATGTTTAGTTAAATATATTACTCAAGCGGACCACTTGGAGGAATATCTATAGAAGCAATAAGTGCTAATTCATCCTTAGTTGAACTATCTCCAATGATAGGTTGATTAGAAAATCTAGAGAAATTAAATTCAGAATGATCATCACCAAATTTAACAATCAACCACAATAGTAACTGTATGCAAGAAAGGTCTACCAAACAATATATGACAAAAACTATCTTGTTGTTCTCCAAGCATTATAAAATCAGTACGATACTTAGTTCTACCGCAAAGCGCTACAAAATCTTTTACTATTCTTCTTGGGCGAACATACAATGCGTCATTTAGTTGGACCACAATATCAACTCTTTCATTTTCCAGAGGTGATATGTCTTCAACAATTTCTTTATAAAGTGCAAAAATAATGGCACCAACACTAGCACATATATCACATAAAGCATGATGGCGTTGGTTTTTGTTTTTCATTTTTCTTTGTTTTACTTTATTTGAGGCTATCTTTATCCCTTTTTTCTCTATTAAAATTCATGAAATCTTTTAAAAACAATGCATGTTTAAAAAAATTCATGAACATGTTTTTAGACAATTCATGAACAAAATCCTAAACATTTTGGAAAATTTATCATTTATAAAACATGAAAATTTTAAATAAATTCACATACAATTTTTTGAAAAATCATGAACATATTATAATTTTTAAAATTATTTTAAAAATTTCATGAACCGCATACAAATTGGAAAAGAAAAAGAAAAAGACACCTCACAATGCCGGCCCAAAGCCTTACATGTTTACTCGCTGTCCCGGGTGGGGAACTCTCATTTGAGGCTTATTGCGTAAAATTTGAGGGGAAACATGAATACCGAGCAAGGCTACGGCGAAGACGTATGTGCGATTTGCCCGTTTCGCCTTAACCCGTCGTTTTCCCTAAAAAAAGCTTATCTTGCCTGTAGCTATGATTGATTCATAGTTTGATCGAGTTACCAAATTAGAAAAAGATTGAGGTAATTCGTGTGCATATACATAGAATATGTCATTAGAAACTGATTTATTCAAAGGCGAAACGATGGGTGAGATAGTGGAGGATTAGTTGGATCGGAGCTAGGGCCGAAGGATGAAAAAAGACATTTGCATCATAACTAATATGAAGAAATCATGTTTTATACTAAATATTTTTACTTTTTATAGCCTATCCGACAATTACATCATAACTAATATTACTAAAAATTTAATTATATAATATTTATTCCTTTTTTATTTAGTTCTAACAATATTAAAACATAACCATGTCTGCAGTATTAAAATCAAAGTTAAATGTTATACATTTTAATTTCAAAAGTCTTGTTTGAAATATATACATTTTAAAAGCTAAATTGTTTAAATTACTGAGTACTAAGGTAGCACTATGTTTTATTATTTACTTAATTATAGGTAAACCAAGAAACAGTAACATTCATGGAGAGATCAAGTTATGCCGTTTATATTTGTATTTTCTCTCCATATTTGGTTTAGTATCTTTATAAATATCTCAATAGAAAATCCTCTAATGCACAACAGATATCTAAGCAGAGTTTCGTTAAGACTACCCACAGTGGGAGTAACATAGGTAGTAACATCACACTTATCTAGGCAAAATAGATGATGTGGCATGTAATAAATGAAGAACGAGAGGCATGTGGTAACATAGTAGTTACTGTAAAATCACACATATCAAGAAAAGATGAGTCTACAACGTAATAAATGCAGTGATGCATGACACAATACATATGTTACTACCCACTATGGAGGTACTAACATAGACTAGTAACATATGCATGTTACTACTCTAAGTTACTCCCCACTGTGACTAGTCTAAGTATGGATATCTAGGTTAGTCATTGTAAATTAAAAAAAGCAGTACTTTATCAGGTGTGAACAAGTGATTAGACAAATTAATTTTCACTGCCTATTGGGGAATTGAGGATTGTTGTGGTTTTTCCCCCACAATATCCATCCGAGTGCAGCACTCAGAGAACCAGATGCACACGAGAACATTTTCTCCTACTAGTTCAGGCCCTCGTATCGAGGTAATACATTACTTCCTACTCCCTCCGTTCCAAAATAAATGACTCAACTTTGTATTTACTTTAGTACAAAATTAATACAAAGTTGGGTCATCTATTTTGGGACAGAGGGAGTACTTGTCTGTATTAATAATCTAGCCTCGTACATCAAAACTAAATGTTGTATTTTACGGGGGTCGGTCGCATGATCGTATAGGAGCTGATCCATCATATGTTGCTTGGTGCCCACTGAGGGCCTTTTTTTTTATGGTAATACGTGTCTCATTTATATCATACAAATCATAGCACAAGCTACGTACATACCGACCCGACAAAACTAAAAAAACAGCAGAACGCTAGCCTTTGCACAAAGGAACATCAATCAATAAGTAAAAATACAAATAAGACCGAAGAAACCTCTGAGCTTGACACCAACGTCCGTCACCTGCCTCTGGCACCACCACAATAGCCATCAAAGGAATAAAATGACAGATCACCTCCACACCCGAGCTCAACGCGGCTCCATCGCTGATATGCAGCTTTGCGGACCTGCAAGGTTGCTCGCCAAAGGCGAAACCATTACCGTTGAAAGAATCAGACCGGGTCAACCCCCCGGACACGCCATCGAACTCCAGATCTCGCACCCCCACATGACTAAGACGTCGAAGGAGGAAACTATTCCTGCCACCCACGTACCACGAACCCAGCACACGATCCACCATCTTCCAGATGCTACCGATGCAGACCACAATCTACATCCACTCTTGGACCACCTCCCAAGCTCCGCGCCGGCGCTGGAGCAAATGTCGTCGCAACGATGGAGCCCGAGAACACAGGTCCACCACGAGGATGCTGCCACCGCTGCACCACCTTACTTGAACAGATTGGATTCCAAATCCATCCCCAACCATAGGATCGATCGCCTCGTCAGAGTAGGATATGAAGGAACTTTATTCAGCGCCGCCATCGCCGCTGCCGAAGCTAAGAAGATGAACAACCTAAAAACTAAGCTACTTTGGGCTAAAACTATCCACACGTGTGAATCCGACGACCCCCCTCACCACCGACGACCGAGGTCATCAGCGGAGGGGAGACGCCGGAGGATGGCGGCGGCCGAATCCCATGGAGACGGTCACTAGCGAGATCTCTTTTTTCTTCCAGAGGAAGAAAGAACGATAGCGATAAATCACGAGTGAACATAGTGGCACACGAGGTCTATATCTCAACATTCATTGTGTCATGATCCGTGATGTATTCATACTACGCTTCAGGTATATTCATTTCTCAGGGTGATCGTACTCCTATATGGGCAATGTATTCCCAAAGTCAATTACTGACCATGGCCCACAAATCTGACGAGAGGAGTTATTCTCTCGTTTATTTAGATCAGATGTCTAAAGGCAACCAACACGAGTAGTCTGCATTTCATGCCCAGCCCATCTCCATCCCACAGCTCCTCCCTTACTAATCATCCTCCCCTGGTTCTTGCAGGCTCTTAATGTTCTCTTCCTCCCCTGATCTGCTGCCTTGTGAAGAAAATATGCCCTAGAGGCAATAATAAAGTTCTTATTTATATTTCCTTATATCATGATAAATGTTTATTATTCATGCTAGAATTGTATTAACCGGAAACTTAATACATGTGTGAATACATAGACAAACAGAGTGTCACTAGTATGCCTCTATGTTGACTAGCTCGTTAATCAAAGATGGTTAAGTTTCCTAGCCATAGACATGTGTTTTCATTTGATGAACGGGATCACATCATTAGAGAATGATGTGATTGACTTGACCCATCCGTTAGCTTAGCACTATGATCGTTTAGTTTATTGCTATTGCTTTCTTCATGACTTATACATGTTCCTATGACTATGAGATTATGCAACTCCCGAATACCGGAGGAACACTTAGTGTGCTATCAAACGTCACAACGTAATTGGGTGATCATAAAGATGCTCTACAGGTGTCTCCGATGGTGTTTGTTGGGTTGGCATAGATCAAGATTAGGATTTGTCACTCCGTGTTTCGGAGAGGTATCTCCGGGCCCTCTCGGTAATGCACATCACTATAAGCCTTGCAAGCAATGTGACTAATGAGTTAGTTGCGAGATGATGCATTACAGAATGAGTAAAGAGATTGCCGGTAATGAGATTGAACTAGGTATGATGATACCGACGATCGAATCTCGTGCAAGTAACATACCGATGGCAAAGGGAACAACGTATGTTGTTATGCGGTTTGCCCGATAAAGATCTTCATAGAATATGTAGGAACCAATGTGAGCATCCAGTTTCCGCTATTGGTTATTGACTGGAGATGAGTCTCGGTCATGTCTACATAGTTCTCGAACCCGTAGAGTCCGCACGCTTAACGTTCGATGACGATCGGTATTATGAGTTTATGTGTTTTGATGTACCGAAGGTTGTTCGGAGTCCCGGATGTGATCACGGACATGATGAGGAGTCTCGAAATGGTCGAGACATAAAGATTGATATATTGGAAGGCTATGTTTGGACACCGGAAAGGTTCCGAGTGGTTCGGGCATTTTTCTGGAGTACCGGGAGGTTACCGGAACCCCCCGGGGAGTTAATGGGCCATGGTGGAAGAGAGGAGGAGGCGGCCAAGGTGGGGGCGCGCCCCCCAAGCCCAATCCGAATTGGTAAGGGTGCCGGCCCCCTTTCCTTCTCTCCCTCTCCCTCTTCCTTCTTCTCCTACTCCAACTAGGGAAGGGGGAAACCTACTCCTACTGGGAGTAGGATTCCCCCCTTGGGCGCGCCATAGAGAGGGCCGGCCCTCCCCCTCCACTCCTTTATATACGGGGAAGGGGGCACCCCATAGACACACAAGTTGATTGTTTAGCCGTGTGCGGTGCCCCCCTTCACAGATTTCCACGTCGGTCATTGTAGTGCTTAGGCGAAGCCCTGCGTCGGTAACTTCATCATCACCGTCATCACGCCATCGTGCTGACGAAACTCTCCCTCGACCTCAGCTGGATCTAGAGTTCGTGGGACGTCATCGAGCTGAACGTGTGCAGATCGCGGAGGTGCCGTATCTTCGGTGCTAGGATCAGTCGGATCGTGAAGACGTACGACTACATCAACCGCGTTGTCATAACGCTTCCGCTTTCGGTCTATGAGGGTACGTAGACAACACTCCCCCCTCTCATTGCTATGCATCACCTAGATAGATCTTGTGTGTTCGTAGGAATGTTTTTGAAATTACTGTGTTCCCCAATAGTGGGATCCGAGCCACGTCTATGCGTAGATGTTATATGCACGAGTATAACACAAAGAGTTGTGGGCGATAATAGTCATACTGGTTAGCAGCATGTCATACTTTGATTCAGCGGTATTGTTGGATGAAGCGGCCCAAACCGACATTACGCGTACGCTTACGCGAGACTGGTTCTACCGACATGCTTCGCACACAGGTGGCTAGTGGGTGTCCGTTTCTCCAACTTTAGTTGAATCGAGTGTGGCTACGCCCGGTCCTTGTTGAAGGTTAAAACAACACACTTGACGAAAAGTCGTTGTGGTTTTTGATGCGTAGGTAAGAATGGTTCTTGCTAAGCCCGTAGCAGCCACGTAAAACTTGCAACAACAAAGTAGAGGGCGTCTAACATGTTTTTGCAGGGCATGTTGTGATGTGGTATAGTCAAGACATGATGCTATATTTTATTGCATGAGATGATCATGTTTTCTAACAGAGTTATCGGCAACTGGCAGGAGCCATATGGTTGTCGCTTTATTGTATGCAATGCAATCGCCATGTAATTGTTTTTACTTTATCACTAAGCGGTAGCGATAGTCGTAGAAGCAATAGTTGGTGAGACGACAACGATGCTACGATGGAGATCAAGGTGTCGCGCCGGTGACGATGGTGATCATGACGGTGCTTTGGAGATGGAGATCAAAGGCACAAGATGATGATGGCCATATCATATCACTTATATTGATTGCATGTGATGTTTATCCTTTATGCATCTTATTTTGCTTAGTTCGGCAGTAGCATTATAAGATGATCTCTCACTAAATTTCAAGGTATAAGTGTTCTCCCTGAGTATGCACCGTTGCGACAGTTCGTCGTGCCGAGACACCACGTGATGATCGGGTGTGATAAGCTCTACGTTCACATACAACGGGTGCAAGCCAGTTTTGCACACGCAGAATACTCGGGTTAAACTTGACGAGCCTAGCATATGCAGATATGGCCTCGGAACACTGAGACCGAAAGGTCGAGCGTGAATCATATAGTAGATATGATCAACATAGTGATGTTCACCATTGAAAACTACTCCATCTCACGTGATGATCGGACATGGTTTAGTTGATATGGATCACGTGATCACATAGATGATTAGAGGGATGTCTATCTAAGTAGGAGTCCTTAAAGTAATATGATTAATTGAACTTTAATTTATCATGAACTTAGTACCTGATAGTATTTTTGCATGTCTATGTTGTTGTAGATAAATGGCCCGTGCTACTGTTGCGTTCAATTTTAATGCGTTCCTAGAGAAAGCTAAGTTGAAAGATGATGGTAGCAACTACACGGACTGGGTCCGTAACTTGAGGATTATCCTCATTGCTGCACAGAAGAATTACATCCTGGAAGCACCGCTAGGTGTACCACCCGCGCCAGCAACTGCAGACATTGTGAATGCCTGGCAGACGCGTGTTGATGACTACTCGATAGTTCAGTGTGCCATGCTTTACGGCTTAGAACCGGGACTTCAACGACGTTTTGAACGTCATGGAGCATATGAGATGTTCCAGGAGTTGAAGTTAATATTTCAAGCAAATGCCCGGATTGAGAGATATGAAGTCTACAATAAGTTCTATAGCTGCAAGATGGAGGAGAATAGTTCTGTCAGTGAACATATACTCAGAATGTCTGGGTACCACAACCACTTGACTCAACTAGGAGTTAATCTTCCTGATGATAGTGTCATTGACAGAGTTCTTCAATCACCGCCACCAAGCTACAAAAGCTTCATGATGAACTATAATATGCAAGGGATGGATAAGACAATTCCCGAGCTCTTCGTGATGCTAAAAGCTGCGGAGGTAGAAATGAAGAAGGAGCATCAAGTGTTGATGGTCAACAAGACCACCAGTTTCAAGAAGAAGGGCAAAGGGAAGAAGGGGAACTTCAAGAAGAACGGCAAGCAAGTTGCTGCTCAGGTGAAGAAGCCCAAGTCTGGACCTAAGCCTGAGACTGAGTGCTTCTACTGGAAAGGGACTGGTAACTAGAAGCGGAACTGCCCCAACTATTTGGCGGATAAGAAGGATGGCAAAGTGAAAGGTATATTTGATATACATGTTATTGATGTGTACTTAACTAATGCTCGCAGTAGCGCCTGGGTATTTGATATTGATTCTGTTGCTCATATTTGCAACTCGAAACAATGGCTACGGATTAAGAGAAGATTGGCTAAGGACGAGGTGACGATGCGCGTGGGAAATGGTTCCAAAGTCGATGTGATCGTGGTCGGCATGCTACCTCTGCATCTACCTTCGGGATTAGTTTTAGACCTGAATAATTGTTATTTGGTGCCAGCATTGAGCATGAACATTACATCTGGATCTTGTTTGATGCGAGACGTTTATTCATTTAAATAAGAGAATAATGGTTGTTCTATTTATATGAGTAATATCTTTTATGGCCATGCACCCTTGATGAGTGGTCTATTTTTGTTGAGTCTCGATAGTAGTGATACACATATTCATAGTATTGAAGCCAAAAGATATAAGTTCAATAATGATAGTGAAACTTATTTGTGGCACTGCCGTTTAGGTCATATTGGTGTAAAGCGCATGAAGAAACTCCATGCTGATGGGCTTTTGGAATCACTTGATAATGAATCACTTGATACTTGCGAACCATGCCTCATGGGCAAGATGGCTAAGACTCCGTTCTCCGGAACTATGGAGCGAGGAACAGACTTGTTGGAAATAATACATACTGATGTATGTCCAATGAGTGTTGATGCTCGCGGCGGGTATCATTATTTTCTAACCTTCACAGATGATTTGAGCAGATATGGGTATATCTACTTGATGAAACACAAGTCTGAAACATTTGAAAAGTTCAAAGAATTTTAGAGTGAAGTGGAAAATCATCGTAACAAGAAAATAAAGTTTCTACGGTCTGATCGTGGAGGAGAATATTTGAGTTACGAGTTTGGTCTTCATTTGAAACAATGCGGAATAGTTTCGCAACTCACGCCACCCGGAACACCACAATGTAATGGTGTGTCCGAACATCGTAACCGCACTTTATTAGATATGGTGCGATCTATGATGTCTCTTACTGATTTACCGCTATCATTTTGGGGTTATGCTTTAGAGACGGATGCATTCACGTTAAATAGGGCACCATCTAAATCCGTTGAGACAACACCTTATGAACCGTGGTTTGGCAAGAAACCCAAGTTGTCGTTTCTTAAAGTTTGGGGTCGCGATGCTTATGTGAAAAAGCTTCAACCTGATAAGCTCGAACCCAAATCGGAGAAATGTGTCTTCATAGGATACCCAAAGGAGACTGTTGGGTACACCTTCTATCACAGATACGAAGGCAAGATATTCATTGCTAAGAATGGATCCTTTCTAGAGAAGGAGTTTCTATCGAAAGAAGTGAGTGGGAGGAAAGTAGAACTTGATTAGGTAATTGTACCTTCTCCCGAATTGGAAAGTAGTTCATCACAGAAAACAGTTCCAGTGATTCCTACACCAATTAGTGAGGAAGCTAATGATAGTGATCATAAAACTTCAGATCAAGTTACTACTGAACCTCATAGGTCAACCAGAGTAAGATCTGCACCAGAGTGGTACGATAATCCTGTTCTGGACGTCATGTTACTAGACCATAACGAACGTACGAACTATGAGGAAGCGATGATGAGCCCAGATTCCGCAAAACGGCTTGAGGCCATGAAATCTGAGATGGGATCCATGTATGAGAACAAAGTGTGGACTTTGGTTGACTTGCCCGATGATCGGCAAGCCATTGAGAATAAATGGATCTTCAAGAAGAAGACTGACGCTGACGGTAATGTTGTTGTCTACAAAGCACAACTTGTTGCGAAAGGATTTCGACAAGTTCAAGGAGTTGACTACGATGAGACTTTCTCACCCGTAGCGATGCTTAAGTCTGTCCGAATCATGTTAGCAATTGCCGCATTTTTGAAATTTGGCAAATGGATGTAAAAACTGCATTCCTGGATGGATTTCTGGAAGAAGAGTTGTATATGATGCAACCAGAAGGTTTTATAGATCCAAAGGATGCTAACAAAGTGTGCAAGCTCCAGCGATCCATTTATGGACTGGTGCAAGCCTCTCGAAGTTGGAATAAACGTTCTGATAGTGTGATCAAAGCATATGGTTTTATACAGTCTTTTGGAGAAGCCTGTATTTACAAGAAAGTGAGTGGGAGCTCTGTAGCATTTCTAATATTATATGTGGATGACATATTGTTGATTGGTAATGATATATAATTTCTGGAGAGCATAAAAGGATACTTGAATAAAAGTTTTTCAATGAAAGACCTCGGTGAAGCTGCTTATATATTGGGCATCAAGATCTATAGAGATAGATCAAGACGCTTAATTGGACTTTCACAAAGCACATACCTTGATAAGATTTTGAAGAAGTTCAAAATGGACCTGTCAAAGAAAGGGTTCTTACCTGTGTTACAAGGTGTGAAGTTGAGTGAGGCTCAATGCCCGACCACTGCAGAAGATAGAGAGAAAATGAAAGTCATCCCTATGCTTCAGCCATAGGTTCTATCATGTATGCAATGTTGTGTACCAGACCTGATGTGTGCCTTGCTATAAGTATAGTAGGGAGGTACCAAAGTAATCCAGGAGTAGATCACTGGACAGCGGTCAAGAACATCCTGAAATGCCTGAAAAGTACTAAGGATATGTTTCTCATTTATGGAGGTGACAAGGAGCTCGTCGTAAATGGTTACGTCAATGCAAGCTTTGACACTGATCCGGATGACTCTAAGTCACAAACCGGATACGTGTTTATATTGAACGGTGGAGCTGTCAGTTGGTGCAGTTCTAAACAGAGCGTCGTGGCGGGATCTACGTGTGAAGCGGAATACATAGCTGCTTCGGAAGCAGCAAATGAAGGAGTCTGGATGAAGGAGTTCATATCCGATCTAGGTGTCATACCTAGTGCACCGGGTCCAATGAAAATATGTTGTGACAATACTGGAGCAATTGCCTTGGCGAAGGAATCCAGATTTCACAAGAGAACCAAGCACATCAAGAGACGCTCCAATTCCATCCGTCATCAAGTGTCGGAAGGGGACATAGAGATTTGCAAGATACATACGGATCTGAATGTTGCAGACCCGTTGACTAAGCCTCTCGCACGAGCAAAACATGATCAGCACCAAGACTCCATGGGTGTTATAATCATTACAATGTAATCTAGATTATTGACTCTAGTGCAAGTGGGAGACCGAAGGAAATATGCCCTAGAGGCAATAATAAATTTGTTATTTATATTTCCTTATATCATGATAAATTTTTATTATTTAGCTAGAATTGTATTAACCGGAAACTTAATAGATGTGTGAATACATAGACAAACAAAGTGTCACTAGTATGCCTCTACGTTGACTAGCTCGTTAATCAAAGATGGTTAAGTTTCCTAGCCATAGACATGTGTTGTCATCTGATGAACGGGATCACATCATTAGAGAATGATGTGATTGACTTGACCCATCCGTTAGCTTAGCACTATGATCGTTTAGTTTATTGCTATTGCTTTCTTCATGATTTATACATGTTCCTATTACTATGAGATTATGCAACTCCCGAATACCGAAGGAGCACTTAGTGTGATATCAAACGTCACAACGTAATTGGGTGATCATAAAGATGCTCGACTGGTGTCTCCGATGGTGTTTGTTGGGTTGGCATAGATCGAGATTAGCATTTGTCACTCTGTGTTTCGGAGAGGTATCTCTGGGCCCTCTCGGTAATGCACATCACTATAAGCCTTGCAAGCAATGTGACTAATGAGTTAGTTGCGGGATGATGCATTACGGAACGAGTAAAGAGACTTGCCGGTAATGAGATTGAACTAGGTATGATGATACCGACGATCGAATCTCGGGCAAGTAACATACTGATGCCAAAGGGAACAACGTATGTTGTTATGCGGTTTGACTGATAAAGATCTTCGTAGAATATGTAGGAACCAATATGAGCATCCAGGTTCCGCTATTGGTTATTGACCGGAGATGAGTCTCGGTCTTGTCTACATAGTTCTCAAACCCGTAGGGTCCACACGCTTAACGTTCGATGACGATCGGTATTATGAGTTTATGTGTTTTAATGTACCGAAGGTTGTTCGGAGTCCCAGATGTGATCACAGACATGACGAGGAGTCTCGAAATGGTCGAGAGATAAAGATTAATATATTGGAAGGCTATGTTTGAACACCAGAAAGGTTCCGAGTGGTTCGGGCATTTTTCCGGAGTACCGGAAGGTTACCGGAACCCCCGGGGGAGTTAATGGGCCTTAATGGGCCATGGTGGAAGAGAGGAGGAGGCGGCCAAGGTGCCCCCCCAAGCCCAATCCGAGTTGGGAAGGGGCCGGCCCCCCTTTCCTTCTCTCCCTCTCCCTCTTCCTTCTTCTCCTACTCCAACTAGGGAAGGGGGGAAACCTACTCCTACTGGGAGTAGGACTCCCCCCTTGGGCGCGCCATAGAGAGGGCCGGCCCTCCCCTGCTCCACTCCTTTATATACGGGGGAGGGGGCACCCCATAGACACACAAGTTGATTGTTTAGCCGTGTGCGGTGCCCGCCTCCACAGATTTCCACCTCGGTCATATCGTCGTAGTGCTTAGGCGATGCCCTGCATCGGTAACTTCATCATCACCGTCGTCACGCCGTCATGCTGACGAAACTCTCCCTCGACCTTAGCTGGATCTAGAGTTCGCGGGACATCATCGAGCTGAACGTGTGCAGATCGCGGAGGTGCCGTATCTTCGGTGCTAGGATCGGTCGGATCGTGAAGACGTACGACTACGTCAACCGCATTGTCATAACGCTTCCGCTTTCGGTCTACGAGGGTAGATAGACAACACTCTCCCCTCTCGTTGCTATGCATCACCTAGATAGATCTTGCGTGTTCGTAGGATTTTTTTGAAATTACTGCGTTCCCCAACACCTTGAATGTACAGATGGGTATGTTCTCAGAGCCACCTTGATTGAGGATTTTCATAGAAACCACCGTCCATGTGCTTTCTTATGAAGTTGATGTACAACAACTTAATTAGCTAAGCTTGGTTTGGCATCCTGTTTAATAATATTTAGTTATCTAGTTTCTGCTTTGATGTACTTTCAAATCAGTACTAAATGCTGAATGTTTACCCCAACAATAACATGTGCAATGGCAAGAATATGATTTGGATGAACATTTTTCATGTACGTGCATGTTGTTAAGCTGCATAAACACAAGCATGATGACTGATGGGGCATAGATTAATCAAATAACTACCGAAAATTCGGGCCATAGAAAAAACGTGCATAAGAAACATTGGAGCTAATGTAAACGAAGTCAAATATCTTCATCACGCCCACCAGCATTTCACACCAGACATTTAAGTGAGATTTTAAAACCTGGCAGACCATCCCATCTGGTCATCATTTAAATGGTCTGTGTCAGATTAACATGGCAGAGCGGCTAGGACCGTATTTTGCATGCGGATGCACTTGTATCGAGCTCCATTTAAGATGGCTAGCTATCAACTCATGTCCGTGTATTTTGCCGAATTAAACACTGTGTATCGTTTGGGTATTCATTCAATCGCTATACTAATTGCTAATCTCATAGCATAAATGGACTGTCTAGATATCATCCTCGCGCGACACTATGTCCCAAAAATTCACGACGATAGGGCCTAGTAAACCAGTATTCCCTGTAGTCATGTACCAAGTTTGTTTAGGAGTTTCCTTATTCTACGCTATAGTAACCAAATGGGTCCATTTAATACATGCCACATATAGACGGTTTCCTAGTCTAATAGGAAAAGGAGTCAGCCATGTAAATCCAGCTCTAGGAGCAACTCTAGCAGATTTGCTTCATCATCCCAGCCTGCAAAATAACCACCAATATATGGTATCAGGACAAAAAAAAACTTCTCAAAAAACAGGTATCGTATATCGGCCCGACCAACAAAAAAATAAATTACGACGAGCTCTAAAAATCGCCCCGCAGCCGCCAAATCTCCCCCCTCTTTTGCCCCTCGGCCTATCCTAACTGTGACTTGGCAGGAGGGGAATTTCCCCTCTTCCACGTCGTTCCACCCATGTCGCCGCCGCCTCAAGTCCATTCCGCCCCATGCCATCTCGCCTCGTTGCCCTCCCCAATCGCCACCATGGAGCCGTAGCATGCCTCAACCAGTGTTTTCCAAGTGCTGGCAGCCCAATCGGTGCCTCTTCGTCCCCCGATCGCTCCTACGGGCCTGGTGCCCGCCGCAGCGCCAACTCCTTCGGCCGCCGGCATGAAGTAGAAGCGGTAGGAAAGCCACATCATCCATAGAGCCGTAGCCGCCGTGGCCCAATCCGCGCCGCCTTGTCCCCCGTCGTTCCCTTGGTCGCTTCCTCCACCCACTTCGACGAAGGTGCAAAGACGCTAGCGAAGAACCCCAAGAAGAAGGTTGTGGTGTCGTGAGGCCGGGCCTCGCCTCCACCCCATTCGATCGTCGATGTGTTGCGTGAACTCGTCGGATCCATGGTGCCCGTAGTGCGCTCGATGAAATGCTAGAGAGGTAAAAAATCTCTTTGCTCTGGTCAACTTTGATTTAACATTGCTTCATATTCTTAGTATTTCGGTCGTCGGACTTGAGTGCGCCACTTGATGACTTTGAACCGGGAATGCATCCTCAAGCCGAGCCAAATCTGGAGATGGAGGAGGGGGATTGTAACATCCCAAAATTCTAAAATTTTGGAATTTTATATTAATTAAATAATTATGATTGTTTGTTGATTGTTGTCTCATTAATTGTGTGAAATTGAGTGGAAATTGAAACTTTTTGAAAGTTCAATGAGAGGAATAAAATGACTTTCCCAAACTTTCATTTTGCATTTGGGTTCCATGAATTCAAATTCAATTCAAACATAAAACCCTAGAGTGAAGATGACATGATCTCTTCCATCAAAGAAATGAAAAGGGTTTTTTGAAAAAGACTTGAATTCCATTAAAAATATTTCAAACTCAGAAACTTTATGCAACTTAGTGATTTTCAGGAGAGAAGATAAAATGACTTCTTCAAATTTTCAGAAAGAGGGTTGAAAGTTTAAAAGTAATCATTTTGAAAGTCACTTTGAAGCTTTCTACAACCCACTTTCAATTTGAAGTAATTTGAATTTCCGAATTTCAAATTCTGTGAAAATATTCAAAATGAAGAAGGAATATGACCCTTCAAAATTCAGAGATAATTTGGAATGTATTTGATCAAGGAAAAACAGAAGGTATTTGGAAAAGATTTGAATTTCAAATCAATGCCATTAGAAGTTTTTATGCAAATTATTAATCTCCTAAAAATAAATATACGAAATAAGGGAAAATGATTCCCTTCAACGAACAATTGAAAGGAAATAAATTTAAAATCATTTTGGTATTTGAAATGGATTTTTATTGGTTTTTAATACATCAGTAGCACTGTTTGCATTATTTGAATTTTTCTAGACTTTATTTGACTATGAATATAGTTCATATTTTAGGAATTTTAATTGTGAAAATTTCTATATATAATATGCCTATAGAAACTTTTATTTTTATTTCTTTTGTACTCTATTTGAAAAAAAAAACAAAAGAGCCCAGCGCTAGGCCAGGCACCAGCAAGCCGCCCCAGCCGCACTTCAGGCCCACTGCCTACTCCCGCGCTCGAAGCCCCTATGCCCCCACTAGTGGAAAAATGGCTAGCTACAACTTTCATTGGTGGCACACCATTTCCATCAACGTCACCACTATTTTTTCCAAATTGTGCTGGCGTCGCCCAAATCAACACGTCAGCTTTACATGCTTAGTGCTGGCGTTGCTTTTTGTTGACGCACCACAAATCTATTGGCCCATATGCGCTCATCGTTTGGAATATAGTGGTGGCGTTGGTTTTCTTTGTACGTCATAGTTCATTTGTTAGTGCCGGCGTTCATGAATATAGTGGTGTTTATCGATTAATAAAATGTTTGCTGATTCAGAAAATGTTCGTGAATTTCAAAAAAATATATCTATATCTACTAATAAAGCGGCTATTGCTTCTGGCGATACATCATTAAAATTGCCGCCAAAGTTGTAAAAACTTACCCACCAATGGCACCTATAAGTGACAAAAAACGTTTTGCAGGAAATCCCCCGCCTGGGCCAGCCCAAGCATAGGGCATATTATACTGCGCTCTACGCACTGGAGAAGACACATCACGCCCATTTGGGCCAGCCCATGTACGGGCACCTATTTTTTTAGTTTCGGTTTTAATTTTTATTGTTCTGTTCCATTTTTGGTTTTTTCTACTTCAAATATTTTGGAACTTCAAAAAACTTTTAAAATTTAGAAAAATGAGAAATTTGAAATAGAATGTTCAAGAATGTTTGTGAATTCAAAAAATTCTCAGGATTTTTCTTTGCATATTCTAAAAGATGTTCGAAATTTTAAAAAATGTTCATCAAATCAAAAAAGGTCCATGATCTTAAAAAACGGCCGTGTATTAAAAATGGTTAATGAAATTGAAAAAAATGTTTACTAACTCGAAAAATGTTCATGCATTTAAAAAAGTGTCCTAAATGTTTGAAAACAATTCTCGAATTACAAAAGAGTTTAGTGATTAATAAAATGTTTGCTGATTCAGAAAATGTTCATGAATTTTAAAAACAATCCACCAATTTTGAAAAAAATGTTCATCTATTCTAGAGTTGTTCGCAGATCAAAGAAAATGCTTAAAAACCGTTCACGATACAAAATTTGTTCACAATTTTTAATAAGTAAATTGAATTTTTTTTCACGATTTCTATAAGTATTCCCAAATTTGTAAAAAATTCACGAATGATCGAAGGTATGTAGTTAAATAGTAATGCTTCTGAGTCTTTTGTGACTGTATACCCACGTGAATTTTGAAGAATTATCTGCCGGGGTGGATCGAAATATTATAGTATGTTTAAAAAAAACGTTTCTTGAAATTCAGAATACTTTCTTTGAATTGCCATGTTTTTGATATATTTTTGAAAATGTGAAAATTGCTTCAGTTTCAGACTAATTTTTAAAAAGAAACATTTTCTTGCATTTGTGAATAAAATTTGAAAATCATGCGATGAGATGTGAACAAAATGTGGTCATCGCCATTGGAGATTAGGAATTTTTTTTCTCCCGTTGCAACGCACGGGCCCTTTTGCTAGTACTTCCTACTAATCACATACTCAACAAGGGCTTCCTTCCCAATTAATTCGTCGTGCGAAGGCCAGCATCCATCGTCGTCACCCTGCTCCCCCGGCCATGATTCGGGGGCAGCAAGGACGAGCGTGAGCGCGGCCTAAAGAGATGGGTGTTGCCTGGCTGTGGGCAACCACACGCACGGGACACGGCCTGACAAAAGGTACCTGTAAAATACTGGCCTGTTTTCTGGGATGGTAAAATACACCGATTTTTTTTACAGATGTATATCAGGTTACAAGGCTTCGAGTCGGGGCCGAAAAGGGGCGAGGAGGGGGGAAAACGAGTGCCGGACTCGGGAAGCGGGAGCAGTTGAGGACGAGGTACACCGATCAGTTGCCGGTATATGGAGGAGGAACTCGTACACCGATTCCTAGTCTAAGTTGCCAACCTAGTACTACCCTTCGTCCCTAAATATTTGTCTTTCTAGATATTTCAACAAGTAACTACATACAGAGTAAAATGAATGAATCTACACTCTAAAATATGTCTACATACATTCGTATGTAGTAGCCATTTGAAATGTTTAAAAAGACAAATATTTAGGAACGGAGGGAGTATATTATAGTATACTCCTACGTTACCCTAGATGGGTAAACACAGTCAATCGAGGCAAATCGATGGGTGAGACGATGACGGTGTTTCCGCAGGCAGACGGCGAGCAAGGCGAGGCGAAGGACGGAGCCGCCATGGACGTGGTGATATGTATGCTGCGCGAGCGGGTGCGCGAGCAGATGGACAAACTAGTGCAGAGTTTGATCTCGGCAGACAGGGAACAAGAGAAACGGGAGGCAATCCCCATGTTGCAGTCGATATCGGATACTATCGGGCGCCTCTGTCCCGCCGACGGCCAACCGTCAGCCACGGAGGTGTTGGATGACGAGTGTTAGAGTAGTCATTATGGTATACGACTTCTAGTTCAAGTCAGTTTTGTACCCCTACCCCAAGTCGGTTTGTACCCTCTTATATACTCTAGTATGCCGCACCAAATCATCAATAAGCAACAGTTTTATTCAGCTTTCATGGTATCAGATACCGGTCCCAGAGTTTAGGGTATGGCCCCGCCAACGCCACCGCCGCCGCCGCCGCCCGGCTACTTCGAGCGCCGGGCCGCACTCATCGCCAAGGCTGCCAACGCCGCGGCCGCTTCTCTCTCGGCCCTCACCATAGCTTCACAAAACTACCCTGCACCCATCCTCGCCGCACCAATATCTCTTGCTGACACAATCTCCGACGTCAGCCCCTACATCCCCATAGTTCTTGATCTCGCCGCCCACAACTACTACCATTGGAGACATCTCTTCGATCTCCACCTCGGCCGCTGCAACCTGCGCTCGCATGTCGCTGCCAACTGTCTTCCCCGTCCCGACGATCCGCAATGGTTGAAAGACGATCTCGCGATCGTCCAGTGGTTCTACACCCGCATCACCACCGAGATCTTCAACATGCTCGATCACGACGGCGCCACCGCTGCCAACATCTGGCACTCCCTCCGTCAGCTCTTCCAAAGCAACACCGACGCTCGAAAAAACGCTCTCCACACCGAGCTTCGCAATATGGTGCAAGGAGACGCCCCGGTGAACCTGTTCTGCCAGCGCGTTAAGACCATTGGTGATGAGCTCCGCGAACTCGGCGATACAGTTAGCGACTTACAGCTAATCAATATCGTCGTCGTCGGCCTCAGCGAAGACTTTGACAAGCAAGCCTCGTTCATACCGATGATACGGCCCCCTCCTACCTTCGCTGAAGTTCGTTCCTTGCTACAACTCGCGGCGGAAACACAAGCTCGCAAGGACTCTCGCCCCAAGGTCTTTCATGCTGCGGCTCGTCCTCCTTTGTCGTCTACACCAGCACCGCCTTCCAGGCCGGCTCCTGCCGCCGGGCCGTCCGCATCGTCATCTGTTGAACCGCCCCCAGGCTGGCGTCCTAGTCCGAACTACTGCGGCAAAAACCCTATCTACAGGCCGCCGTCGACTCGTTCGGTTCCGCCTATGACATCACCAGCACCGAGTCCTGCACCACCCACCAGTGCTCCATCTGCGGTTGCATGGCGGCCTCCTCATGATCCTTGGACGGGGCTTGTTCAAGCATGGCCCATGCCCTGGTCCGCTCCGTCCACCCTCGGTGCTCCGCCGGCATACTCAGGTGCCTGGCAACCCGGCCTTCGGCCGCCTACTGGTGCTCCCGGGGTTCTCAACCCCCGACAGCCGGCCAATGCCTATCACGCCGCCTCGACGTATGCTCCTTATGGTCATTACAGCACCGACGGCGGCGCCTACTACACACCTCAGCCGGCCCTGCTCCCGACGCCACCCCCACCACAGCCGGCCAATGCCTACTACACTCCCCAGCCGGCCCTACTGCCTTAACCATCGTATCCGCCGGCACCGCTTCCGACGCCACCCTCACCTGCGACGCCGAGCTGGGATCAAGCTGCCTTTCTCCAGGCCATGAATAACTTTGCTGCACAAGGAAACTCAGGTACGGATTGGATCTTTGATTCAGGGGCCTCTAGTCATATGTCTGCATCTAGTAATTGGTTATCTTCTTGCACTAAATCTCCTTTCCCTTCCATTATCCTTGGAGATGCATCATCTATTCCTATATATTGTGTTGGTCAGGCTCAACTTCCCTCTTCCACCGAACCTCTTTTACTTCGCGATGTTCTAGTTGCCCCCGCCCTCATTAAAAATCTTATATCTGTTCGCCAATTTACTCGCGACAATCTAGTTTCGGCTGAATTTGACCCTTTTGGTTTATCTGTGAAGGATTACCTGACCAAGGCCGAGATCGCTCGCTTCAATAGCTCCGGTGATCTTTATTCTCTTAATGGAGTTCCTGCCGCCACCCCTCCAACATCCATGCTGGCCTCCGTCGATCTCTGGCATCGTCGCTTGGGCCATCCCAATCCCGCCGTCTTAGCTTCTATGCTTAGTGAATTTACCATACCATGTTCTTGTCAATTAGGCAAACATGTGCGTCTTCCCTTTAGTTCCTCTAGTTCTTGTAGCACTTATCCCTTTGAATTAATACATTGTGATTTATGGACCTCTCCCATTGCAAGTGTTTCGGGTTTTAAATACTACCTTGTTATCCTAGATGATTTCACCCACTTTGTCTGGACTTTTCCTCTACGCAACAAATCCGAGGTCCATTCTCTTTTCCTTAATTTTCAACGCTATGTGTCTGTTCACTTCTTCCTCCCAATTCGCTTTATCCAATGTGACAATGGTCGCGAGTTTGATAACATTAAAAATCGTACTTTCTTCTTACAACATGGCATCCTGCTTAGGTTCTCATGTCCCTACACCTCCCCTCAAAATGGTAAAGCAGAACGCTCTCTTCGCACCCTCAATGATATAGTTCGCAGTCTCCTCATTCAATCATCTATGCCTCCCAAGTTTTGGGCTGAAGCCCTACACATGGCCACCTTCCTTCTAAATATTCGACCTTCTAAAACTAAACCCAACACTACTCCCTATTATTCCCTCTTTCTTTCCCACCCCGACTACTCCGCAGTTCGTGTTTTCGGCTGTCTTTGTTTTCCCAATGCCTACGCCACTTCTGCAAATAAATTGTCACCACGCTCTATCCCATGTGCTTTTCTCGGCTTCTCTGACGAGCACAAAGGCTATCGCTGTCTCGACCTTCACACCGGACACGTTCATGTCTCTCGTCATGTCACGTTTGCTGAGCACATTTTTCCTTTCTCACAACGCACTACTACACCATCCAACACCCCTAGCTCCGCAAACACCCCCTCTCCCCGTCCTTTCCAACTATATACTCCCCTACCTGCCGAACACAACTTATCACCACCACCATTAACACCCACCATAGCCAATCCCAACCATACACTCACCCCACCCGAGACGTCTCCAACAGCCCCGACCCCTGCTTCCTCCCCAACACCCCCGGCCCCTACTCCCACTCCACCACCCAGCCCTACTCCTTCGTCCGATTCTTCCGCTGCGCCGGACTCACCAGTACCCACCTTACCCCCTCGTGCTATTCCTACAGCAGCCCCGATTAACGATCATCGCATGCGTACTAGGGCCAAATCAGGATTTCATCAACCCCAAGACCGCTTAAACCTTCATACCTCCGTATCTCTCACTTCTCTTCCAAAGAATTACAAAACTGCTCTACTTGATCCCAATTGGGCCGCTGCCATGCAAGAAGAATATAATGCTTTACTTCAAAACAACACCTGGCAACTTGTTCCTCGTCCTCCCAATACAAATATTGTTTCTGGCAAATGGATTTTTCCGCCAAAAGTTCCACTCCGGTGGGAGCCTCTCATGATATAAAGCCAGCTGGGTTTGTCGTGGCTTTTCTCAGCAACAAGGAATTGATTACGAAGAAACCTTCTCTCCTGTTGTTAAACCTAGCACCATTCGCACCGTTATTAGTGTTGTTGTCTCCTCTTCATGGCCCATTCACCAACTTGATGTTAAAAATGCTTTCCTCCATGGTTCCCTTCAAGAAACTGTCTACTGCCAGCAACCTCTGGGTTTTGAAAATCCATCCTTTCCAACTCATGTATGTCTTCTTCAGAAATCTCTCTACGGTCTTAAACAGGCCCCACGAGCTTGGTTTCAACGCTTCTCCTCCTTCATTCAAACAATAGGCTTCACTCCATCTCTCTCCGACACCTCTCTTTTTGTGTATCATCAAACTTCTGACACTGCCTATTTACTTCTCTATGTAGATGATATCATTCTTACCGCCTCCTCTCAAAAGTTCTTAGAGCATATTGTCTCTCTTCTTAGATCTGAATTTTCTATGACTGACCTAGGACTCCTTCATCATTTCTTAGGCATTGCCGTTGTTCGAGATTCCTCCAGCCTTTTTCTTTCCCAACGCCAGTATATTCTTGATCTTCTTAATCGTGCTAGTCTGCTTGACTGTCAATCATCTCGCACTCCTGTCGATACTAGTTTTAAACTTTCGGCTGCCGGTGAACCCTTTTCCGATCCTACTCTCTATCGTAGCCTAACAGGTGCTCTCCAATATCTCACCATTACTCGTCCTGAAATCTCTTTTGCTGTTCAACAAGCATGTCTCTATATGCATGATCCCCGGGTTCCTCACTATAATCATGTTAAACGCATTCTTCGGTATTTAAAAGGAACTCTCAATCATGGTCTCCACCTCAATAATTCTTCTCCAAACTCGCTTACCGCATACTCTGATGCAGACTGGGCTGGTTGTCCTGACACTCGAAGGTCCACTTCCGGTTTTTGTGTTTTTCTTGGTAACAATTTGATTTCTTGGTCTTCGAAAAGACAGGTTACAGCCTCACGTTCGTCGGCCGAGGCTGAGTATCGCGCCGTCGCACATGCCGTTGCAGATACCATCTGGATTCGGCAGTTACTCTCCGAGCTACACATGCCTATTGAGCAGGCCACTATTGTCTACTGTGACAACATATCAGCAGTCTACATGACCAGCAATCCAGTTCAACACCGACGCACAAAGCATATTGAGATTGATATTCATTTTGTTCGTGAAAAGGTTGCTCTTGGTCAGGTTTGGGTGCTTCATGTTCCCTCTACGGCTCAGTTTGCTGACATTTTCACCAAGGCACTGCCTACTAAGCCGTTTCAAGATATCTGTTTCAGTCTCAACGTCGTCGAGCCTACCGTTGATACTGCGGGGGGATGTTAGAGTAGTCATTATGGTATACGACTTCTAGTCCAAGTCAGTTTTGTACCCCTACCCCAAGTCGGTTTGTACCCTCTTATATACTCTTGTATGCCACACCAAATCATCAATAAGCAACAGTTTTATTCAGCTTTCAATGAGAAGGTCGAGGTGATGGACAGAGGCAACTTTAAGGAGGAGGAGGAGAAAGAGGAACATGATGAGACGGACATGAGCGGCAGGGAAGGCGGAGTCGCGAAAGAATCGGTGATCAACCGGGGAGGCAACGCGTCCACGGAGACCAACCGGGCATGCGACGAAGTCGACTACGCCGAGTACGAGGAGGAGGCATTCGCTCGCTTCCGCAGGGGCTGGGAGCATCTCTACGACAACACCAAAAACAGCTTCGAAGACCTGAGTGAGTAAACATGCCGTGCGTCATGCATGTAATTAACCTTCTGTTTTTTTTCTCATCCTGTTCATGGTATAGATTTCATGTACATATTTTCTGACACAACTTCCCTACTTAACTGGCATGTATGCGTGCAGCCTTGTTCAGTCCGATGCTCTTTACACACTCCACGCCGGGCTTCAAGCCAATGGACGCCGTCCTCGTGAGCACCGTGCAGATCTGCTCCATCAAAATCACCGACTTGAAACACTTCGAGTGGCCGCTGCAAGTGTACGGCGTGGTTGCTGCCCGAGATGCCGTGGATGAGCGCCACAACCCCATCTTCCTCCATTCAAGGGATGACTGCCAAATCTTGAGTGAAGAGGTATGCATACTACTTCTTCTTGCGTATTGGTTTTCTTGGATGATGCCCATGTTGATTAGTCATGAACGGAAAATACGACAATGATGCTTAATTGCAGGATCCTTTTCTATACTTGACCGGCCCGGTTCGTGCAATTATGTCGGAGGAGCCCGTTGACATCGAAATCCAACTCAAAGTAAGGGGCACAACGGCGTCTGAAGATAGAGCGTTGGTCAGCCATGTCTATTATTATGATGGTGATTATGAATATAGTTTAAGCCCGATCATCATTGAAAAGCACTCTTGCACAATAGAGTTGAGCGCTCAACAGCTTAAACGTTCAGTCCAAGCCACCATCTTTGGTGCTCATGTTGTTGTCGTTGACAAGTCAAATCCTTTTGAACATGGAGTCCGGGTTGTCTGCTCCTCACTATCTCAGCAGCACGACACTGAAGACGCCGATGAGTCCCCATCTATGGAACTTGTGTTGCTTGATTCGAAAGTTGCAAGAAAGCGCGTGGTGGAACGTGGTTACCTCAATCTGTCAAGGCAAGTTGTTTCTGTGAAATTGAGTGGAAAGCTTAAAGTTCTCATTCAAGCATACACACCATCCGAAGGAATCGCGACACAGGGTCATGTCTTCGTCATGCCCAAGACATGCAACACCAGCGAACATGCATGTGGCCTTGACGGCTTCAAGGTGGAGTTTACCGTTGCTTGGTCCTATCTTGTTGAAGATGAGGAGCATATCTTGATGAATGGGCGCGTGGATCCTTTCGCATCGTGTCGTCTACATCCCTCTTTTGCCCTCGAAGGGAAACCTTCTAGTGTTAGTTTGTTGATGTAAGTCTTTCATGTTGTGCTTGATTATGTGAACTGTTATGTATCCTGAATTTATTTCAGTGTCCTTCCTGGACCACTATATCATTGTATTGGTGCTATCTTAGTGAACACATTATGTATATTGTGGGTTTCTTCATTATAAAACTACTCCTCCTTCATATTTACTACTTCCCCCGTCTCATAATATAAGATTGTTTTGCAAGCTAAAACTATATTGCGGGAGGAGGGAGTACCTCTTATATCGGCTAGCAAACTATTTATATATTATTTGCACATTTTCCATGATTTTATTTTCCTTTTTTTGCTCCTGCATACCATCGCTTGGTTTTGGTGGCATACTACTGTACACTAGTAGAATGCCCGTGCGTTGCCATGGGCCATTTAATTTTCGTTCTGATTGCATATACAGACTGATATTGTTGTATAGAACTCAGTGAATATTTGGCTCCTTCCAGCGACATCGCCTCTATACCTTGTTGATGGATTCTTTTTGAACGACGACATAATGCATCTCCATCTCTCTCATATGTTGCACAAATAAAAATATATAGGAATATACATATTAAAAGAATAAGTCATCAGTAGATGCAAGCAGGTGACCTTTTTAGTCGGAATTAGTGCCATCATACTTTTTAGTAGAGTGAGTCGCATCACAATTTTAATAAAATGAATGCTCACCTATAAATTATTTGTTGGCAATTCTTCTTGAAAATGACATTTATAGCAAATAGCCGTTTTCCCTAAAAAAAGCGAACACACACCTTTTCTTCTCATCTTAAAAAAATAAAATTCACTCTCTCATAGTATGACACACGCTCACACTCACATCCCATTCCCTCGGCTTGCTCTCCTTGCCACGAAATCGCCGCCTTCGTCCCTCCCCCCACAACTTCTCACTGCCGCCTCCCCTCGGCGCCATGGCACTCAGCATGCACCTTCCTTTCACCGCTGTCTCCCCTTCCCTTCATGGTGTCTCCCACTCCCTCTTCACCACAGTGTCCCAAGCCAATTCTCGGTGCCAAGGAATGCACATCATCGTAGCCAAGGGCGAACACCACAGTGTGTTTTTGCTGACATAATATACGAAATGATATATATCGTGCGATCCTTTCACCTATTTTTTTTGAATTAACTTTTGTCGATTGCAAGATGAGATGAAATAGCAAAATTTGTGATGCTGCTTACATCCCATTCTTAATGTCAAGATTGCAAGTTTTTCTTCCATTTTTAGAAATATTGTTATTAATTTTGGATGCTTGCATTTCCAGCCTGAAAATAGCTAATATCTTATTTAGAAGGATGCTTGCATTTCCAGCCTCAAGATAGCTAATATCTTATTTAGAAGGATGCACTTGCTTATTGATAGAGAGAGAAACTAATTTGTTCTTTGGATATTGAGTTTCTTTCATATTCAGAGTGCAGCGTTTCCGTGTCCTTATGTTGAATTTCTCAGCATCATATGCAAACCTGCTGACAAGGGACAAATACATAAATAGATTGGAAAAAGGTGGATGGACAACCTATGAATTTAAACTTTTAGTTTTGCAATATCACCACAAGCAAGTGGCTAGAAAATAAGGCGAACATGGAATCTTATGTTGTACACGGTATCTAGTTTGTAACTTAGAAGGAGCATTGAAATTACCCCTATCCATATTCAACAAAGGGAAAAATATGCACATGAGTAAACAAGGCAATGAAACTGTGTGCAATTTGTATAACATAAGAAAATTAAGTATCCATAGTTACCAGCCATGATAAACTTGAACCAGGCCCTGTTGTATATTAGTCCAAGTGAAAACGGCTTTTTAGCAGTAACAAGATTATAACCCACACATGAACAGACGCTATTGCAACCGCCAGTCCTCCAAAGAATGCATTCATGCCCATGACATTACGTATGAGTGTAACAGCTAGCTTTATACCAAGGAAATATGCCCTAGAGGCAATAATGAAGTTATTATTTATTTGAAACAATGCGGAATAGTTTCGCAACTCACGCCACCCGGAACACCACAGCGTAATGGTGTGTCCGAACGTCGTAATCGTACTCTACTAGATATGGTGCGATCTATGATGTCTCTTACTGATTTACCGCTATCGTTTTGGGGTTATGCTTTAGAGACGGCCGCATTCACGTTAAATAGGGCACCATCAAAATCCGTTGAGACGACGCCTTATGAACCGTGGTTTGGCAAGAAACCAAAGTTGTTGTTTCTTAAAGTTTGGGGCTGCGATGCTTATGTGAAAAAGCTTCAACCTGATAAGCTCGAACCCGAATCGGAGAAATGTGTCTTCATAGGATACCCAAAGGAGACTGTTGGGTACACCTTCTATCACAGATCCGAAAGGCAAGAATTTTGTTGCTAAATTCGGAATCTTTCTAGAGAAGGAGTTCTCTCGAAAGAAGTGAGTGGGAGGAAAGTAGAACTTGATGAGGTAATTGTACCTGCTCCCTTATTGGAAAGTAGTTCATCGCAGAAACCGGTTTCTGCGACTCCTACACCAATTAGTGAGGAAGTTAATGATGATGATCATGGAACTTCAGATCAAGTTGTTACTGAACCTCGTAGGTCAACCAGAGTAAGATCCGCACCAGAGTGGTACGGTAATCCTGTTCTGTAGGTTATGCTACTAGACCATGACGAACCTACGAACTATGAAGAAGCAATGGTGAGCCCAGATTCCGCAAAATGGCTTGAGGCCATGAAATCTGAGATGGGATCCATGTATGAGAACAAAGTGTGGACTTTGGTTGACTTGCCCGATGATCGGCAAGCAATTGAGAATAAATGGATCTTCAAGAAGAAGACTGACGTTGACGGTAATGTTACTGTCTATAAAGCTCGACTTGTTGCAAAAGGTTTTCGACAAGTTCAAGGGATTGACTACGATGAGACCTTCTCACCCGTAACGGTGCTTAAGTTTGTCCGAATCATGTTAGCAATTGCCGCATTTTATGATTATGAAATTTGGCAAATGGATGTCAAAACCGCATTCCTGAATGGATTTCTGGAAGAAGAGTTGTATATGATGCAACCGGAAGGTTTTGTCGATCCAAAGGGAGCTAACAAAGTGTGCAAGCTCC
Source organism: Aegilops tauschii subsp. strangulata (assembly GCF_002575655.3). Taxonomy (NCBI): domain Eukaryota; kingdom Viridiplantae; phylum Streptophyta; class Magnoliopsida; order Poales; family Poaceae; genus Aegilops; species Aegilops tauschii. The sequence continues at coordinate 627,501,841 of NC_053036.3, read as the reverse complement.
AGCGATCTATTTATGGACTGGTGCAAGCCTCTCGAAGTTGGAATAAACTCTTTGATAGTGTGATCAAAGCATTTGGTTTTGTACAGACTTTTGGAGAAGCCTGTATTTACAAGAAAGTGAGTGGGAGCTCTGTAGCATTTCTAATATTATATGTGGATGACATATTGCTGATTGGAAATGATATAGAATTTCTGAATAGCATAAAGGGATACTTGAATAAGAGTTTTTCAATGAAAGACCTTGGTGAAGCTGCGTATATATTGGGCATCAAGATCTATAGAGATAGATCAAGACGCTTAATTGGACTTTCACAAAGCACATACCTTGACAAAGTTTTGAAGAAGTTCAAAATGGATCAAGCAAAGAAAGGCTTCTTGCTTGTGTTACAAGGTGTGAAGTTGAGTAAGACTCAATGCCCAACCACTGGAGAAGATAGAGAGAAGATGAAAGATGTTCCCTATGCTTCAGCCATAGGCTCTATCATGTATGCAATGCTGTGTACCAGACCTGATGTGTGCCTTGCTATAAGTTTAGCAGGGAGGTACCAAAGTAATCGAGGAGTGGATCACTGGACAACGGTCAAGAAAATCCTGAAATACCTGAAGACGACTAAGGATATGTTTCTCGTTTATGGAGGTGACAAAGAGCTCATCGTAAATGGTTACGTTGATGCAAGCTTTGACACTGATCCGGACGATTCTAAATCGCAAACCGGATACGTGTTTACATTGAACGGTGGAGCTGTCAGTTGGTGCAGTTCTAAACAAAGTGTCATGGCGGGATCTACATGTCAAGCGGAGTACATAGCTGCTTCGAAAGCAGCAAATGAAGGAGTCTGGATGAAGGAGTTCATATCCGATCTAGGTGTCATACCTAGTGCATCAGGTCCAATGAAAATCTTTTGTGACAATGCTGGTGCAATTGCTTTGGCGAAGGAATCCAGATTTCACAAGAGAACCAAGCACATCAAGAGACGCTTCAATTCCATCCAGGATTTAGTCCAGGTGGGAGACATAGAAATTTGCAAGATACATACGGATCTGAATGTTGCAGACCCGTTGACTAAGCCTCTTCCACGAGCAAAACATGATCAGCACCAAGGCTCCATGCGTGTTAGAATCATTACTGTGTAATCTAGATTATTGACTCTAGTGCAAGTGGGAGACTGAAGGAAATATGCCCTAGAGGCAATAATAAACTTATTATTTATTTCCTTATATCATGATAAATGTTTATTATTCATGCTAGAATGGTATTAACCGGAAACATAATACTTGTGTGAATACATAGACAAACAAAGTGTCACTAGTATGCCTCTACTTGACTAGCTCGTTGATCAAAGATGGTTATGTTTCCTAGCCATAGACATGAGTTGTCATTTGATTAACGGGATCACATCATTAGGAGAATGATGTGATTGACTTGACCCATTCCATTAGCTTAGCACTCGATCGTTTAGTATGTTGCTATTGCTTTCTTCATGACTTATACATGTTCCTATGACTATGAGATTATGCAACTCCCGTTTACCGGAGGAACACTTTGTGTGCTACCAAACGTCACAACGTAACTGGGTGATTATAAAGGTGTTCTACAGGTGTCTCCGAAGGTACTTGTTGGGTTGGCGTATTTCGAGATTAGGATTTGTCACTCCGATTATCGGAGAGGTATCTCTGGGCCCTCTCGGTAATGCACATCACTTAAGCCTTGCAAGCATTGCAACTAATGAGTTAGTTGTGGGATGATGTATTACGGAACGAGTAAAGAGACTTGCCGGTAACGAGAATGAACTAGGTATTGAGATAACGACGATCGAATCTCGGGCAAGTAACATACCGATGACAAAGGGAACAACATATGTTGTTATGCGGTCTGACCGATAAAGATCTTCGTAGAATATGTGGGAGCCAATATGAGCATCCAGGTTCCGCTATTGGTTATTGACCGGAGACGTGTCTCGGTCATGTCTACATAGTTCTTGAACCCGTAGGGTCCGCACGCTTAACGTTTTGATGACAGTTATATTATGAGTTTATATGTTTTGATGTACCGAAGGTTGTTCGGAGTCCCGGATGTGATCAAGGACATGACGAGGAGTCTCGAAATGGTTGAGACATGAAGATTGATATATTGGATGACTATATTCGGACACCGGAATGGTTCCGGGGGTTATCGGATATATACCGGAGTACCGGGGGGTTACCGGAACAGCCCAATTGGTCGAAGAGGAGAGGAGGCCAAGGGGCAGCTGCGCGCCCCTCCCCCCCATGTCCGAATTGGACAAGGAGGGGGGGCGGCGCCCCCCTTTCCTTTTCCCCTCTCTCCTTCCCTCTCCTCTCCTAGTCCAACAAGGAAGGGAGGGAGTCCTACTCCCGGTGGGAGTAGGACTCCTCCTGGCCGGCCGCACCTCCCCCCTTGCTCCTTTATATACGGGGGCACCCTAGAGACACAACAATTGATCGCTTGATCTTTTAGCCGTGTGCGGTGCCCCCCTCCACCATAGTCCACCTCGATAATACTGTAACGGTGCTTAGGCGAAGCCCTGCGTCGGTAGAACATCATCATCGTCACCATGCCGTCGTGCTGACAAAACTCTCCCTCAACACTTGGCTAGATCGGAGTTCGAGGGACGTCATCGGGCTGAACGTGTGCTGAACTCGGAGGTGCCGTGCGTTCGGTACTTGATCGGTCGGATCATGAAGACGTACGACTACATCAACCGCGTTGTGCTAACGCTTCCGCTTCCGGTCTACGAGGGTACGTGGACAACACTCTCCCCTCTCGTTGCTATGCATCACCATGATCTTGCGTGTGCGTAGGATTTTTTTTTGAAATTACTACGTTCCCCAACAATCTCTTGTAATATGATGCTCTTCTGACCACTTCTTTGCATCTGCTTGAAACAAGTTTACACTATTCCACAAGGGCAGAAGGTCTATACAGTGTAGATGCCCATGTGCCACTTTTAATTACAAATATGTTACCATAGTACATGAGCCAGCAGTATGAAGTGGCTGAGCCAGGAAAATAGAATAAGGAGGGCCGAATGTGTAAGTGCATCTAGTGCCACCCCTAATTGGTTTTGGAGTATTGACGACAAACCTGTTTGAGGGACTAATGTGTTTGTGAGAATTGCAGGATAACACAGGTAGTAGTCCCTCATTGATTCGGTTTACCTACCAGAGATGACCCCTAAAAATGTGTGAAGACATTGAAGACAATGGTGGTCTGTCAAGATATTCACATTGAAGACTATGACATGAGAAGACATCGCATGAAGACTATGGAGCGCAAAGACTTAGTTGTTTCGTAGTTTCCTTTTCTTCTTTGTTGAGTCATAGGAACCACCGCACTGTTAAGTGGGGTCCAAGTGAACAAAGTTAGAGTGACTGAAGTGATGCTCAACCAAATCCTATGTCTTCGAGCGAAGACAATGAGAGCTAATCTTATCCAGAGTCGGATAAGTCAGCTTTTCTTGTAGCCCAAGTCAAGCTGCCGCGTGTGTTTGAAATCTGACCGTCGGACACATGTCAGTTCCTTAGTGACCCAGGGTCATTTCGGACAAATCAGGTCGGGTTGCCTTCTGGCTATAAATAGCCCACCCCCTACACCATAAATTGGTGGCTGCTCAGAGTTAGTGCACGGCTTTTGTCGTTTGAGAGCTACCCACCTCTGAAGCATTTGAGAGAGATCCTTGCAAGGACAAAGCCCAAACCACTCAGAGCCCAAAGAGTGTTTGGCATCACTGAAGTCTTTCTGTCCGCGTGATCTGAAGACTTGTTACACTTGAAGACTGTGAATCCTCCAGTCGGTTAGGCGTCGCGTTCTGAGCATCCAAGAGTCATTGTGGATTGCCGGTGAACGAAGTCTGTGAAGGTTCGGAAGTCTACCTTGAAGACTTACCAGAGTGATTGGGCGAGGACTAAGTGTCCTTAGCTCAAGGGGAATAAGGTGAAGACGCGGTCTTCTGAGTTAAATGTCAGCCTCCCTAACTAGACGTACAGTTGTCACAGCAACTGGAACTGGTCCAACAAATCACTGTCCTATCCAAGCTACTGGTTCTATCTCTTCTGTCTCTTTACTTACAGTTTGTCTTCGTGAAGTCATTGCCTGCTTGCATTATCTGTTTGACTTCATTTTGTGATGACTTGTTCTGATTGGCTTTGTACTATCTTCCATCCTGATCCATACTGCCTAGCTGCTAATAGTCTTCGTGCTTTCACTTCTTTGAATACTTGACTATGGCTTGCCTAGTGTAGTCTAGCTTCCGCTGCATATCAATAGGATCATTTCTATTGCTTGTCTTCGAAACTCCCATGTTTTGAAGACTTTCATAAAAATCGCCTATTCACCCCCCCTCTAGTCGATATCCAGCTCTTTCAATTGGTATCAGAGCAAGGTACTCCCTTGTTCTGTGTGATTCGGTTTAACCACCTGGAGTTTTACCTATGTCGACTGCAGGGATTATCAAAGTCTCCGATGCATGCCCTATCTTCGATGGCACTGAATACCCATACTGGAAGAATAAGATGTGCATGCATCTTGAAGCCATTGGTGTCGACCTCTGGTATGTCGTCAAGAACGGCGTTCCCAAGACCGGTGAAGGTGTCACCCCTGTTGATGTCAAGAAGTTCGTTCAACTGGATTCTACTGCCAAGAACATCATCTGTGGTCATCTGACCAAAGGACAGTATGGCCGTGTGAGTGCCCTGGAAACATCGAAGCTAGTCTGGGACTGGCTCTCCAAGGTCAACGAAGGCGTCTCAACCTAGAGAGATCAAAGGATCAGTGTCCTTCGCAACCTCTTCAACCGCTTCAAGAGACACGACAATGAGAACGTCCAGCTCACATTTGATCGCCTCACTAATATCACAAATGAGCTTCAGGCACTTGGCGCCACTGAGATCACCAAGCATGAAATCGTCAAGACACTTCTGAGATCACTTGACAGCTTGTTTGACACCCTAGCCCAGATGATTCAAGAACGCCCCGACTTCAAGACTCTCGATCCGTCTGACATACTTGAGAGGCTCAACACACATGAGTTTCAGATATCTGAGAAACGAGATATCTATGGTCCCAACTATGGCCGAACTCGTGCTTTGAAGGCAAAGGCTGTTTCCTCATCTGAAGAAGAATCTGACTGCAGTTCCGATGATCCTAAAGACATTGGAAAGGAGCTTGCTATGCTTGTGAAGAAGTTCCAGAAATTCACTAACAAGAAAGGCTTCAAAAAGTCTTCACGATCCAACTCAAGAAATGATGAAGCTTCTACCCATGACCACAAGAAGAGAACATGCCAAAAGTGCAAGAAACCTGGTCACTACATCTCTGAGTGTCCTGATAACCCACAAGTATAGGGGATCACAACAGTTTTCGAGGGTAGAGTATTCAACCCAAATTTATTGATTTGACACAAGGGGAGCCAAAGAATATTCTCAAGTATTAGTAGTTGAGTTGTCAATTCAACCACACCTGGATAACTTAATATCTGCAGCAAAGTATTCAGTAGCACAGCAATATCATAGTAGTGGTAACGGTAGCAAAAGTAATATTTTTGGGTTTTGTAATGATTGTAACAATAGCAACGGAAAAGTAAATAAGCAAAGAACGATATGTGAAAAGCTCGTAGGCATTGGATCGGTGATGGATAATTATGTCGGATGCGGTTGATCATGTAACAGTTATAACCTAGGGTGACACAGCACTAGCTCCAATTCATCAATGTAATGTACGCATGTATTCCGAATATAGTCATACGTGCTTATGGAAAAGAACTTTCATGACATCTTTTGTCCTACCCTCCCGTGGCAGCGGGGTCCTATTGGAAACTAAGGGATATTAAGGCCTCCTTTTAATAGAGTACCGGAACAAAGCATTAACACATAGTGAATACATGAACTCCTCAAACTACGGTCATCACCGGGAGTGGTCCCGATTATTTTCACTTCGGGGTTGCCGGATCATAACACATAGTAGGTGACTATAGACTTGCAAGATAGGATCAAGAACTCACATATATTCATGAAAACATAATAGGTTCAGATCTGAAATCATGGCACTTGGGCCCTAGTCACAAGCATTAAGCATAGCAAAGTCGTAGCAACATCAATCTCAGAACATAGTGGATACTAGGGATCAAACCCTAACAAAACTAACTCGATTACATGGTAAATCTCATCCAACCCATCACCGTCCAGCAAGCCTGCGATGGAATTACTCACGCACGGTGGTGAGCATCATGAAATTGGTGATGGAGGATGTTTGATGATGACGATGGTGACGGATTCCATTCTCCGCAGCCCCGAATGGACTCCAGATCAGCCCTCCCGAGAGAGATTAGGGCTTGGCGGCGGCTCCGTATCGTAAAATGCGATGAATCCTTCTCTCTGATTTTTTTTCTCCCCGAACGCAAATATATGGAGTTGGAGTTGAGGTCAGTGGAGCACCAGGGGGCCCACGAGGCGGGGGGCGCGCCCAGGGGGGTAGGCGCGCCTCCCACCCTCGTGGAGAGGGTGTCGGCCCCCTGGTCTTGATTCTTTCGCCAGTATTTTTTATATTTTCCAAAAATAATCTCCGTGGAGTTTCAGGTCATTTCGAGAACGTTTTTTCTGCACAAAGATAACACCATGGCAATTCTACTGAAAACAACGTCAGTCTGGGTTAGTTCCATTCAAATCATGCAAGTTAGAGTCCAAAACAAGGGCAAAAGTGTTTGGAAAAGTAGATACGACGGAGACGTATCAACTCCCCCAAGCATAAACCTTTGCTTGTCCTCAAGCAGTTCAGTTGATAAACTGAAAGTGATAAATAAAAACTTTTACAAACTCTGTTTGCTCTTCTCGTTGTAAATATGTAAAGCCAACATTCAAGTTTTCATCAAAGATTATGAACTAACCATATTCACAATAACATTTAGGTCTCATATTTACTCATATCACTGGCATAATCAACTAGCGAGCAATAATAATAAATCTCGGATGACAACACTTTCTCAAAACAATCATAATATGATATAACAAGATGGTATCTCGCTAGCCCTTTCTGAGACCGCAAAACATAAATGCAGAGCACCTTTAAAGATCAAGGACTGACTAGACATTGTAATTCATGGTAAAAGAGATCCAATCATAGTCATACCCAATATAAATTAATAGTAATGAATGCAAATGACAGCAGTGCTCTCTAACTGGTGGTTTTTAATAAGAGGGTGATGACTCAACATAAAAGTAAATAGAAAGGCCCTTCGCAGAGGGAAGCAGGGATTTGTAGAGGTGCCAGAGCTCGATTTTGAAATAGAGATAAATTATATTTTGAGCGGTATACTTTCATTGTCAACATAACAACCAAGAGATGACGATATCTTCCATGCTACACACATTATAGGCGGTTCCCAAACAGAATGGTAAAGTTTATACTCCCCACCACCAACAAGCATCAATCCATGGCTTGCTCGAAACAACGAGTGCCTCCAACTAGCAACAGCCCTGGGGGAGTTTTATTTGCAATTATTTTGATTTAGTTTGCTTAAAGCATGGGACTGGGCATCCCGGTGACCAGCCATGTTCTCGTGAAGATGAGCGGAGTCCACTCATCTTGAGAATAACCCACCTAGCATGGAAGATATAGACAACCCTAGTTGATACATGAGCTATTCGAGCATACAAAACAGAATTTCATTTGAAGGTTTAGAGTTTGGCACATACAAATTTACTTGGAACGGCAGGTAAATACCGCATATAGGAAGGTTTGGTGGACTCATATGGCATAACTTTGGGGTTAAAGAGATTGGATGCACAAACAGTATTCTCGCCTAGTACAAGTGAAGGCTAGCAAAAGACTGGGAAGCGACCAGCTAGAAAGCGACAATAGTCATGAAGATGCATTAAAATTAATTTACACTGAGTGCAAGCATGTGTAGGATATAATCCACCATGAACATAAATATCGTGGAGGCTATGTTGATTTTGTTTCAACTATATGCGTGAACATGTGCCAAGTCAAGCCACTCGAATCATTCAAAGGAGGATACCACCCCACTATACCACATCACAACCATTTTAATAGCATGTTGGCACGCAAGGTAAACCATTATAAACTCCTAGCTAATCAAGCATGGCATAAGCAACTATGATCTCTAATTGTCATTGCAAACATGTTTATTCATAATAGGCTGAATCAGGAATGATGAACTAATCATATTTACAAAAACAAGAGAGGTCGAGTTCATACCAGCTTCTCTTATCTCAATCAGTCCATCATGTATCGTCATTATTGCCTTTCACTTGCATGACCGAACGATGTGTATAATAATAGTAGTGCACGTGCATTGGACTAAGCTGGAATCTGCAAGCATTCAATAAATAGGAGAAGACAAGGCAATATGGGCTCTTAGTTAAATCAACAATAATGCATATAAGAGCCACTTGAACAATTTCATCATGGTCTTCTCCTATCAACCCCCAAAGGAAAGAAAAGAAATAAAACTATTTACACGGGAAAGCTCCCAACAAGCAAAAGAAGAACGAGAAATTATTTTTGGGTTTTTTTCGTTTTTAATTACTACTACTACAGCATGAAAAGTAAACTAGCTAAAAGCTACAACTATTTTTTTTGTTTTTCTTAAGATTTTTCAAACACACAAGAAGAAAACTAAAAAGAAAATAAACTAGCATGGATAGTACAACGAAAGAGTATGAGCACTGACAACTGGAATGAGTGTGTGAACATGAATGTAATGTCGGTGAGAAATACGTACTCCCCCAAGCTTAGGCTTTTGGCCTAAGTTGGTCTATTGCCACGGCTGGCCTGGCGGATATCCAAAGTTATAATTGGGGTCGTACTGAGATGAAGCCTCAGACTGCCACTGGTTGGCAATCACCTCCGGATCCCACTGGTAATCAGACTGTCATGGAGGATCAAATTGTGGTTCCGGCTCTGGCTCTGTAGCTGATGTAGGGTTCCGGTAGGCGTGGATGGCCCCTAGCGGAATAAGGTACTTGCCTGCAGATAAGTCAAACAAGGAAGGAGCAGGCAAAGTAATAACCTCAGGGTGATTTTTAACAATTATTTTCGTGAACAGAAAGTTTCTGGAATTTTCTGCAATATCAAATAACTATCATCCAAGAAGATCCTATAGGTTTAACTTGGCACAAACACTAATTAAAACACAAAACATATCTAACCAGAGGCTAGAACAAATATTTATTCCTAAACAGGAGCAAAAAGCAAAGAAACAAAAATAAAATTGGGTTGCCTCCTAACAAGCGCTATCGTTTAACTGTAGGGTAACGCAGCAGAAAACAAAAAAAATTCCGACCTACGCACCAGCCCAGGACCACTATGGAGACTGCATACAAGGTTTGATCTTTTTCGTTACCGACTCGTAGCGCAGCGGGAAGTAGAGTCGATGACGATCGGCGGTGCAGATCCCCGCAGCTAGGATTTACAACCTCCCAACTGCGAGGATGTATACCGTCATCTGCTTCTCAGACAGCCCTCCGGGAGGCGGTCGAACAGCCCCCCGGACGGTGTCGCGGACAGCCCTTCGGGAGGACCTTCGAAACTCGAACGGTCACTCGGACAGCCCTTCGGGAGGACCTTCGAAACTCGGACGGTCACACGGACGGACCTTCGGGAGGCACTCACGAACTAAGACCGAAACTACGATCTCTCTACAGAGTTGCACACATACGGTGTCATCTATCCGGCAGGGCTTCGCCGTCCAGAACTAGTTCCCACCGGAACCCAGACAGCCTTTCGGCTCTACGAAACTATTTCGCTGGGAGGGAGAGATAAGCCAGATCATGCATGGCACTTGTATGTGAGAAGGGATGATCCTTTAGGCAGCCCCCTCCATCCCTATTTATAGGCCAAGCCCAAGGGTGGCTTCTCCAAGAAGCCAAGGGGGGAAATACCAAAAAGGCCCTCAAGGTGGCTTCTCCAAGAAGCCAAGCAAAAAGCACTTTCACTATTCGTGACGACATTTTTCAGCGTCCGTCCGAACTGAAAATATTTATGTGGGCTCAGAACATTTCCAGTACCCACTAAAATAATTTTCAACGCGTTCCGAATCAATTTCGGTTTAGTGATTTTCATCTGCGAAAAGCAAACAAGAATGCGTTTTCACTATTCATGAAGACAATTTTTCGCGTCCACTAAATCCGAAAATATTTTTGTGGGTCTTAGAATAATTCCAGTACCCACTAAAATGATTTTGGATTCGTTCTGAAACAATTTCAGATTAGTGAATTTCATCTGCGAAAAACAGCCAAAGCGGTACTCGCAGCTCCGAAACATTTTCGGTTTTTATTTCTGAAAATTCCAAAAAGTTTCCAGAATGATTCTGGCACCCTCCAAGAATTATCAGGCATGTGCCGAAACCATTTTGACTTAATGGCATACCCCGAAACAACTTTTTCGGTTTCACCGAAACTCATCCGGTGACCTCTCTCTGCGGTATGATTCCGCTGTCCGAAACTTTTCGGTGTCCGAAACTTTTTCGGTGATTTTCTCTCAGACTCCCTGTCTAGTATTCAGCAGATAGATGACCCTTAAGCGTGTGACCCTATAGGTTCGGTGAAGTATAGACATGACCTGGAACCCCTTCCGATCAATGATCAACATCGGAGCCGTGGACACCCATATTGACCCCTATACCCACACGAATGAATATTTGAGTGAACCTCCAGTTGAGGTGAGCTATTCCTGTTGCTTCACGATATATCACAAACACCTGAGGTGAGATTTATTGCATCCCCGTGGGCCAACACTTTGTCCACTATGCAAGTTACCTCATTACCGGTTTTGTTCTCTTTTCTCGTTTCGTGTTCCGGCATCCCCGTGATCAAATCACAAAGTGTCTGGCCAGACGATGATGGACACCGTAACACCGAGAGGGCCGGAGTATATCTCTCCATCGTCGGAGGAGCAAATCCCAATCTCGAGCTATCAAGTTACTTAACATACTTTCCCATGAACCCGTAAGCCGCCGTAATAGCCATCCAGTTACGGATGACGTTTAACAAACCCCAAAGTTCATGAAGCAAGCATGAAGAAACTCGATACTCTCATGGTCTAAGGAATTATGCAAACATTAACTATCTCTGTGTTATAAACCATTAACTTGTGACGAATGTATCTCATAGCATAACATCAATTCGGGTCGATTCAACACAAATGTCCTTCCTGACATTGTGCCCTCAAAGTTGCTTGGCATAGACATGCCCATGATTGGGAAAACATAATCATCATGCAACACTTGAGCTAGTCTTAGAGGCACGACTAGGAATACATTTTACCGTTTATTATTCCACACGTGCATATGGGTTCTCCCCAGAGCCTTTATGGATATACGGGCTCAGGAACCACAACAGTTATAGCATGGAACATAAACATAATTATGAACAGGGAGATAATCAATAACATTTATTATTGCCTCTAGGGCATATCTCCTACAGACTCCCACTTGCACTAGAGACAATAATCTAGCTTATGCTAATGCACTTCACACCTGTGGCACACCGGTGTAAATATGCTTCGCTTGTGGTATAGCCTGATGTCCAACGGGTCTGACGACTTCAGTTCCGTGTGTGTCTTTGCATGTCCTCGCGTTTTCACGTTTTCACAAATTTCATATTTTGTGTGGATTTGGCTTTGTATGTATGTGAATCACAGGTCGAACCTGGATTACTCAGACTGAGTTATGGAGCAACTACCTGCAGTAGTGTCCCATTGTCAAAAGCCATCTTGGAACTATACTAAGTTCAAGAATGAACTATATGATTCAACATCTTCTTTGTCGCTTCTAAAGCGTCAACATACTTAGCCCTTGTTATAGAATTCGCCACTGTAACTAGTTTGAACAAATTCCAACTAACCGTGCCACCACATTGTGTGTTACACAAAACCCTTAATTTAAATCAAAAATCGCATGGAGAAAAGATGAAGACTGTATCGATGTAACATTTTACAACGAACTCTTCATGATCTCTGCTTGCGAGAAAACCATGTCATCAGTACTTACTCTAGTACTCTGTGACATCTTTCACTGTTGTCCCATGATCAGTAATTTGATCACTTTGGTATCCATACTCGCAACACCTTGGGAGTATCAGACATATCTGGTTGTTTTACATACCATGGAATACATGATTAATCCAAACACAAAAGTGTGTGGAATCTGCATCATGTATTTTACTCATCAGTGTTTTGGGACACCGAGTCTTGCAAAAACTCTTTCCATGTGACTTTGGCAAGAATCACTCCTTGGCGTTTTAAATGCTAAAAGGTTTTAGCATCTTGTCAATATGTATTCATTGCTTAGCCCCATTAGGTAAATCTATCTCCATAGATCATCATGCCTAATACTGAGGCTATTTAGCCTAAGCACTTCATCGAAAAACTATTTTCAAATGAAGTCCTAATTCGTGTCAAGAAATTTATTTCCAATTACCAATGTGCCAAGCACATAAGGTTTTTAGAAATATTATTACGCTCCCACTTACTTTCTTGAATTACAAGCATCTTCGTTACCCATTGATGAAGTCAAAACCCCTTTGACCATTTCATCAAAACACGAAGATTCCAACTCCATTTTGCTCTCTTCTGTCCATTGCTGGAACTCTGAAGTTTGCATACCTACTAGCATCCTCTGGATCGACAAATTACTTTGGACGGTATCATATACAAGTCCTAGCTTTCATTTCCATCAAATGGAAATCCTTTTATCATCCATGTTTCATATCTCATGATTGAAATATGTATTAATTTCTAGTTCAACCCGAACCGACTTTAAGCATCGCTACGATGAAAACAACCTCATCGTAGTCAACTCTTGAACTTGTTATTTCAACAAGTCGAGCTTTATGGGTAAAACATTTTATCCGCATCAGTTTTAAGTTCCATAAATATTCGTTAGACTCTAAGTCTTCCGAAAGGTGTATCAAGGTTTTAATCTTGAATCACTTATATGGAAACTAACTCGGGTTGTATTGGCATTTAGCCAATTCCGGAGTCAGGGCCCATCAACGCTTCCTTGTGTATCGTAGGTATAATGTTGTCTAACAACAATATCTCATTTGCGCACCTGAGAGGTTTGCACGAGCCTTGCCTACGTGGTTCAGCTGCAAGTTCGACAGAAGTTCATACATTTTATTGTAGAGGCTTCCGTATCAGTCGCAGTAGGAAACTCTGGAATTACTTCCAAGGTCTCTTTCCTTTGATCTGATGACATAGATACTTATTAGCTCATCGAGTTGCACTATTCTCCCACTCACCTTTTTGAAAGAACCATTCTCTTTAAAAGCACACCGTTTCGCGGCAAAACTATTTGCCTCGGTATAGTGAGGGAGGAATACCCAACATTTTGGTATAACCTACAAAGTAGCACTTGTCTGATTTGGAATAGGTTTGTAACCTTTTACACAAGCCCCATATTCCAAATGTTAAGAAAAGATATAAGATGGTTGGGCGTACCATACCATGGCTTCATTTCAACAGACCCGATGTAGCTCTTTTCAGTGTAAAAGCCGCAGTCTCTAAAGCATCACTTCAAAAGGGATAATGGCAAATTTATTTATGTCATCTTTGACCTTACCATGTCATAAATGGTTTGATTACATCTCCACGAACTTTCCACTTGCAGTGGTGTTCCGGGAGGTGCAAGTTATGAAACCCCTTTCACAACTCATTAGACATTCGCTAAACATGTAACTCAAATATTCTTTGTGCAATCAAATTGCAGAAACATAATTTTCTTGTTACAATAACATCTACTTCATTTTTGAGAAGCTTTCGAATGATTTCAAAAGATCCAGACTTACGTCTCATCAAGTAAATATCCATATATCTACTTGAGTCATTTCTGAAGATAAATAAATCCACCACTAACAACACTTATCGGACTACACACATCAAATGTATGATCACTAATAAGTTTGTTGTTTGTTCCTTATGGCCTGTGAACGGTATTTTAGTCACTTCACTTTTCGGAGGAAAGTTGCAAGTGTCAGATGATTCAAAATCAAAAAGACTTCAAAATCCATCATAATGGAATTTTCCATGCGGGTTTCTCCAATGTGACCAAATGTAGTGCCACACTTGTGTGGTATTCTTTTAGTCTTGCGACATTTAGCGTCAGTGTTATGGATGTATCATATTACCCTCAATATTCATAACATACGTCCCATCGATGATGGAAGTACGGCCCTTATGTTATTCATAATACTTAACAACAATTGTTGTTTTTATGAACAACTCTTTTGCAACAAACATTGTGCAATGGGCTAGAGTGTATGAAACTCTAAAATGAATTATGAAAGTAAACCTAGAGGTATTGTATTATTATCAATATACATAACATACATCTCATTCATAATGAAAGTATGGCCCTTGTGTTATTCATAACATCGAACATAAAAAGTTCTCTTATGAACAACCTTCTTGCAAGATACCTTATGCAATGGGATAGAGTTTGTAAAACTCTAAATGAATTATGAAAATAAATACAAACGGCAATACACCGATGGAAGGTATAGTAACATTTACTATGTTCCCTGTGTATACCTTAACCTCATTTCTAGCTAGTCTTTCAGGCCATAGTAGTTCTTACATCGAGTTGCAACAGAATGCAATCGAGCGGGCATTTTTGTGATGAACTCACAATACCCAAGAATTAGTGATTAACATGTTTAACCATAATTCGCAAGAACTATATCTTTGACCAGCCTTCTATACATCAAAAACTTGTATGACATTCATACATGAGCTGGATATTCCAGTCTTCTTTCCTTTTGCCTTTATACTTCTAACAGTTTAACTTTTAGTATTTCTCCTACTCTCAGAAGAAGCACCCAACTTAAGAGTGGCATTAGCCCCGGACTTCCTAGGCGTGTAAGTCATACTAACACCCTTTGGACACTTCCTTTCTCTTTAAGTTGTTGTTTTATTCACCTTTCATTATATGACAGGCGTTCTTCTGGATCCCTTTCCCAACAGTCAAATGCATAGTAAACACTTTTACTAATACTTGCAAACAAACATTGCTTTGTTTGTATCTGAAAATAATTTTCAGTTCCATGAATATCATATAACTATCCCAACTTTCGAAGTTTGGGTTTCATGGAAGCAAACATATTCCACTTGACCGTAACCGAATTCTAGCTTTTGGATCGAAGGACGAGAGTCACATGATCCATAGCATTAGCGGGAGGATACGGAACGCATGTGATAGGACAAAGTCCTTCTCGGCACTTTTGAGGAAAATCCTCATATTACGTTACCAATCGTAGAGTTTTAACCAGATATTTAACAGCTATTCAATTTTAATAGGGAAGGTGGAAATGCGAGCCATTATTCTACAACTATTATGCAAGAAACACTTAGACAGTGTTCATAATTAATTGCACTGAGAATTAAACATGTTAATTCAACAGTGCACTCCCACTCAAATCAATATCTCTCACAATTAATTTTGAGTGATACAAGATCCAGACTTCAATTCATCGCCATAGAATCATCATCTCATAACGGGAATTTTAATCGGTAGGCCAACTTGCCGATCACATCTCTATGTGACTCTTGCTCATCTTTCGATGCGTGTGTTCCGAGCTCAGGACGATCCTGCCATGAACGTCAAGACAACCAAGTGATCTTGCTGCGAGGTCTGACCTCACCTGCCTCACACTTCTCTAATCGTTCGTACCCATGCATCCATGGCGCACCCCGAAAAGATAGGTGCCGTGACGGTGCTACACTTGGGAGAACACTAACTACTTGATATTTTAAGTGAGATCACCCTAATAAAAGCGACTACCGCGCAATCAAGAAGGGTGCATCATAAGGGATAAACATCTCAAGCAATTCATAATAGCATGATATGGTATAGCCCTTTCTTACGGAGGAGTATTTCATTTCTTCGTCTTCGGCATTCGCGTCGGTGTTCACCTTCGCGAAGATTGCCACCACCTTGTTGATGCACCAGATAATATTGCTATCTCTATAGCTAACAAAATAATGCATTACAACAAGGTTGACACGCAGGTCATTAAAGTGCAATCATATGGCTCCAGCCATCATGCCGAATCATGACACGCAGGTCATGTTAATCAAATTACATCATATAGTCATCTCATACATAATCGAATTAGTATGAGCACTGCTATACCACATCACATGCACATCCTGCAAAACCAAGTTAGACGCCTCTAATCGGTTTATGCAAAATTTATTTTACGTGGCTTCTAAGGTTTTGACTTAAACCGCAGCGACCAACGTTCATCATCAAGTATGATAGTTCATGTCGCTAGATTAACTTTGCAGGGTGTATGAAGCACGAGACAATAAAATCTCGAACCCCATACTAAACTTCGTCATACGCATGACCCCCGTGCAGATCATATCTGCATTGCCCTGTCGACTGTGAATTTCATCTTTCTTTTGACTACGGCAGAACCCAAAGAACTGATAGCACTTCCATGATCAATCAGGATCATGGATTGCCAGAACTTTGTCAAATTCCACCATGCTGTCTCGAGATTGAGCAAACGCAAATTCTAGGGAAGCAACAAGAACATCGGGTAACAGATTTCATCTGTCACCCGCATACATAATTTTCAGCAATAGATCTCATCTACTACCTAATTATATTATGCAATACCCATACATCTCTATGTATTCTAGATCGCAACTTGCATCTACGCATAGCACGGCTCATGATGCCACTGTAGGGTAACGCAGCAGAAAACAAAAAAAATTCCGACCTACGCACCAGCCCAGGACCACTATGGAGACTGCATACAAGGTTTGATCTTTTTCGTTACCGACTCGTAGCGCAGCGGGAAGTAGAGTCGATGACGATCGGCGGTGCAGATCCCCGCAGCTAGGATTTACAACCTCCCAACTGCGAGGATGTATACCCTCATCTGCATCTCAGACAGCCCTCCGGGAGGCGGTCGAACAGCCCCCCGGACGGTGTCGCGGACAGCCCTTCGGGAGGACCTTCGAAACTCGAACGGTCACTCGGACAGCCCTTCGGGAGGACCTTCGAAACTCGGACGGTCACACGGACGGCCCTTCGGGAGGCACTCACGAACTAAGACCGAAACTACGATCTCTCTACAGAGTTGCACACATACGGGGTCATCTATCCGGCAGGGCTTCGCCGTCCACAACTAGTTACCACCGGAACCCAGACAGCCTTTCGGCTCTACGAAACTATTTCGCTGGGAGGGAGAGAGAAGCCAGATCATGCATGGCACTTGTATGTGAGAAGGGATGATCCTTTAGGCATCCCCCTCCACCCCTATTTATAGGCCAAGCCCAAGGGTGGCTTCTCCAAGAAGCCAAGGGGGGAAATACCAAAAAGGCCCTCAAGGTGGCTTCGCCAAAAAGCCAAGCAAAAAGCACTTTCACTATTCATGACGACATTTTTCAGCGTCCGTTCGAACTGAAAATATTTATGTGGGCTCAGAACATTTCCAGTACCCACTAAAATAATTTTCAACGCGTTCCGAAACAATTTCGGTTTAGTGATTTTCATCTGCGAAAAGCAAACAAGAATGCGTTTTCACTATTCATGAAGACAATTTTTCGCGTCCACTAAATCCGAAAATATTTCTGTGGGTCTTAGAATAATTCTAGTACCCACTAAAATGATTTTGGATTCGTTCTAAAACAATTTCAGATTAGTGAATTTCATCTGCGAAAAACAGCCAAAGCGGTACCGGCAGCTCCGAAACATTTTCGGTTTTTATTTCTGAAAATTCCAAAAAGTTTCCAGAATGATTCTGGCACCCTCCAAGAATTATCAGGCATGTTCCGAAACCATTTTGACTTAATGGCATACCCCGAAACAACTTTTTCGGTTTCACCGAAACTCATCTGGTGACCTCTCTCTGCGGTACGATTCCGCTGTCCGAAACTTTTCGGTGTTCGAAACTTTTTCGGTGATTTTCTCTCAGACTCCCTGTCTAGTATTCAGCAGATAGATGACCCTTAAGCGTGTGACCCTATAGGTTCGGTGAAGTATAGACATGACCTGGAACCCCTTCCGATCAATGATCAACATCGGAGCCGTGGACACCCATATTGACCCCTATACCCACACGAATGAATATTCGAGTGAACCTCCAGTTGAGGTGAGCTATTCCTGTTGCTTCACGATATATCACAAACACCTGAGGTGAGATTTATTGCATCCCCGTGGGCCAACACTTTGTCCACTATGCAAGTTACCTCATTACCGGTTTTGCTCTCTTTTCTCGTTTCGTGTTCCGGCATCCCCGTGATCAAATCACAAAGTGTCTGGCCAGACGATGATGGACACCGTAACACCGAGAGGGCCGGAGTATATCTCTCCATCGTCGGAGGAGCAAATCCCAATCTCGAGCTATCAAGTTACTTAACATACTTTCCCATGAACCCGTAAGCCGCCGTAATAGCCATCCAGTTACGGATGACGTTTAACAAACCCCAAAGTTCATGAAGCAAGCATGAAGAAACTCGATACTCTCATGGTCTAAGGAATTATGCAAACATTAACTATCTCTGTGTTATAAACCATTAACTTGTGACAAATGTATCTCATAGCATTACATCAATTCGGGTCGATTCAACACAAATGTCCTTCCTGACATTGTGCCCTCAAAGTTGCTTGGCATAGACATGCCCATGATTGGGAAAACATAATCATCATGCAACACTTGAGCTAGTCTTAGAGGCACGACTAGGAATACATTTTACCGTTTATTATTCCACACGTGCATATGGGTTCTCCCCAGAGCCTTTATGGATATACGGGCTCGGGAACCACAACAGTTATAGCATGGAACATATGCATAATTATGAACAGGGAGATAATCAATAACATTTATTATTGCCTCTAGGGCATATCTCCTACATTAACGCCCATAGCTAGGCATAAAAGCAAGGATAGCTCTAGGTATTGCCATCTTTGGTAGGCAATCCATAAGTGGATCTCATAATAGATTTATAAGGTAATTTAATTTTCTTTCTAGGAAAGTGTTCCATGCCTTTCCTTAACGGAAATTGGAATCTAATATTCCCATCTTTCATATCAATAATTGCACCAATCGTTCTAAGGAAAGGTCTACCGAGAATAATAGGACATGAAGGATTGCAATCTATATCAAGGACAATGAAATCTACGGGCACATAATTCCTATTTGCAACAATAAGAAAATCATTAATTCTTCCCATAGGTTTCTTAATGGTGGAACCCGCAAGGTGCAAGTTTAAAGAACAATCATCAAAATCACGGAAACCTAGCAAATCACACAAAGCTTTTGGAATCGTGGAAACACTAGCACCCAAATCACACAAAGCATAGCATTCATGGTCTTTAATTTTAATTTTAATAGTAGGTTCCCACTCATCATAAAGTTTTCTAGGGATAGAAACTTCCAATTCAAGCTTTTCTTCATAAGATTGCATTAAAGCATCAACAATATGTTTGGTAAAAGCCTTATTTTGACTATAAGCATGTGGAGAATTTAGCACGGATTGGAACAAGAAAATACAATCTATTAAAGAACAATTATCATAATTAAATTCCTTGAAATCCAAGATAGTGGGTTCATTGCTATGTAAAGTTTTGACCTCTTCAATCCAACTTTTACCAATTTTTGCATCAAGATCTAAAAACTCCGAATCATTGGGACGCCTTTTAACTAAAGTTGACACATCTCCAGTCCCATTATTAACAAGATTCATATTGCAAAACAAAGATTTAGTATGGGACACATCAATCACTTTTAGATCTTCATCCTTATCATGAAAAGTAGAAGAACACGCTTTCACAAAGCAATCTTTGTTAGCACGCATCCTAGCGGTTCTTTCTTTGCACTCATCAATGGAAATTCTCATGGCTTTGAGAGACTCATTGATATCATGCTTAGGTGTAATAAATCTAAGTTTCAAAGAATCAACATCAAGAGAAATTCTATCCACGTTCCTAGCCAACTCATCAATCTTAGGCAATTTTTCTTCAAGCAAAGCATTGAAATTCTTTTGAGAAATCATAAATTCTTTAACACTAGTCTCAAAATCAGAGGTTATCTTATTAAAATTTCCATAAGAGTTGTTGTAGGAATTACCATAATTATTAGAGAATTACTAGGATACGGCCTAGGATTAAAATTTCCTCTATAAGCGTTGTTACCAAATTGTTCCTACCAACAAAATTCACATCCATAGATTCATTATTATCCTCAATCAAAGTAGACAAAGGCATATCATTGGGATCAGAAGAAACACTCTTATTAGCAAATAATTTCATAAGTTCATCCATCTTTCCACTCAAAACATTAATTTCTTCTATCGCATGCACTTTTTTACTAGTAGATCTTTCAGTGTGCCATTGAGAATAATTAACCATAATATTATCTAGGAGTTTAGTAGCTTCTCCTAAAGTGAATTCCATAAAAGTGCCTCCCGCGGCCGAATCTAAAAGATTTCTAGAAGCAAAATTCAATCCGGCATTAAAAAATTGTATAATCATCCATAAATTCAAGCCATGTGTAGGGCAATTACGTATCATTAATTTCATTCTCTCCCAAGCTTGTGCAACATGTTCATGCTCAAGTTGCTTAAAATTCATAATATCATTTCTAAGAGAGATGATCTTAGTGGGAGGAAAATATTTAGAGATAAAAGCATCTTTGAACTTATTCCATGACTCAATACTATTTTTAGGCAAAGACGAAAACCAAGTTTTAGCACGATCTCTAAGTGAAAAAGGAATTAGCTTCAATTTGACAATATCATTGTCCACATCTTTCTTCTTTTGCATATCACATAAATTGACAAAGCTATTTAGATGGGTAGCGGCATCTTCACTAGGAAGGCCGGTGAATTGATCTTTCATGACAAGATTCAGCAAAGCAGCATTAATTTCACAAGATTCAGCATCGGTAAGAGGAGCAATCGGAGTGCTAAGAAAATCATTGTTGTTGGTATTGGCAAAGTCACATAATTTAGTATTATCTTGAGCCATCGTGACAAACAAGCAATCCAACACACAAGCGAATAAGAAGCAAGCGAAAAAGAGGCGGACGGAAAGAAAGGGCGAATAAAACGGCAAGGGTGAAGTGGGGGAGAGGAAAACGAGAGGAAAATGGCAAATAATGTAATGTGAGGGATAAGAGTTTGTGATGGGTACTTGGTATGCCTTGACTTGTGCGTAGACTCCCCGGCAACAGCGCCAGAAATGGCTCGTTGTCGGGAGATCAAATCTTGACTTGACTTGATGCACACCTCCCCGGCAACGGCGTCAGAAATCCTTCTTGCTACCTCTTGAGCATGCGTTGGTTTTCCCTTGAAGAGGAAAGGGTGATGCAGCAAAGTAGCATAAGTATTTCCCTCGGTTTCTGAGAACCAAGGTCTCAATCCAGTAGGAGGCCACACGCAAGTCCCTCGTAACTACACAAACAAATAAGAACCTTGCAACCAACGCGATAAAGGGGTTGTCAATCCCTTCACGGCCACTTGCAAAAGTGAGATCTGATAGAGATGATAAGATAATATTTTTGGTATTTTTGTTGTATAGAATGAAAAGTAAAGATTGCAAAATAAACGGCGCTAGAAATCGCTAGTTGTCGGGAGATTACTATGATGGAAGATAGACCCGGGGGCCATAGGTTTCACTAGTGCCTTCTCTCAAGATAGCATAAGTATTATGGTGGGTGAACAAATTACTGTCGAGCAATTGATAGAAAAGTGCATAATTATGAGACTATCTAGGCATGATCATGTATATAGGCATCACGTCCGTGACAAGTAGACCGAGTCCTGCCTGCATCTACTACTATTACTCCACACATCGACCGCTATCCAGCATGCATCTAGAGTATTAAGTTCATAAGAACGGAGTAACACATTAGGTAAGATGACATGATATAGAGGGATAAACTCAAGAAATATGATATAAACCCCATCTTTTTATCCTCAATGGCAACAATACAATACGTGTCGTTTCCCCTACTGTCACCGGGATCGAGCACCGCATGATTGAACCCAAAGCTAAGCACTTCTCCCATTGCAAGAAAGATCAATCTAGTAGGCCAAACCAAACTGATAATTCGAAGAGACTTGCAAAGATAACCAATCATACATAAAAGAATTCAGAGAAGATTCAAATATTGTTCATAGATAATCTTGATCATAAACCCACAATTCATCGGATCTCGACAAACACACCGCAAAAAGAGTTACGTCGAATAGATCTCCAAGAAGATCGAGGAGAACATTGTATTGAGATCCAAAGAGAGAGAAGAAGCCATCTAGCTAATAACTATGGACCCGAAGGTCTGAGGTAAACTACTCACACATCATCGGAGAGGCTATGGTGTTGATGTAGAAGCCCTCCATTATCGATGCCCCCTCCGGCGGAGCGCCGGAAAAGGCCCCAAGATGGGATCTCACGGGTACAGAAGGTTGCGGCGGTGGAAATAGGGTTTCGTGGTGCTCCTGGATGCTTTTGGGGTACGTAGGTATATATAGGAGGAAGAAGTAGGTCGGTGGAGCCATGAGGGGCCCACGAGGGTGGAGGGCGCGCCCCCTGCCTCGTGGCCTCCTCGTTGGTTGCTTGACGTCCACTCCAAGTCCTCTGGATCACGTTTGTTCCAAAAATTACGCTCCCGAAGGTTTCATTTTGTTTGGACTCCGTTTGATATTCTTTTTCCGCGAAACACTGAAGTAGGCAAAAAAACAGCAATTTGCACTGGGCCTTGGGTTAATAGGTTAGTCCCAAAAATAATATAAAAGTTTATAATAAAGCTCATTAAACATCCAAAACAGAATATATAATAGAATGGAGCAATCAAAAATTATAGATACGTTGGAGACGTATCAACAGTTGACAAGGAAAACATGATGCTAAGAAAAGCACGGACGACTCAAATGAGGATGGAGCAGAAACTAGACAAAAGGGTACAACGCAAAATGGAGAACATAACATGCCGCAAGAAGCAGAAGGACAACAAGAAAGGAACAACACTAGACAGGACATATCTTCAAGCATCGAAGCAGGCAAGACAATAGAAACTTAATTGCTATTCTTTGTGACTTGGAATTATTTACATAAATTTCAAAATCATCGCAGGCACAATGGAGAAAAGGGGCAAAGATAGTGATTTCGTCAACAAAGCCATCGAAGACATGTACAACGCTGTATGCAAGCCATGGACAAAGAAAGAAAGGTAACTTCATGAAACTAACACAAAACACATTCTTACACGCGATCATTTTAAATGTATCATGTGTAAACTAAAACATCTTTGTAAATATACTTTGCAGGGATGAGCTTTTCATTACAACGGACAAGTTTGATGTCAATCTAGGCCATGTCGCTGAATGCTTCAAGGTCAGTAAACCAATGAGCAGCGAAGCAATCGAGCCCATGCTAACGATCTTGAGAAAACAACTCAATGACACAGGGAGAAAGATTCTGTCATTAAGCAACACTGTAAGTAAAGATCACGGCAAAAGAATCACATTTAAAACAATAAATATGACTTTATAAATAGATAAACTTCCCCTATAACTGAACTGACAAATTCCCTTTGTGTATTGTGACAAAACAAGCAGCGCTCGATAAAGGAAGCCGGCGACGAAGATCCAATGTGCTACAAAAATAATGATCAAGAACACATTAGAAAAAAATTACTACCTGCCAGGCTTAGAGCATTTTTCAACATACAAGAAGAAGAAAAATTTCAAGATTATAACATGGTAAGCAGATCAGCTGTTTCAAAACAAAATACAATTGCGTATATGTTATGCAAAGTTCTCTTTTTATTTTATGTTTCTAAATATAAGAAGATTTCCAAATGCTTTCTTTTTATTTTGTGTTTTGCATTTCCTTCTACCATGTTCATTGCGCGGGTTTGAGCAAGACAAAACTACAAGTCATTACTTCACCATTACAGTTAACATGCAAAAATAGCGCTTTGAACTCCTTGACTCTTCAACTCCATATCCAGGCACAATAGAATTCTTCAACAATGTAACCAGCAAATTAATGAAAATCTGGAAGCACATAAGCACAGAGCTACAGCTTTCACAAAGAAGCGTCGACCATTTCAAAAAGGTCAAACTGCAGGTGCCACTTCAAGGAGAAGAACCGTAAGCACTTCCAACATTTCTCTTCTTCCTTTTTTTTCAATGCAAGATTCACTACTACCATTACTGAAATAATTTTGTTCTTTCATCTTTTCAATGCAACAATTACCACTACCATTGCTCCAACATTTCTCTTCTTTCCGTTTCTTGAATGCAACAATTTTACTAGTACCATCCCTCTACATGCAGAATGGACTGCGCATTCTATATGTACATGAACCTGAAGCACTACTCCAAAGATGGAACAGCAGCAACCTTAGAGCCAGAACAAGTACCGGAGTTGAGGAAAAAAATTCTATATCAACTAATCAGTCAACACAGAGGCAATACCAAACTGTCATTAATCAAGTGTACAACAGGTTAGTTTTTTCAGAAACAAAACCTTACAATTTTGTCACACTACACGAAGTAATAAGTTTTTTTTAATTATTATTTTTTCATTCTAACAGATATGCTGAAGTATGAAGTCGATATGGGAGACAAAGAAATGCAACAGGCAGAATGTTGCGTACTAGAAGAGCTTCCGCCAAATCCCGAGGCAAAGGAACATATTATGCATGCGACAACCACACAAGAGCATGAAGTTATTGATATATCCGGTAAACGCAAAGAGCTTATGCATATCAACAGCCATGCCGTCAACCAAGAATCTTGCACAGACCACGAAGAAAAGGATCCACCAATAGAACCAGATCAACCGTCACCACACAACAAGATACAACACCATCCTGAAGAGGAAACGGACACCACTAACGAGGAAAATATCAACAGCAATATCCCGAGCATAGAACAACTTAAACAAACAGGCACTGCTTTAAAAGAGGATGACAGAAGCAATGGCGTACCAAATACAGAAGAACAGGTTTCCGAGAAGAAGAAACAACATGTTCCTCTTCTAGAAGAAACATGCTCGGCAAGCAATCAGCAAGACATCTCCAGCACCATTTCTTTAGACGTCTTAAAACACAAAACGACGAAAAACATGAAGAAGTTGATGAATTTCTTTTAAGCCTTGACCCGGAAAAACTGATGCAATACGATATGCTTAACAGATGGGCCAAATGTTCGATGAAATCAAAACAGCACTGATTTACCAGGAAGACATTGAGTTCAACAAAAATGCCACGCCGTATCTGACAAGCTTGCAGCAAGAATCAGGACAACATTCAATGGCTCAATCATCTGAGAACAGCTCAGCCAATAAAACCTTGGTCAAGAAGAGGCCGGTGAAGACTTCGAGCAGGCTCCATGGAAAAATCAAGATTCCTACATTTGTCCCAGGAGATTTCAAATTTATGAACAAAGCCAAAGCACTTCATGAATACCTATCCAGCGAAGAAGGACAGAAAGAATGCGGAAAGTAAGTACTTTCTCTTGTCAAAAAAAAACAAAGAAATGTTGCTCCTTTTTAAAGCCACCGAACTAATGTATAAACTTTTTCTGCTTGCAGACTAAATGTATATATTAGCTCGAAGCGACCCGATTGGATTACAGGAGAGCAAATAATGGAACAGCTGCAAAAAGGAGATACAGGACAGATGGAGGGCTCCATCGCAAACGCATTGTTCGAAGAATGGACATGGCAGCAACAATACAACACAACCGATAAAGCCATACTCTCCATAGAATTTGCAAATGTATGAAGTCCAATCGGACAAAAACACTTGCATCATTTCAGTGATTACAAGTTTGAACTAAAAAGTAGAAAACTTTTTTGTCGCAGATTGTGCTCGGTCTTAATACTGGAGAAGAAGGAGGACTAGCACAACTCATTGAGGACGAATCATTGAAACAGTTTGTACCCCTTGTAACAGGGAAGGAACTTTTAAAGAAAAAGTTGGGAAGTTAATAGAAATATACAAACATAATTCATTCTTCCCATAGATTGCACAATTACATGTCATTTAATTCTCCTGAAAAGAATGAACTTTCACTCGCTCTGTCTCCAAACACCGCAGATTATGATACCTCACAACACAGCTAAACACTTCACATTGTACGTGCTCAACAAGTACACGAGCTCCATCGACATACTTGACTCACTGAATTACAGACACGGAGGAGGAAAAAAGACATGGAAAAAACACCATAAGGATCACCCAGAACTGGTACGTCAATTCAACATTGGTTTTCTAATTGGTTTTCCAATTCTTGCATTCCCTTTCTTAATGGCAAAATCCAACAATAAAACCAAACCGTAATCACAGATTAAAAGGATGTACGCACTCATGAAGAAACATTACAGCGAAGCGGAACTACGAGCCAACAACGAACTGAACTGGTCGAGGATAGCAGAAACACCTAACAGAGTTTGCGTGCCAAAACAGCAGGGTACCCAATGCGGACACTTCATGGTTCAATTTGCAAAATACTGGAATGGCATTGATCTCACAAAATATGATGAGGATTTCCATGTAAGTGAATAGTATGAGAGCAACAATTTTATTTTTAGAAGCAGCACTCCTTGAATACTTCAATTATCTCATCAAAGAAAAATAAAAGAATATCCAATGACCTTCATGCAGCATAGCAAGATAGATGCCGAGTGGAAACCAGAGTTCCTTTTTACAACCATATTTGGTGAAACAAACCAAGTAAAGTGCGAGCAACTACCTGGAAGAATCAAAGAATTCAAACAAGAAACTTCAAACTTCTTTTCCACCAACAAAGGTAAGAAAACTGTTTCTGTTTCTGGTTATCTTTTTTTATAATGACCTACACATCCCATGGTTGACCAATGTCTTTGGTATCACGAGAGCTTACATATTACATATCTTCTTCCGCTGACAGAAACAGATGCAACAAAAAGGAAAAAAGGACGAAGCACCAATCCATACCCAAAACATTCACATTGCTTCCAACACACAAAGGAGGCGTCCGACCTCTTCCAAATAGTCATGAGCGACAGCTGGCAGGAGGAATTCAAAAAGTGAGTTGTTTCCTATTGCACCTCAAAATAGTTGGACCGAGTCCAAAAAATAATGTAAAAATATGTTTCTCACTGACCCTGACCTCCAAAATTATTTTATCTCCCTGCCGCAGCAAAACTATATTTAGGCGCATCCGTAGAGAGAGTGAAAGCACGCAACTTACTGGAGCCCAACTAAAGGCAGTATTTGGTCCAAGACCAGCACAAACGAACATACCACATCATATGGAAAAAAGGGTGCTCAATGATATAGCAGAAATCTGGGAAAGCAGACAAGATTCAAAAGAGAGTGACAGAGTAATATTAGGCCTAAACTTTGCAGAGATAAATTTTAAAAAAGCAAAATCTTGTCTATATTGCAACACCTACTCTTTTTATACAGTTACGCAACTCTTTTTCTAAAAAAAATTTATCGTAATTATTGTTTGCGGCATATACTGAATTTAAAGAAATACGAAACTACTATTACAAAATTTAAAAGTGAATTGCAAAAAACAAAGAATCAGCTGGTTCCCATGTATCACAAAGAAAATCAACGGAAAAAGCTCTCAACAGCAAACATGGTAACATCCCTTTCCTCCATGACAAAATCGCAAAATATGCATTCTATTAAATTA
Source organism: Aegilops tauschii subsp. strangulata (assembly GCF_002575655.3). Taxonomy (NCBI): domain Eukaryota; kingdom Viridiplantae; phylum Streptophyta; class Magnoliopsida; order Poales; family Poaceae; genus Aegilops; species Aegilops tauschii. The sequence goes on along the minus strand of NC_053036.3, from coordinate 627,474,157 downwards.
GTTTATATTAAACTGTCATGTAAGCAAAAAGTATTTCGTACGCAGATATTCATTCCAATGGAGACGGATGACCATTACGTACTATATATACTGGACAAATATAAACACAAAGTTCACATTATTGATCCTCGAGAAGCGACTCCAGAGGAATTTGAGAAAGAAAAGATAGACATGGATAAATTGGATCCATTTGAAGCAGATCGAGTTCTTCTGGAAAATGAAGAGGCTGAAAAAGAAAGAGAAACACAGTTTCAGAAATATCATGTTGATAAGTTGGCAATCGTAAGCATTTGTACATAACAATTTTTTCAATTTTACAAGTTGCAATATTAAAACAATTACAAAATGCAATTCCCAGGTACATAGGTTTAAAGAAGTCTTCAACGTCATACTAGGACAAATAATGAATGCCAAGGGTAAAAGATGGCGGTGTCATACCGTGCAAGATATTTCAGTGGTAGAAAATGGAGAATCACCATTTGCTGTTTTAAAGCTTGCATTCCTCTATAATGGTGAAAAGTTCATCGAAGACCTGGAAGATTTGACAGTAAGTGTATATATATATATTTACTTATATACAACTTTTATGCACCAACTCTAATAATATACTTCTCTTCTCGGCAAAATTTCACAGGATGAGGTCGAAGACTGGAGGGCAGAGGCAATGTACATTCTTTTACGTAGCGAGATGAATGAAGTCAAAGCTAGTGAAATGGATGACGAGATTAGCAAGATCTTCAGCAAGAATGAAGACTAAAACTTTTGATTTAGCCAGCGAGGCTAATTCTATCAAGACGTGACAAAAAAGTTCATCAATAACTCACATTTGTATGTAATGTAGTTAGAAATTGTGTGTTCATGTTGAAAAGAGAACATCATCACAGAGTGCCAGTACACTATAAACAACAGTGCCTCTTCTTATTTGTACGACAGCAGTGACTCCCAAAACAAACTCCTACACATGACTCTGGAGACCACCCTCCCGTGCCTCCAGAGGCGACATGGCCCTGTGCCACCAAAGTCTGGGTCACCATGTCCCCGGACAATATCCACACACACACACATACCAAGGGCGCCTGAACCGTGGCTAGCTGCTACGCACACGTGACTGCAGATGATTCACACCCGTGCCTCCGGAGGCGACAAGGCCCCATGCCTCCAGCCAATATAAATGGCTAGCTCCGTGCACACGTGATTGCACATGCTTCAAACCCGTGCCTCCGGAGGCAACATACCAATGCCTTCGTAGGATCCACACATGTGCATGCACGCACATACCTCTAGAGCCTCAACCATGGCTAGCTCTTAAGCAGACGTGACTGCACATGCTTCAAACCCGTGCCTTTCCAAGCAAAGGAGCTTGCCTTTTGCTGTATAAAAATGAAATGAGCCGAAGGCGAGCAGGACGTTCCCAAGCGCCGGAGGCGCCGTGTCACACCACGACGGACAACGCGCGGCACGAACCAGCACGCCGCACGAACCAGCATGCTGCACGACCAACACACACTTTGACCTATGCCCCCCTTCAAGATGTTTATGAAAATTAAACGAGCCGAAGGTGAGCAGGACGTTCCCAAGTGCTGGAGGCGCCGTGTCACACCATGACGGACAACGCGCGGCACAAACTGTTGGGGAACGTAGCAGAAATTCAAAATTTTCTACGCATCACCAAGATCAATCTATGGAGTAATCTAGCAACGAGGGGAAGGGGAGTGCATCTACATACCCTTGTAGATCGCGATGCGGAAGCGTTGCAAGAACGCGGATGAGGGAGTCGTACTCGTAGCGATTCAGATCGCGGTTGATTCCGATCTAAGCACCGAAGAACGGTGCCTCCGTGTTCAACACACGTGCAGCCCGGTGACGTCTCCCACGCCTTGATCCAGCAAGGAGAGAGGGAGAGGTTGGGGAAGACTCCATCCAGAAGCAGCACGACGGCATGGTGGTGATGGAGGAGCGTGGCAATCCCGCAGGGCTTCGCCAAGCACCGCGGGAGAGGAGGAGGAGGGAGAGGGGTAGAGCTGCGCCGAAAGAGAGACGTTCTCATGTCCCTTGGGCAGCCCAAACCTCAACTATATATAGGGGGGAGGGGGCTGCGCCCCCCTTAGGGTTTCCACCCCCAAGAGTAGGCGGCCAGCCCTAGATCCCATCCAAGGGGGGCGGCCAAGGGGAGGAGAGGGGGGGCGCCACTAGGGTGGGCCTTAAGGCCCATCTGGACCTAGGGTTTGCCCCCTCCCACTCTCCCATGCGCCTTGGGCCTTGGTGGGGGGGGGGCGCACCAGCCCACCTGGGGCTGGTCCCCTCCCACACTTGGCCCACACAGCCTTCTGGGGCTGGTGGCCCCACTTGGTGGACCCCGGGACCCTCCCGGTGGTCCCGGTACATTACCGATTTCACCCGAAACTTTTCCGGTGACCAAATCAGGACTTCCCATATATAAATCTTTACCTCCGGACCATTCCGGAACTCCTCGTGACATCCGGGATCTCATCCGGGACTCCAAACAACATTCGGTAACCACGTACATGCTTTCCCTATAACCCTAGCGTCATCGAACCTTAAGCGTGTAGACCCTACGGGTTCGGGAACCATGCAGACATGACCGAGACGTTCTCCGGTCAATAACCAACAGCGGGATCTGGATACCCATGTTGGCTCCCACATGTTCCACGATGAGCTCATCGGATGAACCACGATGTCGGGGATTCAATCAATCCCGTATACAATTCCCTTTGTCTATCGGTATGTTACTTGCCCGAGATTCGATCATTGGTATCCCGATACCTTGTTCAATCTCGTTACCGGCAAGTCTCTTTACTCGTTCCGTAACTCACATCATCCCGTGATCAACTCCTTGGTCACACTGTGCACATTATGATGATGTCCTACCGAGTGGGCCCAGAGATACCTCTCCGTTTACACGGAGTGACAAATCCCAGTCTCGATTCGTGCCAACCCAACAGACACTTTCGGAGATACCTGTAGTGCACCTTTATAGTCACCCAGTTACGTTGTGACGTTTGGTACACCCAAAGCATTCCTACGGTATCCGGGAGTTGCACAATCTCATGGTCTAAGGAACTGATACTTGACATTAGAAAAGCTCTGAGCAAACGAACTACACGATCTTGCGCTAGGCTTAGGATTGGGTCTTGTCGATCACATCATTCTCCTAATGATGTGATCCCGTTATCAACGACATCCAATGTCCATGGTCAGGAAACCGTAACCATCTATTGATCAACGAGCTAGTCTCCTAGAGGCTTACTAGGGACATGGTGTTGTCTATGTATCCACACATGCATCTGAGTTTCCTATCAATACAATTCTAGCATGGATAATAAACGATTATCATGAACAAGGAAATATAATAATAACCTATTTATTATTGCCTCTAGGGCGTATTTCCAACACAAACCAGCACGCTGCACGACCAGCACACACTTCGACCTATGCCCCCCCTTCAAGATGTTTATGAAAATTAAACGAGCCGAAGGCGAGTAGGACGTTACCAAGCGCCGGAGGCGCTGTTTTTCAATTTGATAAAGTTATACACCTGTGCCTCTCCTAGTATACACCTGTGCCTATAAGAATTCACAGGATTCCTTACTTGAAAGGTCACATTTGATAGTGTTGGTAGTCCCCGCCCGTCACTACCCCGTAAATTTCCATTACCCGGAAATATAATGGGAACAAAAAAGAAACGAAAAAGGAAAACAGGGAAACAACCGCGCCAGCTGGTATTTTCTTTCTGTTATCGCGCGGAAAGGGAGAACGGAAAATTCTGGTAGTTCAAGGATCAAACTGCAAAACGCACGAAACCACAAACCGAAAAGGAAAACCAGGAACCAACCGCGCCAGCTGGTTTTTCCTTGCGGGAGCGCTTGTCGTGCGCAGAACGCTCCCGAACCGCTCGTTACGAGTGCTGGCTCTACCATGGAAAGAGTTACAAAGAAACGGAAAGAAAAGAAAAAGGGAAAACAGAACAGCCGAGTAAACTGATCTAGAACCCGGCCCGCAAAAAAAGTCCGAGACGAAAAAGAAAACCCCTGCAACGCTTAGGGCTCATCTGGTGTCGCTGTGGCCGAAAAGGGGCGAGGGGGGAAAAGGAGTGCCGGACTCGGGATCTCAGCTAGGAAGCGGAGGAGGAACTCTTACACCGATTCCTAGTCTGAGTTGCCAACCTAGCTAGCTAGCATATATATTCGCGTCCGTGCGTGTCGTCGTGCGCGTATCCACAGAATCGATTAGCAACCGATCTCTTCCAAGGCAACAAATCAATGGGCGAGACGATTGAGGATTTGGCACGCGATGTCTCGGCGGTGCTTCTGCAGGCCGACGGTGAGCAAGAAGGGGCCGCCATGGACATGCAGATATGTATGCTGCGCGAGCGGGTGCGCGAGCAGATGGACGAACTAGTGCAGAGTTTGATCTCGGCAGACAGGGAACAAGAGAAGCGGCAGGCGATCCCCAAGTTGCAGTCCATCGCCGATACTATCGGGCGGCTCTGTGTAGCCCACGGCCAACCGCCGGCCATCGAGGAGTTGGATGACGAGAAGGTCGAGGTGACGGACAGCGGCAACCAGCTGAAGGAGAAGGAGGAGAAAGAGGAAGATGATGAGACGGACATGAGCGGCGGGGAAGGCGGAGTCGCGGAAGAATCGGCGGTGGGCGGAGACAATGCAGCCGCCGAGACCAACGCGTCCACGGAGACCAACCGGGCATGCGACGAAGTCGACTACGCCGAGTACGAGGAGGAGGCATTCGCTCGCTTCCGCAGGGGCTGGGAGCATCTCTACGGCAACACCAAAAACAGCTTCGAAGACCTGAGTGAGTAAACATGCCGTGCGTCATGCATGTAATTAATCTTCTGTTTTTTTTTTCTCATCCTGGTCATGGTATAGATTTCATGTACATATTTCTGACACAACTTCCCTACTTAACTGGCATGTATGCGTGCAGCCTTGTTCAGTCCCATGCTCTTTACACACTCCACGCCGGGCTTCAAGCCAATGGACGCCGTCCTCGTGAGCACCGTGCGTGCAGATCTGCTCCATCAAAATCACCGACTTGAAACACTTCGAGTGGCCGCTGCAAGTGTACGGCGTGGTTGCTGCCCGAGATGCCGTGGATGAGCGCCGCAACCCCATCTTCCTCCATTCAAGGGATGACTGCCAAATCTTGAGTGAAGAGGTATGCATACTACTTCTTCTTGCGTATTGGTTTTCTTGGATGATGCTCATGTTGATTAGTCATTAACGGAAAATACGACAATGATGCTTAATTGCAGGATCCTTTTCTATACTTGACCGGCCCGGTTCGTGCAATTATGTCGGAGGAGCCCGTTGACATCGAAATCCAACTCAATGTAAGGGGCACAACGCCGTCTGAAGATAGAGCGTTGGTCAGCTATGTCTATTATTATGATGGTGATTATGAATATAGTTTAAGCCCGATCATCATTGAAAAGCACTCTTGCACAATAGAGTTGAGCGCTCAACAGCTTAAACGTTCAGTCCAAGCCACCATCTTTGGTGCTCATGTTGTTGTCGTTGACAAGTCAAATCCTTTTGAACATGGAGTCCGGGTTGTCTGCTCCTCACTATCTCAGCAGCACGACACTGAAGACGCCGATGAGTCCCCATCTATGGAACTTGTGTTGCTTGATTCGAAAGTAGCAAGAAAGCGTGTGGTGGCACGTGGTTACCTCAATCTGTCAAGGCAAGTTGTTTCTGTGAAATTGAGTGGAAAGCTTAAAGTTCTCATTCAAGCATACACACCATCCGGAGGAATCGCGACACAGGGTCATGTCTTCGTCATGCCCAAGACATGCAACACCAGCGAACATGCATGTGACCTTGACGGCTTCAAGGTGGAGTTTACCGTTGCTTGGTCCTATCTTGTTGAAGATGAGGAGCATATCTTGATGAATGGGCGCGTGGATCCTTTCGCATCGTGTCCTCTACATCCCTCTTTTGCCCTCGAAGGGAAACCTTCTAGTGTTAGTTTGTTGATGTAAGTCTTTCATGTTGTGCTCGCCTATGTGAACTGTTATGTATCGTGAATTTATTTCAGTGTCCTTCCTGGACCACTATATCATTGTATTGGTGCTATCTTAGTGAACACGTTATGTATATTGTGGGTTTCTTCATTATAAAACTACTACTCCTTCATATTTACTACTTCCCCCGTCTCCTAATATAAGATTGTTTTGCAAGCTAAAACTATATTGCGGGAGGAGGGAGTGCCTCTTATATCGGCTAGCAAACTATTTATATATTATTTGCACATTTTCCATGATTTTATTTTCCTTTTTTTGCTCCTGCATACCATCGCTTGGTTTTGGTGGCATACTACTGTACACTAGTAGAATGCCCGTGCGTTGCCACGGGCCATTTAATTTTCGTTCTGATTGCATATACATACTGATATTGTTGTATAGAACTCAGTGAATATTTGGCCCCTTCCAGCAACATCGCCTCTATACCTTGTTGATGGATTCTTTTTGAACGATGACATAATGCATCTCCATCTCTCTCATATGTTGCACAAATAAAAATATATAGGAATATACATATTAAAAGAATAAGTCATCAGTAGATGCAAGCAGGTGACCGTTTTTAGTCCGAATTAGTGCCATCATACTTTTTAGTAGAGTGAGTCGCATCACAATTTTAATAAAATGTATGCTCACCTATAAATCATTTGTTGGCAATTCTTCTTCAAAAATTACATTTATAGCAAATAGCCGTTTTCCCTAAAAAAAGCAAACACACACCTTTTCTTCTCATCTTAAAAAAATAAAATTCACTCTCTCATAGTATGACACACGCTCACACTCACATCCCATTCCCTCGGCTTGCTCTCCTTGCCACGACATCGCCGCCTTCGTCCCTCCCCCCACAACTTCTCACTGCCGCCTCCCCTCGGCGCCATGGCACTCAGCATGCACCTTCCTTTCACCGCTGTCTCCCCTTCCCTTCACGGTGTCTCCCACTCCCTCTTCACCACAGTGTCCCAAGCCGATTCTCGGTGCCAAGGAATGCACATCATCGTAGCCAAGGGCGAACACCACAGTGTGTTTTTGCTGACATAATATACGAAATGATATATATCGTGCGATCCTTTCACCTATTTTTTTGGAATTAACTTTTGTCGATTTCAAGATGAGATGAAATAGCAAAATTTGTGATGCTGCTTACATCCCATTCTTAATGTCAAGATTGCAAGTTTTTCTTCCGTTTTTAGAAATATTGTTATTAATTTTGGATGCTTGCATTTCCAGCCTAAAAATAGCTAATATCTTATTTAGAAGGATGCTTGCATTTCCAGCCTCAAGATAGCTAATATCTTATTTAGAAGGATGCACTTGCTTATTGATGGAGAGAGAAACTAATTTTTTCTTTGGATATTGAGTTTGTTTCATATTCAGAGTGCAGCGTTTCCGTGTCCTTATGTTGAATTTCTCAGCATCATATGCAAACCTGCTCACAAGGGACAAATACATAACTAGATTGGAAAAAGGTGGATGGACAACCTATGAATTTAAACTTTTAGTTTTGCAATATCACCACAAGCAAGTGGCTAGAAAATAAGGCGAACATGGAATCTTATGTTGTACACGGTATCTAGTTTGTAACTTAGAAGGAGCATTGAAATTACCCCTATCCATATTCAACAAAGGGAAAAATATGCACATGAGTAAACAAGGCAATGAAACTGTGTGCAATTTGTATAACATAAGAAAATTAAGTATCCATAGTTACCAACCATGATAAACTTGAACCAGGCCCTGCTGTATATTAATCCAAGTGAAAACAGCTTTTTAGCAGTAACAAGATTATAACCCACACATGATCAGACGCTATAGCAACCCCCAGTCCTCCAAAGAACGCATTCATGCCCATGACATTACGTATGAGTGCAACACCTAGCTTTATACCAAGTGATCTCTGAAGGAAATATGCCCTAGAGGCAATAATAAAGTTATTATTTATTTCCTTATATCATGATAAATGTTTATTATTCATGCTAGAATGGTATTAACCGGAAACATAATACTTGTGTGAATACATAGACAAATAGAGTGTCACTAGTATGCCTCTACTTGACTAGCTCGTTGATCGAAGATGGTTATGTTTCCTAGCCATAGACATGAGTTGTCATTTGATTAACGGGGTCACATCATTAGGAGAATGATGTGATTGACTTGACCCATTCCGTTAGCTTAGCACTCGATCGTTTAGTATGTTGCTATTGCTTTCTTCATGACATATACATGTTCCTATGACTATGAGATTATGCAACTCCCGTTTACCAGAGGAACACTTTGTGTGCTACCAAACGTCACAACGTAACTGGGTGATTATAAAGGTGCTCTACAGGTGTCTCCGATGGTGTTCATTTAGTTGGCATAGATCGAGAATAGGATTTGTCACTCCGATTGTCGGAGAGGTATCTCTGGGCCCTCTCGGTAATGCAAATCACTATAAGCCTTGCAAGCAATGTGACTAATGAGTTAGTTGCGGGATGATGCATTACGGAACGAGTAAAGATACTTGTTGGTAACAAGAATGAACTAGGTATTGAGATACCGATGATCGAATCTCGGGCAAGTAACATACCGATGACAAAGGGAACAACATATGTTGTTATGCGGTCTGACCGATAAAGATCTTCGTAGAAATATGTGGGAGCCAATATGAGCATCCAGGTTCCGCTATTGGTTATTGACCGGAGACGTGTCTCGGTCATGTCTACATAGTTCTCGAACCCGTAGGGTCCGCACGCTTAACGTTTCGATGACAGTTATATTATGAGTTTATATGTTTTGATGTACCGAAGGTTGTTCGGAGTCCCGGAAGTGATCACGGATATGACGAGGAGTCTCGAAATGGTCGAGACATGAAGATTGATATATTGGATGACTATATTCGGACACCGGAATGGTTCCAGGGGTTATCGGATATATACCGGAGTACCGGGAGGTTACCGGAACCCCCCGGAGGCTATTGGGCCTCATGGGCCCAATTGGTGGAAGAGGAGAGGAGGCCAAGGGGCAGCCGCGCGCCCCTCCCTCCCCAAGTCCGAATTGGACATGGAGGGGGGCGGCGCCCCCCCCCCCTTCCCTTTTCCCCTCTCTCCTTCCCTCTCCTCTCCTAGTGGAACAAGGAAGGGAGGGAGTCCTACTCCCGGTGGGAGTAGGAAAACTCCTGGCGCGCCTCCTCCTGGTCGGCCGCACCTCCCCCCTTGCTCCTTTATATACGGGGGCAAGGGGCACCCTAGAGACACAACAATTGATCGCTTGATCTTTTAGCCATGTGCGGTGCCCCCCTCCACCATAGTCCACCTCGATAATACTGTAACGGTGCTTAGGAGAAGCCCTGCGTCGGTAGAACATCATCATCGTCACCACGCCGTCGTGCTGAAGAGACTCTCCCTCAACACTCGGCTGGATCGGAGTTCGAGGGACGTCATCGGGCTGAACGTGTGCGATATATGATGTCTCTTACTGATTTACCGCTATCGTTTTGGGGTTATGCTTTAGAGACGGCTGCCTTCACGTTAAATAGGGCACCATCAAAATCCGTTGAGACGACGCCTTATGAACTGTGGTTTGGCAAGAAACCAAAGTTGTCGTTTCTTAAAGTTTGGAGCTGCGATGCTTATGTGAAAAAGCTTCAACCTGATAAGCTCGAACCCAAATCGGAGAAATGTGTCTTCATAGAATACCCAAAGGAGACTGTTGGGTACACCTTCTATCACAGATCCGAAAGGCAAGACTTTTGTTGCTAAATTCAGAATCTTTCTGGAGAAGGAGTTTCTCTCGAAAGAAGTGAGTGGGAGGAAAGTAGAACTTGATGAGGTAATTGTACCTGCTCCCTTTTTGGAAAGTAGTTCATCGCAGAAACCGGTTTCTGCGACACCTACACCAATTAGTGAGGAAGTTAATGATGATGATCATGGAACTTCAGATCAAGTTGTTACTGAACCTCGTAGGTCAACCAGAGTAAGATCCGCACCAGAGTGGTACGGTAATCCTGTTCTGGAGGTTATGCTACTAGACCATGACGAACCTACGAACTATGAAGAAGCGATGGTGAGCGCAAATTCCACGAAATGGCTTGAGGCCATGAAATCTGAGATGGGATCCATGTAGGGAGAACAAAGTGTGGACTTTGGTTGACTTGCCCGATGATCGGCAAGCAATTGAGAATAACTGGATCTTCATGAAGAAGACTGACGCTGATGGTAATGTTACTGTCTATAAAGCTCGACTTGTTGCAAAAGGTTTTCGACAAGTTCAAGGGATTGACTACGATGAGACCTTCTCACCCGTAGCGATGCTTAAGTCTGTGCGAATCATGTTAGCAATTGCCACATTTTATGATTATGAAATTTGGCAAATGGATGTCAAAACTGCATTCCTGAATGGATTTCTGGAAGAAGAGTTGTATATGATGCAACCGGAAGGTTTTGTCGATCCAAAGGGAGCTAACAAAGTGTGCAAGCTCCAGCGATCTATTTATGGACTCGTGCAAGCCTCTCGGAGTTGGAATAAACGCTTTGATAGTGTGATCAAAGCATTTGGTTTTGTACAGACTTTTGGAGAAGCCTATATTGACAAGAAAGTGAGTGGGAGCTCTGTAGCATTTCTAATATTATATGTGGATGACATATTGCTGATTGGAAATGATATAGAATTTCTGAATAGCATAAAGGGATACTTGAATAAGAGTTTTTCAATGAAAGACCTCGGCGAAGCTGCGTATATATTGGGCATCAAGATCTATAGAGATAGATCAAGACGCGTAATTGGACTTTCACAAAGCACATACCTTCACAAAGTTTTGAAGAAGTTCAAAATGGATGAAGCAAAGAAAGGCTTCTTGCCTGTGTTACAAGGTGTGAAGTTGAGTAAGACTCAATGCCCGAGCACTGCAGAAGATAGAGAGAAGATGAAAGATGTTCCCTATGCTTCAGCCATAGGCTCTATCATGTATGCAATGCTGTGTACCAGACCTGATGTGTGCCTTGCTATAAGTTTAGCAGGGAGGTACCAAAGTAATCCAGGAGTGGATCACTGGACAGCGGTCAAGAACATCCTAAAATACCTGAAAAGGACTAAGGATATGTTTCTCATTTATGGAGGTGACAAAGAGCTCATCGTAAATGGTTACGTTGATGCAAGCTTTGACACTGACCCGGACAATTCTAAATCGCAAACCGGATACGTGTTTACATTGAATGGTGGAGCTGTCAGTTGGTGCAGTTCTAAACAAAGCGTTGTGGCGGGATCTACATGTGAAGCGGAGTACATAGCTGCTTCGGAAGCAGCAAATGAAGGAGTCTGGATGAAGGAATTCATATCCGATCTAGGTGTCATACCTAGTGCATCGGGTCCAATGAAAAATCTTTTGTGACAATACTGTTGCAATTGCCTTGGCGAACGAATCCAGATTTCACAAGAGAACCAAGCACATCAAGAGACGCTTCAATTCCATCCGGGATTTAGTCCAGGTGGGAGACATAGAAATTTGCAAGATACATACGGATCTGAATGTTGCAGACCCGTTGACTAAGCCTCTTCCACAAGCAAAACATGATCAGCACCAAGGCTCCATGGGTGTTAGAATCATTACTGTGTAATCTAGATTATTGACTCTAGTGCAAGTGGGAGACTGAAGGAAATATGCCCTAGAGGCAATAATAAAGTTATTATTTATTTCCTTATATCATGATAAATGTTTATTATTCATGCTAGAATGGTATTAACCGGAAACATAATACTTGTGTGAATACATAGACAAACAGAGTGTCACTAGTATGCCTCTACTTGACTAGCTTGTTGATCAAAGATGGTTATGTTTCCTAGCCATATACATGAGTTGTCATTTGATTAACGGGATCACATCATTAGGAGAATGATGTGATTGACTTGACCCATTCCGTTAGCTTAGCACTCGATCGTTTAGTATGTTGCTATTGCTTTCTTCATGACTTATACATGTTCCTATGACTATGAGATTATGCAACTCCCGTTTACCGAAGGAACACTTTGTGTGCTACCAAACGTCACAACGTAACTGGGTGATTATAAAGGTGCTCTACAGGTGTCTCCGAAGGTACTTGTTGGGTTGGCGTATTTCGAGATTAGGATTTGTCACTCCGATTGTCGGAGAGGTATCTCTGGGCCCTCTCGGTAATGCACATCACTTAAGCCTTGCAAGCATTGCAACTAATGAGTTAGTTGTGGGATGATGTATTACGGAACGAGTAAAGAGACTTGCCGGTAACGAGAATGAACTAGGTATTGAGATACCGACGGTCGAATCTCGGGCAAGTAACATACCGATGACAAAGGTAACAACATATGTTGTTATGCGGTCTGACCGATAAAGATCTTTGTAGAATATGTGGGAGCCAATATGAGCATCCAGGTTCCGCTATTGGTTATTGACCGGAGACGTGTCTCAGTCATGTCTACATAGTTCTCGAACCCGTAGGGTCCGCACGCTTAACGTTTTGATGACAGTTATATTATGAGTTCATATGTTTTGATGTACCGAAGGTTTTTCGGAGTCCCGGATGTGATCACGGACATGACGAGGAGTCTCGAAATGGTCGAGACATGAAGATTGATACATTGGCTGACTATATTCGGACACCGGAATGGTTCCGGGGGTTATCGGATATATACCGGAGTACCGGGGGGTTACCGGAACCCCCGTGGAGGCTATTGCGCCTCATGGGCCCAATTGGTCGAAGAGGAGAGGAGGCCAAGGGGCAGACGCGCGCCCCTCCCCCCCCCCCCCCCAAGTCTGAATTGGACAAGGAGGGGGCAGCGCCCCCCCTTTCCTTTTCCCCTCTCTCCTTCCCTCTCCTCTCCTAGTCCAACAAGGAAGGGAGGGAGTCCTACTCCCGGTGGGAGTAGGACTCCTCCTGGCGCACCTCCTCCTGGCCGGCCGCACCTCCCCCTTGATCCTTTATATACGGGGGCAGGGGGCACCCTAGAGACACAACAATTGATCGCTTGATCTTTTAGCCGTGTGCGGTGCCGCCCTCCACCATAGTCCACCTCGATAATACTGTAATGGTGCTTAGGCGAAGCCCTGCGTCGGTAGAACATCATCATCGTCACCATGCCGTCGTGCTGACGAAACTCTCCCTCAACACTCGGCTGGATCGGAGTTCGAGGGACGTCATCGGGCTGAATGTGTGCTGAACTTGGAGGTGTCGTGTGTTCGGTACTTGATCGGTCGGATCATGAAGACGTACGACTACATCAACCGCGTTGTGCTAACGCTTCCGCTTTCGGTCTACGAGGGTACGTGGACAACACTCTCCCCTCTCGTTGCTATGCATCACCATGATCTTGAGTGTGCGTAGGAAATTTTTTGAAATTACTACGTTCCCCAACAATCTCTTGTAATATGACGCTCTTCTGACCACTTCTGTGTATCTGCTTGAAACAAGTTTACACTATTTCACAAGGGCAGAAGGTCTATACAGTCTAGATGCCCATGTGCCACTTTTAATTACAAATATTTAACCATAGTACACGAGCCAGCAGTATGCAGTGGCTGAGCCAGGAAAATAGAATAAGGAGGGCCGAATGTGTAAGTGCATCTAGTGCCACCCCTAGTTGGGTTTGGAGTATTGACGACAACCCTGGTTGAGGGACTAATGTGTTTGTGAGAATTGCAGGATAACACAGGTAGTAGTCCCTCATTGATTCGGTTTACCTACCAGAGATGACCCCTAAAAATGTGTGAAGACATTGAAGACAATGGTGGTCTGTGAAGATATTCACATTGAAGACTATGACATGAGAAGACATCGCATGAAGACTATGGAGCGCGAAGACTTAGTTGTTTCGTAGTTTCCTTTTCTTCTTTGTTGAGTAGTAGGAACCACCACACTATTAAGTGGGGTCCAAGTGAACAAAGTCAGAGTGACTGAAGTGATGCTCAACCAAATCCTATGTCTTCGAGCGAAGACAATGAGAGAAAATCTTATCCAGAGTCGGATAAGTCAGCATTACTTGTAGCCCAAGTCAAGCTGCCGCGTGTGTTTGAAATCTGACCGTTGGACACGTGTCAGTTCCTTAGTGACCCAGGGTCATTTCGGACAAATCAGGTCGGGTTGCCTTCTGGCCATAAATAGCCCACCCCCTACACCATAAATTGGTGGCTTCTCAGAGTTAGTGCACGGCTTTTGTCGTTTGAGAGCAACCCACCTCCGAAGCATTTGAGAGAGAGATCCTTGCGAGGACAAAGCCCAAACCACTCAGAGCCCAAAGAGTGTTTGGCATCACTGAAGTCTTTCTGTCCGCGTGATCTGAAGACTTGTTACACTTGAAGACTGTGAATCCTCCAGTCGGTTAGGCGTCGCGTTCTGAGCATCCAAGAGTCATTGTGGATTGCCGGTGAACGAAGTCTGTGAAGGTTTGGAAGTCTACCTTGAAGACTTACCAGAGTGATTGGGCGAGGACTAAGTGTCCTTAGCTCAAGGGGAATAAGGTGAAGACGCGGTCTTCTGAGTTAAATCTCAGCCTCCCTAACTAGATGTACAGTTGTCACAGCAACTGAAACTGGTCCAACAAATCATTGTCCTATCCAAGCTACTGGTTCTATCTCTTTCTTCTCTTTACTTACAGTTTGTCTTCGTGAGGTCATTGCCTGCTTGCATTGTCTGTTTGACTTCACTCTGTGATGACTTGTTCTGATTGGCTTTGTACTATCTTCCATCCTGATCCATACTGCCTAGCTGCTAATAGTCTTCGTGCTTTCACTTCTTTGAATACTTGACTATGGCTTGCCTAGTGTAGTCTAGCTTCCGCTGCATATCAATAGGATCATTTCTATTGCTTGTCTTCGAAACTCCCATGTTTTGAAGACTTTCATAAAAATCGCCTATTCACCCCCCCTCTAGTCGATATCCAGCTCTTTCAATTGGTATTAGAGCAAGGTACTCCCTTGTTCTGTGTGATTCGGTTTAACCACCTGGAGTTTTAGCTATGTCGACTGTAGGGATTATCAAAGTCTCCGATGCGTGCCCAATCTTCGATGGCACTGAATACCCATACTGGAAGAATAAGATGCGCATGCATCTTGAAGCCATTGATGTCGACCTCTGGTATGCCGTTAAGAACGGTGTTCCCAAGAACGGTGAAGGTGTCACCCCTGCTGATGTCAAGAAGTTCGTTCAACTGGATTCTACTGCCAAGAACATCATCTGTGGTCATCTGACCAAAGGACGGTATGGCCATGTGAGTGCCCTGGAAACATCGAAGCTAGTCTGGGACTGGCTCTCCAAGGTCAAAGAAGGCGTCTCAACCCAGAGAGATCAAAGGATCAGTGTCCTTCGCAACCGCTTCAAGAGACACGACAATGAGAACGTCCAGCTGACATTTGATCGCCTCACTGATATCACAAATGAGCTTCAGGCACTCGGCACCACTGAGATCACCAAGCATGAAATCGTCAAGACACTTCTAAGATCACTTGACAGCTCGTTTGACACCCTAGCCCAGATGATTCAAGAATGCCCTGACTTCAAGACTCTCGATCCGTCTGACATACTTGAGAGGCTCAACACACATGAGTTTCAGCTATCTGAGAAACAAGATATCTATGGTCCCAACTATGGCCGAACTCGTGCTTTGAAGGCAAAGGTTGTTTCCTCATTTGAAGAAGAATCTGACTGCAGTTCCGGTGATCCTGAAGACATTGGAAAGGAGCTTGCTATGCTTGTGAAGAAGTTCCAGAAATTCACTAAGAAGAAAGGCTTCAGAAAGTCTTCACGATCCAGCTCAAGAAATGATGAAGCTTCTACCCATGACCACAAGAAGAGAACATGCCACAAGTGCAAGAAACATGGTCACTACATCTCTGAGTGTCCTGGTAACCCAGAAGTATAGGGGGTCGCAACAGTTTTCGAGGGTAGAGTATTCAACCCAAATTTATTGATTCGACACAAGGGGAGCCAAAGAATATTCTCAAGTATTAGCAGTTGAGTTGTCAATTCAACCACACCTGGATAACTTAATATCTGCAGCAAAGTATTCAGTAGCACAACAATATGATAGTAGTGGTAACGGTAGCAAAAGTAATATTTTTGGGTTTTGTAATGATTGTAACAATAGATCCGGAATATGTGAAAAGCTCGTAGGCATTGGATCGGTGATGGATAATTATGTCGGATGTGGTTCATCATGTAACAGTTATAACCTAGGGTGACACAGAACTAGCTCCAATTCATCAATGTAATGTAGGCATGTATTCCGAATATAGTCATACGTGCTTATGGAAAAGAACTTGCATGACATCTTTTGTCCTACCCTCCCGTGGCAGCGGGGTCCTATTGGAAACTAAGGGATATTAAGGCCTCCTTTTAATAGAGTACCGGAACAAAGCATTAACACGTAGTGAATACATGAACTCCTCAAACTACGGTCATCACCGGGAGTGGTCCCGATTATTGTCACTTCGGGGTTGCCGGATCATAACACATAGTAGATGACTATAGACTTGCAAGATAGGATCAAGAACTCACATATATTCATGAAAACATAATAGGTTCAGATCTGAAATCATGGCACTCGGGCCCTAGTCACAAGCGTTAAGCATAGCAAAGTCATAGCAACATCAATCTCAAAACATAGTGGATACTAGGGATCAAACCCTAACAAAACTAACTCGATTACATGGTAAATCTCATCGAACCCATCACCGTCCAGCAAGCCTACGATGGAATTATTCACGCACGGCGGTGAGCATCATGAAATTGGTGATGGAGGATGGTTGATGATGACGACGGCGACGGATTCCCCTCTCCGCAGCCCCGAACAGACTCCAGATCAACCCTCCCGAGAGAGATTAGGGCTTGGCGGCAGCTCCGTATCGTAAAACGTGATGAATCCTTCTCTCTGATTTTTTTTCTCCCCGAACGCGAATATATGGAGTTGGAATTGAGGTCGGTGGAGCACCAGGGGGCCCACGAGGCAGGGGGCGCGCCCAGGGGGGTAGGCGCGCCTCCCACCCTCGTGGACAGGGTGTGGGCCCCCTGGTATTGATTCTTTCGCCAATATTTTTTATATTTTCCAAAAATAATCTCTGTGGAGTTTCAGGTCATTCCGAGAACATTTTTTTCTGCACAAAGATAACACCATGGCAATTCTGCTGAAAACAGCGTCAGTCCGGGTTAGTTCGATTCAAATCATGCAAGTTAGAGTCCAAAACAAGGGCAAAAGTGTTTGGAAAAGTAGATACGGCGGAGACGTATCAACTCCCCCAAGCATAAACCTTTGCTTGTCCTCAAGCAATTCAGTTGATAAACTGAAAGTGATAAAGAAAAACTTTTACAAACTCTGTTTGCTCTTCTTGTTGTAAATATGTAAAGCCAGCATTCAAGTTTTCAGCAAAGATTATGAACTAACCATATTCACAATAACATTTAGGTCTCATATTTACTCATATCACTGGTATAATCAACTAGCGAGCAATAATAATAAATCTCGGATGACAACACTTTCTCAAAACAATCATAATATGATATAACAAGATGGTATCTCGCTAGCCCTTTCTGAGACCGCAAAACATAAATGCAGAGCACCTTTAAAGATCAAGGACTGACTAGACATTGTAATTCATGGTAAAAGAGAGCCAATCATAGTCATACCCGATATAAATTAATAGTACTGAATGCAAATGACAGCAGTGCTCTCTAACTGGTGCTTTTTAATAAGAGGGTGATGACTCAACATAAAAGTAAATAGAAAGGCCCTTCGCAGAGGGAAGTAGGGATTTGTAGAGGTGCCAGAGCTCGATTTTGAAATAGAGATAAATAATATTTCGAGCGGTATACTTTCATTGTCAACATAACAACCAAGAGATGACGACATCTTCCATGCTACACACATTATAGGCGGTTCCCAAACAGAATGGTAAAGTTTATACTCCCCACCACCAACAAGCATCAATCCATGGCTTGCTCGAAACAACGAGTGCCTCCAACTAGCAACAGCCCTGGGGGAGTTTTGTTTGCAATTATTTTGATTTAGTTTGCTTAAAGCATGGGACTGGGCATCCCGGTGACCAGCCATGTTCTCGTGAAGATGAGCGGAGTCCACTCATATTGAGAATAACCCACCTAGCATGGAAGATATAGACAACCCTAGTTGATACATGAGCTATTCGAGCATACAAAACAGAATTTCATTTGAAGGTTTAGAGTTTGGCACATACAAATTTACTTGGAACGGCAGGTAAATACCGCATATAGGAAGGTATGGTGGACTCATATGGCATAACTTAAGCGACAACAGTCATGAAGATGCATTAAAATTAATTTACACTGAGTGCAAGCATGAGTAGGATATAATCCACCATGAACATAAATATCGTGGAGGCTATGTTGATTTTGTTTCAACTACATGCGTGAACATGTGCCAAGTCAAGCCACTCGAATCATTCAAAGGAGGATACCACCCCACTATACCACATCACAACCATTTTAATAGCATGTTGGCACGCAAGGTAAACCATTATAAACTCCTAGCTAATCAAGCATGGCATAAGCAACTATGATCTCTAATTGTTATTGCAAACACGTTTATTCATAATAGGCTGAATCAGGAACGATGAACTAATCATATTTACAAAAACAAGAGAGGTCGAGTTCATACCAGCTTCTCTTGTCTCAATCAGTCCATCATGTATCGTCATTATTGCCTTTCACTTGCATGACCGACCGGTGTGTATAATAATAACAGTGCACGTGCATCGGACTAAGCTGGAATCTGCAAGCGTTCAATAAACAGGAGAAGACAAGGCAATATGGGCTCTTAGTTAAATCAATAATAATGCATATAAGAGCCACTTCAACAATTTCATCATGGTCTTCTCCTATCAACCCCCAAAGGAAAGAAAAGAAATAAAACTATTTACACGGGAAAGCTCCCAACAAGCAAAAGAAGAACGAGAAATTCTTTTTGGGTTTTTTCCTTTTTAATTACTACTACTACAGCATGAAAAGTAAACTAGCTAAAAGCTACAACTATTTTTTTTTGTTTTTCTTAAGATTTTTCAAACACACAAGAAGAAAACTAAAAAGAAAATAAACTAGCATGGATAGTACAACGAAAGAGTATGAGCACCGACAACTGGAATGAGTGTGTGAACATGAATGTAATGTCGGTGAGAAATACGTACTCCCCCAAGCTTAGGCTTTTGGCCTAAGTTGGTCCATTGTCACGGCTGGCCTGGCGGATATCCAAAGTTATAATTGGGGTCGTACTGAGATGAAGCCTCAGATTGCCACTGGTTGGCAATCACCTCCGGATCCCACTGGTAATCAGACTGTCCTGGAGGATCAAATTGTGGTTCCGGCTCTGGCTCTGTAGCTGATGTAGGGTTCCGGTAGCCGTGGATGGCCTCTAGCGGAACAAGGTACTTGCCTGCAGATAAGTCAAACAAGGAAGGAGCAGGCAAAGTAATAATCTCAGGGTCATTTTTATCAAATAGCAGTCTGTACTTAAGCGCCTTCTCCCTATTCTTAACAATAAAATCATGCGCTACCATACTCTTATAATCTAGAAAAACAGGAGGTAGCAACTTTTCTTCTTTCTCATAATGCCTAATAGGTATGTTATAATACGAAGCGAGGCGCGAGGCGCGAGGCGAAGATGCCTCCCAAGATGGGGCCTTTAGTACGGTTAAGATTTAACCGCTTTGCAACAATAGCGCCCATACTAAATGTATCATCATGAAACAAGGCATGGAACATAATAACAATATCAGGGGCACTCAGGTTTCCACAGTTTCCGCGACCAATTAAGCATCTACTAGCAAATAATGCAAAGTAACGTAAAACAGGAAAATGTATGCTAGTAATTCTTGCATCGGAAACTTTCCTAGTTTCCCCTACAGCAATTGTATCAATAAACCCATCCACATCGTCACGATGTGGTTCCTCTATGATGCCCTTAAAGGGCAACTTGCAGACCTCACAAAATTTATCAAGGGTCATCTCCTTATACTCGTCATATAAATAAAAATCCACCGAAGGTGGTGACCTCCTAGAATGGAAATGAAAATTTTGCACAAAGATATTGGTGAGTAAGAGATATTGTTCGCGTTGGTCGCGGAGGAAGTCGGTGAGGCCTGCATTCTCAGCCAACTCATAAAAATCATCATAAATCCCGGCTGCTCTCAAGAAATTATCACAAGGCCATTCACACGGCCGAACCTCCGTGGTACGAGGCAGATTATATTTGGGCCTCTCTTCTTCTTCACTTTGCTTATCCTTCGAGCTTCGGCTCGAAGAGCCCCTCAAAAATCTCTTCATCATTATCTGAAAATTTCTGAAATTTTTAGTAACTTCACAATAAAAGTGAACCAAGCTCAATAAAATTGATAGCAACTACTCCCAGAAGTGCCTAGGGACTATATCATGCATTAGAACTACTTGAGACCAAATAAATTTGTCATGCAAACTCAAGAACAGGGTCACCTAAGCAGCAAAAATATGCAATGAATAAGGCACTAGAACAAAAACTAATTGGACCATGGAGGAGTCACATACCAAGGAACAATCCCCCAAAGCAGTTTTGTGAATGGGGCTTTGAGCAAGGAGATCGAAAATCGCAGCGAAATGAGCTAGAACTCATGCTTGAGCTGGTTGGTGATTTTTTTGGGGAGGAAGAAGGAGTGTGTGGGTGCTGGAATAAGTGGAGGGGAGCCACCATGGGCCCACTAGGCGGGGGGCGCGCCCCGGGGCGTGGGCGCGCCCCGGACCCTCGTGGCCAGGTGCTTGCTCCCCCTACTGTGTTCTCAATGCCAGATATTCTCAAATATTCTAGAAAAAACATATTTCATTTTCGGGGCATTTGGAGAACTTTTATTTTCGGGGTATTTTTTTATTGCACGGATAAATCAGAAAACAGACAGAAAATACTATTTTTACTTTATTTCAACTAAATACCAGAAAGTAAAAGGAGGGTACAGAGAGTTGTGCTTTCTAACTTCATCCATCTCATGCTCATCAAAAGGAATCCACTAACAAGGATGATCAGGTCTTTTTAACAAACTCATTCCGAATCACATGAAACCGGAGAATTTTCGAATAGCACTAGGTTACCTCAACGGGGATATGCACATCCCCAACAATAAGAATATCATATTTCTTCTTGACAGTAGGAAGAGGAAATTCAAAACCTCCAATAATAATAGTTGGAATTTTTCCAATAGAATTGATACTGTGGACTTGAGGTTGTTTCCTCGGAAAGTGTATCGTATGCTCATTACCAATAACATGAAAAGTGACATTGCCTTTGTTGCAATCAATAACAGCCCCTGCAGTATTCAAAAAGGGTCTACCAAGAATAATAGACATACTATCGTCCCCGGGAATATCAAGAATAACAATGTTTGTTAAAATAGTAACGTTTGCAAACACAACAGGCACATCCTCACAAATACCGACAGGTATAGCAGTTGATTTATCAGCCATTTCCAAAGATATTTCAGTAGGTGTCAACTTATTCAAATCAAGTCTACGATATAAAGAGAGGGGCATAACACTAACACCGGCTCCAAGATCACATAAAGCAGTTTTAACATAGTTTCTTTTAATGGAGCATGGTATAGTTGGTACTCCTGGTTCTCCTAGTTTCTTAGGTATTCCACCCTTAAAAGTATAATTAGCAAGCATGGTGGAAATTTCAGCTTCAGGTATCTTTCTCTTATTTGTAACAATTTCTTTCATATACTTAGCATAAGGATTCATTTTAAGCATATCAGTCAAACACATACGCAAAAAGATAGGTCTAATCATTTCAGCAAAGCGCTCAAAATCCGCATCATCCTTTTTCTTGGATGGTTTAGGAGGAAAAGGCATGGGTTTCTGAACACATGGTTCTCTTTCTTTACCGTGTTTCCTAGCAACAAAGTCTCTCTTATCATAACGTTGAATCTTTGATTGTGGGTTATCAAGATCAACAGCAGGTTCAATTTCTACATCATTGTTATTGCTAGGTTGAGCATCAACATGAACATCATCATTAAAATTATCACTAGGTTCATGTTCATTAACAGATTGTGTTTCAGCATTAGAAATAGAAATATCATTGGGATTCTCAGGTGTGTCTACAGGTTCACTAGAATCATGCAAAGTCCTATCATTTTTATTTTCTTCTTTTTAGAAGGACTAGGTGTATCAACATTATTTCTCTGAGAATCTTGCTCAATTCTCTTAGGATGGCCTTCAGGATACAAAGGTTCCTGAGTCATTTTACCAGTTCTACTAGCCACTCTAACAGCAAAATCATTGTTCTTACTATTTAATTCATTGAGCAAATCATTCTGAGCTTTAAGTACTTGTTCTACTTGAGTGGTAACCATAGAAGCATGTTTACTAATGAGTTTAAGTTCTCCTTTAACTCTAGACATATAATCACCCAAGTGTTCAATCATATAAGCATTGCGCTTTAATTTCTACCAAAATAAGCATTGAAGTTTTCTTGTTTAACCATAAAGTCATCAAACTCAAGTACGCATCGGCTATCAAACTTAGTAAGCGGGATTTCAGCTCTATCATATCTATAGAGAGAATTTACCTTTACTACCTGTGTCGGGTTATCAAGACCGGGTGTTTATTCAATAGGTGATGAATTAAAACCATGTATTTCTTCCACAGGGGTAAATTAAGACCATGTATTTCTTCAATAGGAGGTAAATTCTTAACATCTTCAGCTTTAATACCCTTTTCTTTCATAGATTTCTTTGCCTCTTGCATATCTTCGGGACTGAGAAATAGAACACCCCTTTTCTTCGGAGTTGGCTTAGGAGTTGGTTCAGGAACTGGCTCAGGAAGTGTCCAATTATTTTCATTTGTCAACATATTATTCAACAGAATTTCAGCTTCATCCGGTGTTCTTTCCCTGAAAACACAACCAGCACAACTATCCAGGTGGTCTCTGGAAGCATCGGTTAGTCCATTATAAAAGATATCAAGTATTTCGTTTTTCTTGAGAGGATGATCAGGAAAAACATTAAGTAATTGGAGAAGCCTCCCCCAAGCTTGTGGGAGACTCTCTTCTTCGATTTGCACAAAATTATATATTTCCCTTAAAGAAGCTTGTTTCTCATGAGCAGGAAAATATTTAGCAGAGAAGTAATAAATCATATCCTGGGGACTACGCACACAACCAGGATCAAGAGAATTAAACCATATCTTAGCATCACCCTTTAATGAGAACAGAAATATTTTAAGGATATAATAGTAGCGAGATTTGTCATCATTAGTGAATAGGGTGGCTATATTATTAAATTTAGTAAGATGTGCCACAACAGTTTCAGATTCATAGCCATAGAAAGGATCAGATTCAACCAAAGTAATTATATCAGGGTCGACAGAGAATTCATAATCCTTATCAGTAACAAAGATAGGTGAAGTAGCATAAGCATGATCATATTTCATTCTAGCATTCAGAGATTTTTGTTTCAGCTTAACTAATAATTTCTTAAGATCACTTCTATCATTGCAAGCAAGGAAATCTCTAGCAGTTTCTTCATCCATAACATAACCCTCGGGCACAACAGGCAATTCATAATTAGGGGGAGAATCTTCATTATCACTATCATCAATATTATCAGTTTCAATAATTTCATTCTCTCTAGCCCTAGCAAGTTGTTCATCAAGAAATTCACCAAGTGGCACAGTAGTATCAAGCATAGAAGTAGTTTCATCATAAGTATCATGCATAGCAGAAGTGGCATCATCAATAACATGCGACATATCAGAATTAATAGCAGAAGCAGGTTTAGGTGTCGCAAGCTTACTCAAAATAGAAGGAGAATCAAGTGCAGAGCTAGATGGCAGTTCCTTACCTCCCCTCGTAGTTGAGGGATAAATTTTTGTTTTCTTGTCCTTCAAGTTCCTCATAGTGACCAGCAGATATAAATCCCAAGTGACTCAAAGAATAGAGCTATGCTCCCCGGCAATGGGGCTAGAAAATAGTCTTGATAACCCACAAGTATAGGGGATTGCGACAGATTTCGAGGGTAGAGTATTCAACCCAAATTTATTGATTCGACACATGGGGAGCCAAAGAATATTCTCAAGTATTAGCAGTTGAGTTGTCAATTCAACCACACCTGGATAACTTAATATCTGCAGTAAAGTATTTAGTAGCACAGCACTATGATAGTAGTGGTAACGGTAGCAAAAGTAATATTTTCGGGTTTTGTAATGATTGTAACAATAGCAACGGAAAAGTAAATAAGTGAAGAACAATATGTGAAAAGCTCGTAGGCATTGGATCGGTGATGGATAATTATGTCGGATGCAGTTCATCATGTAACAGTTATAACCTAGGCTGACACGGAGCTAGCTCCAATTCATCAATGTAATGTAGGCATGTATTCCGAATATAGTCATACGTGCTTATGGAAAAGAACTTGCATGACATCTTTTGTCCTACCCTCCCGTGGCAGCGGGGTCCTATTGGAAACTAAGGGATATTAAGGCCTCCTTTTAATAGAGTACCGGAACAAAGCATTAACACATAGTGAATACATGAACTCCTCAAACTGCGGTCATCATCGGGAGTGGTCCCGATTATTGTCACTTCGGGGTTGCCGGATCATAGCACATAGTAGGTGACTATAGACTTGCAAGATAGGATCAAGAACTCACATATATTCATGAAAACATAATAGGTTCAGATCTGAAATCATGGCACTCGGGCCCTAGTGACAAGCATTAAGTATAGCAAAGTCATAGCAACATCAATCTCAGAACATAGTGGATACTAGGGATCAAACCCTAACAAAACTAACTCGATTACCTGGTAAATCTCATCCAACCCATCACCGTCCAGCAAGCCTACGATGGAATTACTCACGCACGGCGGTGAGCATCATGAAATTGGTGATGGAGGATGGTTGATGATGACGACGGCGATGGATTCCCCTCTCCGCAGCCCCGAACGGACTCCAGATCAGCCCTCCCGAGAGAGATTAGGGCCTGGCGGCGGCTCCGTATTGTAAAACGCAATGAACCCTTCTCTCTGATTTTTTTCTCCCCGAACGCGAATATATGGAGTTGGAGTTGAGGTCGGTGGAGCACCCGAGGGCCAAGGAGGCAGGGCGCGCGCCCAGGGGGTAGGCATGCCTCCCACCCTCGTGGATAGGGTGTGGCCCCCCTGGTCTTGATTCTTTCGCCAGTATATTTTATATTTTCCAAAAATAATCTCCATGGAGTTTCAGGTCATTCCGAGAACATTTTTTTCTACACAAAGATAACACCATTGCAATTCTGCTGAAAACAGCGTCAGTCCGGGTTGGTTCCATTCAAATCATGCAAGCTAGAGTCCAAAACAAGGGCAAAAGTGTTTGGAAAAGTAGATACGATGGAGACGTATCATGTCCACAGTGGGACAATGAGAAGAAGTAGTAGAAGAAGAAGAAGAAGAAGAAGAGCAAGGAATATGATTCTGATTACAAGAAGAAAAAGAAATCCTCAAAGTCTTCTTCCAAGTCTTCATCGAAGTCTTCATCACACAAGAAGAGTTCATCTGGCAAGGCTCGTGCTTTTGTTGGCAAGGAGATGGATTCAAAGGAGGAGTCTGCTTCTGAGGAGGCGAAGGTGGAGTCTGAGGAGGACTCCGACTCTGGCGTTGCAAGTCTGGCTCTAGCTACAGCCTAAGTCCATCTTCAACACTGAAGACAACGGCTCCGTCACCAACGCTGATGCTAATGACAAGGACGACTCTGCTCCCACCTACTGCTTCATGGCACGTGGTGCCAAGGTAAAAACACGTGATGCTTACTTTCAAACATCAAGTGAAGATGACTCTAATTGTGAATCCAAACCTAGCTACAAAACACTTGCTAAAATTGCAACTGAACAACAGAAAGCTATGGAACATATTCAAAAACTGTTAGACAAAAGCAATGACCTGTTGGACACGGAAATGACCCGATCCCAGTCCTTAATTGAAGACATCAAAAAATCTTCATGTTAAGTACGAGGAACTTGAAATTCGTCATGGAACGCTCTCAACAACTCATGAAAAGCTTTCCTACGATTATCTTCAAAGGAAGCAAGAGCTTGAGAAATTGAGAACGATTCATGAAGATCTTCAAAAGGAGAACGAGTCACTTCGCGCTCAACAGATCAGTCGCGCTCAGGAAGGATTTGAACCACCATGTCTAAAATGCATTGAGCGTGATAACGCTACCTCTGTTGTTGAATGTTCTACGCCTGCTACTGTTGCAATATCTTCAACTTCTGATGTGGTAACTAACCCCTCTGCTGAGGACACCACTACTATTGCTGATGAAAATGCTTGGTTGAAGACTTTGCTTGAGACAGGGATGTACAAAAGCCTCAAAGGGCATCAGACATTATGTGATGTCATCAAAAAGCAGATTCTGAACCGAAACCCTAGAAAAGAGGATGTTCAGTTCGAGAGGAAAATGAATGTTGATGGTTCTTACTGGAAACCTGAGCAGTACCCCAAAACCAAATGGGTTGCTGCAAAGGAACCTTCAGTGGATCCATCCACGTATTCTGGCTTCACTTGTGCTAACCCCATTATCATTGATGAATCCTTTGATGCAAACTATAAACTATTAAAGAATCAGAATGGTGAAGTGTTTGCTAGGTATATTGGTACTAACTGCAGGAATGGGCCACCTATGAAGAAGATCTGGGTACCCAAAAGTTGTCTTGATAATCTTTCTGTGAATGTCGTCATGACACCACCTGGGAAGAAGACAAACCCCAGACCAAAGGCTTCATACAGACAGAGGACTCACCTGAGTCACCCTAACGCCAATGTCTTGCAGGGAAATTATACTCAGACCCATGAATATGAGCGTGTTTCCTCAAATCGCTATGTTCATAGAACAAAGAACTTTTCTGCTTATTCTTATGAGTATTATTCACCTCCTGCAAGGCTATTTGCTAGGGCTCCAAAGCCAAAGTTCTCAGATGCTGCACTTAGACTCATTGCTTCGAAGCCACCCCTAAAAATGTGGGTGGTTAAGAAAACTTAACTCTCTTTTGCAGGGAAAGGTCTCCAGCCAGAAATCAAAGGCGTCCGATGCTATTGCTGGGGACCTAAAACATCTTGTAGGGCGCAAGATAAAATGCCCAAATGGTCTTACTATGTATTTTGTTCCTGAATCGCTTGCCAGTCATCCTATCAGTCCTAACCTGGATCTAAGTTTTGATAATCCGCTTGTTCGTCAAATGTTTATGCTTCACAATACCCTTGGTGAAGCCTATCCCCCTAACTGCACTGTAGGGTATGACACCAAAGTCTTCAGAATGGATTATGGACAGTGGATGCACTAACCACATGACTGGCGATCGAAGTCTTCTGATGGATTCAACACTACGTCCATCAGACAAGAGTCACATCACATTTGCTGATACTGGTAAAAGCAAGGTATTGGGTCTAGGTAGAGTTGCAATCTCAAAGGATCAACATATGGATAAAGTGATGCTTGTTGAATCCCTTGGTTTCAACTTAATGTCTGTCTCAATGCTTTGTGACTTAAACATGATTGTGATATTTGGAAAATATCGTTGCCTTGTTCTAATGGAATCTGACAAGTCTCTAGTCTTTGAAGGGTATCGGAAAGATGATCTGTATATGGTAGATTTCTCAGCAGGACCACAGTTGTCCGTATGTCTTCTAGCAAAAGCTTCAGAGTGCTGGCTTTGGCATCAAAGGCTAGGGCATGCTGGCATGAGGAACTTGCACACTCTCGCGAAGAAGAAACACGTCATAGGCATCGAGGGCGTCAAGTTCAAGAAGGATCATCTGTGTGGTGCCTGCGAAGCTGGAAAGATGACAAGGGCCAAGCATCCCTCGAAGACAATCATGACTACATCTCAACCCTTCGAGCTGCTTCACATGGATCTCTTTGGCCCTACTCACTACTCTACTCTCACTACCACTGCTTGCCTCTATGGTTTCGTCATTGTTGGTGATTATTCAAGATATACATGGGTGCATATAATCCTTTACAAGAATGAAGTGCAGGATGTCTTCAGACTCTTCGCCAATCGTGCCATGACGAACTATGGCGTCAAGATCAAGCATATCAGAAGTGACAATGGCACAGAGTTCAAGAACACCGGTCTCGACCTTTACCTAGATACATTGGGCATCACTCATGAGTTCTCTGCTCCGTACACACCTCAGCAGAATGGCATCGTGGAGCGCAAGAACAGAACTCTTATCGAGATGGCTCGAACGATGCTTGATGAGTACAAGACTCCAAGAAAGTTCTGGCCTGAAGCCATTGATACTGCATGCCACATCATCAACCGTGTTTATCTCCTTAAGCTTCTGAAGAAAACATCCTATAAGCTCCTGACTGGTAAGAAACCAAACGTCAGTTACTTCAGAGTATTTGGTGTTAGGTGCTGGATCGAGGATCCACATCACACTTCAAAATTTGCACCGAAAGCACATGAAGGTTTTATGCTTGGTTACGGAAAGAATTCACACTCCTACAGAGTCTTCAACCTCTTTCACTATAAAGTGGTTGAAACCGTGGATGTGCGGTTCGATGAGACTAACGGCTCGCAAAGAGAGCACCTGCCAAATGTGCTAGATGAAGTACCTCCTAGTGAATCCATCAAGCTAATGGGAACTGGAGAAATCATACCTTCAGAGGCACAGGCTGAAGAGGAAATTATCATTACTGCTCTAGATCAACCTGAAGACAATATTCAGCCTGAAGCCAATGCTCAAAATGAAGATAATGCTCAGCAAGAGCAAAATCTTCATCCAGCTCATCCTCGTGTTGCAAATGAAGTACAGATTGAGAAGATGATTGACAGCATCAATGCACCTGGTCCACTCACTTGTTCAAGAGCAACACAGCTAGCAAATTTCTGTGGGCACTTTGCATTTGTCTCAATCTCTGAACCAAAGAAAGTTGATGAAGCCTTCATGGAACCTGAATGGATTAAAGCTATGCAAGAAGAGCTTCAACAGTTCGAGCTGAACAAATGTGTGGGAATTGGTCAAGCGTCCTGATCCTCGCAAGCACAACATTATAGGAACCAAATGGATATACCGCAATAATCAAGATGAGCATGGTCAAGTCGTCAGAAACAAGGCTCGTCTTGTTGCTCAAGGATAGACTCAAGTAGAAGGGATGACTTCGATGAAACATTTGCTCCTGTGGCTAGGCTTGAAGCCATTCGCATACTGCCAGCCTATGCCAACCATCACAACATCCTTCTATATCAAATGGATGTGAAGAGTGCCTTTCTCAATGGCAAGATTGAAGAAGAAGTATATGTTGCACAACCTCCTGGCTTTGAAAATCCAAAACATCCTGATATGGTATACAAGCTCAACAACGCATTGTATGGCCTCAAACAAGCCCCTCGTGCTTGGTATGACACACTCAAAGACTTCCTGAAGATCAAAGGCTTCAAACCTGGTTCTCTAGATCCGACACTCTTCACGAAGACATATGATGGAGAACTATTTGTGTGCCAAATCTATGTGGATGACATTATCTTCGGCTGCACTGACAAGAAATATAGTGATGAGTTTGGACACATGATGCAAGAGCAATATCAGATGTCCATGATGGGTGAGCTGAAGTTCTTCCTTGGTCTTCAAATCCGTCAGCAGAGCAACGGCATCTTCATATCTCAAGAGAAATACCTCAAAGATTGCCTGAAGAAGTTTGGAATGCAAGACTGCAAAGGATACACGACGCCAATGCCAACCAAAAGTCATCTGAGTCCCGACGCTTAGGCCAGATATAATGCTTAGTGTTTGCATGTGTGCTCGATGATTGGTTCTTTACTTTATTTATGTGCATCTAGGCCAGATATAATGCTTAGTGTTTGCATGTGTGCCCGATTCCAAGCGGCACCAAAGGAATCACATCACTTAGCTGTGAAGCGAATTCTTCGATATTTGGCTTACACCCCAACACTAGGATTATGGTATCCAAAGGGCTCAGAGTTTGATCTAGTTGGATTCTCAGATGCTAATTATGCTGGTGACAAGGTTGATCGCAAGTCCACATCAGGCACATGTCACTTTCTGGGACGATCACTTGTCTGTTGGTCTTCAAAGAAGCAGAACTGTGTATCTCTCTCCACTGCTGAATCTGAATACATTGCTGCTGGATCTTGCTGTGCTCAGCTTCTCTGGATGAAGCAAACTCTCAAGGACTATGGTGTCCATCTGAAGCATGTGCCACTCTACTGCGACAATGAAAGCGCCATCAAGATTGCCAACAACCCAGTTCAGCACTCGAAGACAAAGCACATTGAAATTCGTCATCACTTTCTCAGAGATCATGTCATGAAGGAAGATATTGATATCATTCACGTCAACACTGAAGAGCAATTGGCAGATATCTTCACAAAGCCCTTGGATGAGAAAAGGTTTTGCAAGTTGCGGTGTGAGCTAAATATCTTGGAATCCTCAAATGTCCTGTGATTGGACACACATCCTAACACTTATGCATATTGATGACTTAGATGTGCAACACACAAAGTAACGTATATCTTCAATCAATGAAGACTTACACTCTGAGTGTGAATACATTAATGCGGAATTTGACTTCGGAGCGCCATGATAATTGTGCGCCATGTCTGGGTCTAATACTTCCTATACGGTGGGTAACGCCACCACCAAACTTTTGTTTGAAGTGTTTCTCTTGGCATTACATTTGCAAAGTCTTCGCATTTGATTTGTCTTCAACATTGATTTGAGTTCATGATTATCTTCACAATGTTGATTTGGTCTTACTCAGATATATACATATATTGTGTTCTGTCCTATACAACATTCACTTATAGCTATGTCTTCTTGTTTGAATCTTTTGATCTAAGTGAATGTGATCGGACCCTAACCTCTTCTATGCTTCTACCTCAAATTCTATCTATCCAAATCATATGCATTCTATTGAAACTGTCGAATGTCTTCTCTGCGTCCTT
The DNA here is from genome assembly GCF_002575655.3 of Aegilops tauschii subsp. strangulata. Taxonomy (NCBI): domain Eukaryota; kingdom Viridiplantae; phylum Streptophyta; class Magnoliopsida; order Poales; family Poaceae; genus Aegilops; species Aegilops tauschii. Next base: position 627,443,161 of record NC_053036.3, on the reverse strand, counting down.
GTCAGCAGAAGATACAGAGACAAAAGTTGAATCTGTTTAAATGCTATATCTTTATTACCTAAAACCCGGAGAAGCCGGAACGACCACCCCGACAGTCCAGGCATGCGTGGGAACATGGAACAACTTCCTATGTGTTGCATGTTCGTCACGTGTCCTTCAGATGTGAACCGCCAGGGGCACCTGCGTAATTACGCTGTGCCGTCCCTTTCCTTATAAATACACATCACATCACGGTCAAAATCCTTCTCCCACCTCGCCACCTCGCACAAACCCTAGCGCCACCGCTAGCTCTCGACGACGCCGGCGACGAAGCGCTTAGCTGCCGCGACCTCACCGACGCCGTCCTCACGCCGGCCGCGGACCTCGTCTCCTCCGCCATCGCTGTAGGTGTCTTCCGTCGCCAAGTTAGGGCACGGGAGATTGAACTACTCGGCCTCCCTGTCCGCTCTGTCTAGCAGTTCTTCGTGTGGTAATTAAAACTTACTTTTTACTGCCTTTTTGATCCGATAGATTCATCCTTCTCCACCAAAAGCGGTTTCTATGCCTAGCAAAATGAATCTATCCTGTTCTGCATCTCATATCATGCCTAGTATATTCACTTATGCTTCAGAACAAGTTAGATTCCTCACTTGTACCTATTCTTGGATTCATACAAATCTGGAACCAACTCTCACCAAATAAGTGATTTATCTTCAAACTAATTTATCTTCAAAAATCTTCTGAGAATGCATATGACCTCTTCCCCTTCCCTCGCATCTCTAATGCTGTCACAGGTACATGTCCGTGGGAGAATCCCTTGGTTCTCATAGTCTGCATTCATTTCTCCCGAAGCCAGTTCTTGACTGACCAGCAGACGGAAGCCTTTGCAAGCTTTGAAGCCATTCAGTTTGAACTACATGGCCACTGAAAAGTCAGCAAGAAAGGGCGGCAAGTAGTGCCGTGGGGGCACTTCAATGGATTTGCCCGGAGATCTCTATGAGTTATACAAAACTGATCCTAAAGAGAGCTATGGTCGATGCAAAACACGAATCCAATGGATTTGAAGTTATTGGGCCGAGCAATGGTTCAAGTACAGATTCGTCACCAAGGAATATGCTGAAAAGAATGCCATCAAGCGTCCTTGGGGGATATTCTCTATAGAAATCTTCAACCCAAAACCAAATCTGAAGCTATTGCTCAGGGTTTCTACCCTTGCATGGTCCATGGACCACAGCCTGCAGATGCCGACCCATCGTCTCTGTTATGGTGTCGCGAAGACAGTTTGTTCAAGTGCAACTACAAGTTTGCCAAGGACTCAGCCGTGAAAAACAAGAAAGCGTTTGGACTCGACTTCAACCCCGGTCCATCTGCTCCTCGGGCTGATGGCACCCGTGATGCTGAACCAATATCGCCGGGCCCTTCTACAACCTCGAGGGTCTTCTCACTCACATTGCTGTTCAGGGGGCAGCCGTGGATCAGTCTGCGGACGATGCTGATTCTGATGAAGAACCAGCTCCACCCAAGCCACAAAAGCAGAAGAAAACTAAGGCTTCAAGGCCCGCTGCTGCACCAAGCGCTTCGCGTGCGAAGCCACTGGCCTCTGCTCCTCCTGCACCAAGTATTCATTCTAAAGATCTCTCTCATGTCTCCAAGAAGACAGAGAAGCCCCAGAAGAAAATTGTCAAGAGTTCTGGACAAGCACTGACCCCAGCTGCCATGCTGCGAAATGAGAATGAAGCCATTGATCTGTCAAGTGAGGATGAGTTTGGTGATGATGCTCTTGAGTAGGTGATAAAGGGCAAGCAAGAGGCAGAGATCTTCAACGATCTGCCCCTCTTCGATGTGGACGTCTTGAATAATTTCATTGATGAGTGGTTTGACAACCCAAGTCTCGGTGTCAATGATCTTCAGCTTCCAATTGGCATCAGCGTTTCCTTCCACGGATCCATTGCTCCTGAGCTGGCTCTGGCTCAGAAGATTGTCAAACTGAAGAACAAAATTGACTATGAGAAAGCCCAGTTCAAGAAGCACATGGCCAAGCTCAGTGTGGCTGATGTTCAAAACTTCAAGCTGATGTTGCATGACCTCAAGGAGGCATTTCACAAGAAACATGAAGAAGCAAAAGGTTCAAGAGAGCAAATGAGACTCCTCGCTGCAAAATGTGTTCAAGCTCACAATGAAGCAGAAAAACGCAAGGCTCTTGGACGTCCAGGCATCGACCCCAAGATGGCTGCCAAAAAGAAGAAGCCTGCTGTGGCCCAAGCTGAAGCATCAAGGCAGGAAGCACCTCACATTGTCTTCCCTGCCAGCATGACAGGCTCGAAGCCTAAGGTCCCCACAGTAGCTTCAGAACTCAAGAAAACAAGGATAGCTGAAGCCGAAGCCAGAAAGCGCAAGAACAAGAATGCCTCTGATGATGCACCACAGACCAAGAAGCGGAAGACAAAGTCTTCGAAGAAAGATCGGGCTGCTCCCACAGAGCCCCTTGTTGTCGAGCCCATCTCTGTTGCTCGTCTGGCATCCGAACACCAAGAGCGTCAGTTAATAGTTCACGAGCCTGCTTCCACAGAGACTCCTAAAGCTGAAGAAGTTCCAGCTGTTGATCCCATCACAGCTGAAGACATTGGTCCCCAAGACAATGTAGATGATGATGAAGTCCTTCCTCAGATCGAGCACCAAACGGTATCATCGCCTGTTCTCACGAACAACGAGCTCATCAGCATTGGTCGTCCTTTGACGCCAATCACTCAGGATGCTTCGTGGGCTGATCACCCACAACAAGACACTCCAAGTCAAGTATCACCTAGTACTCCCCCACCTCAAGTCACCACTCCAGTGCTTGATGATGACGACTATGTGGTCCAGCCAACTCCCTCTCCAAAAGCGTCGCCCGCATTTTGCAGGCTTCGCAAAGGACCAAGGCCACAAGTCGCTCTGTTGAGCGTTCTAGAAGGAGAAGTGCAAAACAACTCAGTAGCACGACAAGTGTTTTCTGACGCCACTCCAACTGTGAAAGTCTCAGAATCTGAAGCCAAAGCTGCTGAAGTTAAACCGGCTGCATCAGCCGCAGAACAACAAGAAATCCATGAAGAAGAAGAACGTGTTGCCACACCCCCTATCAACCAAGATGTTCTCAAGGAGAATGAGTCTGTGCCTGACCCTCCAGCTACTCAAGTGGAGGTTGAAAACATTGTGGCGGCCACCAACAACACTACTGAAGCCAATGACGTTGTCATGACTGAAGCTAATGTGGCGCCTGAAGTGAATACGATGCCAGCAGCTCCTGAAGCCACTATTGCACCTGAAGCCATTGTGCAGCTTGAAGCCCATGTCAATGCCGATGCTCCTGTACCACCTCCAAGGCCTCACACTATTGAGCTGGCATTTGATCGTGGCCAACCTGTCATGGTTCATTGGCCTATACTGGTTCCTCCTCCTGCTCCCAGACCTCAATTTGATTATCATGTGGAGCAGAGGCCTCAGGTCCAGAAGCCAAAACCGAGGCTGCCAAGGTTTCCAGGTACTGCAACTTCACCAGGATCGTTCAATGTGATTGGCTTCATTGCACACAACACCTTCTTTGATAGCGCCAAGAACCCATATTCGAAGCCAAGAATTTCATCTGATCGGTTCTGGAGCTATCAGCAGCGCAGTTACTATTCTTGTGCTCTTTACAATCAAGGGTGCATCTTTCCCCATATGCGTCTCGACTACGAAGCTATTGCTGGCCTGCCCTGCTTGGAAGAAGCCCTAGACTGCTTCAGAGATGCTGGCCTTCTGCAATTTGTGACTAATAAAGAGCACTGGAACGAAGAGCTTCTGCTACAATTCTATGCCACCCTCCACATTCGCGGCTACAACAGGGATCCGAAGACATGGGTCTTTGAGTGGATGACAGGCAATGTACACCATGAAGCCAAAGCTCTTGACATCATTGAGCTTACTGCCCTTCCCACTCCAGGTGAACTCTATGAACCTGGTTGTCAGCTTCACCGGAGAGCATCTTCCAGAAGCCTGGGCCAAATATGAGCCAAATGTTGAGCATGATGAAGCCATTGCCACAAGATGCTGAATACCCAAAGGAATTCTTTGTTGAAGACCTAGAGTATCTGCCCCGCACCTTCTATCATATTATCAGGCAAACTCTATGGCCCGTCAAAGGACATTCTTCTGCAGCAAAGCTTGAAGGCTCAATGAAGACATTGGTCTTCTATATTCTCAATGGCATCAGCTTCAATGCTCAGTATTTCTTCATTCGACAACTTGCTGCATCTGGCTCTGATCTCTTTGGTCTGAAGTTTTACGCTCCATGGGTTATGCGCCTCATCAAGCTTCACTCTGCTATCAACTATCAGCCGTCTGCGCGCAACCATCTGATAATCTTGCCAGAGGTTGATATGTCTGTCAAAGCCATATACCCAGAGCCTGCCAAGGAGCCAATTTATCTTCACAATGTCGATCGTCAAAGTTTCACTCAACCTCTTGAAGGAGTTCTTGCTGCAACTCGTGTTTATCCTTTGGCTGGAAATACTCGTGCACCTCATCGTGCCCATTCTGAAGCCACTGAAAGCACTATTGCACAAAGGCCTCGAAAGCGATCTCGTGTTCTCAATGACCAAGAGATCGTGGCCCTGCATCAGAAGCAAGATAAGCATCATGACTGCTCAAGCGTCAGATGCAGAGTCTCTTGGTGGATGTTAATCGCATTCGCAATCTAGCCACCAAGAATGCATTTGTCGCTCATGAAACCTGTCGGCGGTCGTGGAAGAGTCTGACACTGCTCAGTTCTGAAGATGATCTTCAACAAGATGGCTTCACAGAGATATGCAAATTTGATTCCACTCCTCACACGAATGTTGTCTTGCGTCGGACTCCCTCACTCAAAGACTCTGAGTACTCCCCGGCGGCTACTGTCAATGCCAGAGTCATTGATGATGAAGATGATGCTACTTCACCAACTACAACTTCAGCGTGTATCGACACTGCACCAAGTTCTTCTGCACCACCGGACTCCAACGTCGACCCTGCTCCTTCACCTACTCCTCATGGGAACGAGTAGAGGCTCTATGTCTTCACACCTTTTTGGTCCTTACTGACAAAAGGGGGAGAAGCATATGAGTTGATAGTCTTCAAGCGGGTCCATATGGGTGTTGCTTTATATTTTGCCAAGTGCTTACAACTCTCGTTTTGATACATTTGGTTCTTTGGGTTGTAACACTTAAACTTGATGGTCGTCTGCTAATTTTTTCTGCTATTCTGTGATGCGATGATAAATTCCGCATGAAGTCATTCCGCAGACGTCCATTTTTCATTATGCATGTCATTATCTTCGTTATATCCTTTCATGCATGATGAATTGTCTTCTTAAGTTGAAGAGGATCTCCACAAGTACAACCTGCCATGTGCATTTGCATTCAAAAGCAAAATACTTATATGCACATCTTCAGGGGGAGCCTTTTGCAACTTATGAAGACAATACCTTAACCCGTAAATTTTCACATACTTTTATCCCCGTTGAAAACTTCAACTAGATTTTCATCAATCACCAAAAAGGGGGAGATTGTAAGTGCATCTAGTGCCACCCCTAGTTGGTTTTGGAGTATTGACGACAAACCTGGTTGAGGGACTAATGTGTTTGTGAGAATTGCAGGATAACACAGGTAGTAGTCCCTCATTGATTCGGTTTACCTACCGGAGATGAGCCCTAAAAATGTGTGAAGACATTGAAGACAATGGTGGTCTGTGAAGATATTCACATTAAAGACTATGACAGGAGAAGACATCGCATGAAGACTATGGAGCGCGAAGACTTAGTTGTTTCGTAGTTTCCTTTTCTTCTTTGTTGAGTCATAGGAACCACCGCACTGTTAAGTGGGGTCCAAGTGAACAAAGTCAGAGTGACTGAAGTGATGCTCAACCAAATCCTATGTCTTCGAGCGAAGACAATGAGAGCAAATCTTATCCAGAGTCAAATAAGTCAGCTTTACTTGTAGCCCAAGTCAAGCTGCCGCGTGTGTTTGAAATCTGACCGTTGGACACGTGTCATTTCTTAGTGACCCAGGGTCATTTCGGACAAATCAGGTCAGGTTGCCTTCTGACTATAAATAGCCCACCCCCTACACCATAAATTGGTGGCTGCTCAGAGTTAGTGCACGGCTTTTGTCGTTTGAGAGCAACCCACCTCCGAAGCATTTGAGAGAGAGATCCTTGCGAGGACAAAGCCCAAACCACCCAGAGCCCAAAGAGTGTTTGGCATCACTGAAGTCTTTCTGTTCGCGTGATCTGAAGACTTGTTACACTTGAGGACTGTGAATCCTACAGCCGGTTAGGCATCGCATTCTGAGCATCCAAGAGTCATTGTGGATTGCCGGTGAACGAAGTCTGTGAAGGTTCGGAAGTCTACCTTGAAGACTTACCAGAGTGATTGGACGAGGACTAAGTGTCCTTAGCTCAAGGGGAATAAGGTGAAGACGCGGTCTTCTGAGTTAAATCCCAGCCTCCCTAACCAGACATACAGTTGTCATAGCAACTGGAACTGGTCCAACAAATCACTGTCCTCTCCAAGCTACTGGTTCTATCTCTTCCTTTTCTTTACTTACAGTTTGTCTTCGTGAAGTCATTGCCTGCTTGCATTATCTGTTTGACTTCACTGTGTGACGACTTGTTCTGATTGGCTTCGTACTATCTCCCATCCTGATCCATACTGCCTAGCTGCTAATAGTCTTTGTGCTTTCACTTCTTTGAATACTTGACTATGGCTTGCCTAGTGTAGTCTACCTTCCGCTGCATATCAATAGGATCATTTCTATTGCTTGTCTTCGAAACTCCCATGTTTTGAAGACTTTCATAAAAATCGCCTATTCATCCTCCCTCCAGTCGATATCCAGCTCTTTCAGAATGTAGTAAATCCTTGTTAGGGAGGGTCAACTAATTAAAATACATCACTTTAGCAACAATTAATCATCTATAAACATACGTATTAGACTTAACACAATAATGTTAAGGGGACAAGGCCCCTGCTGCCCCCCCCCCCCCCCCCCGTCTCCGCCACTGGCCAGTATGAGGCAGCGGTGGCACATAGAAACACACTGTCCATAGCTACAAGAAGATCATGAAAAGGTTAATTAATTTAGATTTGATCTTTAGAGATTGATCGTGATTGATTCTTTCACATAAATACATTACTAAATAACTTGCGCCAGCATGGAAAGTTCTGATTTGTTCTGATTTTTTTTGTTGTGTGAGAGGTAAGGCGAAAATAAACCGTTGGGTGGGGAGGGGACAAAAATAAACCAGTCAAAAATAAACCGGACGAAAGTGATGGGACGAAAAAAAACCTGAACGCAATCCCACCAACTGCTCCATTAGGAGTAGAGATTTCGACCATAGCAAACGTTTTTTCAAGAGAAATGTTCAATCTCTTGGCATGCACAAAGTGCATGGCCATATATTATGAACAATTATTGTGTAGTCAATCATCCCCGAATAACATCAATTTGTTCATGTTTTGGAAGTTCTCATCTGAATCAGAAGATTGCCACTGCCAAAAACCATCTCAGATTATTAGCCAGTAATGGAGAGGCGACCGTGTACAACAACACAGAAGCCTCTCTTACCAAACCCTCTCAGTGTCTCCGATGCTGCCGAACGGCCTCCTCCCTACAACTAGCTCGGTGTGGCTCTTCGTGTGCAGCTCGTCGGGACAGTGCACCGGAGAAGTCCAGCACAGGCGATGTCTTCGAGTAGCAGCCGGATGCACTTTGTGCTCGCCCACCACCGTCGGGTGCATACTTGCTTCTATGGTCTGTGCTGACATCCTCTTGCAGTCACCTGCGTGCACCTCTTCGTGCACAACATGCCATGACAACACAACTGAGGGGTCTCCTATAATTCTTCCAATCCTCCATCACAGTTGCCGCCAGGAGAGGCGGACCATCGAGGGCGCGCAGGCCGGAATCAAGAGGGAGGTATCGTTAATCAATTTCTGAACAAAGAATTTAACAGGAAGTTCAGACAAATGTTGGCTAAATTAAGCAAAATAAACAAATCCTTCTCGTGAATCATCCGAAGATCCCATCATTAGATTTATTCAGCATAGCATGTTCCCACATCCAATATTCATTAGTTATACCGTATTTTTATTGTCATTACCACCAGTCAAGAACATATCATACATTGCTTAAGTAGGAGAGAAAAAACTTCCACTATTTATACTTGCAAAAAGGAGAATTTCTTCATATACCCAATTCTCACAAAATAGTATTAATATGCTAATGTCATTATTGATGAAATACAACTTCCACTATTTAATAACTGAAATTAAAAAGGATAATTCCTTCACATACCCAATTCTCGTGCTGATGGCATCATTGACGAAATCCAACATCCATGAGAAATAAATCGACAACTATGCACAGAAGTTAGGCAAAGGGCATCCAAACTTACCACCAATAAATATAAATGAAGCCAGGTATAATAGCGATTGCCATTCAGTTCTGACCAGATGAACTGAGAGCCTATAAAGAAACCACCGTAAAGTTGTGTTTATGCAAGTTCTCTAGATGTAACATAGATTACCATCATATCATCAAGTAACACATTCAATTCTTTGCTTCTGTGAAATCCATTTCACTTTTAACCATACCATGCAAACTTCCATAATTTTAAATCTATACTTTTTTTGGAAGGAACCAAACACTTGTACCACCAAATGTCATCAAAACTAATCTCCACTCTGTGCTGCTGGAAGTTCACTACAGCTAATAAGCAATAAAAAAAATTCTACCAAGGCAAGATGGTGCACCAAGAAAACTAAAAGAAATGTTTGAAATAGAGCAACATAGAAACAATAGAGGATGAGATATGAGGCACTACAAACGAACATATGTCATATTTTGTTGTTAATATATGATACTGTTAGTATAGAAGTATCTAAGACAAATAAGTTATATGTTGCCCCACAAGGTAAAATGAGCAGGACTGGGAGTGAGCAGTTGATTTGACATTACAGTACACCGGTTTCAATGAAAAATAGGGCATTGATAGAAAAGCATGCAAAGTATCACAAGTTGAACTGATGTGCAGTCCATGCCAGAAGGTGGTCTCTTTAAGGTCATATGAAGGGTAATTAGTAGTACAAAGTCGACCAAAGTAAGGAGAGTATCTCCGATGTTAAGGTTAACGATTGTGGTAAACAACAGCCTTTACCAAATATCAATAATTAACACCTGGCAATTCCTTGAATCAGAGTAACTCAGAAGTAATGTACCTGCAAGGAGGTGTGATCATAGACAACCCTGAAAGGTTATGGAAAACTCAAAACTTTCTTTTAGTAAAATGCAGCATTATTGTATCCTGAAGAGAACTGGAGCTTCATAAATGAATATTGTTAATATATGTGCAGAACATATATAGAGAAACAAAGAGCATTGTACAACCAAAAAACTATAAGGAAAAAAATGTTTGGCACAAAAAGAAATTGAAGTAATACATGATACTTTCGTTTATAAGTCCATCTCTGTATTTACCTTATGCGTAGACTAGCGACAACTTTAAGATGCAAACATCCTCTGTGGAAATCAGCATTTAACTGAGAATTTTTTTAGAGAACACACCAAATGTAGTCTCCCCTTAAACCATGCCCATGTATATGCTATTCATGAGCTAAGAGAGATAGGGAGAAACATCTCTGTATTTTCCTTGTGTGTAGACTGGCGGCAACTTTAAGATGCAAACATCCTCTGTGGTAATCAGCATTTAGAATTTTTTTAGAGAACACACCAAATGTAGTCCACCCCTTAAACCATGCCCATGTATATGCTATTCATGAGCTAAGAGACATAGGGAGAAACAGAGGCAGGTAGATAGTACATTGCCTAGTCAATGGGACAGCTAGACGTTGGCTAAGGAGGGGAAGATTCTGAACTCTTATAAGAATAGTACATGTTTTAATCAAGCTTGAAGAGAATTATATTAAATCTTGTTTACAAATATCTTAATGGCAGAGTTCAACTTTTGACTACATTAAAATTTGGTAACCTCGACATCTAGTCTATAGAGCATTAGCCTAATTAGGTCTCATCTTTAACTTCAAATTTCAGGTTGAGGTGGATTGAGCTAACAATTAATCACCTGCCGGTAGATGATGATTTGCCGGATGGACTCCCTGTTCGCGAGAACACGTCATAGCTACTTCATGGCCTTCTCTGCCTGCCATGTTCCATTGGTCAGCAGTTCAGACGACGTCGCTGTTGAGATGGAGGTGTAATTTGCAGGAATTGATATATGCAACAGACATGAGTTATCTCAGTGAGTAGATGCTGGGTTTGATGGGGCCGTAGCCAGCCGCGGATACCGGCGGCGTTTGCTGCCCACCTCTAGAGTTACTGTACTGACATGTGCTTGCTCCCACTAAACACAGAAACCAAAATATCTTTTAGCTTAAATCAGGAGCTACAAAAAATGTATCCACGGAACCAAGAACATGTAAATAACTCATTCCTAATTGTTGAGCTAGTGTCCTGCTGTTTGTATACTAAAAAACACACACGTGTTTATAAAAGTCAACTATACCTTGGCTCGGTCCGGTCAATTGATAATCTCTTTTGGTTTTAGTTATTTCTTATCGATTATTATTCAGTTAACATATCATTGCAGGTGTGATAGAAGGAAGAATGTTATGAAAAAGTATCGACAGATAGACTTCAACTAACTCTAAAATTTCTTTAAGTGGTGTATTTGGAAGCTGCGATTCTGACTATATTACCATGTAATCTATAAAGATTCGTCCATTTAATCGTATCGAAATTTGGATCATTCTTGAGTTTGCAACACATAACAAAGGATATATGTAATTGTAGATTGAAAGGGAATGAGATGTGCGTTACCTTGTGGTAGGCACAGGACTGTGGGTGTGGCTGCATCCGTTATCTTCTTCTTCCGCCCCCTCCCCTTGATCCAGGCCTTTTTGTGGTGCCGCTGCTGCTGCTGCTGTTGTGGCGGCCGCTTGCTGTTCTCCCCATCGACGATGGGCTCAAGGTCTTCCTTCTCATGTTCGTCGCTTTACTGGTCGCCGCACGGGCCATGGTGGAAATTCTTGGTGTTGAGCACCGTGGTCGACCGGAAAGGATGGGAGGGCGCGGCTGCGGCTACGGCCGCTGCTCGCCAAGGGACGTCCGGGACATGGCGCTGCTGTCGGCACTGGAAAATGGAGGGATGGGGGCGGTGAGCATGGAGAGCCGAGCTGCAGATCGGAATCCATGACCGGCGGCCGCCGACTCCCATGGCCGGCAGGGAAGAGGCAGGGAAGAGGGAGGAAAGGACGGCAGAGAGGCCGCTGCTGTTGCGTCGCCGGCGCTCCTACCGGCCGCTACTGCTGCGCTGCCAATGTTGGCATTGGTATTGACGTGGCTGAGGAAAAATATGGGAGATGAGATATACGGGTTGAAAGAGGTAGCGGGATGTCAACCGGGTCCCGTTTAATCCCCTTTAAAATCCATTTATGATATGATAGTTCAAAAAGGTTTTTTGTTTGTTTGAGGAAAATGAACTATCAAACTAGCAAAAACTAACTAAACGGGATTGTGGACACCATTTATTTGCCACTTACATTCCTAGATAGCGAGGAGAAAGGTTGCCACTGATGACATTCCCAGGTAGCGAGGAGAAAGGTGTCGGGCTGTCGGCCTAGTTTCAAGAAACGTCCCGGTAAAAGCGGCGGAAAAACGGGACACGTGGAAATTTACCGATAGGATTCCTGGTTACACGCGTCGTCACTTGGTAAATTGTCATAGCAACTGGAAAAAAATCCAAAATTAGGAAAAAAAATTGCTGGCTTAGCCACTTTAATTCTTTGATTTGATTGATTCTTTCACATAAATACATTACTAAATAACTTGCGTCGGTATGAAAAGTTTCTGATCCGTTCAGATTTTTTTTGTTGTGTGAGAGGTGAGGCGAAAATAAGCCGCTGGGTGGGGGAGGGGACGAAAATAAACCGGACAAAAGTGGTTGGACGAAAAAAAAACCTAGACGCAATCCCACCAACTGCTCCATTAGGAATAGAGATTAGGAATAGAGATTGTTACCCATATAATGAAGTTATTCTGAGTAACTCCCTCAAAAAAATAGTTATTCCGAGTAACACCACTTCCAACCCAAATTATTAAGAAAGAATGTCACCACTTAATTTTGGCTGCATCATGTGATTAAGAAAATATTTAGGAGCCAACCTAATTAAGAAAATATCTAGCCAACCATATCTCTAACAGGCACATCAGACTAAAATGTTCACGGATTCTAAACTACCATGGAAGCCAAACCCCTGATAAAATTATTTCAACGGATCAAGCAAAAAATGATTCTTTTCAAGGAATAATCTAATACTCCCTCTATTCCTAAATATATGACATTTTGGTAGCTCACATTAAACTACCAAAACGTCATATATTTAGAAACTGGGGAGTAACAAGTAGCAGATCTGTTTTTTTCCGAAACAGAGTAGCACCTTGCAATCCATGTAAGGTTGACACACTTAAATCTTCCAAGGATCACGGAATTGGAGCTGCATCCAGTATAGTGCTCCAAACTGAGAGCTGCTAGGTTTGGAGATCAACTCTTGGTCAGAGTACCCGGAGAGGCAGACAATGGAAGGCAGACACTGCTTCCAGCCTGAATGGGGTACCCATGTACTCCCTTAATCTCCACTAGTGGCAGGGGCACCACCTTGCGGCGCCTCTTGAGGCGGGATTGTGCGCAAAGTGTTGACAGTGAATTCGCTTGCATGATCTTTTCAACCATGTGAAAATTTCCAAATCTGAACCGGACAAATAGTTGTGCTAATGATAAAACAATTCGTTACACCCTCGCAAAATGTCTGGCTAACAGTAACCTAGATGTACAAATGAACAAAATGTAAATCCACAGGAAACTAATAGGAGGAGGAAGTAACTAAGATTGGGTGATAATAAGCTCCGGAAGAAAAAATATTGATCCTGCATGCATAAAAGAAATTCCAATCTTAGAGGACAATGAAAGAGGCAATTCCAACATTGATACACCAGTTTTAGCTTAACACGCCTACAAACAATCAAATTTAAATTTGGCATAACTCTATGTTTTCTTTAATCCAGTACTTGTCTTTGGCGCTCATTATTAAATTTGCTAATCATGAAAGCAGAGGCATCAGCGTCGTCGATCAATATTTTAGTTCATAAACCATGAAATGGAAAAGGTTAGTTTGCTCTCTCCAAGAAACATCATAGTTTGAACCATGTTCACACACACCATCTAAACATATGTGATGGCCCTTTTGTTAGTACTATTAACAGAACTTCTCATTTTGTACATGCAGTGTTAATAATCTCCCTTCTACATTCTGAGCATAACAGCTGGCTTCTAGTGACGCCCTTTTGGATTCAACAAGGAGCAAGTAACATGATGCACACAAAGGCCAAAAATGAATCCAATATTATCTAAACTACGTTTCAAATGTTTACTTCCTCAGATAATCCAACATCAGTTATCTAGAATAAAGGGTAAAAAAATAAACCAATAAGAGGATAGGTAAGATGTTAAACGATGCCTGATTAGAAGCATGTTATGCTACTGCTACTCTAATCAATAATTCAATCAATGTTTCTGGCATGCAAAACATTGTATGTTGGGACGCCTGGCAGTGCCAATTAGATGGAAACTATTATACATGCTTCAAAACAAAACAAAAATACGATAAAACTATGTAGTCAGGAGATAAAGTAGTCTACAATCGTATGAAGAAAAATGTACAATTAAGAAGGCTCAGTTACAACCTGCACAGGCATACCGACATCTCGTCTGGCTACAAATCAAATAGATCACATTAGCGGTGTATGTTATACCTAAATTTGCAGGTGCCAAATTGCACATCCGGATTGATCTATTAGGAAAAGAACATTTTGGAAGGTGTTAAACTTTATTAAGAAAGGGCGGCATGGATTCTTCTTTCGTCCAATGGTTTATGTTCTGCAGGTCTAGAAACGACATCTTGAGTAAATTATGCATGAGACATTTGAGTAGCAAATGAATGAATCAAATGGAAGACAACACAATATCAGTTGATGAGCTATTCTGACAGTGTTAGCTCTAGTGCCGGTAATGTAAAGTTGCTACTAATCCCGCAATGCATAAATAGTTTTCTTCAGTTAATTTCTTTGTATCAAAACTCTGTTAACTTCTCTTCGTACTAACATGAGGTGTTGAATTGAGATGTATTCTAGCCCCTCATGGACACACCGGGGGCAGAGGTGGCACATTTGTGAATTTGGACTTAAGGTCTTAGGTCTGATAGTGCATAAGCACTACCAGAATGACCTACTATGTCGATGGCCTAGGCTATGCTCCATCTTCACCACACAAAATATTCACATCATGCACAACCCCGATGACAAGCCAAGCAATTGTTTCATACTTTTGATGTTCTCAAACCTTTTCAACTTTCACGCAATACATGAGCGTGAGCCATGGACATAGCACTATAGGTGGAATAGAATATGATGGTGGAGGTTGTGTGGAGAAGACAAAAAAGGAGAAAGTCTCACATTGACGCGGCTAATCAACGGGCTATGGAGATGCCCATCAATTGATGTCAATGTGAGGAGTAGGGATTGCCATGCAACGGATGCACTAGAGCTATAAGTATATGAAAGCTCAAACTGAAACTAAGTGGGTGTGCATCCAACTTGCTTGCTCATTAAGACCTAGGGCATTTGAGGAAGCCCATCGTTGGAATATACAAGCCAAGTTCTATAATGAAAATTCCCACTAGTATATGAAAGTGATAACTCAAGAGACTCTCTATATGAAGAACATGGTGCTACTCTGAAGCACAAGTGTGGAAAAAGGATAGTAACATTGCCCCTTCTCTCTTTTTCTCTCATTTTTTTGTTTTTTTCTTTTCTTTTTTTTTCCTTTTTTTGGGCCTTCTCTTTTTTTGGCCTCTCTTTTTTTTCTTTTTTTTTCGTTCGGAGTCTCATCCCGACTTGTGGGGGAATCATAGTCTCCATCATCCTTTCCTCACTAGGGCAATGCTCTAATAATGATGATAATCACACTTCTATTTACTTACAACTCAATATTACAACTCGATATCTAGAACAAAGATATGACTCTATATGAATGCCTTCGGCGGTGTACCGGGATGTGCAACGATCTAGCGTAGCAATGACATCAAAAAACGGACAAGCCATGAAAACATCATGCTAGTTATCTTACGATCATGCAAAGCAATATGACGATAAATGCTCAAGTCATGTATATGATAATGATGGAAGTTGCATGGCAATATACTCGGAATGGCTATGGAAATGCCATAATATGTAGGTATGGTGGCTGTTTTGAGGAAGATATAATGAGGTTTATGTGTGACAGAGCGTATGATATCACGGGGTTTGGATGCACCGGCGAAGTTTGCACCAACTCTCGAGGTGAGAAAGGGCAATGCACGGTACCGAAGAGGCTAGCAATGATGGAAGGGTCAGAGTGCGTATAATCCATGGACTCAACATTAGTCATAAAGAACTCACATACTTATTGCAAAAATCTATTAGTCATCGAAACAAAGTACTACGCGCATGCTCCTAGAGGGATAGATTGGTAGGAAAAGACCATCGCTCGTCCCCGACCGCCACTCATAAGGAAGACAATCAATAAATATCTCATGCTCCAACTTCGTTACATAACGGTTCACCATACGTGCATGCTACGGGAATCACAAACCTCAACACAAGTATTTATACAATCCACAACCACCCACTAGCATGACTCTAATATCACCATGTTTATATCGCAATACTATTGCAAGGAATCAAACATATCATATTCAGTGATCTACAAGTTTTATGTAGGATTTTATGACTAACCATGTGAATGACCAGTTCCTGTCATCTCTCTAAATAGATATAAGTGAAGCAAGAGAGTTTAATTCTTTCTACAAAAGATATGCCCACGCTCTAACAATTATAAGTGAAGCAAAAGAGCATTCTACAAATGGCGGTTGTCTATGTAAAGAGAAATAGGCAATCCAAACTTCAAATGATATGAGTGAAGCACATGAAGCATTCTATAAAGTCATACTCAAAAGATATAAGTGAAGTGCAAAGAGCATTATATAAATCAACCAAGGACCATCTCATACCAGCACGGTGCATAAAAGAAAAATGAAAACTAAATGCAAAAGACGCTCCAAGATTGCACATATCGCATGAACGAAACGAATCCGAAAACATACCGATACTTGTTGAAGAAAGAGGGGATGCCTTCCGGGGCATCCCCAAGCTTAGACGCTTGAGTCTCCTTAAATATTTACTTGGGGTGCCTCGGGCATCCCCAAGCTTGAGCTCTTGCCTCGCTTCCTTCTTCTCACATCGAGACCTTCTCAATCATCGAACACTTCATCCACACAAAACTTCAACAGAAAACTCGATAAGATCCGTTAGTATAATAAAGCCAATCACCACTCTAAGTACTGTTGCAAACAAATTCATATTTTGTTTTTTCATTGTGTCTACTGTAATATAACTTTTTCATGGCTTAATCCACTGATATAAATTGATAGTTTCATCAAAACAAGCAAACTATGCATCAAAAACATAATCTGTCTAAAACAGAACAGTCTGTAATAATCTGAACATTCACCATACCTTTGGTACTTTAAAAATTCTGCCAAAATTAGGAAAAATAAACAATTTTTATAGAAAGACAGTGCAAAAAGAATCAAGTAACGAGATTGAACTAGGTATTGAGATACCGACGATCGAATCTCGGGCAAGTAACATACTGATGACAAAGGGAACAACGTATGTTGTTATGCGGTTTGACCGATAAAGATCTTCGTAGAATATGTAGGAGCCAATATGAGCATGCAAGTTCCGCTATTGGTTATTAACCGGAGACGTGTCTCGGTCATGTCTACATAGTTCTCGAACCCGTAGGGTCCGCACGCTTAACGTTCGGTGACGATTTGTATTATGAGTTTATGTGTTTTGATGTACCGAAGGTAGTTTGGAGTCCTAGATGAGACCGGAGACATGACGAGGAGTCTCGAAATGGTCGAGACGTAAAGATCGATATATTGGACGACTATATTCGGACATCGGAAAAGTTCCGAGTGATTCGGGTATTTTTCGGAGTACCGGGGAGATACGGGAATACGGGAAAAGAAGTATTGGGCCTCATGGGCCAAGTGGTGGAAGAGAGGAGGCAGGGCAAGGCAGGGCGCGCGGTCCAAACCGAATTGGACTAGGGGGGCGGCCCCCCTTTATTTTCTCTCCTCCCTCTCCTTCCTTCTTCCCTCCTTCCCTTTGGTGCGCCCATAGGGGCCGGCCGGCCTTCCCTGAGGTAAGGGGCACCCCATAGACACAACAATTGATCATTGATCTTTTGGCCGTGTGCGATGCTCTCCTCCACCATAATCCACCTCGGTAATATCGTAGCGGTGATTAGGCGAAGCCCTGCGTCGGTAGCATCATCATCAC
The DNA here is from genome assembly GCF_002575655.3 of Aegilops tauschii subsp. strangulata. NCBI lineage: Eukaryota > Viridiplantae > Streptophyta > Magnoliopsida > Poales > Poaceae > Aegilops > Aegilops tauschii. The sequence goes on along the minus strand of NC_053036.3, from coordinate 627,425,672 downwards.
CGTCATCACGGCGTCGTGCTGACGGAACTCTCCCTCGAAGCTCTGCTGGATCGGAGTTCGTGGGACGTCATCGAGCTGAACGTGTGCGGAACTCGGAGGTGCCGTGCATTCGGTACTTGATCGGTCGGATCGTGAAGACGTACGACTACATCAACCGCGTTGTCATAACGCTTCCGCTTTCGGTCTACGAGGGTACGTGGACACACTCTCCCCTCTTGTTGCTATGCATCACCATGATCTTATGTGTGCGTAGGAATTTTTTTGAAATTACTACGTTACCCAACAAAAACTACTCCATCTCACGTGATGATCAGACATGGTTTAGTTGATTTGGATCACGTGATCACTTAGATGATTAGAGGGATGTCTATCTAAGTGGGAGTTCTTTAGAAATATGATTAATTGAATTTTAGTTTATCATGAACTTAGTCCTGGTAGTATTAGCATATCTATGTTGTAGATCAATAGCTCGCATTTAGCTCCCCTATTTTTTTGATATATTCCTAGAGAAATCTAAGTTGAAAGATGTTAGTGGCAATGATGCATATTGGATCCGTGATCTGAGGATTATCCTCATTGCTGCACAGAAGAATTATGTCCTTAATGCACCGCTAGGTGACAGACCAATTGCAGGAGCAGATGCAGGCGTTATGAACGTTTGGCAAGCTCGATATGATGACTACTTGATAGTTTAGTGCACCATGCTTTATGGCTTAGAATCGGGGCTTCAAAGACGTTTTTGAAACGCCACGGAGCATATGAGATGTTCCAAGATTTGAAATTAGTATTTCAGACTCATGTCCATGTCGAAAGGTATGAGACCTTTGACAAGTACTTTGCCTACAAGATGGAGGAGAATTTCTCAACTAGTGAGCATGTGCTCAAAATGTCTGAGTACTACAATCACTTGAATCAAGTGGGAGTTAATCTTCCAGATAAGATAGTGATTGGCAGAGTTCTCTAGTCACTATCACCAAGTTACTAGAACTCCATGATAAACTATAATATGCAAGGGATGACGAAAACGATTCCCAAGCTCTTTGCGATGCTGAAATCGGCGAAGGTAGAAATCAAGAAAAGCTTCAAGTGTTGATGGTCAACAAGACCACCAGTTTCAAGAAAAAGGATAAAGGGAAGAAGAAGGGGAACTTCAAGAAGAACGGCAAACAAGTTGCTGCTCAAGAGAAGAAACCCAAGTCTGGACCTAAGCCTGAGACTGAGTGCTTCTACTGCAAACAGACTGGTCACTGGAAGCGGAACTGCCCCAAGTATTTGGTGGATAAGAAGGATGGCAAGGTGAACAAAGCTATATGTGATTTACATGTTATTGATGTGTACCTTACTAAAGCTCGCAGTAGCACCTGGGTATTTGATACTGGTTCTGTTGCTAATATTTGCAACTCGAAACAGGGACTACGGATTAAGCGAGGATTGGCTAAGGACAAGGTGACGATGCGCGTGGGAAATGGTTCCAAAGTCGATGTGATCGTCGTCGGCACGCTACCTCTACATCTACCTTCGGGATTAGTTTTAGACCTGAATAATTGTTATTTGGTGCCAGCGTTGAGCATGAACATTATATCTGGATCTTGTTTAATGCGAGACGGTTATTCATTTAAATCAGAGAATAATGGTTGTTCTATTTGTATGAGTAATATCTTTTATGGTCATGCACCCTTGAAAAGTGGTCTATTTTTATTGAATCTCGATAGTTGTGTTACACATATTCATAATGTTGAAGCCAAAAGATGCAGAGTTGATAATGACAGTGCAACATATTTGTGGCACTGCCGTTTGGGTCATATTGGTGTAAAGCGCATGAAGAAACTGCATATTGATGGAATTTTGGAATCACATGATTATGAATCACTTGGTACTTGCGAACCATGCCTCATGGGAAGGATGACTAAAACGCCATTCTACGGAACCATGGAGCGAGCAACGGATTTGTTGGAAATCATACATACTGATGTATGTGGACCAATGAATATTGAGGCTCGCGGCGGGTATCATTATTTTCTCACCTTCACAGATGATTTGAGTAGATATGGGTATATCTACTTAATGAAACATAAGACTGAAACATTTGAAAAGTTCAAAGAATTTCAGAGTGAAGTAGAAAATCATCGTAACAAGAAAATAAAGTTTCTACGATCTGATCGTGGAGAAGAATATTTGAGTTACGAGTTTGGTCTTCATTTGAAACAATGCGGAATAGTTTCGCAACTCACGCCACCCGGAACACCACAACGTAATGGTGTGTCCGAACTTCGTAATCATACTTTACTGGATATAGTGCGATCTATGATGTCTCTTACTGATTTACCACTATCGTTTTGGGGTTATGCTCTAGAGACAGCTGCATTCACGTTAAATAGGGCACCATCTAAATCCGTTGAGACGACGCCTTATGAACTATGGTTTGGCAAGAAACCAAAGTTGTCGTTTCTTAAAGTTTGGGGCTGCGATGCTTATGTGAAAAAGCTTCAACCCGATAAGCTCGAACCCAAATCGGAGAAATGTGTCTTCATAGGATACCCAAAGGAGACTGTTGGGTACACCTTCTATCACAGATCCGAAGGCAAGACATTTGTTGCTAAGAATGGATCCTTTCTAGAGAAGGAGTTTCTCTCAAAAGAAGTGAATGGGAGGAAAGTAGAACTTGATGAGGTAATTGTACTTGCTCCCGAATTGGAAATAAGTTCATCAGATAAATCAGTTCTAGTGATGCCTACACCAATTAGTGAGGAAGTTAATGATGATGATCATGAAACTTCAGATCAAGTTAGTACCGAACCTCGTAGGTCAGCCAGAGTAAGATCCGCACCAGAGTGGTATGGTAATCCTGTTCTAGAGGTCATGTTACTTGACCATGACGAACCTACGAACTATGAGGAAGCGATGATGAGCCCAGATTCCACGAAATGGCTTGAGGCCATGAAATCTGAGATGGGATCCATGTATGAGAACAAAGTGTGGACTTTGATTGACTTGCCCGATGATCAGCGAGCCATTGAGATTAAATGGATCTTCAAGAGAAAGACGGACACTGATAGTAGTGTTACTATCTACAAAGCTAGAATTGTCGCAAAAGGTTTTCGACAAGTTCAAGGTGTTGACTACGATGAGAGTTTCTCACTCGTATCTATGCTTAAGGCTTGTCCGAATCGTGTTAGCAATTGCCACATTTTACGAAATTTGGCAAATGGATGTCAAAACTACATTCCTTAATGGATTTCTTAAAGAAGAGTTGTATATGATGCAACCAGAAGGTTTTGTCGATCCTAAAGGTGATAACAAAATGTGCAAGCTCCAGCGATCCATCCATGGACTGGTGCAAAGCATCTCAGAGTTGGAATATATGCTTTGATGAGTTGATCAAAGCATATAGATTTATACAGACTTGCGGTGAAGCCTGTATTTACAAGAAAGTGAGTGGGAGCACTACGGCTTTTCTGATAAGTATATGTGAATGACATATTGTTGATCGGAAATGATGTAGATTTCTGGAATGCATAAAGGAGTGTTTGAAAGGAGTTTTTTTTAAAGAAAGACCTCGGCGAAGCTACTTACATATTTAGCATCAAGATCCATAGAGATAGATCAAGACGTTTGATAAGTTTTTTCAATGAGTACATACCTTGACAAGTTTTTGAAGTAGTTCAAAATGGAACAGTCAAAGAAAGAGTTCTTGCCTGTGTTCCAAGGTGTGAAGTTGAGTAAGACTCAAGGCCCGACCACAGCAGAAGATAGAGAGAGAATGAAAGTCATTCCCTATGCCTCAGCCATAGGTTCTATAAAGTATGCCATGTTGTGTACCAGACCTATTGTATACCCTGCCCTATTTTTGGCAAGTGAGTACAATTTTGATCTAGGAGTTGATCACTGGACATCGGTCAAAATTATCCTTAGAAGACTAAGGAAATATTTCTCGGTTATGGAGGTGATAAAGAGTTCGTCATAAAGAGTTATGTCGATGCAAGCTTTGACACCGATCTGGATGACTCTAAGTCACAATCCGGACAAATATTGAAAGTGGGAGCAATTAGCTAGAGTAGCTCCGTGCAGAGCATTGTAGACATATAAATTTGCAAAATACATACGGATCTGAATGTGGCGGACCCGTTGACTAAATTTCTCTCACAAGCAAAACACGATCACACCTTAGTACTCTTTGGGTGTTAATCACATAGTGATGTGAACTAGATATTATCGACTCTAGTAAAACCCTTTGGGTGTTGGTCACATGACGATGTGAACTATGGGTGTTAATCACATGGTGATGTGAACTATTGATGTTAGATCACATGCAGATGTGATCTAGATTATTGACTCTAGTGCAAGTGGGAGACTGAAGGAAATATGCCCTAGAGGCAATAATAAAGTTATTATTTATTTCCTTATTTCATGGTAAATGTTTATTATTCATGCTAGAATTGTATTAACCATCATCCCAGAAGATCCTATAGGTTTAACTTGGCACAAACACTAATTAAAACATAAAAACACATCTAACCAGAGGCTAGAACAAATATTTATTCCTAAACAGAAGCAAAAAACTAAAAATAAAATTGGGTTGCCTCCCAACAAGCGCTATCGTTTAACGCCCCTAGCTAGGCATAAAAGCAAGGATAGATCTAGGTATTGCCATCTTTGGTAGGTAATCCATAAGTGGCTCTCATGATAGATTCATATGGTAATTTTATTTTCTTCCTAGGGGAGTGTTCCATGCCTTTCTTTAATGGAAATTGGAATCTAATATTCCCTTCCTTCATATCAATAATTGCACCAATCGTTCTAAGGAAAGGTCTACCAAGAATAATAGGACATGAAGGATTGCAATCTATGTCAAGAACGATAAAATCTACGGGCACATAGTTCCTATTTGCAACAATAAGAACGTCATTAATTCTTCCCATAGGTTTCTTAATAGTGGAATCCGCAAGGTGCAAGTTTAAAGAGCAATCATCAAAATCACGGAAACCTAGCAAATCGCACATAGTTTTTGGAATCGTGGAAACACTAGCACCCAAATCACACAAAGCATAGCATTCATGATCTTTAATCTTAATTTTAATAGTAGGTTCCCACTATCATAAAGTTTTCTAGGGATAGAAACTTCCAACTCAAGTTTTTCTTCATAAGATTGCATCAAAGCATCAACGATATGTTTGGTAAAGGCTTTATTTTGGCTATAAGCATGAGGAGAATTTAGCACGGATTGCAACAAGGAAATACAATCTATCAAAGAGCAGCTATCATACTTAAATCCCTTGAAATCCAAAATAGTGGGTTCATTAATGTCTAATGTTTTGATCTCTTCAATCCCACTTTTATCAATTTTAGCATCAAGATCTAAAACTCCGAATTTCTGGAACGCCTTCTAGGTAAAGGTGGATCATATTCAGTCCCATCATTATCAAGATTCATATTGCAAAACAAAGATTTAATAGGGGACACATCAATAACTTTTAGATCTTCATTTTTGTTTTCATAAAAATTAGAAGAACACGCTTTTATAAAGCAATCTTTCTTAGCACGCATCCTAGCGGTTCTTTCTTTGCACTCATCAATGGAAATTCTCATGGCTTTGAGAGACTCATTGATATCATGCTTAGGTGGAATAGATCTAAGTTTCAAGGAATCAACATCAAGAGAAATTCTATCAACGTTCCTAGCCAATTCATCAACTTTAAGCAATTTTTCTTCAAGCAAAGCATTGAAATTCTTTTGCGAATTCATAAATTCCTTAACACTAGTCTCAAATTCAGAGGGCATCTTATTAAAAATTTCATAAGAATTGTTGTAGGAATTACCATAATTATTAGAGGAATTACTAGGATAAGGCCTAGGATTAAAGTTTCCTCTATACGCGTTGTTACCGAAATTATTCCTACCAACAAAATTCACATCCATAGATTCATTATTATTCTCGATCAAAGTAGACAGAGGCATATCATTAGGAGCAGAAGAAACACTCTTAGTAGCAAATAATTTCATAAGTTCATCCATCTTTCCACTCAAAACATTAATTTCTTCTATCGCATGCACTTTTTTATTAGTAGATCTTTCAGTGTGCCATTGAGAATAATTAACCATAATAGTAGCTTCTCCTAAAGTGATTTCCATAAAAGTGCCTCCCGCGGCCGAATCTAAAAGATTTCTAGAAGCAAAATTCAATCCGACATAAAAAATTTGTATAATCATCCACAAATTCAAACCATGCATAGGGCAATTACGTATCATTAATTTCATCCTCTCCCAAGCTTGTGCAACATGTTCATGATCAAGTTGCTTAAAATTCATAATATCGTTTCTAAGAGAGATAATCTTAGCGGGAGGAAAGTACTTAGAAATAAAAGCATCTTTGCACTTATTCCAAGAATCAATACTATTTTTAGGCAAAGACGAAAACCAAGCTTTAGCACGATCTCTAAGCGAAAAGGGAAATAACTTCAGTTTAACAATATCATTGTCAACATCTTTCTTCTTTTGCATATCACACAAATCAACGAAGCTATTTAGATGAGTAGCGGCATCTTCACTAGGAAGGCCGGCGAATTGATCTTTCATGACAAGATTCAACAAAGCAACATTGATTTCACAAGATTCGGTATCGGTAAGAGGAGAAATTGGGGTGCTAAGGAAATCATTGTTGTTGGTATTGGTAAAGTCACATAATTTGGTATTATCTTGAGCCATCATGACAAACAAGCAATCCAACACACGAGCAAACAAGAAGCAAGCGAAAAAGAGGTGAACGGAAAAGGGAGGGCGAATAAAACGGCAAGGGTGAAGTGGGGGAGAGGAAAACGAGAGGCAAATGGCAAATAATGTAATGCGGGAGATAAGGGTTTGTGATGGGTACTTGGTATGTTGACTTTTACATAGACCTCCCCGGCAACGGCGCCAGAAATCCTTCTTGCTACCTCTTGAGCACTGCGTTGGTTTTCCCTTGAAGAGGAAAGGGTGATGCAGCAAAGTAGCGTAAATATTTCCCTCCGTTTTTGAGAACCAAGGTATCAATCCAGTAGGAGGCCACGCACGAGTCTCTCGCACCTACACAAACAAATAAATCCTCGCAACCAACGCGATAAGGGGTTGTCAATCCCTATACGGTCACTTATGAGAGTGAGATCTGATAGATATGATAAGATAATATTTTTGATATTTTTGTGATAAAGATGCAAAGTAAAGAAAACAAAATAAAAAGGCAAAAGAAATAGCTAAGTGCTGGAAGATTAATATGATGGAAAATAGACCCGGGGGCAATAGGTTTCACTAGTGGCTTCTCTCGAGAGCATAAGTATTTACGGTGGGTGAACAAATTACTGTTGAGCAATTGACAGAATTGAGCATAGTTATGAGAATATCTAGGTATGATCATGTATATAGGCATCACGTCCGAGACAAGTAGACCGACTCCTGCCTGCATCTACTACTATTACTCCACACATCGACCGCTATCCAGCATGCATCTAGAGTATTAAGTTCATAAGAACAGAGTAATGCTTTAAGCAAGATGACATGATGTAGAGGGATAAACTCATGCAATATGATATAAACACCATCTTGTTATCCTCGATGGCAACAATACAATATGTGCCTTGCTGCCCCAACTGTCACTGGGAAAGGACACCGCAAGATTGAACCCAAAGCTAAGCACTTCTCCCATTGCAAGAAAGATCAATCTAGTAGGCCAAACCAAACTGATAATTCGAAGAGACTTGCAAAGATAACCAATCATACATAAAAGAATTCAGAAGATTCAGATATTGTTCATAGATAAACTTGATCATAAACCCACAATTCATCGGTCTCAACAAACACACCGCAAAAGAAGATTACATCGAACAGATCTCCACAAGAGAGGGGGAGCCATCTAGCTAATAACTATGGACCCGAAGGTCTGAGGTAAACTACTCACACATCATCGGAGAGGCTATGGTGTTGATGTAGAAGCCCTCCGTGATCGGTGCCCCCTCTGGCGGAGCTCCGGAACAGGCCCCAAGATGGGATCTCATGGGTACGGAGGGTTGCGGCGACGGAATTAGGTTTTTGGCTCCGTATCTGATAGTTTGGGGGTACGTAGGTATATATAGGAGGAAGGAGTACGTCGGTGGAGCAACGTGGGGCCCACGAGGGTGGAGGGCGCGCCTAGGGGGTAGGCGCGCCCCCCTACCTCATGGCTTCCTGGTAGCTTTCTTGACGTAGGGTCCAAGTCCTCTGGATCACGTTCGTTCCGAAAATCACGTTCCCGAAGGTTTCGTTCCGTTTGGACTCCATTTGATATTATTTTTTTGCGAAACTCTGAAATAGGCAAAAAACAGCAATTCTGGGCTGGGCCTCCGGTTAATAGGTTAGTCCCAAAAATAATATAAAAATGTATAATAAAGCCCAATAATGTCCAAAACAGAAGATAATATAGCATGGAGCAATCAAAAATTATAGATACGTTGGAGACGTATCATGTGATCTTGCGTGTGCATAGGAATTTTTTTGAAATTACTACGTTCCCCAACAACTTCCTATTGGGCCAAGTTGGCCCAATGCTCCTTCCCTGGTTTGGCCTTTTAAGGCCTGTTGATATTAAATTTAATATAAAAGTCTTCTAATAAATATTAGACCCTTTTATATATAATTTAACCCGTTGGAGGTGTAGGATGAAGATGGTCTCTCTCAAACAACCCTGCAACCCAATAACAAAAAGTCACCAATGTCCCCAACACACCAAATATAATGGCAAATCGTATAGGTGCACTAGTTCGGCGAAGAGATGGTGATAAAAGTGTAATATGGATAGTAGATATTGGTTTTTGTAATAGGAACAATAAAAAACAGCAAGGTAACAAGTAACAAAAGTGAGCACAAATGGTATTGCAATGCTTGAAAACAAGGCCTAGGGTTCGTACTTTCGCTAGTGCAATCTCTCAACAATGCTAATATAATTGGATCATGTAACCGTCCCTCAAAGTGCGATGAAGAATCACTCCAAAGTTCCTATCTAGCGAAGAATATAAGAAGAAAATATTTGTAGGGTACGAAACCACCTCGAAGCTACTCTTTTCGATCGATCTATCCAACAGTTCGTACTAAAATAACAGCGAATAATTTTAGATTCATAATAATCCATCCAACACAAAGAACCTCAAAGAGTGCCCCAAGATTTCTACCAGAGAAACAAAGACAAGAATGTGCATCAACCCCTATGCATAGATTACCCCAATGTCATCTCGAGAATCCGCGAGTTGAGTGCCAAAACATATATCAAGTGAATCAATATGATACCCCATTGTCACCACGAGTATTCATATGCAAGACATATATCAAGTGCTCTCAAATCCATAAAAGTATTCAATCCGATAAAACGAAATCTCAAAGGGAAAACTCAACTCATCACAACAAGATAGAGAGTGGAAAAACACCATATGATCCGACTATATTAACAAAGTCCGCGATACATCAGGATCGTGACATCTCAAGAACACGAGAGAGAGAGAGAGAGAGAGAGAGAGAGAGAGAGATTAAATACATAGCTACTGGTACAAACCCTCAGCCCCGAGGCGGTGGACTACTCCCTCCTCATCGTGGTGGCCATCGGGATGATGAAGATGGCCACCGGTGATGATATCCCCCACCTCCGGTAGGGTGCCGGAACGGGGTCTAGATTGGATCTCGTGGATACAGAGGCCTTGCGGCGATGGATGGTCTAAAAAGAACCATAATCTTGTCTTCCTACTTACTCTTACCGACAAAGAAAAATAAACTATAAAGGAACCTTTTAAGAAAATAGATAAATATCCTTTTCGGTCTAAAATGTACAACTCCCAACTTGACTTTTACTTCTGCTATGTGCATGTTCATCCCGCTGAATGAAGTGATGGATGGTTTCCAGGAAAGAAAACAGTGTCATGTTGTACTTGTACATACTGGAACTGTAGGCAAAACAAAGTGATGGATGGTCTACAAGATGATCTAGATGAATTCATCCCCAGGGCATATGAGCCAACCAGCCTGCATGTCGTTTGGTTGGAAATAATATTGCCTTGAAAATGTATGGGTGCATGATTGGCATCTGACGTTGCCAAATCCGACATTCATGCTTCCTTGTTAAGCATATCTTTGCAAATTCTCTTGGGGACAAAAAGTATAACTTGCTATTTGCAACATTCCCACTACATGAGGTTCACATATATAATCATCTATTTGTTTAGTTTGTGATGAATCAAAATGCTTAGAGTTTTTTAAAGCACCATCAATAATCTCTATTTATATAGAGATAAGTAATGAAAAAATGACATTCAACAACTCTAAACCTAACTCTCAGTAGCTGCCTGCAAATGTGGTCTGGACCTCCCATGCTAACTTTGAAAGTATGGTACCATGTCATATGATGAATGTTTACCTTGGTTGTTTTTTGTTGTTGTCATTTTCTTACACCAACATCAAGAACTATAAGAATATGGTAGTATGACAGACATGTAGGCAAGGTGTATTTGATTGGGAGTAGATGTATTTTTGAAAAATGAATTAGTCGAGACGTGCATTGCACATGCAAGCTTACTGGTTTAATTAGGTATACACTCAGATTTGTGTTTCCGCCTAGGTATACGCGCGTAGCATAGTTTCTTTGTGGGGTCATCATGCTACTCTCTCTTTTTAATTAACATGCCACATCAGATTTTTTGCCTAGTTGGCAATATTATTAGAGCATCTACAGCCGGACGCTCCAAACCCGCCCCAAACACGTCACAATTTTTCGACCCAGACGGCCCCCTCGAGCCTCAAATGCCTGGACTAACCAACACTCCTCATATCCAGCCGAAAAATGGGGCGGATATGGGGCGCCCGGGCGCGCCCTGGCACGCCCGCCAAGCCGGACCCGATAGCCCGACCCTACCGCAAATTGCACCAAATCCACCCTAAGGCCTGCCAGATCCATTTGCTATCTCCTCTCTTCTTCCTCCTCCGCACCGTCCGTCTCGCAGCTCCGCCGCCGCGCGCGCTCCGCAGCCGTCCCAAAGTGGACGGCGTTTGTGAAGACTACATCCAAACCGCATGGCAATAAGCAAAGCCACTTTGCAATTATGCATGAAGCAGCTAGGAAGGATGTGGAGAGGGCATTTGGTGTGCTTCAAGCTCGTTGGGGAATTGTGCGGAGTGCTGCAATGATGTGGGAATCTGAAACTTTGTGGCAGCTGATGACATGTTGGTTATTCTGCAGAAATATGACTATTGAGGATGAGGGTGATGGTGTAACCCGAACCAATGATTTTGAAGCACCTGGAGAACAAGTTGAAATCCCAGAAGATCAAGATGCGGCTCAGCTTATGAACTTTCTGCAGATGCATCAGAATCTTCGAGATCACCAGGTGCATACACAGCTACTCAATGATCTTGTGGAGCACATGTGGACCCACAATGGAAACCAAGGAGCTAATGCTTGAGTTGTGCACTTAAAATAAATTTTATGTAAACGCTATTTATGCTCCGTACCAACATTTGTTATTTACATGCGACGTGTCTTTTATGATCGACGTGCATGAATTTGCATGGATTTGGGAGTCCGGATTTAGGATATGTGTATGTTGGGAGGGAAATATAAGGAGGACACGCCCGCGAACGTGTTCGGATGCGTCCGCAGATGTACATGATCGAATTTACCAAGTCCAGCTGTAGATGCTCTTAGCGTCTTATACTAAGGTGGAGCATTGGGAGGGCCCTAGCCTGGTTTGACAAAAAAAAGTGCGTATAAAGGTGGGGCAGGCGCGGCTCGACGTAATAAATATAGAGTAATAGTGTACGTATATGGTAGCTGTACAACCACCCCGCCCGATTATTGGGCCACCCACCCAGTCTGGCAGACATTGACATGACAAGTTACGTTTCCTTGGAAACATCTTCTCCGTGCTTTTTTCCTTGATTCCCCCCTTCTCTCTCTCTGCCACCCGAAGAAAAACCGCATCGAAAAATCGCATCTCTTCCTAGAGACGGTGGAATATGGCGATGGCTGATGGCCATCCGTTCCTCATGCGTGCCATGGAGGTCTACATCCGGAGACCGGAGTTACGCCTGGCCGGTTGCCGGCGAGGACCTCACCGGCCGTGCAAACGGCGTCCCGGAGGAACCTGGCGATTACTGGTGATTAATTTTTGTCTAGAATTCCAGGTTTGTTCGGATCCATGTTTTCATCACTTTTAATTCTCCAGATCTGTTCAAGTTTATGTGCAGGCGGTTGCGGACAGCAAGAACTCCAGTGGTACCTTCTATCTGTTCTGAGATCCGTTCCCCTTATGAATACCATTGACACGACAACCCTCCAGCGAGCAACACGGTGACGATTCATTGATTTCAGATGAGCTCTTACGACTGTCAATACAGTAAGTCACCCCCCCTCCACAAAATTTGCACTGTGATTTGATTTCTCTAAGAGGTTTACACGGCTCCGGTAGAACTATAGACACAGACACATGGTGCGTCTGATCTAGTAGATCTTATTGAGCAGCGGAACCGCCTCTAGATTTATTGAGATGTACTGTATACACCTAGATTTTTGGAAGGAAATGGTACAAGGAAACGACCGGAAACAGGGCTATTTATATTCATTACAGATCAACAAAGTGCCATTAGAGGACGATTAAACATTTTAGCCCCTGCTTTCGTGCTTGTAGGTGCATCCTCAGGCATTGCAGCCCACAATTGATATCCTTGAGATATACCGCCACAGCTGCATAGCTTGCAGCTGGCACATTGATCTCTTGCAAATATAGCGCCATAGCTGCATAGTGGCCGAGCCAGGATTATATATATACTATATAATACATACATATATAGTCTCACACCATCATAAGCTGAATAAGTTAAAATTAGCAAAAAAAATTAGTTCAAAGTTTAAATAGAAAATCATGACACTAGAACTTACGTTACACCTTCCACCATATTAATTAGTGGCTTCAAGCATCTACAGCATGGGCCGGTCACGTTTTTTCGACTCAGATGAATGCCTCAAACGTCCGGCCTGACCGACACCCATCATATCCAATCCAAATATGGGGCGGATATGGGGCGCCCGGGCACGCCCGCTACGTCGGACCCGACCCATGCTGGCCTTTACGACCCCACATATATTCGTCCCCATCCGCTCGCCAGATCAAACCCTAGCCACTTCACTCCGCTCCCATCCGCCACCCGAGCTCATCTCCGCGCGGTTTTCGGCCTTCTCCGCCATGGCAGGCAGCGGATCGGACTCCGACCAGTCCGGATCCCTCGAGTGGGGTGTCATCCCGTGTGGGTTGGAGGAGGCAATGGCAGTCCGCATTGCACTCCGCCGCTCCCGGGAGGACAGCGCCCGGCCGACGGACAGATCCCCCTGTAGCGACACCATAGCGTCGGCTCACCGGGCGCTTGAGTCTTCTAGTGCTGGATCCTCGCGGTCCCGTCAGCCGGAACACCTCTCCTTTCCCATCACCGGTTGGGCAGACTAGGAGTCCTACCGGGAACTGGCAGCTCTCCGTGGGAATGAGAGGATAAGGGCCGCTGAGGCCCGTATCGCGGCGGAAATGGTGGTTGCGGAGGCGGCTGATGCGGCGGCGCAGGCGGCCGTAGAGGAGGAAGCCATCCGCGCCCACATTGTGAAGAAATGGTAGCGGAGGAACATGCGCGCCCTCACCCAAGAGCAGAATTGGGCCGTCCTTGCCATCGAATGAGGAGAAGGAGGACAACGACAGCGAGGACAGCTTCGGCGACGAGCAGATCCGGCTCGATCCGTACCGCGTCTTCGACCGGTACTTCCGTGAGAAGGACGGCAAGGGCAGCTGTGGATGAACTCCACCATAGCCAAACATGTCAAATTTTGATAGTCCGATGGCATGTTTAGTTAGTAGTGAATGGAGTAGCCGGACGATGTGTGTGCATCGATGTAGTTGCATCAGTTTGTATGGATTTGAGATATGGTAATTGAGGTGTACGGATGTGGATTACATTATTTGAGGGGTGCTCGGTCAGTGCCGCCGGACTCGCCAGACGCGCCCGCAGGCGTTTGAGGGGCCAGATTTGTCAAGTCCGGCTATAGATGCTCTTAGTGCTCCAATTTTCGCATATATTTGATTTTTCATTGACATCATTGTTGATATTGATTTGTGATTACTCACCACTATTGGCTACAGTAACATATACCACATGTATATATGAACACAAATACTCCCTCCGTCAAGAATTACTTGACACTGAGATGGATGTACTCTCAGAGTCGAGTAATTCCGGATGGAGGAAGTAGCTATCAACAAGACAAGAATGCATAGGTATCACTTTGATTTTCCTAGGTATTAACCGATGTGTAGTGTGGAATTTGGGCGGCATGGGGGTGGTTGATCCTTACAGTCCTATGCACCGCTGCTAGACTGTTGAGCCGTTGTGCCGACTTGAGTAAACTAGCGCTTTGCGTTGCGTTGCACACCCAATCACTGTGTCTCATAAACAAACGTGTTGACATATGCGTCCGCTCTCTATGTTTTGCTCTAGTGCCATTTTTACCGGGATCACTTGTGAGGGTCAAATCTTAAGGACGAAGAGGATAACCATTTTCCCAATTGTTTTGCTTGTAGTAGGTAGTATCTAGCCGCTACCTATCTAGGGTGACCCATGACATGTGAAGGCCTTTGATAATTTTTATTTAGTTAAATCCTTGGTTCATATACAATCCTTTATGGTTTGTGTCAAGTCGCAAGGTGTAGTTTGTTGATAGACTGAGCTTCGTGTCTTTGACTTTTCTAGACCATCCAATAAGTGATTGGTGAAGCCAAAAGTAGACAATGAGCTATGATAAATGCACTACCTTACCAAATCGCCCATGTACATACAACAATGATCCCATTGACGTGTCTCTAAGCATAACCAAACTTGCTTCACAAGTACATCAATAAGAAGCATAGTCTTACACAAATGAGACCATTACGGTGGCAGTTTACACATAAGATCTCATGTGCTGAGTATCATTGAAGTCATGCAATGGAAATTCCGAAAGATAAATCCAGATCCGAATCAACATGTCTTAACCCTACAACCTCTCACTAGGAAAAATAATTATAGTTCGCACATACACTTCGCACAATAAATTGGATCTTCTTTCAGCCTTCTTTGGTTCATAGGATAGGAATTTTATAGGAATAGGAAAATCATAGGAAGTGAGATGACATGCATGTTAATTCCTATAGAGAAAGAGGTGCCATTTGGTGCATAGGATAGGATTTTTTCCATTGAGTTTAGGCTAATATTTTTTTTCTCCAAAATGTGAAGGATTGATTCCTATCCTACATAGGAATAGGAATCCATTCCTACAAACCAAAGAGATTCAAATGAATTTTTTCTTTGCAAATCCTATCCTATAGAATTCCTACAAAAATCCTACAAACCAAAGGAGGCGAAACATGTCTGGTCAATCAACAAGTCATACATTGAATGCACTTGCGGGCCTAAGGAGATTATAACATACATATACTTTTCGGCCTCTTTTGAAGCTTATAGGTAGAGCTAAGCACACAAGGGCATGGCAGTGCCTGAGAACGGTGCGACCACTTTGAATTATTTGTACGTAACATTTCCTTGCATTTCTACCTACAAGATGTGTTTCCAGGACTTGCACCGGCAACAACTTACCGCCGCGCCAAGGCTCCCCTTCATAGGTAGAACTAAGCTTTTGTTATGGGTATAGACTTGTGCACGGAGTGATAATAGAGTGCAACTATTTTCTAAGCGTAATGACATTTTCTATGAAATCAATAATGCACACTTAATCATACCAAGATATAAATAAGCAAGTATGGGGTCAACATGATCAAAGCGGGTGCTTTAGTGGCTCCATCGGATCTTGGTACTGGTCAGGGTATTTGATGATATCGTTTGAAACTTTTCCTTCTAATTGATGAGAATGAACAAAGATAACCAATAAATAATAAATTCCAGAAAAACCCAAATTATGAAATTGATAAAATTTGATATACTTAGATTTTTGTGGATTTATAAAAAAATAACTTCATTTGGATTCAGAGTAATTTATGGTTGTTTATTGCTCATTGTTACTCCGCGAAACAAGCTCATTTTCTTTGTTAACTAATGAACATCCACATAATGTTAACTAAGGAACATAATAAAATAGAGAACCAAGGCAAACTTGAGAGTAAGCGTTGACGTCTCATGCATATATCTAGGAATACGATTTCAATCAAATTAATAGAAAGCATATATGCCAAAAACTTAAATACGACTTCCTGCAATGAAAGCGTACTTTGAATTTGTACACACATGTAAGTATTTTAAAGTCCACATGTCGACCCTGCAACGGGTTTAAACGCTAATGATCACCCTCACAGGTTAGGCCCGCCCATTAGAAACGGAGGTGTTGGAGAGGCTTACTGGTGACGAACAACGACTAATGAGTAGGCCACAACGACATTGTTGGGCTTAGGAAGTCCTCGTCATGGGTAGGAGAAGGGAAAATGGAGCATTGCGTGAGCAAAGTTTGGATCGAGATGAAGCAAATGGGGTAGCATGGGGAGAAGGTTGACTGGGTGTTCGCGGCGGTGGCTGGCCCATCTAGCAAGAGAGGGAAGAGAGGAATGCACATGAGGCAAACAGTGAGCGGAGGCATCGACGAGGACTACAACGTCGTCGCTCTAGTGCAACACATGACCTAGGTTAGGTGATCGCATGTGGTTGCCGGTAGGTGTGGCGTGGGCGCACTCCACGTTGTAGCATTATTTGGGGCTTTCCTCGGCTCGGGGAAGAAAGGACAGGGGGAGTTTGCCTGGTGTGGTCTTGGTCTAGAGGTAGTGAGAGGGAGTGAGAGAGGTGCAAGAAAGGAAGTGGGTAAAGTAGAAAGAACAGTTGCACTTGTAAAAGATGATTTCATCTTGATATAGGAGGTTGAGGTGGATCTTCATGATTTTTTGGGAGATTTTTAGATCATTTTCTATATGCCAAATATTGAAGTTTCTGCCCAAAAATGAAAATTTGGTTTAGTTCCAAACCTTTTAACTTGAGGTCGTGAGTTTTCCAATTGGAGGTCACTCGGAAGGTTGGAAATAGCAAAGATATAACTTGGGTAATTTTTTGACGATGTTTTGTTATAATATTAAACACGTGTTAAAAATATCTTTAGTCATGCAGATTTTTGGTGAAAAAAGGCAACACCATATATTATTATTTTGATACGGGAGATAATATATTATGATACAATTTTCATTTCCCATTTTCATTAAATTTATGTCATCAAAGATCTTATCACTTGCTTTGAAGAGATAGATTTAGGGTTATGAAAGAAAGGAAAATACTTAGGGATTTGGGTGATTCAATTTTACAGCAATGATATTTTATGCAAATGAAAGACCGAATTCCATTTGTCCGCCCCACGAGAGAAATGAGAGAGAAGAGAGAAATGTGATTTAGAATTTCACGGTTGGGTTTGCATTATAGAATTTGGTCAGAATCTAGATAACTAGTGTAAGAGTTCCGCGGCAGGAGGTGGGTCGATGTCGGAGCTGTCGTAGTCGGACCCATAGTCGTTGGAGGAATCGGAGATGATGATGTAGCCCTTCACGCGACGGACGACGCGGTCCTGCTTGCGCTTGAGCTTGGCCACCCTCGCCGCCTCCCGCTCGGACTGCTCAATGCCGAGTCGGAGCGCCTTGGAGTTGATCCTCGAAGCCGGTGGGCGTCTGTCTCCGCCGTCGTAAGTGACAGGCGGTACAACCACTAGAGGGGACACTCATCCTTGTTTGGCACGTCCGGCATCACGCGGTGTTAGCGGGAGGACTGCGCTGCCGCATCCGACGCGGCCCCCATCTCCCTTGCCCTCTGCCTCTTGTGGCGGGCAGTGCGCGCCTCCGATTCCGGAGTCCACATCCGTGTGGTGCCGGTGAAGCGGGCACTAGAACCCATGGCTGCCTGCACGGAGCAGCGGCCGTAGGTGGAGGAGGCCAATGGACGGGCGACGCCGATTGAGCTGCCCTCACAGATCCGCACGCGGGGCGGAAGTGCCGGCACCGGTGTCGGCGATGTGGCTGCAGGTGATAGGCGGCGTCGCACCTGAACCGGAGTTGTCGCTCGTATCCACCCGCAAGCGCTCCCGCTTGATCCAAAGCACCAGCTCGTCCTCGTCTTCGGAGCTGCCGTCCTAGATTTGGGCTGCATATGAGGGGTGCTGATCAGCCCGGGCGTTTAAGGGCGGTTTGAGCCATCCAGGGTTGGTTTTTTTGTGACCAGGCGTTTGAGACTGGTTTGAGAAGTCCGGCTATAGATGTTGTAACAACTACTACCTCCATCCTAAAATATAAGGTGTTTTTGTAATCCTAAAATATAAGGTGTTTCGCAGTTCAAGCTCTCAAATACTTTTGAGGTACTTAGTGTAGAAGTTTGCATTTAACTTAAAGTTTCAGGCAGAAACCAGCTACTCGGCCTTAATCTACTCGAAAATGCTTGTGTTGCTACTTTATTGCTTGGCAGCCCAGACTTGAGCCTCAGGACGCCCTCACGCCAGCCCCACTCGCTCCTCGGTCCTCTTCCGCAGGCGCACACCATCGTCCTCCACCAGCCGCCACCGCCGATCCGCCGGTCACCCCCACACCATCCGACCAACGGCGACCCCCTCCCCACCTCACTACCGGCCACCTAGTGTGTAGGCCTCCCCGGGCGGCCACCCCGACCCCGACCCCGACCCCACCACCGGCGACCCAGCCACTCCATCACCGGCGACCCGGCCTCTCCCACCACCACCGGCGATCTAGTCTCTCCAACTCCACCACCGCCGATCCAGCCACTCCCACCATCGGCCCCCCTCCTCCCACCCCCCACCACCTCTTCCCACCCCCCACCACAGGAGCGTCAGCTTAACCCTAGGTTGTTCAAATGGTTGGACGACGCCAGACTGCCAAGAGTACTCCTTCTAGTGGCCATGAAGGGAGGATGACTGATCCCAAGTATCCTGAGCTGACACCTCTCCTTGAGATGGTGCACAGGAGGAGGGTTGAGAGGGAAGCGGTTGAGGCTGAAATGGCGTCCAGAAAAAAGAGAGGGGCTGAGCTCAAGAAACCCACACAAGGTGGGGCTCCCGGGGAGGAAGAACAGAGCGAACTGAGAACTGTTCTGGAGTCGGCGTCACGTCGATTGGGCAGCGGCGGTGGACATGATGTAAAAAGGGACATGCTGGCACTGTTTGAGGCATCAATTAGGGTGGCTTCTAAGAGGCAAAGCAAGATGACAGTAAGTTTCTTGTATAAAATGTATTTTGCGATTGCAGGAGTACATTGGTGCTAGTATGTTGATGTATATCTGAAATTCAGCATTGTGTCATAGACTCATAGTTGATAATAATCTTGCTTTGTGCTTTTCTGAAATTCAACATAGTGGCATAGTTGATAATGCTATTGGTGCTCGCATGTTTAGGTATACTAAGCTGTCTATAACTGCTAGTAGCTTCTAAAGGGATGAAAAATCTTTATCAACTGAAATACCCGTGTAGTGCCGAATGAGGAACAGAGCAAAATTAGATGGCTGCTTGAGAAAAAATCGTGCGTCGTCGGAAAATTAGGACTGGGACATGTTTTAATTCACTGATCATAATCTAGTATATAGTACTACACAGGGATATGATGTAGATTTTGTTACAAAATGTATTTTGGGATGGCAGGAGTATTGCTAGCATGTTTAGGTACATCTGAGATTTAAGATTGTGGCATCGTTGACCATAATCTTGGTTTGTGATTTCCTGAAATTCTATGAAGCAAAACGTTCCCCTAAGTTGTAGTACCTTCAAAAGTGGCCACTTTCATGAAAATTACCCGTGTAATGTCAAATGAGGAACAAAGCAATGTTAGATGGCTGTTTGGGGAAAAATGGGGTGTTCTCGGAAAATTAAGACTGGGACATGTTTTTAATTCATTTTTACCCTAATGATCTGAATACTGTGAAGTTTTGTACTTGTGATATGATGGTTTACTTCTTACCTAAATACTGGAAAACTAATTCTATTACGTTTATATGGCCATGACTTTGTTCCCTAAATGCAGGATATTCCGCATTTTTACTTACCTGAGAAAGCCACCTTTGCTGATCTCATGAAACTAAAAATGGAGAAGCTTCAGCGCTATGAAAGTGTAAAATCGTTCGACATCGAAGGTCTATCACCTGTGACGCCCCCCACAGAACTGGTATACACCCATACTGTATGAAGCAGTGGTTAAATATTTCGTCCTTGCCAATTTATCTTATAAAATATATGGTATGCAGTGTTTAATTCTTGTCTATTAGGAGGTTCTTCTGTCCCTTTATCTAATAATAACTCGTTTGAGTATGGTATATAGGACATGTGCCTCCACCTCTTTTTCTATTTCCATTACTTTTGTTATTATTGAAGGATAACCAGTATAATGCGAAGATATTTTGTATTACATGGTCTGTGGAGTGTGGACTATTTATTGATGTTTTGACTTCAGAGCTGACCTTGCTCTTGTCCTGGTATTTTCCAGTAATGCGTCTATGAGTGTAAAGAACGAGCCAACCCCCTTTGCATGGGAAAAATATACCCACCTGGTATTTCAATCTAGCAATAACTGAGCATTTAAACCATTTGATTTACTCTTCTGTTTGGTGCTATCCCGCAAAAAGTTGCAACACTTATTGTGATCTTGACATCATACCGCCAGTGCTTATTGCTAATTTTCCTTCATTCAATCATTTGCCATGATGGTGTACTAACAAATCTTTGATTTTTCCTCATAGGACACATATCAGATTATCGATATCACCCGTCCAAGTGACACTGACCCTGAAAAGGCAATATCAGTGGCCCAAATTCTATCCCGTGAAACAGACAATTACTTTGCTGCAGTGCGGCCAACTCCTGATCCTACAGCGGCTGGAGGGTTTTTTGTATTCTCCAATATTATTTTGCCATGGTTCTTTGGAAAATGTCATCAAATGTCTTGTAGTTCGAGATATGCGAAGATGTAAGCTTCCCCGATTGCTATCATCTATTGAGCCTTACTTATTTCTTGCACGTATGGATGGATGTGTTATGATTTTACATGCAGTGAATGATACTTACTTGCGTACCTTATATTTTAACTAGCACATACGTTTCTGCAGAGAGAATATGCAGGTTTGTCGTGATAGCATATACTTGTTGGTTGAAGAAATCCTCCGCCTTGATGATGAGAACTGCAAGCATATTACTGGTTACATGATATCGCTGCTCGAAATAGGAATGTTCTTGTTTGGAGAATTTCCTAGAATGCAAGGACCAGTTGATCTACTCCAGGACAATTTTGACTTGGATCTCATCATTCATTTGACAGCTGAAGTTCTGTTTGATATGAGAAACTGGTCGTATCTCTCGAAGACGGGATTTGCATTTTATCTCGGAATGGTAGAAACATGGTTAGATGTGATTGGGCACAAGGAAACGTTTCTGGCAGGTTGGAAGAAGATGACTGCCGCGGTGACCAAATTTGAAAAGAGTGGACACAAGCTGGACCTCCTTGGTGCCAATGGTTATTTCTCTTTGAGAAAACTGGTCGGGAACCGATTGCATCTTCTAAAGTTTGACGAAGAATATGTGAAGAGACTAATAATCAGAAAATGTAGGCAACACAAGGGAAGAATGGAAGCCTTGAAAGAAGATACCAATCAAGTTCAGTTGAAAGACCATGAGGGAGAGAATAAGAATGGAGAGACGGTGGAGCCGGAAATTGCTGATGATCTGGTAATGCAAAATGGTTTAATTGCTATGCATATTTTTGATATTGATTGAATGTCATGCATTTTGACTAATTCCTCATGTCTATTCATTCAGGCTTGGAAAAAGGCTAAGAAAGAATATGAGTATTGGTTGAGCTTGATGGTTGAAGACAGAGATATGCTGATCAAAGTTCTCTGTGAGCTGAATGTGGATCTGTTTGACAAGGATCAGAGTGAAGGTATGTCAGTCTTGCCTTGGCAAATGATTTAGTGTAATTTCACATTTCATTAGGGCTCTTATGCACATCAAACAAACATTCGCCTGGTGTCCATCAGTCCTTATTATCGTAATACCAGACGAAATGTCTCCCCACTGCAATTGTAAGAAGTTGACACACATTGCAAGATTTAAGCTTCTTGGATTGTATATGAATGGAGGGAACGGAATAGTTTTAGTCTGCTGTTTAACTCTGTTATTATTAGCATTTATTGTTCACTTTATTATTTTTTATAGTAAAAATTACGTTGTTGCTGTTATAACCCTTGATTCCTTCCACATTATATGGTATGCTCGTCTATCTATTTGACCAATGTGCTGTAAACACGTACCTCTTGAAGCTATCTTGGGATTAGTGCGACTGGTTGATTAATTTAATAGCAGCCAACAACCTACTGTAATTGTTTGATTAATTTATTAATTAAATGTAAGCAAATGCAGGTCATAGATGCATCATGCATGGTTGCCATAGCTGTAGATTGAAAAGAATTCACATTAGAAAAGAAATCAATCTGGAAGAGTATCAAAGAGTGTGTCCGATGGATACCGTGTAACATGAAACCATGCTCCTAAACCATCTGGCTACATTTTGCTGGCAGCAGCCCTACCCCTTTATCTCGCAGTGAGCTGCCATGAACATAGAAACAATGCATGCCCGCGGCCAGATTTGAAAGCTAGCTAGGTTGTTATATAGGAACAGTGCGACTGGTTGTTCTATCGGGCCAGGAGAAAATCAGTCTAACTGAAACCAATAATCAACACTCCCACCGGTTGATGCTCTTTGTTGTTGATTGGAGCTGAGCTGCCATGGCTGGCAGTGTGGTTTGGGGTAGCTTTTGTTTGGAAGCATCAGATGTGGTTGCTGGCGGCTGGATACCGAGATAGAGCAACTCATCAGTAGTGTATGCCCCAGATTTGTGGTGGAAGATAGTACAGATTCGTTCCGCGACCTAGCAATCCAGCGCACCCCCGTTGCAACTTGGCAATCTAGCCCCCTCTACATGCCGATGTGTTTTTTAACCTTGCCATTTAAAACATAATATAAGGCTGAAACTGATTGAATTGTTCTTATTTGGGTACATGTGATCTCGAAACATTAGCTACAGAAAATAATATCCGGGTCATGTTCCAATTGTGCTTTCAGTTAAACCAAGTGAATAGTATCCTTAAATGTGCTGAGTTAAACATTATGGGTTCTATTTTATATACTTTTTTCTTGTATAATGCTAACTTCTAATGTATTTGCAGTGACTTCTCCAGGTATCTTTTGCTAGCCATTGCATTTAAATGAGTATCTTTCTTATATGTGCCTTTCCTCATACTGCAGTTCCCAGAGTTGTATGGTAGCATGCACGTTGCATACAATGCTCGGCCTGGACCTTTACCACCCCAAGGTTACACGTATCTTTCCTGGCCACAGGTGATACAGCTTCTCTGAAATGAGTTCACCATGCATTCTGATTTCATAATGTTTGGGTGATTATCTGTTGTCATGCTTGTTTAATTTGTGCTATCTAAGAAACTTCCGCAATGCTTTTAGACGAGTATGTATCCTTTATTGCCTTTTATCATTATGATAATGGTATTACAGTCTCTTCAGCTGTATGGTGGAGCGCCTATTTTTGACAGTGCCCATCCTGGATCTTTTCCGCAAGCTCACGCACACCCTTCTCGGCCACAGGTGAGGCAGCTTCTCAGAAATGACTTCACCGTGCATTCTGAGTTTGTGCGATTTTCTGTTGTATGCTTTGTTTAAGTTATCCTACCTAAGAAACCTCCACTTTATTATTATGGTTGGTATTACAGTCTCTTCAGCTGTATGGTGGGGTACCTACTGCTAACAGTGCCCAGGCTGGATCTCTTCCGCAAGGTTACGCACATGTTTCTCGGCCACAGGTGAGACAGCTTCACTCGAATGAGTTGACCATGCATTATGAGTTTGGGTGATTATGGGCGATTATCTGTTATATTTTTAATTTGTTGTATCTCAGAAACTTCCACAATTCTTCTAGATGAGCATGCATGTATCCTTTATTGCATTCTGCCACTATGGTAATAATGGTATTACAATCTCTGCAGCCGTATGGTGGGGTGCCTACTTCTAACAGTGCCCAGCCTGGATCTTCTCCGCAAGGTTACGCACAACCTTGTCGGCCACAGGTGAGACGGCTTGACTCGAATGAGTACACTATGGATTCTGAGCTCATTATGCTTGGGCTTATTACTTGTTGTTATGCTTATATTGTTTGGTAGCTGTTTAGTCACAGAACATGATTTCTAATTATTTGTAGGAATATTGTTTCTGTTTGTTGAGGCATGCAATATAATAAGGGAAAGCCAACATGCCTTCTTTGGATTACATCAGTTGTATCGTGCAAGCTAATTTTCTTTGACATTGTTTTGCAGCAATATCGAAGATGAAACCAGTAGGTAGCTGCTGATATTGATGATGCGCTGCAATTTTGAAGCCTGCAGCAATTATCGTTTTGTGGTCTGCTAACCAGGCCAACAGCAGGTCATGTACACCCATGTGTTTCCTGCTGCAGTGTAACTTAGTTAGACGGTGATTGCCCCTGGATGATGCAGATGTATGCCTGAGTCTGTTTTTCTTCTTCTGGGTACTGTTTGTCTTCATTATATCTTTGCTCAGAGCATCCAAGACTGAAGTAGTCTGGGTGATTGCCCCTGGATGATGCACATCGCCCACCTTTCATATTTGCTACTCCTATCCAAAATAAGAGTCAGCAACTTTGAACGAAGGTTAAACTCAACCCAAGTTCAAAGCTGCGGCGCTTATTTTGGATCGGAGGAAGTGGTTAAAATTTGCGCTGTTTATCATGTGAACATGCTAGTTAGAAATCTCTCCGGCATAGTGCTTTGTTGGATACCAGAATGTACCATGTACGTAGAACTTTGCATGGTCCATGGTTGTTCTGTATATGTGTTCCAATCTGGGGATTCCTAGAGAAAGTTATATATTTATATATCCCGCACGATCTGGATCTGGCAGAGCATGCGCTACCGATAAGTTGGCACACGTCGGAAAAAAGACCACCGCTCCAGCCCTTGGCCGGCTCTTTCTGTCTCCAGAAAATTAACCTCTTGGGCACGATGGCCGGATTTGCTGTTGGCTGGAGGCGGAGGAGTGGCTTCGTTGTAGGGAAGTGTGCGGCGGCCGGATCTGTCGACCAGAGCATAGACCGGGTCGATCATACGGCGGCGGCTTGGACATCTCCATCGAGCAGT
The DNA here is from genome assembly GCF_002575655.3 of Aegilops tauschii subsp. strangulata. Taxonomy (NCBI): domain Eukaryota; kingdom Viridiplantae; phylum Streptophyta; class Magnoliopsida; order Poales; family Poaceae; genus Aegilops; species Aegilops tauschii. The sequence goes on along the minus strand of NC_053036.3, from coordinate 627,400,420 downwards.
GCAAAGAATGGCTGCATGTTAGCTCGCTGCCGTCGCTGCTGTTGTATGTGCGCGTCCCGTCTTAGAACAGCTTAATTGAAAACCTGACGGGTGGGTTCCTCCATAAACGATGACGTGGCATGGAAGCAACTCGCACAGTTTGACTCAAATATCTGGCTAGCCAGGGGTGCTTGCCAGGAGAGCGGAAGAAGGGGAGCTTGTAGTCGATGCAGCGGTGGAAGGGGAGCTCGAGGACGATGAGCTTGGCGGGCGGCGGCGGCCAGGGCCGGAGGAGGCGACGATGGGAGGTAGTAGGAGGTTGCGGTGCTCGTCGTGAATATGCCCTGCGGCACCAGGGCGTTGATGCGAAGCCTCTGGGGGCGACTGCGAGGTCTAGCGCTCGACCTCCGACCAAATCAAGCTCGGCCTCGATCGCTGGAGCGGTCAGGTGCGCTGTCTCGCTGGAAGTGGAACTCGGCTTTGCCGGATTAGGTGGTGGCGCCGGCGGCTTCGTGTATGTACGCCTCTGGCCGGAATCAATTAAGGTGCTTCTGAAGCAAAGTTTACTCGTCGTACGTACGTGTATTTGCTCATTCAAGCGTACGGAGTACTTGCTTGAAGACCAATCCACGACGCAGCTCAATGGAATCCGGAAGCTGCCGCAACAGTTGGTTTGGAGGCTGGTGTCGTTGATGGCGATGCCTCTAGGCGGGCGGGACAGAGGAGAGCCGCTGCAATTGCCAATTGGTGCGTGGCCGAGATGATGCCGATGAGGCGATGACGACCAGGCGCCCATCGTCAGCATCAGCTGCTGCATCTCGGCCATCGGGGCCTCGCTGGATCGATGCTCGCCTTCCGCCGTTGCCTTCACGACCACGGTCCGCGTCCCCCCGACTTCTAGCGCGTCGTCATCTCCGTCCCTCCGCTGCGCCCTGTAGGCACTCCCATCCCATGTGCGCGCCGCCGTTGCCGTCCGGACCGGCGGATGCCACCGCGCTCGAATGCCAGATTTTCGCTGCAATTGCCAGCGCAGAGCGGAGGATGTTGCGGCGTGCCAAGCGGGTGGTGGCGCGCCGGCGGGATGCACCGGGCTGGCGGGCTGTCGCTCTGGTGCACCGCCAGGGAGGCAGAGGACCGGTCGCTTCATGTCCGTCTGTTCCATCCTTTTCCCCTGTCACGTGGCACCTGGCAGTAGGACCCACCCGTCAGGTTTTCACTTGTATGTTTTATTTAATTTAGGAAAAAGCTTACCTTCTACCGGCCGATCGCGCGCACCCGTCCGCCGGCTCCGTGGCCGTTTGATTGTGTGTTGATCAGACGGTCAACAGCGTCCCCTAAGCCGCGTCTGTTTTCCTACAACTCACCTGTTGTTTCAAGACAGTCATTCCTGCAACTGGGTAACAGTAGGGGGGTTTCGGGGCTCGTCTGGAAGCCGTGTCTGTTTTCCTGCAACTCATCTCCTATTTCAAGACGGTCATTCCTGCAACTGGGTAACAGTAGGGGGTTATGGGGCTCGTCTGGATTAGAGGGCGAGCGGTTGGATTTGGGAGCTGGCGGACGGGCGTGGCAGGACAAGGCATTGGGCCAGCAGGCCTTATCCACCGCGGTGGCGACGATGACTTGCTCGGGATCGGCGGTGGCCGGCAACAACTCAAGCAGGTACGATTCAGAGATCGGCGATTTCTGCAACAAAGATCTTGATTCAGAAATAAAAAAAAAGATCCAGTGGTGAAGTTTCTTTTCAGCAACAGGGTCTAGTTTTAGAAAGTTTTTGCAACACATGTCTTGTTTCAGAAAAAAATGGTTCGGCAACGAAGTTTTTTTTTCCTGCAACATGGGTCTTGCTTCAGAAATATAGCCCCGGTTGCAGAAAGCGTTGGAGAAGCACACGATGTTAGAGCGTACGAGGCCAAGCATTGCAACACGACACATGTTTCAGAAACATAGCTTGAGTTGCAGAAATCGTCAAAGGAGTGCCCAGCGTGGGAGATCGTCGTCGTCATGCCGGAGTAGAGGCCGCGGCTGTTCTCGAAGCAGGTCCCCTCGGTGAGCTCGATTTGCGTCAGATCCAACCATGGCGCACCATAGTGTGGCAGAAACTTTGATTTAATTCCTGCACGCCGGCGGCGGGCTGATTTTGCGGTGGATTGGCGGCGGCGCCGCGCGAGGCGCAACTCTGCCGGGGCCGGGGGCAATAGTGTTGTTTCCGCAACAGAGCGTTTGTTGCGGGAAATAATGAGCGGGCATGCAGCGCACGGACACTAGATCGGACGACTATCAGTTCGGGCATCCAAGGGCCGTCGAGGCGACGGATAAAATCTAAACATCGGCCAGCGGACGTGTAGCGTCGCAAAGCTTACCTTTAGCCGGCTGATGCACGCGCGAGCGTCCCCCACTTGCGTAGCCGTTAGATCAATCCTGATCAAGTGGCCACGCTGGCCACAAGTCAGTCCCGCGCGGCTAGTCTTTTTCTTGCAATAAGGGTCTTGTTTCAGTAGATTTATGCAACATAGGACTAGTTTCGGAAAGAAAGAAAAAACGATTCGGTGATGAAAGGTTTTTTTTCTACAACTAGAGTCTTGTTTCAAAAGATTTCTGCAACGTATCTTTTGTTTCAGAAAGAAAAGAAATGTTTCGATTGTGAAGGTTTTTTCTGCAACAATGGTCTTATTTCAGAAACATAGCCCGAGTTGCAGCACCGCAGGAGCGCCCGACGTTAAAGAGTGAGTGGTCAGACATTGCAACATGAGGCATGTTTCAGAAACATAGCTCTGGTTGCAGAAAACGCCGAAGAAGTGTCGGGTGTGAGAGGTCGTCCTCGTCATGCTCGATTGGAGCAGTTGCTCGCGGCGCTGAGACGGAGGAGGAGCAGCAACTCCGGCGAGCACGACAAGGACTAGTTCCCCCAGCGCCGGTGGCAGCGATTTTGTGGTGGTGGGGGCTGGCGCCGCGCTGGGCGCAGCTATGTCAGGACGGCGCACAGGGGAGTTTGTTTTCGAAATTGAGCGGTTGTTGCAAGAAGTAAGGAGGTGATGCGGTTGTTACAGGAAGTAAGGAGGTGGTTATATCTGATGGCTGTCAGAGCGCTGATCCAACGAAGCTCCATGCGGCGGATGTTTCCTAATGGAAAACCCTTTGTTTCAACCGACTGATTCTATGGCTGGCGCAAACCTCCTCGGGAGCCGTCCGATCGAGTTTGATCGTGCGGCGCTGGCATCTCTCACGCCCCCGCCTAGACAGCAACACGGGCTCAGCAGCCTCAGCTTCGACTGCATCGCGCTCGACTGCCTAGCGTCTCAGGAAGATACAAGCAGGGGCGTCAGATCCGGGCGCTACTCAAGCAGTAGCTGGTGTGAGAGGCGACGCGGCGGCGAGCATCCGGAGCGGCTGGATCAAACTAAGAGAATCGACGACGACGCTCTGCCACGCAGGTATTCAACACACTTCCCCCAAATCGAGCTGAAATGCTAGGTCTCGATACAAAATCAGGGGTACGCGTGCGGGGGCTCGATGAGCGGCGCTCGTGAGGCAGAGGGGAGTCAATGGCGCTGTGATTTTGGGGAAGAGGGGCTCGTCAGGGCGGATTTCCTTGTTTCAGTGCAGCAAATCCACATTGAAAGCAAATCCAATCTGAGATGGGTGTGATCTGGAGCTTCACAGTAGCGAATGTTGCTTTTTAGACTGGGAGTGGTGCTTCATTGCAGCACAGGCTGGGATGTGCTTCGTTTATTTTGCTTTTTCTAGGCATGGGCTTGATTTTCACCAACTGCAAGTGATGTTTCATTCCAGTACAGACTATTGTTGTTTTCTTTTCTTTTCTAGGCATGGGCTTGAGTTTACCCAACTGAGTGTTGTTTCATTGCAGTACAAATTACTGGTGTTTTCTTCTTTCTTTTGTCAAAATGAGGCTTCTGATTACATGTATGGTATGCTGTATATAATATGATAATGTATCATTAGTAACTTTGTTTCACTAGCAGGGTTACCTTTTGTGTAATGCTTCATTAGTGCTGGATAATGTAATACTCGTGTGATGTGCCTATCATAGTTCTTGATTGATTGCTTCGTCAGCCTAACAGAGCTATATCTCTTCTTCATTGCTAATTAATCATGTTGGTCATTGGTCGCCTTCGTGCGGCTGTCTGAACTCCCAAGTACCGCGATATCTCTGACAGACAAACACAATATTCATGCTCTGGCGGATAATCTCTGTACAATATTCACCAGTTAAGTAGCATAGTTGTAGTTTACTTCAGCCTTCATTTGACTCCTGCTGCATTCTTTCCTACTGCAGTAGTAGTTCTACGTGTAGATGCCTGCTAGTAGCCTTTGCATTCTAGGATAGTTGTAGTTTACTTTTTCAGTAGTAGCTGCGTGCTTTTGTTATCAGTGGATAATGGATTACATCCATATAGTGGGGTTTTATATCTACGGTGCTGTGTTTTTTTTGTTTTATATTGGTAGTATGAAAATGTAGCGGCAGTGGTTTTTTATCTAGCAAATACGTGTTTCAGAAAGTAGTCGCCATTGCAGAGATAGTGTGGTTCTTATTCGGTTTTGGTGTACTACTGTTGTTGCATAGGTTTTAGGAGTACCACATTTTCATTTTTGTTGTGGTTTACGTTTTCTCCTCGCAGAGCCTCAACAATGGATAATGCAAAGTCTATTGATGGATCATTCTCAACACGGGTTTCAACAAGCCGCTTGGGTACAGTTGCTAAGAAAAATCTGGGCGATAATAAGAGGGCAATCTTAATTGGTTGCTGCTCCAAGAGTGGACCAGCAGCTGCTGCGACAGCCTGAGGCCTGCTGCTAAGCCAGGGGTGTGTAGGATGGGCGTCCGTTGTGACGGGGGACCGATGATCCTGCTAGGGGCTGCCGACCGGCTGCTGCGAACCGCCCGGGGATGCTGCGACTGGTGCACGAATGGGACACGTGGTGGTCGAGCTTATTGCTGGTTCCTATGACGCTCAGTAGTAAGCGAGGTGGGCGAGACTTGAAGCATCACCGAGCCGCTGGAACATCATTGTTGCTGCAATGGAGCATTCGCTGGGCCACGGGAACGTTGCCGGGCCGTCGGAGCATCACTGGTGCTGTGATGGAGCATCGTCGGGACGTTGGAAAATTGGTGGTGCTGCAACAGAGCATCTTCGGCCAACCGAGCATTGCCGGTGCTGCGGTGGAGCATCGCCGAGCCATCGGAGGATCGTCGGAGCTTTGCTGGTGCTGTGATGGAGCATCGCCGAGCCGTCAGAGGATCATCGGAGCATTGCCGGTGCTGCGATGGACCATCGCTGAGCCGCGGGAGGATCGTCGGAGCATCGCCGGCGCTGTGATGGAGCATCGCCGAGCCGCCGGAGGATCGTCGGAGCATCACCGCTGCAGCGTTGGAGCATCACCGAGCCGCCGGAGGATCGTCGGAGCATCACCGCTGCAGCGATGGAGCATCGCCGAGACGTCAGAGGATCATCGGAGCATTGCCGGTGCTGCGATGGACCATCGCTGAGCCGCGGGAGGATCATCGGAGCATCGCCGGCGCTGTGATGGAGCATCGCCGAGCCGCCGGAGGATCGTCGGAGCATCACCGCTGCTGCGATGGAGCATCGCCGAGCCGCCGGAGGATCGTCGAAGCATCACCGGTGCTGCGATGGAGCATCGCCGAGCCGCCGGAGGATCGTCGGAGCATCACCGCTGCTGCGATGGAGCATCGCTGAGCCGCGGGAGGATTGTCGGAGCATCGCCGGCGCTGTGATGGAGCATCGCCGAGCCGCCGGAGGATCGTCGGAGCATCACCGCTGCTGCGATGGAGCATCGCCGAGCTGCCGGAGGATCGTCGGAGCATTGTCGGTACTGCGATGGAGCATCACCGAGCCGCCGAAGGATCGTCGGAGCATCACCGTTGCTGTGATGGAGCATCACCGAGCCACCGAAGGATCGTCGGAGCATCACCGCTGCTGCGATGGAGCCTCGCCGAGCTGCCGGAGGATCATCGGAGCATTACCAAGACACTGGAGGATCGTCGGTGCTACAGTGGAGCATCGCCTGGCCGTCGGAAGCATCGCTGGCGCTGGAATGACACATCGTCGGGCCGCCGGAGCTGCAGAGCATCATGGGTGGAGCAATGAAGCATGACCGATGCTTCAAAGAATTACACGCGCGACACCGGGGAAGCAGTAGCATGGAGCTTGTACAGGCTACAACTGATGCTCTGTTGGTGGCTGGAGGTGTCGCGCGGAGACACGGCAGTGATGCTGGTGAAAGTTGGGATGGAAGTGATGGCGTGGTTCTATCAGGGAATCAAGCGACCCAATTTAGATTTATTGACGCAAATCAATGGCTGGCTAGGCGGCTTATCTTTTTCTAAGATCAGCCGGCTGACGCCTAGCAGCGGCCTTTTCTAATACATCCGCCGATGGACACGTAGCGGCTGCTACGGATCAGCCGAGGAAATCATCCGGCTAGCCAGCCATACGATTCAGGCGCGGTGGCCGTTCGATTCATGTGATGCAGCCAGTATTCCTTCCCTTTCCCCGGGTCTACACACAACACGACACCACATGAGCTTCTGCAGGGCCTTCTGCAGAAAAAGAAGTTGCAGCATCAAAGCCTCTGCCGCGGCACCGGTGCCGGCGGCCACCCAGCAGCGGATGCCGCGACCCCGACGATCGCAGCTCCGATGAGACACGAGGCTGCGCACTACTTGCTGCATCTCTCGCCACGCAGCAGCACTCGTGCTACAAAAAGTCAGAGTGATGCCGGCCACTTCCCTTGCCATCGGTGCCTCCATGTATGTTAATTTGCAGCTACACCACCCCTACTCTGATCGTGGATGCTTTCAGCACTGCCGCTGCTCCCGCAGCACTAGTGCCTCCACCAGAGCTGACAGCACAGCCCACGCGGATGAGCATTGCATCGCCATCACTGGTTCCTCTCCGCAGCGACACACGTGTTGCATAGGACCGCCGACAGCACCGACGAGCGTTGCGTTGCAGCACTGGAAGTTGCCGAGGAGCGCTGTGTCGCAGTGCCGGCTACCATCGAGGAGCGCCGCATTGCCGGCAACACTGACGAGAGTTGCATCTGAACATTGCAACTACCTCCCTCCACGCTGCATTGAAGCTCCGCCGCCGCGCGTGCACCACCATGCGTGTTGCGTTGTCAACTTCCGTCGCCGGGCGAGATACGCGGGTCGCAGCAGAAGGTGGTTTACGCGAGGGAGAACTCCGGCTCGACGCGCCAGCTGTCACACGCTGAAGCTCCATCGCAGCGCCCTCGGCAGCACTTAGTGCTCCATTACAACGCCGGCTGACATCGATGAACGCTGCATCGCAGCACCGGTGGCCACCGAGGAGCGCCACATCGCCGGCAGCACTGACGAGAGTAGCATCTGAACATTGCAACCCGCCCACGCTGCATTGAGGCTCCGCCGCCGCGTGCGCACAACCATGCGTGTTTCGTTGTCAGCTCCCGTCGCCGGCAAGATACGCGGGTCGCAGCACCAGGTGGTTCACGCGAGGGGAACTCCGGCTCGACGCGTTGGCGGTCGCACACTGAAGCTCTATCGCATCGCCCTCAGCAGCACTCGGTGCTCCATTCCAGCGCCGGCACACGATCCTCTGTCACAGCGCCGGCGGTCGCCTGCTGAATCTCCATCGTAGCGCCGGCAGCCGTGCCAGGAAGCTCTATCACAGCAACCCGCGATGTTGCATCAACTTCGCGGTCGGGATTTAGATGCGCAGGAGGGTGGCCGGCGTCGGAATCCTCTCTGGATTCACGGTGGCGGGGAAAGTGGTGGTAGCGGCCGAGAGCTGTCTCCATATCCGGCGAGAGGAAAGGGGATCTTTTTCGACAAAGGGTGGATTTTATTAGCTCAAAATGGAGCATCCAGAGAATACATAACATAATGAGCATACACCCGGCCTCTACATAGCTAGGATGTACACAGCCAACACGAACACACACACAAAAAATACACCAGCAAAATAGCAAAGTCACATAAGACCAAAGCTATGTGTAGGCGAAAAAAACTCAAAGCGGTTAGATCCGCGATCAGCAAACTATAACAATGACCATATTTGCACCAACCATCTCATGACATCACACTAACGATGATGTTCTTCAACAGCAATGCCTTCAGGAAGGGAGCGGCGCTCGAGCGCCTCCATCACCGGATCCAACCACTCAAGGCCAGTTTCTAGGTTTTCACCCTGAAGAACCAGTCTGAGCATATACGAGCAATGCCTTCAACAAGGTAACGATGTAAAAGCACCGCCATTGCCAGGTATACATAACCAGCTAGGGTCAAACCTAGGTTTTCACCCCGAAGCTCGAGACTGAAGTCAATTATGTGTTGTCACCACTAGTAGAAAGAGGGTCAAATCTGAAGCACATTAGTGCTGGTTTGAATTTGAGCCGGCACTAATGGCTAATGTGTCCATTAGTGCCGGTTCCAACGGCTAGCCGGGCCGCTCTCATTAGTACCGGTTCGTGGCGAATCTTTAGCACCGGTTCGTGCCACGAACCGGTACTAATGAGAGTGGTGGCAGGATGTTGTCAGTCTGGGGCCCCTCCAGCACCTTTAGTACCGGTTCGTGTCACGAACCGGTACTAAAGGTCTTCCTACATAAACCCTTCGTCCACCCGAGCTCGCTCTGTTCTTCCCCTTTCCCCTCTCCTCTCTGTTCTTCCCCTCTTCCTCTCGAGCTCATCACACATTTTCCCCAAAATTTGTGAAGATTTGAAGGCCCCCATCCATTCAAATGATCACAAAGGTTATCAACTTTGTCCTTTCATCTCTTATTGCTAGATTAGCTCTTGCAATGCTTTATATAGTGATTAATTTGTGAGTTTAGTAATTTGGGAGGAATTATATGTGCTAGTATTTGATTTATATGCAATCTGAGGTCAAAAATAACACTTAGTTTGCATATGTAGGTGTGGTGTACTTAGTGCCTTCTAAATCTCCGTCGTAACCACCGTTGATCGCCCGCACCGTCCCGTCGCCGGCACCACCTTGTGGTGAGCCTCTTATTCATGAATGTTTTATATAAAAAATAGATGTTTGTGTGATTTGGATATATAGTTACTCGTATAATTATCTTACCGGTACGTTGTTTGTTATACATAGTGCCATGGTTTTGATATCCGTCCCCTTCGGCCCTTGTCCTTATTATGATTCGGATGTGGTATATTCTCTTTTAAAATTATTTGTTGCATTTTGTGTTTATGACAAATTATGCCCATCAAGTTGACATATATATTTTTATCTAGGAGGTATGTGAACCAGAAATTCCAACCGACCCTATTGTCGAGAGGTTAAATTTAGTTGAAAGAGAAAACGAGTATTTGAAAGAAAAATTGAAAAGAACTGAGGGGGAGAAGATGGAATTGGAGTTGCATGTTGCTGATGTCGTCGATGATCAATAGATCAAGATGGAGAAAATGCGCTTGAAGATTAGAAAGATTAGAAAATATGCCATTGATAGTGAGGCTTGGTATCATTATGCTGTTGGATCAATCGTTACCTTAGTTGCGATCTTGATCGCATTTGTTGTTGCATTTAAATGCTTTAGCTAGAGAGTTATTTGCTTGTTGCATTTAAGTGTTGTATGAACTTTATGTATGAACATGTATTAATTTGGTATTTTCGGTGTTGTGTAATGAAGATGAGCCGACAATGGATGTACGATGACCGATGCTCTCCCGAGTTCATTAATGGCGTGCAAACTTTTCTGCTTGCGACTCAGGCAAACAAGCGGGCGGATGGTTTTATGCCTTGTCCATGTGCTGGCTGTAAGAATGATCACAATTACTCTAAGTCAAGAACCATTCACGTCCACCTGTTTGAGTCCGGTTTCATGCCCCACTATAATGTTTGGACCAAGCACGGAGAAAGAGGGGTTATGATGGAAGACAATGAAGAAGAAGAGGACGACGACAGCTATCCTGTCCATGGGTTTCCTGAATACGATGATACAACAATGGGGGAAGAAGCTGAGCCGGCAATGCGGGAAGAAGCTGAAGAAGAGGCATCAGATGAGCCCGCTGATGATCTAGGTCGGGCCATTGCCAATGCAAAGAGAAACTGCGCAAGTGATTTGGAGATGAAGAAGTTGCAGCGCATGTTAGAGGATCACAAGAAATTGTTGTACCCGAATTGCGAAGCTGACAAGAAAAAGTTGGGCACCACACTGGAATTGCTGCAATGAAAGGCAGAGAATGGTGTATCTAACAAGGGATTTGGAAAGTTGCTGGTAATGATAAAGAATATGCTTCCAAAGGACAACGAATTGCCCGAGAGTACGTACGAAGCAAAGAAGGCTGTCTGCCCTCTAGGGTTAGAGGTGCAGAAGATACATGCATGCCCTAATGACTGCATCCTCTACCGCGGTGAGTACGAGGATTTGAACGCTTGCCTGGTATGCGGTGCATTGCGCTATAAGATCAGCCGCGATGACCCTGGTGATGTCGAGGGCAAGCGCCCCAGGAAGAAGATTCCTGCCAAGGTGATGTGGTATGCTCCTATAATACCACGGTTGAAACGTTTGTTCCAAAACAAAGAGCATGTCAAGGCGATGCGATGGCACAGTGAAGACTGTAAGAAAGACGGAAAGTTGAGAGTACCCGCTAAGGGGTCGCAGTGGAGAAAAATCGAGAGAAAGTACATGAAGGAGTTTGCAGGTGACGCAAGGAACATATGGTTGGGTCTAAGCGCAGATGGCATTAATCCTTTTGGGGAGCAGAGCAGCAACCATAGCACCTGGCCTGTGACTTTATGTTTGTATAACCTTCCTCCTTGGTTGTGTATGAAGCGAAAGTTCATTATGATGCCAGTGCTCATCCAAGGCCCTAAGCAACCCGGTAACGACATTGATGTGTACCTAAGGCCATTAGTTGAAGAACTCTTACAGCTGTGGAATGGAACAGGTGTACGTGCGTGGGATGAGCACGGACAGGAAGAATTTGACCTAAAGGCGTTGATGTTCGTGACCATCAATGATTGGCCTGCTCTCAGTAACCTTTCAGGACAGACAAACAAGGGATACCACACATGCACGCACTATTTGGATTATACCGACAGTATATATTTGGATAATTGTAGGAAGAATGTGTACCTAGGACATCGTCGATTTCTTTCGAGCAGGCATCCCGTAAGAAAGAAAGGCAAGCATTTCAAAGGTGAGGTGGATCACCGGACGAAGCCTCGCCACCGTACTGGTGCTGATGTACATGATATGGTCAAGGATTTGAAGGTAGTCTTTGGAAAGGGTCCTGGCGGACAACCTGTTCCGAATGACGCTGACGAACGCGCACCCATGTGGAAGAAGAAATCTATATTTTGGAACCTGCCCTATTGGAAAGACCTAGAGGTCCGCTCCACAATCGACATGATGCACGTGACGAAGAATCTTTGCGTGACCCTGCTTGGCTTCTTGGGCGTGTATGGGAAGAAAAAAGATACACCTGAGGCACGGGAGGACTAGCAACGTATGCACGGAAAAGACGGCATACATCAGGGTCATGCCAGCTACGCTCTTACCAAAGAAGAGAAGGAAATCTTCTTTGAATGCCTGCTCAGTATTAAGGTACCGTCTGGCTTCTCGTCGAATATAAAGGGAATAATAAATATGGCAGAGAAAAAGTTCCAGAACCTAAAGTATCATGACTGCCACGTGATTATGACGCAACTGCTTCCGGTTGCATTGAGGGGGCTTCTACCGGAAAACGTTCGATTAGCCATTGTGAAGCTATGTGCATTCCTCAATGCAATCTCTCAGAAGGTAATCGATTAGAGAATGGTTTGGTGCAATGTCTTGTCAGTTTCGAGTTGGTGTTCCCACCATCCTTCTTCAACATCATGACACACGTCCTAGTTCACATGTGCGAAGAGATTAACGTTTTGGGTCCTGTATTTCTACACAATATGTTCCCCTTTGAGAGGTTCATGGGAGTCTTAGAGAAATATGTTCATAACCGTGCTAGGCCAGAAGGAAGCATCTCCAAGGGCCATGAAAATGAGGACGTCATTGAGTTTTGTACTGACTTTATTCTTGACCTTAAGCCGATTGGTGTTCCTGAATCGCGGCATAAGGGCAGACTGGATGGAAAAGGCACGCTAGAAGGGGATCAAATAATATGTATGGACGGACATTCTCTCACTGAAGCACACTACACAGTTCTACAGAATTCCGCCTTGGTGGCTCCGTATATGGACGAACACAAGAATTTTCTACGCTCCAAACACCCGGAGCGGTCTGATGACTGATACGTCTCCAACGTATCTATAATTTATGAAGTATTCATGTTGTTATATTATCTATCTTGGATGTTTAATGGGCTTTTATATGTTGTTTTATATGATTTTTGGGACTAACCTATTAACCCAGAGCCCAGTGCCAGTTTCTGTTTTTCCTTGTTTTGAGTATCGCAGAAAAGGAAAATCAAACGGAGTCCAATTGACCTGCAATTTCACGGAGCCTATTTTTGGACCAGAAGAAGCCCACGGAGCACCGGAGGTGGATTAGGGGAGTCCCGAGGCACCCACGAGGGTGGGGGGCGCGCCCCCCTGCCTCGTGGACGCCTCGGTGACCCCCCTAACGTGAAATCAACGCCAAACTCTTCTATATATACCCAAACTTTGAGAAAGAAACCTAGATCGGGAGTTCTGCCGTCGCAAGCCTCTTGTAACCATGAGAAATCAATGTAGGCCCTCTCCGGCACCCTGCCGGAGGGGGCCATCATCACCGGTGGCCATGGAGGAGTATCCCAGAGAGGCCATCATCGCCATGAAGGCCAAGGACCAGAGGGAGAACCTTTCCCCATCTAGGGGGGAGGCCATGGAGGAGGAAGCACAAGGGGGAGAACCTCTCTTCCTCTCTCTTGGTGGCACCGGAGTGCCATTGAGAGGGGAATCATCGCCGCGGTGATCGTCTTCATCAACATCACCATCATCATCACCATCCTCATCTCTTTTACGCGGTCCACTCTCCCGCACCCCGCTGTAATCCCTACTTGAACATGGTGCTTTATGCCACATATTATGATCCAATGATGTGTTGCCATCCTATGATATTTTGAGTAGATATCTTTTGTCCTTGGGTTGATTGATGATATAGATTGGTACGAGATGTATGTTTTATTTTGGTGCTGTCCTATGGTGCCCTCCATGTCACGCAAGCGTGAGGGATTCCCTCTATAGGGTGTTGCAATACGTTCATGATTCGCTTATAGTGGGTTGCTTGAGTGACAGAAGCATAAACCCGAGTAAGGGGGTTGTTGTGTATGGAATAAAGGGGACTTGATATGTTAATGCTATGGTTGTGTTTTACCTTAATGATCTTTAGTAGTTGCGGATGCTTGCTAGAGTTCCAATCATAAGGGCATATGATCCAACTAGATAAAGTATGTTAGCTTATGCCTCTCCCTCATATGAAATTGCAATGATGACTACCGGTCTTATTAACGATTGCCTAGGATAATTCCGCACACCGACCCATCATTATTCCACACTCGCTATTTATAATATTTAGTAATATATTCTAAATTTATGATAACAGCACCTACTTTTATATTTTAGCTCTCCGATATCGTACAAAGTTATCCTCTTCATACCCACAATATAGTTCTATTTCTCGTTGCTAGTTGGAAGCAAACGTTCGGTGTACGTAGAGTCGTATCAGTGGCAGATAGGGCTTGAGAGAATATTGATCTTACCTTTAGCTCCTTGTGGGTTCGACACTCCATACTTATCACTTCCACCTTTGGAAATTGCTACGATGATTCCTTGCACTTGGGGATTATCAAGCTCTTTTCTGGCGGCGTTGCCGGGGAGCAATAGCGTGGGGTTGATATTCTCGTGTGTGCTTGTTTGCTTTCTCCACTAAGTAGGTTTTGTTTTTCCTTTTTGTTTCTGTTTAGTTGTGGGTGAAACATACAAAAAAATTTAAAAGAATAAAAATACAAAAAAATTATTTCCCTCTCATGCCTAAAAAGTTTTTCAAAATGAGAAGTGATTGGAAAGTTATGCATTGAAGAAGTGAGGGTCGACCTTGAGCACTTGTGTTCATGCTCACGGAAACAATGTAGAATTTTTCATGTAAGTTTCTCTGTAAATAATTATACCCTTGTATATATTCATTGTATTATAAAAATAATGTGCCAACCTTTGGTTTTAGGATGATTAAATTGCTTGTTTACTATGTGCAGAACAAAAACAGAAACTTTGGCTGTAGTGCGTGAATTTACATTTTTTACTGGAAAGTCATATCGGTCTGAAACTTTTTGCACATTACTTCTGTACAAATTTCTCAAATTTTCAACAGACTGTCCTGTTTTTGACAGATTCTGTCTTTCGCGTGTTGTTCGCTTATTTTGATGAATCTATGGCTAGTATCGGGGGGTATGAACCATAGAGAAGTTGGAATACAGTAGGTTTAACACCAATATAAATAAAGAATGAGTTAATTACAGTACCTTAAAGTAGTATTTTGCTTTATTACACTAACGGATCTCACAAAGTTTTTGTTGAAGTTTTGTGTGGATGAAGTGTTCGAGGAACGAGGAGTTACCGATGTGAGAAGAATAAAGAGAGGCAAGAGTTCAAGCTTGGGGATGCCCAAGGCACCCCAAGTAAATATTCCAAGGATACTCAAGCATCTGAGCTTGGGGATGCCCCGGTTGGCATCCCATCTTTCTTCTTCAACAATTATTGGTATACCTCGGTTTTTGTTTTGTTCACATGATTTGTGTCCTTTGTGTTTTTCTTTTTCTTCAAGAACCATGCTAGGGTGAGATGTCCCTTCATCAATTTATATAATGCTTAATGTGCTTCACTTATATCTTTTAAGTATGACCTTATAGAATTACTCTTTGTGCTTCACTTAAATCTTTTGAGTATGGTTTTATAGAATGCTTCGTGTGCTTCACTTATATATTTTGAGCTTGGATATTGGTTAGTCTATATTAATTGTAGAATGCTCCATGAACTTCACTTATATCTTTTTGGAGTATGAATAATAATATAATTTAAAGTGGGTTTGGAAGAGTGTCAACTTTAGGAATTAGTGATCCCACTATTTTGGAGGGTGTTGAATCTTAGTGTGATATTTATGAAAGTGGATTTGGAAGAGTGTCAACTTTAGCTAGTAATGATTCCACTATTTCGGAAGAGGTTCCAATCGAGTATGAGAACAAAGTTGCTATCCATGATGCTACTGAAAATTATTATGAGTGAGGAATACATGCTTGTAGGAGTTGCAATAATATCAAGTTTCCTCTCTATGTGCTTAAAGTTTTGAAGTTACTTGTTTTGCCTTCCTATGCTAGTTGATTCTTGTTCCCATAAGTTGTGTGCTCACAAAATCCCTAGGCATAGGAAGTGGGTTAGATTTAAATGTGCTAGTCATATTCTTCAAGATGCTCTCTTTGTGTTTCGATTCTTGTCTATTATGTGAGCATCATTGAAATCATTATGCCTAGCTAAAAGGCATTAAAGAAAAGCGCTTGTTGGGAGACAACCCAATATTTACCCTTACTGTTTTTGTGTGTTTACATGATTAAGCTACTGTATTAATCATGTTTAATAGCTTTTGTTTCAATAAAGTGCCAAGTAAGACC
Source organism: Aegilops tauschii subsp. strangulata (assembly GCF_002575655.3). NCBI lineage: Eukaryota > Viridiplantae > Streptophyta > Magnoliopsida > Poales > Poaceae > Aegilops > Aegilops tauschii. The sequence continues at coordinate 627,384,826 of NC_053036.3, read as the reverse complement.
TTTGGGAAGACTTGGGAGAAAGTCAATGTGATCTTGCTGTAAAAAACAGAAACTTTGCGCTCACGAGATTAGCTGTCATTTTTTACAGAAGAGTGATTTTGAGTTGATTCTTTTGCAGAAGATTAATAGACAAATTCCTCACGTCCACCAATTTATTTCATAATTTTTGGAGTAGCAGAAGTATAGTTGCTGTTCAGATCATTACAGACTGTTCTGTTTCTAACAGATTCTGTTTTCATTGCATAGTTTGCTTGTTTTATAGTTTCTATGGATTATATTTCTCAATATAAATTTTAGAAATGATATGGTACAGTAGGAATTGTGTGAGAACAATTATGAACCTTGTCTTTGACAGTACCAAAGTGAATGGTTTACCCTTTATCATACTAACCTATCTCACGAAGTTTCGGTAAGTTTTGTGTGATTGAAGTTTTCAAGCTTTGGGTGAGATATCGATATGAGGAGAATAAGGAGTGGAAATACCCTAAGATTGGGGATGCCCAAGGCACCCCAAGGTAATATTCAAGGAAGACTCAAGCGCCTAAGCTTGGGGATGCCCCGGAAGGCATCCCCTCTTTCGTCTTCAAAACTATCAGTATACCTTACTCGGAGCTATATTTTTATTTGTCACATGATATGTGTTTTGCTTGGAGCGTGTTTTCAATTTTACTTGATATTTGACTACTCAGTGATCTTCACTCATATCTTTTGGAGTAGTTTGTCATTTACTCATGTGCTTCACGTATATCCTATGAGTAAATGGTTGAATGAATTGAAAGCCATAAATCTGAATTTATATATGTTTCATATGCTTATAACATGGGGAGTAATGACTTCACACATAATAAGTATAGGTAGTAAACTTATTGAAAGTTAGCAAACGTAGAATCGGTCACTTGAACAATTCATGAAAGAATATTGAAGGAAGAGGGATTTCACATATAAATATACTATCTTGGACATCTTTTATAATTGTGAGCACTCATTAAAATATGACATGCTAAAAGGTTGATGTTGGACAAGGAAGACAACGTAATGGGTTATGTTTTCTTATATCTGAAATAAAGTATATTGTCATGGATCGCCCAACACGTTGAGCTTGCCTTTCCCCCTCATGCTAGCCAAATTCTTTGCACTAAGTAGAGATACTACTTGTGCTTCCAAATACCCTTAAACCCGGTTTTGCCATGAGAGTCCACCATACCTACCTATGGATTGAGTAAGATCCTTCAAGTAAGTTGTCATCGGTGCAAGCAATAAAAATTTCTCTCTAAATATGTACGATTGATTAGTGTGGAGGAAATAAGCTTTATACGATCTTGTGATGTGGAAGAAATAAAAGCGACAGACTGCATAATAAAGGTCCATATCACAAGTGGCAATATAAAGTTACGCTCTTTCGCATTAAGATTTTGTGCATCCAACCCTGAAAGCGCATGGCAACCTCTGCTTTCCTTTGCGAAGGGCCTATCTTTTACTTTTTATCTCTTACCCTTATGCAAGAGTCATGGTGATTTTTCACCTTTCCTTTTTACATTTTATCCTTTGGCAAGCACATTGTGTTGGAAAGATTCTGATATATATATATATATATATATATATATATATATATAGCCAATTGGATGTAAGGCATCACGAACTATTATTGTTGACATTACCCTTGAGGTAAAAGGTTGGGAGGCGAATCTATAAGCCCCTATCTTTCTCTGTGTCTGATTAACACTTTGAACCCATAAATATCGCGTGAGTGTTAGCAATTGTGAAAGACTAAAGGATAGTTGAGTATGTGGAGTTTGCTAAATCAAAGCTCTGACATAGACTCTTCCTGAAAATAAGATGAATTGTAATTGTTTGATGACTGATAACACGGTTTGTTAGTTTTCAAGAAAAGTTTATGATCTATACTTTAACATGTGAATAGCTTGTTACTTTATCATGCAAAGTCTTATGAGATGAGCTACTGTTATGACATTTAATGATGCTAGAAAAAGTGATTGGAATTATCATTGATCAAACTTATGCACTTTCTAGCATTCACACTTCATAAATTATTTCTTTTTATCATTTACCTACTCGAGGACGAGCAGGAATTAAGCTTGGGGATGCTGATACGTCTCCAACGTATCTATAATTTATGAAGTATTCATGCTGTTATATTATCTATCTTCGATGTTTAATGGGCTTTTATATGTTGTTTTATATGATTTTTGGGACTAACCTATTAACCCAGAGCCCAGTGCCAGTTTCTGTTTTTCCTTGTTTTTGAGTATCGCAGAAAAGTAAAACCAAACGGAGTCCAATTGACCTGCAATTTCACGGAACCTATTTTTGGAGCACCGGAGGTGGACCAGGGGAGTCCCGAGGCACCCACGAGGGTGGGGAGCGTGCCCAGGGGGGTAGGGCGCGCCCCCTACCTCCTGGACACCTCGGTGCCCCCCCTGACGTGAAATCAACGCCAAACTCTTCTATATATACCCAAACTTCCAGAAAGAAACCTAGATCGGGAGTTCCGCCGCCGCAAGCCTCTGTAGCCACGAGAAATCAATGTAGGCCCTCTCCGGCACCCTGCCAGAGGGGGCCATCATCACCGGTGGCCATGGAGCAGTATCCCGGAGAGGCCATCATTGCCATGAAGGCCAAGGACCAGAGGGAGAACCTTTCCCCATCTAGTGGGGAGGCCATGGAGGAGGAAGCACAAGGGGGAGAACCTCTCTTCCTCTCTCTTGGTGGCACCGGAGTGCCATTGAGAGGGGAATCATCGCCGCGGTGATCGTCTTCATCAACATCACCATCATCATCACCATCCTCATCTCTTTTACGCGGTCCACTCTCCCGCACGCCGCTGTAATCCCTACTTGAACATGGTGCTTTATGCCACATATTATATTCCAATGATGTGTTGCCATCCTATGATATTTTGAGTAGATATCTTTTGTCCTTGGGTTGATTGATGATATAGATTGGTACGAGTTGTATGTTTTATTTTGGTGCTGTCCTATGGTGCCCTCCGTGTCGCGCAAGCGTGAGGGATTCCCGCTGTAGGGTGTTGCAATACGTTCATGATTCGCTTATAGTGGGTTGCTTGAGTGACAAAATCATAAACCCGAGTAAGGGGTTGTTGCGTATGGGATAAAGGGGACTTGATATGTTAATGCTATGGTTGGGTTTTACCTTAATGATCTTTAGTAGTTGCGGATGCTTCCTAGAGTTCCAATCATAAGTGCATATGATCCAAGTATAGAAAGTATGTTAGCTTATGCCTCTCCCTCATATGAAATTGCAATGATGACTATCGGTCTTATTAACGATTGCCTAGGATAATTCCGCACACCGACCCATCATTATTCCACACTCGCTATTTATAATATTTAGTAATATATTCTAAATTTATGATAACAGCACCTACTTTTATATTTTAGCTCTCCGATATCATACAAAGTTATCCTCTTCATACCAACAATATAGTTTTATTTCTCGTTGCTAGTTGGAAGCAAACGTTTGGTGTACGTAGAGTCGTATCAGTGGCAGATAGGGCTTGAGAGAATATTGATCTTACCTTTATCTCCTTGTGGGTTTGACACTCCATACTTATCACTTCCACCTTTGGAAATTGCTACGATGATTCCTTGCACTTGGGGATTATCAATGACTGGATTACATGTGAAGAAACGAGGACTTTCGCCGGCTCGTTGCAGACACATACCATGCGTGACGCCTCTTTTGAAGATGACCTGTACTCGCTGTCCCAGTTACCATCTTCGAATATAATGACTTTCAAAGGGTACCAGATAAATGGGAATACATTTTACATGATCGCCCAAGATAAGAAGAGCACCAACCAAAATAGTGGTGTCCGCTTTGATGCAGCAACCAAGACGGGTACGGAAACATATTATGGTTACATAGAGGACATATGGGAACTTGACTATGGACGTGGTTTGAAGGTCCCTTTGTTTCGGTGCAAATGGGTCAAGATGACACGAGGCGGCGTAACGGAAGACCTGCAGTACGGAATGACAACAGTGAATCTCAACAATCTTGCGTATGCAGACGAACCATTCGTCCTAGACAATGATATGGCACAGGTTTTCTATGTGAAGGACATGTCTACCAAGCCGAGAAAAAGAAAAGATAAGGAAGCGAATGCATCATACGATGAGCCAAAGCGCCACATAGTTCTTTCTGGGAAGAGAAACATCGTGTGAGTGGATGACAAGACAGACATGTCACAAGATTATGAAAAGTTTGATGCAATTGCTCCATTCACAATGAATATTGACCCGAGCATCCAGTTAAATGATGAAGATTTTCCATGGTTACGGCGCAAAGGGACACGCGCGAAGAAAAGTTTCACACCCAAAGATCTGGGATGTGATCGGCTTCACTATCATCACTTTCTTCTGTGTTTCACACCCAGGAGGGAATCTCTGTAATAGTTAGGGTAGTTATGTGTTTTGGCATTTGAAACGCGAAGAAATTTTATGTGCAAACAAATTCTTTCATGCATTTACTGATTTTTTGAGCTAAGTGACCCTGAAATTGAAAAGCACTTCAAATGAGCTCAGAAAAGGTTGAAAGTTGGCATGGTATCATAATTTCACCCACATAGCATGTGCAAAAAAGTAGAGAGGGTTACGCAAAAACTGGATGCACTTCGTGTACAAAATGGACAATCTCTTTCGAAGTATCAGGGTTTCGGACGAAAACTCATCTGTTACAAAGGCATTTCATTTTTTAAATAACCTAAACATTACCAAATTGAATATAATGATAAAACACACTAATATTAAACATAAGAAAAAAGAATCACTGAAAAATCTATTTTCAAAGTTAAGTTATTCACAAACTAGTGATTCACACAAATTTCAGATAATTCAAAATTTAAACTATTCAAATTTGAAAACTACAGGCACTAACAGAAAGTTTATAATTTTTTGTACCTAAAGCAAAAATATTCACAAAGAAACTCTAAATACAACAAAAAACAACTCAAAAATAAATAAAACAAAAATAAATAAAGCAAAAAAGAATAAGAAAATAAAAAAGCCCGCCTACTGCGCCACAATGGCCTGTATACGACTAGAAACCCAACCTGTTGTTGGGCCAGGATGCAGGCCCGCAAAGGCCCAGTAGGCCCACAGGGCAGCACAGAACATTTAAGCCCAGTAGGCCTGCTTTGGAGTGGAGCTCGAGAGAGCTACCGCACTGGGGCTTATAAACCAGTGCGGACGCCCCTCGGCTAGTGAGGTAGGACTAAACATGCCACACCGCACCTGCGCTAGCGCACCCCCTTTAGTACCGGGCGGTGGCTCCAACCGGTACTAAAGGGTGGGTCTTTAGTACTGGTTGGAGCCACCACCCGGTACTAAAGGTGGGCGCTTCCCGCCGCTTGGCCTGGCCAAAATTGACCTTTAGTACCGGTTGGTGGCTCCAACCGGTACTAAAGGCCCATCCTATATAAGAAAACACTTCAAAAAAATTCAGTTTCTCAACTGCTTCTTCTCCTCTGCCCCGTCGCCCGCCGCCCCCCGTCGCCACCCCTCGTCGCCGCCCCCGTCGACGCCTCGTCCCCGTCCCCGTCGTCGCCGCCCCGGCCGTCCCCGTCCCCGTCGTCTCCGTCGCCGCCCCGTCCCCGTCCCCGTCGTCGCCGCCCCGGCCGTCCCCGTCGCCGCGCCCCGCCCCGTCGTCCCGTCGTCCCCGCCCCGCCCGTCCCCGTCCCCGTCGTCGCCGCCCCGTCCCCATCCCCGTCGTTGCCATATCCGTCGTCGCCGCCCGTCGCTGTCCCCGTCGCGGCCCCCCGTCGCCTCGCCTCGCCGGTGAGCTCCTGCCCCGGCCGCCATGTCCACACACACACACACACGCATTATTTTTTAGTTATAAATTTTAGTTATAGAAATTTTTCTGTTTTTTAGTTATAGAAATATTTATAGAAATGTTAGAAATTTTTCTGCTTTTTAGTTATAGAAATATTAGAAATGTTAGTTATATAGAAATGTTATAAATTTTTCTGTTTTTAGTTATAGAATATTTATAGAAATGTTAGCAATTTTAGAATTACTGTTAGCTAGATGAATTAGATTAATGTCAAATTGTTAGAAAAATTTAGAATTTGCATATACAATTTTAGTTATCACTATCCAATCATTTAAAAAATGTTACTTTTTGCGGGCATATAGTATTTGTGCTCGACGATGCCCGGCCCGCATCCTCGCCGTCGACCCATTCACGACGATGTCCGACTGACCCATGTCCGGGACCGGGCTCCGCCGGGCTCGCACTGGGAGGTGCTACCTGCAGGGGCGCGCCGCTTGGTGAGGAACCCGGCCTCGGGTCCCGTCGTCGACCCTGATCTCCTTTGGTGGCGTTCGCGTGGGCCACATTTGGTGCAGAGGGAGCCGGCCCAGCCGGAGGTGGTGCGTGGCCGTGTTAGGGAGGAGGACGAGCACGTCCATCGCTACATGGCTGCTATGGACGCCAGGTTCTCGAATACCTGGCAGGTTCTTTGGGTAGATGACCGGAGATATGATCCTGTGATGGTTCCTTCTCTTTGGGTGTCCACCGCCCGCGCCCCAGGAACCTCGAGTGGCCTAGATTCTTCTGTACTATTCGATCTTTATTAGCTACCTAGCCAGTGATGTATTCGATATATAATATTCGAGACGATGTATTCGAGATTATATATATTATTAGAGACGATGTATTCGAGATTATATATTATTAGAGACGATGTATTCGAGATTATATATTATTCGAGATGATGTATTCGAGATTATATATTATTCGAGACGATGCATATTATGTACTATATGATTCAGTCACTAGTAGAAAAAGGGCCTTTTGTCCCGGTTCTAGAGGGCCTTTAGTCCCGGTTCTGGAACCGGGACTAAAGGGTCGTTACTAAAGGTCTCCCCCTTTAGCCCCGGTTCTTATACAAACCGGGACTAAAGGCCCTCCACGTGGCTGCTGCTTGGAGGTCCACCTTTAGTCCCGGTTGGTAACACCAACCGGTACTAAAGGATTTTTTTTGAAATTTTTTTGAATTTTTTTCTTGATTTTCAAATTTCTGAATTATTTTAACCTCTAATCTCTAATCACCCCTCATCACTGCTCAATTTAATCTCTAATCACCCCTCATCATTCCAAATCATCTAACTTCCCGAACGGTCACCCATCCTCCCACTCCCCCAGCCTGAGCACGCTTAACTTCCGGGTTCTATTCTCCCTCGTTTCCACGTCTGCACTTGTTGTTTTCCTAACAATAGTAAGATGTCAATCCTATTAACCCTCAGGAGTTTAGTTTGAGCATGAAGTCACACATTTCACTGTTTGAGTTTGAAACTATTGTTCTAAAAAACAATAATTATTTCGTAACACTAATATTTCTTGAATAAGTAGTTTGACCATTGTTTGACCACAATTTGACTAGATTTGACCAAAATTCAAAAAAACTGAAATAATTATTTAGTCACACTAATATTCTTGAATAATTATTTAGTAACACTAATACTTCTTGAATAAGTAGTTTGACCAGATTTAACGAAAATTTAAAAAAAACTGAAATTTGCGCATAACTTTTTTTCCTTTTGGAATTTGAGGATTCTAAAAATTTGCAAACAGGCCGTAGGCCGTCAAAATCGGATGCGGATTTTCGTGCTGAACATTTTGATATATTATACTTTTTTCTGACATCGTATGCAAAAGTGATAGTCGTTTTACATTTTCCCTACACTTTTTGCAAAACATGTCCAAATTTAAGTTTTTAAATTTTCCTAACTAGTAGATGTGTTAACATAACTACATCTCAAAGGATTTTAACTTTTGAAGTTTTTATCATTTTCTTTTGCTTTTTACAAAACTAAAAAGGTGATACACCGGGGGGGAGTGGGGTAGGATTTGAAAATTGCACCACTAGTACCGGTTCGTGGCAGGAACCGGTACTAATGGGGTTGAGACCTTTAGTACCGGTTTGTGGCACCAACCGGGACTAAAGGTCCCATTTGAACCGGGAGTAATGCCTGTACGGTGCCCTTGCCACTCGAACCGGGACTAATGCTCACATTAGTCCCGGTTCGTAATGCAACCGGTATTAATGCTCTTTTCTGCCTGAACCAAAGCCCCTTATTCTACTAGTGAGTTTTTCCTTATTGATTGCATCCATGCATTGTAATTTGAATACTAAATTGTTTTATATTTCTTCTGGATTAGTTAAATAAAAGCTATGGTGGACAATACCGGCAGAGAGGGAGAAGAGGCCCTGTTCGAGATCATATGCAGCCCTCGCAGGGCAGATGATCTGAATGAAGCAGCTGACGGTTCCCAATATCTGAACAATACCGGGGAGGGTGATGATAAGATATTCGATCTCGACGACCGAGCTGATGAAGTCATGAACTATGATTATGATTATGATTATGATGACACACACAATGTTGATCTTGAAATAACAAAGACTACCGGCGAGGTATATTTATATAAGCAGGCATCTGGTGATCGTCACATGTTTTTTTATTTGAAGATATATTAACGAATCGATCTTTCTTCTTTCAGCCCTCCGGATCGAGCAAATCTGCTTCTACAGATAGCAGGACAAAGCGAGGCCCGGGCAAAAAGTTGAAGGAGGGTGTAAAGTACAACATCGACTCCATCAAAGCTAATGGCGAACCCCTCATGCCCAAGAACATTGCGAACAAGTTCGTTCGTCAGTGCGGAGTTCTTGTGATGGACCAACTCCCGATCTCCATTCAAGAATGGAAAGAGCCAAAAAATAAACGTCCAGATGTTACTTGGGTCGACGACAGAGCAAAAAAATGCTTTGGGAATCTCTGATGGAACATTTCACCCTACCAGATCATTTCATTGATGCAGATGTGCAGAAAGTCAAGGATGCTGCTCTTAGGAAGATGGCAGTTGCATTCAACACCCACAAGAAAACTGTATGGGCCAACTACGTCGCTACAGAAAGAAAGACTCCAGAATTCAAGGGAACACTGGAGAAGCAAAGAGAACACTGGCCCGCTTTCGTGAAATTCAAGGAATCAGAATTATCTAAGGAATGGTCGAGAAAAAACAAGGCCAATGCCGCAAAAAAGACGCAGTTCCATAGGCTTGGGCCAGGTGGCTACGCGGTGGCAATGCCTAAGTGGGATAAGTCTGAGGAAGATATGGTGGATGCATGGGTCACTCCAGTTACTAGGAGCTGGCCCCCCAGGTGTAGAACTTGGTTCTATGTGCATGGGGGGGCGTTGGACCCGAAGACATGCCTGGTTTCGAAGAAGGCATGTCTAAAAGGAGCCGAACAAAAGTTACTTGACGCAATAGAAGATGCTTGAAAGGGGGTGTTCACGCCCAACAAAGAGAACGACGAGCTTACGCGCGCCCTGGGAAATCCTGAACACCCGGGAAGAACACGAGGCAAGGGCGTTATTTCCTGGTATGAGGGCTTTTCGGAATTGAACGATGACTACAGGTGTCGTGCAAGAAAGAAGATGGAGGAGGAGAAGAAGAGGAAGCTGGAGGAGGAGCAGAGGAAGCAAGAAGCAGAACGCCTTCAAGGCCTAGAAGCAAGGCACGCGGACTTGGCACTCAAATTCCAGCGGCAGTAGCAGCAGATCGACTCACTTAGCCAGGAAAGGGGGTCTCAGCAGCGGCAGCAGCTAGCGGATGATCCAGCATTGGATAGCACCGTCCCATCCATGCCGAGAAGCAGCGTTGGTTCCGCCCCGGGCGATGCACTGCTGGATAGATACCCTGTGGATGACATCATAGAGAACACTAACTGTGAGCTACACTTCAAAATGAAGAACATATCCATGAAGGTGGCGGACGCCGTTGCTTTTACAAATCCCCCCGAAGCAATCTTCCATTGCAACCCGATTCCAGCGGGCTATGCTCGTGTCTTGGTTGATGAGGTGGTGGACCAATATTCGGGGCTAGAGCTTGACATTCCTGGAGGTGATGACGAGCACACACACTAGGAGAGGCCATACATCGTATCATCCTATGGAGTAAGGATTGCATCATCTTTCGAAGGCCACCGACACCGCGTCAGCTGACTCCTCCTCGAAGTCCGCCACCGAGTCAGTAGACTCCCGCTCCTCCAAGTCCACGAACGCGTGAGCCGACTCCTTCTCGAAGTCCGCCACCGTGTCAGTAGACTCCCGCTCCTCCAAGTCCACGAACGCGTGAGCCGACTCCTTCTCGAAGTCCGCCACCGTGTCAGTAGACTCCCGCTCCTCCAAGTCCACGAACGCATGAGCCGACTCCTCCTCGAAGTCCTCCACCGTGTCAGCAGACTCCTGCTCCTCCAAGTCCACCAATGCGTGAGCAGACTCCTGCTCCAACTCAGCCACGTCAACCGTCTCCGCCGTCTCAGCAATCGCAAAAGAGAGCCGCCGCAGCTATGGTGCATAGCGGTACGAGTCGAGCTAGTATAGGAGGTACAGGCGGAGGCAAGCGATATAAATATGGTCCAAGCCTCACTCCTCTTCCTTAGAGGCCTTACGACATGACCGAGGAGCAAAACGCAGCCATAGTGCAGGCTCAACTGGATGCCCATTTTGGACCGAAACCAGCACCGCCGCCAAGGGAGAAAGTGCCTGAGGAAAAGATTGACCACTTCATTCGTATGGCTAGACCACCAGCTCCCAAGCCTGTTGACTCAGACTATGAGCGCCAAATCAGGAAGGCACATCGAGCACGACTACAGAAGGAAGCGAGCTCGAGCTCGAGCCAACAAGCAGTTGGCAAAAAATGTGGGAAAACCGTTCCCCAGCTAGGAGAACATGCGGCGCAATCGATCCCCTCGCTTGTTGTGCCAACAACACACGAGAGTACACGCGCCCTATATTATTGTGGGCAAACCGTTCCCCAGCTGAACAATCTGGTAATAACCGAGGAGCATATAAGCCAGGCTAGAATGCTCAATATCAGTGTTGGACAACTCCTCCAGATTGAGCCCATGTCTCCGCTTAGAGAGGAGGAAATAAAACGGAAATATGTCCGGGGCCAACCTTTGGTCGAGCCCGAGGAGATCAAGAACCTCCCAACGAGAATGTATGAATTGCATCAGTGGTACATGAACATTACCAAGAGTTCCAATCGAGAGTCCCTCATGGTGAAAGTCAAGGAAGAGCATTACTTCCATAAGCTAGCTCTGTCCGTTGAGTATTCAGAACTATTTCAGTTATTCAATCAAGATGCACTCGACAAATCTCTCGTCAGTTGCTATTGTCTGTAAGTGATTTCTTTCTGTAATTTAAGTCTCAAGCTAGCTTTAGTGCTCATTGATCGATCATTACCTGTAATTATCCTCCCTATATTATTTTATGTGGTATTATGCAGGATGAAGATCTATGAAATGAAAAAAGCTAGACGCTATGGCATTGGGTTCATTGACCCAAATACCGTTAATGAATACACATGGAAATTGGAATGGTATAGACAAGATGTAGAGAATAAAATGCTAGAGTTCTTGAAGCGCCTCAATAGAAATGAAGATATACTACTTCCTTACAACTTCCTGTGAGTCACACTGTCTTGTACTACAAATTCTGTTTTTGCTTACTAGCTAGCTAGATGTTAATAATTAAGTGTATATGGTTTAGGGTAGTTGATTAGTGTTATGCACATGCCTGCTTAATTAAGACATGCAAACGTGTGCGCATGCAGTTAGCACTGGATCTTGTTAGACATTAAAGTTGAAGAAGGAAAAGTTGAAGTACTGGTCTCACTACTTAAAAAATAAAGTGACTACACCATCTTGAAGGGGATAGTCAACAGGTAATTTCAATCATTATTAGCTATATCTCGACCTATTTAGTTCGTCATTTCCTGATATGAACTATTTAATAACCCCTTTATTAATTTTTTTTGCCGGCGGGCAGGGCTTGGGCAAAGTTCATCAAGGTGACTCCAGGCAAAGGGCCAGAAAGCTGTTTTGGTATCGACCCAAGGTAAGTAATTAAGTAGTACTAGCTAGCTACCATCTCTTTAATTCTTGTTTCAATACCATTAATTAATATCATGCTTGATTAATTATTACCTGATTAAATTCAATTCTCGTAAAGGCGGTGAAGCAGGCGTCGGGGACTGATGTGTGTGCATTCTGCGTTTGCGAGAACATTCGCATGATGGCGTCCGAAAGGAGCAAATCTGATAGACAGCAATGGGTACGTTTGACAGAACACTATTCACAATTTTTACATGATTATCGATATCTAGTCACATAACTAATACACATGCATGCATATTGATCTCCTTCTTAACAGTTCAAAGACGTGCGGGAGAAGCTCCTACCAACGGAGCGCATACGAGCACTTCAAGAGGAAATAGCGGGATTTTTGCTCGACAAGATCATAGATCCCAAAGGACAATACTATTACCCACTACCGCCCCCATGAACCACTTGTCATCATGCTCCGAAGGCACCAAGGCAACATGTAGGAGAAATTGTATATATACCTAATTGTATATATATACATGCATGTGTATGTGTGAATAATGGTGGTTGTGAGACATTCGATGATATATATATATATATATATATATATATATATATATATATATATATATATATATATATATATATATATATATATATGCATAACGTGTACAATATGTAGTATCGTAAAATACCATCAAATAAAAAAATATTAAATGGAAAACACAAAATTAAAGGAAAAATAAAAATAAAACCAAAATCCCCTCAAATATTATAGTACCGGTTGGTAACAGGTGTTACCAACCGGTAGTAAAGGGCTCCCCGCCCCCGGCGCTGGCTCGTGCCACGTGGGTGCACTTTAGTGCCGGTTCGTGCCGAACTGGTACTAAAGGGGGGGACCTTTAGTCCCCACTCTTTAGTGCCGGTTGCGGAACTGGCACTAAAGGCCCATACGAACCGGTGATACATCCCGGTTTTGCACTAGTGCACCGCCACTTTTCCACGACCCAGCAGCTGCATGTGATGTATGACTACCGCCACTCCACCAACATCTCTCTGCGTCAAGCCATCATACATAGTTTGCATCTTGTCATGAAGTCACCACCGGATCTGAAGAGAGAAACCCCACTAAGATCTTTCGGTGGCCACCGCAATCCCGAGTGAGGTCCACGCTGCAGGCCGGAGTGGTCAACAAGGACATGGGGCCAACATGGAACGTGCACCGATCGCCACATCTGCCACGTGGTAGGCAATGCCACCCTCACCGGACCCGGACCAAAGACCCTTGGCCTGCTAGACACCACCATGGCCTTGGAATCTGATGTTGCTGCTAGTGGTGTTTAGATCGTGACCACCACTTCCTTAGGAGCCGCTGCAGCCTTAGATGCACGAGGACGAGCGGACGACAATGGCCTCAGGGCCACGCGTTGCCGGCCCTCCATGGCCAGATCTGAGCGAAAGAGCCGGCTGCATCCCGCATGGATGCCTCCAACCATAACAGGCCGGATCTGCCGCTGAGTTGAACTGAAGGACGAGAAGATCTCCCGCCGCCACCGTCGGCCGCTGGGGCTTTGTCTGGCGCAGCCGACCGGCGACGGCGAGGAGGGGAGGAATAAGAGGAGGAGCCCGAGGCGGCGGAGTTGGGCGGCCGCCCGTGTCGCCCGGGGCAGTTGCGATGCAAGATAAATGGAGAAGATAAGTTGCGGGTGAGAAAAGTCGTGGAGAAAAGATAAGGCTGGGAGAGATGCGGTGTGTGGGACCGAGCACGTGTCACCTTGAGGAGGCGGTTTACGCGAGAAACAAATCAGTCGGTAGATAATAAGAGTTTTCCAAAAAATAATCGATACATCTTAAGATTGTAATCTTTTGCTGCACTGCATCGTTGTAAATTTCTCTTTCGACCCGGATGAATTATTACACAGTATGTATTTGATGTTTGATCATTTATCTGCACAACAAGCCTCTACATCCTCATTTTTTTAACTGTAAAAAAGATGTGAGTCTACCCTTCACCCTCCCATGCGCAACTTGGTAAAAACAATTTGAGACATTAATTTTTTGTTGGGCGAGTCTACCGAGCGGCCGGCTGCTCGCTTAGCCTACGCGAGCGGCCGGCTTAAACTGGAATATTTTTGTCCCCTGATCCATAAAAGTTAATAGTTTGCCCCCCTAATTGGTATATAAAAAATTAATCCATAAGTACCATGTAAGAAAAAAGTATTACAAAAGCATCCATGTTAATAGGTGTGAACGCATTTAATTCGAGTTTTCAAATTTTTAAAAAGTCATAACTTTGAAACCGCGTGTCGAAATTAAGATCCGTTTTCACCGTTGGAAGCCTCGCGACGTGCTCTTCGAAACTAGATCGCGCATGTGTATGTTTTGATGATTTTTTGTGCAACTTAGTCTTCGTTTGGTGCAACTGTTTAGCCGTCGATGTGCAACTAACTGACAAATGATGTGCAACTTTTTCCTGTAACTGTGGACATGCAATTTTCACTAATGTCACCACCCCATACTACTCTCTAACAGTGAATTGTGCAATTTCAGCAGCTGTCCCGATGCCCTGGCCAACTGTCAGGTAGTCGCCGCGTGTGTGCAGCCCCGCGGCCGGGCGTGAGTATTACAAAATCACATGTGCGACTATGCTGAAGAGAGTGTGCAACTCCGCGGCCGGGCGTGAGCACCTCCCACACAAATTCGTGTGCGACTATCTAGACAAGATTGTGCGACTCTAGGGACATGCATGTGCGACTATGCCGACGATAGTGTGCATCTCCGCGGCCGAGAGTGAGCACCTCCGACGGCAATTCATGTGCGACTATGCATACGAGATTGTGCGACTCTGTGGCCATGCATGTGCGACTATGCCGACGAGAGTCTGCAACTCCGCGGCAAGACATGAACACCACCCATGACAGTTCGTGTGCGACTATCCCGACGAGATTGTGCGACTCTGTGGCCATGTATGTGCGACTATGCCGATGAGAGTGTGTAATTCCGCGGCCAGGCGTGAGGATCTCCCACAGCAATTCGTGTGCGACTATCCGGACAAGATTGCGCGACTCTGCGGCCATGCATGTGCGACCATGCCGGCGAGAGTGTGTAACTCCGCAGCCAGGGGTGAGCACCACCCACAACAATTCGTGTGCGACTATCCGGACGAGATTGTGCGACTCTATGGCCATGCATGTGCGACTATGCCGACTAGAGTGTGCAACTCCGCGGCCAGGCGTGAACACCTCCCACGACAATTCGTTTGCGACTATCCGGACGAGATTGTGCGACTCTGTGGCCATGCATGTGCGACCATGCCGATGAGAGTGTGCAACTCCGCGGCCAGGCGTGAACACCTCCAACGGCAATTCGTGTGCGACTATGCAGACAAGATTGTGCGACTCTGTGGCCATGCATGTGCGACTATGCCGACGAGATTGTGCAACTCCGCGGCCACGCGTGAATACCTCCTACGGCAATTCGTGTGCGACTATCCGGACGAGATTGTGCGACTCTGTGGCCATGCGTGTGCCACTATACCGATGAAAGTGTGCAACTCCGCAGCCACCCGTGATCACCTTCCACGACATTCGTGTGCAACTATGCAGACGAGATTGTGCGACTCTGCGGCAATGCATGTGCGACCATGCCGACGAGAGTGCCCACAGCAATTCGTGTGCGACTATGTAGACGAGATTGTGCGACTCTGTGGTCATGCATGTGCGACTATGCCGACGAGAGCGTGCAATTCCGCGGCCAGACGTGAGCACCTCCCACGACAATTCGTGTGTGACAATCCGGACGAGATTGTGCGACTCTGTGGACAAGCATGTGCGACTATGCCGACTAGAGTGTGCAACTCCGCGGCCAGGCGTGAACACCTCCCATGGCAATTCATGTGCGACTATCCGGACGAGATTGTGCGACTCTGTGGCCATGCATGTGCGACTATGCCGACGAGAGTGTGTAACTCCGTAGCCAGGCGTGAGCACCTCCCACGACAATTCGTGTGCGACTATCCGAACGAGATTGTGCGACTCTGTGGCCATGCATGTGTGACTATGCCGACGAGAGTGCAACTCAGCAGCCAGGCTTGAGCACCTCCCACAGCAATTCGTGTGCGACTATGCGGATGAAATTGTGCGACTCTGTGACCATGCATGTGTAACTATGCCGACAAGAGTGTGCAACTCCGCGGTCGGGCGTGAGCACCTCCCACAGCAATTCATGTGCGACTATTTGGACGAGATTGTGCGACTCTGTCGGGATGCATGTGCGACTATGCCGACGAGAGTGTGTAACTCCGCAGCCAGGTGTGAGCACCTATCACGACAATTCGTGTGCGACTATCCGGACGAGATGTGCGACTATGTGGCCATGCATGTGCGACTATGCCGACGGGAGTGTGCAACTCCGCGTCCAGGCATGAACTCCTCCCACAACAATTCATGTGCGACTATGCAGACGAGATTGTGCGACTCTGTGGCCTTGCATGTGCGACTATGCCGACAAGACTGTGCAACTCCGCGGTCGGGCGTGAGCACCACCTTTAGTAATTGATGTGCGACTATCTGGACGAGATTGTGCGACTCTGTGGCCATGCATGTGTGCCTATGCCGACGAGAGTGTGTAACTCCGCAGCCAGGCGTGAGCACCTCCCACAACAATTCGTGTGCGACTATCCGGACGAGATTGTGCGACTCTGTGGCCATGCATGTGCGACTATGCCGACGAGAGTGTGCAACTCCGAGGCCAGGCATGAGCACCTCCCACAGCAATTCATGTGCGACTATGCAGACGAGATTATGCGACTCTGTGGCCATGCATGTGCGACTATGCCGACAAGAGTGTGCAACTCCGCTGTCGGGCGTGAGGACCTCCCACAACAATTCATGTGCGACTATCCGGACGAGATTGTGCGACTATGTGCCATGCATGTGCGACTATGCCGACGAGAGTGTGTAACTCCGCAGCCAGGCGTGAGCACCTCCCACGATAATTCGTGTGCGACTATCCGAACGAGATTGTGCGATTCTATGACCATGCATGTGCGACTATGCCGACGAGAGTGTGCAACTCCACGGCCAGGCATGAGCACCTCCCACAGCAATTCATGTTCGACTATGCAGACGAGATTGTGCGACTCTGTTGCCATGCATGTGCAACTATGCCAACTAGAGTGTGCAACTTCTGAAGACGTGCATGTGCGACTATGCAGAGAAGAGTGTACAACTCCGGAAGATAGTGTACAACCCCCTCAACCGAAGTGCAACTTCTCGTATGCCGCCCCGCCAATTGACTAGCGGTCGATGTGCAACTTTTCTCTTACCCATGTATGCCATGCGGTCTACTTGTAGCATTGGTATGCTTTCAATTCGCAGTAGCAGTTGGGCGAGCTTAAAACGTCGTGCCTTTCGCTAAATTTAGTATCGTCATGTATGGTCATATCGAACTGAGGACTAATATATGTGCAACTATATCTAGTGCGGATGCCAACAAAGAGCAAAAACAGATTAACTTAAGCATAACTACCATCTAGCCAACTTAGTATCATCGTGTGGTACAACTTCTAGTACAACTGTATTCTACCAGAGGAAGTGATTGTTGGCTGTCGCTCGCCTCGCCAGGATTCTAGGGCCTGTCATATTTGATCGAGTTCCCGATCCTCAACTCCGTCATCTTTGTGCTTGGACGAGAAACAAGTTTTCTTCTAGAGAGAGAGAGCAAACGAAAAGGACGAGTGTTGGTCTTCTTTTTATGATGTGTGTTGTGAGATAGCGCGTGAAATTCTGTCTGTTAGCTGATCAATTATCTAAGAGAAAAGTATGTTTTTGGTCCCTCAAATTTACAAGAAGTTAATATCTTGTCCCTCAACTTTTTTTGTCTACATTTAGTCCCTCATGTTTTAAAACCGGAGACATTTCGTCCAAAACCGAACATAAGAGGAAAACCGCTGATGTGTCACTGGTTTTCTATCTCCTCTCTCTCTCATGCAGCAGCATCATTTTCTCGAGCACCTTCCGTGCATTCCCCCTGCACACCAACAACGACGTTGAGCTCTAGGCTGGCCATCATGCGCTAGTGATAGCTGCTGCACGCCTGCATCACGGTCATCAATGCACGAGGAAAAGCCACGTGCTGCCACCAACGGTTGCCTTGCTAGCTACCACACGCTGCCATGGCCGCATCGCGGGCTGCTCTGCTAGCCAGCGCGGAGGATGGGGGTGGTTACCAATGGCATAGAGTCGTACGCGCCATCGCAAAGCACCAGCGCTCACAATGGACATGCTTCGGTCGGCAGGGTCAGCGCCAGCACCCGTGCCACCGCAGGACCAGCAGACTCCCCCGTCGGGACTGTCGAGCAGCGGGAGATGGCTTGCCGCCAGCCGGGGTCGTTTTTGGTGTGGGTGACGATCCTCGTCAGCGAACGACACCAGCAACACCCTGCTCGCTGCCGCCGGCACCAGCAGAGAGGCCGACGAGGTCATGCCGTCGTCGCCCTGCATCGCATTCCAGCTTGCTTGCCTGCTCGTACTCGCCATTTTGCCGAGCACGTCGCTCCTATCAACATTGGTTGTCGCGCAAGCCGTGTGTGTAGCCACAACCGCATGAGCTGCAGCGCCCATGTGTTCGGTGTTCCTTGCGCGAGGTGCGGTGGGTTGCCCAGCACCCCGCCACATCCTTGATCCCGATGGCAGCAGAAGCTTTTTGCCATGGCGGTGGAGGTGGGGGGCAGGAGAAGCACCTCCTCTCAACGCCAACGGCATCTGCGGGGAATGCGGCGAGCGGGGCTGTGAGCTTGTCCATGGCCTTCTTGACGAGCTTGATCTTCACGAGCGGCACATCGGCGTGGAATTGGCGCCGTCCTACGGCCCATCTAAGTGCGGCAGCGGCACGAAGCGGAAGCGAGGCGACCTGTGCAGTTGCACAGGCAGGAGCGTGGAGATGTCAGATGTCCGCCGACCTCTGCGCCGTTCGTGTGCAGGGTGAGCGCACACAAGGTGTCCGAGAAAATGGCTGCTGCTATTTGGGAGAGAGATGGGAGGAGAAAACCAATTGACACGTCAGCGGTTTTCCTCGCATTTCTGGTTTTCGACGAAAGTTGCCCGGTTTTGAAAGATGAGGGACTAAATGTCATCCAAAAAATCTTGAGAGACCAAATGTAGACTTTTGGTAAACTTGAGGGACCGAAAACATACTTTTCTCAATATATAAATAGCATGCTAGCCGGGTTTTTTCTAGAAGACTCAAGAGCTTCATTGATCATATAGTGGGATTACATTCTTTCCTTACACAATCGGCAAGGAAGGCTGGGATATAATTGATCCATAAACACCTTCTCCTAGAGGCACTACATTGTTGTGCACAAAGATGGGCCAATTCATTCGCTTCCCTCGTCGTGAATACTAAGCGAAACTCCTCTAGATTCCAACAAAGCTTTCGTATTTCATGCAAAGTGGCAGCTATCTCAGAATGATCGAAACATCTAGCATTCCACATGTTCGCCACTGTTTGGGCATTGGTTTCAACTATCACCTTCCGCATACCAATGTTGCGTGCCATTTGGACCCCATCTCGGATTGCGTAAGCCTCCATGGCCATTGCGCTAAGCCCTGCATCATACCATATTGCTTGGGCACGTAGCAAAGTGCCCTCGTGATTGCGAATGCCCAGTCCCGTGCCACCTTGTTGTGCTACTTCATGGAAAGAAGCATCCACATTGACCTTGATTAAAGGATGATCAGGAGGTTGCCATTTCTGTACTACCTTTGTCGGTTTCGTCGTCGTCTCCTTGAGGAAAAGGGAGGGTTCTGAAGGACACGGGGCCAAAGGATCCACACGCCCATTCATCAAGATATGCTCCTCATCTTGAACAAGAAAGGACCATGCAACGGTAAACTCCACCTTGAAGCCATCAAGGTCACATGCATGTTGACTGGTGTTGCTTGTTTTGGGCATGACGAAGACATGACCCTGTGTCATGATTTCCCCGGATGGTGTGTATGCTTGAATGAGAACTTTAAGCTTTCCACTCAAGTTTACAGAAACTACTTGCCTTGACAGATTGAGGTAACCACGTTTCACTACGCACTTTCTTTCAACTTTCGAATCAAGCAACACAACTTCCATAGATGGGGACTCATCGGCGTCTTTGGTGTCGTGCTGCTGAGATAGTGAGGAGCAGACCACTCGAACTCCATGCTCAAAAGGATTTGATTTGTAATCAGCAACATGAACACCAAAGATAGTGGCTTGAACTGAACGTTTAAGCTGTTGGGCGCCTAACTCTAGTGTGCAAGAGTGCTTTTCAATGATGATCGTACTTAAACTAGCTTCATAATAATCACCATCATAATAAAAGACATAACTGAGCAAAGCTCTATCTTCGAAGGCCGCTGTGCCCTTTACTTTGAGTTGGATTTCAATGTGAACGGGCTTCTCTGACATAATTGCACGAACTGGGCTAGTCAGGTATAGAAAAGGATCCTGCAAACATCATGGTCATATTTGCCATTAATAACTACTCAACAAAGGCAAACCTCCAAGAACTAACTACAAGAAGAAGAATAGTATGTATACATACCGCTTCATTGAGGATTTGGCAGTCATCCCTTGAACGAAGAAAGATGGGGTTGCGGTGCTCATCCACAGCATCTCTGGCAGCAACCACGCCGTACACCTGCAGCGGCCACTCGAAGAGTTTCACGTCGGTGACTTTGATGGAACAGATCTGTAGGGTCCTCGCGGGGACGGCGTGGATTGGCATGAATCCCGGCGTGTAGTGTGTAAAGAGCATGGGACTGATCAAGGCTGCATGCATGCATGCCAGTTAAGTAGGGAAGTTAATTTGTGTTATATTAGAAAAATAAAGAGCGACCAGACAGACAGATTAACCATTGGAACGAGTAATAAGAGAACCAAAAATCCCAGAAGATTTAGATGCATGTTTACTCACTCAGATCTTCGAAGCAGTGTTTGCCTTTGCGACGCTCCCAGTCCGTGCGGAAGCGAGCGAAGGCCTCCTCCTCGTACTCGGCGTAGTCGACTTCCTCGGCTCCCGGGTTGGTCTCCGCGGCTGCATTGCGTTCGCGGTAGACCACCGGTTCTTCCGCGACTCTGCCTTCCCTGCCGCTCATGCCCGTCTCATCAAGGTCCTCTTCCTCCTCCTCCTTCAGGTTGCCGCTGTCGATGGCCGGTTGGCCGTGGGCTGCACAGAGCCGCCCGATTGTATCCGAGATGGACTGCAACGTGGGGATTGCCTCCAGTTTCTCTTGTTCCTTGTCTGCCGAGATCAAACTCTGCACTAGTTTGTCCATCTGCTCGCGCACCCGCTCGCGCAGCATACATATCTCCATGTCCATGGCGGCCCCGCCCTTGGCCTCCTCTGGCTCACCTTCGGCCTGGAGAAACACCGTCGAGACATCGCGTGATGAATCCTCCAACATCTCACCCATCGATTTGGGTTGGGAGAGATCGGTTGCTAATCGATTCTGTGGATACGCGCGCACTCGAATCTAATCGCCCCGATTGATTATGTGTTTACCCCTGTAGGGTCCGTCCTTCGCGTCGATTGATTGTGTGCAGGGTATACAACGTATATATACTAGCTAGGTTGGCAACCAGACTAAGAATCGGTGCAAGACTTCCTCTCCTCTCCTCCATATCGGCAACTAATCGGTGTACCCTACACCAGATGGGCCTAAAGAGCTGGAAGGGTTTCCTTTTTCGTCTCGGACTATTTTATTGCGGGCCGTGGTTCTGGACCGTTTACTCGGGTGTTTTGTTTTCCCTTTTTTTCTTTCTGTTTTTCGTAAGTCTTGCCGTCGTTTTATTTCTTTTTATATTTTGTATTTTATAACTCCAACGTTTTTAATCTGAGAACTTTTTTCGAAATTTATGATAATTTTTTAAAATCCACGAATTTTTCCCAAATTTGTGAATAGTTTTAAATTCTAGATTATTTTAAAATTTAGTGAATATTATTTTTAATTAAAGAACATTTTTAAATACAAAAATATTTCTTTCAAGAACACAAATATTTTTTCAAATACGTCAATTTTTTTAATTTTTTGTTATTATTTTAAGGGTTATAAACTTTTCTTCATAATTTTAATTCTAAAAGGCTTCCAAATTTATTTCTTAATATTCATATTTTACTAAAAAAGACAAACACTAACCCCCACATAGAAGAGCAAGCCGATTAAAATTCCCTGGAAGAGTGAACAACTCGACACAGCGAGCTGGAAGAGGATACCGGTGCATCTCGGATTTTGTAAAGTATCGCGAAGCAAAGGGAACATCATGTGATAACCAAAGGTTCACCTGATGTCATTCGTGTAATTATAGGAAGTGATATGGACGTCCACGGTTCCGCTATCGGTCATTGAACGAAGGGGTTTCGTTCATGTCTATGTTTTACCGAACCTAAGAGGTCACAAGCTTAAGGTAATTGTGATCCGCTAGGTGTTAGTAGGATGAGAGTATCGACGATTTATTTTTTGAATTGTTTCATTAATATGTGAAATAGTTTCGAGAGGAACCGGAAGCGTTTCAGGGTCATCGGAAGGGTTTCAGAGTTTATCGGGTATTACAGATAAATAATATATATATAGATGAAAAATGTTTCCAGTGATGCTAAATTAATAATAAGGGCTTTAGTAATTGTTAGGAGGCTTTTATATTTAATTTAATATCAACGGGCCTTAAAAGTTCAAGTGTGGAGGAAACAATTGGGCCACCAGGGCCCAAGAGGTGAAGGCAACCCCCTCCTTTCCTTAGGGGGGCAGTGAATTGGAGTGGGGGAGGGTTTTCCCTCCCCCTATGGTCGGCGCACCAAGGAGGCACTCTTGCCTCCTTGTGTGGCGCCCCCTCTCACCCTCCAAACTTATATATACTAAAGGATTTTGCACTACTGAATACATAAGTTTTGGAGCCTCCTCGAGTTCTCTAGTTCTAATTGACCCTGGGTGATTATTAGAGCTTGACCTAGATCCTCTAACCCTCATAATTAGAAGTCTAGTATGGTTCTAATCTCCTACCTCTAATTCTCCGGCGACAATTAGCTCTAGACGGCGAAGCCCTAACGGATCGGGAAGACCGTACGCTTGCAACCAAGTAGAGAGTCTGTGCTTTTGGTCTTCCGTTCGAGGGACCGTTAGTGGGCGGTTCCCGGGATCGTTCATCTACGGGCTGAGGACTCCAAGTATGATCTACACCGACTCGTCAATTTCCGCTGCTACTCGGATTCGGTAACGATCGTGATACAAACCATTTATGCATCTTCATATTGTTCCTGGGTGACCGTAGGGCGGATTTTCGTTTGTTTTCTACTATGTTTCCCAACACTTTGGGCGTTGTCCTGATCAACTACCTAGTAGTTGATGTGCAACTTCCCCCCTACCCCGTGAATGTGCAGTTTTTACCACCCCAACAATCCATGCAAGAGAGATATGCAACTTTGTCTGTTGCGTCGGCCAACTGTGTAGTGATCAATGTGCAACTTCATCTGCTACCCCAGGAAACCGCCTAGCAAACGATGCGCAACTTCTTTTGCTGCACCAGCCAACTGCCTCGCAGTCAATGTGTAATTTCCCCCTATCCGTGGATGTGCATTTTTCACCAACCAAACTATCTCTACTCGTGAGATGTGCAGTTTTCACCATCCAAACTACTGCTACCCGTGAGATGTGCAATTTTCACCACCCAAACTACCACTACCCGTGAGATGTGCAACTTTGTATGCTACCGCGACCAACCACCTAGTAGACAATGTGGAACTCCGTCTGCTACACAACTTTGTATGCTACCGCGACCAACCACCTAGCAGACAATGTGGAACTCCATCTGCTACACCGGTCAACTGCCTTGTAGTCGATGTGCGACTTTTCCCTGCCCTTGGATGTTCACCACCCAAACTATCACTACCCGTGAGATGTGCAACTTCGTGTGCTATCCCGACCAACCACCTAGTAGACGATGTGCAACTTCGTCTGTTGCACCGGCCAAGTGCCTCGTAGTCGATGTGCAACTTTTCCCTGCCCTTGGATGTTCACCATCCAAACTATCACAGCCCGTGAGATGTGCAACTTCGTGCGCTACCCCGGCCAACCACCTAGTAGACGATGTGCAACTTCGTCTGCTGCACCGGCCAACTGCCTCGTAGTCAATGTGCAACTTTCCCCTACCAGTGGATGTTCACCACCGAAACTGTGTGAGATGTGCAACTTGGTGTGCTACCCCGGCCAACCACCTAGTAGACGATGTGCAACTTTGTCTGCCGCACCGGCCAGCTACCTCGCGGTCAATATGCCACTTTCCCCTACCCGTTGTTGTGCAGCTTTCACCACCAAAACTACCCCTGCAGTGAGATGTGAACTTCGTGTGCTACCCGACGTGCACCTTTTCCCCTACCTATGGACACATTCGTGGTAACAACTTCCACCAGTGGGATGCATCTTTGGCGAGTAAATTGCAAAACAAAAAAAAAACATCACATCTGTGGACCCTAAATAAAAAAACTAGTACCACATTTCATTTTTATTTACTCATTTGCACAAACCCACCACCACTATATGGAAGGGGAAACACTTACCATCAACTGGCGGATAACTAGGCCGCCTCCGTCACCTTCCCTGCGTGAGACGCGTCCCGCATATCATCAATAAACTCGCTTTTGCAACAAGAGCTATGCTCCGAAACATATGCAGTGTTGCAATACTCTATGACGGGTCTACGTTTTACAACAAAACTTCTCTTACGATTTTTTCTGCAACAAGACCTCAGATGCAAAAAAATAACAACAAAACCTCAGTTGCGAAAAAATACAAAAAATTGATGTTGCAAACAAAATCCGCAACAAGATCTGTGTTGCAGAAATAAGTCTGCAACAAAACATGAGTTGAAAAAATAATTCCGCAACCAGACCTGTGTTGTAGAAATAATTCCGCAACCAGACCTGTGTTGTAGAAATAATTCCGCAACAAAACCTGTGTTGCAGAATGAAGACACGTTCGACCGTGTGATGCGGTAAATCCGGCGGCTCGTGACGACACGTAGCGCTACGTCCCTTATTTTTTAGAAATAGCGTACACATATATTGGGTCTACAAATGTATAGCAAAGCTAGCTAGCACACGATGGGCTTGTTGGGGTGCATGCTGAAGATCCCTCCTCTGTACCCACCGCCGCCACGGCCACCGTACCTCACCACCGGCCCGTCGCGGCCGTAGACCTCCTCCCCGTTCGGCCCTCTCGGCCGGCGCCGCCCGCCGGCCACCAAGTACCCGCAACAGCAGCAGCAGAGGACGACCATCGCCACTATGGCCGCGGCCGGGAGGGCGACGACCAAGGCGGAGCCCGCCCGCTGCTCCATTGCTGCGGCCCACTCCTGGATACCGGCGACGAGCGCCGGGAACGCCGACGCGAGGAAGCGGAACAGCTCGGCGAGCTTCTTCACGACAACATCCCACGGGATGGGATGCCCGTCGTGTCCTTGGAGGAGGACGGAGTCGAAAGCTCCATGTGCCGTGATGAGCTTTCTGATCCTTGGTGCCGCCATCTTGGTGGGTGGGGAGAGGGAAGATTTTGAGCGGCGTCTTGGCCGCCTGATTAGGCGATGGTTATGCTCGCGGGGACTAAGGACGATCGAGCCGACGACTAGCTGTGGTGTTGGTCTGTTACTGTATCATGACCACTAGACCGTTTACTTTTGCGAGTTAAGCACGAGGGAGGTCCGGCCGCCACCACGTGCCCATGTGGTCATGCTTTGACTATGTTGGCGTCAAGAGCTCTGCGTGCATACATACATACATACATGGAG
This sequence comes from Aegilops tauschii subsp. strangulata, assembly GCF_002575655.3. Taxonomy (NCBI): domain Eukaryota; kingdom Viridiplantae; phylum Streptophyta; class Magnoliopsida; order Poales; family Poaceae; genus Aegilops; species Aegilops tauschii. The sequence continues at coordinate 627,359,073 of NC_053036.3, read as the reverse complement.
AGCTCAGCTCGATCGAGGTGTTGGCTTCTTCACAACACATCTCCACCACGTGCCCATGTGGTCATGCTTTGACTAGGAACTCTACACCGGTTCCTAGTCTGACTGAGTTGCCAACCTAGCTAGTAAGCTGGAGTAGTATATATACGTTGTATACCCTAGCTACCCTACATGGGTATCCACAGAATCGATTAGCAACCAGCATGGGCATGGAGATATGTATGCTGCGCGAGCGGGTGCGCGAGCAGATGGACAAACTAGTGCAGAGTTTGATCTCGGCAGACAGGGAACAAGAGAAACGGGAGGCAATCCCCACGTTGCAGTCGATCTCGGATACTATCGGGCGGCTCTGTGCAGCCCACGGGCAACCGCCGGCCATCGAGGAGTTGGATGACGAGAAGGTCGAGGCCATCGACAGCGGCAACCTGAAGGAGGAGGAGGAAGAGGAACTTGATGAGGCGGGCATGAGCGGCAGGGAAGGCAGAGTCGCGGAAGAACCGGTGGTCTACCGCGAACGCAATGCAGCCGCGGAGACCAACCCGGGAGCCGAGGAAGTCGACTACGCCGAGCACGAGGAGGAGGAAAAAAATCCTATGCGACCGGGTCGCACAAAGCTGATCGTGAGACCCTGCCCCGCACGTGACACCTGGCGATACGAACGTAAAGCAGCAGTCGTCTCGTTCCCCACTCCCCGTTCCCAAATCACGATTCCTATCCACTTCAATCTCTTCACATTGCCGCCGGTGAGCTTGTCCCCGCAGGCCACTGCGATGCTCCTGGGCGCCTCCACTTCCGGCACCGGCGGCGCACTATGAACGCACCCCTTGGCTGCAATCAAGCTTCTCGCCGACAGTGTGTTGCTAAGCTGGCTCTGTCTCGTGGCCTGAAGTCACTAGTTGAATCAATTAGCACTTTCCCTGTATATTGTTGATGCCTGACTTTCTTGGCACCTCGTTTTCTTGTGAATTTGTTCTCATACAAGATGTGGCCTAAAGCAATTTGATGTGCCTCCATGTCCAATCTGCCAGGGAGCCGAGGAGCGTAGGCGTGGACAACGAGGAAGAGAGCAGCAGGGACGGTGCTCCGGTGCTTCCGCGATAGAGCGAGCAGGAAGAGTTGCAGCGGCGGCGGCGGCGACGACGACGACGGCCGACAGGCGAGCTTGGGCGCCGGCGAATGCAGAATGGAATTGGGGATTTGTTAAACTGAGCGAGCAGGATGAGTCGGGGGCCGAAACAGGATTCAGCATTGCTTTAAGATTCGTTTGTCCAGGTGTCAGCCGATGGAGAGGGTCTCACGTCCGGGGGCGTACGACCAGGGTCGTATAAGATTGTTTTCCCGAGGAGGAGGAGGCCTTCGCTCGCTTCCGCACGGACTGGGAGCGTCGCAAAGGCAAACACTGCTTCGAAGACCTGAGTGAGTAAACCTGCGTCTAAATCTTCTGGGATTTTTGCTTCTCTTATTAGGCTAGTCATAGTGGGAGTAACTTAGGTAGTAACATAGCGCACTCTAAGAAAATTTTGCTTATGTGGCAAGTAATTAATGAGAAGTGGTAACATAGCGCTTCCCGAGACAAGATGAGTCTAGAAGTTAATAAATGAAGCCATCTATGATACTACTATTATGTTACTTTGCATTATGAAGGTGGTAACATAGACTAGTGTCTTACTCCTCACTATGACTAGCCTTACTCGTCCCAATGGTTAATCCATCTGTCCGGTCGCTCTTTATTTTTTTTTCTAACACAAATTAACTTCCCTACTTAACTGACATGCATGCATGCAGCCTTGATCAGTCCCATGCTCTTTACACACTGCACGTCGGGTTTCATGCCAGTCCACGCCGTCCCCGCGAGGACCCTGCAGATCTGTTCCATCAAAGTCACCGACGTGAAACACTTTGAGTGGCCGCTGCAGGTGTACGGCGTGGTTGCTGCCCGAGATGATGTGGATGAGCACCGCAACCCCATCTTTCTTTGTTCAAGGGATGACTGCCAAATCCTCAATGAAGCGGTATGTATATATATACTATTCTTCTTCTTATTCTTGCAGTCAGTGATCTAAACGCTCTTATATTACTTTACGGAGTGAGTAGTTATTAATGGCAAATACGACCATGGTGTTTGAAGGATCCTTTTCTATACTTGACTGGCCCAGTTCGTGCAATTGTGTCCCAGAAGCCCATTGACATCGAAATCCAACTCAAAGTAAAGGGCACAACGGCCTCCCAAGATAGAGCATTGGCCAGTTGTGTCTTTTATTATGATGGCGATTATTATGAAGCTACTTCAAGTACGATCATCATTGAAAAGCACTCTTGCACATTAGAGTTATGCGCCCAACAGCTTAAACGTTCAATTCAAGCCACTATCTTTGGTGTTCATGTTGTTGATTACAAGTCAAATCCTTTTGAGCATGGAGTCCGAGCGGTCTGCTCCTCACTATCTCAGCAGCACGACACCCAAGACGCTGATGAGTCCCCATCTATGGAAGTTGTGTTGCTTGAGTCGAAAGTTGGAACAAAGCATGCAGTGAAACGTGGTTACCTCAATCTGTCAAGGCAAGTAGTTTCTGTAAACTTGAGTGGAAGGCTTAAAGTTCTCATTCAAGCATACACACCATCCGGAGAAATCATGACACAGGGTCATATGTCTTTGTCATGCCCAAAACAAGCAACACCAGTCAACATGCATGTGACCTTGATGGCTTCAAGGTGGAGTTTACCGTTGCTTAGTCCTTTCTTGTTCAAGATGAGGAGCATATCTTGATGAATGGGCGTGTGGATCCTTTGGCCCCATGTCCTTCAGAACCCTCCCTTTTCCTCAAGGAGACGACGGCGAAACCGACAAAGGTAGTACAGAAATGATAGCCTCCTGATCATCCTTTTATCAAGGTGAATGTGGATGCTTCTTTCCATAAAGAAACACAACAAGGCGGCACGGGACTGGGCATTCGCAATCACAAGGGCACTTTGCTACGCGCACAAGCAATATGGTATGATGCGGGGCTTAGCGCAATGGCCATGGAGGCTTACGCAATCCGAGATGGGGTCCAACTGGCACACAACATTGGTATGCGGAAGGTGATAGTTGAAACTAATGCCCAAACAGTGGTGAACATGTGGAATGCTAGATGTTTCGATCATTCCGAGATAGCTTCCACTTTGCATGAAATACGAGAGCTTTGTGGAAATCTAGAGGAGTTTCGCTTAGTATTCACGACAAGGGAAGCGAATGAATTGGCGCATCTTTGTGCCAAGTAATGTAGTGCCTCTAGGAGAAGGTGTTTATGGATTAATTATATCCCAGCCTTCCTTGCCGATTGTGTAAGGAAAGAATGTAATCCCACTATATGATCAATGAAGCTCTTGAGTCTTCTAGAAAAAACCGGCTAGCATGCTATTTATATATTTACCATGTTTTTTTTTTCTTTTTCTTTTGTGTGTACACCTCTGTATACCACCGCATGGTTTTGGTAGCATGATATATTGTAACACATAATATAGTTACTCCGAATAACACCACTTTCAACTCAAAAAGGAAAGAAAGAATAACACAACTTAATTCTGGTTGGTGGTTGCATACGTCAAAAAGAAATACTCTTTATATTGCACGACTGATTTCACGTTCCCGTACAGTGAAGTGATTGAGATGCGTCTCATGGCCTCATGGGGACCTACACAAGCAGAGTAGTCTTTTTTTAGGGGTCGCAAGCATAGGAGCTGATTGGCTAAGGATAGCAATTTTACCCATGGGTACGGGTACCCGCGGGTACCGTACCCATATTGGCAGGGTATGAGCAAACTTTTATATTCATGGGTAGTACCCATACCCTACCCGTTAAGTCATGGGTAGGGTATGGATATAGCCTTGTACCCACGGGTATACCATACCCTGCCCGCTTGTGAACTAATGTTAAGTTATCGTCAATTAATCATTAATTTGTCATGTGACTCGTCTACTCCTATTGAGTTATCAGTAATGTTGTGATTTCTAAATTTTGATAGTGGTCATGTACTCATCTGCCTGTTATTTAGCTAGGATAATTGATTTTTTTTTTGTTGTCAAATGTGCTATCAATGAAAGTAAAAATGTGAACAACTTGTATACTATTTGTTCCACCCGTTGGATACCCAATGGGTACGGGTACCTGTCGGGTATGGGTATGGGTATAATTTCATACCCGTGGGTTACGGGTATGGGTAGAATTTTATACCCACAAACTATACAGGTATGGGTATGGTATTGCTCTACCCTGCCCATATCCTACCCAATTGGCTCGCTCGCCCCATCGAACTAGTGCACCCACAAACAAGCTGTTGGACCCAATCACAGAAGGCCCACGAGTCATACTAATGTAAATAACTAGCAGCGGTAATAAAAAATTGTGGTCAAAGCATCCAAGGGCTGAGCACAACCAGAGGGAGAAGTCAAAGAAGATCCAACGGCCAGGAACGTTGCGCATGGGAGGGTGAAGGGTAAACTCACATTTTTTTTACAGTTAAAAAATGAGGATGTAGAGGGTTGTTGTGCAGATAAATGATCAAACATCAAATACATACTTGCGTAATAATTCGTCCGGATCAAAAGAGAAACTTACAACGGTGCAGTGCAGCAAAGGATTACAATCTTAAGATGTATCGATTATTTTTTTAGGAAAAGTGTACACATATCACAAATTCACAATATTTGTTGGGTCTACAAGATCATAGATTGTCAATTTGTAGCAACGCTAGCTAGCACACGATGGGCTTGTTGGGGTGCAGGCTGAAGATCCCTCCTGTGTACCCGCCGCCGCCACGGCCACCGTACCTCACCACCGGCCCGTCGCGGCCGTAGACCTCCTCCCCGTTCGGCCCTCTCGGCCGGCGCCGCCCGCCGGCCACCAGGTACCCGCAGCAGCAGCAGCAGACGACGACCAGCGCTACCACGGCCGCCGCCGGGAGGGCGACGACCAAGGCGGAGCCCGCCCGCTGCTCCATTGCTGCGGCCCACTCCTGGATACCGGCGACGAGCGCCGGGAACGCCGACGCGAGGAAGCGGAACAGCTCGGCGAGCTTCTTCACGACAACATCCCACGGGATGGGATGCCCGTCGTGTCCTTGGAGGAGGACGGAGTCGAAAGCTCCATGTGCCGTGATGAGCTTTCTGATCCTTGGTGCCGCCATCTTGGTGGGTGGGGAGAGGGAAGATTTTGAGCGGCGTCTTGGCCGCCTGATTAGGCGATGGTTATGCTCGCGGGGACTAAGGACGATCGAGCCGACGACTAGCTGTGGTGTTGGTCTGTTACTGTTAGCAGAGAACGGTTTATATGATTTTCCTTTTTCGTTACTCCCTAAGCCGCTTGCTTGTCTGTCTTGCAGCGACGTTTGTGATGCTCCACCTCAGCTGTATCTAAATCATGAAAGCAGAGAGATAATCACCGAAAACAAATTGATGATTTATATACGTAGGAAGTTTTCTGTTTTAGGAGACGTGTAAAGCTTTGGGCAATTTCGTAGTGTTGTGCACGTCTGGTGCACGCGGATCCACGTAGGGTGCATTACGTATCGTGCCAGTGCCAGCAGGATAGGTCATTTTCGTTATGTATTGCATCATGTGGCAAGTGTAGGAAGAGGAAGGGACGGGCTTTGCAAGTTGCAACGGCTGTAATCAACTCGCCGTGATGGAGAGAAAACACCTAATATTTCTGGAACCTAGAATTGTTAACACCTAATCCATCGAATGCAGCCATGTATTAGCTGAAACTCCGGTGGGTGGGTGTTAAACTCGTTTGGTTCCGGCTGAGGAAATTGTTAATCAGTAGGAAGATTCAGATACGCTTCTTCTTTCTTAAAAAATGGAGTATCATGACCACTAGACCGTTTACTTTTGCGAGTTAAGCACGAGGGAGGTCCGGCCGCCACCACGTGCCCATCTTGTCATGCCTTGACTAGTTCCCCACGGCTCGTTGGCGTCAAGAGCTCTGCGTGCATACATACATACATACATGGAGAGCTCAGCTCGATCGAGGTGTTGGCTTCTTCACAACACATCTCCGGCCGTGTCTTTGTCGTGGGGAAGGCAGACCCTGAAGCCCTCGAGATACTTGTTCATCTCGACGAGCACTGAACCCCTCCTTATTCAGGTGAATTTTTCATCAGCATGTTTTGTCTTTTGTATACAAGCGTTAATTCAGTTCCTTTTTTTTCGATTTAAGTGAATGCTGGATGCCTATTTGTTCCCAAGACTCTGAATTGCTGAGGACACCTAATGGCAAACTTAAAATTTAACACCTGCACCCTTTGTTATTGCGACCAGGGGTTGTGCTGTGAGTAGGTTCATCAACGCAGAGTTAAGTTTGTTTTGGTCAGAAAGCAGAGTTTAAGTTGTCCACGAAACAAGCTTCAACTAGGACCAACATGATTGAATCTGTTCTTGCCTTGATGACATATCCTGGTTTGTTAAGATCCTTCTATATAGCAAAAAAGGAAAAAAAAACTGTTGTGATATACTAGGATACTTATATGCCGATGTTTTGCCTACATATTTGGAGTAATAATCTACAACAATCAATGGGGGCTCTATCCTCCTTTCCTGGGAAAAAAATAATACATGGCCTCTATTTTCATTCCACCGGTTTTTTTTGTTTTCTTTTCTTTTTGAAGAAAAGATATTTTTTATTTTCTCTGAAACCGAGGTGTCTATTTAGTTGACAGTGTCACATTTATTAACTCTCCAGCGGAGGAATATGCAAGCGTTGTTGCAGCTTGGCCTCTGCCTCATATTGCTTGCAGCACAATATGCCCCAGCTGGAAGTGCGGTTCCTAGTTCACACTGCCGAAGACAGTGTGGGAATGTGGAGATACCATACCCATTTGGTATAGACCCAGGCTGTTCGCTCAGAGACGGCTTCCACCTCGACTGCAAGGTCCACGATGGCATAGAGAGGCCATTCAGGAGTGCCTTTGAGGTCCTCGACATCTCCTTGAAGCAAGGGACAACCCGAGTGCTCAATTTCATCGTGGGGTATTGCTACAACACCTCCACTGGGAGCATGGAGTATTTTGGCCGATACGGGGGGCTTAATGAAGGTGTTTCTTCTCCATACCGCCTCTCCGATGTCCAGAACAGATTCATGGTCATCGGCTGCAACGCCCTGGCCTCCATCTCGGACCGTGACGGCACAGGCTACGAAGGCTATGGTGCCGCGGCGTGCCGCAACCAGTCGGACCTAGTTGATGGATCTTGCTCCGGTATCGGATGCTCCCAGACGACGATACCGAAGAGGATGTACTTCTACGCAACAACCTTTTTTAGCACGGTCAACAATAGTCAGATATGGAAGTTCAATCGGTGCAGCTATGCAGTGCTGATGGAAACAGCGTCATTCAGGTTCAGCACTAAGTACATAACCACCAACAAGTTCAATGGCACAAATGACGGGCGGGTGCCTGTGGTGCTCGACTGGGCTGTGAGAGATATCAAGTCATGTGATGTTGCAAAACAGAATAAGACCGGCACTTATGCATGCCTCAGTAGCAATAGCAAGTGTGTGAATTCCAGCAATGACCAAGGGTACACGTGCAATTGCACCAATGGCTATGAAGGCAACCCTTATCTTCCTGGTGGATGCAAAGGTAGTACCGATTATTAGCTTCGAGCTAGTGCCAATCTATATTTGCACTAATATCAATAAAATTGTACATTGGGTGTACGGTCCCTTTATCTTATTTGAAACTAGATTATTTTGTTTGGCTACTTTTGTTGCAGATGTTAATGAATGCGATCACAACCCATGCCCTTCAGATGGTGTTTGTCGCAATATCGCTGGAGAATACCGATGTTCTTGTCGAGTTGGAAAGAAATATGCCAAAGAAAGCAATACATGCAACCCAAATATAGGCTTCATAATAGGTAATGACCGAACAAACATGAACACGTAGCTAGGTCATTAACTTTATCGCACTCTTGTGCAATGTCATGAAATAAAAGAGTTATGTGAAACCAATCTAATGTTAGCTAATTTAGACCAAGTATGTTCTATACTCTCTCTCTCTCTCTCTCTCTCTCTCTCTCTCTCTCTCTCCCATTGGTCTCAAAAATAATTCTCTCATCTAATGTTGTTATCAGGACTTACAATGGGATTATTTGGTCTGATGATTATTATCATGATCTCCGTCTTCTGGGGACAAATGACAATTCAAAAGAGAAAATTGAATAAAGTTAAGCAGGAGTATTTTCGCGAGCATGGCGGCTTGCTTTTGTTTGATAGGATGAGATCAGAGAAAGGCCTTGCTTTCAATGTATTTTCAGAAGCTGAACTCAGACATGCCACTGATAACTTTGACGTTAGTAGAATACTTGGAAAAGGAGGCCATGGAACGGTCTATAAAGGGATAATAAAGAGCAGCATGCTAGTTGCAATTAAAAGATGTGGAATAGTTGATGAAAGGCAGAAGAAGGAATTTGGTAAAGAGATGCTCATTTTATCGCAAATCAATCACAAGAACGTTGTTAAACTCTTGGGTTGCTGCCTTGAGGTGGAAGTTCCTATTCTAGTCTATGAGTTTGTCCGAAATGGTACATTGTTTGAGCTTATCCATGGCAGGAACCAGGCATTGCAAATTTCCTTCAGCACTCTCTTAAGGATCGCTCATGAAGCAGCCGAAGGTCTCAGCTTCCTACATTCATACGCGTCTCCCCCAATTATTCATGGTGATGTGAAAACTTCCAACATCTTGCTTGATGATAACTATATGGCCAAAGTGTCAGACTTTGGAGCCTCTATATTAGCCCCGTCTGACAAAGAGCAGTTTGTTACAATGGTTCAAGGTACATGTGGCTACCTTGATCCTGAATACATGCAAACATGCCAGTTAACAGACAAAAGCGACGTGTACAGTTTTGGAGTTATCCTTTTAGAGATCCTCACCGGCCAGTTGCCACTAAAGCTCGAGGGGACTGAGAAGCCAAGAAGCTTGTCATTGATTTTCCTTTCTGCTATGAAGGAGAATAATCTAGAAGATGTGTTGGTGAGCCAAGTGAAAGGCCAAGCAAGTATGGAGTTGCTGAGAGGACTTGCAGACCTAGCTAAGAAATGCCTAGAAATGTGTGGTGACAACAGGCCATCCATGAAAGATGTCGCCGATGAGCTAAATAGATTGAGAAAACTTTCACTACATCCTTGGGTACAACTCGAGATGGAGATGGACGAAGAAAATCTTGTTGGGGGAGAATCTACTAGTGGTTATGAAATAGAATTAAGTGGGTATCCAATGGGCCAAAGTGAGAACCATCCCATAAACCCAGGAAGTTCCTATTATGCAAGATGACTAAACATGCAGAATGATCTATAATTTACTACATGCAGATACATCTGTTCCTTCTGAACCTCGGTACCACATGTATTTTATTTTGAGGAAGTATTACTGCTAATGTGTGTAACTTTTTTTTTAGGTAGTATTGCTGCTAATGTGTGTAACTTTTATAATAGGGAGACTATCTCCTACAACTCTATAGTTTGCAAATTCCAAATTGTGTTTTTTAATCCATTCGATGTGTGATGTATGTTCAACAACAAAAGTCCATTGGATATCAATTTGAAGCAAAGCTAGCACACGATGGGCTTAGGACGTTGTCTTATACGTAATTCATAGATTGTCATTTGTAGCTAGCACACGATCGGCTTGTTGGGGTGCACGCTGAAGATCCCTCCTCTGTACCCACCGCCGCCACGGCCACCGTACCTCACCACCGGCCCGTCGGTGCCGTAGACCTCCTCCCCGTTCGGCCCTCTCGGCCGGCGCCTCCCGCCGGCCACCAAGTACCCGCAACAGCAGCAGCAGAGGACGACCAGCACCACCACAGCCGCGGCAGGGAGGGCGACGGCCAAGGCGGAGCCCGCCCGCTGCTCCATTGCCACGGCCCACTCCTGGATCCCTTCGAAGAGCGCCGGGAACGCGGATGCGAGGAAGTGGAACAGCTCGTCAAGCTTCTTCACGACAACGTCCCACGGGATGGGATGCCGGTCGTGTCCTTGGAGGAGGACGGAGTCGAAAGCTCCCTGCGCCGTGATGAGCTTTCTGATCCTTGGCGCCGCCATCGGCCTGCACGATACTGCTGTTCTTCGTGGGTCTTGGCCTGATTAGGCGATGATTATTTTCGCGGGGACAAACGACGATCGAGCCGAGCCGACGACTAGCTGTGGTGTTGCTGTTATTGTTAGGAGAGAAAGGGTGTATATATCATGTCTGAGCCGACGGGTGGCCGATTGCCCTCGTCAACGTCAGCGTCGATTTTCCTTTTTTCCGTTACTCCCTAAGTTGCTTGCTTGTCTTGCAGTCAGTGACGTTTCTGGTGCTCCACCTCAGTAGTATCTGTTTCTAACCAAAAAAAAAAAAAACCCTCAGTTGTATCTAAATCATGAAAGCAGAGAGATATCAACAAACTGATGATTTATATGTTGCGTGTAAAGCTTTGAGTAATTTCGTAGTAGTGTCGTTGATGTCTGGTGCACTCGGATCGACATAGGGTGCATCGTCATACGCGTCGTGCCAGGAGGATATAATTAATTTTTGTTACTTATTATGTGGCAAGTTGCAATGCGCGGCTGCAATCAACTTATCTAATAATTCTGGAACCTAGAACTGTTAACAGCAATCCGTTCGAATGCAGCCATGCAGCTAGTACGAGTATTTAATCAAAAACTACCACATTTCATGAAAACGTGACAGAAAACTACCACTTTACGATTTTGTGCGAAAAACTACCACTTTTATCCTAATCCGTGGCAAAAAACTATCAAGTCTCAAAACTGGTAGCTTTGCCCGCGCTAAGCACCAAACTGACTAGCCGGTCCCACGTTTCAGGTGCCAGGTGGCCAACCGACGCCCGCCGCGCGTTAACGGCGCGTCTGTGGTCGGAAACGGCGGCTGTCAGTTTGCGTTCAATGCACCAAAACGTGGGACCGGCCATTTGATGTTGATCCTCTGACGACGCCGTTTCCGACCGCGGACGCGCCGTTAACGCGCCGCGGGCGTCGGTTGGCCACCGTGGCACCTGAAACGTGGGACCGGCTGGTTAGTTTGGTGCTTAGCGCGGGCGAAGTGACCGGTTTCGAGACTTGGTAGTTTTTTGCCACAGATTAAGACAAAAGTAGTAGTTTTACGCACAAAATCATAAAGTGGTAGTTTTCTGTCACGTTTCATGAAATGTGGTAGTTTTTGGTTAAATATTCCAGCTAGTATCCACTATCCAGCATGTAGTATATAACTGAAACCGCGGTCAGTGGGTGTTACAGGTTTCATGTTTGGTTCCAGTGGGGGAATTTGTTAATCAGTAGGAAGATTCAGAGACGTTTCTTTCTTTAGAAAATTCGAATATTATGAACACTTGACGGCGACTCTGGACCGTTTACTTTTGCTACTAGGTAAACATGATCGTGGTCCGTTGGCGTGCCTGAACAAGTTCCCCACGGACTGTTGGCGTCGACAGCTCCCCGTGCGTGCATACGTACATAGAGAGCTCGATCGAGGTGTCCGCTTCTTCACTACACACCTTCGCGTCTTGTCTTTGCCTCGGCCTCGTATTGCTTGCAGCACAATGTGCTCCCAGAAGTGCTGTTCCTAGTTCACGTGCTGAAGGCAGCGTGGGAACATCGAGATACCGTACACATTGGCCATTGGGTATCGGCTTCCACATTAGCTGCGATGTCCATGATGGCATACAGAAGACATTCAGGAGTGTCTTTGAGGTGCTCGACATCTCCTTGAAGCAAGGGATTGCTCAGGTGCTCAATTTCATCGTGGCGTACTACTACAACACCTCCACCCGGAGCATCAAGTATTTTGGCCGATACATAGGGCTCAACAAACGAGTCTCTTCTCCCTACCGCCTCTCTGATTTATAACAGGTTCACGGTCATCAGCTGCAACCATGACTTATAAACATAACGTACAATAATAAGTTTTAAATGTGTACTATTTTATTAATAGTTGGCCCATCTTACAATCTCACAAATGTGTTGGGTTTCGTGCTATAACCGGCTCTTATTGTACAACCCGCTTTTCTTCTCTCTCCTCTTCGTTCCCCTCCAACTAAGTACAAGTATAATAGTTTAATCCTTAAGCCTGCTTATGTCATCGTATTGTGCTTGCTCTTTGGAAACAGAAAAAAACAAAGGTCTTGGCAGTTTTGCCCGACAAAAAAAGAAGTCTTAGCAGATTTGTGAACCTTACAAACACGACGGATATTGGGCCTTCATGAATGCTATGCACGTTCAAAGATGTCCTAGTCCTCCTTTTTAAACTAAAAATGTCCTAGTTAGTAAGTAAAGGAACATACAATTGCCCTCCAAAAAAGAAGGTGAATGAGCAATTTTAGATCAAGATGGAACTTGTGATTAACCGTCATAGGGAGTTAGTTAAATATATACGGATTTGCTTCTCTGAGATGAGAGGAAGATGGTAGATAAACGACCAAGGACAATAAATAATGTAAGATGTTTAGAAACCTCAAACCATAACAAAATTCAAATTTCTCAAAACTTTTATTCAAAACTTCAGATATACCATAATTATGTAAAAGTGGTATCAATGTTAATGGGACATGACGACTTTGATCTGGAATTCCTTTCCAATGGCCAGCGACAGGCCACTGACGCTAAACGCTCCAGTCGTCCGGGACTTGGTGCGGGCTGCCTTGAGCTCAACGTTGTTCACATAGATAGTGAACCCTTTTGCTGGCGACTGGAGCCCCATAAAGACTACGTTGCCGATGACCTGCGCCCGACTCGGCGCGTATGAGTTCTGCACCACATGGGAACTCACCGTGGTCGTGATGATGCCCTTGCTCTCCGCCGTGCTGCAGCTAAATTTCACCAGGGTCCACTTGCCTCCCACCCCGCCCATCTCCATGGACTCGCCGTCATCCAAGAATAGCTCCCCACTGGCTGTGCCGTTCTCCGTAAGCGCCACAAGGAGGTGAAACTCGCCTTGCCGTGCGGCGGACGTGGTCAGCGCCGGCTGCTGCAATGGTAGGATGTTGCCGCCGGCCAGGTGCACGTTAGCCGAGTCCACTGGCGCCTGAAGTGTAACACGCTTGCCGGTCCGCGTGGCGACGGTGAGGGGGTAGTTGTGGTCATAGAGACTAAACCACCGGCCCGCCGGGAAATAGGCGTCGACGGTGGTGGCACCCGGCTGTAGCACCGGAGATACAAGCACGCCGCGCCCGAGCAGGAACTGCTTGTCCACGCCGTAGGTGTCGGCGTCCCGCGGGTAGGAGAAGAAGAGCGGGCGTGCAATGGGCGCCCCTGTTGTGTGCGCCTCGTACATGAGCGTGTAGATGTAGGGGAGCATCCGGTACCGCGTCCCGAACGCTTTCCTCGCCGACTGCGCCGTCGACTCCCACACATAGAGCTCTCGTCGTTCGGTGGTTCTCTCCGTGTGCGCCCTCGCGAACGGGTAGAATGCACCGAGCTGGATCCAGCGGCTGCAGAGCTCCTGGCTTGTGTTGCCCCTGAAGCCGCATAGGTCGGCGCCGACCATGGGTATGCCGAAGAGGCCAAAGCTGAGCATAGTGTTGATGGAGTTGGCAAGCTCGTCCCACCGCGCGGAATTGTCGCCGGTCCAGTGCGCCGCGTACCGTCCCGCTCCGGGGAAGGTGGAGCGGGTGAGCACGAAGGGGCGGCGCGCTGTGTCCTTGAGCAGTGCGGCATGCGTGGCACGTGCCTCGAAGAGGCCGAAGAGGTTGTGCGCGTTGTACTCGGACACGCCATTGTAGTGCACAGTGGAGACCGGCACGGTTTGGTTGTTGAGGGGACGATGCGTGCCGGAATTGTTGATGTGGTATGGTGGGTCGTCGAGCGCGTTGAGCGGCTGCCAGGCCCCGAAGTTGGAGGGCTCGTTCATGTCGCACCACAGCCCGTCTACGGGGATAGTCCGCCGGAACTCGGAGATCTTCTGCGCCCAGTACTCCACGGCGCGTGGGTTGATGAAGTCCGGGAAGTACACCTCGCCTGGCCACACCCTGCCCACCACGTTGGTGCCGTTTCTCTTGAGGAAAATGTCCTCGTTAGGCGTTGCTTGTCTTTTGATCTCCGGGTCTATGATGACCACATACTTCTGGCCGTTGCTGTGGAGCCGGTCGACGAACGGCCGGAGACGGTTCACCGGGAAGTTGATCGGATCCAGCGTGAAATCCTGGCCGTGGTCCATGTAGTCGATGTCTGACCAGACCCCCTCCAGGGGGATCTTGGCCTTGGCGTAGCCGGCGACCACCTCCTCCAGGTCGGCCACATTCTTGTAGCCATACCTGCACTGGTGGAACCCGAATGACCAGTATGGCATGGGGGCAGGGCGGCCGATGAACTGGGTGTACTGGTCAACGACGGCAAGCGGGGAGGGGCCGGCGAAGAAGTAGAAGTCGAGCACGCCACCGATCACCTTGTAGGTGATGTAGGACCCGCCATACAGTATGTCCATGCCATTGCTGTTGAGGAGGAGCACGCCATGCGCATTGCCGCCAGGGCGCACATCCATGTAGAATGGGTGCGAGCCGTAGAGGTTACGGTCCAGTAGGTCTGACCTCTCCAGGTCCTCGTTCCACAGCGTGAACGTGTCATTGGGCTGGAGCCGGAACGTCCGTTTCGTGTGCTCGCCGAACCCGTACAATGATGCCCGCCCGGCTGGAAGCGCCGTCGTCACCTCCAAGTACCTGCATTTCCAATTGTCATGCATGCCCATCGATCACTTGGCTACTCGCTAATATACTGCTCACTTGTACTCACTCCTTGCCATAAAACAGACCCCTAAGTTTTGTATTAACTCTATGTTTCATATGTTAGGTCAAGTTTATTTGTAGAAATATTTAAAGATTGATTGTATCAAATAAATATATTGTCAAAAAATACATATTTCATGATGCTTATATATTTTTCTATAGAAAAACTTGGTTAAACTTTTAAAAAGTATGACTTGATCTATTTTGAGAAAACGAAGGAGTATTATTTATTACATACCGGTCCTTGAAGATGAGGGTTGCAGATGTGTCGAAAAGGATGTCACCGGTGGAGCGGCGGGAGACGGTGAAGTGGAACGGATTCGTGTGGATGGAGAAGGTCAGGTCTGAAGACACCTTGGAGATGGTGGCACTGCTCGGCAAGGTGGCATTGTCCATGCCTGGAGATCCGAGCAAAACGTCCTCTGACACTGACGTTGGCCGCGGGATGATGTCTTGGGGGACCTCCCATCGTGGATGGTCGGCATCGGTGATGCGCACGTGGAGCCGGCTATCCGTCTCTAGGCTGTACCATCATGTTAATACTAAATCGGTTAGCTTAGGGTGTATGCATCAATATATGCAGACGTCAGCTATACTACCTCTTTTGAAATAAAAGAACTATTAATGTGTATATATAACCCCAGCCGAACAGTGCAACACAATCCTGCCAATGATACTTCAGAAAAAATATAGATAAGGTGATGGATTAAACTTCCGGATCATGATGAAGATCAAGCACACTTGCCTTGCAGTTAGGTCGAGCCTCTTGACATCAGGACCGAACTCCATCGTCCCGCCTACAAGTTTCAGATTGGCCGATAATAGGCTCCGCGCCCCGACGACCGACTCGACGTCATAGCCTGCGCTGCTATGATGGAGTAGGCAAATGAGGAAGGTGAGGAGCCTGAGAAGCTCACCAGACGGCTTTACAATTGCCATTAGACAATAGGATGGCGTGCCACACAAGTGAGTGTCAACAACTATTGGACGCTTGGCTTTATATAGATTAGTAGTCATCCTCAATGTTTGGAAAGATTTTAAAATGTGCCTAAGATTACCTTTTGATAGGTAGTATTTCAATGTTAAGCTTTATCGCTTTTTCCATACGAGGAAGTATATTAATGCTGATATCCTAAGAAATTCTGATGTTAATGAGAGAATATTAGAAAATAAAGGCTATTGATTTGGTGGATCTGATTTTAACGATTTAGATCTAACCTAGAATTGTAATCGTTGAGATCTAATCGGAGAAAATTTTGATTCAGTCTTATAATCTGATAAAAGAAGTAGACCCCGGTTTTTTACTTAGGTGGTGTTTGGTTCTCTAGTCCTAGGACTTTTTTCTAGTCCTTAGAAATTTTTAAAAAAGACTCTCAAAGAGGTGCTTCTAAGGACTTTTAGCAAAAAGTCTCAAAAAAGTCTCATCCTGTTTGGTTTGCTATGAACTTTTTTTAGTCCCAACACAAAAAAGTCCCTGAAACCAAAGGA
The DNA here is from genome assembly GCF_002575655.3 of Aegilops tauschii subsp. strangulata. Taxonomy (NCBI): domain Eukaryota; kingdom Viridiplantae; phylum Streptophyta; class Magnoliopsida; order Poales; family Poaceae; genus Aegilops; species Aegilops tauschii. Next base: position 627,342,830 of record NC_053036.3, on the reverse strand, counting down.
CTTTTGCTAGGAACTTTTTCAAGATCTAACATTGAAATTCTCATGTTAATGAGAGAATATTAGAAAATAAAGGCCATTAATTTGGTGGGTCTGGTTTTATCGATTTGGATCTAACCTAGAATTATAATGGTTGAGATCTACTCGGAGAAAGTTTTGATTCAATCTTCTAATCAGGCCTGATTTTATCGATTTGGATCTAACCTAGAATTACGATTCAGATCTCTCTTATTATGGTTGAGACAATCTTATAATCAGATACTTGTAGACCCTTGATTTTAAGGTCAGAAATATTACGATTCAGATCTCTCTAATTATGAGGATCGGTTGAGATCCATCCCACGTGACCTAAACCAAACCCCTCTCCCCACGTACAGCTTCCTCCAATCTTCCCATAATGCTTCGTGATTAGCTAGAAATCCATCCATAACAGTTCGATAGCACTACCAATCAGCCGGATGATAATCATGTTTTTTAAACCGCCTTGCCAATGCGATTGGACGCAGCCAGCCGTCCGATTTTCACGTCGCATAGATGCCTGAAGCCAGTCAAACCACCGCTTTCACACAAACCCGCGTTCACACACACGTACGCATGCAGGGCATTGTGGCGTGAAGATTTTCAGCCATGCACGCCCATGGCTTGTGGTGGCATGGAATCAAAAAGGGAGGTATTCTAGCAAGTGTATGGTGGCAGCGTGCAACATTATAAAAGCCAAAACGACAATCTCCATTGCAGCCACAAGAGCTGCTGCAAAGACATGCGTCAGAGTGGCTGCTACGAACAAGGGCTGACACACTACAAGTCAGACGATGATGCTGCAGTGGGCGTCGATGTGGGGTCGCAAACAGTGCGATGCTGGATGGCGGACTCTGCGATGGTGACCCGGCTCCTTCAACAGCCACGGCGATGCCGCGACAGATTGCTTCAACGACCATTGTGTGCTTCGACGGCCACGGAGATGTTGCGACGCCAGACCGGCTTGATGCTGCGATGGCGTGCGCCGACGACCATGGTGATGTTGCGATGGCCTCCCAACTGCTTTGATGATGCTGCAAGAGCGTGCTTTGACGGCCGCAACAATGCTGCGACGGCAGCTTAGCTGCTTCGATGATGTTGCGACGACATGCTTCAATGGGCGCGACGATGTCATGGTGGTGTTCTTCAAACAGCGGCGGTGTGCTTCGATGACATGCGTCGATGGCCGCGGTGATGCTACAACGACAACATGGCTGCTTCGATTATGTTGCGAGTTGCGACGACATGCTTCAATGCCGGCAACGGGTGCTTCTGCAGCCGCCGCGATGGTGATCACGACGATGTTGCGACGATGCTGCAACGGAGGCAAAAAGCAATGGTCAGTGCCTAACTCACGCTAGGCTTGCTTAGAATGATTTATCATTTTTGCGTGCAGCATGCAGAGCCATGCAGTCAACTCAGTAAACAGACAAAGGCTGACGTGAATGGCAGATGAGAGAGGGAGTAGCAGCAGTGGTGGTGTAGGCACGAGCTACATAACGCATGCATGTGCGTGAGGTATAAAACAACAAGGCAACAACAACGGCGGTCCCACGGTCCCACGTGGACACACAAAAGTAGTAGCCGTGGGAACGCTGTGTATCGTACGTGTCACGTAAAGGAACGAGCCTGTAATCAGCCAGGCACGTGGCGGCCGGGGGAGGCGGCTTACGCATAGGCTGAAATCAGCCGGATGATTACAAACGCGCTAGGCATCCGCTTACCCAACCGTCCGATTTGGCTGATCAGGACCGCTCCATCCCTCTGCTGTGTTGAGCAAAATGTCAACGAGCTCGTCGATCGTGCATCACACCAATGCAGCCGTCTACAAAGTTCTGCACCGAAGCACAAGCAGCCTATCTGCAGCGTCGCGAGCTCTCTATAGTATATAGCACCGACAGACGTCGACAAGCTCTGCATCGGAGCACCTATTCCACTCTGCGGCGTCACGGCCGTTGCATTGCAGCTCCGGCAGTGCCGACTGATTTCACGTTTTCATAAGCCGTGTCGAGCGGTTGACGCGTGTCTCGTGGTACCTATGCACCGCTCACCCCCACAATCCAATCCTTATCGTCTTCTCCTGGACAGAGTCATCGTCTTCCTCTGGATCGGCCCGCTCTCCTCTTTCCTTTTCCCTCTGCAATCTTCCTCTCTTCTCTTCACCAGAAGCTCCCCTTGTCCATTTCCTCTCCTACTCTGGCCGGCGGGAGCTGCTGCCTGCTGCTGCTATGAGGGGCGCCGCTGTATTCCGACGGTTGCCGATTTTGGCGACGATGACGATGAGTTGTTTGCTGTGAAGCGGTGGCGATGCTCATGGCGTGGGCGGCAGCGCGGAGTCTCGCGAGAGCTGCGTGGTAGCGGCCACCGGTACTGTATACGTCGACGACGGTGTCGCAAGGCAGCACCGCTCGCTGCAATAGGAGCCGGGGGAGGAGCTGCTCAACATCCACCGCTGGCCAACGGGGTTGCAACAGCAAGTGGTGCTCCAACCCACCTCGCCGTAGCAGTCGCCGTTGCTGTAGGTGGCGGGCGAGCTGCGTGCTCAACGGTGCTTCAATGGGGACGCCGGGCGCGCGAGGGTTGTCGCGGCAGGGGGGTCGTCGGCGCTCTGCGCGTGCTTCAAGTGAGCGGTGGGTGCTACAACCAGGGCTCACTGGGGTTCCCTATGTTGTGATGGAGCATCACCAGCCGCCGGTGTTACAATCAAGCATCGCTGGGGTCCTTAAAAAAATGAAGCATTGCTGGGGGCTCATCCGTGTTGCGGTGAAGCATCTCGGGTTGTCGCCGGCGCGCATAGCCCAGCTGAGCACGCCGCAGAGAGGGACCGGTGCTCCGATACAGAACTTGCCGGCGGCTGCGTTGCTGCAACGCAGCGCTCATCGGCACTGCCAGAGCTGCAATGCAACGGCCGTGACGCCGCAGAGTGGAATAGGTGCTCCGATGCAGAGCTTGTCGGCGTCTGTCGGGGCTACGTACTACACAGAGCTCGCGACGCTGCAGATAGGCTGCTTGTGCTTCGGTGTAGAACTTTGTCGACGGCTGCATTGGTGTGATGCACGGTCGACGAGCTCGTTGACATTTTGCTCAACTCAGCAGAGGGCTGGAGCTGTCCTGATCAGCCAAATCGGACGGCTGGGTAAGCGGATGATTTCTCTAGGAAATCATTCGGTCGACGCCTAGCAGCCGTGAAATCCGTCGGGCAATATAAAGAGTTTTCCAAATTTATATTAGCGGCAAACATTATTAAATTCTTTTTTTAAGAGCGTCTCCGATATGACTCCGTGGTTTTTTTAGAAATGGAGGAGGACCCACGGACTCTGTGGTTCAGTCATCATCATGTTATAATACTAATATTTTTCTAATATTCTTTTTATTAAGCATATCAAAATTTCTTTATCATCCAGGTCATCTTGTGGTCTCTGGATGTTAAATTACATGGAGTACTTCACAGGAGATAGTTTGTCCAACACTCCCGAACAAGTATATTTTGCATCATATCATGATACTAATTATTTTGTGTTGTATCATTATTTGTGAAGGAAATATGCCCTAGAGGCAATAATAAAAGTTATTATTTATTTCCTCATATCATGATAAATGTTTATTATTCATGCTAGAATTGTATTAACCGGAAACATAATACATGTGTGAATACAAAGACAAACATAGTGTCACTAGTATGCCTCTACTTGACTAGCTCGTTAATCGAAGATGGTTGAGTTTCCTAGCAATGGACATGAGTTGTCATTTGATTAACGGGATCACATCATTAGGAGAATGATGTGATTGACTTGACCCATTCCGTTAGCTTAGCACTTGATCGTTTAGTATGTTGCTATTGCTTTCTTCATGACTTATACATGTTCCTATGACTATGAGATTATGCAACTCCCGTTTAACGGAGGAACACTTTGTGTGCTACCAAACGTTACAACGTAATTGGGTGATTATAAAGGTGCTCTACAGGTGTCTCCAAAGGTACTTGTTGAGTTGGCGTACTTCGAGATTAGGATTTGTCACTCCGATTGTCGGAGAGGTACTTTGGGCCCTCTCGGTAATGCACATCACTATAAGCCTTGCAAGCAATGTGACTAATGAGTTAGTTGCGGGATGATGCATTACATAACGAGTAAAGAGACTTGCCGGTAACGAGATTGAACTAGGTATTGAGATACCGACGATCGAATCTCGGGCAAGTAACATACCGATGACAAAGGGAACAACGTATGTTGTTATGCGGTTTGACCGATAAAGATCTTCGTAGAATATGTGGGAGCCAATATGAGCATCCAGGTTCCGCTATTGGTTATTGACCGGAGACGTGTCTCGGTCATGTCTACATAGTTCTCGAACCCGTAGGGTTCGCACGCTTAAAGTTCGGTGACGATCGGTATTATGAGTTTTTATGTTTTGATGTACCGAAGGTAGTTTAGAGTCCCGGATATGATCACGGACATGACGAGGAGTCTCGAAATGGTCGAGACATAAAGATCGATATATTGGACGACTATGTTCGGACACCGGAAAGGTTCCGGAAGGTTTTGGACATATACCGGAGTACCGGGAGGTTACCGGAACCCCCCGGGGAGTTAATTGGGCCTCATGGGCCTTAGTGGGAGAAGAGGAGGGGCGGACAGGGCAGCCGCGCGCCCCCTCCCTCTCTAGTCCGAATTGGAAAAGGAGGGGGGGGGGCGCCCCCCTTTTTCCTTCTCCTCCTCTCTCCCTTCCTCCCCTTCTCCTACTCCAACAAGGAAAGGAGGAGTCCTATTCCCGATGGGAGTAGGACTCCCCCCTTGGCGCGCCCTCCTTGGCCGGCCGCCTCTCCCCCTTGCTCCTTTATATACGGGGGCAGGGGGCACCTCTAGACACACAAGTTGATCTGTTGATCTCTCCCAGCCGTGTGCGGTGCCCCCTCCACCATATTCCACCTCGGTCATATAGTAGCGGTGCTTAGGCGAAGCCCTGCGTCGGTAGCAACGTCATCACCGTCATCACACCGTCGTGCTGATGGAACTCTCCCGTGAAGCTCTGCTGGATCGGAGTTCGCGGGACGTCATCGAGCTGAACGTGTGCTGAACTTGGAGGTGCCGTACGTTCGGTACTTGGATCGGTCGAATCGTGAAGACGTACGACTACATCAACCGCGTTGTGCTAACGCTTCCGCTTTCAGTCTACGAGGGTACGTGGACAACACTCGCCCCTCTCGTTGCTATGCATCACCATGATCTTGCTTGTGCGTAGGATTTTTTTTGAAATTACTACGTTCCCCAACAGTGGCATCCGAGCCTGGTTTTATGCGTAGATGTTATATGCACGAGTAGAACACAAGTGAGTTGTGGGCAATACAAGTTATACTGCTTACCAGCATGTCATACTTTGGTTCGGTGGTATTGTTGGATGAAGCGGCCCGGACTGACATTACGCGTATGCTTACGCGAGACTGGTTCTACCGACGTGCTTTGCACATAGGTGGCTGGCGGGTGACAGTTTCTCCAACTTTAGTTGAACCGAGTGTGGGTACACCCGGTCCTTGAGAAGGTCAAAACAACACTAACTTGACGAACTATCATTGTGGTTTTGATGAGTAGGTAAGAACGGTTCTTGCTCAGCCCGTAGCAGCCACGTAAAACTTGCAACAACAAAGTAGAGGACGTCTAACTTATTTTTGCAGGGCATGTTGTGATGTGATATGCTCAAGGCATGATGCTATATTTTATTGTATGAGATGATCATGTTTTGTAACCAAGTTATCGGCAACTGGCAGGAGCCACATGGTTGTCGCTTTATTGTATGCAATGAAATCGCCCTGTAATTGCTTTACTTTATCACTAAGTGGTATCGATAGTCGTAGAAGCAATAGTTGGCGAGACGACAACGATGCTACGATGGAGATCAAGGTGTCGCGCCGGTGACGATGGTGATCATGATGGTGCTTCGAAGATGGAGATCACAAGCACAAGATGATGATGACCATATCATATCACTTATATTGATTGCATGTGATGTTTATCCTTTATGCATCTTGATGTCTACTACACAACCTTCTTCTTGTAGACGTTGTTGGGCCTCCAAGTGCAGAGGTTTGTAGGACAGTAGCAAATTTCCCTCAAGTGGATGACCTAAGGTTTATCAATCCGTGGGAGGCGTAGGATGAAGATGCTCTCTCTCAAACAACCCTGAGTCTCTTGTGTCCCCAACACACCCAATACAATGGTAAATTATATAGGTGCACTAGTTCGGCGAAGAGATGGTGATACAAGTGCAATATAGATGGTAGATATAGGTTTTGGTAATCTGAAAATATAAAAACAGCAAGGTAGCAAGCGATAAAAGTGAGCGTAAACGGTATTGCAATGCTAGGAAACAAGGCCTAACGTTCATACTTTCACTAGTGCAAGTTCTCTCAACAATAATAACATAATTGGATCACATAACTATCCCTCAACATGCAGCAAAGAGTCACTCCAAAGCCACTAATAGCGGAGAACAAACGAAGAGATTATGGTAGGGTACGAAACCACCTCAAAGTTATTCTTTCGGATCGATCTATTCAAGAGTTCGTACTAGAATAACACCTTAAGACACATATCAACCAAAACCCTAATGTCACCTAGATACTCCAATGTCACCTCAAGTATCCGTGGGCATGATTATACGATATGCATCACACAATCTCATATTCATCTATTGAACCAACACAAAGTACTTCAAAGAGTGCCCCAAAGTTTCTACCGGAGAGTCAAGACGAAAACGTGTGCCAACCCCTATGCATAGGTTCATGGGCGGAACCCGCAAGTTGATCACCAAAACATACATCAAGTGAATCACGTGAATATCCCATTGTCACCACAGATAAGCACATGCAAGACATACATCAGGTGTTCTCAAATCCTTAAAGACTCAATCCGATAAGATAACTTCAAAGGGAAAACTCAATCCATTACAAGAGAGTAGAGGGGGAGAAACATCATAATAGCAAAGCTCGCGATACATCAAGATCGTGCCGAATCAAGAACACGAGAGAGAGAGATCAAACACATAGCTACTGGTACATACCCTCAGCCCCGAGGGTGAACTACTCCCTCCTCATCATGGAGAGCGCTGGGATGATGAAGATGGCCAGCGGTGAGGGATCCCCCCTCTGGCCGGGTGCCGGAACAGGGTCCCGATTGGTTTTTGGCGGCTACAGAGGCTTGCGGCGGCGGAACTCCCGATCTAGGTTATTTTCTGGAGGTTTCTGTATTTATAGGAATTTTTGGCGTAGGTTTCACGTCAGGGGGGTCTCTGGGTTGTCCACGAGGGAGGTGGGCGCGCCCCCACCTTCCTGGGCAGCCCGGGACTCTCCTGGCCCAACTCTTTTGGTCCAGAACAAATCATCAAAAATTGGCACGTCAATTGGACTCCGTTTGGTATTCCTTTTCTGTAAAACTCAAAAACAAGGAAAAAACAGAAACTGGCACTGGGCTCTAGGTTAATAGGTTAGTCCCTAAAATCATATAAAATGGCATATAAATGCATATAAAGCATCCTAGATGGATAATATAATAGCATGAATACTTCATAAATTATAGACACGTTGGAGACGTATCACATCTTATTTTGCTTTGATTGACGGTAGCATTATAAGATGATCTCTCACTAAATTTCAAGATAAAAGTGTTCTCCCTGAGTATGCACCGTTGCCAAAGTTCGTCGTGCCGAGACACCACGTGATGATCGGGTGTGATAAGCTCTACGTTGATCTACAACGGGTGCAAGCCAGTTTTGCACACGCATAATACTCGGGTTAAACTTGACGAGCCTAGCATACGCAGATATGGCCTCGGAACAGTGAGACCGAAAGGTCGAGCGTGAATCATATAGTAGATATGATCAACATAGTGATGTTCACCATTGAAAACTACTCCATCTCACGTGATGATCGGACATGGTTTAGTTGATTTGGATCACGTGATCACTTAGATGATTAGAGGGATGTCTATCTAAGTGGGAGTTCTGAAGTAATATGATTAATTGAACTTAAATTTATCATGAACTTAGTACCTGATAGTATTTTTCCTGTCTATGTTGTTGTAGATAGATGGCCCGTGCTTTTGTTCTGTTGAATTTTAATGCGTTCCTTGAGAAAGCAAAGTTGAAAGATGATGGTAGCAATTACACAGTCTGGGTCCGTAACTTGAGGATTATCCTCATTGCTGCACAGAAGAATTACGTCCTGGAAGCACCGCTGGGTGCCAGGCCTATTGCAGATGCAACTGACGATGTTAAGAATGTCTGGCAGAGCAAAGCTGTTGACTACTTGATAGTTCAGTGTGACATGCTTTACGTCTTAGAACCGGGCCTTCAACGACGTTTTGAACGTCATGGAGCATATGAGATGTTCCAGGAGTTGAAGTTAATATTTCAAGCAAATGCCCGGATTGAGAGATATGAAGTCTCCAATAAGTTCTACAGCTGCAAGATGGAGGAGAATAGTTCTGTCAGTGAACATATACTCAAAATGTCTGGGTACAACAATCACTTGATTCAACTGGGAGTTAATCTTCCGGATGATAGTGTCATTGACAGAATTCTTCAATCACTACCACCAAGCTACAAGAGCTTCGTGATGAACTATAATATGCAAGGGATGGATAAGACAATTCCTGAGCTCTTCGCAATGCTAAAGGCTGCGGAGGTAGAAATCAAGAAGGAGCATCAAGTGTTGATGGTCAACAAGACCACCAGTTTCAAGAAAAAGGGTAAAGGGAAGAAGAAGGGAAACTTCAAGAAGAACGGCAAACAAGTTGTTGCTCAAGAGAAGAAACCCAAGTCTGGACCTAAGCCTGAGACTGAGGGCTTCTACTTCAAGCAGACTAGTCACTGGAAGCGGAACTGCCCCAAGTATTTGGCGGATAAGAAGGATGGCAAGGTGAAGAAAGTTATATGTGATATACATGTTATTGATGTCTACCTTACTAGAGCTTGCAGTAGCACCTGGGTATTTGATACTGGTTCTGTTGCTAATATTTTCAACTCAAAACAGGGACTATGGATTAAGCGAAGACTCGCTAAGGACGAGGTGACGATGCGCGTGGGAAATGGTTCCAAAGTCGATGTGATCGCCGTCGGCACACTACCTCTACATCTACCTTCGGGATTAGTTTTAGACCTAAATAATTGTTATTTGGTGCCAACGTTGAGCATGAACATTATATCTGGATCTTGTTTAATGCGAGACGGTTATTCATTTAAATCTGAGAATAATGGTTGTTCTATTTGTATGAGTAATATCTTTTATGGTCATGCACCCTTGAAGAGTGGTCTATTTTTGTTGAATCTCGATAGTAGTGATACACATATTCATAATGTTGAAACGAAAAGATGCAGAGTTGATAATGATAGTGCAACTTATTTTTGGCACTGCCGTTTGGGTCATATTGGTGTAAAGCGCTGAAGAAACTCCATACTGATGGACTTTTGGAATCACTTGATTATGAATCACTTGGTACTTGCGAACCATGCCTTATGGGCAAGATGACTAAAATGCCGTTCTCCGGAACAATGGAGCGAGCAACAGATTTGTTGGAGATCATACATACTGATGTATGTGGTCCGATGAATATTGAGGCTCGCGGCGGGTATCGTTATTTTCTCACCTTCACAGATGATTTGAGCAGATATGGGTATATCTACTTAATGAAACATAAGTCTGAAACATTCAGAAAGTTCAAAGAATTTTAGAGTGAAGTGGAAAATCATCATAACAAGAAAATAAAGATTCTACGATCTGATCGTGGAGGAGAATATTTGAGTTACGAGTTTGGTCTACATTTGAAACAACGCGGAATAGTTTCGCAACTCACGCCACCCGGAACACCACAAAGTAATGGTGTGTGATACGTCTCCAACGTATCTATAATTTTTTATTGCTTCATGCTATATTATATTCTATTTTGGATGATTAATGGGCTTTGTTATAAAATTTTATATTATTTTTGGGACTAACCTATTAACCGGAGGCCCAGCCCAAATTGTTGTTTTTTTGCCTATTTCAGAGTTTCGCAGAAAAAGAATATCAAATGGAGTCCAAATGGAATGAAACCTTCGGGAACGTGATTTTCGGAACAAACGTGATCCAGAGGACTTGGACCCTACGTCAAGAAAGCAACCAGGAGGGCACGAGGTAGGGGGCTGCGCCTACCCCCCTGGGCGCGCCCTCCACCCTCGTGGGGCCCACGTTGCTCCACCGACGTACTTCTTCCTCCTATATATACCCACGTACCCCCAAACCAACAGAAGCATCCACAAAAACCTAATTCCACCACCGCAACCTTCTGTACCCGTGAGATCCCATCTTGGGGCCTTTTCCGGCGTCCTGCCGGAGGGGGAATTGATCACGGAGGGCTTCTACATCAATACCATAGCCTCTCCGATGATGTGTGAGTAGTTTACCTCAGACCTTCGGGTCCATAGTTATTAGCTAGATGGCTTCTTCTCTCTCTTTGGATCTCAATACAAAGTTCTCCATGATTCTCGTGGAGATCTATTCGATGTAATCTTCTTTTGCGGTGTGTTTGTTGAGACCGATGAATTGTGGGTTTATGATCAAGTTTATCTATGAACAATATTTGAATCTCCACTGAATTCTTTTATGTATGATTGGTTATCTTTGCAAGTCTCTTCGAATTATCAGTTTGGTTTGGCCTACTAGATTGATCTTTCTTGCAATGGGAGAAGTGCTTAGCTTTGGGTTCAATCTTGCGGTGTCCTTTCCCAGTGACAGTAGGGGTAGCAAGGCACGTATTGTATTGTTGCCATCGAGGATAACAAGATGGGGTTTATATCATATTACATGAGTTTATCCCTGTACATCATGTCATCTTACTTAAAGCGTTACTCTGTTCTTTTGAACTTAATACTCTAGATGCATGCTGGATAGCGGTCGATGTGTGGAGTAATAGTAGTAGATGCAGGCAGGAGTCGGTCTACTTGTCGCGGACGTGATGCCTATATACATGATCATACCTAGATATTCTCATAGCTATGCTCAATTCTATCAATTTCTCAATAGTAATTTGTTCACCCACCGTAATACTTATGCTCTTGAGAGAAACCACTAGTGAAACCTATGGCCCCCGGGTCTATTTTTCCATCATATTAATCTTCCAACACTTAGCTATTTTTATTGCCTTTTATTTTACTTTGCATCTTTATTATAAAAATACCAAAAATATTATCTTATCATATCTATCAGATCTCACTTTCGTAAGTTACCGTGAAGGGATTGACAACCCCTTTATTGCGTTGGTTGCGAGATTTATATTTGTTTGTGTAGGTGCGAGGGACTTGGGCGTGGCCTCCTACTGGATTGATACCTTGGTTCTCAAAAATTGAGGGAAATACTTACGCTACTTTACTGCATCACCCTTTCCTCTTCAAGGGAAAACCAACGCAGTGCTCAAGAGGTAGCAAGAAGGATTTGTCGCGTCGTTGCCGGGGAGTCTACGCAAAAGTCAACATACCAAGTACCCATCACAAACTCTTATCTCCCGCATTACATTATTTGCCATTTGCCTCTCGTTTTCCTCTCCCCCAATTCACCCTTGCCGTTTTCTTCGCCCTCTCTTTTTTCTGTTTCCGCTCGCCTTTCCCTCGCCATGTCGGAACCAAACAGAGTTGGGGGTTCTCTCCTGAGCATGGATGATCCTTCTCTTCTATCTAAACTCATAAATAAAGCTATGGAAAAACCTGCCGGAGTTCTCAATGAGAGTTTTAATAATTTTGATGAAGATGATTCCAGATTTTTTCGTTATTTACTCGATGAATCTTTGAAAGATGCTTGGGATAGGCTGTTAAGGATCCGGGCTAGCTATGTACCCCAATATCAAATTGAGGTTTACCTAAAAAGCTTTTATGTTGGGTTGCCCGCTTCATTCAAACAAGTTTTAGATTCTATTTTTGAAGAGGGTTTTCTTGAAGGGGACCCCATAGATACCTATGAAAAGATGAAAACTATATTTGGGCACCTCATGAATGAGAAAGTTGAATCCACATCTCTTTTGCTCTCCTACCAAAACGAATCTATCAAAGAAATAAAAGCTAGCCTAGATGCAAATTTCCGCAACATGCTTAATCTTTCTTCTACCAATAATAGCCACGTACTTTATCAAAATAGAAAGATTAATTCCATAGATAACAAGTTTTCTCTTTTCTTCCCTAAAACCAAAGATGGCAATACCTAGATCTATCCTTGCTTTTATGCCTAGCTAGGGGCGTTAAACGATAGCGCTTGTTGGGAGGCAACCCAATTTTATTTTTAGTTTTTTTGCTTTTTGCTTCTGTTTAGGAATAAATATTTGATCTAGACTCTGGTTAGATTTATTTTTATTTTTTAATTAGTGTTTGTGCCAAGTTAAACCTATAGGATCTTCTTGGATGATAGTTATTTGATCTTGCTGAAAATTCCAGAAACTCTCTGTTCACGAAAACAATTGTTAAAAATTATCAGAACGTGATCAAATATTGATTCCAATTGCTGCTGATCAATAAACAACTTGTATAGGACGTCCTATTTTGGCTGAATTTTTTCAGTTCCAGAAGTTTGCGTTACTTACAGATTACTACAGACTGTTCTGTTTTTGACAGATTCTGTTTTTCGTGTGTTGTTTGCTTATTTTGATGAATCTATGGCTAGTAAAATAGTTTATAAACCATAGAGAAGTTGGAATACAGTAGGTTTAACACCAATATAAATAAAGAATGAGTTCATTACAATACCTTGAAGTGGTGTTTTGTTTTCTTTCGCTAACGGAGCTCATGAGATTTTCTGCTAAGTTTTGTGTTGTGAAGTTTTCATGTTTTGGGTAAAAGATTTGATGGATTATGGAACAAGGAGTGGCAAGAGCCTAAGCTTGGGGATGCCCATGGCACCCCGAGATATTCTAAGGACACCAAAAAGCCAAAGCTTGGGGATGCCCCGGAAGGCATCCCCTCTTTTGTCTACTTCCATCGGTAACTTTACTTGGAGCTATATTTTTATTCACCACATGATATGTGTTTTGCTTGGAGCGTCTTGTATGATTTGAGTCTTTGCTTTTTAGTTTACCACAATAATCTTTGCTGTACACACCTTTTTGAGAGAAACACACATGAACTCGGAATTTATTAGAATACTATATGCGCTTCGCTTATATCTTTTGAGCTATATAGTTTTTGCTCTAGTGCTTCACTTATATCTTTTAGAGAATGGCGGTGGTTTTGTTTTTAGAAACTATTATTCTCTCATGCTTCACTTATATTATTTTGAGAGTCTTAAACAACATGGTAATTTGCTTAAGTAGGAAAATTAATCTTAATATGCTAAGTATTCAAAACTAGTAAAAAAACTTTCTTATGAGTGTGCTGAATACTAAGAGAAGTTTGCTGATTGATGATTGTTTTGAGATATGGAGGTAGTGATATTAAAGTTGTGATAGTTGAGTAGTTGTGAAATTGAGAAATACTTGTGTTGAAGTTTGCAAGTCTCGTAGCATGCACGTATGGTACACGTTATGTAACAAATTTGAAACATGAGGTGTTCTTTGATTGTCTTCCTTATGAGTGGCGGTGGGGGACGAGCGATGGTCTTTTCCTACCAATCTATCCCCCTAGGAGCATGCGCATAGTGCTTGGCTTTTGATGACTTGTAGATTTTTGCAATAAGTATGTGAGTTCTTTATGACTAATGTTGAGTCCATGGATTATACGCACTCTTACCCTTCCATCATTGCTAGCCTCTTCGGTACCGTGCATTTCCCTTTCTCACATTGAGAGTTGGCGCAAACTTCACCGGTGCATCCAAACCCCGTGATATGATACGCTCTTTCACACATAAACCTCCTTATATCTTCCTCAAAACAGCCACCATACCTACCTATTATGGCATTTCCATAGCCATTCCGAGATATATTGCCATGCAACTTTCCACCGTTCCGTTTATCATGAAACGTTCATCATTGTCATATTGCTTTGCATGATCATGTAGTTGACATCGTATTTGTGGCAAAGCCACCATTCATAATTTTTCATACAATGTCACTCTTGATTCATGGCTATCCCGGTATACCGTCGGAGGCATTCATATAGAGTCATACTTTGTTCTAGTATCGAGTTGTAATCATTGAGTTGTAAATAAATAGCATCCATAGAGAATTGTCCCAAAAAAATGCCAAAAAAAAGAAGTCCCAAAAAAAAAAAGAAAATAAAAAGGGACAATGCTACTATCCTTTTTTCCACACTTGTGCTTCAAAGTAGCACCATGATTTTCATGATAGAGAGTCTCTTGTTTTGTCACTTTCATATACTAGTGGGAATTTTTCATTATAGAACTTGGCTTGTATATTCCAACAATGGGCTTCCTCAAATGCCCTAGGTCTTCGTGAGCAAGCAAGTTGGATGCACACCGACTTAGTTTCTTTTGGTGAGCTTTCATGCATTTATAGCTCTAGTGCATCCATTGCATGGCAATCCCTACTCCTCGCACTAACATCAATCGATGGGCATCTCCATAGCCCGTTGATTAGCCGCGTTGATGTGAGACTTTCTCTTTTTTTATCTTCTCCACATAACCCCCATCATTATATTCTATTCCACCCATAGTGCTATATCCATGGCTCACGCTCATGTATTGCGTGAAGGTTGAAAAAGTTTGAGATTACTAAAGTATGAAACAATTTCTTGGCTTGTCATCGGGGTTGTGCATGATGAGAGCATTCTTGTGTAATGAAGATGGAGCATGACTAAACTATATGATTTTGTAGGGATGAACTTTCTTTGGCCATGTTATTTCGAGAAGACATAATTGCTTAGTTAGTATGCTTGAAGTATTATTGCTTTTATGTCAATATTAAACATTTATCTTGAATCTTTCGGATCTGAATATTCATACCACAATTAAGAGGGTTACATTAAAAAATTATGCCAATTAGCATTCCGCATCAAAAATTATGTTTTTATCATTTACCTACTCGAGGACGAGCAGGAATTAAGCTTGGGGATGCTTGATACGTCTCCAACGTATCTATAATTTTTGATTGCTTCATGCTATATTATATTCTGTTTTGGATGATTAATGGGCTTTGTTATACACTTTTATATTATTTTTGGGACTAACCTATTAACCGGAGGCCCAGCCCAAATTGCTGTTTTTTTGCCTATTTTAGAGTTTCGCAGAAAAAGAATATCAAACGGAGTCCGAATGGAATGAAACCTTCGGGAATGTGATTTTCAGACCAAACGTGATCCAGAGGACTTGGACCCTATGTCAAGAAAGCAACCAGGAGGGCACGAGGTAGAGGGTGCGCCCTCCACCCTCATGGGGCCCACGTTGCTCCACCGACGTACTTCTTCCTCCTATATATACCTACGTACCCCCAAACCAACAGAAGCATCCACGAAAACCTAATTCCACCGCCGCAACCTTCTGTACCCGTGAGATCCTATCTTGGGGACTTTTCCGGCGTCCTGCCGGAGGGGGCATTGATCACGGAGGGCTTCTACATCAATACCATAGCCTCTCCGATGATGTGTGAGTAGTTTACCTCAGACCTTCGGGTCCATAGTTATTAGCTAGATGGCTTCTTCTCTCTCTTTGGATCTCAATACAAAGTTCTCCACGATTCTCGTGGAGATCTATTCGATGTAATATTCTTTTGCGGTGTGTTTGTTGAGACCGATGAATTGTGGGTTTATGATCAAGTTTATCTATGAACAATATTTGAATCTCCTCTGAATTCTTTTACGTATGATTGGTTATCTTTGCAAGTCTCTTCGAATTATCAGTTTGGTTTGGCCTACTAGATTGATCTTTCTTGCAATGGGAGAAGTGCTTAGCTTTGGGTTCAATCTTGCGGTGTCCTTTCTCAGTGACAGTAGGGGCAGCAAGGCACGTCTTGTATTGTTGCCATCAAGGATAACAAGATGGGGTTTATATCATATTGCATGCGTTGATCCCTCTACATCATGTCATCTTACTTAAAGCGTTACTCTGTTCTTTTGAACTCAATACTCTAGATGCATGCTGGATAGCGGTCGATGTGTGGAGTAATAGTAGTAGATGCAGGCAGGAGTCGGTCTACTTGTCACGGACGTGATGCCTATATACATGATCATACCTAGATATTCTCATAGCTATGCTCAATTCTATCAATTGCTCAACAGTAATTTGTTCACCCACCGTAATACTTGTGCTCTTGAGAGAAGCCACTAGTGAAACCTATGGCCCCCGGGTCTATTTTTCCATCATATTAATCTTCCAACACTTAGCTATTTTTATTTCCTTTTATTTTACTTTGCATCTTTATTATAAAAATACTAAAAATATTATCTTATCATATCTATCAGATCTCACTTTCGTAAGTGACCGTGAAGGGATTGACAACCCCTTTATTGCGTTGGTTGCGAGGTTTATATTTGTTTGTGTAGGTGCGAGGGACTTGGGCGTGGCCTCCTACTGGATTGCTACCTTGGTTCTAAAAAACTGAGGGAAATACTTACGCTACTTTACTGCATCACCCTTTCCTCTTCAAGGGAAAACCAACGCAGTGCTCAAGAGGTAGCAGTGTGTCCGAACGTCATAATCGTACTTTACTAGATATGGTGTGATCTATGATGTCTCTTACTGATTTACCGCTATCGTTTTGGGGTTATGCTTTAGAGACGGCTGCATTCACATAAAATAGGGCACCATCGAAATCCGTTGAGATGACGCCTTATGAACTATGGTTTGGCAAGAAACCAAAGTTGTCGTTTCTTAAAGTTTGGGGCTGCGATGCTTATGTGAAAAAGGTTCAACCTGATAAGCTCGAACCCAAATCGGAGAAATGTGTCTTCATAGGATACCCAAAGGAAAATGTTGGGTACACCTTCTATCACAGATCCGAAGGCAAGACATTCGTTGCTAAGAATGGATCCTTTCTAGAGAAGGAGTTTCTCTCGAAAGAAGTGAGTGGGAGGAAAGTAGAACTTGATGAGGTAACTGTACCTGCTCCCTTATTGGAAAGTAGTTCATCACAGAAATCTATTTCTGTGACTCCTACACCAATTAGTAAGGAAGCTAATGATGATGATCATATAACTTCAGATCAAGTTACTACCGAACCTCGTAGGTCAACCAAAGTAAGATCCGCACCAGACTGGTACGGTAATCCTATTCTGGAGGTCATGTTACTTGACCAAGGCGAACCTACGAACTATGAAGAAGCGATGGTGAGCCCAGATTCCGCAAAATGGCTTGAGGCCATGAAATCTGAGATGGGATCCATGTATGAGAACAAAGTGTGGACTTTGGTTGACTTGCCCGATGATCGGCAAGCCATAGAGAATAAATGGATCTTCAAGAAGAAGACTGACGCTGACGGTAATGTTACTGTCTACAAGGCTCGACTTGTTGCAAAAGGTTTTCGACAAGTTCAAGGAGTTGACTACGATGAGACTTTCTCACCCGTAGCGATGCTTAAGTCTGTCCGAATTGTGTTAGCAATTGCCGCATTTTACGATTATGAAATTTGGCAAATGGATGTCAAAACTGCATTCCTGAATGGATTTCTGGAAGAAGAGTTGTATATGATGCAACCGGAAGGTTTTGTCGATCCAAAGGGAGCTAACAAAGTGTGCAAGCTCCAGCGATCCATTTATGGACTGGTGCAAGCCTCTTGGAGTTGGGATAAATGTTTTGATAGTGTGATCAAAGCATATGGTTTTATACAGACTTTTGGAGAAGCCTATATTAACAAGAAAGTGAGTGGGAGCTCTGTAGCATTTCTAATATTGTATGTGGATGACATATTACTGATTGGAAATGATATAGAATTTCTGGATAGCATAAAAGTATACTTTAATAAGAGTTTTTCAATGAAAGACCTCGGTGAAGCTGCTTACATATTGGGCATCAAGATCTATAGAGATAGATCAAGACGCTTGATAGGACTTTCACAAAGCACATACCTTGACAAAGTTTTGAAAAAGTTAAAAATGGATCAAGCAAAGAAAGGTTCTTGCCTGTGTTACAAGGTGTGAAGTTGAGTCAGACTCAATGCCCGACCACTACAGAAGATAGAGAGAAAATAAAAGATGTTCCCTATGCTTAAGCCATAGGCTCTATCATGTATGCAATGTTGTGTACCAGACCTGATGTGTGCCTTGATATTAGCTTAACAGGGAGGTACCAAAGTAATCCAGGAGTGGATCACTGGACAGCGGTCGAGAACATCCTGAAATACCTGAAAAGGACTAAGGATACATTTCTCGTTTATGGAGGTGACAAAGAGCTAGTCGTAAATGGTTACGTCAATGCAAGCTTTGACACTGATCCGGACGATTCTAAATCGCAAACCGGATACATGTTTACATTGAACGGTGGAGCTGTCAGTTGGTGCAGTTCTAAACAAAGCGTCGTGGCGGCATCTACGTGTGAAGCGGAGTACATAGCTGCTTCGGAAGCAGCAAATGAAGGAGTCTGGATGAAGGAGTTCATATCTGACCTAGGTGTCATACCTAGTGCATCGGGTCCAATGAAAAACTTTTGTGACAATACTGGTGCAATTGCCTTGGCAAAGGAATCCAGATTTCACAAGAGAACCAAGCACATCAAGAGACGCTTCAATTCCATCAGGGACCAAGTCCAGGTGGGAGACATAGAGATTTGCAAGATACATATGGATCTGAATGTTGCAGACCCGTTGACTAAGCCTCTTCCACGAGCAAAACGTGATCAGCACCAAAACTCCATGGGTGTTAGAATCATTACTGTGTAATGTAGATTATTGACTCTAGTGCAAGTGGGAGACCGAAGGAAATATGCCCTAGAGGCAATAATAAAAGTTATTATTTATTTCCATATATCATGATAAATGTTTATTATTCATGCTAGAATTGTATTAACCGGAAACATAATCCATGTGTGAATACATAGACAAACATAGTGTCACTAGTATGCCTCTACTTGACTAGCTTGTTAATCGAAGATGGTTGAGTTTCCTAGCCATGGACATGAGTTGTCATTTGATTAACGGGATCACATCATTAGGAGAATGATGTGATTGACTTGACCCATTCCGTTACCTTAGCACTTGATCGTTTAGTATGTTGCCATTGCTTTCTTCATGACTTATACATGTTCCTATGACTATGAGATTATGCAACTCCCGTTTACCGGAGTAACACTTTGTGTGCTACCAAACGTCACAATGTAAATGGGTGATTATAAAGGTGCTCTACAGGTGTCTCCAAAGGTACTTGTTGAGTTGGCGTATTTTGAGATTAGGATTTGTCACTTCGAATTGTCAGAGAGGTATCTCTGGGCCCTCTCGGTAATGCACATCACTATAAGCCTTGCAAGCAATCTGACTAATGAGTTAGTTGCAGGATGATGCATTACATAACGAGTAAAGAGACTTGCCGGTAACGAGATTGAACTAGGTATTGAGATACCGACGATCGAATCTCGGGCAAGTAACATACCGATGAAAAAGGGAACAACATATGTTGTTATGCGGTTTGACCGATAAAGATCTCCGTAGAATATGTGGGAGCCAATATGAGCATCCAGGTTCCGCTATTGGTTATTGACCGGAGACGTGTCTCGGTCATGTCTACATAGTTCTCGAACCCGTAGGGTCCGCACGCTTAAAGTTCGGTGACGATCGGTATTATGAGTTTTTGTGTTTTGATGTACCGAAGGTAGTTCAGAGTCCCGAATATGATCACGGACATAACGAGGAGTCTCGAAATGGTCGAGACGTGAAGATCGATATATTGGACGACTATGTTCGGACACCGGAAAGGTTCCGGAAGGTTTTGGACATATACCAGAGTACCGGGAGGTTATCGGAACCCCCCGGGGAGTTAATTGGGCCTCATGGGCCTTAGTGGGAGAAGAGGAGGGGCGGCCAGGGCAGCCGCGCGCCCCTCCCCCTCTAGTCCGAATTGGACAAGGAGGGGGGGGGGGGGCGGCGCCCCCCTTTTTGCTTCTCCTCCTTTCTCCCTTCCTTCCCTTCTCCTACTCCAACAAGGAAAGGAGGAGTCCTACTCCCGGTGGGAGTAGGACTCCCCCCTTGGCGCGCCCTCCTTGGCCGGCCGCCTCTCCCCCCTTGCTCCTTTATATACGGGGCCAGGGGGGCACCTCTAGACACACAAGTTGATCTGTTGATCTCTCCCAGCCGTATGCGGTGCCCCCCTCCACCATATTCCACCTCGGTCATATCGTAGCGGTGCTTAGGCAAAGCCCTGCGTCGGTAGCAACATCATCACTGTCATCACGCCGTCGTGCTGATGGAACTCTCCCGTGAAGCTCTACTGGATCGGAGTTCACAGGACGTCATCGAGCTGAACATGTGCTGAACTCGGAGGTGCCGTACGTTCGGTACTTGGATCGGTCGGATCGTGAAGACGTACGACTACATCAACCGCGATGTGCTAATGCTTCCGCTTTCAGTCTACGAGGGTACGTGGACAACACTCTCCCCTCTCGTTGGTATGCATCACCATGATCTTGCGTGTGCGTAGGATTTTTTTTTAAATTACTACGTTCCCCAACAATTACTCCGTATTCAATGATGACGATATAAGAAACCGAGACTTGGATGATGATGAAACCAACACGGATCCCACCGATTGTATGATTGTCGAAAGACCTCCTAACAAACCCAAAGCATCCAACTCCTCATCACAAGTTGAGCTCATGTCGCAATCATTTATCCTTTAGCCGTTTGTCACTCCAACAAACGACGACTTAATAGATGAAGTTTGCTTGATAATGTTGCTTAGTTGTTATTTTTATGTATTTTGTAATAATAAAGAATTACAATATATTTACGTGATCGTTAATTTTATCTGAAGACATGTGTATTGGTCGTGTATTACATGCGCGTGTTTTTACGTATTTTGATTTTTGAATTTTGGGATCACAAGATTTCAACAATGGAAGTCTTTCACCGGTCAAACAAGACCTATGACTTAATCTAAAATAAATTACTATATTGAAATCATTGGGCGCGACACGCATTTAAATGTTTTGGTAAAAACACAAGACATAACGTTTTTATTGTAGTTTATTAGAATACGTGCGTTGCACGTGCACGCTTACTAGTCCTGGTTAAGAAACTGAACACAACTTATTCAGTAATCGCGTGGAGCATCTAGTATATGGATTGGGTGGTTTAGAACAACTTCTATAGAACAGGAAACACTTTTACCTCTTTGTCCACCTCGGTGCTGAAAGGTTCACCATCCCCGTGGATCTAATCGACGATGCAGGCGACGCTTTCTTCCTTGGGCGCACTTCTTCTCCACTCTTCGGCTGAATCCCCGCACCAACCACATGCACACAGCTGGAGCCGCATTGGAATCAGCTTGAGCTTTGAATTGGAGTCCACGAGGTGGAACCAGTGCCAGGTGCAGCTGATCCATGTTCTCGTTGAACTCCTCGGTCGGAACCTGCCAGCAGCCCACGCACCGCCTACGCCATCTGCGACCGCCGGTTGGGTCACTCGCTGCCGCACCCAAATCTTCAAGAGAATTTTCACCAAAGAGGAATGAATCCTGACGGTGGACGGAGACAAATTTCTGTGGCCGACCCCTCTGACATACGCGTCATCAGCTTCCTGTTCGATGACTCGTTTTTCTGTTGACAAGCAGAACAAATAGTAGTACCCTGGACCGGGCTCATCACGAAGCCGCCGTCCTGTGCCACGGCCTAGAACTATCACCTGACCGATCGAGGAATGCGCGATTTAAAATAGTCCTCCTGCCTATAGAAAGGGCTCATCGTACTACACTGTACCGCATGGTATACTCCCCGGATCTAATTTTCTAGCGCTCGGCCTCTGAAATGACAGAGAAATATAACAGTTTTAAAATGGTGGTTGAAGTACTACTTGGCGTGTTAAGGTTGAGTAACCAGATTAGCTATGTAGAACTGAAGCATATGAATGTAGTTGGTAGAGGTATATCTGATATGTATGGATGAGGATATGTTGAAGATGTACCTGATGGGGGGTTCGAATGAAGTGCACCATGACTGCCCGGACCGGCGGACCTATTGTCACTAGTAGAAAACAGGGCTTTGGTCCAACCTCAATCTACACATTAGTCCCGGTTCGAGCGGCTAGGGAGCTGGGCAGGCATTAGTCCCAGTTCAAATGGAACCTTTAGTCCCGGTTTGAGGCATGAACCGGAAAGGGTGCGATGACCGGGTCTGAAAAAATAATTTTTTCTCCTAATTTTTTTTCTCCCTGCCCTTTAGTCCCGGTTGGTGTCTTTAACCGGGACTAAAGGTCTATCTTTAGTCCCAGTTGGAGACACCAACCGAGACTAAAGCCTTTTACCACATTAAACTTGGAAAATCATAACTAAATCATCCTAATTCAGAAAAATACAATAATATATCAAAATTTGCAGAACAAAAAGATTGATCCGAAGAATATTTTGAAATCACAAAATTCCAAAGGGAAAATAGAGTTTTTGGACGTTTTAGATGTTTTTAGGGTTTAGGGCTAGGGTTTAGATTTCAGAGTTTAGGGTTAGGTTTATTGGTTTGGACCTTTAGTGTTTACTGTTTAGAATAGAGTTTCAGACGTTTAAGTCCCGGGTTTAGGGTTTAGGACAATTTTTTAAATCACAAAATTCCAAAGGGAAAATAGAGTTTTTGGACGTTTTAGGGTTTAGGCTAGGGTTTAGATTTCCAAGTTTAGGGTTAGGTTTTAGGGTTTGAACCTTTTGTGTTTACTGTTTAGAATAGAGTTTCGGACGTTTTAAGTCCCAGGTTTAGGGTTTTCAGAGTTCATTTGCAGTGCATTTCAATTTCAGGCTAATTTATATCAAAGAATCATTAAATGGATGAAAAAAATACCAAATGAAGTTAAAAAGGATTGAAATTTAAGGATGTGGCTTTGAATGCACTACTGCAGGATGCTGCTAACGCGACACTACGATTAGAGACCCTTCGAGAAACTGTGTGCGATGCAATAATCGCAAACGGTGTTGTCTGAAACCCGTCAGAAATGTATAAAATGTTTGCGATGCATCAAACACGGTTCAGGTTTTAGTTGCGTGTGCGATTGAGGGCATACGGTTCAGTTCAATTAACTGTTTGCGATGAGGAGGAACAAAAGAAACGGGTAGCCAGATGAAGGCGTGTGCGACACAATGCATACGGTTCACTCGGATGAACTGTTTGTGATTAGGCAACACAAAAGAAATGGTCAGCCAGATGAAGGTGTGTGCGATATACAGCATACGGTTCACTCGGATGAATTGTTTGTGACTAGGCAACACAAAAGAAACGATCAACCAGATCAAGGTGTGTGCGATATACGCATGCGGTTCACTCGGCCCTTGTCATCAGTGTGTGACCTTTGTGGCAACTGTTCGCTCCCCAGGCGCCTCTTCGTGTACCGTGGCAACCGTCCACCACCTCTTCACCTTTCCCTCTCGATTTGGAACTGCCGTCGCACGCTCTTCCTCCCTCCTCCATTCGCCTTCACCCCTCCTTCCGCCATTGTTCGATCATCTTCTCCATGGAGGGAACAGGCCGGAAACGACCCCGTTATTCTTGCCCCGATCTGAATGATGACACGATGGAGGAACTCATTGATCAATGCGACGTCATCATCTCGGCTAGCATGGCGGGTTCGTTCAAGTCCATTCTCGACTCAACTAATAACATCATTACAAGGAACCCAAGGGTCCAGGAGCGGTTTGATCTCCCCTATCTTCTTCGCCGTGACCCTGCTGACTGGCGCGGGGACGAGGGAAGCCTTGTCTTGTGCAAGTTGATGCCGCTTGATAATGATACGTATGATGTTAAGATGCCATCGCTTGAGGGCAAGGCTTGGGCAGGCGCAAATGGAGATTGGGTTGTTTACATTGGGTACAACTTCAAGTGGGAACTTGTGAATGTGTACACTCGTCACCGGGTTCCACTTCAAAAAATCTCAGACTACTGCCCAGAGGTTGAGTACACCGGTATTCTACGTGAGTTCAAATACGATCATGGTGACTGTCGTCTACGGAAGATAGCAATTTGTCCAGTTCCTAGCCGCTATAGGGATTACTCGAACTATTAAGTTATTGCTATCTTCGAGAAGCTTGTTGCCTTCCTTACTTCCGCGCCTCGATGGATATTGCTCAAAAATCAATTTCTGTACACAGATGAGTACTGTGATGCAATTCAATACGAGGGTCTTGTGTTTGCTGCCACCACTCGTGGCACTGTTTTTGCATGGAATCATCATGCTTTCGGTACATTTGTCTTCCACAGTAATTATAATTGTTTCATCCACATGCATGCGGGTTAGCTAGTTTCCCTTTACTAATTAATTAACCTTCTTGTGTTTTCAAGGTCTTGTGAACATTCCACCACCTATACTTTTAAATTTTTATAACCAAGGGGGAGATGACGATGTTGATGATCACGAGCATGAGGACGAGCTGGACCCATATACTCAGTGGCGCCTGGCAACTTATTCCGATGGATCACCTCTTCTTCTTGTCTGTATACAGGGCACTGCTGATGTTAGTAAGGAAGCAGGTGTTGTCTCGCATGGTCGCACTCTCCGGACCTATTCCAACATCCGTTGCAGGGTATTCGGGATGGATACTAGTGTACTAGCGCCAACACCTTCTCCCTGGTTTAGTATTGAAAGTCTTGGAGGAAACTCGCTCTTGCTTGGATAAAACTATCCAATGATGGTGGAAGGCGATCCAACTGCTGTTGACACAACATTACTACCATTTATGAGAAGCAACTGTATCTATACTTCGGACATTGCTATCCTTCCCTGCCGTCCCAATATGGGTCCTGATATAGGCTGCTTCAGCCTGGATGATCAGTCCTGCGTTGGTCTCGAGATTGACAGTAGCTGGCCCTTCCCAGAGAATCACTTCTGGTTCAAAGCAAGCATTTCCAACACCGATGAGTGGTTGAGCTGAAGTTCATTTCATCGCTTTGTTATTTGTTAAGTGAGAAAAACTTTACTAGAATGTTTTGTTGGAAATGATCTATAATCTAACGTGTATCCTCGTTGTCGTTGTGGGCTGATGACTTGTTGTATGTAATCAATGGTACATTTGCATATGCGTCCATCAACTCATGCCTGCTAGTGGTGTCCATATGAATAGTGCTAGTGATTTTAGTTGCAAAAATTAGATAGTGCTAGTGATTTTTAGCTGCATATTTTGACAAATCGCAGTGTTACAAGGTTGACCAATGACAATGTTACTAAATAAACAAATGTCAATCTTTCCAGTTTGACAAATGGCAACATACGCAAAATGACAGATATGCAAATCTTACCCAATTGTTTGTATGTGGTTGCACACGGGTCATGCAAAACAACCGTTTGCGTTGAAGGGATGTAGAAATCCTGCTCGACACATTTTCCCTTGGCTTCCTGGGGAAGCTATCGGTTTGCATCCGGGTGTTCTAACTAAAACGTTTGCGATGAGTGTTTTATATTTACAAACCATTGACGTTTTTTTCAAAAGAAAATCATTTGATAAGTCCGTACATTAAGAGAGAAAAACGCAAGTTCGTTCAAACCATATCTTTCATTCAGTCAAACTGCGAATTTATATTCATATGATCGAGAATTCGAGATACAGTATTAAACCCCAAAAAAACTATTTCCGGCGGCGGCGGAGGCGGTGTGCCGCGCCGTCATTGTCGTTGCCGTCCTCCGGGACGCCTTTGTTGAAGTCTTCAAGGCAGGACCCGTGACGCCCCCGATTCAATCGTACACAAATCATACATGCAAGCGTGAATGATCAAGATCAGGGACTCACGGGAAGATATCACAACACAACTCTAAAAATAAAATAAGTCATACAAGCATCATAATACAAGCCAGGGGCCTCGAGGGCTCGAATACAAGTGCTCGATCATAGACGAGTCAGCGAAATCAACAATATTTGAGTACAGACATAAGTTAAACAAGTTTGCCTTGAAGGCTAGCACAAACTGGGATACAGATCGAAAGAGGCGCATGCCTCCTGCCTGGGATCCTCCTAAACTACTCCTGGTCGTCGTCAGCGGCCTGCACGTAGTAGTAGGCACCTCCGGTGTAGTAGGAGTCGTCGTCGATGGTGGCGTCTGGCTCCTGGGCTCCAGCATCTGGTTGCGACAACCAGGTAGAATGGAAAGGGGGAAAAGAGGGAGAAAAGCAACTGTGAGTACTCATCCAAAGTACTCGCAAGCAAGGATGTACACTACATATGCAGGGGTATCTGTGTAAAGGGGCAATATCGATGGACTGAACTGCAGAATGCCAGAATAAGAGGGGGATAGCTAGTCCTGTCGAAGACTACGCTTCTGGCAGTCTCCATCTTGCAGCATGTAGAAGAGAGTAGATGGTAAGTTCACCAAGTAGCATCGCATAGCATAATCCTACCCGGCGATCCTCCCCTCGTTGCCCTGTGTGAGAGCAATCACCGGGTTATATCGGGCACTTGGAAGGGTGTGTTTTATTAAGTATCCGGTTCTAGTTGTCATAAGGTCAAGGTACAACTCTGGGTCGCCTGTTACCGTGGACACGGCTATTCGAATAGATCAACTTCCCTGCAGGGGTGCACCACATTACCCGACATGGTCGATCCCTCTAGCCGGGCACACTTTCCTGGGTCATGTCCGGCCTCCGGAGATCAACACGTCGCAGCCCCACCTAGGCTCAACAGAGAGGTCAGCACGCTGGTCTAAATCCTATGGCGCAGGGGTCTGGGCCCATCGCCCGTTGCACACCTGCACGTTGTGAGGGTGGCCGGAAGCAGACCTAGCCTCCCTAATACAAGAGCAGGCGTTCCAGTCCAATCCGGCGCGCGCCGCTCAGTCGCTGACGTCAAAAAGAGCTTCGGCTGATACCACGATGCCGGTTGCCCATATCTTGTCCCACGTGGCGGTTAGTGCATATAAGGTCAACAAACCAACTCAGATCAAATACCAAGATCTCGTTTAACGTGTTATTATGAAGTAACCACGGACGCCGACCAGGGCCAGGCCCACCTCTCTCCGAGGTGGTCTCAACCTGCCCTGTCGCTCTGCCACAAAGTAACAGTCGGGGGCCGTCGGGAACCCAGGCCCACCTCTATCGGGATGGAGCCACCTGCCCCTTCAGCCCCCATCCCCGAACAGTTTCGTAAGTAATGTAACAGTAGATAGTATATAGCATATGCCCGTGATCACCTCCCGAAGTGATCACGGCCCAGTAGTATAGCATGGCAGACGGACAAGAGTGTAGGCCCACCAATGGAATACTAGCATCCTATACTAAGCATTTAGAATTACAGGAAAGGGTGACAACTGTAGCAACAATGACAAGCTATGCAACAGGATAGGATTAACCGAAAGCAGTAACATGCTACACTACTCTAATGCAAGCAGTAGAGAGAAGGAATAGGCGATATCTGGTGATCAAGGGGGGGGGGCTTGCCTGGTTGCTCTGGCAAGAAGGAGGGGTCGTCAACACCGTAGTCGAACTGGGGGCCGCCGGCAGTCTCGGGGTCTACCGGAAAGAGGTAACGGAGGGGGAACACAATAAATAACAGAGCAATCAAAGCATCACAAAACATAACGAGGCAATACGCGGTGCTAGGTATCCCCTAACTCGGTACTAGGCGATGCCGGCGAAGGGGGGAAACATCCGGGAAAGTATTCCCAGTGTTTGACGTTTTCGGTAGATGAACTGGAGGTGGATTGTTGAACGTTCGCTATGCTAGGGACATGTGGTGAACGAACGGACTGCGTATTCGCATACGTCTCGTCGTTCTGAGAAACTTTCATATACAAAGTATTTTGATCTGATAAATTGTTTATTTCATATTATTTTTCAAAGATTTAAACAATTTTTTAGAATTTACTGGATTAAATATTAATTTGAAATAAATGAATAAAATGCTACGAGTACCCAGGATTGTACCCAGTTGTTCAGCACAAAGGCTGACAGTGGGCCCAGTTGACTTGGTCAACTAGCCTATCAGCAGAGGCTGACATGTGGGCTAGAGGGTCCAGTCAGCAGTTGACTAGGTCAAAGCTGACTAGTCAAGTCTGACCGGTGAGGGTCCATCTGTCAGACTCTGATGTTAATCGAAATTAGTTAGTTAAATTAATTAGCTAGGTGGGGCCCCACTGTCGGTGTCATATTTTAACTGAACCGTTAATTAACAGACTTATTTAGCTATGAACTAATCTAATTAGTTAGTGGGCCCATAGGTCAGTGGCACACAGGGGGGTGACTTGGGGTTAAGGATGTTCCACATCAGCAGGGAAACGACGGCGAGGCGGAGCGCAATGGCGACGGTCGTGCGCTCGCCTCCGGCGACCGTTCGAGCGGTGGTTGGCACGGACAGGTCGGGGTCCTCGCCACGCACTCACTGGAACAAACTGTAGGCGCGGGGACGGTTGAAATCGACCACCATGTCGGCGGCGAGCAGCGGCAGAGGCACGACCTCGTCGGTCAGGCGTCTACGGGGGACGTGGAAGAGAGGGAAGAGGCCAGGGAGGAGCCGGATGCTCACATCGTTGCAGATGAGAGCTCGGGGAGGCCGGAGGAACCCTGTCGGCGAGGTCCGGTGGCTGAACAGGGCGGCAGGCGCGAGGCAGAGTAGCGGGCTTGGGGAGGCGCAGCGCGGGGTCGACGGACTCAGCACGGGGCAAGGAGGAAGTCACGGCACGCGAGGTGGTGACGAGCTTCAGCGGGGCAGGGCGCGGCGAAGACGGCGGTGGCCGGTGGTGCTGTAGGCGCGGTGCGAGGACGGCGAAGGAGCTGCGGGGCGGAGGCGGCAGTCCTCGAGCGCGGGCGTGCTCGCCAAGGCCGCGAGGAGCAGCAGCGAACACGGCTGGGATGGCGAGGCGCCTGCGGGGGAAGGGCTCCGCCGACGGGCGGTGATGATGACGGGGCGCAGGGGTGAGTCGGCGGGGTTGGGGCAGTGACCCAATCCAGATCCAGAAATGGGGAAGCCAGGAGGAGACCGGGAAGAATCATGCGGGAGGGGGGAGTGGTGTTCGTGGGCTAGGGGTCGGTGTCCCCAGGGGCGTTAGTAGGTGAGGTGGGGTGGGCCGGTCCAGCCAGGCCGACTGGAGTGGCCAGCTGGGCTGGTTGGCCCCGGGGGAGGGCTTTCTTTTCCTTTCTTATCGTTTTACTATTTCCCTTTTATATTTCTTCTACTTTTTCTGTTTTAGTTTTGTTTCCTATTATTTTACTTTTAGTAAAATATACACGCAGCATCTAAATTAGTATTTCAACTTAGCCCATAGTCACAAAAAGCCTAGTCCTCAAATAAATTAGTTTGGCATTTTATTAATTACAAAAGGTATTTAAATAATTGTTTTTATCGCTGTTTTATTCATCTTATAGTACTTAAACATTTTATAAAGGTGTGGTTTCTTCATCATAATTACCTACGCAATATTTGGTTCACTCCGAACATTTTAGTTTTAATATTTGAAAACCTTTATTGTTTGCTTGATTTTGAATTTGAATTTGGATCGGTTTCGAACTAACGCGAGATTAGCAACAGTAATCGAAGTGACGTGGCATCATTAGCAGAGAATTACCGTAGCTTAATTATTCAGGCGTCACAATTCTCCTCCACTAGAAGAAATCTCGTGCCGAGATTTAAGAGGTAGTGAAAGCGGGGAAGGTTTGGTAACGAATCTAGCAGGTCTTCTCATTCTGCCTTGTTCTTCTCAAAGAGGCCGGTCCAATACATTGATGTCTTGATTTCTCTTCTTCAGGTCATCATAATGAAGTCAGCATCCTTTCTTCAGGATCTTCACCATACTTACGAAAGGGTAAGAAGGAAAAACCCTATAAAGGATGGATTATAACAAGATCGAGCATCAGACGGTTATCTCAGGGGAAGAAGCATAAGTATCTCTCGAATTTAAACTTAAGAAGATGTCGAGAGCAAAGTAAGAAGGTACCATGAGAAGTTTCAAAAGGATAGGCAAGCGTTCGATGCCTAATCAGAAGGTGAAAGGGGTTCAGAGCAACGAGAATTAGTATTGCGTCTGATACCAGAATAAATCACAAGGAAGGTGGCTCGTGAATTACACACGAAGCCAAGCGTGAGGATTAACCTTGGGAACAGGGGGTGCACACGAGAGTCATGTTTTGATCCTGTGGAACTGTGGGTTATGGGCCCACCATGTGGGTTAAAAGTAGGAAAGCGGTGATGTCTTGCACGATCATGTAAGCAAGGGATGTCAGAGGATAGCCCGTCAGTTACGTCGGCAACAACATCGGTACCAAGGGCGAGGGACGAAGAGAACCATTCTCATGCTCGTTGAATGAGGCGGACTAATAGGCAAAGTTCTCGTCCATCAGTGGCTACCGGAATGTTATCAACAATAGTAACGGCGTTCTACTGACAGAGTTGTACACCGAGGTGTTTACATAAGCAGAAGAATATTACTGTTTAGATCATATATATCACAAGAAAGGTTAACCAAAACAATGGAAAGGGAAATTTGATCATTAGATTAAACAGAACAACGAAAAGGAAACTGTGTTGAAACACACATTTCAGGGGGATATCTTTCCAAGGACAAGCAGAGCATGATATCCATGACAGGATAGAAAGTAGAAAACCCTTTAGGTAAGGGGAGAGAAATTTCATGACATTATCCATACAACGGTGTTTGGATAATTGAGCCAGAAACATTTAGCATTGGGCTTCAAATGTTCTTGTTGAAAATCAGAGTACCACAAACATGCTTCGAGATAGCATTGACATGGTCATCAGGTAAAGATCAGACTTAGGATACACAAAGGATCCATCAGGAAAATTCATAGAATAAGTCTTACAGTTTCCTCATGGAAGAATGGATAACCTTGCTAAAAGGGAAACGGTAACAATAGGTCCTCCGGCCAGGTGTGCTAGGCATGACATCACCTTACTGGGTGATATAAAGACCAATGTTATGACTGTTGGAAAAGGTTCCAACCATCATATCTGGCCGAGATTCATATCTGATTGGTGTCAGGATACCTCAGACTCAGGATGTCTGAGAAGAAAGAGGTGCAACACAATTGACGAGACGACATTATATGATTCTCGGGAAATGAACTATGGAAGTGAGTTCCGAACAAGGGTTCACCATTAAATCAAAGAGAGGTGAGGAGGTGACTGATTGGCTCAGTGACAATCCATTGAGATTTCAAAAAAGATGGATTTCCACAACTATTTGAACAAGGAGATAACATTAGCTAGATCAAATGACTTAATGATGTATGCTCGAGGAAAACATACACAGTTAAACATTGGTTGAAATGTGCACCCGAAATATGGGCTAGGTAGCACGATCAATGTTCGAATGATGATTCAATAAGCCATAGACGTAGAATGAAACTATAGACCAATAGCTTCAAAGCAATAGGGTTGCTAGAAGTTTAGAATTTACACATCATAGACCATTTGTCGGTATTCCGGTTAGAAATAACACGAGGACCAAGAAAGATTGGTGATTGTGAAAAGTATTACTATATCAAGCATTAATAGTTGAGGTAATTCCCTCAACATTCTAGACATAACAGATAGTAATACTCCAAGATAGAATCATAATATAAGTTGGATAGAAAGGAAACTACACAAAACATGACCAAGTTTTGTGTCGGAGGGAATGCGAGAATGTTGTTGTTGATAACACAAAACATCGAGGGGCAAGGATGGTATTTCTCATCACGAATTCGATTGATATCCTGGAGGAGCTCAGAATGTTGATGATGATCACGACACAATTGTTGAGAGATTTCATGAAGATGTAATCCATCGGCGATGACATCAAGTCAAAGGAATGATGAAGCGAAAGGTTATTGGAACCACGAGTACGACACAAACTCGAAATCAAGCTTGTTGTTCAAGGCGAAATGGTATGACGAGGAAGATCGGCGTAAGCTTAGATCATCATCGAAAGTTGTGCTCCGGGGTTAAGGACCAGGTAGCACAGTTAAAATCGGCACGATAATGATATAGCCGAGCAGGCTAGGACTTACGTGATCGAGTTCAAATTCGTAAGTAATGAAGGTTACCAAGAGTTGTTTAATCATGGTGCGAACTCGATTCAGTTATCGGTGTCTTTGAGTGCTTAATAACTCAGAGCCCGTGAAAAAAATGGAATAAGTGAGAATGTAGTACTTGATGAAGAACTCATAAGAAGTTATGCAGTTTCGTGATAATCTCGAGATACTAGGGGGGTAATACTCGACGACAGATCAAAGTAGAGGTTGGACTGGGGTATTGCTCTGCAGAAGACAAGTGCTTAAACTTGCACGAGAAATGGTATTTAAAGGAGAACATGGTCGGAACCACGATTGCAAAAGACCAGATCCCAGATATAAGATGAACTTATACCAAAGGAATAATTAATTTAAGAGAAGCTTTAATGATAAGATCTACATCGTATCCATGGGCATGAACACAAAGTTCAAGGTCGGCTCCCACTTCTGCAATGCATAACCTTTCATTCACTTCTCACTTTCGAAGAAGTTGTAGTGTTGAAATTTTATCTGGCAAAATACCAGAAGAATATGACTCATGAAAACTGTCGGATTCCCACAGATTAAGGAAGGCATAGGTTTAACCCATCGGGGCATCTTAGGAACATATACCACAAACTTTAGTAGAAAATAACTCAAGCTCAGAAGCAGAGCATGGTTGACAAAAGCAGTTGATACAACGTACAAAAGGCGTTATGTATCAGGGGAAGAACTCAAGGTTTGAGAATATGCTGGAACAGTCAGATAATAATCCACAAAAGGATCTGATGGTCCTCAAGGGATCTAATGTGAGCATAGGTACCCAACCAGAGGAAGAAAGAATGCAAGGAGATCAGATTTTAGAAACAACTGGCTAATTCAAAGCTCAAATACAAAAGAATTATGATTTCCAAATCAAGGGATTAGAAGCAAATGCTCTGATCAAGGATGGATAAGTTGAGTACGCTTAGGGGTACAATCGATGGTAATTTGATTGGTCGAGATCCAGCCCATGTTTAGAATGACGTCTGAGCCGAAAGGATGAATTCTAGGATCTGATTAAGGATTGCAAACATTCGTAACATATTGAATCAAGGGACCCAAGATGATACAGGAAAAGGACGTCAACGAACATTCCTAGGCATTTGGAATTAACCATAATGCAGGCAGACAAGAATCTCAAGAGCCATAGGCTGCAGAGGGTTCTCAAAAGATCGGATAGTATTTCCATGTATCTTGTGAATCATAAGAACAATGCGGGAAGAACAGATACTCGATAAGTGCGAGGAATTATCCGTAGGGGGTATTCATGTGGCAAGAACTGCAAGGTAGTAGGCACAAAATATTCTCGGAACAATAGAGAGGATTTCAGGTGATCTTGTAATAACAAGATCAACTGGGAATAAAAGTAAGAACGACAAGTGTATGTATTTATACATAGGGATATTTCGGTGGTAGGGAATTGCAAAAGCAACGGGCACAAAGTCTCGAAAGAGTATCGAAGAGTAACTTCGAAATCTTCAGGTGCAGCCGGCGATCATCTGGAATGAAGGGCTCTCAGGGAGAAAGTGTTTTCGAGAACTTAAAGTTAGATTTTAGAAAATCGTTTAACCCAAATAGAAGAGAAGTCAGAATCCCAGAGTATAGACAAGGAATAAAAGATCCTAATACCACCCAATGGCGACGTGGGCCCATAAGCTACACAACCATGTTAGTAAAAGTTTTGCAATGTCTAGACTCGACTTCGGCCAAGGAGTTTGGAAGGGGGATTCCTACAGGCAGTCGGCTCCGATACCAACTTGTGACGCCCCTGATTCAATCGTACACTAATCATACACGCAAACGTGTACGATCAAGATCAGGGACTCACGGGAAGATATCACAACACAACTCTAAAAATAAAATAAGTCATACAAGCATCATAATACAAGCCAGGGGCCTCGAGGGCTCGAATACAAGTGCTCGATCATAGACGAGTCAGCGGAAGCAACGATATCTGAGTACAGACATAAGTTAAACAAGTTTGCCTTAAGAAGGCTAGCACAAACTGGGATACAGATCAAAAGAGGCGCAGGCCTCCTGCTTGGGATCCTCCTAAACTACTCCTGGTCATCGTCAGCGGCCTGCACGTAGTAGTAGGCACTTCCGGTGTAGTAGGAGTCGTCGTCGACGGTGGCATCTGGCTCCTGGGCTCCAGCATCTGGTTGCGACAACCAGGTAGAATGGAAAGGGGGAAAAGAGGGAGAAAAGAAACCGTGAGTACTCATCCAATGTACTCGCAAGCAAGGATCTACACTACATATGCAGGGGTATCTGTGTAAAGGGGCAATATCGATGGACTGAACTGCAGAATGCCAGAATAAGAGGGGGATAGCTAGTCCTGTTGAAGACTACGCTTCTAGCAGTCTCCATCTTGCAGCATGTAGAAGAGAGTAGATGGTAAGTTCAGCAAGTAGCATCGCATAGCATAATCCTACCCGCCGATCCTCCCCTCGTCGCCCTGTGTGAGAGTGATCACCGGGTTATATCTGGCACTTGGAAGGGTGTGTTTTATTAAGTATCCGGTTCTAGTTGTCATAAGGTCAAGGTACAACTCTGGGTCGCCTGTTACCGTGGACACGGCTATTCGAATAGATCAACTTCCCTGCAGGGGTGCACCACATTACCCGACACGCTCGATCCCTCTGGCCGGGCACACTTTCCTGGGTCATGTCCGACCTCGGGAGATCAACACGTCGCAGCCGCACCTAGGCTCAACAGAGAGGTCAGCATGCCGGTCTAAATCCTATGGCGCAGGGGTCTGGGCCCATCGCCCATTGCACACCTGCACGTTGCGAGGGCGGCCGAAAGTAGACCTGGCCTCCCTAATACAAGAGCAGGCATTCCAGTCCAATCCGGCATGCGCCGCTCAGTCACTAACGTCAAAAAGAGCTTCGGCTGATACCACGACGCCGGTTGCCCATATCTTGTCCCACGTGGCGGTTAGTGCGTATAAGGTCAACAACCCAACTCAGATCAAATACTAAGATCTCGTCAAACGTGTTATTATGAAGTAACCACCGACGCCGACCAGGTCCAGGCCCACCTCTCTCCTAGGTGGTCTCAACCTGCCCTGTCGCTCCGCCACAAAGTAACAGTCGGGGGCCGTCGGGAACCCAGGTCCACCTCTACCGGGATGGAGCCACCTGCCCCTTCAGCCCCCATCTCTGAACAGTTTCATAAGTAATGTAAAAGTATATAGTATATAGCATATGCCCATGATCACCTCCCAAAGTGATCACGGCCCAGTAGTATAGCATGGCAGACGAACAAGAGTGTAGGGCTACCGATGGAATACTAGCATCCTATACTAAGCATTTAGGATTGCAGGAAAGGGTAACAACTGTAGCAACAATGACATGCTATGCAACAGAATAAAATTAACTTAATGCAGTAACATGCTACACTACTCTAATGCAAGCAGTAGAGAGAAGGAATAGGCGATATTTTGTGATCAAGGGGGGGGCTTGCCTGGTTGCTCTGGCAAGAAGGAGGGGTCATCAACACCGTAGTCGAACTAGGGGCTGCCGGCAGTCTCGGGGTCTACCGGAAAGAGGTAACGGAGGGGGAACACAATAAATAACAGAGCAATCAAAGCATCACAACACATAACAAGGCAATACGCGATGCTAGGTACGCCCTAACTCGGTACTAGGCGATGCCAGCAAAGGGGGGAAACATCCGGGAAAGTATTCCCGGTGTTTGACGTTTTTGGACAGATGAACCGGAGGTGGATTGTTGCACGTTCTCTATGCTAGGGACATGTGGATTTTTGCACGTTCAAAGATTTAAACAATTTTCTAGAATTTACTGGATTAAATATTAATTTGAAATAAATGAATAAAATGCTACGGGTACCCAGGATTGTACCCAGTTGTTCAGCACAAAGGCTGACAGTGGGCCCAGTTGACTTGGTCAACCAGCCTATGAGCAGAGGCTGACATGTGGGCCAGAGGGTCCAGTCAGCAGTTGAGTAGGTCAACGCTGACTAGTCAAGTCTGACCGGTGGGGGTCCATCTGTCATACTCTGATGTTAATCTAAATTAGTTAGTTAAATTAATTAGCTAGGTGGGGCCCCACTGTCGGTGTCATATTTTAACTGAACCGTTATTTAACAGACTTATTTAGCTATGAACTAATCTAATTATTTAGTGGGCCCATAGGTCAGTGGCACACAGGGGGGTGATTTGGGGTTAAGGATGTTCCACATCAGCAGGGAAACGACGGCGAGGTGGAGCGCAATGGCGACGGTCGTGCGCTTGCCTCCGGCGACCGTTCGAGCGGCGTTTGGCACGGACCAGTCAAGGGCCTCGCCGCGCACTCACTGGAACAAACTGTAGGCGCGGGGACGGTCGAAATCGACCACCATGTCGGCGGCGAGCAGCGGCAGAGGCACAACCTCGTCGGTCAGGCGTCTACGGGGGACGTGGAAGAGGGGGAAGAGGCCAGGGGGATCCGGATGCTCACATCGTTGCAGAGGAGAGCTCGGGGAGGCCGGAGGAACCCTATCGGCGAGGTCCGGCGGCCGAACGGGGCGGCAGGCGCGAGGCAGAGCAGCGGGCTTGGGAAGGCGCGGCGCGGGGTCGACGGACTCAGCACGGGGCGAGGAGGAAGTCGCGGCATGCGAGGTGGTGGCGAGCTTCAACGGGGCGGGGCGTGGCGATGACGGCGGTGGCCGGTGGTGCTGCAGGCGCGGTGCAAGGACGGCGAAGAAGCTGCGGGGCGGAGCGGCAGTCCTCGAGCACGGGCGTGCTCGCCGAGGCCGCGAGGAGCAGTGGCGAACGCGGCTGGGACGGCGAGGCGCCTGCGGGGGAAGGGCTCTGGCGACGGGCGGCGATGATGATGGGGCGGAGGGGCGAGTCGGCGGGGTCGGGGCAGTGACCCGATCCAGATCCAGAAATGAGGAAGTGAGGAGGAGACCGGGAGGAATCGTGCGGTCGGGGGGAGTGGTGTTCGTGGGCTAGGGGTCGGTGTCCCCAGGGGGGCTTAGTAGGTGAGGTGGGGTGGGCCGGTCCAGCCGGGCCGACTGGAGTGGCCAGGTGGGCTGGTTGGCCCCGGGGGAGGGCTTTCTTTTCCTTTCTTATTGTTTTACTATTTTCCTTTTATATTTCTTCTACTATTTCTGTTTTAGTTTTGTTTCCTATTATTTTACTTTTAGTAAAATATACACGCAGCATCTAAATTAGTATTTCAACTTAGCCCATAGTCACAAAAAGCCTAGTCCTCAAATAAATTAGTTTGACATTTTATTAATTACAAAAGGTTTTTAAATAATTGTTTTTACTGCTGTTTTATTCATCTTATAGTACTTAAATTTTTTATAAAGTTGTGGTTTCTCCATCATAATTACCTACACAATATTTGGTTCACTCCGAACATTTTAGTTTTAATATTTGAAAACCTTTATTGTTTGCTTGATTTTGAATTTGAATTTGAATCGGTTTCGAACTAACGCGAGATTAGCAACAGTAATCGAAGTGACATGGCATCATTAGCAGAGAATTACTGTAGCTTAATTATCCGGGCGTCACAGCACCAAATGTTATTCACTTGTAAATGATACATCATGTCGTCGCGCGATCGGCGGGCGGGGCGCGGGAGGACGGCAACTGGCGCCGCTGAGAGGTAGCGGTCTACGAAAGCGTCCCATGCCGCTGAGGGACGCGCGCGCATGGGCACGGGCACGAGCGCGACGGGTGCAGCCAAACGCACGGGGCCCAGCGTCACGGTGGGTGGAGGGGCGCCCACGGGCACGGGCGCTGGCATCTACACGAGCTCGCGCGGGTCCGCGGAGACCTCGCTGACGCCCGCGGCTTCCAGCTATGCGGTAGTGCTTGGCGACCAGCCCGTCAATGCTACGGGGATGGTCGCTGGCGCGGGCGCGGGGATGGGAGCGGGGCCAGCAACCGCCGCGGCCAGCTCGTTCTGGGCCATGTCCATGAGGCCCCATTCCTCCTTATTTTCATTCTCCTCCGGCTCAGAGTCGACTTCACCAAACTTGAAGACTAGTGGCAGATGATCGTTCTGCGGCATGGCGTTGGTGGAGGTCTGCAGTTGCGGGAGGGAGGGGAATGGGAGGCGAACAATAAGACCGCAACCCGTATTAAACAACGGCCCGGGTGCAATTAATGGAGAGGAAGGCGGGCGGCCATGGAAGTCAAAGGGCTCGCTTCCCAGTGAGCCTGCGCAGGGTATAGCTCGCATGCTTCCCGGTGAGCCTGCGCATTGGATTACAGCTTGCATGCCTCTCGGTCAGCCTGCGCACCGGACTGCGCTCGCACGCCTCCCGTTCAGTCAAGGTCAAGCAGCTGTCCGCACGGCACCTCCTACAGCCATTAAAACCAAGACACGTGGCATCACGTGAATGGTTAAAAGATCGCACACGGTTTGAATTCTATAAACGTTTGAGATATTTAAGTGGCAGCTATTTTTGCAAACTGCCTTTGTTGGCTGTCATTATTCAAGTGCGCCTTCTCTCAAAATGGACACGAAAAATGCCACAGCATGTCGGGTGCCATTCCATGATAGCATGCCAAGTTTCATGAATTTCAGACGAGTTTTGGATTTACTAGAATTTAAAAACCAGGCATCTCAATGTTTTGCCGGAAATCAATGGTGCCCTGGTGTTTGAAATTCATTCCCATTTCTTGCATGGGACCTAAGCATGCACCCAAGGACACAGACTTGATATTTCAACCAATTTATATTCACTAGAGCATGTGCATGTAGTTCAAATTTGAATTATGCACATAAATGCATTGAAAACTCAGTTAATGCATAAAAATATCCAAAAGAACCGCGAAAAATCCCAAAAATTGACATAACACTCCTGTTGTTCTATCTTGACACGAGAAAATTTATGAAAGCAATAAGAGCCAATGGATATCGTTTCATACCCAAAGGTGGGACGTTCCCTACCGAAACCATCATGCTAGTTGTGAGAAGCTTTGGTTTGTGAGAAGCGTATACCCGAACCTGCCCCGAATGGGACAATTTTTTTACCACGACATGTTGATGCCGCTCCATGACAGCATGCCAAGTTTCATAAATATCAGACGAGTTATGGATTTACTAGAATTTAAAAACCAGGCATCTCAATGTTTTGCCGGCAATCAACAGTGCCCTGGTGTTCGAATTTCATTCTCGTCTGTTGCATGGGACCTAGAAATTCACCCAAGGACACCGATTCAATTTTTCAACCAACTTTAGTGCATTCGAGCATATGCTTGTAGTTCAAATTTGAATTATGCACATAAAATGCCTAGAAAATCAAGTTAATGCATAAAAATGTCCAAACGAACGCCGAAAAATCACAAAAATTGACACAACACTCCTGTTGTTCTATGTTGACACTAAAAAATTTGAAAGCAATAAGAGGCAATGGATATCGTTTCCTATCAAAATCATCATGCTTGTTGTGAGAAGCTCTGGTTTGTGAGAAGATTACACACGAACCTGCCCCAAATGGAACAAAATTTTTACCACAGCATGTTGATGCCGCTCCATGATAGCATGCCAAGTTTCATGAATTTCAGACGAGTTATGGATTTACTAGAATTTTAATGCCAGGCATCTCAACGTTTTGCCGGCAATAAATAGTGCCCTGGTGTTTGAATTTCATTCCAATATCTTGCAGGGGACCTAGAAATTCACCCTAGGACACACATGTGATATTTTAACCAACTTTGGTGCATTGGAGCATGTGCTTGTAGTTTAAATTTGAAATATGCACATAAAATGCCTACAAAACCCAGTCAATGTATAAAAAAGGCCAAACGAACCCCGAAAAATTCCAAGATTAAACACAACACTCCTGTTGCTCTATGTTGACACTATAAATTTTTTGAAAGCAATAAGAGGCAACGAATATCTTCCCGTCCCCAAAGGTGGTACGTTGCCTATCGAAACTATCATGCTTGTTGTGAGAAGCTCTGCTTTGTGAGAAGCTTATACCCAAACCCGTCCCAAATGGGACAAAATTTTCACCATGGCATGTTGATGCCGCTCCATGATAGCATGCCAAGTTTCATGAGTTTCAGACGAGTTTTGGATTTACCAGAATTTAAAAACCAGGTATCTCAACGTTTTGCCGGCAATCAACAGTGCCCTGGTGTTTGAAATTCATTCCCGCTCTTGCATGGGACCTAAGCATGCACCCAAGGACACACATGTGATTTTTCAACTAATTTAGATGCACTGGACCATGTCCATGTACTTCAATTTTGAATTATGCACATAAAATGCCTAGAAAACTCAGTTAATGCATAAAAATGTCCAAACGAACCCCGAAAAATCCCCAAAATTGACACAACACTCCTGTTGTTCTATGGTAACACGAGAATTTTCTTGAAAGCAATAAGAGGCAATGGATATTGTTTCGTCCCCAAAGGTGGGACGTACGTTCCCAACCGAAACCATTAGGCTTGTTGTGAGAAGATCTGGTTTGTGAGAAGCATATACCCAAACCTGCCCCAAATGGGACAATTTTTTTACCACGTCATGTTTATGCTTCTCCATGATAGCATGCGAAGTTCCGTGAATTTCAGATGATTTTTGGATTTA
Source organism: Aegilops tauschii subsp. strangulata (assembly GCF_002575655.3). Classification (NCBI taxonomy): domain Eukaryota; kingdom Viridiplantae; phylum Streptophyta; class Magnoliopsida; order Poales; family Poaceae; genus Aegilops; species Aegilops tauschii. The sequence goes on along the minus strand of NC_053036.3, from coordinate 627,302,229 downwards.
CTAGAATTAAAAAACCAGGCATCTCAATGTTTTGCCGGCAATCAACGGTGCCCCGGTGTTCGAAATTCATTCCCATTTCTTGCATGGGACCTAAGCATGCACCCAAGGACACATATCTGATTTTTCAACCAATTTATATGCACTGGAGCATGTGCATGTAGTTCAAATTTGAATTATGCACATAAATGCATTGAAAACTCATTTAATGCATAATAATGTCCAAACGAACCCCGAAAAATCCCAAAAATTGACACAACACTCCTGTTGTTCTATGTTGACATGAGAAAAAAATTGGAAAGCAATAAGAGGCAATGGATATCGTTTCGTCCCCAAAGGTGGGACGTTCCCTATCGAAACCATCATGCTTATTGTGAGAAGCTGTGGTTTGTGAGAAGGATATACCCGAACCTGCCCCAAATGGGACAAATTTTTTACCATGGCATGTTCATGCCGCTCCATGATAGCATGCCAAGTTTCATGAATTTCAGACGAGTTTTGGATTTACTAGAATTTAAAAACCAGGCATCTCAACGTTTTGCGGGCAATCAACAGTGCCCTGGTGTTCGAATTTCATTCCAATCTCTTGCATGGGACCTAGAAATTCACCCAAGGACACACATGTGATTTTTCAACCAACTTTAGTGCATTGGAGCATGTTCTTGTAGTTCAAATTTGAATTATGCACATAAATGCCTACAAAACCAAGTTAATGTATAAAAAATGCCAAATGAACCCTAAAAAATTCCAAGATTAAACACAACACTCCTGTTGTTCTATGTTGACACTAGAATTTTTTTGAAAGCAATAAGAGGCAACAGATATCATCCCGTCCCCAAAGGTGGTACGTTCCCTATCAAAACCATCATGCTTGTTGTGAGAAGCTCTGGTTTGTGAGAAGCTTGTTGATGTCTACCACGCAACCTTCTTCTTGTAGACGTTGTTGGGCCTCCAAGTGCAGAGGTTTGTAGGACAGTAGCAAATTTCCCTCAAGTGGATGACCTAAGGTTTTTCAATCCGTGGGAGGTGTAGGATGAAGATGGTCTCTCTCAAACAACCCTGCAACGAAATAACAAAGAGTCTCTTGTGTCCCCAACAAACCCAATACAATGGTAAATTGTATAGGTGCACTAGTTCGGCGAAGAGATGGTGATACAAGTGCAATATGGATGGTAGATATAGGTTTTTGCAATCTGAAAATATAAAAACAGCAAGGTAAATGATAAAAGTGAGCACAAACGGTATTGCAATGCTTCGAAACAAGGCCTAGGGTTCATACTTTCACTAGTGCAAGTTCTCTCAAGAATAATAACATAATTGGATCATATAACTATCTCTCAACATGCAACAAAGAGTCACTCCAAAGTCACTAATAGCGGAGAACAAACAAAGAGATTATTGTAGGGTACAAAACCACCGTAAAGTCATCCTTTCTGATCGATCTATTCAAGAGTCTGTAGTAAAATAACATGAAGCTATTGTTACCATTCGATCTATCCTAGAGTTCGTACTAGAATAACACCTTAAGGCACATATCAACCAAAACCATAATGTCACCTAGATACTCCAATGTCACCTCAAGTATCCATGGGTATGATTATACGATATGCATCACACAATCTTAGATCCATCTATTCAACCAACATAAAGAACTTCAAAGAGTGCCCCAAAGTTTCTACCGGAGAGTCAAGACGGAAACATGTGCCAAACCCTATGCATAAGTTCACAAGGTCACCGAACCCGCAAGTTGATCACCAAAACATACATCAAGTAGATCACGTGAATATCCCATTTTCACCACAGATAAGCACATGCAAGACATATATCAAGTGTTCTCAAATCCTTAATGACTCAATCCGATAAGATAACTTCAAAGGGAAAACTCAATCCATTACAAGAGAGTAGAGGGGGAGAAACATCTTAAGATCCAACTATAATAGCAAAGCTCGCGATACATCAAGATCGTGCCGAATCAAGAACGCGCGCGCGCGCGAGAGAGAGAGATCAAACACATAGCTACTGGTACATACCCTCAGCCCCAAGGGTGAACTACTCCCTCCTCGTCATGGAGAGCACCGGGATGATGAAGATGGCCATCAGTGATGGATCCCCCCTCCGGCACGGTGCCGGAACAGGGTCCCGATTGGTTTTTGGTGGCTACAGAGGCTTGCGGCGGCGGAACTCCTGATCTAGTTTATGTTCTGGAAGTTTGGGGATTTATAGCAGAGGTCGGCATCGAGAACAAATCAGGGGGGCCCACGGGGAGTCCATGAGGCAGGGCGGCGCGCCCTCCACCCACATGGGGCCCACGGGACTCCCCTCCAGTAACTCTTCGTTCCAGTATTTTTGATATTTTCCAGAAAAAATCTCTGTTGATTTTCAGCGCATTCCGAGAACTTCTATTTCTCCACAAAAACAACACCGCGGTAATTCTGCTGAAAACAGCGTCAGTCCGGGTTAGTTCAAACCAAATCATACCAAAATCACGTAAAAATATTATAAACATGACATGAATAAATAAAAAATTATATATGCGTTGGAGAAGTATCGGCATCCCCAAGCTTAATTCCTGCTCGTCCTCGAGTAGGTAAATGATAAAAACAGAAGTTTTGATGTGGAATGCTACCTAACATAATTTTCAATGTAATTTTCTTTATTGTGGCATGAATATTCGGATCCGAAAGGTTCAAGACAAAAGTTTAATATTGACATAAAAATAATAATACTTCAAGCATACTAACCAAGCAATCATGTCTTCTGAAAATAAGATGGCCAAAGCAAGCTATCCCTACAAAATCATATAGTCTGGCTATGCTCTATCTTCATCACACAAAATATTTAAATCATGCACAACTCCGATGACAAGCCAAGCAATTGTTTCATACTTTTGATGTTCTCAAAGTTTTTCAATCTTCATGCAATACATGAGCGTGAGCCATGGACATAGCGCTATAGGTATAATAGAATGGTGGTTGTGGAGAAGACAAAAAGGGAGAAGATAGTCTCACATCAACTAGGCCTATCATCGGGCTATAAAGTTGCCCATCAATAGATATCAATGTGAGTGAGTAGGGATTGCCATCCAACGGATGCACTAGAGCTATAAGTGTATGAAAGCTCAAAAAGAAACTAAGTGGGTGTGCATCCAACTCGCTTGCTCCCGAAGACCTAGGGCATTTTGAGGAAGCCCATCATTGGAATATACAAGCCAAGTTCTACAATGAAAGATTCCCACTAGTATATGAAAGTGACAACATAGGAGACTCTGTATCATGAAGATCATGGTGCTACATTGAAGCACAAGTGTGGTAAAAGGATAGTAGCATTGTCCCTTCTCTCTTTTTCTCTCATTTCTTGGTGGGATTCTTTGGCCTCTTTTATTTTTTGTGGGATTCTTTGGCCTCCTTTTTTATTTCCTCACATGGGACAATACTCTAATAATGATGATCATCACACTTTTATTTACTTACAACTCAATATTACAACTCGATACTAGAACAAAATATGACTCTTTATGAGTGCCTCCGGTGGTGTACCGGGATGTGTAATGAATCAAGAGTGACATGTATGAAAGAATTATGAAGGTGGCTTTGCCACAAATACGATGTCAACTACATGATCATGCAAAGCAATATGACAATGATGGAGTCTCTCATAATAAACGGAACGGTGGAAAGTTGCATGGAAATATATCTTGGAATGGCTATGGAAATGCCATAATAGGTATGTATGGTGGCTGTTCTGAGGAAGGTAAATGGTGGGTTTATGGTACCGGTGAAAGTTGCGTGGTACTTGAGAGGCTAGCAATGGTGGAAGGGTGAGAGTGCGTATAATCCATGGACTCAACATTAGTCATAAAGAACAAACATACTTATTGCAAAAATCTATTAGTCATCGAAACAAAGTACTACGCGCTTGCTCCTAGGGGGATAGATCGGTAGGAAAAGACCATCGCTCGTCCCCGACCGCCACTCATAAGGAAGAAAATCAATAAATAAATCATGCTCCGACTTCATCACATAACGGTTCACCATACGTGCATGCTACGGGAATCACAAATTTTAACACAAGTATCTCTCAAATTCACAACTACTCAAGTAGCATGACTCTAATATCAACATCTTCATATCTCAAAACAATCATAAGGAATCAAACTTCTCATAGTATTCAATGCACTTCATATGAAAGTTTTTATTATATCCCTCTTGGATGCCCATCATATTAGTACTAAATTTATAACCCAAGAAAATTACCATGCTGTTCTAAAACTCTCAAAATAATATAAGTGAAGCATGATAGTTCATCTATTTCTTCAAAATAAAACCACCGCCGTGATCTAAAAAGATATAAGTGAAGCACTAGAGCAAATGACAAACTACTCCAAAATATATAAGTGAAGATCAATAAGTAGTCGAATAATTGTGCAACTATGTGAATACTCTCTAACATTTAAGAATTTAAGATCTTGGGATATTATTCAAACAGCAAGGAAAACTAAATAAAATAAAATGACGCTCCAAGCAAAACACATATCATGTGGTGAATAAAAATATAGCCTCAAGTAAAGTTACCGATAGACGAAGACGAAAGAGGGGATGCCTTCCGGGGCATCCCCAAGCTTAGGCTTTTGGTTGTACTTGAATTTTACCTTGGGGTGCCTTGGGCATCCCCAAGATTAGGCTCTTGCCACTCCTTATTCCATGTTCCATTGAATCTTTACCCAAAACTTGAAAACTTCACAACAAAAAACTTAACAGAAAACTCGTAAGCTCCGTTAGTTTAAGAAAATAAATAACCACTTAGGTAATGTTTTGAACTCATTCTGAATTCATATTGGTGTAATATCTACTGTATTCAAACTTCTCTATGGTTCATACCCTCCGATACTACTCATAGATTCATCAAAATAAGCAAACAACACATAGAAGTCAGAATCTGTCAAAAACAGAACAGTCTGTAGTAGTCTGACTTAAACAAATACTTCTGGAACTCCAAAAATTCTGAATTAAATTGGTGGACGTGAGGAATTTGTTTATTAATGATCTGCAAAAATAATCAACCTAAAATCACTCTCCAGTAAAAAATGGCATCTAATCTCGTGAGCGCAAAAGTGTCTGTTTTTTACAGCAAGATCGCAAAGACTTCACCCAAGTCTTCCCAAAGGTTGTACTTGGCACAAACACTAATTAAAACATAAAACCACATCTAAACAGAGGCTATATGAATTATGTATTACTAAACAGGAGCAAAAGGTGAAGAACAAAAATAAAACGTGTAACGCCCCTAGCTAGGCATGATGATTTCAATGATGCTCACATAAAAGATAAGAATTGAAACATAAAGAGAGCATCATGAAGAATATGATTAGCACATTTAAGTCTAACCCACTTCCTATGCATAGGTATTTTGTGAGCAAACAACTTATGGTAATAATAACAACTAGCATAGGAAGGCAAAACAAGCATAACTTCAAAAGTTTTAACACATAGAGAGGAAACTTGATATTGTTGCAATTCCTACAAGCATATATTCCTCCCTCACAATAATTTTCAGTAGCATCATGAATAAATTCAACAATATAACCATCACACAAAGTATTCTTTTCATGATCTACAAACGTACAAATTTATTACTCTCCACATAAGCAAAATTCTTCTCATTCGGAATAGTGGGAGTATCATAAGAGTCTCGAATACTATAAATTGTTCCACATTAAAAGAGTAATGTTCAGAAAAAGAGTAATCATAATCATGACAAGTTTTATAAATATAATAATCACTACTTTTTATAGCATAAGTGTCATCACAATAATCATCATAAATAGGAGGCATGCTATCATCATAATAAATTTGCTCATTAAAACTTGGGAGGCTAAAAATATCATCTTCATTAAACATAGCATCCCCAAGCTTGGGACAAACATTTATTGTAGCAAATAAATTCTAAAACATGTCATTCTCATCAAACATAGCATCCCCAAGCTTGGGCCTTTTCATATCATAAGCATAATTACTCTCATCATTAGTAGTATGGATAGCACCAATAGTATAGGAATTATCATCATCACAATGAGTAATAGGAGCAACATCATTTGGGAGGGATACCTTTTTACCTTTGCTTCTCCGTGTTTTGTTTTTCTTCTTCACATTATGTGTGGGTTCAATCCTCTTTTTGGAGCTCCTTATTAATGAGATTGGTTGAATAGAAGGCTCCTCCTCGTTACCTGATTCATCATAAGAAATAATAGGAGGATATTGGGAAGTCTCTTCCCTTTCATTAGTATTCTCTTCATCTTCTATTTGTTTTCTTGTCTTTATGTAATTGGCAATATAAGGATTTTCAATGCAATTCACCGCACAATACATAAAAATTTCTTCTAGATCAAAATCAAGAACGCTCTCAAGGGCAAATTCTGGAATATTCTTAGTTATACGTTTCATTTCTTCATAACCCAAAAGCAAACTAAGTTCATTATGATGTGCAAGGGAAATCAAGTCATCACAATTTTTGGACACGATTCGATCATGAAACAATTTTCGTCGGATATTTAAATGACCACGTTCATTGCAAAGTTCACAAGGATGGCTAAGAAAATTCAAATTTTCAGCACAAACATCTAGCCTTTCTTGCAACCATTTAGTTTCTAAATACTTATGCCTCTTGCAAAATCTATCTTCCCTATTTGGTGTGTACCTGCAGACTTATGTACTCCACAAAAGTTGACATGCTTATAAGAGACATTTTCATCATGACTAGTGCAATCATCATTAGTACTATGGATATTCAAAGAGTTCATACTAACAACATTGCAATCATGCTCATCATTCAAATATTTAGTCCAAACATTTTAATGCATTCTTCTTCTAACATTTTGGCACAATTATCGGAATCCTTATTTTCATGAAAGATATTAAAAAGATGAAGCATATGAGGCACCCTCAATTCCATTTTTTTGTAGGTTTCTTTTATAAACTAAACTAGTGATAAAACAAGAAACTAAAAGATTCAATTGCAAGATCTAAATATATACCTTCAAGCACTCACCTCCCCGGCAAAGGCGCCAGAAATTGCTTGATGTCTACTAAGCAACCTTCTTCTTGTAGACGTTGTTGGGCCTCCAAGTGCAGAGGTTTGTAGGACAGTAGCAAATTTCCCTCAAGTGGATGACCTAAGGTTTATCAATCCGTGGGAGGTTTCCGAATTTCATTCCAATCTCTTGCATGGGACCTAGAAATTCACCCAAGGACACACATGTGATTTTCCAACCAACTTTAGTGCATTGGAGTATGTGCTTGTAGTTCAAATTTGAATTATGCACATAAAGTGCCTACAAAACCCAGTTAATGTATAAAAAAGGCCAAATGAACCCTAGAAATTCCAAGATTAAACACAACACTCCTATTGTTCTATGTTGACACTAGAATTTTTTTGAAAGCAATAAGAGGCAACGGATATCGTCCCGTCCCCAAAGGTGGTACGTTCCCTATCGAAACCATCATGCTTGTTGTGAGAAGCTCTGGTTTGTGAGAAGCTTATTCATGTCTACTACGCAACCTTCTTATTGTAGACATTGTTGGGCCTCCAAGTGCAGAGGTTTGTAGGACAGTAACAAATTTCCCTCAAGTGGATGACCTAAGGTTTATCAATCCGTGGGAGGCGTAGGATGAAGATGGTCTCTCTCAAACAACCCTGCAATCAAATAACAAAGAGTCTCTTATGTCCCCAACACACCCAATACAATGGTAAATTGTATAGGTGCACTAGTTCGGTGAAGAGATGGTGATACAAGTCCAATATGGATGGTAGCTATAGGTTTTTGCAATCTAAAAATATTAAAAAAGCAAGGTAACTAATGATAAAATTGAGCACAAAAGGTATTGCAATGCTTCGAAACAAGGCATAGGGTTCATACATTCACTAGTGCAAGTTCTCTATACAATAATAACATAATTGGATCATATAACTATCCCTCAACATGCAACAAAGAGTCACTCCAAAGTCACTAATAGCGGAGAACAAACGATGAGATTATTGTAGGGTACGAAACCACCTCAAGTCATCCTTTCTGATCGATCTATTCAAGAGTCCGTAGTAAAATAACACCAAGCTATTCTTTCTGTTCGATCTATTCTAGAGTTCATACTAGAATAACACCTTAAGACACATATCAACCAAAACCCTAATGTCACCTAGATACTTCAATGTCACCTCAAGTATCCGTGGGTATGATTATACGATATGCAACACACAATCTCAGATTCATCTATTCAACCAACATAAAGAACTTCAAAGAGTGCCCCAAAGAATCTACCAGAGAGTCAAGACGAAAATGTGTTCCAACCCCTATGCATAAGTTCACAAGGTCACTTAACCCGCAAGTTGATCACCAAAACATACATCAAGTAGATCACGTGAATATCCCATCGTCACCACAAGCACATGCAAGACATACATCAAGTGTTCTCAAATCCTTAAAGACTCAATCTGATAAGATAACTTCAAAGGGAAAACTCAATCCATTACAAGAGAGTAGAGGGGGAGAAACATCATAAGATCGAACTATAATAGCAAAGCTCGCGATACATCAACATCATGCCGAATCAAGAACGCGCGAGAGAGAGAGATCAAACACATAGCTACTAGTACATACCCTCAGCCCCGAGGGTGAACTACTCGCTCCTCGTCATGGAGAGCGCCGGGATAATGAAGATGGCCACCGGTGATGGATCCCCCCTCCGGCAGGGTCCCAGAACAGGGTCCCTATTGGGTTTTGGTGGCTACAGAGGCTTGCGGCGGCGGAACTCCCGATCTAGGTTAAATTCTGGAAGTTTGGGGATTTGTAGGAGAGGTTGGCGTCGAGAACAAGTCAGGGGGCCCACGGGGAGTCCATGAGGCATGGGGCGCGCCCTCGACCCTCGTGGGGCCCATGGGACTCCCCTTTGATAACTCTTCGTTCCAGTATTTTTTATATTTTCCAGAAAAAATCTCCGTTGATTTTCAACGCATTCCGAGAACTTTTATTTATGCACAAAAACAAAACCACAGTAGTTCTGCTGAAAACAACGTCAGTCCGGGTTAGTTCCAACCAAATCAGACCAAAATCATGTAGAAATGTTATAAACATGGCATTTATTCATAAAAAATTATAGATACGTTGGAGACGTATCACTTATACCCAAACCTGCCCCAAATGGGAAAAAAATTCAACACGGCGTGTTGATGCCGCTCCATCATAGCCTGCCAAGTTTCATGAATTTCATACGAGTTTTGAATTTACTAGAATTTAAAAACCAGGTATCTCAATGTTTTGCCAGCAATGAAAAGTGCCCTGGTGTTTGAAATTTATTCCCGTCTCTTGCATGGGACCTAGAAATTCACTCAAGGACACACATGTGATTTTTCAACCAACTTTGGTGCATTGGAGCATGTGCTTGTAGTTCAAATTTGAATTATGCACATAAAATTCCTAGAAAACCAAGGTAATGTATAAAAAAGGCCAAACGAACCCCGAAAAATTCATTCCCATTTCTTCCATGGGACCTAAGCATGCACTGAAGGACATAGATTTGATTTTTCAACCAATTTGTATGCACCGGAGCATGTGGATGTAGTTTAATTTTGAATTGTGCACGTGAAATGGCTAGAAAACCAGTTTATTTTATAAAAAATGTCCAAACGAACCCTAAATAATTCCAATTCTTCTACGACACACATATAGTTGCATGTTCACTGCGGATCAAAGGTCTAGCAATTCAAACAACATCCATTGCCGCTGTGACCCCATTTTGTAATTCAAATCAAGTAGATCCCACACAGTTTATTATCACCAACTGTGTGAGATGTAGTACAAAATATCTTGGAGCATCGTCGGTGTATAGTATGCCTATGGCTTACACGAGAAGGTGCGTCGGCTACAGTCCACAGCTGGCGTGTCAAGCACAGTAGCTCACCCCCAAAAACTCCCGCCTCTGCATCCCTCGCAATCTCAAAAATATCTACCGCCTGGAAGGTTTTAATGTTTGATAGCACATGATTAGTATGTGCGGACTATGTGAGATGTCTGTTACTCCCGCTCTGCTTTAGTCCCTTGATTCAAATTTTCAGTTGCCCCGGCATTTTACTCCCGCCTCTGCATCCCTCGCAATGTCAAAAATATCTGCTCGCCCTTGATCCAAATTTTTAGTAGCCCCGCCTTGTTACTCCCGCCTAGTAAAATTTTCAGTTGCCGCAGTATTTCCTCAAACACAACCTTGCTCTCCCCCCTCCACACACACACCCCAAAACCTCCACTCACACAGACACACACAACCCTGGAAACCATTGGTAGGTCGCCACCATCGTTGGCGCCTCCATCCGCAACCTCTGCCCGTGTGCCGGGGAGCTCGAGGAGCCAATGGCCAAAAAGTGGTTTATCGCGGCCTTTTCGCCCGATGCCGGCGAGGTGGCCGCCGAGGTGTCCCCGTCGTCCTCCGCGGGCCCGGTCCGCCGTCGCCGGTCCCCCGATCTGCCCGCCGCCGCGCCCCTACGCCGGTTCGAGGACTTCCCCATCCTCCCTTGGTCCCGGCAGCCGACGAAGTCCTACCTCGGGGTGCGGCAGCGGCGGTGGGGGGATGTGAGTCGCCGAGATTACAGATCGAGAGACCCACAACTTCCGGTGGCTCGGTAGCTTCCACACGGCCGAGCTCGCGGCCATGGAGTACGACCGTTGCAGGTCCGCTACCACGGCACGGTGGCTAGGCTCAATTTCCCCTTCGCCACACGTCCGGTCCACCTCGTTCCACCGGAGCCAGGGTGGTGAGCTTGCCTCGAGGCCGAGGCCTCCGATGAGGCCTACATGCAAGAGGTCCGCCGGCAGCACCCGGAGCTCATGGAGGCGGAGAAGGCGATCTTTGCTGGCGTGGAGGGCGGCGAGGTTATCGCGCTCTCCTCCGATGACGAGGTCGAATGCGGCGAGGACGGCGGCGCCAAGGGCGGTGAGGTTATCGCGCTCTCCTCTGATGACGAGGTCGAAGGTGGCGGCGATGACGGCGCGGAGGGCGTCGAGGTGGGCCCCGAGGACGAGGAGATCGACGTCTGCGAGTGGAGGAGTGCCTTCCACAACGACCCCGACAATGGTACTTGCCCGGACCCGGCTTGCGGCACACTGTACATGACGAGGAAGGATTGGCTCGACCTCTACTTCGACCGAAAGTAGTTTAGCTTAGTTTAAATTTATGTTTTATGTTCGGTTATGCAAAACTATCTATGTTTATGTTTGAATGCATGCTACTTTCGGTTGAACCTGCTTTGAACTTGATCAAATTGAAGTTTACAACCTTAAGTTTAGGGGATCGACTTGAAAAGGCCAAAAATTGCTGGAGTATATATATATATATATATATATATATATATATATATATATATATATCCCCTAAGGGTTTTAGTCCTTTTACTTTTTAAGGATCGCCTAGAGATGTCCTTATGACTTGTTTATTATAGTTCTTCACAATGTGATGCTCTATATGTGCAACTATTTGCCGTGCAGTTCAATTTCATCAATAACAGTTTCAACAATACCACTATGAATTACGATATTTGGTTGCTGTCAAGGATATTGCAGTTAACATGCCTTTTCGTTTTTCAATTGTTGTTTAGCAACATGCATTGTACTGAATGACTAAATATGAAATCCCAGGCTACATAGCAACAAGGAAGAGTGTTACCTTAATGTTCTGATGATGTCTAGATATACATGTAACAAAATCTTATATAATGGGATGGGTCGAGTGTTGTACTACATCATTTTTCAATTGTTGTTTAGCTTCTAATATTAACTTGGTGCTTTTATGTACATATATCATTGCCAAAGATCCACACTTCGACCCTTTCTGCGTATGGGGCAATGAGATATTCATGAACCAGCATCAAGTGAGGAAACTGATAAAGATTGTTATTAAAATCGGTCAAAAGATGTCAATCGAACTATTTGTTTACACTTTATGCAAGACAATAGTGAACTGCAGGATGGTAAGTAAGAACCTTGTAGCCTTCTTTTTGCTGCCCGTAATGAGTTCTGTTAGATGACAATATCTGAATCTTTTTTCTTTTGCAGTGGATCCTGAAGCAGTTTCCTCAAGTTTACCTCTCAAACTACATGATTGGTGGCCGGCCATCACAAGGGGTTGGACTAGAGTCCTGCATGCCTTCTGCATCCAGGAGAGCACAATAGGGTCATTCCTCTTCACCTTGTTCAGCAACTGGAATGTCTGTCGCCTCTTTCTTTACCATCTGTAATAGTACAAGTATAGAACCTTGGCACATGCATTGGTTGTTTGAACCTGATGGATATGAATAAAGCTATAGGCTACTTTCAATTTTAAATTAGGTACAATTTTAAATAGCAGCAGTTAAATTAGGGCGAAATTACGTTGTGCAGGTCATTACGGCACACACGGTTGCTAAAACACAAACGGTTGCGATACACACCATAATCCGAGACGGTTCACAGAGAGGAAACGTGTGCAAGCATGCACACAGTTGCCGTTTGCAAAGCGTGTGTGATGTCAGACACTATCACATACGGTGCGGGAAAACTAAATGTGTGTGATTGTCTACCCATCGTACACGGTTTATAATCATGAACTGTTTGTGATGTGCCAGGCATCGTAAAACTCCCATGCCTAGAATCTGCCTGGAAAACTCCTGTGCCTGGAATCTACCTGGTTTTAGGCAGAACCACAAAACTCTGACTGCGATGGCAATGCGAGCACAAACGAGTAGCAAGGATGAAGCGTTTGGGATATTCGAGATATCGAAAATGGTTATATAGGGACAACTGTATGCATCAAGGCTCCCTATCCCCGATGGTTTCTAGGTCATGTGGGAAGGACCCCCCTATCGCCCACACTCACTTGGCAGCGGTTCCAAATGCCGTCGCGGAAAGGGGAAAAAACCGTTTGTTTAGGACCGACGCGCACCAGTGACGGTTCATATTGAACACACAAAATTCTGGAGTTGAAATAAGATTAAAAAAATGAAATGTCTTTGTAACAGCTAAGTTTTCGTCCGAAACCCTGTTACTTCGAAAGAGATGATCCAGTTTATACATGAAGTGCATCCAGTTTGTGCCATAACCCTCTCAACTTTTTAGCACAAGCTATTTTGGGTGAAATGATGATACAATGCCAAGTTTCAGGGTTTTTAGAGTTCATTGGTAGTGCTTTTCAATTTCAGGCTAACCTAGCTCAAAGAATCATTAAATGCATGAAAAAATGGAAAATGAAGTCAAAAAGGGTTGAAAGGATGTGGCTTTGAATGGTTCATATTGAACACACAAAAATTCTTCAATTAATATAAGTTAAAAAATGAAATGTAGTCAAACTGTGGTCAAACTACTTATTCAATAAATATTAGTGTTATTAAATAATTATTGGTTTTTAGAATAATAATTTCAAACTCAAACGGTGAAGCGTGTGACTCATGGTCACATTTTTTTGATAATAATGGATATATTATTCGTCGAATTTCGATTTAAAGATATTAAATGAATAAATGGCATATTATTATTATTACTTATTTCATTTTCATTGAAAATCAATATTATTATTACTTATTTTATTTTAAACTTTTCGTATTATTTTGGATTTTTGGATTTTTTTTTGTTTTTTGAGAATTTTTGATTTTTTTGTAATTTTTTCCTTTTTTTGAAATATTTTTGAGTTTTTAAATTAATCATTGTTGTTTGTTAATCATTGTTGTTTATTTTATAATTGTTTGGAATTCAAAATATTAAATCATGTGACATCAAGACCTAAGGGTTAACAGGATTGATAGCTTACTATTGTCTGGAAAACAACAAGTTCAGACTTGGAAACTAGGGGAGATAGAACCTGAAAGTTAAGCATGCTCGGGCTGGAGTAGTGAGAGGTGAGGAGGGGTGATTAGAGATTAAATTGTCAAATAGTTCAAAGATTTGAAAATCAGAAGAAATTAAAAACAAATCAAATTTTTTTAAACAATTTTTTCCTTTAGTCCCGGTTGATAACACCAACCGCGACTAAAGGTTCTCCAGCCCACGCACAGAGAGCGGCCACGTGGAGGGCCTTTAGTCCCGGTTCGTAACAGAATCGGGACTAGGGGGGCTTTAGTCCCGACCCTTTTGTCCCGATTTCAGAACCGGGACTAAAGGCCCTCTGGAACCGGGACTAAAGGGTTGTTTTCTACTAGTGTGTGGTTGTCCGAAAGAACATTACGAAGGGTGGCCCTTACTGCAATTTTTATCGAATTGAAAACAGTAGTAACCAGAATTTTGTTAAGTTTTTGAGTTGCTTTGATGGCTACTGGATTGTCAGAAAAGTTTTCAAAATCTGAAATATCTTGCAAAATAGATGAAAATTGTCCTTCAGCACTAGAGATTGCATCCTTAATGGAAGAAGAAGCCTGAAAAACCAATTATGTGAACATATAATGTGTGATGAGTGCTTGGTTGTGACTTTATTGTAGTGAGAGCATCAGAAATAAGTTGTTACCTCTTCTCTAGATATCGACCGTAATTTAGTTGATTTGAAAGGCGTCTACAAGTATTCTGAAATGTTGGAGACACATGGTTGGTTAATGGTTGCGCTCGGAGTCGAATGATGATTTTCTTGAGAGCCCTCTTCTGGTGCACGGGAGTAAATACTTGGTGGTTTCGTGAGCTAAGAAAAAGTAAAATAATTAGTACAAAAATTAATGATAATTTGTCAGTTAAATTGATTAAAACATAGCCAACCAGTAGCTTCCCAAACTGAGGGAAAGGGAACCCAATGTTGTGTTTGCACTTCATGTCATTCATGATAATGCGGGTGACGAGGTCATCATTGAATGCCGCAATCCTAGGACTGGTTTCACAGTTGACATCATCATTTGATGGCGCAATATGGTCCAGGTAGATTGTCTGTAGGAAACATTGGTTTGATAAACTTAGTAAGAAAGTAGGTATGTGCTTAGTGGAAGCTATATACTATCTGCAATTAGTTACATGGTGTGTAATAGTGCAGGATCGTATGAAGGAAAATTTGATTGTAATGTGAACACACACCTGGAGGAATAGTATACACCCGTTAATTGATACTTGAGAAGAATTATGAAATCTTTTGGGCATCAAGCTGGCAGAATTCATGAGGTCATCGACGATGAACTGTGCCCAGTTGTATGATGAGATATTGTCTATATCAGCTACTACACTGATATACCTCGTGGAAATGTAGTTTGCCAGTGATTGCGGAGCCAAGAACTTTGTCATGACATAAAGGACAAATGCCGCCTTGAATGATCGTTGGTCCTTTAATCTCATCGGATATGATGTTTATTAAGAATTTTCTCCAAAAACTTAACAGTAACCTGTGAAAAGTGTGGAACCTCAGAAATATCACAAAGAATCCTTTTATTCCTTTCTACCTCATCTTGGTTACAGGTCTCAATGGTTCTCCCGCTGCATGGTACACCCAAGACTGAATTAATGTCCCTCGCAGAGAAGGGGATCACTTTATGAACATCAGCTACGATGGCACATGAATCAACATCAATCTTGCTCAGAAGCCAGGCACCATACTGTCTGTTAACTTTAGTTAACTTCAGCTGAAAGGATGCCGTGAAGCCCTGCTTGACGGACAAGATCCTTTTTCATGTCATCAAAACCGTTAATCAAATTAATGACACACTTTGGTTGGCATCTTGAATTTATTCTGGTGCTAGTTGCATTGCCTTTCGTCGACTTATTTGTGGCTCTCTTGCGGTGGTATTTATAAATGACACGAGACGCGTGATGTCTACTACACAACCTTCTTCTTGTAGACGTTGTTGGGCCTCCAAGTGCAGAGGTTTGTAGGACAGTAGCAAATTTCCCTCAAGTGGATGACCTAAGGTTTATCAATCCGTGGGAGACGTATGATGAAGATGGTCTCTCTCAAACAACCCTGCAACCCAATAACAAAGAGTCTCTTGTGTCCCCAACACACCCAATACAATGGTAAATTGTATAGGTGCACTAGTTCGGCGAAGAGATGGTGATACAAGTGCAACATGGATGATAGATATGAGTATTTGTAATCTGAAAATATCAAAACAGCAAGGTAACTATTGATAAAAGTGAGCACAAACGGTATTGCAATGCGTTGAAACAAGGCCTAGGGTTCATACTTTCACTAGTGCGAGTTCTCTCAACAATAATAACATAATTGGATCATATAACTATCCCTCAATATGCAACAAAGAGTCACTCCAAAGTCACTAATAGCGGAGAACAAACGAAGAGATTATTGTAGGGTACGAAACCACCTCAAAGTTATCCTTTCTGATCGATCTATTCAAGAGTCCGTAGTAAAATGACACGAAGCTATTCTTTCCGTTCGATCTATCATAGAGTTCGTACTAGAATAACACCTTAAGATACAAATCAACCAAAACCCTAATGTCACCTAGATACTCCAATGTCACCTCAAGTATCCGTGGGTATGATTATACGATATGCATCACACAATCTCAGATTCATCTATTCAACCAACACAAACAACTTCAAAGAGTGCCCCAAAGTTTCTGCCGGAGAGTTAAGACGAAAACTTGTGCCAACCCCTATGCATAAGTTCACAAGGTCACTGAACCCGCAAGTTGATCACCAAAACATACATCAAGTAGATCACATGAATATCACATTGGCACCACAGATAAGCACAGGCAAGACATACATCAAGTGTTCTAAAATCCTTAAAGACTCAATCCGATAAGATAACTTCAAAGGGAAAACTCAATCCTTTACAAGAGAGTAGAGGGGAAGAAACATCATAAGATCCAACTATAGTAGCAAAGCTTGCAATACATCAAGATCATGCCAAATTGAGAACACGAGAGAGAGAGATCAAACGCATAGCTACTGATACATACCCTCAGCCCCGAGGGTGAACTACTTCCTCCTTGTCATGGAGAGCGCCGGGATGATGAAGATGGCCACCGGTGAGGGATCACCCCTCCGGTAGGGTGCCGGAACAGGGTCTCGATTGGTTTTTGGTGGCTACAGAGGCTTGTGGCAGCGGAACTCCCGATCTAGGTTAAGTTCTGGAATTTTGGGGATTTATAGAAGAGGTTGGCGTCGAGAACAAGTCACGCTACTAGGAAAAGGGCTATAGCTAATATGGACATTAATGGCGCACCATGTATGTGGTGCGCCACTGCTGTATAGCAGTGGCGCACCACATACAGGTGCGCCATAATTGACATATTACTAATGGCGCACCTGGTGTGTGGTGCGCCATTACTAGTTTTGAAAAAAAACAAAAATTGTTAGCAGTGGCGCACCAGGGAATAGTGCGCCATTACTAGTTGACATAGTAATTGCGCACCTGTACAAAGTGCGCCATTACTATGTGTATGACTGGGTCAAACCTTGGTCAAACTTAGTAATGGCGCACTTTGCATAGGTGCGCCATTACTATGTCAAACTTAGTAATGGCGCACCTACACAAAGTGCGCCATTACTAAGTTTGACCAAGGTTTGACCAAGTCATACACATAGTAATGGCGCACTTTGTGCAGGTGCGCCATTACTATGTCAACTAGTAATGGCGCACTATCCCCTGGTGCGCCACTGATAACAACTCATAACCAAATGCACCCCCCATGGACCGCCTTTTTAGTTTAAAAAATAAAAGAAAATGATGGAAATGTCAAAAAATAAAAGAAAATAAGTTTCCCACGTGATATGTGGTCTAGTTGTTGGGAAAATTTACAAATATGAATTTTGACTTTATTTGCAAAATCTCTGTGGAATTTAGTAAAATGGGCATAACTTTTGCATACGAACTCGGATTAAAAAGTTTTTTATATGAAAATCATCTACTCGAAAAGTTACATCCGAATTTTTACTAAGTTTAATTTTTTGAATTCCAAACAATTATTAAGATACGGGGCTTTTAAGATCTAGAGGGGGGAAATGGAAAAAGTTTCAAACATACTAGTGGCGTACCATTTGCTAGGTGCGCCACTAGTAGCAGAAAAAAAATTGGTTTCGAATTTTTTTTGGAACTTTTTTCAAAATATGATATGTAATATGACCGGGAAGTTTGAAATATTTTTTTTCAAAATTTCATCACACTCATGAACATGAACAAAGTCATAGACTTCAACAAGGTTTAATAGATTGATATGATAGATATATCAACAAGTGCCTGTTCGGTGAGGTGGTGTTGGGGTTGGATAGAACTGCAAAGTTAAGCGTGCTTGGGCTGGAGTAGTGTGAGGATCGGTGACCTTCCGGGAAGTTTGACCACTTAGTGCGATTTGACTTGAGATTAAGCATATTGACCCGAGATTAAGAAAAAATTGCTAAAAAATTTTGAATTTTTTTTTCTGAGAAAAGTTTTGAAAAAAATTGTTAGTAATGGCGCACTTCTATGTGGTGCGCCATTACTAAGTCAGATAGTAATGGCGCACTTCTAGCCATAGTAATGGCGTGATAGTAATGGCGCACCAAATGTGCGCCATTACTATTTGTTACTAGTGGCGTGGTAATAGTGGCGCACCTATAGTGCGCCATTAATGGCCAAAACAGGTGTGCCACTAATTAGCCTTTTCCTAGTATTGTCAGGGGGCCCCACAGGGAGTCCACGAGGTAGGGGGGCGCGCCCTCCAACCTCGTGGGGCCCACGGGACTCCCCTCCGGTAACTCTTCATTCCAGTATTTTTTATATTTTCCATAAAAAATCTCCGTTGATTTTCAGCGCATTCCAAGAACTTCTATTTCAGCGCAAAAACAACACCACGGTAGTTCTGCTGAAAACAGCGTCAGTCTGGGTTAATTCTAACCAAATCATACCAAAATCATGTAGAAATATTATAAACATGGCATGAATACATCAAAAATTATAGATACGTTGGAGACGTATCAGCATCCCAAGCTTAATTCATACTCGTCCTCGAGTAGGTAAATGATAAAAACAGAATTTTTGATGCGGAATGCTACCTAGCATATTTATCAATGTAATTTTCTTTATTGTGGCATGAATGTTCAGATCCGAAAGATTCAAGACAAAAGTTTAATATTGTCATAAAAATAATAATACTGCAAGCATACTAACCAAGCAATTAAGTCTTCTCAAAATAACATAGCCAAAGAAAGCTCATCCCTACGAAATTATATAGTTTGGCCATGCTCCATCTTCGTCACACAAAATGCTCAAATCATGCACAACCCCGATGACAAGCCAAGTAATTGTTTCATACTTTAGTATTCTCAAACATTTTCAACTTTCACGCAATACATGAGCGCGAGCCACGGACATAGCACTATAGGTGGAATAGAATATGATGATGGAGGTTATGTTGAGAAGACAAAAAAGGATAAAGTCTCACATCGACGTGGTTAATCAACGGGCTATGGAGATGCCCATCAATTGATGTCAATGCGAGGAGTAGGGATTGCCATGCAACAGATGCACTAGAGCTATAAATGTATGAAAGCTCAACAAAAGAAACTAAGTGGTTGTGCATCCAACTTGCTTGCTCACGAAGACCTAGGGCATTTGAGGAAGCCCATCGTTGGAATATACAAGCCAAGTTCTATAATGAAAAATTCCCACTAGTATATGAAAGTGACAAAATAAGAGACTGTCTAACATGAAGATCATGGTGCTACTTTGAAGCACATGTGTGGAAAAAGGATAGTAACATTGCCCCTTCTCTCTTTTTCTCTCTCTTTTTTTGGGCCTTCACTTTTTTATTTGGCCTTTCTCTTTTTTTGGGCCTTCTTTTTTTTTGGCCTTTCTCTCTTTTTTTAAATTTCCTCACACGGGACAATGCTCTAAAAATGATGATCATCACACTTACAACTCAAGGATTACAACTCGATATACTAGAACAAAATATGACTCTATATGAGTGCCTCCGGCGGTGTACCGGGATGGGCAATGAACCAAGAGTGACATGTATGAAAAGTCATGAATGGTGCCCTTGCCACAAATACGATGTCATCTACATGATCATGCAAGGCAATATGACAATGATGAAGCGTGTCATAATAAACGGAACGGTGGAAAGTTGCATGGCAATGTATCTCGGAATGGCTATGGAAATGCCGTAATAGGTAGGTATGGTGGCTGTTTTGAGGAAAATATAAGGAGGCTTATGTGTGATAGAGGAAATCATATCACGGGGTTTGGATGCACCGGCGAAGTCTACACGAACTCTGGAGGTGAGAAAGGGCAATGCACGGTACCGAAGAGGCTAGCAATGATGGAAGGGTGAGAGTGCGTATAATCCATGGACTGAACATTAGTCATAAAGAACTAACATACTTATTGAAAAAATCTACAAGTTATCAAAACCAAGAAATACGCGCACGCTCCTAGGGGGATAGATTGGTAGGAAAAGACCATCGCTCATCCCCGACCGCACTCATAAGGAAGACAATCAAAGAAATACCTCGTGCTTCAAATTTGTTACACAACGGTTACCATACGTGCATGCTACGGGACTTGTAAACCTCAACAGAAGTATTTCTCAATTTCACAATTACTCAACTAGCACGACTCTAATATCACCATCTTTATATCTCAAAACAATTATCAAGTATCAAACTTCTCATAGTATTTAATGCACTCTATATGAAAGTTTTTATTGTATCCCTCTTGAATGCCCATCATATTAGGACTAATTTTATAACCAAAGCAAATTACCATGCTGTTCTAAAAGACTCTCAAAATAATATACGTGAAGCATGAGAGATCAACAATTTATTCAAAATAAAACTACCGCCATGCTCTAAGAAGATATAAGTGAAGCACTAGAGCAAATGACAAACTACTCCAAAAGATATAAGTGAAGATCAATGAGTAGTTGAATAATTATGTAACTATGTGAAGACTCTCTAACATTTAAGAATTTCAGATCTTGGTATTTTATTCGAACAGAAAGCAAAACAAAATAAAATAAAATGGCGCTCCAAGCAAAACACATATCATGTGGTGAATAAAAATATAGCTCCAAGTAAGGTTACCGATGAATGAAGACAAAAGAGGGGATGCCTTCCGGGGCATCCCCAAGCATAGGCTCTTAGTTGTCCTTGAATATTACCTTGGGGTGCCTTGGGCATCCCCAAGCTTACGCTCTTTCCACTCCTTATTCCATAGTCCATCGAATCTTTACCCAAAACATGAAAACTTCACAACACAAAA
Organism: Aegilops tauschii subsp. strangulata; assembly: GCF_002575655.3. Lineage (NCBI taxonomy): Eukaryota > Viridiplantae > Streptophyta > Magnoliopsida > Poales > Poaceae > Aegilops > Aegilops tauschii. The sequence continues at coordinate 627,281,050 of NC_053036.3, read as the reverse complement.
CTTAACAGAAAACTCGTAAGCTCCGTTAGTATAAGAAAATAAATCACCACTTAGGCACTGTTGTGAAATCATTCTAAATTCATATTGGTGTAATATCTACTATATTCCAACTTCTCTATGGTTCATACCCTCCGATACTACTCATAGATTCATCAAAATAAGCAAACAACACATATAAGACAGAATCTGTCAAAAACAGAACAGTCTGTAGTAATCTGGTAACTTTCCATACTTCTGTAACTCCAAAAATTCTAAAAAATTAGGAAAGCCTGAGATATTTGTGTACTAATCCAGAGCAAAAAGAATCAGATCAAAAGCACATTTCTGTGAATTATCAAAACTAATTTACTGAGCGCAAAAGCTTCTGATTTTCAGCAGGATCAACACAACTATCACCGTAAGCTATCCTAAAGGTCTTACTTGGCACTTTATTGAAAAAAAGCTATAAAACATGATTACTACAGTAGCATAATCATGTGAACACACAAAAACAGTAAAGGTAAATATTGGGTTGTCTCCCAACAAGCGCTTTTCTTTAATGCCTTTTAGCTAGGCATGATGATTTCAATGATGCTCGCATAAAAGATAATAATTGAAACATAAAGAGAGCATCATGAAGAATATAAATAGCACATTTAAGCCTATGCCTAGGGATTTTGTGAGCAAACAACTTATGGGAACAATAATCAACTAGCCTAGGAAGGCAAACCAAGCATAACTTCAAGATTTTCAACACATAGAGAGGAAACTTGATATTATTGCAATTCCTACAAGCATATATTCGTCCCTCATAATAATTTTCAGTAGCATCATGAATGAATTCAACAATATAAACAGCACATAAAGCATTCTATTCATGATCTACAAGCACAAAAATTATACTACTCTCCACATAAGCAAATTTATTCTCATCAATAGTAGTGGGAGCAAACTCTACAAAATAACTGTCATGTTAAGAAGAATCCAATTGAAAATTAAAATCATGATGACAAGTTTCATGGTCATCTTTATTCTCTATAGCATACGTGTCATCACAATAATCATCAAAAATAGGAGGCATGCTTTCATCATAATAAATTTGCTCATCAAAACTTGGGGGACTAAACATATCATCTTCATCAAACATAGCATCCCCAAGCTTGTGGCTTTGCATATCATTAGCATCATGGGTATTCAAAGAATTCTTACTAACAACATTGCAATCATGCTCATCATTCACATATTTTATGCCAAGCATTCTATGTAATTCTTCTTCTAGTACTTGAGCACAATTTTCGTTGCTAAGCATATGAGGCACCCTTAAATCCATTTTTTGTAGTTTTCTTTTATAAACTAAACTAGTGATAAAACAAGAAACAAAAAGATTCGATTGCAAGATATAAAGATATACCTTCAAGCACTCACCTCCCCCGCAACGGCGCCAGAAATTGCTTGATGTCTACTACACAACCTTTTTCTTGTAGACGTTGTTGGGCCTCGAAGTGCAGAGGTTTGTAGGACAGTAGCAAATTTCCCTCAAGTTGATGACCTAAGGTTTATCAATCCGTGGGAGGTGTAGGATGAAGATGGTCTCTCTCAAACAACCCTCCAACCAAATAACAAAGAGTCTCTTGTGTCCCCAACACACCCAATACATTGGTAAATTGCATAGCTGCACTACTTCGGTGAAGAGATGGTGATACAAGTGCAATATGGATGATAGATATGTGTATTTGTAATCTGAAAATATAAAAACAGCAAGGTAACTATTGATAAAAGTGAGCACAAACGGTATTGCAATGCGTTGAAACAAGGCCTAGGGTTCATACTTTCACTAGTGCAAGTTCTCTTAACAATAATAACATAATTGGTTCATATAACTATCCCTCAACATGTAGCAAAGAGTCACTCCAAAGTCACTAATAGCGGAGAACAAATGAAGAGATTATTGTAGGATACGAAACCACCTCAAAGTTATCCTTTCTGATCAATCTATTCAAGAGTTCGTAGTAAAATACACGAAGCTATTCTTTCCGTTCGATCTATCATAGAGTTCGTACTAGAATAACACCTTAAGATACAAATCAACCAAAACCCTAATGTCAGCAAGATACTCCAATGTCACCTCAAGTATCTGTGGGTATGATATACGATATGCATCACACAATCTCAGATTCATCTATTCAACCAACACAAAGAACTTCAAAGAGTGCCCCAAAGTTTCTACCGGAGAGCCAAGACGAAAACGTGTGCCAACCCCTATGCATATCTTCACAAGGTCACTGAACCCGCAAGTTGATCACCAAAACATACATCAAGTAGATAACGTGAATATCCCATTGTCACCACAGATAAGCACATGCAAGACATACATCAAGTGTTCTCAAATCCTTAAAGACTCAATCTGATAAGATAACTTCAAATGGAAAAATCAATCCATTACAAGAGAGTAGAGGGGGAGAAACATCATAAGATCCAACTATAGTAGCAAAGCTCGCGATACATCAAGATCGTGCCAAATTAAGAACACGAGAGAGAGATCAAACACATAGCTACTGGTACATACCCTCAGCCTCGTGGGTGAACTACTACCTCCTCATCATGGAGAGCGCGGGGATGATGAAGATGGCCATCGGTGAGGGATCCCCCCTCCGGCAGGGTGCCGGAACAGGGTCCCGATTGGTTTTTGGTGGCTATAGAGGCTTGCGGCGGCGGAACTCCCGATCTAGGTTAAGTTCTGGAAGTTTGGGGATTTATAGGAGAGGTTGGCGTCGAGAACAAGTCAGGGGGGGCCACAGGGAGTCCACGAGGCAGGGGGCGCGCCCTCCACCCTCGTGGGGCCCACGGGACTCCCCTCCGGTAACTATTCATTCTAGTATTTTTTATATTTTCCAGAAAAAATCTCCATTGATTTTTAGCGCATTTCGAGAACTTTTATTTCTGCACAAAAACAACACCACGATAGTTCTGCTGAAAACAGCGTCGGTCCGGGTTAGTTCTAACCAAATCATACCAAAATCATGTAGAAATATTATAAACATGGCATGAATACATCAAAAATTATAGATACGTTGGAGACATATCAACTCGCTGCGTGACAAGGTGCCTTTCCTGGACGTGTATGGCTGGGAGTGGATACTCTTGAATATGTGAATTGCACGATGTTTTGCTCTTCGTGCATAGGCACGTATATATGATGTACACAGGTGGGCCACGGACCTCAACTATACAAGGAACTTGGAGGCGGGCCCAATACACAATATGCGCACAACACATATACTCAACACCCCCCGTAGTCGTAGCGGCACCGCGGCTGACGCAAAGACTGGACCGGAACTCCTCAAATGACGCCGTAGGCAAGCCCTTGGTCATGATATCGACAAATTGTTGGGAAGTAGGGACGTGTAAAACACGAATATGACCAAGGGCCACCTGTTCCCGAACAAGATGAATATCCAACTCACACTACAGGAAACAGCTACTTTGCCGTCTGCCACGGCGGACGGCAAAGGCTCGAAAGGCGGACGGCAAAGACCTTTGCCGTCAGCCGCGGACGGCAAAAGGCTTCGGCAAAGAAGGCTACGGTAAACAGCTGCTTTGCCGTCTGCTTCCTGGCGGCGGACGGCAAAGAGGGCGGATGGCAATAATTGCGCTGTCAGTCCGTTAAGTGGCTAACGGCAGACCTTTGCCGTCCGCCGCAGACGGCAAAATTTCTCTGGTCTTTGCCGTCCGCCTTATGATGTCATCTACACGTCACTAGATGGCAGGTTCTTTGCCGTCTGCCACTGATGGCAAAGTGCAGGTTCTTTGCCGTCTGCCACGGACGGCAAAGTCTTTGCCGTCTGCCACTGTAGGCAAACTGACCAAATGGGTCAGCTCCCAGGAAGCACAGTTGGCTGCCACGTGGCTTCTTTGCCGTCCGCGGCAGACGGCAAAGAGCTCTTTGCCGTCGGTGGCAGACGGCAAAGAGCCTGCATATTGTCTGTTCTTTCTGTTTTTTATTAAATCCCACAATTTGCACAGAAAATATATAAGTTTCATATCACATATCCAGCACCTATCCAGCACATATCCAGCACATAAGTTTCATATCACATATCACATCAGTTTCATCCATACACATTGTTCATACATAAGCAAGTTCCATCCATACACATTGTTCCATCCATATATATATTACAATGCAAAGTTTCATGAAGATAGCAAGCTAGATACAATGCAAAGTTTCATCAAAGGAAAAGCAAGCACTCCATCATAGCAAGCTAGCTTCCATGAAGTGAATGAAATCGGCAAAATGGTAAATAAGAAAGTTAGAAATAGGTGACTAGAACAAGAAGAAGACTAGAACAAGAAGTATATGTCATTTATGAGCTAACTTAGATGAAATGGATCATATATGAGCTAACTAAGTTGAAATGGGTTGTTTATGAGCTAACTTAGTTGAAATGGATCATTTATGAGCTAACTTAGTTGAAATGGGTCGTTTATGAGCTAACTAAGGTGAAGGGCATCGTTTTTGAGCTAAGTAAGGTGAAATGGGTCATTTTGGAGCTAACCTAGGTGAAATGGGTCATTTTAAAGCTAACGTAGGTAAAATGAATCATTTAGGAGCTCATCTACGTAAAATGGGTCATTTTAGAGCTAATTTAGTTGAAATGGATCTTTTTGAGCTAACTTAGGTGAAATGGATCATTTAAGAGCTAATTTAGGTGAAATGGATCGTTTTTTAGCTCACTTAGGTCAAATGGATCGTTTATGAGCTAAATTAGTTGAAATGGATCGTTTATGAGAAAACCTAGGTAAGATGGGTCATTTTGGAGTTAACCTAGGTGAAATGGGCCATTTTAAAGCTAACGTAGGTAAAATGGATCATTTAGGAGCTAATGTAGGTAAAATGGGTCATTTTTTAGCTAACTTGGATGAACTGCATCATTTATAAGCTAACCTAGGTAAAATGGGTCATTTTGGAGGAAAATAAGCTAACTCTAGGTCATTATGGTAAGCATATTGGAGGAAATAAAGCTAAGTCTAGGTCTTTATGCATTTGTTAAGCCAAACACTAGAGAAACTTACCGTGATCAGGGAGGTGTAGGAGCGGGGTGGCTAGTGCCGCTACCTGGAGAAGGATCGTGCGATGCGTTTCTGGAGTTAAGCTGCACCAAAGATCATTTCCAATGTCTCGTTAGCATTACGACACTCAAATGTTAAGACTACCAAGTAATGTCCATTCAAACTAAACTCACCGTGCTCCCAGGAGCAATCACTGGCATCGGCGGAGCGGGCTGACCGGACTTCTCGCACACAGACTGCACATTTGGTTTTCAGAACAGAGTCATACTAGTTAGTAATGAGACTCAAATGTTAAGACTAGCAAGTAATCTGCAGAAGAAACTTACCACAAGGAGCTCGTACATGGCCCTTGCCTGCATGTCATTCCGTGCCCTCTCCTCCTCCATCATCTTTCTCGTCCTCTCCTCCATCTCCCGCTGCCTCTCCGCCGCCTCCGCCAGAAGTTTCTCCGTTCTATCTCTCTCAGTCTGTATAGCAGCCTGCAACACCACTCACATGACCATTTGTAATCATTGATGGAAGCGCACACAATGTAATGGAGAAAGATAACTGAGTACGTATCACTAACCTTGATGGCGAGTTGCACTGGCCGTTCACGAGGCCTTATCTCAGGAGCGGAGCTCGACTGGCGCGCCTTGATCTCCGGGAGAGTGCTAGGACAACGGATAAGTCCATCTCCAATGGCTATGGAGCCATGGGACCTCCCGCCACCAGATATCATCACCAGCTCTGGATCAATGGGACCCTGGCTTGGGTTAAAGTCCTCCCCTTTCCTCGCCTTCCCCTCATCTCTATATCTCACGAGCTTGTTGTGGGAGGAGATGTTGGTGAAGTTGTTTGCATCATCGAGGTCAGACTGAGAGAAAGCCTTGACTTTCTTGAAAGAGCCAGTGTGGGCCATGGCATACAGGTCGTACACCTCTGGCACCTTATCCGCCTTATTGTAGCGTGCCTGAAAGAGAGAAACAATGAAAATTAGTAATTAAAGGGCTCAAGCTAGCATGATGAATGAATTGCATGAATCATGAAGCAAACCACATACCCAGTTGCGCCCGAACTGATATAAGTTGGAGCTGCCTTGATGGTGTGGCACACCTTCCATTTGGGCACGTTTGTCCTTGGCCTGGTTGTGGAGGGCTAGCCATTCTTGTGAGCACCACTCATCGACCAACACCTCCCAACAATCCATCCGATCCGCACACCATCTCGGAGGCGCCTAAGTTAGCAAATAGAAACTTGAGCGCTACGGCTAAGAATTACTAAATGAAGGAACTTAAGTAGAAGGCCTTAAGAATTACCTTCATGTACTGCTCCTTACTCAGGAACTTATCGCGGCACGCCGGCTTGGTCTTCTTGATACAAGGCAAGGTGTAGTAGTCTCGAACAGCCTGCACCCGAGCCTCGTGCCGTAAGTTCTGGAGTAGGCGCTTGCAGACGTTCTGGATAACATTTGCGCTGTCCTCCTCGTATCCCTTCTCACACCTGTAGAATGTCTGCAATCAAATGAGACAATATTGATTAGTACAATTAATAACTAGCTAGTTGAAGGTTTTGAAATGTGTAAAGGAGAAATTACCCAGAACGTCCTGATCACCATGTCTGCCCTCGTGTCGCACACGACACCGTCGATAATGACATCCGGCGGGGCCGGGGCAGCCACGTAGTGCTCCCAGCTCAACCCAAGCTCTGGAAGCCGACCCTCACCAGGCAACGTGACAAACCCCGGGAAGTTTTGCCGGCAAAGAACTCCAAGGACGGAGTTGGGCCGGCGGACACTATGATGGTGGTCCCAACCCCTGCAGCATGACAAGGCCAACGCATTAGTTATTTGAAGAAACGTGAATGCAGAAGGTACAAAAATATTAAATGCACTTACGTACCTCTCCCCATCAGGGAAGATCAACCACCTCTGCTCGCAGGTTGCCGGCACGGACGGGAGCCGTGTAGCACCACGCTGGTAGACGGTGCCACCCTCCTCCTCAAGATCAGTTGGCTCCCCGCCATCATCAGCATGGCCACTCGGCTCCTCGGGCTGATCCGGCCAGGTACCCCATCCGGACGTGTGCTCCACCGGGGTCTCGTGGGACGAAGGCCAGTCGACCCGAGGCTCGTGGGCCCAAGACCCATGGACCGGAGGCTCGTGGACTGGAGTCTGTGTAGCCTCCTCCTCGGACGAGTCCACCCTAGCAGTCACGTGCTCGGGTCAAACAGCTGGGGTGGCGGCGAGGAAGGCGCCCTAGCAGTCACCCTACCTCCTCTCCCGCGACCACGTGCCCCACCTCCTCTCTTCCTACCTCGTCCCCTGCTGGGCACCGCGGTCGACGAAGAAGGGCCCGACGGTGTGGACATACTGTCCAGCAACGCTCGGCGGAGAGGTACGTCTGGAATCGAAGACCTCAGACCACGCGCCGACGAAGAAGGGGCCTTGGCGCGCTCCCGACCAGCGCCCACCATCTTTCAACACCTGCCATGACAAACAGTAAACGAAATTAGTACAACATAAAAAAAAAAGACCGACATGAATAATAATATGTGTATCACTTAAGTGTATCATCATCAAGTACAACATTAAAAAATTTAATACCTGACACTACTAATAATCTCGATCAGTATCATCAATAAATGCATAATCATCATCATCACTATAATCGGTCACCTTGACATAATCGGTCAAGCAATGACGGGCTCATAGGGTTCAGTGGCATCAACATGTGCAAGGCCACCTTGACGTAATCGGTCAAGCAATGACAGGTCATCCGCAGCAGTAACCTCTTCTTGTTCCGGCTCTTCTTGTTCCTCCTCTGGGGTGATGTCGGATTCACTGTCGCTGTCTACTTCAATGTTTTGGGGTGAAGTATAGCGGTTCTTGAAACGCTTTTTGGAAAGACGTGTCTCTTGGAAGAATTCTCCTTCATATGTGTTTGGGTTAATGTGAGGTTCATAATCCTCTTCCTTTGGGGGAGATAGTCTAGCACGTGGCGGCACTTCATAAACGACATCCCAACCTTTCAGATTTGGATTAGTTTGGCAGGCCCACGGTAGATAGAATACTTGGGTCGCCTGTTGAGCCGTAATATAGACATCAGGAACATCTAAATGGGTGCTTTGGTTGATTTCAACTAGCCCTATATGTTCATGAGTCTTTCTAGTCTCCTTCGGCTGAAACCAATAACATTTGAAGACTACGACATTCGGTGGATTTTCACCATAGAATAGAAGTTCATAAATTGCTTCAACTCTCCCATAATACTCGGTACCTCCTTCGCCGATAGCAGATACACAACAATTTGTAGACTTTCGGTCGGCCATAGATAGCTCTTTGCCATAGGTACGAAAGCGATACCCGTTGATGTCGTATTTGTCAAATGAACGGACCTTATAGTCAAAACCATTAGCGACTTGTCTCAATTCAGCGTCCATAGACTCTGAATTAGCCTACAAGTTTAATATGAAAGGATTGTTGCATTACGCACAAATTAGCGAATGAAACCGGGATAACCGCCTACAAATTAGCCTACAAGTCTAATAGAAATTACCGTTTGTTTGAACCAAGAGATGAAACCGGGATAGCCGCCTCCTTGCTTTGCGAGAAGCTCATACTCTTCGACAGAATCCTTTTGGATCACCGCTCCATACGAGAATAAGGCGACGTATCGACTGTATGAAATATCCAGGAATAAGAGCAGTTCAAAGGAAATAGAAGTTGCGAAACTATGTACCGAGAACTTACTCGATGTACGGCCGCACTTCTATCAGGTTGTTGAAGATATACAAAGAAATGGTCCGCCATTGTTCGTTATCCAAAGATACTGGATTTGAAACACTGGCTGGTGCGAGATTCCCTTTGAATAGGCTGAGGTTGGATCCACCCTTTTTAGGGTCATCAGCATTGTACCGAGGCTTCACATTATGCAAATGACGATTTTTGGCTTCGTAGTGTGCTGTCACGAAGTTTGCCGCCTCCTCAGTGATGAATGCCTCAGCCATCGATGCTTCAATTCTACGTTTATTTTTACATTTTTGTCGAAGCGTCTTCTGCATCCTCTCAGTTGGGTAGCACCAACGATTTTGCACGGGCCCCCCCAATCTTGCCTCGGTCGGGAGATGCAAAGTCAAATGTTGCATTGGATTAAAGAAGCCCAGTGGAAAGATCTTCTCTAACTTGCAGATCAACTGCGGCGCCAACTCTTCCATTTCTTCTAGCACGCCAGGCGATAGTTCTTTCGCACAAAGAACACGGAAGAAATAGCTGAGTTCTGCCAGTACTAGCCATTCATCCTCAGGGATGAAGCCACGCAACATCACCGGCATTACCCGCTCAATCCATATGTGCCAATCATGACTCTTGAGACCAAATATCTTCAATTTATCAAGACTGGCTCCCCTCTGTAGATTCGCTGCATACCCATCGGGGAACATCAACTGCATTTTCACCCACAAGATAATTTCCCTCATAGCTGGCCTTCCAAGATTGAACCATGCCTTTGGCTTCGTCCAGTTCTGCTTTCCTTTCGGTTCTTTCATGTTTTGTAACGGCCTATCACATAGCGCCTCCAGATCGACTCTAGCCTTAGTATTATCCTTTGACTTCCCATCTATGCCGAACAATGTACCAAAAAGTGCCTCGGCGATATTCTTCTCAGTGTGCATCACGTCGATGTTGTGTGGGCAAAGGAGGTCTTTGAAGTAAGGCAGATCCCATAAGCATGTTTTGTGAGTCCAGGCGTGCTTAGAATTATACCCCTTGAAGTACTCTGGACGCTCTGGATCTGGCTCGAGAGCGTTTAACTGATCCAGGGTCTGTTGGCCTGTCAATGCAGGTGGTGCAGAGTTTTTGACAACTCTACCTCTGATGAAGTTCTTCTTATCTTTCTTGAACTTATGGCGAGGATTCGGGAACTGTCTATGCATGTCGAAGCAAGAAAACTTGCGACCGGCCTGAAGCCAACGAAACTCAAGAGCTCCCTTGCATGTGGGGCACGGGAACCTTCCATGCACACACCAGCCAACAAATAGCGCATACGCCGGCAAGTCATGCGTCGACTACATGTACCAGACACGCATTATGAAGTTCCGTTTGCTATAGGCATCGTATGTCTTGAACCCATTATCCCAGGCTTCTTGCAATTCGTCCTTAAGCGGTTGCATGTACACATTCATATTTTTCCCCGGATAGTTGGGCCCTGGAATTATCAATGTCAGGAAAATGTTCTTTCTTTGTATAATCTGTCCGGGGGGGAGATTGAGTGGAAAGACAAATACGGGCCAACAACTGTATTGGGCTGCCGTCATACCAAACACACTGAACCCATGCGTGCTGATGCCGACTCGAGGATGCCTCGGATCTGCCGCTTTGCCACCATGTAATTCATCAAACTTTTTCCACGCAACACCATTCGATGTGTGTACAATCATCAGATTCCCATCTGCATCTAGTTCGGTTCTTATGCCCGTTTTGTGCCATGTCATCTGTCTGGCCGTCTCTTCGACCATGAAAAGACGTTGAAGTCTTGGTACGATTGGCATATACCGAAGAACACTAACGGGGATTTTGGTCTGTGTCTTCTCACCCATACCGTTGTCTACCACAACATACCTGGAAGACTTGCAAATGGGACAATAGTTCAAGTCCGCATAGTCAAGCCTAAACAAGACACATCCTTTCTCACAGGCATGTATCTTATCATAGGGCATCTTCAGTGCACGGAGGATTTTGGCCGACTGGTACAGGTTTGCAGGCATTACATGGCCTTTGGGTAGAAAGCGTCCAAATACTGTCATCATTGCATCATTGCATTCTCTGCCCAAGTTGAACTGAGCCTTTAGAGCCATTACTTGTGAGATGGCATCCAACTGACAAAGCTCAGTGTGCTCATGGAGCGGACGTTTTGAAGACTCCAACATTTCATTGAAGGCCTTTGCAGATTCCTCCATCTCCTCGTCCGAATCCCGAGCATCATCAAAGTCTTGCACCATGTTTTCCATCCCGGTACCATGCTCGTCGGTGCGACGACGATCCACCTCAGCTCGGTCACGTTGGGCAGACTCACCATGAAATGTCCACACCGTATAATCGGGCGTAAAACCACTCTTCTGCAGGTGTTTGCCCATTTCAGCCTCTGTCCTCTTTTCCCAATTGCCGCACCGTAAACAGGGGCACCAGGTTTTCCTCTGGCCATTTGCAAATGCGGCTCGCACAAACCCCTTGGTTTTTGTGAACCATTCAGTGCTCCATTTGTTCTGATCAGTGTGACCGGTGTACATCCACGCACGATCACTCATCTTGACTTTCAGAGCTACTAGACACACAACAAATATATATATATATAATTCACCATGTATGTATTCATCAGTTGATCTACTTTGTCAATTTTATTACGTCCATGCAACCTACACTCTAATGGGTAATGATAGGTCCTAATCCCACCCGAGTATGTTTAGATTTGGTTCATTTTCCCATGCTATGCCCCGGATCCTACGCAAAATTTCGGCAGCACCTCCCCGCTATTCTCCTGATACACGTCTCTGCAATAAACAGAGAGGATGTGTACCCGGAGAACAACAGGGGAGGCACTGACGAAATTTATGCGTCGGATCCGGAGCAAGCATATGGGAAAACGAACCCAATCTAAACATACTCGGGCTGTCCATGGATAGCGTTGGACAATTTGAAAGAATCAAGGTTATAAATATGCAAATGCATGCATATTTATAACTATGACGCTTTCGAACAGGAGACACATATTGGTTACGCATACTGATGATTCAAGACACATATATATCTAGCTATCAAGTTTCATCGGAATAGATCAAATAATTAATGGGGGAGGAGGACATGTCATTTGTGCTCACCCACGAACGAAGGGGCAGAGCTCGTCAAACGCACGGCGAGGTCGTCGAACACCAAACCTCGCAGCGATGAAACAACTGCACATTTAAAACTACCCGATCAACACAATTATATATGATGTTTTTCATAACAAAATCGAAAGATATATGACCTAACTAATAATTCACAAATATATGACCCCGTCGGCTTCTGGAAGGCCAAAGAACACCTTTTCGGGAGGTGTCGGGGGTCGGGGTGTCGTGTCGGTCTCGGGGTGCCGTGTCGGGGCCGGGGTGTCGGGGTCGGGGTGCCGGGTCGGGGTGCCGGGTCGGGGTCGGGGTGCCGTGTCGGTGTCGGGGTCGGGGTGTCGGGTCAGGCTCGGGGTCGGGGTGTCGGGGTCGGGGTCGGGGTCGGGGTCAGGGTCGGGGTCGGGGTGTCGGGGTGTCGGGGGTGTCGTGTCGGGGGTCGGGGTGTCGTGTCGGTGTCGGGGTGCCATGTCGGTGTCGGGGTGCCGTGTCAGGGTCGGGGTGCTGTTTCGGGGTCGGGGGGTCGGGGTGTCGTGTCGGGGTCAGGGGGTTAGGGGGTCGGGGTGTCGTGTCGGGGTCAGGGGCTTAGGGGGTCGGGTGTCGGGGTGGAGTCGGGGTCGGGTGTCGGGGTGTGATGTCGGGGTTGGGGGGTCAGGGGGTCTTCTCATTCTTCTACTACTTCTACTTCTTCTCATTCTTCTACTTCTTCTCATCCCCCGTCTTCTTCTTCTTCTTCTCATTCTTCTTCTTCTTCTTCTTCTTCTCATTCTTCTACTTCTTCTACTTCTTCTCATTCTTCTACTTCTTCTCATCCCCCTTCTTCTTCTTCTTCTTCTTCTTCTTCTTCTTCTTCTTCTTCTTCTTCTTCTTCTTCTTCTTCTTCTTCTTCTTTCTCCTCCTCCTCCTCCTCCTCCTCCTCCTCCTCTTCTTCTTCTTCTTGTTCTTCTTCTTCCCCCTTCTACTTAACCTAAACCTCAACTAAAAACCTAAACTGATTAAAACTAAACTATTTAAACTAATTAAACCTAAACTAATTAAACTAAATAACCTAAACTAATTAATTCTAAACTGAAAAAACTTAAACTAAAAAACCTTATCTAAACAGAAAAAAAAACAAAAACACAGAAAAAAAACGGGAGGGGCTCACTGTGGGGGGCGGCGACGGGTCGGGGAGGGGCCGGCGACGGGGGGCCGGGGCGGGGCGGTGGAGGAGGCGGGGCGGCGGGGGCCCGGCCGGCGGGGGGTCGGGGCGGCGGGGGGCCCGGCCGGCGGGGGGCCGGGGTGGTGGGGGGCCCGGCCGGCGGGGGGCCGGGGCGGGGCGGTGGAGGAGGCGGGGCGGCGGGGGGCCGGGGCGGGGCGGTGGAGGAGGCGGCGGGGGGGCGCGGGGCGGCGGGGGGCCGGGGCGGCTGTGGGCCGGGGCGGCGGTGGGGCGCGGGGCGACGGGGCGGTGGGGCGGCGGGGAGCCGGGGCGGCGGGGGGCGACGGGGCGGCGGCGGCGGGGTGGGAGGAGAAGGGCGAGGACGAAGTGAGTAACGGGCGGGGTGGTACCTGCCGTTAGTCAAGTGCCCTCTTTGCCGTCAGCCAGCCTTTGCCGTCCGTCTTTTTGCCTCTTTGCCGTCCGCTAGCGGACGGCAAAGAGGTGGGCCGTTAAGATTTTTTCAAATGAGCGGGGGGTGGGGGCCACCACACTCTTTGCCGTCTGCCAGCGGACGGCAAAGATTCTTTGCCGTCTGCTGGCAGACGGCAAAGAGCTGGCAGATGGCAAAGAGCTTCTTTGCCGTCAGCCTTTTCTTTGCCGTCTGCTTATGTGTAGCTGATGGCAAAGAGCTTCTTTGCCGTCAGCTAGCAGACGGCAAAGAGCTGGCAGATGGCAAATTAGCTGATTCCAGTAGTGTCAATGTGCTTGGTCCGTCGATGGTGCACCGGGTTAGCGGAGAGGTAGATCGCCGAGACGTTATCGCAGTAGACCACCGTGGCACGGTTAATAGGGCAAGAGAGCTCCTGAAGCAGCTGGCGAAGCCACGAACACTCGGCGACGATGTTGGCCACCGCACGATAGTCAGCCTCAGCACTGGAAAGGGAGACCGTAGGCTGCCGCTTGGACGACCACGCGATAAGTGAGGGTCCAAGGTAGACACAGTAGACCGAAGTGGAGCGACGAGTGTCAGGGCAGCCCGCCCAGTCTGCATCGGAGTAGGCGGTGAGGGCGGTGTCGGCGGAGGTGTGAAGCGTGACGCCAAGATCCATAGTACCACAGATATAGCGGAGAATCCGCTTGACGGCAGCCCAGTGAACGTCTCGAGGAGCATGCATATGAAGACACACCTGTGTCACGACATACTGAATCTCTGGGCGAGTCAGAGTGAGGTACTGGAGAGCACCGACGATAGACAGATAGAAAGCGGCATCCGAAGCAGGAGAACCATCCGTGGTAGAAAGCTTGGCCTTCGTATCAACAGGCGTAGTGGCGGGCTTGCAGTTAAGCATGCAGGCACGCTCCAGGAGCTCGTGAGTGTACTTCCACTGATGAAGGAAGAAGCCATCCGGACGGCGCACCACCTCGACACCGAGGAACTAGTGCAAAGGACCCAAGTCCTTGATGGCGAACTCAACGCGAAGACGAGTCGTGAGCTGACTAAGATAACCAGCTATACATGCCGTCAGAATGATGTCGTCGACATAGAGCAGCAAGTAGGCCGTGTCAGTGCCCTGATGATAGACGAAGAGCGAGGGGTCCGATTGGGTAGAGCCAAACCCAAGCTGGTGGAGAAACGCCGCGATGCGCAGGTGCCAAGCGCGCGGAGCCTTCTTGAGTCCGTACAAGGACCGCGAAAGCAGGCACATGTGGTTAGGAAACGCCGGGTCAACAAACCCGGTGGGCTGCTGGTAGAAGACCTGCTCCTCGAGGTGACCATAGAGAAAGGCGTTGGAGACGTCCATCTGGTGCACCAACCAAGCACGGGAGGCCCCAATGTGGAGAACCGGCGTATCGTGCCGGGCCTGATGACCGGAGCGAAGGTGTCGGTGAAGTCAATGCCAGCACGCAATCGGAAGCCACGAAGGACCCAACGCACTTTGTAGCGATCAAGGGTAGCATTAGGACAGAGCTTGTGTTTAAAGACCAACTTCCCGGTAATCACGTTGGCGTGCCGGGGACAGGGAACAAGCTGCCACGTCCGGTTGCGCAACAGGGCGTCAAACTCCTCTCGCCTTGCAGCCATCCAGAGCGGGTGAGGGCATCCGGGTGAGGGCATCCCGCACTCCTGGTCGAAGGGGCTGCACCGATCGCTGCACCGTCCCCGAGGTCGAAAGCCAGCGCAGATGGAGCGCTCTGCCGAAACGCTGTAGGTCGAGGATGCCCAGGCCTCCCTGCTCCGTCGGGGCACACACCGTCGGCCAGTTGACCTTGCAGCTGGCCCCAGTGATCTCATCATCTTGGTGCCAAAGGAAACGCCGCCTACACTTGTCGACCTCCCTGAGGATCTTCTTCGGGACACGGAGGATGGGGAGCGTGAAGGTGGGCATGGCGCTCAACACGCAGTGGACCAGTGCTCGGCGTCCCGCTGTCGGCAGCAGCTTGCCCGTGCAGCCAGCTAATCTCGCCTTGATTCTATCAATGATAAACATGAGGTGGACGAGGCGAAGAGGGCCTGTGGTTTCCGGAAGACCTAGGTATCTAATGGGGAAGGGGGCGACAGAGCCCGCGAAACCTTGCAGCACCTCCCCCATGTTGATGTTCTACAGCGGATCAGAGAGACCGTGGATTTGGCCAGGTTGATGCAGAACCCTGTTGCCTTTCCAAAATCACCTAGAATGCACAGCAAGGAGTCGACTTCGTCGCGGCTAGGGTTTAAGAAGATGACGTCGTCTTCAGCATATAGGCTCACCCGTAGCGCATGGTCACGACCAGGAAGGCGGTGCAGGAGCTGCTGCTCCACTACCGCGGCGATGAGGTGGTGCAGCGGATCGATGGCTAGGATGAAGAGGAAGGGGGACAGCGGGTCGCCCTACCGCAGCCCCCGGAGGTGGAGAATCCTCGGTCCGACTGTGGCGTTAAGGGAAACCGAAGAGGAAGCTGTGGCGAGAAGACTAGCTACCCAGTCCCGCCAGCGCGCGGTAATCCCTAGTTTCTATAGCAGCTCGAGGAGATACTCCCAGGCCACGGTGTCGAAAGCTTGTGCTAGGTCTAGTTTCATTAGGAGACACGGTGTCTTGCGGCGATGCAGGGCACAGACGGAGTTTTGCACGTAGAGGAAGCTGTCGTGGATGCACTTTGTCTTCAGGAATGCCGTCTATGCGGGCGAGATGATCGAGCCGGTGACGGAAGCTAATCTAATGCAGAGGACCTTGGAGATGAGCTTCGCGATCGATTGGATCAGGCTGATGGGCCTGTAGTCTGTGATCTCTGTCGCCCCGTCCTTCTTTGGCAGCAGGATGATTGCCGCGTTGTTGATCATCAACATATCTCGCCCCGCGAGGTTGTAGAACTGGTGAAAGGCTGCCATGACGTCGTCCTTGATGATGGGCCCACAGGAGCAGAAGAAGGTGCCGTTGAAGCCTTCCGGCCCTGGGGATTTCTCATGTGTGGACTTGCAGATCGCCGTCCACACCTGCTCTTTGGTGAACGGGTTGTCGAGGCCGGCCGCGGGCAGGGTTGGCAAGTGGATGGCGTCCCAGTTGATAGTGAAGCTACGAGGCGTTGCCGTCCCCAAAGCTCGATGCTGTCTCGGATGCGCCTGATAATTTCTCGCACGTTCGAGAGGTTGTGCCAAAAGATCCATTGGTTTCTTTCCTGCCATCTCCCAGCATGCCAGCAGCAAGATTGACCGCGTTCCGTGTCGTCGTGCAGGATCAATGCGCGCCAAGATGCTCTGGATTATTAAGGTGGAGTTTCCACAGCTCCAGCAGCTCGCAGGGGAGAGCGTGGAACAGCCCTGCCATTGCCTGATCTCGCTCCAAACGTGCCTGGACTCCGGGCAGTTCCAGAACAGGTGGCCCGAGGATTCCAGGTTTCTGACGCAGAGCTGGCAGAAGTAGCTATTCGGCTAGCCCCGCCGCTGGAACCTGTCATTGCACCAGAGCCTGTCCCGGAGCAGCAGCCATGCAAAATTTTTGATCTTCCCTGGCGCCCAGGATTTCCAGACTAGTTGGTCGAAGTTGTTCGCCGTCCTGCCCTGAAACCACGCCTGGTAGGCGGACCTGGCCGAATACGTCCCCGAGCTCGATAGCTTCTAGGTTTGGGCGTCCCGCACTCCTGGTCGAAGGGGCTCCGCCGATCGCTGCAGCTCACGCTGCATGGCCAGGACGTCCTCGAGGAGGTGCTGGTTGTCTCCGTGGGCTAGGTCGCGGACCCAGGTGTCATCGCTGAGTGCTTCCTGGACCGATCTGTGCTTGCGTCGAGAGTGGGTGAAGAGCCTTGGGAAGAGCTGCGAGAGACAGCCATGTCCGACCCATGGGGAGAGCCAAAAGGATGCCTGCATCCCGTCCCCGATCGTCACCTTTGTCGAGGCCGTGAAGAGTGCTCTGTCCGCATCATCGCATGGCAGTTCAGAGCCCACCCAGGGCCTTTCCGGGTGGTGCCAGGCCATCCAAAGACAGTGCAGATGGAGCGCTCTGCTGAAACGCTGTAGGTCGGGGATGCCCAGGCTTCCCTGCTCTGTCGGGGCACACACCGTCGGCCAGTTGACCCTGCAGCTGGCCCAATGATCTCTTCATCTTGGCGCCAAAGGAAACGCCACCTGCACTTGTCGACCTCCCTGAGGATCTTCTTCGGGACACAGAGGACGGTGAGTGTGAAGGTGGGAATGGCGCTCAACATGCAGCGGACCAGCGCTCGGTGTCCCGCCGTCGGCAGCAGCTTGCCCTTCCAGACGGCTAATCTCGCCTTGATTCTATCGATGATAAACTGGAGGTGGACGAGACGAAGACGGCCTGTGGTGACCGGAAGTCCTAGGTATCTAATGGGGAAGGGGGCGACAGAGCCCGCGAAACCCTGCAGCACCTCCCCCATGTTGATGTTCTCGCAGCGGATCAGAGAGACCGTGGATTTGGCCAGGTTGATGCAGAACCCTATTGCCTTTCCAAAATAACCTAGAATGCACAGCAAGGAGTCGACTTCGTCGCGGCTAGGGTTTAAGAAGCTGCCGGCGTCGTCAGCATATAGGCTCACCCGTAGCGCAAGGTCACGACCAGGAAGGTGGTGCAGGAGCTGCTGCTCCACTACCGCGGCGATGAGGTGGTGCAGCGGATCGATGGCTAGGATGAAGAGGAAGGGGGACATTGGGTCGCCCTGCCGCAGCCCCCGGAGGTGGAGAATCCTCGGTCCGTCTGTGGCGTTGAGGGAAACCGAAGAGGAAGCTGTGGCGAGAAGACTAGCTACCCAGTCCCGCCAGCGCGCGGTAATCCCTAGTTTCTATAGCAGCTCGAGGAGAGACTCCCAGGACACGGTGTCGAACGCTTTTGCTATTTCTAGTTTCATTAGGAGACACGGTGTTTTGCGGCGATGCAGGGCATAGACGGAGTTTTGCATGTAGAGGAAGCTGTCATGGATGCACTTTGTCTTCAGTAATGCCGTCTACGCGGACGAGATGATCGAGCCGGTAACGGAAGCTAATCTAATAGAGAGGACGTTGGAGATGAGCTTCGCGATCGACTGGATCAGGCTGATGGGCCTGTAGTCTGTGCTCTCTGTCGCCCTGTCCTTCTTTGGCAGCAGGATGATTGCCGCGTTGTTGATCATCGACATATCTTGCCCCGCGAGGTTTTAGAACTGGTGAAAGACTGCCATGACGTCCTCCTTGATGATGGGCCCGCAGGAGCAGAAGAAGGTGCCGTTGAAGCCTTCCAGCCCTGGGGATTTCTCCTGTGGAGACTTGTAGATCGCCGTCCACACCTGCTCTTCGGTGAACGGGTTGTCGAGGCCGGCCGCGAGTAGGGTTGGCAAGTGGATGGCGTCCCAGTTGATACTGCAGCTACGAGGCGTCGCCGTCCCCAAAGCTCGATGCCGTCTCGGATGCGCCTGATAATTTCACGCATGTTCGAGAGGTTGTGCCAAAAGATGCATTGGTTTCTTTCCTGCCATCTCCTAGCATGCCAGCAGCAAGATTGACCGCGTTCCGTGTCGTCGTGAAGGATCAATGCGCGCCAAGATGCTCTGGATTATCATGGTGGAGTTTCCACAGCTCCAGCAGCTCGCAGGGGAGAGCGCGGAACAGCCCTGCCATTGCCTGATCTCGCTCCAAACGTGCCTGGACTCCGGGCAGTTCCGGAACACGTGGCCCGAGGATTCCAGGTTTCTGACGCAGAGCTGGCAGAAGTAGCTATTCGGCTAGCCCCGCCGCTGGAACCTGTCATTGCACCAGAGCCTGTCGCGGAGTAGTAGCCATGCAAAAATTTTGATCTTCCCTCGTGCCCAGGATTTCTAGACCAGTTGGTCGAAGTTGTTCGCCGTCCTGCCCTGAAACCGCGCCTGGTAGGCGGACCTGGCCGAATACGTCCCCGAGCTCGATAGCTTCCAGGTGAGGGTGTCCCGCACTCCTGGTCGAAGGGGCTCCGCCGATCGCTGCAGCTCACGCTGCATGGCCAGGACATCCTCAAGGAGGTGCTGGTTGTCTCCGTGGGCGAGGTCGCGGATCCAGGTGTCGTCGCTGAGTGCTTCCTGGACCGATCTGTGCTTGCATCGAGAGTGGGTGAAGAGCCTTGGGAAGAGCTGCGAGAGACAGCCATGTCCGACCCACGGGCAGAGCCAAAAGGATGCCTGCATCCCGTCCCCGATCGTCACCTTTGTCGAGGCCGTGAAGAGTGCTCTGTCCGCATCATCGCATGGCAGTTCAGAGCCCACCCAGGGCCTTTCCGGGTGGTGCCAGGCCATCCAAAGACAGCGCAGACAGAGCGCTCTGCCGAAACGCTGTAGGTCGGGGATGACCAGGCCTCCCTGCTCCGTCGGGGCACACACCGTCGGCCAGTTGACCTTGCAGCTAGCCTAATGATCTCTTCATCTTGGCGCCAAAGGAAACGCCACCTGCACTTGTCGACCTCCCTGAGGATCTTCTTGGGACACAGAGGACGGTGAGCGTGAAGGTGGGAATGGCGCTCAACATGCAGCGGACCAGCGCTCGGTGTCCCGCCGTCGGCAGCAGCTTGCCCTTCCAGCCGGCTAATCTCGCCTTGATTCTATCAACGATAAACTGGAGGTGGACGAGGCGAAGACGGCCTATGATGACCGGAAGCCCTAGGTATCTAATGGGTAAGGGGGCGATGGAGCCCGCGAAACCCTGCAGCACCTCCCCCATGTTGATCTTCTCGCAGCGGATCAGAGAGACCATGGATTTGGCAGGTTGATGCAAAGCCCTATTGCCTTTCCAAAATCACCTAGAATGCGCAGCAGGGAGTCGACTTCGTCGCGGCTAGGGTTTAAGAAGATGACGGCGTCATCAGCCTATAGGTTCACCCGTAGCGCAAGGTCACGACCAGGGAGGCGGTGCAGGAGCTGCTGCTCCACTGCCGCGGCGATGAGTTGGTGCAATGGATAGATGGCTAGGATGAAGAGGAAGGGGACAGCGGGTCGCCCTGCCGCAGCCCTCGGAGGTGGAGAATCCTCGGGCCAGCCGTGCCATTGAGGGAAACCGAAGAGGAAGCTGTGGCGAGAAGACGAGCTACCCAGTCCCGCCAGCGCGCGCTAAACCCTAGTTTCTGTAGCAGCTCGAGGAGATACTCCCAGGAAATGGTGTCGAATGCTTTTGCTATGTCTAGTTTCATTAGGAGACATGGTGTTTTGCAGCGATGCAGGGCACGTACGGAGTTTTGCTCGTAGAGGAAGCTGTTGTGGATGCAGTTTGTCTTCAGGAACGCCGTCTGCGCGGACGAGATGATCGAGCCGATGACCCAAGCTAACCAAATGGAGAGGACCTTGGAGATGAGCTTCGTGATCAAGTGGATCAGGCTGATGGGCCTGTAGTCTGTGATCTCCGTCGCCCCGTCCTTCTTTGGCAGCAGGATGATTATTGTCGCGTTGTTGATCATCGACATATCTTGCCCCGCGAGGTTGTAGAACTGGTGAAAGGCTGCCATGACATCATCCTTGATGATGGGCCAGCAGGAGCGGAAGAAGGTGCCGTTGAAGCCGTCCGGCCCTGAGGATTTCTCCTGTGGAGACTTGCAGATCACCATCCACACCTCCTCTTCGGTGAACGGGTTGTCGAGGCCGGCCGTGGGCAGGGTTGGCAAGTGGATAGCGTCCCAGTTGATAGTGCAGCTACGAGGCGTCGCCGTCCCCAAAGTGGAGTTGAAGTGCTCATGGATGATCCGTTCCTTGTCACCGTGGGAGGTGGCGATGGCGTCACCACTGCGGAGGGCGTGGATGAAGTTCTTCTGTCGCCTGGAGTTGATTTTGGCCTGGAAAACACCGTCTTGGCGTCGCCCACACGGAGCCAGGTGACACGCGACGCCCGCCGTTTCCGGGCTCTATCGACCGCAGCGAGGCCGAGGATGCGCAGCTTAAGCTGCTTCGGTAGCTGTAGCTCTCCACTCGATAGCTGCCTGCGCTCCTGGGCAATGTTAAGGCCCAGGATGATCTCATTGGCCATGTGCATCTGGAGCCTCCTCTCGCTGAAGAAGCCTTTCGCCCAAATCTTCAGGTCCTTTGATGTTCTAGCCAGCTTGACGTTGAGACGCTGGAAGGCGCAGCTGGAGGCGACCGGACGGTTCCATGCACGCTGGACTGTGACGTGGAAGCGAGGAAAGCGCAGCCAGAAGGATTTGAAGCGAAAACGAGCCGCGCGACGAGGTGCAGAAGCTTCAGACAGCAGGAAGGGGGCAGTGGTCGGAGCATGATTTTGTCGTGGCATGGAGGAGGTATGACGGGAACATGGAGCTCTAGGCCATATTGTAGAATAAAATTGTCTATGCGAACTAGAGTTGGTGTCGCTCGTTCGTTGCTGCATGTGAATTTTCTGTTTTTGCACTTAATCTCCTTCAGTCCTGCCGCGTCTATTGTAGCCCGAAGTGGCCCATGATTCTGCGGTTTATATTGCTGTTGTTCTTGTCTCTCGCCTCGTAGATCAGGTTGAAGTCGCCATTGATGAGCCAGGGGTCGTTTGTTGCCGGTGCAGTTCGGGCTAGCTCGGCCAGGAACTCATCGTTCCTCCCGTCGTCGATGGGTCCATACACCATCGTCATCCAGAAGGATGAAGCTGTTTCCGCAAGAGTGATTTTGGCCGTGATGGAGAAACGACCGATGGCGTGGGATTGCACGTCTACGCGGCTTTTGTGCCAAAAGATCGCCGCGCCTCCTCTAGTGCCATCTGCCGGGAGGACGACGCAGTCAGCGAGTCTGCTCCCGCCTACCTCTCTAACTAACGATCTACTCCACTCGTCGATCTTGGTCTCTTGCAGGCAGAGAAGAGCCAGCTTGTGTGTCTCTGCCGTCTGGCACACTACGGCTCGCCGGGCTGGTGAGTTGAGCCCTCAAACGTTCCAGCACATGATTTGGTAGTTTGTGTCAATCATGGGGAAACGGGTGGTTGCTTCGATGACTAAATCTAGTAGAAAGCAAACACAAGTACACCACCATCGGCCCGAGAGGTCGCCGACGGCCACCAATAGGCCCCAAATTCCGCCGGCGATCAGCTATGCCTCTGCTGCGAGAGCACCATAGACTGTTACAGTACATGGAAGAACCTAACTCTACCCAGCCGCACGTTGGGCGTCGCCGGAAGCTAAAACTACTGGGGAAATCTAACATCGGGAAGCAGTGGCTTGAGCGGCCTCCTCGTCTGGTCCGTCCATGCCCGCGGCGATCTTGAGAGCCGCGACGTCGAGGTTGGTGAGCTTGGCGATGGCCCTGATGTCGGAGTCGGAGCGCGGCTCGTCAAAACGGCGGATTAGTGCCTCTGCTGCCTTGGCCGTCATGGTCTCTTTTGGTCCCAGGATGCCCAGGCCGTGCACGATGCGTAGTGTGGCCATCTGGCTGACCGGGACGTTGGATGGGTTGGCTACCTGACGAGCACTCTGGCAGGACGGTGGCACAGTGGGTCTGGAGCACGCTGGCATCTTGGCGCGAGCCGGGGCCTTCCCCAGCACAGATGGCACGGGGGAGGCGAACAGCTGGCCCGGGTCGCCACTTCCACTAGCTTCAAAGAGTTGCAAGTGGCACACCTGGGAGGTGACTGCGCCGAGCTGCAGGGAGTGTGTTGTGGCCGCTCTGGGGGTGTGCTGGGCGCGGAAGAGGGCCAGGCCCATCTCGATGCCCTCGTCGAGGTTGCTGGCCACGTCTGTGTTCTCCTCGAAGCAGAGAGGCTTGTCGACGGTGGCCACGACAGCCTTGTCCACCTCGGCCGTCCTCGGGTCCACCCGAGTCGGATCACGGGTTCCGGCAAAACCCTCAAGGTTCGAACACTGGGGTGCGCGCGAAGATCTCTCCTCTCCCTAGTTCTCGCACTCCACGATCTAGTGTACGAATTCGCCGAACCCAAAGAACACAGAGACACAAGATTTATACTGGTTCGGGCCACCGATGTGGTGTAATACCCTACTCCAGTGTGGTGTGATGGATTGCCTCTTGGGCCGAGGATGAACGGTACAAGGGGAAGAACAGCCTCCTGAGGTGAGGTGTTGTTGTGCTGGTGAGCTGGAGAAGGGTTTCGTCTCCCTCCCTCTGTGGTCGCTAGTCCTATTTATAGGGGCCCGGGTCCTCTTCGCAAATATTGAGCGGGAAGGGATCCCACAACGGCCAAGTTTGAAGGGGAATAACTAGTACAGCTTATCCTGACAAAAGAGGTCTTCGCCTGCCAAAGGCTCTGGTGGTGACACCGTCTTGGGCTCCACGGTGACCTCCGTCCTGCCGTCCTGCTGGTCTTGGTCTCGTTGCACTGATATGGAAACCTTTTCCTGATGCCTCGGGACTCCGCGCCTGCGCTTGCCCCTTTAGCACCAAAGAGGAAACAAGGACACTGCGCGCGCGGGCGCCCGCCTAGTTGCGGTCGTCATTGGAACCTCGCGAGGTTTGTCGTACCTTGATATCTCCGCTCCTCGCGAGCCATCCTGGTGAGGCCGCTCCTGAGGAGGTCTTGTGTCGTCCGCCTTGCGTGGCTTGGCCCCTCGCGAGGGTCTTGAGTGCTTGCTGGTGAAGATGGGCCGTACGGGCCCGCTAATGGAGCCACACCATGGGCCACGGGCAGGCTAGTCTGGGGACCCCCGTTCCCAGAACACCGACAGTAGCCCCCGGGCCCAAGGCACACTCGGGCTTGGCTTCGAGGCATAGCCAAATGGCAAGTACGGAGCGCCGCGGGCCTCAACAGCCTGCGGCCTTGGTCGACGCGTGGCAATTGATTGGACGTGGGCATCTCCGCTTCCCCACGCTGCCTTGATATCCGCCACGGTTTCCCTCTCATTGTTGCAGCGCACTACTCCCAATTCTTTCGCTCCCTCGGAGCTCAGCCTCTTCTCCCAATCCGATCTGAGCTCAGTCCTTCCTGCCGCCATGTCGCCAGATCAAACAGAGAAGGGGAAAGGGCCCCTGCCCTCCGCCGAATCACCTCCGGCCATTGAGCCTGCGGTTGGCAGGTCATTGGTGCTCAACCAAGAAGCCATGGACAAGGTGCGCCCTGCGCTCGCCACCAACTTCAACGAGTGGGGAAGGACGGTGGCCTGGCCTGCGTCTCGAGCTCGTGTCGACTGGATAGCCACCGAGGTTCCATTCCTCATCGATGCCCTGTGGGCTGGCCTGGTTCCCCCTTTCTCCGCCTTCTTCAACGCCGTGCTTTCCCATTATCAGATCCATATGCTGCACCTTGATCCCCAATCTGTGACCCTTCTCGCCGTCTTCGCCTTTGTTTGCGAGGCCATGGTCGGCATTGCTCCTACCGTGGCCCTTCTCCGCCATTTCTTCTCGTTGCACCTGCTTGACCCCCGGCAGAGCTCGGGATGCCTGAGCTTCCAGGCCGTGGCAGCGACGGCCGGTTCAGGGATTGACTTCGAGCTTCCACCGTCCATGAGCGAGTTTCGGACACGATGGGTGTTTGTTGATGTCGGAGTGCTCAACCCCCGCTCTCTTCTCCGTCGGCGCCTGCCATTCCCAACCCCGGTTGGCGCCACGAGAAGCTTGCTGACCCACGCCTTGCCTTCATCTAGCTCAGGATGAAGAGGCTGAAAGATCTTGGTGTGAATGCGCCAATGGTGGTGAAGGAGTTCGTCCGGCGCCGAATTGCTCCGCTCCAGCACCATTCTCGACTGATGTGGGCCTTGCTCAACAGCAAGGACCGCATGAGGCTTCAGGAGTCCGGGCTCCCCTTGAGGCGCGGCGAACGGTGCTCAAGGTCCTGACGGGCGTCCCGTTGCTAGATGACATGCCAGGGAAGAGCTGCCTTTTGTACCGCTGCCATAACAAGGTGGAATTTGTGGAGCAGCTGCCCCCTTTCGACGAGTGGGGGCTGCGTCCCGCTGGCCCTGAAGGGCCACGCAAGAATCCCATCCTTGTGGTTCCTCTCCTTGCGACCAGCACCGATCTCGCCCCAAGAGTGGACGCTGGGGAGCGAGCATCGCGGGAGGCCTGGGGCGCGAGTGCCGGGGTGTCGACGCTCCCTGAGACTCTCGAGGCGTCATCCTCTGGAACCCGTGATCCTTGCTATGGGGTGGTAGTTAAGGAGGCGACGCAGTATGCTGCCATTGAGGCCGAAGCTGCTGAGGCCTTGGCTGGTTGTCGCGAGGCGGAGCCCGGTGGTTCTCTCCAGCCTGACACTCCTGAAGTCACCTCCTTGAGTGCTTCACCAGCTGCGCGCCGCACGGGTCCCCACGTGCAACGCCTGGGCCGGTTCCGCGTGGACATCGCGGAGCTCCGCAAGAGGAAGGCGTCTCCAAGCTGCAGTAGCGGCACCGTTCGGCCGTTGAAGCACAGGAAATACATCGCCATAGATGAGTAAGTACCTTATCTTTGCGTTTCTTCGAATGCTTCTTCCCTTCCTAATGGTGGCTTTTCAGGATCCCTTCTGTCAAGGCCGTGAAATCTCCCGAGGAGCAACCTCCTCTTACCTCCACTCCTTCGCTAGCCTTGAGCGCCACATGCCTGCATGATGCCCCCGGCGTGGGGGCGACTGGAGAAGCGAGCCCGCCTGCAGTGCGCCTCGAGCCCGCACCTTTGCCATCTCTCCTTCACGGTCTTGCTTGGTTTGCGGCCGGCATCCGAAGGGGTCCTCCTCTGGTTGTGGATGGTGGTTGGATGACTTCGATCCTGGCCTCTTCTTCGGGCAGCGGGCCTCCCCCCATCCAGTCCTCCGCTAGCCCCCGGATGGTGGTCGAGGAAGTGCCAGCCCCCAGCCCCCTGCTGGGAGGGCATGTGCCGCTTCAGGCCCCTTCGGCACTCCCTGCTGCGGGAGATGGGCCTGGCCGCGCATTCGAGCTTGAGCGCGAGCGAAGTGTCATCCGCCACGAACTCTTTCAGGAGGCGATGGGCGCGATGAGGCGGCTTGGTGGAGAACTCGCGGATGTCGACGCGCGCCTTGAAGGCGAGGGCCTCCGGCTCAAGGACGAGTGGCGTCACCTAAAGGTAGCCATCAACCTCGGGCGCCTCCAGCGTGAGCACGCCAATGCAGAGGCCGAGGCATCCCTGGCGACCTCGCGAGAAGCCAGTGCCTGAGCCTTGGAGGAGGCCAGGGAGGCCGGTCGTCACCGCGTGATTGCAGAGGAGCGCAGGCGGGAGCTCCTGGCCTTGAACGCCTCCTTGGATCAGCAGGTGGAGGCGTGCAGGGCCGCCCTGGCGTCTATGAAGGGAGCGCCTACCGAGGAAGACAAGATCCGGAAGCGCGAGGAGGCAATGGTGTTGGAAGCTACGGAGCGCAGCCTTGAGCTGGAGAGGTTGGAGACAAGGGAGCGCCAGGTTGCCCAAGCGGAGGATGCTGCTAACGCGCGCGAGGCGAGGAACCAAGAGGAGGTCAACAGCAAGGTGGCAGAGGCTCGTGAGCTTGAGGGAGCTAGAGCCGACGCCCGGAGCTCTGTCTTGAGGTTGAGGTTGGTGGAGGCGGAGCAGCGTGAGAAAGCTGCCGCCGCCGCCCTGGTTTCTGTGCAGGCCGAGCTGGCCTCTGCTCGTGCTGAATTGCTCCTCCTTTAGCAGCGGGTTAACACGGCCGAGTCCCTTGCGCGGGAGAGCAGGGAGGAAGCGCTCTACCGGCTTACGCTGGAGCGTGAGCATGCCCCCATGCTCCAAGGCGTCCGGATCAGGGCCAACGCGGCGCTAGGTCACATCTGTGATGAAAATGCCCCTCACCCGCATGCGAATGACTACACCAGCCACCTTCCCTTCTTCGCCGATGTGATGACGCGCCTGGAGAACCGCTTCGAGAGAGCTCGCCAGCTTGTCGAAGAGAGGAGCCGTGGCCTGCTCGGGCACGCGTTCTCCCGCGTCTTCACCCATCTCCAAAACACCTACCCAAACTTTGATTTTGACGCCGCCATTGCCCCAGTACCTGAGGCCATCCGGGGCGACCTGGCTCGGTGAGTGGAAGATAATGTGGATGCACTGGTCAGGGCATTTGCCTCCGATGATGACGCGGTGGTGGTCGCGGCGGATGAAGGCGACGTGGTCAACGACGATGATGGTGGCGCTGGCGACGTTGAAGGTGAAGCCGGCGAGGGTGACAGCGATGCTAGCGATGCGTCCGAATTCGACCCGGGGGATGCAGCGAGTGACATGTCTGATTGATCCCGTGTTTCCCTGTTGTCTATCATGCATGCAAAAGCTTGGGCGCGGCCCTAGAAGTTGTAAGAGCATTTTGGGAGGGGGAGCCTGAGGGAGTCCTGGACTAAGGGGTCCTCGGGCGTCCGGCCTGTTTTCCATGGGCCGGACTGATGGGCTGTGAAGACATGAAGGCCGAAGACTGTATCCGTGTCCGGATTGGACTCTCCTTGGCGTGGAAGGCAAGCTTGGCGATCAACTATGAAGATTCCTTCCTATGTAACCGACTCTATGTAAACCCTAGATCCTCCTGGTATCTATATAAACCGGAGGGCGTAGTCCGGATAAGACACACATTACCATAGTCATACAGGCTAGACTTTTAGGGTTTAGCCATTACGGTCTCGTGGTAGATCAACTCTTGTAATACTCATATTCATCAAGATCAATCAAGCAGGAAGTAGGGTATTACCTCCATAGAGAGGGCCCGAACCTGGGTAAACATCGTGTCCCCCGTCTCCTGTTACCATCGATCCTAGACGCACAGTTCCGGACCCCCTACCCGAGGTCTGCCGGTTTTGACACCGACATTGGTGCTTTCATTGAGAGTTCCACTGTGCCGTCGACAAAAGGTTCAATGGCCCCTTTAATCGTCGATAATGACGCTGTCCAAGGAGGAACCTTCCTCCCCGGACAGACTTTTGTGTTCGGCGGCATCGTACTGCGGGCCAACTCGCTTGGCCATCTGGAGCAGGCCGATAGCTACGCCCCTGGCCATCAGGTCAGATTTGGAAGCTTGAACTACGTCACAGATATCCATGGAGACTTGATCTTCCATGGATTTGAGACCGCGGCGATCGCTCCCCCCCGCTCCGATGAACATGACTTAAATCTGTCATCAGATCACATCCAGGAGATGGTTCCTGTTGCTGCAACGGCCTTAGAACCAGAGCAGATTGTGCCATACAAAGCCATAGAGTCCGCGGAGCTGGAGCCCCACACGGACTCAACACCCTGCAATATTTGCGTCAACGGAACTTCAGACTCGTCTCCGGCTATATGTTTCGGACCATGTACGCCTGCGGACACCGAGCTAGATCGGTTATCGATCTTCGAATTCGGCGCCGCAAACCTTTTCCAGGACGCACCTTTGGGCGATGTGCTGAACTCTTTAAAGAATTTCTCGCAGCCGAACTATGTTCGGTTCGAGTTAGAGGCTGATGATGGGGAATTTTGCTTCCCACCGCCACCCACTTCATAGCTACCGTCAAGGACTTAACCGACGAGCTCGATTATGGCTCCGAAGACATCGACGGTATGGACGATGATGCCGACAAGGAGCAAGGCCAAGACCCACCATTCACTGGACGTTGGACGGCCACCTCTTCGTACAACGTATACATGGTTGATACACCTAAAGGTTCTGGCGACGACAAAGAAGAGCTAGATGGGAATAAACCCTCTGAGACGCAGTCCAGGCGCCGGCGCCCTAAACACCGCTCTAAGACACGTCGCTCAAAAGACAGCAACATGGGCACCGGAGAAAATAGTACTCTGGGCAACACCGAGAACAATGAAGACCCTGTTGGAGCTGCATCCGAACAGGAGGAACAAGACAACGGGCAAGATGACCCTGATAAACAGGCCATGCCCAATGACCTGGATGATGATAGTTATCGTCCAGTCTCCGAGGATGATGAGAGCCTCCGCAAAGAGGACTTCATCGTGTCTGAGGCACCCCTCGAGCAGGAGCGCTTCAAGCGCCAGCTAATAGCCACTGCAAGAAGCCTGAAGAAGAAGCAGCAGCAGCTCCAAGATGATCAAGACCTGCTCATTGACATGTGGACTGATGTCCTGGTAGCCGAAGAATACGGCCTCAAGCGCCCAACCAAGAGTTACCCAAAGCGCAGACTGCTACCTCAGTTCGACGAGGAGGCACCAGATCCCCCGCGTAATGCGGAACGACCACCACGAGGTTGGGACAGTGCGGCAGACCGACCACCCCGAGGTCGGGATAAAACGACAACTCAGGCCGAACAACAGCCCGCCCCACCGCCTCGTAAACACAGGGACAGACCAGCTCGGGACCATACATACGACCTTCGGCAGGAATTGGACAGCAGAGCAGGACACACCAGATCAATCTACGGATCGCGAGAACGCCTCCCTACTCGGGACGATGGCTACCTATTCGGACGTGACAAACCTAGTCACACCCGGGCCGATGACCGCAGACGGACTTCATCGGAAGTGCGCCGTAACGCGGCCCGATATAGAGGCGCCGCACATCCTCTCTGCTTCACAGATGAGGTGCTGGATCACGAATTCCCCGAGGGGTTCAAACCCGTCAACATTGAATCATAGGACGGAACAACCGATCCCGCAGTATGGATTGAGGACTTTATTCTCCACATCCACATGGCCCGTGGAGACGACCTCCACGCCATCAAATACCTCCCACTAAAGCTCAAAGGGCCAGCTCGACACTGGCTAAATAGCCTGCCTGAAAACTCCATCGGCAGCTGGGAGGACTTGGAAGAAGCATTCCTTGACAACTTCCAAGGTACATATGTCCGGCCACCCGATGCCGATGACTTAAGCCACATAGTTCAACAACCTGGAGAATCAGCCAGAAAATTCTGGACTAGGTTCCTAACCAAAAAGAACCAGATCGTTGACTGTCTGGATCCCGAAGCCCTAGTGGCCTTTAACCACAACATCGGCGACGAATGGCTAGCACGCCACCTTGGCCAAGAAAAGCCGAAGTCCATGGCAGCCCTTACGGCACTCACGACCCGCTTTTGCGCGGGTGAGGATACCTGGCTGGCTCGTAGTAAAAATACAGCCGGCGAGGTAGGCCCCAGCGAGGCCAAGAACAGCACCGGTAAGCTCCGGCGCAATAGACACAAACGCCGAAGCAACGGCGACAACACCGATGACACCACAGTTAACGCCTGATTCAGTGGCTCCAAGTCCGGCCAACGGAAGAAGCCCTACAAAAGAAACAATGTAGGATCTTCCAGCCTGGACCGCATACTCGACCGTCTGTGCCAGATACACGGCACCCCAGACAAACAAGCCAATCACACCAACAGAGACTGTTGGGTTTTCAAACAGGCTGGCAAGTTAAATGCCGAAAACAAAGAAAAGGGATCACAAAGTGAGGACGAGGACGAAGAGCCCCGGCAGCCGAACAGTGGGGGGCAGAAGAAATTTCCCCCTCACGTCAAAACGGTGAACATGATATACGCTACACACATCCCCAAAATGGAGCGTAAGCGAGCACTTAGGGACGTCTACACGGTAGAGCCAGTCGCCCCAAAATTCAATCCGTTGTCGTCGTTCCCGATCACCTTCGATCGTCGACATCACCCAACTAGTATCTGCCATGGCGGTTCAGCCGCACTAGTCCTCGACGCAATTATCCTCGACCCAATTATCGACGGGTTTCACCTAACACGAGTCCTGATAGACGGTGGTAGCAGCCTCAACCTGCTTTATTAGGACACAGTGCGGAAGCTGGGCATTAACCCCTCACGAATCAAACCAACAAAGACTACCTTTAAAGGAGTCATACCTGGTGTAGAGGCCCGCTGTACAGGCTTAATCACGCTGGAGGTGGTGTTCGGCTCTCCGGACAACTTCCGAAGTGAAGAGTTAATCTTTGACATCGTCCCCTTCCGCAGCGGCTACCACCCACTGCTCGGACGAACAGCGTTTGCTAGATTCAACGCAGTGCCACACTATGCTTATCTCAAGCTCAAGATGCCCGGTCCACGCAGCGTCATAACAGTCAATGGCAATACGGAACGCTCCCTCCGAACAGAGGAGCACACCGCCGCCCTAGCAGCAGGGGTACAGAGCGGTCTTCTCAAGCAGCACCATAGTACGGCTGCCGAGCCCCTGACATCATTAAGGGGTTCCGGACTACACTGCAACAGGACAGCGCGGCTCGTCAAGAGCTCGATTAGCAATTTGGCCTCCGTCCCAGTCCCGCTGAAGTAGTGGCATTCGTACCACACGTACATGATTACACACTCAAAATACCATGGACATCGACGGAGGCACAAGCTAGCCCGGGATCTACAGTTCGGCTAGACCGATCCCGGACACACATATAACTTTACTATTTCCTTTTTCCCTTTTTTTAGGTTTCTCTTATGCGGGCCTCTTTTGATGGCCTGATTTATGATCCTGTCAAAGGACAAATACACCGGACCGATATGGAGCATAGGCGTACAGGGGCAGCCCTAGAGGCCAATCCAACGATTACTCTATCTGTTTTCAGGACCCAAGCGCAACCTTTAGTTGTGGCATGTCAAAAAGCCGGTTGCTTATGGCATTATTTTGTACCAACACGCTTCGACGCATTAATCCAACTATAATGGAAACAGTGCATGGCCCAAGTTCAAGGGCCCCAGATACCATCTCTGTTCTCCTTCTGTTTTCCTTTCAATTACTTATTTCCTAGCAACCGTACACTCTGTTACGTTTCATATCTGCCAGGGGCTCCTCGTCGCCCCATAACACGGCAACAAAGTCCGAACAATCCTTAAAGATATGTTCGGCACCCCGTATTTAGCATTATATGCATTGGCTCCGAATCATGTCTTTGGTCAATAGTTTGGTTGCTCGGCTCCTGTGCTTGCTACCCTACGTTCCGCTAAATCGGCTAGGGTAGTAAAGGGTGAACTACTGCGATTATGCCCTGGCCTTGACCAGATGAGCACCTCCGTACAGAAAGCCGAAAACTGACTATCATGATGCGGCGAGACCCGGTCAGCTGTGCGAGGGTTACAAATCGTTGGAGATTTTTCCCGCATTATGCGAAAGATCGGCATTTCCCGTTGAGATGCTGACAGCACTCTGGCTTGAACCAGGGGCTGCGCCCATGCTTTATTATAAAACTCCTATGGCTAAGTGAGGGCGTTTAAGCCGTATAGTCTGATTGCCTTGTTCATTGCGCTAAACAACTCCTTCAAGGACCATATAATTGGATCAAGATTGTTTAGATTCCATCCCAAACACCTCCGTACTACCTACGTGAGGGTAGAAGCCGACGACTGGCCAACCCTCAGATTACATACAACACGGCCGCACAGGAGGAAACAATTAAAGCATAAACAAAATTACATTACAAAACAAGCTTTGTTTTCATAATACAAGGCAAAGATAACACGAATGTTTTCATTAGAAAATAATGTCCTGCCCGCACTGCGCTGCGGCAAGTCGAGACCCTTCTATGACATCCGCGAAATATCGCTTGGGTGTGCGGTGCTCCTTGCCCTCCAGTGGCCCGCTGGCCACTTCAACGGCGTTCATCTTAACCCACCACATCTTGCAACGGGCGAAGGCCATGCGGGCACCTTCAACACAGGCCGAGCACTTGACGACGTCCAGCCGAGGACAGACGTTCACCATCCGCCTCACGAGTCCGAAGTAGCTGCCAGGCATAGCTTCAGCTGGCCATAGCCGGGTAATAAAATCCTTCATGGCTAGTTCGGCCACCCTATGCAGCTCCACCAGCTGTTTCAGCTGATCAGTGAAGGACACGGGAGGCTCTGGCGCCGCATATTGTGACCAGAATAGCTTCTCCGTAGAACCCCCTCCTTCAGCTCGGTAGAACTCCACGGCGTCCGCTACACTGTGTGGTAAATCCGCAAAAGCCCCTTGGGAACTCTGAACCCAGGTTATTAAAAGGTACTGCTTCTCCGCATACTTGCTTTGCATCTTAAATGCCTTACCCGCCGTGATCTTCTTGGCCTCCTGGATCTCCTGGAGGGCGGCCTGGGCCTCATTCCGTGCAGTCTCCATGCTCTGACGAGCCTTGGAAAGTTCGGTCCCTTGAACCGACGCATTATGCTCCAAGGTCTCACATTTCTTAACCGCATCCTGGAGCTCCTGCTGGACTTCTTTGACCCGGGCCTTGAGCTTCGTACGGGCGGCTTGCTGCTGGAAAGCCTTCTCCTCAGCCTTGCCCAGGGCCTTCCTCAGGGCCTCGACCTTAGTTGCGGCTCCTGCACATATTACGACACTACGGTCAATATACAACGCCTATTCTTTCCGAACACACAGCAAGTCGTTACTCCCCTTGCCTCTCCTGGAGCCGAAGCTTAACCTCACCGAGCTCGTTCCCGGTCCGCTCCAGCCTCTGCCTCAGTTCAGAGACTTCGGCAGCATGTGAGGCTGCGGCCAACAGCGACGCCTGCTTATTCATACATATTACGTTAGTCTCCTATAACAAAAGATTGATCCTCTGTCCGGTTCGTCTCGCCGAACTTCGGACAGTGTCTCAGGGGCTACTGTCTACTCGGGGTTCTTCTCTTTCTATGTCACTTGCCTCGAAACCTGTCAACAGGCTGCTGTAGGCTTCGTTCAGTCCACTCTTGGCGGACTGAACCTTCTCGATCACAGCACTCATAAGGACACGGTGCTGGTCCACGATGAAGGCGCCTCGTAGCGCCTTCATCAGGTTATCCGGTGCCCCTGGATGGACAGGGGCCAGCGGTGGAAGCGGCACACCCCCCTCCTTCAAAGGGGGCTGCTCGCCCAACTCCGGAGCCATATGGGTCTCCGGAATCGTATTCGGCTGAGGGCCGAACTGGAGGCGGACCTCTTCGCCAGTCTCCATGGGGAGCACTTCCCCATGTGTCCGGCAGTGGAGGTTTCGCCTTGTGGCGCCTCCCGGACAGCGTCCTGGGCTCCTCCCTGGTTCCGACGGAGCCAACGGACCTCCAGATGAGGATTGCTGGATAAGGTCGCGGGCTGGACTGCAATAGTACAGTTAACTGTGTCAAAATAATGAAGAGAAAGGGCCGGATGTGCGCATGAGTGAGCCATGTCACTTACGATGCGGCCTGGGGCTTAGTGCGGGGGCGTCGTTCCGGACTGCTGTCAACGTCCCACGCGCTATTGACCGCTGGGACGCCCTTCCCCTTCTTTTGCGTTTCTGCCTCCAGACGCGCCAAAGCTGCCCTCTTCTTCCTCCTCTCCTCAGGGGGAGGGTTGTTTTCCTCTTCCTCCTCATTGTCCTCAGGGATAGAGGAATGAGCTTCGTCGTCTTCGGACGTCACGTCCGAAGTGCCCTTGCGACGGGGGCCACTCTTGGCCCCCTTGGTCTTCTTCTTCGCCTTCTTCTCCGGCGCCTTATATGGTGCCGGCACCAGCATCTTCGCTAGACGCGGGATGACCGGTTCTTCAGGCAGCTGAGCCAGACACTTGATCCGCTTCGCCCTCTCCATCCAGTCCTGAAAAAGCAACAATAAAAGCTCAGGCGTCATCCTTGAAACAAACAAGTGGAGAAGGCATTAAAAATGACATACCTCGCTAGCGAGGTGTTTAGCGTCGTGCCCGCGATCTGAATCTGCAGCCGGCGGTTTCTCGTTGCCCTTAAAGAGCAACTTCCATGCACCTTCGTGTGTAGTCTCGAAGAACCTCACCAGCGTCTGGTGCTTCTTCAGATTGAACTCCCATAGAGGGTGGCTTCGGCATTGGCACGGAAGGATCCGGCGAACTAGCATCACCTGGATCACGTCAACGAGCTTGACGTTCTTGGTCACCATGCTTTGAACGCACGTTTGTAGCGCTATCAGCTCGTCAAGTGAACACAAGTCCGGACTCTTCTCGACCCAGGAGGTGAGTCGCATAGGAGCGCCGGAGCGAAATACGGCAGCTGCGGCCCAGGTGGTGCCGCAAGGTTATGTGATGTGGAACCACTGCTTCTGCCTCTCCTTTACCTTATCCACAAAAGTACCTTTCGGCCAGGTGACGTTGGACACCTTGCTCATCATGGCTACTCCGCACTTCGCGTGCTGGCCATCCACCACCTTCGGCTTCACGTTGAAGACCTTGAGCCACAGCCCGAAGTGGGGTTAGATGCGCAGGAAGGCCTCGCACACGACAATAAACGCCGAGATGTTGAGGAAGGAATTCGGGGACGGATCATGGAAATCTATCCCGTAATAGTACATCAGCCCGCGGACGAAGGGGTGGAGTGGAAACCCAAGCCCGGGGAAGAAATGGGGGATGAACACTACCCTCTCGGTGGGCTTCGGCGTGGCGACGACTTGTCCCTCGGTCGGCAGGCGGTGAGTGATCTCCTTCGCCAAATATCCAGCCGCCCGAAGCTTAGTAATGTCCTCCTCCTTGACGGAGGAGACCATCCACTTGCCCTGACCTCCGGATCCGGACATGGTTGCTTGAGTGGAAAGGAGATGACAACTTGGGCGCAGGAGCTCGAGATTGGAAAGGCGGAGACGAAGAGAGGGCGTGAGAGAGGAAGAGGGAATCCTTATCCCTTATAAAGGCCGCGAATATTAAACGCCTCCTCACAGGCCTTAAGATTTGCCTATTCCCAAGGGCTATATAAACGGCACGGTTGGGTTACCCATGCCCGCATTGATGAGAATCCCGCGATAAGGGGACACGATCTCTGCTTCGACAAGACGTGCCAATGGCAACTGCATCTCGGGACGTGGGGCGTCGAACATGAAGGCGGTTCGGAATTATGGCCGGTTAGATGTAATGTCGTGCTACGAAAAGTTCTCGGCGGATAGAGCTCGTGTAAAAATCCATTCTCTCAATGGTTGTGTATGGTGTGTGTGACAGGTCCGGATTCTATCATCGCATCCGAAGACTATCTTGGAGTTCAGAAGGGGGAACCCGCCTTGCAATGCCGAAGACAATCTGCGCGCCGGACTCCTCGTCATTGAAGCCAGGTTCAGGGGCTACTGAGGGAGTCCTGGACTAAGGGGTCCTCGGGCGTCCGTCTTGTTATCCATGGGCCGGACTGATGGGCTGTGAAGACATGAAGGCCGAAGACTGTATCCGTGTCCGGATTGGACTCTCCTTGGCGTGGAAGGCAAGCTTTGCGATCTACTATGAAGATTCCTTCCTGTGTAACCGACTCTATGTAAACCCTAGATCCCCCCGGTGTCCATATAAATCGGAGGGCATAGTCCGGATAGGACACACATTACCATAGTCATACAGGCTAGACTTTCAGGGTTTAGCCATTATGACCTCGTGGTAGATCAGCTCTTGTAATACTCATATTCATCAAGATCAATCAAGCAGGAAGTAGGGTATTACCTCCACAGAGAGGGCCTGAACCTGGGTAAACATCGTGTCCCCCGTCTCTTGTTATCATCGATCCTAGACGCACGGTTCGGGACCCCCTAGCCGGGATCCGCCGGTTTTGACACTGTCAGAGCCCCTCATGTAAACAGATTACTATCTCTATTCTTTAGGCCAAGCTGAACATACGTCTTCATGAGTCTGTGAGTCCTGCAGCGAGTTCGTTGTTGCAATTTACCTTAGCTAGAATAGCTCCCGAACTGGTTCGCGAGGTCGCGAGCTCCTGTGGTGCCTCGGAGGGGTCTGCCGATCCATCTGAGGAGGCCTCGCGAGAGGCAAGCGCCAGTCATGGCAGGGCATGTAGGCGCTTGTGTGCTATGCCCAGTCCCTGCTCGTGAGGGGATCGCAACGAAGAGGCGGCAAGCGCAAGCTCCGAATTAAGGCAAGAACCAGATTGCAAGAAACGACACAAACGTGAAAAGGCACCACCCCCCCCCCCCCCCGCGCGCGTCAATGAAAATTCAACTCCAACTTAAATCCAAAGCCAGAAAGCAGGGCTACAGAAAAGAGGTTCGAAGCAAATGGCCGCGTCCGGCGCCTAGTCTAGTCTTCTTGTCTTCAAGTCCTCTCACCAGCGCGGAGCTAAGTGCTGCCACTTGGACGTGGGAGGGAGCCTTAAGGCCCGAGGGCGGCACTCCTAAGACTCCGGGGCATGTACAACCCCACTCATTATTACGTGAGAGTGTCACGAGCAGAGACCTTGACAGGCGTGAGCCTTACTTCATATTGCCAGACGAGGGCACCACCTTGCGCCACCCTTTACCACCGTTGGGACGACCGGAAACCAGGACGACGCCAAAGGGGGCAAAGGGGACGCCAGCGGCGCCCTCGGCGACCATGGGTCCTCTGCTGGGGGAAGGCTCGCCAGCGCCTCCCCGACAGAGAGCCTACCTCCGGGTGACACCTTGCTCCACGTGATGCAGGGAAGGTCCTTGCTCCTGGCTCCTTCCGCGCAGCCCCCTGTGTGCCTCTCCTGGGGGAAGCGGTGCTGCCGCGTTGGGCCCCTCGCCTGGCGCCGTGACCTGATTCACTTGTGACCCATGGTTAGCGTAAGCCTGCTCCTGAGAGATTAGTGG
Source organism: Aegilops tauschii subsp. strangulata (assembly GCF_002575655.3). Taxonomy (NCBI): domain Eukaryota; kingdom Viridiplantae; phylum Streptophyta; class Magnoliopsida; order Poales; family Poaceae; genus Aegilops; species Aegilops tauschii. The sequence goes on along the minus strand of NC_053036.3, from coordinate 627,243,271 downwards.
TACCCTGTAGCTGTTGTCGACGGCGCGGTTGGCGGGGCTCTCAGGTGGCTCCTGAATGGCCTCAGCCCCTAGCGCCTCTTCTTCCCAGCCTGGCTCGAGGAACGAGCTAGTGTCGTCTTCCGGTGGGTTCATCACGTGGGGCACATAGGCCTCGGAGGTCGTCTCCCCGAAGACCTCACCAAAGTGCCCCACGCTCCATGTCGCCCGGCCCATCGCGCCATCCTAAGGTTGGTAAGGTGGCCCCCTGCTGGGGCCGTGTGCAGCAACGCTCATGCCCCCGCTCATCAGAGATGGCGCGGGCGCGGTGGGGTGCCCGGCGCTGCTGGCCGTGCCGATGTCGATGAATCCCCGGCGCGCCCGGGGGCACGGGGGCGCGGCGAGGCCTGCCGTGAGATCCGGCCGCGGCCAGAGGCGTAAGCTGGTAGCAGAAGGGCGGTGCTCCGGTGGCCGCAGCGTCCAGCAGCTCGGTGATGCGTTCCAGCAACGCGTCCCGACCACTCTCCATCAGTCGCCACCGCAGCAGCTCCCGTGCCACTGTGAGCACAGCCTTCATGTTCGCCTGTTGCCGCCGGGTGTGCGGCGCCGTCGCCGCAGGGTGGCTCGAAGCTCTTGCAGCGGCCCGAGCTTGTCGTGGAGTGAGGGTGGATGACGCCTGGCCACGCCGCCCACGCCCCGCAGCGTTTGGCGGCGCGCGTGCCGCCTGGAGCGCGGGGTTGAGGTCTTCCTGGGTGGATGACGCCGCCCGGGCTGGCCAAGCTGCCCAGCGGTCGGCGTTGGTTCTTGGGTCGCCAGACATCGGGACCGCGGAGTGTCAACGGGTCAACTGGCGGAAGAGAAGCTCCGGCGCACCCCTACCTAGCGCCAAATGTCGGATCACGGGTTCCGGCAAAACCCTCAAGGTTCGAACACTGGGGTGCGCGCGAAGATCCGTCCTCTCCCTAGTTCTCGCACTCCACGATCTAGCGGACAAACTCGCCGAACCCAAAGAACACGGAGACACAAGATTTATACTGGTTCGGGAAACCGATGTGGTGTAATACCCTACTCCAGTGTGGTGTGATGGATTGCCTCTTGTGCTGAGGATGAACAGTACAAGGTGAAGAACAGCCTCCTAAGGTGAGATGTTCTTGTGCTGGTGAGCTGGAGAAGGGTTTCGTCTCCCTCCCTCTGTGGTGGCTAGTCCTATTTATAGGGGCCCGGGTCCTCTTCCCAAATATTGAGCAGGAAGGGATCCCACAACGGCCATGTTTGAAGGGGAACAACTAGTACAGCTTATCCTGACAAAAGCGGTCTTAGCCTGCCAAAGGCTCTGGTGGTGATGCTGTCTTGGGCTCCATGGTGACCTCCGTCCTGCCGTCCTGCTAGTCTTGGTATCGTTGCACCGATATGGAAACCTTTGCCTGATGCCTCGGGACTCCGCGCCTGCGCTTGCCCCTTTAGCACCAAAGAGGAAACAACGACACTGCGCGCGCGGGCGCCCGCCTGGTTGCGGTCGTCATTGCTTGCGTCATTGGAACCTCGCGAGGTTTGCACTACCTTGATCTCTCCGCTCCTCGCGAGCCATCCTGGTGAGGCCGCTCCTGAGGAGGTCTTGTGTCATCCGCCTCGCAAGGCTTGGCCTCTCGCGAGTGTCTTGAGTGCTTGCTGGTGAAGATGGGTCATACGGGCCCGCTGGTGGAGCCATGCCGTGGGCCGCAGGCAGGCAAGTCTGGGGACCCCCGTTCCCAGGACGCCGACAACCCGTGGTGGGGGGGCAACTCCTTACCCACCTCGTCGAAGAATGCCGCCACCGGGTCATCGCCTTCGTTGCCCCCGGCCGACGCCCTTGGCAGGGGCCGGGGCGGCGCCAGCAGCGGGTTAGCCGGGGCAGCGGCCGTCCTAGAGGAAGACGCGGCTCGGGACCCTCCCCTGTCCGTCTTGGCAGGGTGGCCCTGGCGCCCGTCGCGAGGGCGGCTCCGGCAGTGCCGCGAGGTAGGTGTGCGGCTTCAGTGGCGCTCCGTGGGTGGGAGTGCGGCTGGCTCCTTACTGCGGCCCCGCCCTAGTAGCGTGTCCTTCCAGGACCTTCCCTGGCTGTCATCGCCGTCGTGGCTGCGCCTGTGGCCTGCCGAGGGAATGCCCTTGCAGCCCGAGGACGCCATCTGAGCGGGAGGGCGCAGGCGCTGCCCCTGGTCCTGCGATGGCCTGCCATCCTCCACGCCTGACACCCAGCCACCCGCGTGTGGGTAGCGCGGGTATGGTCGATCGTCGTCGGAGGAGGAGGGGAGGCCCCTCTGACCGGAGTACGAGGAGCGGGGGGACAGCGGCGTCCAGTCTTCAACGCGATCGATGTGCACCAGGACGTCCCAGCGGAGCAGGTTGGGGGGTGGTGCGACCGCTCTGCTCGGCAGTGAGAAGCCGAGCATCTCCTCCACCCTGTCGGCTCCCCGCGCGTGCTTCCACAACGTCCGCTTGGTGGGGATGTGGTGGAGTTGCCACACCCACACCCAGACGGTGAAGAGCTTCGTGTCCGCGCGCTCGAAGGTGCGGCTGTGGAGGCGGTCGATGATCACCTTGTCGCCCAGCGCGTCCTTCGCGCCCTCCAGGGTCCACAGCTGCATTGGCAGCTTCTCCATGATGACGGGGACGTGCAGCATCCAGGTGTCATGGATGCGTGCGTGTGCTCCCTCCACGGCTCCAGGAGGAAGCAGACACCGTCCACAATGATCGAGCCACGTCGAACGACGAGATCCTTGTGCGCCGGCATGGTGAAGTGGATGAAGAAATCTCAGGATCGTGGCTGGTGACGCGGAGGAGGTGCGCGGGGATCTGGAACTCCCGCTCGATGGCCCGGCCGATGGAGAGGGCGCTGGCCGCATGCAGCTTGCTCACCGCGGTGAGCACCACCGCGTGCTGCTGCAACAGGAAGATCTGCTGCTCCATCTCCAGGGTGGAGGCGATCACCTTGTGGTTGGTTCTTGGCCGGCGCCCATGGTCGATGTAGGGGGCGTTTTCGTCGGGGCCATCGGAGGCGGTGGAGGGCAGGCGGGGGCAGGGAACACAAGCCGCTCCCGCACCGGACGGGCTTGCAGTTCTCCCACAATCCGGCTTCTTTTGTTCTTGGGGCACTCCCTGCCGATGTAGCCCGGGAGCTTGCAGATGATGCAATGGAGGGGATCGTGGCAGTCGACGCGGCGGTAGTGAGGGCTGAGGCAGTGAAAACAGAGACCCTTGAACTTTCTTAAGAAGTCCTCGCGCCCCGTCGAGGGAGGGGGGCAACTAGATCCGGGCCGCAGCGGCGTCCTGAGTTGCCTAGCGGGCGCTTGCCGGCCTGCTTGCTCTTGTGGGATTGATAGTGAGTCCATCCCTCATCAATGGCGGTCGGCTCCGAAACGGGCGGTGGGGAGGGCACAACCACGATGGATCGAAGCCGGGGTTGCTCTGGCAGGAGAGGCACGTCAAGAGCCAGCGGTCCAGGCGAGGGGCCACCCTCGAGGTCGGCACCCCGCAGCAGGATTTGCGGGGGCGTCCTCCACTCTCGCGCGGACGGAGGACGGGGAGAAGTAGGCACAGTGGAAAAACCAGGGGATCCAGATCCGCCCCCGAGCCCGGTGCATTGAAGGCTGGCCGGTGGGGATGCGGAATCCCAGGGCGACGGCGGGGCCAGCATGGGCGGCAGCGGCCTCCCGAGCGGCGCAGCGTGGCAGGGAGGGAGGAGGGCGGCGCTGGGGGTGGTGGCCGCCGCGGCCGGGGTGGCCAGGGTCACGGAGCGGAGCGGAGTCTAGCCTAGCCTAGCGGAGCCAGGTTCGGAATCCTTGTGTGCGAGTTCATCGGTTCGTCAGTCGACCGATAGAATATGGACATGCATCTAGTTACACACATCTAAGATCGATGATAAGCAGCATACCCCGTGTGAGTTGTGGCTGATTCTGACTGGGGGAGTGTCCGGTGGAGAGCGCTCGACGTCGGAGACCTGCTGGGCAAAAACGGGGGCGTCGTCTTGTTCCATGCCGATGCATGCAGCGAGCCGCCGTCGACGGCGACGAAACTACAAGAAATACGTCAGCCGCCGTCTGAGCGAGGCATGCGCGAGAATAAATCGATCGATGAGATTACCTTCAAGGGTGACGTTCGGTATTCCTATAAAAAAGGATTCTGTTCCAACAACTTAAATAATTATCGGGACAGGCTACATGTCAATCGCCTGAAAAACAGAAAACGGTTCAGTCGATCCTCCTTCTCCTGTATCAGCCGTTCGATCAAGATCCAATGGACACTGGTCGTCTTCAACCTCCGACAGATCTTCCTCTCTCTCACCCGCCGATCCAGCCCAACCCTAACCGCCGGCCCCCGCCGCCCGCGGCCGGCGGCGCTCCCATGACCGCCACGCCGCCCCGACCTCCCCTAAACCACCCCCCACCGCCGGTCTTCCGCCGCCCCGGCCATCCCTCTAGGGCCCCACACACTGAGCTTTTTCTCCGGCGGAGCACCACCACCGCCCCCACCACTGCCGGCTACCACCCCCCCAAGCCTGAACCCTAGGATAGATACTGGGGTAGCCTGCCTAGCAAGCTTCTTCCTCCCCTCCGGCGAGTTTCTTCCTCCCCTGCGCCTGTTTCTTGCTTCAACCAAAATCGATTGACCCAAAGTTCGAAAATCAGGCGATTGGCATGTAGCTATTGCAATAAATATCTCATCTAGTTTTATGAGGAGGCACGCCATGGGTCGCACAGGAGCCGAGGCATGTTGTGGGTCGCACGGGAGGTTGAATCGTTCAGGTCAATTCTGAATTATAGGTGTGTAAACACATCCTGCTTACACAGTAACTAATTAACTACGATAACCATGTTCATACTTCTACAAATCCCAAAACTATGCAGAGTTAGGATTGTTACTACCTTATTTCTTACTATTGGTTCATTTTTTATGAGAAGGTATTATGATGGTACATGTAGTTGGACATCTCAATATACTGTAATGTGTTTTTTTGCATAGTACCTTGAAATTATGTTAGCAATTCTGAATTGCGATTGTGCTTGAAACTGTAAATGATTCTGTAACTTCTCAAACCTCGTGGACTTAATGCTTAAAATAGTTCCAGAATGAATTGATTCTTGTTCTTTCATGATCAGTTCAGCAAAAAAATTAATTCAGTCCAATTTCAAATTCTCATTTTAGTTTAGTCAAAGTTTCTTATTTTAGTTCAGTACAATATCCAAGTTTATTTTAGTTCAATTCTTATTTTAGTTTTAGTTCATTTCAATTCTTATTTTAGTCAATCTGTAGTCTATGGATTTTATTTGGCCTAGATTGCTAGATGTACTCACTTGTTGTGCCAAGGCAATCTAAAACATTAAGTGTTGCTACTGTAATTCGTTCATTGTTTCACGCCTTCCCGCAGACGCGCGCCCCCACCTCCCCACCGACGCGCGCCGCCCTGAGACACGCGCCCCCCGCCTCCCCGTTGACATGCGCCACCATGGCTTCCTACAGACGGGCGCTGCTCCGCCGCCTCAGCGCCCATGCCGTTCAAACTCAGCCACCTAGGCCGTTCACCACCACCACCAGAGCCCGTTTAGTTGGCGGCGTTCCTGTAGCTGCAGATGTGGTGCTGACAGTAGTAGGCGCTGGTTGGGTTGGATAAAATGCCTAGGAGCTCCCATGATTTATACATGGAACCCAGATGATTCCGTTTCTTCATTCCCCCAAGTGCTTCAATGCTGGCTCCTTCTCGGCTGACTCGATCGCTGCTGGATTAGGTGGGCATAGGTGTGGGTTTACACGGAAGCTGGCACCACTCTTGTGTTATTTTCTCTAGCTATTGAGAAATTGATACACTCTTTTAATGCGTAAGTTTATCTGCTCACAACCTGTTTTTGTGAAAGCCAAATAGCTTGAGAATAGCAACATGTTCGAGCTTAGCTGAGAGGATTTTGAATCGTTGTGTGAGGAAGTGTGGACATGGCCTTGAGATAATGCATGCTGCTTTATTCATAAAGAGACGGTGCTGTTGGTTTTATTTATAGGAAACCGAACCAAAACAGTGGTTGCTAGCTACTAGTGTTTGGAAATTGTAATTACTAGAACTCTTATTTCTCACCCTTTTAATTGCTGGCTAATTCTTGTAGAAAGTAGTGGTTAATCTTGCTAATTACTTTGATGTGATGCCTAGGTGGTCAGTCCAGCTCCTGCAACCAAGACAGGTCGTTGCCCCTTTTGCCACAGCGGCAGCAGCACAAACACGAGTCTGGTCGTCCTCAACCAGTTCCTCACGCGACCTCCGTGCAAGCCCTGCTCATGTATGCTTACACCAAAAGTACCACTCTTGCTAATCTCCTCATACTTGCACTTGCTTATTTTCTAAGCAATAATTCCTATTGCTTCCTCTTGGGGAAAGGGATCCCATGTTGAAGCTGTCTTGAGGGTCACCCGCTGTTTATATTCATAACCATAGTGTATGAAACATATGAAAACCATTCCGGCTTCGGAGAAAATATAACCAGTACATGTGCAATTGCGCGAGAAGTTCCCTTATGAAAGTTCCTTGTAAACAAACCACATGAAAGTTCGTCGAGAAAACTTTGTAAGTTCAAAATGGCTATAGAAAACTTTGTAGGTTCAGATGGGTATAGAAAGCTTTGTAAGTTCAAAATGGGCACGCCTAACAGTGCGTGAATAAAAAAACTAAACCCAACAAAGTCCATGTTGGTCGGTCTACAATGTGTTGTCAAGAAGGTTTTTGGACTTGGAGGCCGACACTGGCTGGTCATCTACCTTCCAATTATTATTAGGCATATACCACTGAAACTGCAGGTCGCGCCCTCCTCCCGCATAGCCTATTGGTTGCCGTACCGTGAACCCTCCTCCCTCGTCAACCTCGCCTGAACTCATCGCTGCTCATCTCTCTACTGCTGCTGTTATTTTCTGTCTCATGAATTTCTGATGAATTTCATCTCTCTATGGCTAATTTTTGTTGTGAGGCCTCAGAGAATAGACCAACAAAAAGGCCCGTCTATGGCGTGTTTTTGAAAATGGAGGTCTTTGTTATATGTGTCGCTTGGTACTTTGTCAATTACTGAAAACTTTTGTTTGTAGATTAGTAATTTGCATGTGCACTGCAGGAGTGTTTTTGTTTTCTGGAGATCAGTTGTATGTTATGTAATCTTGTTGAGTTCTGATTTTTGAACCTTCCCGGTAGTAATACATGTACTTAGTGATACACAAGTTTGATTTTCACGGAAATTGAACTCCAGGATATGAAGTTTGATGGATGTGGAGGTTCTTTTGACCATGAACCCTATAGGAGTTCAACTTTTGATTAAGTTTCAGTTCATCTTTAGCTTAGTTCATCAACTTTAATTTTCAGAAATATCGAGGATGTACTGTATCACTTTGTGACGCCCGGATAACTATGTTACAGTAATCCTTCACTAATGTTGCCACGTCACCACGATTACTGTTGATAAACTCACGTTGTTTCAAAACCCGTTGTATTTTAAAATCAAATCAAACTATAAAAGTTTTCTAATGTCAAAACTAAAATGTTCGAGTTGTTGCAAATAATCGTTTGTTAATATTGGTGGTGGACCAACGTTTTACAAAGTGACTTAGTGCCCTAAAAGAAAAGAAAACAGAGGCACTAAGATGAATAAGGAAATGGCTATACTAAAAGAAAGAAAAGGCCCACCCCCATTATTTCTTTCCCTGGGCCTAGCCCACCCGAGCCGGACAGCCCACTCCACCTGCCGGTCGCCCCCTTCCCCTGTTCAACCGACCCGCGTCCACGGTCGCTGTCGGACCCGCCCGCTCCCCCACACCTCCACGTCGCCGGCTAGCGATAAGGATCCCCCTTCCCCCGATGCCTCGGCCCCCGCTCCCATTCCACCCCACTCGCCCTCCTTCTCCCTCTCTGCCTCTTCCCCTCCTCCAGATCCGCCGCGTTCGACTAGCCCGCCGCCATGGAGGAGCTTGCCCGCGCGTCCACCATTCTCGCCGCCGCTTGAGATCCTGCCCAGAAGAACCGCCGTACTCCGCGACCCCGTCTGCACCACCGTGACGGCGCCGACGACCTCCAAGACGGCGCCCGCTCCGTCTTCTTCATAGGGTCACTTCTGTCGCCCATCATCGTTGCCACGCCACTGTTGCTACTAACCCGTCACCGGGCCCTCGTGCGCCCACACGGTGAGCCCCCGCGCCCCGCTTCCCCTTTCCCTCGTCGCCGTAGGTCGCGCCCCACCTCCCCTGTCCGGAGCTGCGCCGTCGCGTCTGAGCTCGCGGTCGCCGCGGCTCTGGCTGCGCTCGCCGCGCGTCCTCGCGCTCGGGCCCCGCGTCGCTCCCAATCCCGCACCACTCCTCCCGCACACGGCCTCGCTGGCCCACGCCCGCGGCCACGGCGCTCTACCGCGTCGCTCGCGACCTGTAGCCGCGCCTCCATCACCTCCTACTGCCGCGAGCTACTGCAGCCGCCGCCACCAGCCGCTCGCTGCTCGTGCCTGTCGTCGCTGCCTGCCTGTGCCGCCACTGCCTTTTACTCTCGCCATCTGTTTCCGCTGCTCCGCGCGCTACGGCCACCGCAGCCCCTTCCACCTCTGGTCGGCTGCACCCCTGGCAGCGACGCTCCAGTGCCCGCCCGCTGCTTCCCGGCCCCGCCGTGGCCTTGCCTCCGTCGCTTCCCGCGCCTTCGCCGCTCGCGGCCACGGCCGGCGCCTCGCCACGACCGCCCCTGTTCTCCTCCGCCCCGCGCTGCTAGCCGCCGCAGCGCCACAGCTCGCGCCTGCCACTGCCACCTCATGCCGCCCTGCTGCGCCGGTAGCCGCGCCTGAGCCGCTCCTCGTCGGCGCGGCCCTGCGTCCGGGTGACGCCGCGCTCGGGCTCACCCCGTGGGGCGTCCGTGCCCGTGCCAACTAACCCGCATCCGCTATGGCCTATGGGCCTTTGACAGGCGGGGCCCAGCCCCTGTAAAAAAAAGTTTTAATAAAGATAAATAATAAATGTTAATAATTAATGAATTAATTAGTAATATAATTTATTAACTTAATTAACCTCGTATGATTAGCCTAGTGAACTAGATTAGTTAATTTAAACCTGTTTAATTAACTAAGTCAATGACAGATGGGCCCCATGTGCCAGGTTTGAGTTAGTCAACTTGTTGACCTGCTGACATCACCCTGACGTCATGCTGATGCAATAACTCCTGTTGGTTTTATTAATAATTTCAGCAAATGTTTAAATCTTTAGAAATTCATAGAAAATAAACTGCAGCTCGGATGGAAAAACTTTATATATGAAAGTTGCTCAGAAAAACAAGATGAATCCGAATACGCGGTCTGTTCATCTATCACATGCCCCTAGCATGCTGAACATGGAACATTCCCCCTCCGGTCATCTGTCTGACACAGGTCTGGAACCGGGAATACATTCCCGGTTGAATTCCCCCTTCACCCATATCGTGTAGCCATACGTTAGGTCACACCCGGCACAGCATATTGCCACGTTATGATTTGTGATGCTATGTTTGCTTTATATTTACTGTTTCTTCCCCCTCTTCTCTCCGGTAGACCCCGAGACCGATGCTGCCCCTGTGATCGACTATGTCGACGATGACCCCTCCTTGCCAGAGCAACCAGGCAAGCCCCCTCTTTGATCATCCCGATAACGCCCATTTCCTTTCTCTCATGCTTGCATTATATTTTGCTACTATGATTGTTTGCTCCTATTCTAATGCATAGCCTGCTTTTGTAACCTACTTATTGTTACCTACGTGCTTATCCTAAACTGCTTAGTATAGGTTGGTTAGTGATCCATCAGTGACCCCCACCTTGTCCTTGTTGCCCCTGCTTCATCATCGAAGACCCGATCAACGGGATCGAAGGCCAGGCCCCGGCACCGCACATCACTTTACCCTTAGTTGCTCGACACTACTGGGTTACTATCGAGTGCCGAGGGTGAGACCTCATCAGCACTTCTGATGTTAACCCTGTAGTGTAGCTATTCGGTCATGGTCATCGAGGGTGATTTCCTCCTTAACCACTTCCGATACGGCTCTGTCATGCAACCCCTCAAGTGTGAACCTCGAGGGTGGATCCTCTTACGTTCACCTTGATGATTACATCGAGTGGAATTCACCGGGGGTGATTCCTCGGGTTTTCCCCGTGATGTTTGGACACACGGATACTTGGACTTTACACCTGTTACTTGGAAAGGCGGGTCAACCCTGAGGGGTACCCGCGAGTGATATGGAGACGGGTTGACCTGAAGGGTGCCCGCGAGATAATTACGAGGCATGGCCGGGCATTCCTAGCCCTTGCCCCAAGTCCTCGAGATGGGGCAACGGGGTCACATCTTTCGTGAGTCTCTGCTTGTTACCGCGCATTCCTAATCCACTACGATTTGGATATTTGATCCGAGGGGCCTCTGGCCTGATAGCACTAACCATCACGTGGGCATAGTATGGGCGTTCTGCGTCGTATACATCAGCCGAAGCTTAATAGACGTCAGCGGCTGAGCGGCGCGCGCCGGGTTGGACTGCGTAAGCACCTGCCTTTTTGAAGGAGGTAGCTAGGTCTGCTCACCGGCCGCATTTGGAACGTGCAGGAGTTCCCGGGGAGATGGCCCATGACCCCTGGGGGCATAGGTTTAGTCCGGCGTGCTGACCTCTCTATTAAGCCTAGGTCGGGTTGCGGCATATTGTTTGGTCGAGGCCGGGCATGACCCAGGAAAGTGTGTCCGGCCGGAGTTAATCGAGCGTGGTGGGCAAGTTGGTGCACCCCTGCAGGGAAGAAAACAACTATCGATAGCCTGTCCTATGGTAACAGACACTTGGAGTTGTATCCCAATCGATACAACTAGAACTTGATACTTGAGGTGATAACTGGATAGTATGGCTCTGGGATTGCTTTCTCGCAGGGAGTCGAGAAAGGATCTCTGGCCGAGGTTGATAACACCACTACTACTAATTTACTTTATGCTACTCTTATCTCTTCTGATGCTGCAAGATGCTTGGAGCTGCTTGAAGATGCTAGTCTTCGATAGGCTACGCTTTCCCCTTCTCTTCTGGCATTCTGCAGTCCAGTCCACAGATACAACCCATTTCATTGATACCTATGCATAAGTAGTGTAGATCCTTGCTTGCGAGTACTTTGGATGAGTACTCACGGTTGCTTTGCTACCCCTTTCCCCCCTTCTTTCTTCTTTCTGGTTGTTGCAACCAGATGGTGGAGCCCAGGATCTAGACGACACCACCGACGAGTACTACAACCCCGAGGGTGCCTACTACTACGTGGAGGCCGCCGATGACTAGGAGTACTTAGGAGGCTTCCAGGCAGGAGGCCTTGCCTCTTCGATCGTGCTGCTTTTGTGCTAGCCTTCTTAAGGCATCCCTGTTTAACTCATGTACTCAGATATTGTTGCTTCCGCTGAATCTTTTGTATTCAAGCTGATGTATTCGAGCCCTCGAGGCCCCTGGCTTGTATTATAAAGCTTGTATTATTTTAATTTGTGTCTAGAGTTGTGTTGTGATATCTTCCCGTGAGTCCTTGATCTTGATCGTACACATTTGCATGTATGATTAGTGTACGATTGAATCGAGGGCGTCATTAAAGGGGAGTTCATGTTTGGCTGGATTCGACAGTTCATCCTATTTCTTTATAGGTTCATACGCCAGTAAGGTTTGGTGGTACAATTTTTAAAACTATAGCTGTTCGGCAGAAAGGTTCACTACCCCAAGTAGGGGATTTTCAATCAGTAACGAGGCTGTTGTGGAGAAGCAAATATTCAGTGTTCATGATGTCCAAATTCCAGTGATATGCAATTATATATTACTGTCATTGATCAAGTCATTTGCTGCATTTTTTCATGTCTCAGTGTACAAGAGCTGCTAGTCAGTAGACTATAAGTTGTAGTCTGTAACGGCTGGCTGTTCTACACAGTGCACACACGCGATCTAGGTGCAACCTATTTAATTGATTGATGTTTCCATTTTTTTGAACAGGAAGATGGGTCAAGAAAGGAGCATGATCGACTGCTCCTATGGCGTGTAGCTGGACTAGTAGCTCTGCCAATGTTACATTTGGTACAGGAAGTACATGTATTCATGTGGGTGCTTGAAAAGTTCTGTACAAGAATATGCCGATGATTTTTGTGCTATGGATAATATGATTTATGTACATGTATTATATGTGTGGAAACAATTTCTGTCAGATGATGAAAGGAAAAATGGTTTGAATTAAAAATATTGATCAGTACGAGTTACACATGGTGGTCTGTTCGGAATAAAAGAAATGACAAAAATTCAAATTGTAAAAGTTCAAGCAAAAGAAGAAATCCCATGGAAATTCAAGTGGTAAAAGTACAAGACGTAAAATGAGAGAAGTTCAGAACATCATTGTAAAAAAATGTTGAGTTCAAAAAAAAGAAACAAACAAAACACTTTCTTTTTGAATAAAATATCATTCAGTTCGCTGATATAAACTATGTAAGTACAGGGGCAATGCTACCGTAAACCATTGAAACTTTAAGAGGAAAACCTTACCCAAAAAACAAAGTAAAAGTTCAATCTGTGAAAACGTGCTTATTACCAATCCATACGGAGATCAGTTCGAGTACTTTGTTTCGGAATAGAAAAAACAATACGACAGGCTTCACCGTATTCAAAATTACTCTCTGAATAATATATCAGTACAAACACACACAAAAGATCAGTAAAAGTACTCTGTTTTTTTGGACGAGAAAACAACACGATGGGTCTCACCGTATTTCAAATTACGCTTCAACGGTTGCGAATTTGGGAAAGCGTTAAACATGACTAAGTTCCGCATTTTTGATATCTTTCTAAGGGTATAATATTTGCCCCATTTCGACAAATTTTTTAAAAAAATCGCGTTCAAAATCAAATTTGACTGTATTCGAAATCGAGTTTAAACCATAAGGAATTACAAAACCAATTCTATACAAAAAAGTTGCGCATTTTCCATAACTTTCCAATGCCGTATAATTTGGGTCAATCCGATAAACCGTTTGCAAAAAGACGTGAAAATACTTTTCGCCCAAAATATCTTTGTTTTTCAAATTTCTTTTAAATCATATAGAATTTGAAAAAACATTAGATATATGGAAGAAGCGGGTTTTCACCAGCTTTCCAACGCCATCTTATTTGCTCAATTCCGACAAACCATTTCAAAATTAAGTCCAAAATACGATTCGCGTTTTTTGTTTTAAAAACGGTTTTTTCAAAACCGCTCTTAAACCGTGATAATTTTGCAAAAAATTCCTATATATTTGTAATATAGATGTCAAGAGCTTTCCGACGATATATTACACGCCCCATTCCGACGAAAAGACGATCAGTTCGACGTGATGAAAATCATCAGTACAACTGCCTAAAACCGTCAGTTCAAGTTGGGTGACCGAATAATATTCTGGTACGCGAAACAGAATAGCTAAGATGTGTGTGTGTGTATATATGTGTGTGTGTGTGTGTGTGTGTGTGTGTGTGTGTGTGTGTGTGTGTGTTTGTGTGCATCTCTGACAGGTCTATAGATCAACGATGGCGAGGAAGTGGTATGCCGTGTATGTAGGGCATGTGATACGTCCATTTTGCATCATGTTTTCTTACTGCTATTTATGATGTTTTAATCCATAATAATGCTTTTTGGAGTAATTCTAATGCCTTTTCTCTCATAATTTGCAAGGTACACACCAAGAGGGAGAATTCCGGCAGTTGGAAATCTGGACCTGGAAAAGCTACGTCAGGCTACCTATTCTGCACAACTCCAAACAAGCTGAAACTTCGCGGAGATTTTTTATGGAATATTTAAGAATTATTGCAGCAAATAACTACCAGAGAGGGCCCACCAGGTGGGCACAACCCACCTGGGTGCGCCAGGGAGCCCCGGCGCGCCCTGGTGGGTTGTGCTCACCCAGGCCCACCTCTGGTGCCCATCTTCTGGTATATAGGTCATTTGGACCTAGAAAAAAAGGAGAGGACTTTCGGGACGGAGCGCTGCTGTCACGAGGCGGAACTTGGGCAGGAGCACTTTTGCCCACCGGCGGAGCGATTCCGCCGGGGGAACGTCCCTCCCGGAGGGGGAAATCATCGTACTCATCATCACAAACAACTCTCCCATCTTGGGGAGGGCAATATCCATCAACATCTTCAACAACACCATCTCATCTCAAACCCTAGTTCATCTCTTGTGTTCAATCTTGTTACCGGAACTATATCTTGTAGTTGATTGCTATATGGTTTATTTGGTGGAAGATTATATGTTCAGATCCAATATGCTATTTAATACTCCTCTGATCATGAGCATGTATATCATTTGTGAGTAGTTACTTTTGCTCTTGAGGTCTGGGGAGAAATCATGTTCCAAGTAATCATGTGAACTTGATATGTGTTCGATATTTTGATAGTATGTATGTTGCGATTCCCTTAGTGGTGTCATGTGAACGTCGAGTACAGGACACTTCACCATATTTAGGCCTAAGGGAATGCATTGTGGAGTAGCAATTAGATGATGGGTTGCGAGAGTGATAGAAGCTTAAACCCTAGTTTATGCGCTATTCCGTAAGGGACCGATTGGATCCAAAAGTTTAATGCTATGGTTAGAATTTATTCTTAATACTTTTCTCGTAGTTGCGGATGCTTGCGGGAGGGTTAATCATAAGTAGGAGGTATGTTCAAGTAAGAATAGCACCTAAGCACCGGCCACCCACATATCAAATTATCAAAGTAGCGAACACAAATTAAACCAACATGATCAAAGTGACTAGATGAAATTCCCGTGTACCCTCAAGAACGCTTTGCTTATCATAAGAGACCATTTTGGCCTGTCCTTTGCCTCAAAAGGATTGGTCTACGTTGCTGCACTTTTTTTACTACTACCATTACTTGCTCGTTACAAATTATCTTGCTATCAAACTACTCAGCTACTTACAATTTCAGTACTTGAAGACATTACCTTGCTGAAAACCACTTGTCATTTCCTTCTGCTCCTCGTTGGGTTCGACACTCTTACTTATCGGGAAGAGCTACCATTGATCCTCTATACTTGTGGGTCATCAAGGCTATTTTCTGGCACCGTTGCCGGGGAGTGAAGCGCCTTTGGTAAGTGGAATTTGATAAGGAAACATTTATATTGTGTGCTGAAATTTATTGTCACTTGTTACTATGGAGAACAATCCTTTGAGGGGTTTGTTCGGGGTATCTTCACCTCGTCCAGAACCACATTTAGCTACCCTCAACCTACTACTCCTACTGAAAATATTGAATATGAAATTCCTTCGGGTATGATAGAACAACTGCTAGCTAATCCTTATGCAGGAGATGGAACCGAACATCCTGATATGCACTTGATATATGTAGAACAAATTTGTGGATTGTTTAAGCTTGCAGGTTTACCCGGAGATGAAGTGATGAAAAAGTTTTTCCCTTTATCTTTGAAGGGAAAAGCATTGGCATGGTATAGGCTATGCGATGATATTGGATCTTGGAATTGGAATCGTTTGAAATTGGAGTTCCACCAAAAAATTTATCCTATGCATCTAGTTCATCGTGATCGGAATTATATATATAATTTTTGGCCTCGTGAAGGAGAAAGTATCGCTCTAGCTTGGGGGAGGCTTAATTCAATGTTATATTCATGCCCCAATCATGAGCTCTCAAGAGAAATTATTATCTAGAATTTTTATGCTCGACTTTCTCGTAATGATCAAACCATGCTTGATACTTCTTGTGCTGGTTCTTTTATAAATAAGACTATTGAATTCCGGTGGGATCTTTTGGAAAGAATTTAATGTAACTCTAAGATTGGGAACTCGACGAAGGTAAAGATTCAGGTATTAAACTAAAGTATGATTGTGTTAAATCTTTTATGGATACCGATGCTTTTGAAAAGTTTAGCACTAAATATGGACTTGACTCTGAGAATGTAGCCTCCTTTTGTGAATCATTTTCTACTCATGCTGAGCTCCCTAAAGAGAAGTGGTTTAAATATCACCCACCTATTAAAGAAGAAATTAAAGAACCGGTACCAGTGAAAAGAGAAACTATACTTTACAATGTTGATCCAGTTGTTCCTTCTGCTTATATTGAGAAACCACCTTTCCCTGTTAGGATAAAGGAACATGCTAAAGTTTCAACCGTGATTAAGAAAAGCTATATTAGAACACCTAAACCTGAAGAACAAATTAAAGTAGAACCTAGTATTGCTATGGTTAAAGATCTCTTGGAAGAAGATATTGATGAGCATGTTATTTACTTTTGTGAAGAAGCTGCTAGAATTGCCAAACCTGATAAAAAAATAAACATAGACCCGTTGTTGGCATGCCTGTCATCTCAGTTAAAATAGGAGATCACTGTTATCATGGTTTATGTGACACAGGTGCTAGTGTGAGTGCTATTCCTTACACATTATATCAAGAAATTATGAATAACATAGCACCCACACAGATAGAAGACATAGATGTTACTATTAAACTTGCTAATAGAGACACTATGTCACCAATTGGGATTGTTAGAGATGTTGAAGTCTTGTGTAGGAAAATAAAATACCCTACTGATTTTCTTGTTCTTGGTTCCCCGCAAGATGAATTTTGTCCCATTATCTTTGGTAGACCTTTCTTGAACACTGTTAATGCTAGAATAGATTGTGAGAAACAAACTGTCAGTGTTAGTTTTGGTGATGAGTCTCATGAATTTAATTTTTCCAAGTTTAGTAGAAAGCTTCACGAAAAAGAATTGCCTAGCTAGTAAGGATGAATGAATTGGTCTTGCTTCCATTGCTGTACCACCCACTGATCCTTTAGAACAATATTTGCTAGACCATGAAAATGATTTACATATGCATGAAATAAATGAAATGGATAAAATTTTCTTTGAACAACGTCCTCTACTTAAACACAATTTGCCTATTGAAACTCTAGGAGGTCCACCTCCACCTAAAGGTGATCCTGTCTTTGAATTAAAACAATTGCCAGACACTTTGAAATATGCTTATCTTGATGAAAAGAAGATATATCCTGTTATTATTAGTGCTAACCTTTCATAACATAAGAAGAAAGATTGTTGAAAGTTCTAAGGAAGCACCGAGCTGCTATTGGATATACTCTTGACGATTTAAAGGGCATTAGTCCCACTCTATGTCAGCACAAAATTAATATGGAACCTGATGCTAAACCCGTTGTTGATAACCAACGTCGGTTAAATCCGAAGAAGAAAGAAGTGGTAAGAACGGAAATATTAAAACTTCTGGAAGCAGGTATAATCTATCCCATAGCTGATAGTAGATGGGTAAGTCCTGTTCATTGTGTCCCTAAGAAAGGAGGTATAACTGTTGTTCCTAATGATAAGAATGAACTTATTCCACAAATAATTGTTACAGGCTATAGAATGGTAATTACCCTTTGACTTTTATTGATCAAATGCTTGAAAGATTATCTAAGCACACACACTTTTGCTTCCTTGATGGATATTCTGGCTTTTCACAAATAGCTGTTTCTCAACCTGATCAAGAAAAGACCACTTTTACTTGTCCCTTTGATACCTATGCTTATAGAGTATGCCTTTTGGTTTATGTAATGCACCTGCTACCTTTCAAAGATGTATAACTGATATATTCTTTGATTTTTGTGAAAAGATTGTTGAGGTTTTCATGGATGACTTTTCTGTTTATGGGAAGTCTTTTGATGATTGTTTAAGCAATCTTGAGCGAGTTTTGCAGAGATGTGAACAAACAAATCTTGTCTTGAATTGGGAGAAGTGCCACTTTATGGTTAATGAAGGCACTGTCTTGGGTCATAAAATTTCTGAAAGAGGTATTGAAGTGGACCAAGCTAAGGTTGATGCAATTGAGAAAATTCCATATCCTAAAGATATAAAAGGTATTCGTAGTTTCTTCGGTCATGCTGGTTTCTGTAGGAGATTTATTAAATACTTTTCTAAAATGTCTAGGCCTCTTACGAATCTTTTGCAAAAGGATATCCCTTTTGTTTTTGATGATGATTGTTCAGAAGCCTTTGAAACACTCAAGAAGGCCTTAATTTCTGCACCTATTGTTCAACCACCTGATTGGAACTTGCCTTTTGAAATTATGTGTGATGCTAGTGATTATGCTGTTGGTGTTGTTCTAGGATAAAGAGTTGATAAGAAACTGAACGTTATTCATTATGCTAGTAAAACTCTAGACAGTGCTCAAAAAAACTATGCAACTACTGAAAAAGAGTTCCTAGCAGTGGTGTTTGCTTGCGATAATTTAGACCTTATATTGTTGGTTCCAAAGTAATTGTTCACATAGACCATGCTTCTGTTAAATATCTTATGGAAAGGAAAGATGCTAAACCTAGACTTATTCGATGGGTTCTCTTGTTACAAGAATTTGATTTACATATCATTTATTGAAAAGGAGCTGAGAACCCAGTAGCTGATAATTTGTCTAGGCTTGAAAATTTGCCTGGTGACCCACTACCTATTGATGATAGTATTCCTGATGAGCAGTTAGCTGCAATAAATGTTGCTGATTGTACTCCTTGGTATGCTGACTAAGCTAATTACATCTTTATAAAGAAGGAGTAGATGGTATTATTAGACATTGTGTACCTGAGCATGAACAGGGACAAATCCTACAGAAATGTCACTCCAAAGCTTATGGAGGGCATCATGCTGGAGATAGAACTGCTCATAAGGTATTGCAGTCTGGATTTTATTGGCATGCTCTCTTCAAGGATGCACGTAAGTTCATCTTATCTTGTGATGAATGTCAAAGAATAGGTAATATCGGTAAGCGTCAAGAAATGCCTATGAATTATTCACTTGCTGTTGAACCATTTGATGTTTGGGGATTTGATTACATGGGACCTTTTCCTTCCTCTAATGGGTATACACATATTTTGGTTGCTGTTGATTATATTACTAAATGGGTAGAAGCTATTCCAACTAGTAGTGTTGATCACAACACCTCTATTAAAATGCTTAAGGAAGTTATTTTCCCAAGGTTTGGAGTCCCTAGATATTTTAATGACTGATGGTGGTTCACACTTTATTCATGGCGCTTTCCGTAAAATGCTTGCCAAGTATGATGTTAATCATAGAATTGCATCACCCTACCATCCTCAGTCCAGTGGTCAAGTTGAACTTAGCAATAGAGAAATAAAATTAATTTTGCAGAAGACTTTTAATAGGTCCAGGAGGGCTTATAGAACAGGATATAAAAATCCTATGGGTATGTCTCCATATAAAATGGTTTATGGAAAAGTTTGCCATTTGCCTCTTGAGTTAGAACATAAAGCATATTGGGCAATCAAAGAACTCAATTATGATTTCAAACTTGCTGGTGAAAAGAGGTTAATTGATATTAGCTCATTAGATGAGTGGAGAACCCAAGCTTATGAAAATGCAAAATTATTCAAAGAAAAAGTTAAAAGATGGCATGACAAAATTCAAAAGCGCGAGTTTAAAGTCGGAGAATATGTTCATTTGTACAACTCTCGTTTTAGATTCTCTGCAGGAAAACTCCTCTCAAAATGGGAAGGCCCATATGTCATCGAGGAGGTTTATCAGTCTGGAGCCATCAAAATAAATAATCCTGAAGGTACTAACCCGAATGTTGAAAGTAATATTATCAAAACTTTGACACCGGAAGAACACATAAAAAGTCCTTCCGGAACACTCCAGAATCGTGAAAATAAGGAGGTAAGTGATACGGTAAGTAAACGGATTCCGAAAAATCCGCAAAAATATTTTTTATCAGTTTTGGAATATTTAAGAATTTAGGAAATAAAGAAACTTGCAGGAAGCGTCCCCTGGTGGGCACAAGACACCAGGGCGCGCCAGGCAAGCCTGGCGCGCCCAGGTGGGTTGTGCCCACCTGGGACACCTTCCGTACTCTGTTTTTCTCCTGTATGATTGTCCTCCAAGATAAAAAAAATCTATATATACTTTCCGAACTTGTTAACCACCGTATCATGGAGAAATCCTCTGTTCTCTTTTTCCTTGTTGTTTGTTGTCAGATCCCACCTACCATAGCCTCTTCAAGCTCCTCCAAGGACAAGTTCTTCAACAACGTAATCACCCATATTTGCGGGAGGTGGTGCAGCACCCTCAGGTCATCCAGATGCATGAGGGGGTGCTTCACCTCCGTGATGTGCCATACCCCAAGGGGACAGGAACCGTGGAGGACAGGCTCGAAGCTGTGGAGCAAGACGTCTTCCGATGCAAGTGGATGGTGGAGTGTGGACTCAACGCCAATCACCTTATGATCACGGACCTCTCCCGTCATCTCAAGGTGGATGGCAAGCCCATGAAGGACATCGTCTTCACCCTCAACGAGCAAATCAAATTCGTCCAAAGCCAGATCTATGATCTCCAAAACCAAGTCTTTGAATATGAGGCGAGGTTTAAAGGTATGAGTTTGGCTGCTAGTTGCAGGACCCGTGAGACTCACTCCTCCTCTTATGATGGTGGACCACTTCCATGGAAATCCGAGGAAAAGATCTCTTCTTCTTCACCACTACCTTCTTCTTCATCACCAAAGGAGAACCAAGTATCGGGTATGGGCACTCCCCTTGGCTTCCGCCAAGCTTGGGGGAGGTGCCCTGGTATCGTATCACCCCACTATCTTTTTTGCTTTTACTTATCTTCGATCTTGTGCTTTAGAATGAATAAACGTTTAGTTTCGATTTCGGTTTTTGCTTGAGGACAAGCGAGGTCTAAGCTTGGGGGAGTTGATACGTCCATTTTGCATCATGTTTTCTAACAGTTATTTATGATGTCTTTATCCATAATAATGCTTTTTGGATTATTCTAATGCCTTTTCTCTCATAATTTGCAAGGTACACACCAAGAGGGAGAATTCCGGCAGCTGGAAATCTGGACCTGGAAAAGCTACGTCAGCCTACCTATTTTGCACAACTCCAAACAAGCTGAAACTTCATGAAGATTTTTTATGGACTATTTAAGAATTATTGGAGCAAATAACTACTTGAGGGGGCCCACCAGGTGGGCGCGCCCTGGTGGGTTGTGCTCACCCAGGCCCACCTCCGGTGCCCATCTTCTGGTATATAGGTCATTTTGACCTAGAAAAAAATAAGGAGAGGACTTTCGGGATGGAGCGCTGCTGTCACGAGGCGGAACTTGGGCAGGAGCACTTTTGCCCGCCGGCGGAGCGATTCCGCCGGGGGAACGTCCCTCCCGGAGGGGGAAGTCATCGTACTCGTCATCACCAACAACTCTCCCATCTTGGGGAGGGCAATATCCATCAACATCTTCAACAACACCATCTCATCTCAAACCCTAGTTCATCTCTTGTGTTCAATCTTGTTACCGGAACTATAGATTGGTGCTTGTGGGTGACTAGTAGTGTTGATTACATCTTGTAGTTGATTATTATATGGTTTATTTCGTGGAAGATTGTATGTTCAGATCATATATGCTATTTAATACTCCTCTGATCATGAGCATGTTTATCATTCGTGAGTAGTTACTTTTGTTCTTGAGGTCACGGAGAAATCAAGTTGCAAGTAATCATGTGAACTTGATATGTGTTCGATATTTTGATAGTATGTATGTTGTGATTCCGTTAGTGGTGTCATGTGAACGTCGACTACATGAAACTTCACCATATTTGGGCCTAAGGGAATGCATTGTGGAGTAGCAATTAGATGATGGGTTGCGAGAGTGACAGAAGTTTAAACTCTAGTTTATGCGCTATTCCGTAAGGGACCGATTGGATCCAAAAGTTTAATGCTATGGTTAGAATTTATTCGTAATACTTTTCTCGTAGTTGAGGATGCTTGCGGGAGGGTTAATCATAAGTAGGAGGTTTGTTCAAGTTAGAACAGCACCTAAGCACCGGTCCACCCACATATCAAATTTCCAAAGTAGCGAACACAAATTAAACCAACATGACGAAAGTGACTAGATGAAATTCCCGTGTACGCTCAAGAAAGCTTTGCTTATCATAAGAGACCGTTTTGGCCTGTCCTTTGCCTCAAAAGGATGGGGCTACCTTGCTGCACTTTTGTTACTACTACCCTTACTTGCTCGTTACAAATTATCTTGCTATCAAACTACTCCGCTACATACAATTTTAGCACTTGCAGACATTACCTTGCTGAAAACCACTTGTCATTTCCTTCTGCTCCTCATTGGGTTCGACACTCTTACTTATCGAAAAGAGCTACAATTTATCCCCTATACTTGTGGGTCATCAGCATGTTTTGGGTGTGTACGATGAGTGGCCAGAGTGTCAGGCCCATGTGTCTGGCTTCTCGGGCAGAAGCCAGAAAGGGTTTGATAGCAGAGCGGAAGCCGAAGCTAGTTACTTGAGATTCATTGCACAACAGGGGATTCAGAACCAGCGCCGCAAAAACTACTACATAGTACCGCTTTCGATCATCGTGATCGCTCTTATCTTCTATGCGGTCATATCATAATCTACATAGATGATGAAACATGAGTATGTGACCATGTAAGTGCATGTATTGGGAAGTTCTAATAACTTGTAACGCGATTTCGAGACATGTGTTCGACCATGATTGATGATGATGAGATACTTGAGACATGTCGAGACTTCTAATAACTTTGGCGCATCGATGACTCACTTGCTTTTCAATGAATATGCATGTTATTGTATAAATGGTGGATCTGTTTAAATGTGTATAGAGCCAAAACGCAAAAAAAAACTACAAAAGTTAGTAGTGGCGTGGGGGCAAAGTTTACTAGTAGCACTCAAATAACAGTAGCACTGGCTAGCTACACATGCTGCAGATAAGTATCAGTAGCGCTGGAGGGAAGAGCGCTACTGCTAGCTTCAGTTACCAGTAGTGCTGGCACAAACAAGCGCTACTGCTAAAAAATAGCTGTAGCACCGTAGTAATAGCGCGTCTACCAGCGCTACTGATAGAGAAAAAACCAGCGCTACTAGTAAGGGTTTTCCTAGTAGTGTCGGGTGAGAATACTTAAACTCTTGACTATTTATCACCTTATCACTAATAGTGAAAAAAACAACACTACTATTAAGGGTTTTCATGTGCCTTCTTTTCAGTGGTATAGCCAAGCCCAGCAAGAAGTTAAAAATGAACAAGCCGGCTGAAGAGCCAAAGGTCATTGAATCAGAGAAGCAAGCACCAGCATCAGAGGTTTCAAACCAGAACCATGAAGACATTGTCAGTGACCAGCCACCAGAGACCCATGATACTCCCATAGATCCAATAAACGTTGACCCGGAGATTGTTAAGCCGCCAGGTCCCACCAAGCCTGCTGAGGAAGATACTGAAGAAGTCCTGGTCACAAGTGTTGGTTATAAAGAGTCGGGGAATCCAACCATTCTAGCGAAACACTCTACCAAAGAAGAATTAATTGAAAGGAGAAAAGCCAAGTTTGATGTTGCCAACTACTCACGGTTGGGTGTCAAAATGAATTGTTCTCTGGCTATCTTAGTCAACTACATGCTGGTCGTGATCTTCAGGTGGACATAGTCAAGACAATGCGACAGAAATATGAGCTATGAACATCTGCTTCCATCATATATATAGACATCCAGCCCCCAAGTCTTACATTACTGGAATCACGATCTTTGCCATCTGCTAGCTGACGGCAAAGAACGTATTTGCCATCAGCTTAGGTAAAACTGAGGGCAAAGAAAGAGCCGACGGCAAAGATCATGTTTGCTGTCAGCCAGCTCTTTGCCGTCTGCTACCAGACGCCATAGAAGCTTTGTCGTCTGCTAGCAGACGGCAAAGAGGGAGGGTGGCCCACTAACAAGAACCACCTAACGGGCACTTTCTTTGACGTCTGCTAGCAGACGGCAAAGAAAGTGGCCAACCTAACGGCCGTTTGCTAGGCTCTTTGCCATCTGCTAGCAGACGGCAAAGATCTGTGACCTAACTAAAAAGCGGCCAGCGCCCGCGCCCCACCCCTCTCTCTCCCCTCTGTCTCTCCCCTCACCTCACCCGCGCCGCCGCCCCCGTGCCCGAGACGCCGCCGCCCCCGTGCCCGAGACGCCCCCGCCCCCGACCCCCACCGTCCCGACCCGCAAGGCGCCCCGCCGCTCAGGCCGCCCGCCGCCTCCTCCACCACCACCGAAGCAAATGTGAGCTTTTTTTTTTGTTTTTTCTACTGTTCTTTGCTGTTTAGGTTTAGGTGTTATTAATAGGTTTAGGTTAGTGGTAGGTCTAGGTTTAGATAATTAGAAGAAGAAAGTTGAAAAAAAGAAGAATAAGTAGAAGAAGAGGAAAAAGGAAAAAAGGAAGAGGCTCGTGGATCGCCGGTCGTCGAGGGGATAGATGGTGAAGCCAGTAGGTCCTGCCGGTCGCGACGCCGTTGCCCATGCCGAGAATCCCCCGGTCTGAGTGCTGACCCGTCGACCGTGTGTCGCCATAGCAGAGGGCGCCCAGGGACGAGCGGGTTAGGGGGTTCCTCAACATCGATGCAACCCTAAATAGCAAGTATCGCCGGTGCGAGATACATGTGGGCGTCGGTGTCGAACACTACATCCACGTCGCACAAGTGACGTCGGCATCCAGCGTCCCGCAGCAACAGTTCTCGGGGTCAATGGCGGTCAAACACCTATGCGAATTTGTCTTGCAGCCTCTGCGATGACGATTAAAAGCCAAGTGTTGAAACTTGAAACACTCAAACTGACTCAAGTCGGTTTGGATGTTTGAAGTTTCAAAACTTGGCTTTAATCCTCATCGCAGACCGCTATCAGTCCCCAGAACTATTGATGCGTGACGCCGGGCACCGGCATCACTTGTGGGACGTGGATCTAGTGTTCAATGCCGACCGCCACATGTATCTCACCCCGATGATACTTGCTATTTAGGGTTCCATCGATGCCGAGGAACCCCCTAACCTGCTCGCCCTGTTGTAAATATTTAGTTAGGTTTACGGTAAAAACTATATTGCTATGTTACTCATCTTTTGATTTAAATGTGAAGTTTTTTCATCGCTGCGAGGGTCTAATGTTCGACGAGCTCCGCCCCTGCGTTTGTGGGTGAGCACAAATGACATCTCCTCCTCCCCCCTTCATTTGCTCTGTTCCGGTCTTCGTGCCAGTGAAACGTGCTAGCTATAGGTGTCTTCAATCATCAGTATGCATGACCACTATGCGTCTCCCATTTGAAAGGGTTACATCTATAAATATGCATGCATTTGCATATTTCTAACCGTGATTCTTTCGAATTGTCCAACGCTATCCATGGACAGCAAGAGTATGTGTAGATTGGGTTCGTTTTTCCCATATGCTCTGCTCCGGATCTGATGCAGAATTTCGTCAGTGCCTCCCTGTTGTTCTCCAGGTACACATCCTCTCTGCTTATTGCTGAGACGTGTATCAGGAGAACAACAGGGAGGTGTTGCTGAAATTTTGCGTCAGAGCCGGAGCAGAGCATGGGAACCCAATCTACACATACACGGGTGGGGTTAGGACCTATCTTTACCTATTAGCGTCCAGGTTGCATGGACGTAATAAAAGTGACAAACTCCATTACATGATGAATATATACATGATATATATATATATTCTTATGTGTCCAGTAGCTAGGCAAGATGAGTGATCGTGCGTGGATGTACACCGGTCACACTAGTTGGACAGACATGACCATTGAATGGTTAAAAAAACCAAGGGGTTTCTGAGAGCCGCATTTGCAAATGGCCAGGGGACAACCTGGTGCCCCTGTGCTGGTGCAACAATTGGCACAAGAGGACAGAGGATGAAATGGGAAAACACCTGCAGAAGAGGGGTTTTACGCCAGGTTATACGGTGTGGACATTTCATGGCGAGTCTACCCAATGTGCCAGAGCTGAGGTGCTTCGTTGTCGCACTGATGAGCATGGTACCGGGATGGAAGACATGGTGCAAGACTTTGATGATGCTCGAGACTCGGACGATCAGATGGAGGAATCTGCAAAGGCCTTCAATGAAATGTTGGAGTCTTCAAAACGTCCTCTCTAGGAGCACACTGAGCTTTGTCAGCTGGATGCCATCTCACAAATAATGGCTCTGAAGGCTCAATTCAACTTGGGCAGAGAATGCTACGACGCGGTGATGACATTATTTGGACGTTTTCTACCCAAGGGTCATGTACTACCTACAAACCTGTACCAGTTAGACAAAATCCTCCATGCTCTTAAGATGCCCTATGAGAAGATACATGCCTATGAGAAAGGATGTGCCTTATTTACGCTTCAGTATGCGGACTTGTACTATTGTCCCATTTGCAAGTCATCCAGGTATATTGTGGTAGACAACGGTATGGGTGAGAAGAAGCAGACCAAAATCCCCGTTAATGTTCTTCTGTATATGCCAATCGTACCAAGAATTCAATGTCTTTTCATGGTCGAAGAGACGGCCAGACAAATGACATGGCACAAAATGGGAAAGAGAACCCAACCAGATGCAGATGGGAAGCTGATGATGGTGCACACATCGGATGGTGAAGCGTGGAAGCGCTTCGATACATTACATGATGACAAATTAAGCGGCAGATCCGAGGCATCCTCGAGTCGCCATCAGCATGGATGGGTTCAGTGTGTTTGGTCTGATGGGATCCCAATACAGTTGTTGGCCCGTATTTGTCATTCCACTCAATCTCCCCCCGGACAGATTATGCAAAGAAAGAACATTTTCTTGACGTTGATAATTCCAGGGCCCAACTCTCCAGGGAAGAATATGAATGTGTACATGCAGCCGCTGAAGGACGAATTGCAAGAAGCCTTGGATAATGGGTTCAAGACATACGACGCCTTTAGAAAACGGAACTTTATAATGCATGTCTGGTACATGTACTCGACGCATGACTTGCCGACGTATGCGCTATTCGTTGGCTGGTGTGTGCATGGAAGGTTCCTGTGCCCCACATGCATGGGAGCTCTTCAGTTTCATTGGCTTCAGGCCGGTCGCAAGTTTTCTTTCTTCGACTTGCATAGACAGTTCCTGGATCCTCGCCATAAGTTCAGGAACAATAAGCAGAACTTCATCAAAGGTAGAGTTGTCAAAAACTCCACACCACCTCTATTGACAGGCCAAGAGACCCTGGATCAATTAAACGCTCTCGAGCCAGATTTAGAGCGTCCAGGGTATTTCAAGGGGTATAATTCGAAACATGCCTGGACTCACAAGACATGCTTGTGGGATCTGCCTTACTTCAAAGACATCCTTTGCCCACACAACATCGACGTGATGCACACTGAGAAGAATATTCCCGAGGCACTATTTGGTACATTGTTCGGCATAGATGGGAAGTCAAAGGATAATACCAAGGCTAGAGTCAATCAGGAGGAGCTATGTTATAGACCGTTACAAAACATGCAACCACCGAAAGGAAAGCAGAACTGGACAAAGCCAAAGGCATGGTTCAATCTTGGAAGGCCAGCTATGAGGCAAATTAACTTGTGGGTGAAAATGCAATTGATGTTCCCCGATGGGTATGCAGCGAATCTAAAGAGGGGAGCGAGTCTTGATAAACTGAAGATTCTTGGTCTCAAGAGTCATGATTGGCACATATGGATTGAGCGGGTAATGCCAATGATGTTGCGTGGCTTCATCCGTGAGGATGAATGGCTAGTACTGGCAGAGCTGAGCTCTTTCTTCTGTGTTCTTTGTGCGAAAGAACTATCGCCTGGCCTGCTAGAAGAAATGGAAGAGTTTGCACCAGAGTTGATCTGCAAGTTAGAGAAGATCTTTCTGCGGGGCTTCTTTAATCCAATGCAGCACTTGATTTTGCATCTCCCAACCGAGGCAAGATTGGGGGGAGCGTGCAAAATCGTTGGTGCTACGCAACTGAGAGGATGCAGAAGACTCTTCGAGAAAAATGTAAAAATAAACATAGAATTGAAGCATTGATGGCCGAGGCATTCATTACTGAGGAGGCGACAAACTTCGTGATAGCACACTACGAAGCCAAACATCGTCATTTGCATAATCTGAAGCCTCGTACAATGCTGGCGACCCTAAAAAGGGTGGATCCAACCTCAGCCTATTCAAAGGGGATCTCGCACCAGCCGGTGCTTCTAATTCCTTAACATTGGATGTCGAAGAATAGCAGACCATTTCGTTGTATATCTTTAACAACCTAACAGAAGTGCGGCCGTACATCGAGTAAGTTCTCGGTACATTTTCGCAACTTCTAATTCCTTTGAACTGCTCTTATTCCCGGATAAGTTTGATACAGTCGATACATCACCAAATTCTCATATGGTGCGGTGATCCAAAAGGATTTCGTCGAAGAGTATGAGCTTCTGGCAAAGCATGGAGGCAGCTATCCCGGTTTCATCTCTTGGTTCAAACAAACGGTAATTTCCATTAGAGCATTTCATTTCTTCGTCTAATTTTTGCTAATGCAACAATCCCTTTCGTATTAAACTTGTAGGCTAATTCAGAGTTTATGGACGCCGAACTGAGACAAGTCGCTAATGGTTTGACTTTAAGGTTTGTTCATTTCACAAATACGACATCAACGGGTATCGCTTTCGTACCTATGGCAAAGAGCTATCTATGGCCGACCGAAAGTCTACAAATTGTTGTGTCTCTGCTATCGGCATAGGAGATACCGAGTATTATGGAAGAGTTGAAGCAATTTATGAACTTAAACTCTATGGTGCAAACCCACCAAACGTCGTAGTCTTCAAATGTTATTGGTTCCAGCTGAAGCAGACTAGAAGGACACATGAACATATAGGGCTAGCGGAAATCAAACAAAGCACCCATTTATATGTTCCCGATGTCTATACTATGGCTCAACAGGCAACCCAAGTGTTCTATCTATCGTGGGCCTGTCAAAGGGGTCCAAATCTCAATGGTTGGGATGTCGTTTATGAAGTGTCGCCACATGTTAGACCACCTCCCCCCAATGAAGAGGATTATGAACCTCACATTAACCCAGACACATATGAAGGAGAATTCTTCCAAGAAATACGTCTTTCCAAAAAAACGTGTCAAGAACCGCTCTACTTCACCCCAGAACATTGAAGTAGACAGCGACAGTGAACCCGACTTCACCCCTGAGCCGGAACAAGCAGAGCTTGAACTAGAAGAGGTTACTGCTGCGGATGACCTGCCAATGCTTGACCGATTACGTAAAGGTGGCCTTCCACATGATGATGCATTTATTAATGATGATGATAAGCACGTCATTGCTGATAGTGATGATGATGATGCATTTATTGATCCCGAAGCATTTATTGAACCTGACGATCCAGATTATTATTAGGTATTTAATTTTTTATATTGTACTTGATTTATATAGTTACTTGGATGATTGTATGATTTATATAGTTACTTGTACAAGTTTCTTACTTTGTATGATTGTTTGTTATACATAGTGCCATGGTCTTGATATCCGTCCCCATCGACCCTCGCACGCTTTATGATTCAGATGTGGTAAATTCTCTCTTATAACTATTTGTTGCATTTTGCATTTATGACAATTATGCCCATCAAGTTGACATAGAGATATTTTAATCTAGGAGGTATGTGAACCAGAAATTCCAACCGGCCCTCTTGTCGAGAAGTTAAATTTAGTTGAAAAAGAAAATGAGTATTTGAAAGAAAAAATTAAAAGAATTGAAGAAGAGAAGATGACATTGGAGTTGTATGTTGCCAATGTCGTCGATGATCACAAGATGAAGATGAATGCAATGCGCTTGAAGATGGATGCAATGCGCTTGAAGATTAAGAAGATTAGAAAATATGCCATTGATAATGAGGCTTGGTATCACTGTGCCGTTGGATCAATTGTCAGCTTAGTTGCGATCTTCATTGCATTTGTTGTGATGAGGGTAGTTTTCTCTAGTGTTTTGCTTAATAAATGCATACTTAGCTTATTTTCCTCCTAAATGGCATAATTACCTAAGTTAGATAAAATATGAGCTATACTTATGTAAGTTGGCTCAAAAATGGCATCATCACCTAGGTTAGCACAAAAATGACCTATACTTACCTTATTTTTCTCCAAATTGACATAATAAGCTTAGTTGACCTATACTTTACCTAGGATAGCTATAAAATGACCTATACTTAGCATTTTTTTCCTCCTAAATGACTTAATATGCTTAGTTAGCTAAAAATGGCATAACTACCTAGGATGGTTAAATAATGATTTATACTTAGCTTACCTAGTTCATTTATGACATAATTAGCTTACTTAGGTAAAAAAAGGCATAATAACCTTGGTTTAGCTCCAAACTATCATGTAATTAGTTTATTTTCCTCCAAAATGACAAAATAACCTTTCCTAGCTCCAAAATGACCAATTTTAACTAGGATAGCTCTAAAATGACCTACACTTACCATTTTGTCCTCCGAAATGACTAAATATGCTTAGTTAGCTCATAAATGGCATAACTACCTATGTCAGCTCAAAAAAGACCTATACTTAGCTTCTTTAGTTCATTTATGACATATTTAGCATACTTAGGTCAAAAATGGCATGATAATTTTTGTGACCTCCAAAATGACGTAGACTTAGCTTATTTTCCTCGAAAATGACATAATAACCTTACTAAGCTCTAAAATAACCTATTTACCTAGCTTAGCTCTAAAATGACCTACACTTAGCATTTTTACCTAACTTAGCTAAAAAATGCCATTTTACCTACCTTAGTTAGAAGAAGAAGAAGATAAAGAAGAGGAGAGGAGAAAAAGAAAGAGAATAAAAATTGTTCTTCTTCTTCTTGTTCTTTATCTTCTTCTTATTTTTCTTCTTCTTCTTCTAGCTAGTCTTCTTCTTCTACTCTTCTTCTTCTTCTTCTTCTTTATCTAACTTTCTTTTTTTCCAATTTGCAGATTTGCTTTAGATGAGGAAGCTTGCGTTGATGGAGTCTACTCTTCTCCTTGTGCTTCCTTTTTGTTTTGATTTTTGTAGGATGAACAATGTGAAACTTGCTACCTATATATGTATGTATGGATTAAACCATTGTATGCTTGTTGTTGGATATGTTGGCTAGCTATATATGTTGTATATGGACTTTTGATTTGGTATGTATATGTGTTGGGTGATCATATCCATATGGCAGGGATATGATTTGGTATGTATATGTGTTGGTATGCTTGTTGAAAGTATTTTCAAATGTGTGTGTGTGTGTGTATATATATCTGTGAAATTCTATGAACTTGAGTGAATTTAAGAAAAACAGAAAAAACAGGGGCTATACAGGCTCTTTGTCGTCTGCTGGTAGACGACAAAGAGCTTTGCCCTCAGCCAGCAGACGGCAAAGCTGCCATGTGGCAGCTACCTGTGCAACCTGGGGGGCACTGGGCTGGCAGTCAGCAAAGACCTATGCATCTTTGTCATCTGCCAGCAGACAACATAGCATGCCACATGGCAGCTACCTGGGGAGGCACCTAGGCTGGCATATTTGGGCACTTTTCCGTTTGCTGGCAGATGGCAAAGATGCAAAGGTCTTTGCCGTCTACCAACAGACGGCAAAGCACGCCATTAACCCCTTAACGGACCTAAGCTGCCACGTGTGCCATCCAGGCCCATTGCCGTCTACTGGCGGATGGCAAAGACCTTTGCATCTATGTCGTCCGCCAGCAGACGGCAAAGTGCCCTTTGCCGTAGTATGTTCAGCCGGATGTGTTGCCGTCTGCTGGCTGACGGCAAAGGCCTTTGCCATCCGCCAGGCATGCCTTTGCCGTCTGCCATGTCAGATGGCAAAGTTCCTGATTCCTGTAGTGTTAGCCGTAGGAAAAGATATTTTTGAATATGGTTAAGACTTGTCCATATGCCACCGCAACTGTTAAATCATAGCCCTGATGGGCTGGCTTATCTTGAGAAAGATGAGTTGGGTCCTCTTTTAATTCTTTGACAAAAGAAACTTCACACCGTAGCCCACATGGGCCGGCTTATCTTGAAAAAGATGAGCCGGATCATTACCTTTGGAAGAATAATTTCATACTGTAGCCCTCATGGGCCAACTTATCTTGACAAAGACAAGCCGATTCATTACTTATATACTGTGAAAAAGAACTTCTGCCCACATTAGCCCCCAAGTGTCAAGTACTTTGCTTACAATGTGCTTGAGACTTGTTTGTATATTGTGTCCTGGCCATCTTGTTTATAATTGTTCTTTGCTCTTTATTTGAAGGATGCCTTGACTCAAGCTGAATCCCAGATGGTCGATATAAATGCCAGGCTTGAGCATCAAGAAGCTGAGACGCGTAATGCCATCATCATCTTGTGCCTTTGATCTCCATCCCCAAAGCACCGTCATGATCTCCATCGTCACCGGTGTTGGGGATATAACTACTGGGTATGAACCGCCCAGGAGGGGCCGGGTCATACCACTGGCGACTTATCGATGAAGATGGCGGGTCATAGCAAGCCTATTGACGGACCAAGACCCAGAGGTGACTTGAGGCCCAAGAGGATGAACCGCCATATGTATGACTTGTATTGTAAGGCAAGCTTAGTTAGTCATCGAGCCGGACACGTTGTGTATGAGCCGGCCGGGACTCTGTAAGCCGTCAGGCATCAACCTGTGTATATAAAGGGGTGACCCGGCGGCGAGTTAAGGGCAAGAAACAATAGATCGAGAACTAGGTCAAACGTATTCGCTCCCTGGTAATTGAAATCCCAGCAATACAACCCCAAACTAAAGTAGGCCTTTACCTTCACCACAAGGGGCCGAACAAGTATAAACTCTCTGTGTCATTTGTCCCGATTAACCCCTTTAAGCTAACCTAGTTGCGATGGCTCCATGACTAAGTCCTTCCGCTAGGACATCTGCCGTGTTAAGTCCACGACAGTTGGCGCCCACCGTGGGGCCAGCGCATGGTGGTTTCAAGTTCTTGAAGGGCAGCTTCGAAGGGATCAAGGGATACGCTGTGGGTCGGATGACCAAGAGTCGTTGCGGCAAGCTCTATATCGACGACGCGGGCTGGGTCCCGAGGACGGCTCAATTGAGTACGGGTACCGGGTCCCCTTCAGCGGAATCCACGTCTTCATCGGCAAGATCGGCGAATCGGGCCCTGAGCCGGACACCTGCACCGACATCATCGAGACGGCTCAGTGTGCACGACCCGCCCAGGTTCAACCCGCCGTGAAGCATGCCTTTGTTCGTTTTATCCATGGGGCAGAATTTGAGGAAGGATCTATGTCTGGTGGTGAGACGGCCATCTAATATGATGGTGAGTCATCAACCAGTGAGACCAATTCAATGTATCAACTACAAGATGGCCGGCTTGGGGGCTGTTCCGATGGTGACAGTATTTCGGACCCCTATGAGCAGCCGAACAGGGTGGCGATCTTCATGGCCGGTACACAGTCGGCGCTCGGCTCAACCACCGTCGTGTGTATGACCTCCAGCTGAACGGTTGTGGTGACGGCTGCTGCTAGCGGCTCTGCGCGCCCACCGGCTTAAGTTCTGACCGAGTTGTTGGA
The DNA here is from genome assembly GCF_002575655.3 of Aegilops tauschii subsp. strangulata. NCBI lineage: Eukaryota > Viridiplantae > Streptophyta > Magnoliopsida > Poales > Poaceae > Aegilops > Aegilops tauschii. The sequence goes on along the minus strand of NC_053036.3, from coordinate 627,209,920 downwards.
GGCTTTGGCAACTTTGATGGGGGTGGAGGTGACCCCGGACACTCAGGAACAGCATAATTAAGGTTGATGTGGCAAAGCTACGAGATGAGATAGCTCAAGCTAAGGAGGAACTGGTGGCTGAGAACGCTAGGATGGCTACGAAGCGAGCTACTTGGGACGCTCAGGCACAACGGATTCAGGCAAAGTCTTTCCGGCTTACCTTGGATCAAAACGCTTCGAATGCTATCATGAGAAGGAGACACCAGAGTCGTTTACCTCCGGTTTATGATGCAAGAATCCTCTTCAACACGCCTGGGGCAGGGACCAGTGACCCGCCTGGGGTGAACCGGGCGGTTGAGGCGCCCGGGACGGGAGCACCGGTTCAGCCACGTGCTGCGGATCCGCCTCGATTAGATATGACACCGCCTCGGCATGTTCCGATGCCGCTGGGTCATTATTCTAACCTAGTTGAAGGCGAGTCTCCGACGGCAATAGAGACATGGAGGGCCAGAGAGCTTCTTCAGACAGCTGTGGCTCAGCAGACGGCTTATTCTTATAGTCGTGAGCGGATTCACTCAACCCCTCGACTGAGTCGGAGTTATAGCAAGCACATTGATACGCCAGCAGTTTCAAGCAGTGAGCAACACCATAACCTGCCTCGTAGGCATGACCCGGCGCACGGCGGTAACGATGCCCAGACTTTGGTTGATCAGGGCAGAGCGCGTTGGGAGGCAGAGCGCGTTGGGAGGCAGAGCTGGCGGCTCAGCTAGCAACTCAACAGCAATCCCCGGTGTATCCGTCAGCGTCTGTGGAGGTAGAATTGACCTCTAGAACCCTGGGTGTGCCATGTTTAGTGCCGGCTCTACGCAACGAGCATTTGCCTAAGGATTTCAAGGGCTCTCAAAAGGTGCCTAATTACACAGCAGATCAACCCCCGGAGGCTTGGATCAAGAGCTATGAGATGGCTATGGAGATGTTGGATGTTAGTGATGCTACATGTGCTAAGTATTTCACCATGATGTTGGATGGGCCAGCTCGTACTTGGTTGAAAGGGCTGCCCGCTAACTCCATTAGATCATGGGTAGAGTTGAAAGCTAGGTTTATCCAAAATTCTAAAGACACATGCAAGTAGCCTATGTCGATCCTAGATTTGGATTCTTGTGTCCAAGGTGAGGGTGAGTCAACAACCAATTGGGTGCGCTGAATTTCAGCTGTTATGCACTCATTGGACAGTATCAATGCCGGTTCAGCATTCATGATGTTGGAGAAGAATTGCCGTTTTCTCCCCCTTAAGCAGAAACTGCGGCGACTTAAACGCCACTGCAATGAAATGGGGGAGCTCATGGCGGCTCTCGTCAAGTATGCCGACTCTAATAGTACCAAAGACCCCGACTCTGATGAGGAGAAGGCGGGTAAGGGGAAGAAGAGTGGCAGTGTGAAGGGACAGCAGCATAGCATGGCAGGTCACGGTGGTAACGGTAAGCGCAAAGCTGAGGGTGGTTTAGATTTTGTGGCCAACACCAATACGCAGAACAATAATCAGCATAAGAAGGGAAAGCTGCCCCGGCTTTGTGGGCCAAAGTTCAACCTAGAAGCGATGATGAACCAGCCTTGCCCAATGCATGGTACGCACGAGAAGCCGGCCAATCTTCTATGAAAGGATTGCTTCATCATGAGGGGATACAGAAATTCCAATTTTTTCCAGAACAATCATGGCCCGAATGGCGGTTCAGGATCCATCTCTCACGGGCCTGGCTTTGGTGGGGGTGGCTCAAATTCTAGTTTCCAGGGCCAAGGCAATCAAGGTGGTTTCAATCAACAGACTGGTCAAGGGAATCAGCAGCAGCAATCTGGTTATCAGAGTAACCCGAAGCAGCTGAATAGTGGAAATATCATGTGTTCACCACGAGTTTATGCAAACGAGATCAGAAGATCCATAAAAGGGCGGTGAACGCAGTTGAGCCGGCGGTTCCCCGTTTCTTGTGATGGTCTGAACATCCTATTCTTTGGAGCCGTGAGGATCACCCGCCCCGGGTTGACAATCCAGGTCAGTTGGCTTTGGTGGTTGCACCTCAGGTTGGAGGCTACAAGTTCACTAAGGAGCTCATGGATGGAGGCAGCAGTATCAATATCCTTTACTACGAAACTTTTCGTCGTATGAGTTTGACTGACAAGGATCTTAAGCCGTCTAACACTGTTTTTCAGGATGTGGTACCTGGTAAGTCAGCATATCCAGTGGGCAAGATAGCTTTGGAAGTAGCCTTTGGTGATGATCATGATTCCAGAGTTGAGACTTTAACCTTTGAAATGGTTAAGATTAAGAGCCCTTATCACGCCTTGTTTGGGCGGCCGGCTTATGCTAAGTTCATGGCAAGGCCTTGTTATGTTTATCTGCAGCTTAAGATGCCGGGTCATAAGGGTACCATCACAATACATGGGAACCAGAAGATAGCCTTGGAGTGTGAAGAAGGCGATGCTGCTTATGCTGAGTCTGATTGTGCGACACAAGAGTTGAAGTTTTATAAAGATAATGTTGACCCGGCAGATATGAGACCTTTGAACAAGCCAACAATGGAGCATGACCCTCTGTTGAAGTTTAAGTCAGCAGACGATACTAAATTGGTTGATTTTGTTCCTGGTGATTCATCCAAGCAGTTCAACATCAGTGCTAATCTGGATCTGAAATAGGAAAGCGCTCTCATCGAGTTCATCCGTGAGAACCGGGACACCTTTGCATGGAAGCCTTCAGACATGCTGGGTGTACTGAGGGAACTCGCTGAGCACACTCTTAATATTGATCCAAAGTTTAAGCCAGTCAAGCAATTCCTTGGTCGCTTCAATGAAGAAAGACGTAAGGCCATTGGTGAAGAAGTGGCCCGGCTCTTGGCAGTGGGGTTTATTATTGAAGTTTTTCATCCTGAATGGTTGGCTCACCCGATGCTGGTACTTAAGAAGAATGGAACTTGCGCATGTGCGTGGATTATACAGACCTTAATAAAGCCTGCCTGGTTGAACCATTTTCTCTCCCTTGTATTGATCACATTATTGACGCTACGGCGGGTTGTGAGCGTTTGAGTTTTTTGGATGCTTATTCTGGGTATCATCAGATCAAGATGGCAGTTAAGGACCAGGAGAAGACAACCTTCATCACTCCTTTTGGAGCCTTCCATTATGTGTCTATGCCTTTTGGGCTCAAGAGTGCCCAGGCGACTTACCCGCGATGTGTGCAAAACTGCCTTCATGATCAGATTGGGCGCAATGTTCATGCTTATGTGGATGATATTGTGGTGAAATCAAGGAAGAAAGAGACCTTGATAGATTATTTGAAAGAGACCTTTGACAATCTCCGGGTCTAAAAGATGATGCTTAACCCGGCCAAACGTGTCTTGGTGTACCAGCAGGCAAGCTCTTGGGTTTTCTGGTTTCTGAAAGAGGCATTGAGGCTAACCCGCAAAAGATCAAGGCTATTACTTCCTTGGCTAAACCGGCGTGTATCAATGATGTTCAGCGTCTGGCGGGTCGTATTGCGGCCTTAAGTCGGTTCATAAGTAGGTTGGGAGAAAAAGCTATCCCTCTATACCGGATGATGAAGAAAATAGATCATTTTGTCTAGAGTGATGCTGCTAATCAGGCGTTTGAAGCCTTGAAGAAACAGTTAGCTGAACCGCTGATCCTTGCTGCTCCCATTGATAAAGAGCCCTTGTTGTTATATGTGGCTGCCAATAGCCGAGCTGTCAGCGTGGCAATTGTTGTGGAGAGGAAGGAATCAGGCAAGGAATATCCGGTTCAGCGTCCGGTTTATTACATCAGTGAGGTGCTCATTGAGTCCAAATAGAGGTATCCGTATTGGCAGAAGCTAGTATATGGGGTGTTCATGGCTAGTTGAAAGCTCAAGAAATATTTTCTGGGTCATCCCATCACTGTGGTTAGTTATGCTCCTTTAGGGGATATTATTCAAAACAGAGAGGCCACAGGTCGGGTAGCCAAGTGGGCCATTGAGCTTGGACCCCATTGTTTGAAATACATGCCTCGCACAACCATCAAGTCTCAAGCACTTGTGGATTTCATCAATGACCGGACAGAGCTGCAGATGCCTGAGGAGAAGACGGATAGCACATATTGGACTATTCACTTCGATGGATCCAGGCAGTTAGAAGGCTTGGGGGATGGAGTTATTTTGACTTCCCCACGAGATGATAAATTTTGTTATGTTTTATGGTTAATGTTCCCTTGTACTAACAATGCAGCTGAGTATGAAGCCTTACTCCATGATCTTCGGATGGCTAAGGAGATGAATCTAAGCTGGGTGAGGTGTTTTGTTGACTCAGATTTTGTGGCTCGGCAAGTTTCAGGCACTTGGGATTCTAAGGACCCACTCATGGCGGCTTACCGCCGCGAGGTTGATGATATTGCTGATCATTTCAAAGGTTATCAAGTGGAACATGTTGATCGCAGGAAAAATGAGGCGGCTGATGCTTTGAGCCGGTTAGGGTCCCAGCGTAAGCCGATGCCACCTAATGTTTTCCTTGATATTCTGCATAACCCTTTAATCCAATTGCCTACAGAGGAAGATCTTGCTATTGCTAACCCGGTGTCACAGGGGTGTTCAATGTTGTGTTTCTCCTCAGGAAGGCCGTGAGATTCTACCAGAGATTCATGAAGGGGATTGTGGTCATCATGCCGACTCTAAGTCTCTTGTAGCCAAGGCTTTCCGTCATGGGTTTTATTGGCTGACAGCTCATGCTGATGCCGAAGATTTCGTCAGTAAATGTGATGGTTGTCAGAAATTTTCAAGACGATCTCATGTGCTAGCTCAAGAATTGAGGATGATTCCAATCACTTGGTTTTTTGTAGTCTGCGGCCTTGATATGGTTGGACCTTTCAAAAGGTCCAAGGATAAAAAGACCCACTTTTGGTGGTGGTGGAAAAATTTACAAAGCGGGTTGAGGCAGAGCCGGTCAGTAAATGTGACGCGGCGACAATGGTTCAATTCATCAAAAAGGTGATTTTTCGGTTTTGTTATTCCCACAACATTATAACTGATAATGACACTAATCTGTCCAAGGGTGCTAAGAAAGAATTCTGTCAACGAGAGCATATTCGTCTTGATGTATCATTAGTCGCTCACCCCTAGTCCAATGGCCAAGCTGAAAGAGCCAATCAAGAAATTTTGAAAGGCATCAGGCCCCGGCTTATGGTCCCTTTGCATAGGACACCGGGTTGTTGGATGGAGGAATTACCCTCAGTGTCATGGAGCATCAATAATACCCCCAACTGATCTACGGGTTACACGCCTTTCTTCATGGTTTACGGAGCAGAGGCGGTTCTCCCTAGTGACATCCTCACGACTCGCCCCGTGTGGCGGCTTATGTCGAATCTGATAATGAAAAAGCACGTCAGGATGCACTTGACTTATTGGGTGAGGAGCGTGACCATGCGGCGGCTCGTTCAGCGATTTGTGTCGTTATCACAGCCGCCGGGTTAAAACCAGAACCTTTCAAGAAGGAGATTTGGTGCTCTGGCTTATCCAGGATCAAACTGATATGCACAAGCTATCCCCGCCTTGGGAAGGGCCTTTTGTGGTCAGCAAAATTCTGAACAACGGATCATACTACCTCATTGATGTTCGAGAGCACAAGGACTCACGTAAATCTGAGGAGGAGAACCGTCGGTCATGGAACATTGCTCATCTTCGGCCTTATTACACCTGATCCACCGGCTCTTGTGATGTACATACCTTGTCAATGTATATATTATGATGAATATAATAAAGTCGGCATCCCTGATAATTCCGGGCCTCTGTCATTTCATTTCTGAGAATATGAGTCTTTATTGTCACTTCATACGATCACTTGGGATCTTCCTACTTATTGAGCATAGTTATGACTACCCTCTTGATCCGGCTTGTACGCCATGATTACAAAATACTTAGGGGCTTCCTGCTCATTAAGCATAGCTATGACTACCCTACTCATCCGGCTTATATGCCTGGAATGAAATATTACTTGGGGGCTTCTTGTTAGAACAGAGCTTTGTTGACCATGGTAATAGGCTTGGACGCCAGGTGTATTCACCAAAAAATCTGGGTTATCCTGCCTTTGTTTGCCGGCCACACCGACCAGGTAATCCTGGAATGACTCGTCGTACTCTTGACAATCAATATTTTAAAGACCTTGAATTTGTCAAAGTTAAAACGGCGATTGGTCATGTGAGGTCCGGCTTACGAGGTTTGAATTAAGGTTTAACTCAGCGGCTGCGTGGCCCTTGAATAACGCTTGACATGGAGGCTTGGCAGCCTATGAATGCCTTGTTTTTGTTTTTTCTGATTTATATTTGGTTTGAACATTTTTTGAGGTTCATCTTTTATGCCATGTTAATACATGGTTGAAAACTGATTAGGGCCATGTTGCCTTATGATTCATATATGAATCTATTCGGAGTTTTATTAAACCCGGCCTGGTTTTGGACTTTAAGTCGCCAGCGTATGATGATTATGTGCTTGAGTGTTGTGCTCTAAGCTTTGGGATGTTGCCCCTTGCTGCATATGGCCTGATGAGGTATGAATAAATTGAACAGGGCATTGTGCTCTATCTTTGGGCTGTTACCCTTACTGGCGTGATAAGCCGGCAGTGCGCATAAATATCATAGGTATGATACTTATTTTGTTATGATTATATGAGGTTTTGATAAACCGACCCTGATTATGGACTATTTAGTCATCAGTGGTTTTTATATGGGGTATTGTGACCCGCCCTGGGGTAAATCGCCAGAGCACTTGTTATCTGTTTCTATGCAGGAAAAAATGATAAGTCTGACCTGGATAATTGATAATATTATAAAGCATAAGTGGCGGGTCTTTAAATGATGGATCAGCAGTGTTATGCAAATAAACACGCACGATGGCGTGACAGACAAGAATTGTTTAACTAGCCTATTACAAGGCATCTGACGGCCCAAAAGGACAAATGTTTTTTGAGACACAGCGTCAAAACGCTACGACTAGTAAGGCGGCTCATGAGTTCAGACTTTTAGTCTTGGCGGGTCGAAGCCTCCGGGTCATCCTGTGCTGCTTCTTCTTCCTTATTATCCATTGGCTGCAAGGCGAGGCCCGGTTGATACCAGTCAAAGCTCTAAACACAACCTCATCATCTATAAGATTTGATGCATCAATGTCAGGAGAGAAGGTGTGCTTACGCGTCGGTGGGATGTCATCCACCTCTTGATGAACCGGCGCCTTCATCTTCTTGTTGTCAGCATCATAAGCCGCCTGGTATTGGGATAGATTGGTCTCTTCAGCCAGTTTGCTTGCTAACGGACGCATTGCTCTTGCTATTTCTGCAAAATCATCAGCACTGAAGGGAGACCCGTCTTCTTTTACACTCCAGCAACCATTGGCCAAGTCTTCTGGGTCGAGATCTGCTTGCCACGCCTTTGCCCGGCTTAAGGCAGTCATGGCGCCGGCTCTGGCAGCTGCTCGTTTTAAATCGTCGATTCTTTGGGGTAGCACCGATAACTTCTCCAATGTTTCCTTGATGAGGGTGTGGGCAGATGTTTCTTATGAATAGCAGCAGCAATGGTCTGTTGAGCACTAGTGTATAGTTGTTCTACAAGAGTATAGACAGCCTTAAGCTTGATGCGCATGTCTGAGCCCAACTTGACGCTTCAGGAGCCTGCATCGGTAAAATTATTGATAAACGAGCAGATGATTATGATATGCCTGCTCGTGTAAGGAAGTCATTTTTACTACTTACCGAAGATGGCTAACTTCATGCTGTTGATCTGATGTTTTAAACCGGACAACTCATCAGTTAGCGGTTTAAGGGCTGCCTCGGCGTCCTCTCCTCTCTTTAATAGAGCCGCCTTCTCGGTCTCCTAGCCAGTTCTATCAGTGCTGAAGTTTTGTTTCAACAGTTCAATGTTTTCTAGGGCAGCCTTCAGCTCTGATTTGGCTTTTGAAGTCTCGGATTGCTGAGTTTGAATATTGGCCCTCGGATCTTTGACTTGGGATTCCTTTTCATTTAGTTTGGCCTACGACATGAACAACATGGAAGGTATTATGATCATGATTATTTTTAAAGTCCCAAGCACAATACAAGTATTCTCCTTGGCACTTGGGGCCTAATGCCTATTGCTCTTTTTACGACAAGTTTTATGATGGCCCGGGCAAACTGATATGATCCGGTTTATAAAGGCTACATAATTGGATTTTTCAGCCATGGTGATAAGTCCCGCTTTATTCATACTGATTAAACCGACCCTTGGGGGCTACAGATGCAAAGTTGATCACTACTAATTGAAGTCACGGCTTAACTTGATAGTTTAAGCCGGCCCTTGGGGGCTACTAGTGATGATGTTCATCTATTTGTGACTATTTGAAAGTCTACAGTATATTCAATTCTATCATATTCTGTAGAATTGGCGGTTGATAGAGATATATTTATGAGGAGGATTTTGCTGGATTACCTCATAGCGCTCCTTCATCAAGTTGACCAAGCTGGCTTCAAAATCACGGCTAGTATACAGACGCTTCAAATAACCAAAGTGGATCTCTTGGGCGCCGAACTGGGTGTAGCTTTCCAAGTCTACCATCCACTTGCCTTTATCAGCAGCAGAAAATTCTTCCTTGGCGGTGTGTTTGGATAAGGTAGTAGGGTTACCCGGTGCTGTATAACCAAGACCGGTGATGATGACACCATCAGCTTTCTCTTTAGTGGGCTTGATGGGACTTGGCGACTTAGTGATGACCGGATCAACGTCTATATGATCTATGGTGACGTCGTGCTCTTCTGGTGACGGGTCATCAATGGTAGCTTCAGCGGTTGGACAAGAGGCCTCTGGCAATTGCTTTTCCGGCTCAGAAGGGTTGGAATCTTCAGCCGGGTTTTTCAGTTTCGCCTTCTTGCTAGGCTTGGCCATGCCACTGAAAATAAGAAATACAAAGATGTCAGCATATCAATCAGGCAAGAAGTTTCGAATGATGGAATACACCCTTACCCAGGCACAGTCTTGAAGGCTGGGATTTGAGTTCCCGTTGAGTCGCCGGAGGAGGAATGAGATGTTCCCTGATAGTTTGACTCGGACGGGTTAAGAAGTTGTCAAAAAAGACCCGCCTTGGGATAAGATAAGTCAGAAATATTTGAAACCTCCGGTCGACGTTTGCGAGATGCTGGGGTGTTCGGTAAGCCGGAGGATAAACCTCCAACACCGCTGTCCCGGGTTGTGCGGCGGGCTTCATGTTGCTGCTTCTTCAAAAGAAAGTTGGGATCCAAGTAAGCTAAAGGGTGAGAAAATCCTACTTTCCGGCTTGCTTGTCGAGTTTTCTGTGTTGGCAGAGGTTCTGAGCCAGAGGAAAGAGTAATTACCTCTTCATCATCTGCACGGCTGGCTTCCGCATCATCCTGATAATTGTCATTGTCAATAAGATGTACAAAAAACGAGCCAAGGGAATCAAGTTCTACCTCCGACTCATCATCATCATCTTTATCGTCCAAATTGAATAATTAAGCAGGATTGGTCTTCTTCTTGGCAGGCTTTTCGACAGCCTTGCTCTTTGTCCGGGTTTTCTTGACCGGTTTATCCTGCAGCTTCTTGGTCCAAAAAGGTGAATCGGCCCGTAAAAATTGAATGAGTATGAACAGGTAGTACAAATGAAAACATGATTCGAGTCTGAACTTGATTCAAAGCTTACAGCTGGCGGCTTATTCAGAACGCAGAAAGGATTTAATCCGACTTGATTGCAATCTTCCAAGCTCTCATTCAATAGAGTTTTGGTCATATTATTGATGTCTTCGTCAGTCATTTCAATCTGACAATGGCGTTGAGGATCTTTTAACTCGCCGGTGTACTCGCACATTAAGCCGGGACGGCAGCTTAGAGGCAAGACTCTCCAGGCGACCCAGCATCGAACTAGATCAATTCTGGTCAAGCCGTTGGCCATCAAGGCCGGGATCTTTGAAAAAACGGCATGTACTTCTTCCACTCTGCTATGCTGATGCGGTCTGGAAGATGACGTCTGTTACTAAGCCGGCTGGCGCGATAACCCGGCAAGGGATTTTCCCCGTCTGGAGAAGTATCTTTGCAATAAAACCAAGTTTGGTTCCAGTCTTTGGGATGACTGGGAAGAGTGGCAGCTGGGAAGGTGGCTTCTTTCCGGTGCTGTATAGAAATGCCACCTAGCTCTAGGCTGGGCCCGTCTGTGAACTCGTTCTGCCGATTTAAGTAATAGAACTCTCTGAATAGTTCTATGGTGCGCTCCTATTGAAGGTACACCTCGCAGAATACTTGGTAGTTGCAGATATTCGAAACGGAGTTGGGTCCGATATAATGTGGATGGAGCTTGAAAAAATGCAGCACATCACGGAAGAATTCTGAGCCGGGAGGGCTGAAGCCCCGGTTCATATGATCAACGAAGACAACTACTTCACCATCCATGAGCTCAAGAGGAGTTTCAGTGCCTGGGACCCTCCAATGGATGACGTCCTTTTTGGCCAGGACACCAGTCTGAACATATTCGTTTAAATCTTCCTCGGTGACCCGGGAAACGACCCAATTGCAAGCAGTGATAGTTTTTCCCATTTGGAGATTGAAAGACTAAAAGAAAGAAACATTACCGGTTTAAAACTATACTATTAAACCGAACCATGGATTCAAAGATAAAGCGCTATAAACGGCTGACAATGCAAGCCGGAGGGTGAACATTGAAGTACGCAGATATTCATAGTTGGCGGATTAAAAGGGGACTAATGGTACCTACCGGAATAAGCAAGCATGGTTAAACCGGAGAGTATTGCCGGGTTATGTAGGCTATGAAGCATGTGATGGCGGTTTTAACAGGGCCCAATGTTATATGGTGGATCACGGTTTATGGTATAAGCCGCCATGGCACTTATGATACTTCAAATCTATCAGTGAAAATTTTGCTAAGTGATGGACAAACAGATTTCACAGACTGAAGATATAATTTTGGATCTACAGCAGTTTAGAAAAGACAGTAAATTCTAAACCAAAGGAGGCGGTAGAAGAAAAGTTTGTGTGCTCCGATGGGATTTTCTATGGAGAGGAAGTATTTTGATGTTAAAGACGAATGCTAAACTGCTACCGCATAAGTTTCATATCATGTTCAGATCAAAGGATACTTGAGCTAAAGGAGAAGATGAAGAACGGCGAAGAACACCGATGAACAAGGCTAACCCTAATGCAGATATGAGGTTCAAGGAAATAAACACTTACGGTTGCAGATGGACTGCGATGGAGCATCGGCGTTCTCTGGTCTGGTCTGGTCGATGTAGCTGCCTGAGCTGGTGCAGCAGTCATAGGTCGCGGCGGTGGAGCTCGGGCGGCAGAGGAAGACGAAGGAGATGAGGCAAGGGGGTAAAAACAAAAAGGACCCCGTCCCTATTTATAAGAGGATGGATACAAGGCATGTGCGGGAATCGAGGAGGCCAAAATCATCATGTGGCTATATGGACGCCTCGATTTTCGGGATGATCATTAAAATAAGGACCAGTTAAAGATATTCTGGGCCTCGAGCAAAATTAATGGGAAATGACGGCATGGTGGTTTAAGAAGATTCTGTGAGCTGACGTCATGGAGGGTTAGAGGAAGTTTATCAAACAAGCGGTGCAACATTTTGACAAGTCGGGTATTGAAGACTGATATGAACAAGTTCAAATCAACCTGGGGCCAAATGTTGTGGATATAACTACTGGGTATGAACCGCCTAGGAGGGGCCGGGTCATACCACTGGTGACTTATCGATGAAGATGGCGGGTCACAGCAAGCCTATTGACGGCCCAAGACCGAGGGCGACTTGAGGCCCAAGAGGATGAACCGCCATATGTATGACTTGTATTGTAAGGCAAGCTTAGTTAGTCACTGAGACGGACACGTTGTGTGAGCCTGCCGGTACTCTGTAAGCCGCCAGGCATCAACCTGCATATATAAAGGGGTGACTCGGCGGCGAGTTAAGGGCAAGAAACAATAGATCGATAACTAGGTCAAGCGTATTCGCTCCCTGGTAATCGAAATCCCAGCAATACAACCCCAAACTGGAGTAGGCCTTTACCTTCACCGCAAGGGGCCGAACCGGTATAAACTCTTTGTGTCATTTGTCCTGATTAACCCCTTTAAGCTTACCTAGTTGCGATGGCTCCACGACTAAGTCCTTCCGCTAGGACATCTACCATGTTAAGTCTACGACAGCCGGCTTGACACCTTGATCTCCATCGTAGCGTCGTTGTCGTCTCGCCAACTATTGTTTCTACAACTATCGCTACCGCATAGTGATAAAGTAAAGCAATTGCATGGTGATTGCATTACATACAATAAAGTAACAACCATAAGCCTCCTGCCAGTTGCCGATAACTTTTACAAAACATGATCATCTCATACAATAACTTATATCACATCATGTCTTGACCATATCGTATCACAACATTCCCTGCAAAAACAAGTTAGACGTCCTCTACTTTGTAGTTGCAAGTTTTACGTGGCTGCTACGGGCTTCTAGCAAGAACCGTTCTTACCTACGCATCAAAACGACAACGATTTTTCATCAAGTGTATTGTTTTAACCTTCAACAAGGACCGGCCATAGTCAAATTCGATTCAACTAAAGTTGGAGAAACAGACACCCGCCAGCCACCTTTATGCAAAACAAGTTGCATGTCTGTCGGTGGAACCGGTCTCATGAACGTGGTCATGTAAGGTTGGTCTAGGCCGCTTCATCCAACAATACCGCCGAATCAAAATAAGACATTGGTGGTAAGCAGTATGACTATGATCGCCCACAACTCTTTGTGTTCTGCTTGTGCATATCATCTACGCATAGACCTGGCTCGGATGCCACTGCTAGGGAACGTAGCATGCAATTTCAAAAAATTCCCTACGATCATGCAAGATCTATCTAGGAGATGCATAGCAACAAGAAGGGGAGAGTGTGTCCATGTACCCTCGTAGACCTAGAGCGGAAGCGGTAGCTTAACACGGTTGATGTAGTCGAACGTCTTCGCGGTCCAACCGATCAAGCACCGAACGTACGGCACCTCCGAGTTCTGCACATGTTCTGCTCGATGAAGTCCCTTGAACTCTTGATCCAGCAAAGTGTTGAGGGAGAGTTTCGTCAGCACGACGGCATGGTGACGGTGATGGTGATGTGATCCACGTAGGGATTCGCCTAAGCAGTACGACGCTATGACCGGAGGAGTAAACTGTGGAGGGTGCACCGCACACGGCTAAGAGAACAACTGCCGTGAGTTGGGGTGCCCCCTGCCCCTGTATATAATGGAGGAGGGAGGAGGCCGCCGGCCCTAGGGGGCGCGCCATGGGGGGGAAACTGATTAGGACTCCTAGTCCAAGTCCCCCCCCCCCTTCCTTCTATTGGAGGTGGAAAGGGGGAAGGAGAGGGAGAGGGGAAAGGAAAGGGGGGGCGCACCCCCTTCCCCTTGTCCAATTCGGACAGCCCATGGGGGCGCGTGCCACCCCTTGTGGGCTTCCCTATCTCTCCCCTATGGCCCATAGTGGCTCATTACTTTCCTTGGGGGGTTCCGGTAACCCCTCGGTACTCCGATAAATATCTGAAACGCTCTGAAACCATTCCGGTGTCCAAATACTATTGTCCAATATATCAATCTTTATCTCTCGACCATTTTGAGACTCCTTGTCATTTCCGTGATCTCATCCGGGACTCCGAACAATCTTCGGTCACCAAAAACACATAACTCATAATACAAATCGTCATCGAACGTTAAGTGTGCGGACCCTACAGGTTCGAGAACTATGTAGACATGACCGAGACACCTCTCCGGTCAATAACCAACAGCGGAACCTGGATGCTCATATTTGTTCCCACATATTCTACGAAGATCTTTATCGGTCAAACCGCAATGACAACATACTTCATTCCCTTTATCATCGGTATGTTACTTGCCCGACATTCGATCGTCGGTATCATCATACCTAGTTCAATCTCATTACCGGCAAGTATCGTTACTCATTTCGTAATGCATCATCCTGTAACTAACTCATTAGTCACATTGCTTGCAAGGCTTATCATGATGTGCATTACCGAGAGGGCCCAGGGATACCTCTTGGATACTCGGAGTGACGGTTGATAGCACACAAGGTGTTCCTCCGGTATTCGGGAGTTGCATAATCTCATAGTCAAAGGAATATGTATAAGTCATGAAGAAAACAATAGCAATAAAACTTAACGATCATTATGCTAAGCTAACGGATGGGTCTTGTCCATCACATCATTCTCCTAATGATGTGATCCCGCTTATCAAATGACAACACATGTCTGTGGTCAGGAAACTTAACCATCTTTGATTAACGAGCTAGTCAAGTAGAGGCATACTAGGGACACTTTGGTTTGTCTATGTATTCACACATGTATCAAGTTTCCGGTTAATACAATTCTAGCATGAATAATAAACATTTATCATGATATAAGGAAATATAAATAACAACTTTATTATTGCCTCTAGGGCATATTTCCTTCATTGACAACCCCTCTTACACGTCGGGTTGCAAGTATTTGTTATTTGTGTGTAGGTACCGTTTACATAGTGTTACTTGGTCCTCCTACTGGTTCGATAACTTGGTCTCATCACTGAGGGAAATACGTACCATAGCTCGGTTGCATCATCCCTTCCTCTTTGGGGAAATACCGACATAGTTCAAGCGACATCATGTAGGTTCAACTATTGTTGACTTGTGTGTTCCTCCTACTGGATTGACACCTTGGTTCTTAACTGAGGGAAATACGTATCTCTACTTTGCTGCATCCCCCTTTTCTCTTCAGGGAAAAACCAACGCAAGCTCAAGAAGTAGCATCCAGCCGAGGCGTACTCTCTAGATCCGTAAATGGATCTTGTCTGACCAGCTCTAGTGGCTTGGTCGTGTCGTAGGTCGTATTCTTATTCCAGCTATGTTGCTTTCTTGCCTTTTTGGCGAGGGGGAGCGGGTGGGTGCTTGGCTTCTCCAGCCACTCTATCCCGTCCTCAAGGGCGGTGGTTGGGCTGGTCTGCCTGACCATGTCTTGGGGGTGCGGGCCCCAGGGGCTCGTCGTTGAATTGTGGCAACAATTTCCGCTTTGGGTAGCTTTTGGTTTTCCGCTCATAGTCGTATCCCTCTTCAGCTACTAGGACTTTTTTCCATGTGGCGTTGAGGGTGTCTCGTTCAGCTTTTAGCCGTTGCTTCTTCTTCTTCATGCTTTGTGCACTGGCTATAAGTTGCCGCTTGAACTTTTCTTGGTCCAGTGGGTCTTCAGGGACGATGAAGTCCTCGGCTCCGAGGATGACCTCCTCTTTGGAGAAGGGGAGGTAGTTATTGTCCTCGGGATTATACTGATCCTCATGCCCCTCCGAGCCATCACCCTGTTGCTCAGGGGCGACGGGGTCGCTGAGGTCGTCCGTATTGTCCAGGGATCTTCTTCTCCAGTGCCCATGTTGCTTCCCTTACTCCTACGCCCTTTGGATCGTCGGCATTTGGGCGGCTCCTCGCCGGGCTTACCACCATCTTGTCTGGGGGAGCCGCCACCGTTCTCCTTGGGAGTGTCCACCATGTAGAAATCATAGGAGGAGGTGGCCGTCCATCGTCTAGTGATGGGAGGGGTAGTAGCAGTGTAGGCCATGGCTTCAACATCTTCATCCATGTCGTCGGCCTCGTCAGAAGCATAGTCCAGCATGTCGGTTAAGCCGTTGACAGTGGCCACGAAGTGGGTAATGGGTGGGGCGTAAATTTCCTTGTGGCCTGCCTCAAGACCAAGCCAGGCGTAGGTCGAGAATGGATCGTCCGTGATGGTCATCGTCTGGATCTGATCTAGCATCTCTCTTAGAAGGTTCAGACTACTCGGGTGGGTATCTGGGATTTCTTCGTAGTCAACCTCCAGTATGATGGTGCGAGGGGCGAGTCTGGCCAGGGTTGACTCCTGGTGTCAGATTTCGATGTCACGTCCAGGCTTTAAGCCAGATCCAAGGCAAAACAGGCGAGTCCGGTTGGGGTTGAATCCCGATCTTTGGACGAATAGATCACATCTAGGCTTGAAGCCGGATAGGAGGTAAGGGCCTACCCAGGGATGTGGTCAGAAGCAGATCCCGAAGTCGAAGTTTCAGGGTCTTCGAGCGCCTTAGGCAAAGTCGAGAAACCAGCGAAGATCAGATCGCCTTGAGCGTCAGCGACGTACTCTAGGTTACCGAACATGATCTGGTGGTCAGGTGCAAAGCTGCCAACCTAGTTGAGATGACCGACCGGGTTAGCATCCAGAAAGATGCTGCCGAACGCGAAAAGCTGGCTGGGGACGAGGATGTCCCCAGTGTTGATGTCATCTCCGATGATCAGGCGAGCCATCGATCCTGCGGCGATCTCATAGTGGAATTCTCAATGAAAGCACCAATGTCGGTGTCAAAATCGTCGGATCTCAGGTAGGGGGTCCTGAGCTGTGGATCTTGGATTAGTGGGGAACAAGGGAAGAAGGAGATGTTGTTTACCCAGGTTCGGGCCCTCTCGAAGAGGTAAAACCCTACGTCCTGCTTGATTATATTGAAGTGTATATGATGATTACAGAGTCGATCTACCACGGGATCAGATGAACTAAACCCTAGGTAGGTAGGATGATGGTTGTTTTCTAGCCTCTACGGACTAAACCCTCTGGTTTATCTAGACACCATGGGTATACTAGGGTTTACACATGGTCGGTTTCAAGGAAGGGATAGACATGCCGATTCTTCTCATCTTGACTTGGAGGACATACCAGGGCACCAACGATTTCCTGTCCGGATACGGAGTCGTCTCATAGTTCGGCCTTCTAGCAGTTGCGGTGCGGCCCACCTGTCCGGCCCATAAGAGATGGGCCGGCAACCTGAGGACCCCCTAGTCCAGGACTCCCTCACCGAGCACCTCACCCGCGCACGCCACCCTTCATGCGTCGCCCGAGAGCGGACGCCTTCGCATCGACTCGGCACCTCCGCATATGTCCAAGTATTGCGGATCCACATATGTCCGAGTATTAATCCTCCGACCTAAGTGAAGCTCCCAAAATTACTATAATTTTTGTAATTATATTAATGAGTAAACGGTTAATATTAAAAAAATATCTACTATATCACCAAGCTCCCTTGGGAGTAAAGGCCTATCTCAGTTGAGGACATTTGTTTTGTATTGGATTTTTAATTTTGACTTTGTCAACAATTTTGCTCTCTTAACCAAGTGAGGTGTTCAATTTTATATTTTGTTCATGATTTTGACTGGTCAATGATTTGTCAAATCAACCGGCAGCAACCAGCTTAAAAAATATGTCAGTCTCGCGCATGCTCTCATCACTTGACAAAAAAATGCCAACATGTAGCACTGTAGCACCACTATGATTTTGGATTGAGTTTCACATTTTTTAGTTTGTTAGTAATTTCTCAAGGAACTCTCACATTGAAGTAAGGTGTTCAATTTTGAACTTGATTCATTATTTTGACTATTCAATGATTTGTCAAATCAAACCACAACAACAAGCTTATAAAAGTACTCCCTCCGTCCAAAAATACCTGTCGGAGAAATGAATGTATATAGATGTATTTTAGTTTTAAATACATTCATTTTTATCCATTTTTACGGCAAGTAATTCTAGACGGAGGGAGTATATCAGTCTCGCACCCTCTCATCACATGACAAAACATTAATGCCATTGAACACCAATAAAATACATGTGCTCATGACTGCAGGAAACTTCCCCGCATATGTGTGGGTTAATTTGCAGATAACAGATTATACCCCAGAAAGAACCATCAAAATACCGCATTATAAAGAAAGAAAACACACTTCATCATCTCCCCTACACTAAACCACTTTTTTGTAATGAAATCCCATACTTGATACCGCAAAGCACGCCCAATCCTTCTAGTATATTATATAGCTAAACTCATACTTGATACAACTATTACAAGCAATTGCATGTTACATCCTTAGCTGACCACGCGTGTTTATTCCAGAGTGTCATCTTGACTATTTGTAGTGAGGTGCATACAACACTGGGACAGTGATGGCTAGACACTTGAATTTGACTAGGTTCAGATTAATGCATCCAGGCCACGTATTGTCACCGTTCTATTTTCAGAGGTCAACACATTAGAGAATGTGAATATGAAAATTGTTACAATTATGGAGAAGGCATAAGTATTCGCATGCGGTAGGGTTTTCGGCCCGTAGAAGGTTTCCATGCCGTTGTTGGGTTCTTGTTACTTTGTTCGATGGTAATGCGACATGGCACTTTGAGTTTATTCCTCATGGTACTTGTCACATGTTTGATGGATATGAGACATGGCACTTTAAAATTATTTCTTGTACGATTTCATTGATTTACAGTGAACATGTTCATTTTTAAGCATCAAATGTGAAATATGTTTTGTACCGTGTTACTGCTGTTATGACTATTGTTATAAGTTTTATTTAACAAAAAAATTAATCTATGTTGAAAATCTTATAAATAAAAAGAAACACCCCCCCCCCACCACTGGGCCTACACAAGCATTACTAGAACTGTCCCGATCAAGCCAGTAGGCAAAAGGGACGGCCTTTCGGCAGCAGGATGGCCTAGCGGCGGCGACCAACAGGGCAATCAGAGGCGGGAGCGATTATATTCAAGTGAGCTTACCAAGGGGGCGGTGGCAAGGGTATTTAAGCCGTTTGTTGCGTCTCTCAACACACGGGGTGGGACTAAAACTCGGCAGCGTGCACCGCGCCAACCTCCCCTCCTCCACCCGCACGCGTTGTTACTGGGTCAGCCCACGCTCCCGACGCGCGCCGTTACTGGGCCGGCCCACGCGCCGCGCACAACGCCCCCATGCGCGCCATTACCGGGCCGACCCACACACTGTTGTAAACTTGTAATACACGGTTACTGGGTTATATGTGTGTGCAACTGTTATTTTGTGAGACGAAATGATATATGTGTGTGCAACTATTATTTTGTGAGATGAAATGATATATGTTGTAATACACAGTTACCGCGCACAACATAGCAGCAATAATAGTTTCACGCGCACATAACCTAGCAATAATAGTTGCACACACATATATCATTTCATCTCACAAAATAGCAGCAATAATAGTTGCACACACTTGTATCATTCTGTCTCACACAAAAGAAATAATAAAACGTTGAAAAAATTGTCTCAAAAGCCTTCAATAAAACATTCTCAGACATATATATTATGTCTAGCATGAGAATCACAAGCGAATTTTAACTCTCTATTTTTTTTTTACGAATGAAGCTGCATCTCTATGCCTGTTTCCTACACCGCAAAATATATACAACTTGTGAGACAACTTTGAAGAGCAAAAGACGATAAAAGCAGACAACTAAATTGTAAAACTTACTTTTCATTCAACTTGCACTTTCTATGACCTGGATTGCGACATAGGCTGCACAAATGACCACTTTTCCTCTCGTCAAAAGATTTTGGCCAGCCATGTTTTGTAACATCTGGATCTTTTTTTTTTGACCGCCGTGCCTTGCTCTGCTTAGGTGCACCCTTCATGGAAACTTTCACATGATCACAGATAACATCGGCACCTCATTCCGGCTCACATGCCTCGTCATGATCATACCTTTTATGACCAACAACTTCATCATTGGGGAACTTTTCTTCAACATTATATTCTGCAGACACTGCATCAACTCATCAAACATGAATAGATGATTTGCCACAACTTGGAAAGCTTCTGCACCTGTTATACTAAGTTGACTATATCGAGCACGCTCATCTGTCCCTGACCAACCCCAGCCAGACATATCACTCTTGTGCTGTGCAGGCAGCCCACCTCTCGCATTTTTTGACATCCGCTTAAGGATGCGGCACTTAGGTATTTCAGATATTTTCAGATGAACCAGTACATATAGAATGTGTTTGCAAGGCAACCCTTTCCGAACCATTCGTCCACAACTGCATCCTATTGTTTCCTCTGAGTTTCCAGGTCGATACTTAACTATAAACTAAAATTTACGGTTATTTTTCCATGTCACGATAAAGGTGTGACAGTCAACTCCCACTAGCGTCTCAAAAATCTCCAACTCTCCAATCTTCTTCAGATCTTCTTGAAAAATATAAAAAGTGGCTTGAGTGAATACACCGGCAACATGCTTCTCAATGTCCTTATATTCAGTGGCTGATGGTGGTACTGACTGGTTGGAACGACAGTCGTCATGCACCTCGTTCTCACGTTGTCGAACTATGCAGTTCTCATAATGCACTACTAAATCAATAATGGTCATAGTTGAGGTGAAGGTGAAGACAAGAATTCACGCTTTCACTCCTCTGATTACTGTGCATACCAAGAAAAAATCAATTTGAAAGATATGATGCTGACCAAAGACTCCTTTTCCCGTACATCATATTCAGCCACTCTTCTATTTTATCGGTCTTCCATTTACCAACAACACCATCTCACCTCAAAGTTAGCAGGAGAGCTGGAGTAGTACAAAAGTGACCTGGACTCATTCAGTGACTTATAATTAAGGTGCTTCTACATATATATTTTCCCCATTCCATGAGCAAAGACGATGAAACACATCTGGAAGGACAATCCCAATAGCTCGGATCATTGCAGCATCTCCATCTGTGATGACTGACTTTGGCATCTTCCGACAATTTGCTTTCATGAATGTCTGGAGGAGCCACACGTACGTACCTTCACTCTCGTCAGACACGATGGCACAACCAAACACAGCGGTGCAACGGTGATTATTTACACCAACAAAGGGGATGAAGGGCATACCATATCTGTTCATCTTGTATGTATTGTCAAACACGGTCACATCTCCATATAACTGATAGTCCCACCGTGACTGTGCATCGCATTAGAACGTGCTCTTTAACCGCCCTTCCTTATCGAGCACGTACTCAAAGAAGTCTGGATCCTTGTACTTTCTACTGCTCATAATGCTGATTGCCGTGTCAGCATCACCGTTTGCAATCAACTTCATTTTCTCTCTGAAGCGTAGGTTGTAGAGGTCTCGCCTCACAAGGCCGCACTTATCGTACGAACCATATCTGCTGATGAAGTTATCAATGATGACGTGCTTTTTGATCCCAGTTGCTTCCAATGCTAAAATCTCAGCTTTCTGGTGAACTCCTACCACTCAAAGTGACCAGAGGAATGCCACCTCATTCGTTCTAGAGAGCATATGGTTGTGATCACCCACGAATGTCGCGACGAACCAAACTCCACGTGCTTTGTCCAACTTCACGACCAACTGTGTGCCACACTCGCAACGAGTCTTAGGTCTTAGCCTGTGGGTGCGGCCCGCCGGGTTTAAGAATTTACTCCGTCGTTTTGCTGGCCCTAGAGCAAAGGTACCGCCTGTACCGTATAGTTCTTGAAAGACCTTTCCCTCGTTTCACCTTCTCTTTTCTAATACTGAATCCACGCTCTCTAGCGTGGTTATTATAGAATGTGGCACACGCCTCCCATTATGATTCAAAGGTCATAGCCATAACCTTCCAATGTGTCTGCAGTCCTTGTTGCTGGATTTTAGCCTGCTCAATATTCATATCATCTGCACCGTCGTGCTCATGGCCATCATCACCACTATGACCATCCAGACCATCCTACAAAATTGCACATAAGCACATGTAAGTTGTCATTATTTACTTCTTATGATTGTGTGACATACAAAATATTTGAATGAACCTAACTTAAGTTATCGGCGAAAGATTCCTGAAAAACATTTTTCTCATTCTGGACATCTATATCTTCCTGTACATAAAAAACAACATACACGCGTAAGTAGCCATATGGTTGTTTGTCAGACGAAATCAATATACACGTCACTTACGTTTCCACTGCAAGCACCATCCTCATTATTTTGAAGTCCTGCTCAGGTAAATTATCGTATGACGACCATGATTCATTGTCGCTGCTATAATCATCTTCATTATTGCGATCCTTATCAGTACGACCGACAGTATCGCCACCATACCACTCACTCGTGTGGAAGAGTGCATTTGTATATCATGTTTCTTCCTCCGTTGAATAACCTCACTACCAATACTGCACAATTTAATATACAAAATTATGCCTCAATTCAAAATCAAACTGCATGTACTAGGGTAATGCCGATGAACAGTTAATAACATCAAAATCGTCCCAAATTATTATTTGCAGCAACTAAATCGTTTTGATGCGAAGTAGATAGTCTACGTGACAAACCTAGAGGGTGGCTGGTCTCGATGTCCGGCAGCAAGGCCGCGAGGTACGTGCACTCGGGCGTGATTGCGGACGGCGGTGACGTGCACGGAGGCTGATTACGACGTGATTGCGGGCGGCGACGATGTGCGTGGAGGCCAGATCATAACGCGATTGCGGACGATGACGACATGCGCGGAGGCCAGATTGAGGATGACGACGACTTCAACGACGTCCACGGAGGCCAGATTGCGGACGACGACGACTTCAACGACGTTCACGAAGGCCAGATCAGGGACGTAGCCGGGGAAATGGTTGACGCGGTCCGGGCGGGATGAGACTCGTCGCGTGCCGAGGGATGGCGACCGCCGTTTTCAACTAGCGGCAGCAGCGGACGTAATGTAGGGCTGGCAAGGGCATCGATCAGCCGGCCGGGGCGATGTTGGATCAGGCCGCCTGATCGCCGGATGGGCTGCTAGGTCGTGGGTTTGCGTCTGTGTATTTTTTATTTATTTTTTGCATGCGCCAGGCGCGTTAGGCGATAGGCGGCCGTATCGGTTCTGCCGTCGGATTGGCTGTACGCGTCTGCCGACGTCGCGTACGGGCATGGGTGCCGTTATGCACCGTATACCCAAAATGCCGAGGACTTTTTCTTCCAGTTTGTCTAATTCACATCTAAATGTTTTTTAAGAATGTCACATCTAAGCTTCCACAAATATATAATGCAGCAGCAAAAAACAAAAAAATTAAAAATAAATAAATAAACCACAAACAGAGTGGACATCTGCTTAGATGTGACATAACTATGTCACGTCTAAATGTGTTCTAGACACACCCTTTTTCTTCTTTCGTAGAGCAAGTCTCGGGAGGAGGAAAAAGACCTTAGGGACTGGCTGATTATATGCTTCTTTACTGAACAATTACGGATAGATTTCTAGCCAATCACGAAGCATTATGGGAAGATTCGAGGAAGCTGTACGTGGGGAGAGGGGTTAGATTTAAGTCACCTGGGATGGATCTCAACCAATCCTCATAATTAGAGAGATTTGAATCGTAATATTTCTGACCTTAAAAACCAGGGTCTACTTCTTTTATCCGATTATAAGATTGAATCAAATCTTCCTCCGATTAGATCTCAACCATAATTAGAGAGATCTGAATTGTAATATTTCTGACCTTAAAAATCAGAGTCTGCTTCTTTTATCTGATTATAAGATTGAATCAAAACTTTCTCCGATTATATCTCAAGCATTATAATTCTAGGTTAGATCTAAATCATTAAAATTAGACCCACCAAATCAATGGCCTTTATTTTCTAATATTCTCTCATTAACATGAGAATTTCAATGTTAGAACTGAACCGTTATAATTCACACGCACCAAATAAATGACCTATATTTTCAGATTTTCTGTGATTAACGTGGGATTTTTTAGGAAGTGCCTAATTAAGGCAGATCATGGCGTGATTGCGGACGGCGATGACGTGCACGGAGGCCAGATCACGGCGGGGTTGTGGACGGCGACCACATGCACGGAGGCCAGATTGCGGACGGCGATAAGTCTTAACCTCCTTTTATAATCTTAGGCACACATTTGAAACTTTCTAAACATTAAAGATGATGACAAGTCTATATAAAGCTACGCATCCAATAGCTGATGGCACTCACTTGTGTTGCACCCATCATATCATCTGATGACGATCATCTCGTCATTTGCTGATCTTTTCACACTCCTCACCATCCTCATCTGCCTCCTCCATCGTTGTGGCGCCAACTATGAAGTCGAGTCGGTCACCGGGTCGGGGAATGTGCTGTCAGCCAAGCTGAAACTTGTAGGCGGGAAGGCCGAGTTCGGGCCTGATGTCAAGCGGCTCAATCTGACTGCAAGGTAAGCGTGTTTGATCTTGAGTTGGGTTTTTTTCTTTCTTTCAAGAGAGGTACAAATCTCTCACTGTTTTAATTTTGACATGACTGATGGTAGCCTAGAGACGGACAACCGGCTCCACGTGCGCATCACCGATGCCGACCGTTCGCGATGGGAGGTCCCCCAGGACGTTATCCCGCGCCCAGTGCCGGCGTCGGAGGACGTCTTGCTACATTCCTCGGGCTTGAGCAATTCTTCCTTGCCCGGCAACAGTACTATGTCCAGCACGTCTTCAGACCTGACCTTCACCATCCACACCGCCCCGTTCCGCTTCACCGTCTCCCGCCGCTCCACCGGCCACGTCCTCTTCGACACCTGCGCCGCCCTCATCTTCAAGAACCGGTACGTAATACATGATACAAGACACACGGCATAGCTAGTTGATCCGTAAGTAGCCTATAAGTGGTGATGGGCATGGAACTATAATGCAGGTACCTGGAGGTGACGTCCGCGCTGCCAAACAGGGGGGCATCTTTGTACGGACTGGGCGAGCAGACAAAACGGAGATTTCGGCTCCAACAGAACGACACGTTCACGATCTGGAATGAGGACGTGGGGAGGGCCGACATACTGGACATCAACCTCTACAGCTCACACCCATTCTACATGGATGTGCGCCCCGGCGGCACTGCGCACGGCGTTCTGCTCCTCAACACCAACGGGATGGACATAAAGTACGGCGGGTCCTACATCACCTACAAGGTGATCGGCGGCGTGTTCGACTTCTACTTCTTCGCCGGCCCCTCCCCGCTCACCGTCGTCGACCAGTACACCCAGCTCATCGGTCGCCCTGCCCCCATGCCGTACTGGTCATTCGGTGCGTGTACTCAACCGTCTTGCTAGTTCCGTGCATGCTTATATCAATCTGTTGTACTCGCCTGATACGCTATTTCTTGCAATGCAGGGTTCCACCAGTCCAGGTATGGCTACAAGAATGTGGCTGACCTGGAGGGCGTGGTCGCGGGCTACACCAAGGCCAAGATTCCATTAGAGTCGATTTGGTCGGACATCGACTACATGGACGGCGGCCAGGATTTCACGCTGGATCCGATCAACTTCCCGGCCAATCTGCTCCGGCCGTTTGTGGACCGGCTGCACAATAACAGCCAGAAATACGTGGTCATCATAGACCCGGCGATCAAAAAAGAAGCAGCGCCTCCGCAAAATGAGTCGGTGGGTCTGTTCCTCCAGCGAAATGGCACCAACTATGTCGGCCGGGTGTGGCCAGGCGAGGCCTATTACCCGGACTTCATGAGCCCACACGCTGCTGAGTACTGGGCGCGCAAGATCTCGGAGTTCCGTCGAACCATCCCCGCCGACGGGCTGTGGTGCGACATGAACGAGCCCTCCAACTTCAAGGACTGGGAGCCGCTCAACGAGTACGATGACTCTCCCTACCGCATCAACAACACTGGCATTCACCGTAACCTTAATAACAAGACCGTGCCGGTCTCCGCGGTGCACTTCAATGGTGTGTCGGAGTACGATGCGCACAACCTCTACGGCCTCCTCGAGTCGCGGGCCACGCATGATGCTCTTCTCAAGGACACGGCGCGCCGCCCCTTCGTGCTCAGTCGCGCCACGTTCGTCAGCTCGGGGCGCTACACCGCTCACTGGACCGGCGACAATGACGGACGGTGGGAACAGCTTGCGCAGTCCATCAACACCATCCTCAACTTTGGACTCTTCGGCATCCCCATGATGGGCGCCGACATCTGCGGCTTCACCGGCAACACAACCGAGGAGCTCTGCAGCCGCTGGATACAGCTTGGTGCATTCTACCCGTTTGCCAGGGCGCATGCAGAGAAGACAACTGCCCGGCGAGAGCTCTACGTGTGGGAGTCGACGGCACAGTCGGCGAGGAAGGCGTTGGGGATGCGGTACCGGCTGCTCCCCTACATCTACACGCTCATGTATGAGGCGCACACAACGGGGTCACCCATAGCGCGCCCGCTCTTCTTCTCCTATCCTCAGGATGCCGACACCTACGGCGTGGACAAGCAGTTCCTGCTAGGCCATGGCGTGCTTGTCTCTCCGGTGTTAGAGCCAGGCGCTACCACCGTCGATGCCTATTTCCCGGCCGGCCGGTGGTTTAGTCTTCACGGCCGCTCCCCCGCCATCTCCTTGCAGACCGGCAAGCGAGTGACGCTCCCAGCGCCAGCGGACTCGGCAAACGTGCACTTGGCCGGCGGCAACATACTACCACTGCAGCAGCCAGGCCTTACCACGTCCGCCGCACGCCAAAGCGAGTTCCACCTCCTTGTGGCCCTCGCGGAGAATGGTACTGCCAGCGGGGAGCTGTTCTTGGATGACGGCGAGTCGCCGGAGATGGGAGGGGTGGGAGGCAACTGGACGCTGGTGAGGTTTAGCTGCAACACGGAGGATAGAAAGGGCATCATCACGACCACAGTGAGTTCGCATGTGGTGCAGAACTCGTATGCACCGAGCCGGACTCTGGTCATCAGCAAGGTGGCCTTCATGGGGCTCCCGTCACCACCAAAGGGCTTCACCGTCGATGTGAACGGCGCTGAGCTCAAGGCAGCCGGCACCAAGTCCCGGAGGAATGGAGTGTTCACCGTCAGTGGGCTGTCGCTGGTCATCGGACAGCAGTTCGAGATCAAGGTCGTCACGTCCCATTAATATCGAGACATTTATGCACAGTTCTTCATCTGAATAAAAAAAATGTAAATTGGCAGTATCGCCTACCAGTTCTCATGCATTGTTCTTAATTGGTCATTCAGTACCGTCAGCAGCTTCTGACTCATTTAAGAGAAGTAAATCGTGCTCTCTTTGATGATTTAATCTGAAATTGCTCCTTTGACCATCTTTCTTATACGGAGAGGGACTTTTACGTTGTTTCACTCATACAATAGATTTACTTCCTCAAACAGCTCAATACCCTTTTTTTTACACAGTACAGACGTAGACGTTCATCTATACTCCCTCCGTTCGGTGAAGAATGTACATATAGAAATTTTAGGACAAATTATGGAGTGAAGTAAAAAATGCATTGGAAAGGTGCAATCCACCATCTTTCTCCTCTTTAATTATCCAACCTCCAATGAGCTAAGTGCATGTAAAAATTAAGAAGACCATGTCTAGATTATTATTGGTCTTGATTACTGTGTGATGAGAGAGAATTATTTTTTACCACTTTAAAGTGTATTGGAAAGATAGAAGTACACTTTTTTATGGAAAATTTTTGAAGCCAAACGTACACTTTCACCGGACGGAGGGAGTACGCACATACAGTCACCCTATGAACGCACACACATACACACCTTCGTAGTCAATGAAAACGTCTCCTTCCAAAAGTCAAGTCCTAGTGAACGCACATTGCCGAAAGTCCTGAAATAAATCCAGAAAATAATGCGGACACCAGGACTTGAAACCTGATGGGCTAAGGATATAACTGTCCTCCTAACCATCCAACCACGGGTTGGTTCACAAACTGGTCAATACGTTGATTTGTTTTGTTTCACAAAAATCAACATCGTGGCAGGTTGATTTGCTTCCTCAAAAATCAAGTGCTTGCTTATTCGTTGTCGATGTGATCTGGTATTTACAAGCCAAAGTACAACAGAGTTGTAGATCCAGGGAGAGTGTTTGGCCTCATGTATATATGTTAGAGCATCTCTAGCAGACCCCGCAAAAGTGGTCAAACCCGCAAAAAATTTGCGTTTTACAGTTTTGGGCGAAAAAAGTATCCAGAACAGAAACCGTAAAAGTAGTCTAACACGTAAAAATTTTAAGGGCCACCGCAAATGCACATCCGAAACCTTTATCTTTGAAGGTTGGAAGGCCGAATATAGGGGGCCCCGTATACCGGTCAAACCTCGTCGGAGCAAACACGCCGCCGCGGAGTTTGCCGGAATCCACCCTAAACTCTCCGGAATTCATCACCGCACATCGGAAAAGGCCGCTAGACGCCGCAATCGATCGCTGCCGGTTCGAATTGGACGAGCTCGACATCGTCGTGGCCTCCCATGACCTCAGCCTGGCCGCCGGAATCCTCCCGACGCGGCAGACAAAGGGGCACAACTCGGCTGACAATAGAGCAAGGCGCGGACGACGGAGGCGACAGGGCGTGGCCGGCAAGCTATGCGCGGACGACGGAGGCGACGGGGCGTGGCCGGCGAGGCTGGGCGCGGCCGGCGCGGTGATGGGGCACGGCCAGCAGGGGCGGGGCACGGCCGACGGGCGACGGGGCATGGCCTGCGGGCGACGGGGCGCGGCCGACGGGGTTGGGCGTGGCCGGCGCAGCCGGCTGGAGGAAGGGGCGGCAGCGGCCGGACTGGAGGCCGGCCGCGAATATACTTTTTTACGGATCCGTTTGGGGGGTCTGCATCTGTGTCAGCCTGAGCCAGCCTGCAAAAGCGGTTTTGCACGAACTGCAAACGCGTTTTCCGAGCCGGTGGGATACGGGGTCTGCTAGAGTTGCTCTTAGCTTTGACCTCCTAATAATACAAGTTGCTATTCTTCTAACATCAACACGGTATCATGAGCCTAGGTTAGAGATCTTTTTAGGTGCCACAACTCGACCTCCCGATCCGCTATGCTGCTCCTCTTCCGCTGCTGCCTTCCCTAATCAGCCGCTCCTCTTCCCGATCGAGCCATCCATGTGAATAGCGATGAGCTGAAGGAAGCCCGCACCAAGTCCCCGGACGAATGGAGTGTTCAGCGTCAGTGGGCTTTCGCTGGTCATCAGAAAACAGTTCGAGATCAAGGTCGTCATGTCCCATTAACATCGAGACCAAATGTGCATATTTCTTTACCTGAATAAAAAACTGAATATTGGTAGCATCGTCTCCAGTTGTAACTTCTATCATGCATTGTTCTTAATCGGGCAGCTTCTACTCATTTTAGAGAAGCAAATCATGTTTTTTTTATCTGAAATTGGCCCTTGAGAATCTTGCTGTTGGATAGGGATTTGTAAGCTCTTTCACTCACTAGGCCATTTTTGAACGTGCATGAGCATATATCAAGGTACGTACACCGTACAATAGATCGGATTGGGCCCAGAAGATCGATCTCCATTTCATAGTCGACGAAACAGGTCAATGCCTTGATTTGTTTTGTTTCACAAAAATCGACGTCGTTGCAGTCTGATTTGCTTCCTCAAAAATCAGGTTCTTGCTTATGGGTTGTCGTTGTGGTCTGGTATTTACAAGCCAAGGTACAACAGAGTTGCAGTTCCAAGGAGCGAGAAAACTGCAACAGGTGGCATTTGAGTTTTGCTATCTTAGTCATGGATGGGGACCACTTTAGTAGGAAAAAAAATTAGTAAGGAGCGTTGCTTGCTAGTCTTTATCTTTATCTTTACCTATTAATAAAACACGTACCGTTCACCGTCGTTGCTAATTTTACACAAAAGTCCCTGTGTTTTGGCTAATTTAATCCGCAATCTTCGGTGAGTGAAGAAAAAAATGGTTCGATATTATCTTTCATCAACCCTCTGTGCACGTTTGGCTTCAGATCGAGCGGCGGGCTCCCGATCCGGTCGGGACATGATGCAGGGCGACGACGGAAGAGCTCCGTGAGGTGGGGAACGTCGGGGAAGTGGCGGATGTCGGGGCGAGCCAGATCAGGGGTCAGGATCCAGCGCAGCGGCGCAAAGGCCGGCGGCGGCGATGCTCCATGTCCATGCAGGCTCGGTCTCCTGGGAAGAAGAGACGAGGGAGAGAGAAGGTGAGATGTAGACAAGAGAAGGCGTGTTGGGATGGCGCGGCTTCCTGCTGCTGGTCCGGCAGCGGCTCCGGTCGACAGATCCGGGTTTGATGTCCGGATTCCTCTCATTCCCGCTAGATGATGGGGTTGCCCAGCCGCCACTCTCCCTGCCAAAAACATAGAATTGAGCACCTGCACCCTAGCCCGCTTATCCTGTACGTCCATATACATCAGGATATGTGCCAGCTGTTTCCGTAAGATTTTCAGTTAATAGTTATATCGCTCGTGTTATTAGTATGCTCAATTCTACCTTAGGCTATGGTCCGCCTACTTTATCTCTGGGAGCATGCTGGGCGGCGCGAGAGGGGGATTCATCTGAGGCCGAGCATGGAGAGAACCAAAATCTGAGCGGGAGGCGGGAGTTGCTGGTACAAGAGGAGGCACGGAATCAGCTGCATGTCCGGGCCAAGGGTACGGCACGAGTTTCGCCGCCTCGAAAATCCAGCACCGGGGCACAGCGCGCCCCGCCGCCGGCCATTGTATGGATTCAGCATAGGTAAATATGTGATTTCAGCTATGCGAACAGGCTATTTGGATGTCGGGATGTAGTTTGGCATTGGGCGCACATTAGAAGGGTGATTAGCCCTGGATCTATTTGTTCCGCAGGCCAGACTAGCATCCTGGATAAGCAATCAGATCATTCCAGCAAGCCATCTCTACTAACTGTATAGTGTTGATGAGCACTAATAAAATTAGCACGACCACGAACATGCCATATCCGAACACTACCGTGGTATTAAAATAATCTCCCTTACTGTGGAACGAATAGCGTAGATAACAGGGTTATTGACAAACTTACTGAACGCTTGTAATTTTTCATGCCGATTCATACGAGTAATCAAATACTGTAGAAATGGTGTCTTGTGTCGACGAATGATTACCTTTTCTTCCATCCAGGCACAGCTATAATGTTTTCACAATCCTTGATCGGCAGGTACATCAGGATTACAATCTGGGCCGTATGCACGTGTATTCGTGCCCCTCATTGGGGCTGGAGGCGTTTTTAATCACCTGTGCGCACTGAACAATTGAGAACATATTTAGGAGGACATGCATGAGCTTAATATTGGATTAGACATCCAATTGATTTGGATCCAAAACACCCAAAATAGAAAAATCTTACTTGGAGTATGTCGTCTCGTCCGGGACATGTGCAATATCCGGGATGCTTGACCGCCGCGTTAGATCTGTTAGATG
The DNA here is from genome assembly GCF_002575655.3 of Aegilops tauschii subsp. strangulata. NCBI lineage: Eukaryota > Viridiplantae > Streptophyta > Magnoliopsida > Poales > Poaceae > Aegilops > Aegilops tauschii. The sequence goes on along the minus strand of NC_053036.3, from coordinate 627,178,919 downwards.
TGTAGTCCCTTTTCGGTATATCCCCGTTGTATAAGGGGTTTTCTGCACTTTGACACATATATATATGTAATGGCCTTTGGCTCTCAGTAAAGTTAAGTTGCTCATTCCTAACATGGTATCAGATGCTTAGGTTCCTCTCCCTCTCCCGCACGATGCAACTCCGTGCGTGCTCCACCATCGTCGCCGCCGCTGCTAGCCTCCGTCCCTAGCCTCCGGCCATCCTGCTGCCCGCTTCCTTTCCAACTGCGCTTGAGCTGGTCCGGCTACTGCCCGTGACTGCCTCGTTCCCGGGCTGCCTCGTCCCAGCCCCGTTCGGCCGCCGCATCCCCAGCCTTGTCCGGCCGCAGCCGCTGCCGGGTCAGCCGCCGCCGCCCGGTCCACTGCCGCCCCCGCCCGGCGTCCCCCAGCCGCTGCCGGATCTGCCGCCGCCGTCCGGTCCGCTGCCGCCCCTGCCCGGTGCCCCTTCAGCCGCCGCCCGGTCCGGCCGCGGCCCCGTCCTCCTTGGTGCGGCCCGGCCCCGGCTCTCCTCCGACTCCCTCCGCGCCCTGCCTCCCTGGCTGCGGGAGGGATTCTCTCGATCTCGTTCGCTCTCTGGTTCGAGCGGTTCCCTCGATCCAGATCGAGCTGAGGATTCGTTGACCAAAAAAGAGAGCAGAAAGGAGACGTTCCCATGTCGTCTTCGGGCTATGTCGCTGTCCCTCGGTGCTCGGTGATCTTCGATGGCACCAACTATGCTGAATTTGTGGGCTTCATGCGCATTCATATGCGTGGCCTTCTTCTGTGGGGTGTTCTTTCTGACGAGGTCCCCTGTCCGCCATGCCCGGTTGCGCCAGTGGCCCCAATCCCACCAGTGCTGCCGGTCCTTGCTGCTGATGCTTCTCAGGCTGACCGGGATGCTGCCAAGGCCCTGGATGATGCCGCGGTTGATGCTTATGATCAGCAGGTGTCCGCTTATTCCGATGCTCTCTCTGTGTACCGGGATGATCTGTCAGCTTACACTCAGTGGTGCAATGATGATGCTCGAGCTACTGCTGTTCTCACTGCGAGTGTCCTCCCTCAGTTTGCTTCGGAGTTCATGGGACTTGGCACAGTTGCAGCGATGTGGTCTTCTCTCTGTCAGCGCTATCAGCCCTCTGGTGATGCTCTCTATCTATCTGTGGTGCGTCAGGAGCACACACTCCAGCAAGGTGACTCCTCTGTTGATGAGTTCTATTCACAGTGCTCTGCCATCTGGCATCAGCTTGACTCTCTTCGGACAGTTGTGTGTGGCACCTGTCGTTGCTGTCAGACTACTCGGTCTGATCTGGAGTTTCAGCGGGTCCATGAGTTCTTATCTCGTCTCCGCTCTGAGTTCGAGCCCAGATGTGCTCATTTGCTTGCTTGTGGTCGTGTTCCAATCTCGGAGGTGCTTGCCGAGCTTCGTGCTGAGGAGACCCGCCTTCGCTCTGCTGGTTTGCTGGTGGTCCCGTCTGTGTTGGCTGCTCGGGCTCCTGTGTCGTATGCTCGGCTCACCGCTCCACCGCTCCTCCCCACACCTTTAGGGGGTGGGTCGCCCTGCCTATACTGAGAGGGGCCGGTCGCGCCGTGACACCTTCTGTGGCTACTCCTCTCAGCCAGGTCAACCAGAGTCTGATTGCCGTGAGAAGAAGCGAGACCAGCGGCGCTCCTCTTCCAGTGGGACTCCTCGATCTTCCTCGACTCCGTCACTCACTGACCAGGACATTGTGAGGCTCAAACGCCTCTTGGCTTCCTTAGGCTCTTCGTCGACTGGTTCAGCTGCTGCTGTGACTGCATCCACTTCTCCACCACCGCAGGCATCTACACAGTCAGGTACATCTCGTGGGTTTTGGATTCTGGAGCCTCCTTCCATATGTCTTCTGATTCTTCTGTGTTGTCTTCTCTCCGACCTGTTGATTCGCCTGTTAATGTTCTTACCGTCGATGGCACACCTCTTCCTGTTGCTAGTCGTGGTCTTCTTTCCACTCCATCTTTTTCTGTTCCTAGTGTTTCACATGTTCCTCGCCTTACCATGAATCTGTTTTCCGCTGCCCAACTTACTGATTCTGGTTGTCGTGTCATTCTTGATACCGACTCTTGCTCCATTCAGGATCGTCGCACCAAGGTTTTGGTTGGTGCTGGCCCCCGGCGCCGTGAGTCAGAGGGCCTTTGGGAGGTTGACTGGCTTCGTGTTCCTTCTGCTGCCACCACTCCTGCCAGTTCCCATGCTCTTGCCGCCTCTTCGTCTCAGTGGCATCATCGCCTTGGTCACCTCTGTGGCTCTCGCTTGTCTTCTTTAGTTCGTCAGGGCCTCTTAGGGTCTGTATCTGGAGATGTTTCTTTGCATTGTAATGGTTGCAGACTTGGCAAACATACCCAGTTGCCTTACCCTACCAGTGAGTCGGTATCTCAGCGTCCTTTTGACTTAGTTCATTTTGATGTTTGGGGTCCTGCTCCCTTTGATTCGAAAGGTGGTCATCGCTACTATATCTTGTTTATTGATGATTTCTCTCGCTACACTTGGCTCTACTTCATGAAATCTCGTAGCGAGGTTCTCTCTATATACAAACGTTTTGCTGCCATGGTTCACACCCAGTTTTCCACGCCCATTCGTACTTTTCGTGCTGACTCCTCTAGTGAGTTTATCTCCTAGCTATTGCGTGGTTTTCTTGCGGAACAGGGTACTCTTGCCCAGTTCTCGTGTCCTGGTGCTCATGCTCAGAATGGCGTTGCGGAACGTAAGCATCGTCATCTACTTGAGACGACTCGTGCGCTGATGATTGCCGCTTCCCTTCCGCCTCACTTTTGGGCTGAGGCTGTTTCTGCATCCACCTATCTCATCAACATTCAGCCATCGACTGCTTTGCAGGGTGGTATTCCTACGGAGTGTCTCATTGGACGTTCTCCTGACTACTCAGCCCTTCGAATGTTTGGATGTGTGTGCTATGTCCTTCTTGCCCCACGAGACCGCACCAAACTGACTGCTCAGTCGGTTGAGTGTGTCTTCCTTGGCTACAGCGATGAGCACAAGGGCTATCGCTGTTGGGATCCTGTTGGTCGTCGTTTGCGCATCTCGCGTGATGTGACTTTTGATGAGTCTCGCTCTTACTACCCCTGTCCTTCTTCCTCGAGCTTCTCCGTGGACGATATTTCCTTTCTTCTTCTCCCAGATACACCCCGCTATGTGCCTCCTGTTTTCACTTCCTCCTCCTGCATCTCTCATTCCTTCTTCTTCACCACCGACACCATCTTCCCCATCCTCCTCCTCCACATCTCCACCATCATCTCCCGTCCGTCGCCCTCTCTCACCGTTTCCTCTCCACTATACCCGTCGCCCTTGTTCTGAGGATGCTTCTCCTGACGCGCCTTCCACCTCTGGTGCTCCTCCTTACACGCCTCCCCCGATTCATAACCTCCGTGATCGGCCTCGCCCCCTGCCTGATCGCTACTCTCCTGATCGGTACGGTCTCTCTGTTCTTGCTGAGCCCACTTCCTATCGGACTGCCATGACTCAGCCTAAATGGAAACTTGCGATGGCCGAAGAGCTTGCTGCCCTTGAGCGCTCAGGCACATGGGATTTGGTTCCTCTCCCTTCCGGTGTTTGTCCCATCACCTGCAAGTGGGTTTACAAGATTAAGACTCGCTCTGATGGTTCTCTTGAGCGCTACAAAGCTCGTCTTGTGGCCTTTGGTTTTCAGCAGGAGCAGGGGCGCGATTATGATGAGACTTTCGCTCCTGTGGCCCACATGACCACTGTCCGCACTCTCCTTGCTGTGGCTTCTGTTCGCCATTGGTCTATCTCTCAACTTGATGTCTAGAACGCCTTTCTCAATGGCGAGTTGCGTGAGGAGGTTTATATGCAGCCACCACCGGGGTACTATGCCCCTGATGGTATGGTCTGTAGACTTCGGCGCTCCCTCTATGGTCTTAAACAGGCCCCTCGCGCCTGGTTTGAGTGCTTCGCCTCTGTGGTGACTGCCGCTGGTTTCTTGCCCAGTGATCATGATCCCGTATTGTTTGTTCACACGTCTCCTCGTGGTCGGACTCTTCTCCTTCTCTATGTTGATGACATGATCATCACTGGTGACGACTCTGAGTACATTGCCTTTGTTAAGGCTCGCCTTCGCGACCAGTTTCTCATGACTGATCTTGGTCCACTTCGCTATTTTCTTGGAATTGAGATCTCCTCGACCTCTGATGGCTTCTACATCTCCCAAGAAAAATATATTCAGGATCTTCTTGCTCACGCTGCTCTCGGTGATGAGCGCACTGTTGTGACTCCTATGGAGCTCAACGTTCAGCTTCGTGCCTCTAATGGTGACCCTCTTCCTAATCCCACTCGCTATCGTCACCTCGTTGGCAGTCTTGTCTATCTTGCTGTTACGCGTCCTGACATCTCCTATCCTGTCCACATCCTGAGTCAGTTTGTTTAATCCCCCACCTCTGTCCACTATAGTCACCTCCTCCGTGTTCTACGATATCTTCGTGGCATGATCTCTCAACGCCTTTTCTTTCCCCGCTCCAGTTCTCTTGTGCTCCAGGCCTACTCTGATGTTACCTGGGCTAGTGATCCCTCTGATCGACGCTCGCTGTCTGCTTACTGTGTCTTTCTTGGTGGCTCTCTTATAGCCTGGAAGACAAAGAAACAGACTGTAGTTTCTTGCTCGAGTACAAAGGCTGAGTTGCGGGCCATGACTATGTTGAGGGCTGAGGTGATCTGGTTACGGTGGTTACTTGAGGATTTTTGTGTGCCTGCTACTACCTTGACTCCCTTATTGTCAGATAGTACTGGTGCTATCAGTATTGCGCGTGACCCGGTGAAGCATGAGCTCACCAAGCACATCGGTGTGGATGCCCACTTTGTGCGTGCTGCTGTGCAAGATCAGACTCTCGCTCTTCACTATGTGTCCTCTGAGTTACAGTTGGCTGACTTCTTCACGAAGGCACAGACTCGAGCGCAGCATACCTTTTTCCTCTCCAAACTCAGTGTTGTTGATCCACCATGAGTTTGAGGGGGGGTGTTAGATGTGTATAGTCCTTTTTCGGTATATCCCCATTGTATAAGGGGTTTTCTGCATTTTGACACACATGTATATGTAATGGCCTTTGGCCCTCAGTAAAGCTAAGTTGCTCATTCCTAACAAGATCCTCCTCCATTGATCTGCCTGCCTACGAAGAATGGATCGCTGGCGGTGGAGTTGGATCTGTGATCCAGCACAGAATCCATATGGAAAGGGGATTCAGAATCGCATTGGGGAAACAAAAAACCGATCAATACGTACCTAACGCCGTCTGCCGGAGAGGTTCCCGGGGGGCCAAGCGTCGGCGCCATTGAATCGCCTCCTTGCACCCAATCCATTAGAGCAACAAGTCAAAGAACGACCAGGGCGCTGTGTAGGGAGAGAAGTTAGGGCATGTACAATGATTCTATCTTAGCAATGCCAAGTAGGATGAATGATGATGTGGAGGAGAGAGAAATCATAAGAAAGACTTGTCTACTCTTATTTAAGAGAAGTCAAGAGAAGATCTCTTAGCACAATATGTCTTATCATATTTTAGCTTGAAGACAAGGCTAAGAGATGACCCATTGTAGACATATTTTTTTGCCATCTCTAAATTATATGCAAAACTTAGGATAAAGCTATCTTGTCGAGTAGGGTGTTTTGGTACCCAGACTCATCTGCACCCGGTTATTTGTAACAAATTCAAAAAAATTCAAATAAAATTTGTGTGGTAGAAAATTTGATGCGTGAGGCCCGCTCCAAATTTCATGTCATTTGGACATCTGAGCATCTCTCAGCAAAAAAGACAAATCGGGCCGAAACAGTGCATGAACAGTGAACATTTTTACAGACCCCCAATTTGTCTTTTTTGCTGAGAGCTCCTCAGATGTCCAAATGCTTTGAAAATTGGAGCGAACCTCACGCATAAAATTTTCTACCCCACAAAAAAATGTGGATTTTTTTTGAATTTTTTAAATATTTGTTGTGATTCTTTTCGTCGGCGCGGGTGTAGATGAGCTCGGGTGCAAGAATGGATTTTCGTATCTTGTCAACCATTGTACATGCCCTTAGTCGTATTCATGGGTCCGCGTCGCTACATAGCGTAGGGGGGAGGGGGAAGACAAAAAACCGCATTGCCTACCGTGGAGCATGTCGGGCATCTCGAGGTATAGCGCAACGCTTCGACTGCTAGGACAACGCGGCCTCGGTGCAGGTGCTCTAAAAATCCGCTTCCCTCTCCCTGCCCGGCGCACCTCCTCCCCCTAGCCGCACCTCCCTGCGCTCATGGAGATGTTGTCGTCCTCGCCTGCATCATCTTGGTGCATGAGCCCTAAACACAATTCGGTCGTCAGCTTGGTGGTTGAGCAGTCGGCGGCGTTGCTCCCCACGGCTTTCCTGCCTCCTCGTGCTCCTACACTGCCTCTTCGATGCCGCGTACACACCTCCACCTCAGCTGATGATGTCGTTGATGTGGCCAGAGTAACTCCAATAGGCTGTCCCTGGCTACTATGCTCCATCAACAGCTCTTCGGATCGTGCCCCTCAGCCTTCTCTATTCCTTCAGTGGTGATGCTCCTCCTCAAATTCCCGAATTATGGCTTCCCAGATCGGCTTCCTCCTGGACGTGACCAATAACGACGGGTTGTATCGCTCAGCTAGGCCCATAAAGATTGGTCATGCAACTCTCAGAAAGTCTACAGATTTAGGGCCTGTTGGTTTCTCTCCGCTCCCACGACTCAGCTCCCGGAGCGGAGCAAGCTGCTGCAGCTTTTTACGGAGCAGCTCAAACCGAGCTCCGCAGCTCCGCGGAGTTGAGCGGAGTGGAGAGAAACCGAACAGTGCCTTAGTTGACAAGTTTCTACGTCCCTAACTTCCTATATGCTCTAAATTAATTGCTGGCACAATTGAATGAAGATCCCTTGCTTTCATTCTATTTCTTCAGTGTTAATTTAAGTTTTCTTTTGAGATAGTCTGGAATTATACTCACCAAGCTTTTCTATCTACCTATATGCAAACATGAGTCTGTCTGTTGTACTTCTTATGGGGTGAGATTTCTTTTTTACTTCTACAGAATGTGCAGCAACCCTCCATCCAAAGAAAATCGTTCATTCTCATTTAGCAAAAAACCGAAGGAAGAATTACCGATCCAGCAGCCAAGAAGGAGAGATCAGCCACATAAGGGATAGCTGGGTTATCTACAACTCGTACACATATTTGCATTATCTCCCTATCTATCAGCACCGCCGAGCTACTAGACATGCAGGAACAGATAATAACACATTCTCCCGTTGCGTTCTGCTCGGAGCAGTCACTCTCACCACAAAGCTACGAGCTCATGTGATGGATCATAGGCAGATGCCTCTCCTCATTTTGTCGTTGGTGCAAGTTATGGTTTTATTGTCAATTTGTCATTACTTTGTAATATAAACAGTGGTCTGAAGATAAACAATGATTACTATTGCAACATAGTTCAGATAAAACGTTTCCCATTGTTAAGAGTGTATATGAGTAATTTCTTTCTTATTTCAGTAGTCATTACCTTCGCATAGTGTGCCACTGTATGTCCAACCAATGTTGTGGTTGACCCAAGTCAAGGTATTCCTCCTTTACAAAAAAAAGTCAAATGATCCCATTTTTTGACCCAAGTCAAGGTATTCCTCCTCTACAGAATATAAGGTGTGCCTGAGTGCCATCGCTGAATCACTTTTTTTTTGGAAGGCACAGCAAGCTATCGCTTAATCCCATTTTTATTGGAAGGCATAGGAGGCTATCGCTGAATATAGTGATTTTATTAGAAGGCAGAGGAAGCTTTCTACCATGGGAAGTACATAGTTGCTTAATCCCGTTTTTATTAGAAGACATGTTAATGAAAGTACATACATACATGACTGATTATCTGCGGTAAGTATGATCCCCTTGGTGTGTGTGTTGGAAATTTAGGTGCTAAATAATGGCTGATACGTACAGTTATTTATGCTCGAAGACCAACATGGCTTTCTCAGCCAACTGAACACATGCATATACAGGCCCTCTGAACTGAACCTCTTTGGGGGCAAGGAAATCAACTCAAAAGAAGGTAATCAGTCACGTCCGAAGCAGGTGGCTGGGTGGTTATCGCGGCGTACTCGAAACTAGAAGGTCACTATTTTTTTTAGTGTAGCAGGTCGCTAGTTAATCTCACCTAGTGCACTGTTTTTCTCGATTTAACAAATGAGAAAAAAAATTGCCCGGGGAACCACAACCGCAGGTACCACACAGCGCTCGTGCACCACCAGTGACCCCTTCAGGTCCGAACCCAAGCCACCGTCGTCGGCCGCGACCGGTCCCCGAGATCCGCCAAAAATCCCTTCGTCGAGCGGCGGGTGGCAAGATGGGCACGCCTCCTCCCGATGTGATTTTCGCTTAGAATTATTTTTTTCTGCTGTGGGTAGAATGAAAGTGATGTGCGTTTGCCAAAAAGGCGTGCAAATTTTCTGGGCAATGACTGCGGCAGAAGCAACTACAGAGGGATATCGAGCTGCAGTCGTGGCTTGTGTGTCCACGCACGATGACCTTAAGAAGGCGAAGGATTAGCTCTACTTCCTCGTCGGTGAGAAGGACCTTCTCGTGGGCGAGCTCAACGAGGCCAAGAGGGTGGCCGATGAGATACACGAGATGCTTCAAGACACTGCACTGAGATCGAGAAGGCCAAGTGGTGGGCCGAGGAGGCCACCGATCGAGATCGAGAAGTTCCGGCCGGACGAGAAGGGCATCGACGACGAGGCGCAGAAGCGGGAGGAGTGGCAGAGGGAGGTTGACTGCGTGCGCGGCCAGCACGTGGCGGACTTGGAGATGATGTTCACCATGACAGAGGAGTTAGAGAGGTTCATGCGCGAGCTTTTGATGACCACCGAGGCCAAATAAGGCTGAGCTCGGCCATGTAGATGATGACACGAAGATCACCGAGGTCAATGCAGACAAGGTGGACATCCTCTCCAGCCAAGTCATCCGCTTGAAAGGCACATGATAACTTCCGGTATGTACATATCCCGATAGAACTCTGAATGACTGAATCTGGTATGTTCTGTAACTAGCGTCCTTGAAGTTGCTAACTAGAGGCCAATTGTTATTTCAAAATCCTTTTTAAAGAATTTAACAAATGCTTCTGCAGGTTGCAGGTCTAATATCACTACACCGTGCACTTGACTAATACCGTGATATTTGTGTGATTACATACATGTATACTACTCCCTCCGTAAAGAAATATAAGAATGTTTAGATCAAAGTGATCTAAACACTCTTATATTTCTTTACAGAGGGAGTAATTTGCATTCTGGACACACATCCCTTTAATTTGTTCAATAACAAAAATGCAGATGGTATATATATAAAGGACAATCTATCCATTTTTCATGGCATGCATTTTTGCTTCTGCTTAATGTGATTCTGCAACAAGCACATCGGCACTTCATCCTTGTGTCCAGATTCAGTAAGCTCAGGTTTCTCAAGCCCCGCCGGTACTATTATTGTTCATTTTTGTTAATGTTTGAGAATTCCGTCTAACAACCACGCTTGATGATTATTTTACGCCATCAACTAGGTGAATGCTATATGTACCTGAAGTAATTAGTTTTGGATGATTTTTTCCCTTATGAACACAAATATCTAGCTTCTAAGAACTACTCCCTCCGTTCGGAATTACTTGTCGTGGAAATGGATGTATCTAAACGTATTTTAGTTCTAGATACATCCATTTCCGAGACAAGTAATTCCGAACGGAGGGAGTAATAAATATACCCTTTATGTGGCACATAAAATTAGTGAGTATAGAACCCAACTATCTATTAAAAAAACAAATTGTCGACATCTCTATTGAATATACAGTTTTACAACTATAAGATGCACCATTCAGTAGTTGGACGTCCTTGATAATGCTTTTATAGTTGAGCACAAGTGGATAAAGGAAATAATTCTTCCAGATAAACCGTTGGTCTTTCGAAACTGTAAATAGTTATTACTATAGACACAGAATAGAACTTTCTTATCGAGCTGCAGCAGGGAGATAAATCTCTGTATGCACTTGCACAGTTTAAGTTTCCATTGTAATTATACTTACTATGTTGTGATTGTGGTCCTCTTGTGACAATATACACACATTTCCAGGATAAGTATCAATTCATTAGTTTCCATGTTTTTATCAGGTGAATCAGCAATGCATCTCTGTTTTTATGATGTTATCAGGATGTTTGGAACTTTATTATCTCTGACCGATGTCATACCTTCGTTTTCGAACACTGGATGGGCTCAAGAATCGTACTAGGCTTATTTAGAGAAGCATATCGCAGCTATACTTGACGAATACTCTCAGCCTTATTTTGCTAATACTGGAAGGGTGGACATATAATCTGGTTACTTCTTGGTTGTGTCAAAAAGATTCAAGGATTCTGAGCTGGGGTCTAGATAGACATGGACTCTGCGCCCCACCTATCATACACTAGTAGAAAAGGGGCGTTTTGTCCCGGTTGGTAAGGGCCTTTAGTCCCGGTTTTGAACCGGGACTAAAGGGTCGTTACTAATGCCTCCCCCCTTTAGTCCCGGTTCTTACACGAACCGGGACTAAAGGCCGTCCACGTGGACGCAGCCTGGAGCTCCACCTTTAGTCCCGTTGGTGTTACCAACCGGGACTAAAGGAAATTTTATGATTTTTTTTTAAATTTTTTTTTGCGAATTTTTTTAATTTTTTTTAATTTTCAAATTTCTAAATTATTTTAACCTCTAATCTCTAATGACCACCCCTCATCACTGCATAATTTATCCTCTAATCTCTAATCACCCCTCATCATTCCAAATCATCTAACTTCCCGGACGGTCACCCATCCTCTCACTACTCTAGCTTGAGCACGCTTAACTTCCGGGTTCTATTCTCCCTCGTTTCCAAGTCTGCACTTGTTGTTTTCCTGACAATAGTAAGATGTCAATTCTATTAGCCCTCAGGAATTTAGCTTGAGCATGAAGTGACACATTTCACTGTTTGAGTTTGAAACTATTGTTTTAAAAAACAATAATTATTTAGTAACACTAATATTTCTGGAATAATTAGTTTGACCATTTGACCACAGTTTGACCATAGTTTGACCAGATTTGACCAAAATTCAAAAAACTGAAATAATTATTTAGTAACACTAATATTTTAGAATAATTAGTTTGATCATTGTTTGACCACAATGTGAAATTTTTTGAATTTTTTTGCCTCTCCAGATCTTAAAAGCCCCGTATCTTTTTTTCTGTTAGGTTTTTGAGGATTTTGACTTTTCGAGTAGATGTAACTTTTCTTAAATTCGGATGTAACTTTTCGAGTAGATGATTTTTCATATAAAAAACTTTTTCATCCGAGTTCGTATGCAAAAGATATGCCCATTTTAAGAAATTCTAGAGAGATTTTGCAAATAAAGTCGAAATTCATATTTGTTAATTTCCCCAACAACTAGACCACATATCACATGGGAAACTTATCTTATTTTATTTTTTTGACATTTCCATCATTTTCTTTTGTTTTTTCTAAAGCTGAAAAGGCGGTCGGGGGGGGGGGGGGGGGGGTAGAGTTTGATGGGCCCTTAGTACCGGTTCGTGCCATGAACCGATACTAATGCCTCAAAGCCCATTAGTACCGGTTGGTGGCACCAACCGGGACTAAAGGACTAACCTTTAGTCCCGGTTGGTGCCACCAACCGGTACTAATGGGCATTGCACCCTTTAGTCCCGGTTCGTGGCACCAACCGGGACTAAAGGGCCCAGGTGAACCGGGACTAATGCCTTAGCCGCACGAACCGGGACCAATGCTCACATTAGTCCCGGTTCGTGACTGAACCGGGACTAATGTGAATATTGCCCTGTGACGAAAGCCCTGTTTTGTACTAGTGATATTCTTAATCTTTGTGATCATCTCATCAATGATTCAGATTGGTGCTAGCAAAAAAAATTAAAAACATCTAACTATGTTGCTGTTTGCCGATAGTTAGATTGTTCGAGAACATTGTAAATTTATGGAACTATGTGCCCACCTTCAAGAACCTTTGGTACACATTTACTCCTGTAATCTTGTATGCCGCACACAAATTTCTTGTTTCCCAATAAATTAGCGTGTCTCGTAATTGATGATGAATACTCCATTATTATGGCTTGGTGATGATTCTTTTTCTTGATACTTTTGGGTAGAATCAAACAAATAAAAATATTCTCACTCCTCCAGTTTATATGGGTATGGTCCCACTCGATAGTTTAGATGTCTGCTATATTCATTGTTATACACTAATAATGTGCTAATTTTAAGAAATATACTGCATTGATATGTTTGTCGTCATGTCAACATTTTGATTCCCTGTTCTCCAGCCATACTTTTAGTTCATATTGTGATTATTTAAAGTTCCTTGAATGTTTTGACACAAGCAAAGTAGTAAACTAACAAAGCATAATGCACATTTTCAAACCGAGAGTCACCGAGCTTGCATAAGACTCTTCAATTTGTATTCAACCCCGGACACAATGTGAGCATCACCATTTTAACAATAAGTAGCTCCTGTTAAATATACTCCTTTGTTAGTTTCAGTTATAATGTGGAGGAGAGTTCATATTGTGATTATTTAAAGTTCCTTGAATGTTTTGACACAAGCAAAGTAGTAAACTAACAAAGCATAATGCACATTTTCAAACCGAGAGTCACCGAGCTTGCATAAGACTCTTCAATTTGTATTCAACCCCGGACACAATGTGAGCATCACCATTTTAACAATAAGTAGCTCCTGTTAAATATACTCCTTTGTTAGTTTCAGTTATAATGTGGAGGAGAGTTCATATTGTGATTATTTAAAGTTCCTTGAATGTTTTGACACAAGCAAAGTAGTAAACTAACAAAGCATAATGCACATTTTCAAACCGAGAGTCACCGAGCTTGCATAAGACTCTTCAATTTGTATTCAACCCCGGACACAATGTGAGCATCACCATTTTAACAATAAGTATCTCCTGTTAAATATACTCCTTTGTTAGTTTCAGTTATAATGTGGAGGAAATTTTCTTATGATGTAACCTGTTAGTGCATTGCACACTTGTATATCTTCTACAAGTTGTGATTATTAATTTATTTTGTTTGTTTATTGACCCATGTTTTCCTCATCTTTCGTTAACATAGTTTACTACTTTGTAAAAATAGAAGTTAATAGTTCTACATTAGTTTTGACCTACCTTTAATGTGGGTTTGGTACTGTTAATTTTCATGCCAACCTTAGCACAATATGATATGTGATTATGTAATTAAACCTCCATGTTTCATTTCTCCATCGAAAAAATATATGCGTGTGGCAACGCACGCCATCGCTGATCTAGTATTGTATATATGCCGCTGTCTTCACATCTTCGTCATGGTGACAGTAATAGTGCAAATAGATGTTTTGGACCACAGGGTCTCCTTCAATAGGAAAGAGGAAAATTTTGTAAATGCGGCAAGTAGGAGAGTTCACCATTCTATTATTTTCAAGTTTTCAACATAAAGAATACTCTCATCCATTTTGATTCCACTTATGTTCTGCTACACACATAGCTCCTACTTCTCGAGTATACAGCCAGATGAACTTTGCTCTCCTTTCTGGTGTGGATATGCGAAAAACTCCAGAACTCATTAATTACTTATACACACTAACTTCTACTTTTCCATTATTTCCTTACATGAAATAAAATAAATAAGATGAATAATCAACAGATACATGGTGAAACCAAATTTATCTACTATATAAAAAAACTACACCAACATCTATCAGCGAAGAGCGGCGTGCCACCATGTGGGTAACTGCTTAGAACAACACCAATGAGTGAAATCTACTTTTAATTTTAGTGAAATCTTGCTTTTAGTTTTAGTTTTTTTTAGTGAAATTAGTTTTTTCAAAAGACTGGATTTTCTCAAATGAGTGAAATCATTTTTTATTTTCAAACGAGTGAAATCTTGATATGAGTGAAATATGTTGTTTTAAACTAATGGACTCCGTCTTTACTGGAAATGAGTGAACTTATGTTTTTGAATTGAATGAAATTAGTCCTTCAAATTAAGTGAAATAAGTGTTTTGACATGAATGAGTGAATTCTGTGTTTTGAACTGAGCGATTTTTTTTAATTACAATCTGCTCCACATATTTTGTAAGAATCCAGTTCCTATTTTGTAAGATATCGGCTTCACCTTTTTCAAGTGGACCAATTTGTTTCGTATATTTTGGATGATATTGATTTCAGATATTTTGATATAAACAATCTTAATTACATTCTCAATACAATTGAAATCTATTTCACATCTTTTTACTACAAGTCATATATATTTCACATCTACTCATTACTGAAACACACATATTTGAAGAAAAAATAGTTTCGCATGTATTAAAATATATCTCTTTTGTAGTTTGATACAATCTGTTTTGCATTATTTAAAAAACCAGTTTCACATTTTTTAATATCAATTTCACATAAATGAGTGAAATCGTTAGTCAAACTGACTAACTAATATTTGTGAAATATAATTATAATGATTAAAATCACTTTTATGAAATGAGTGAAATGTTATTTTCTAAACAGAGTGAAATCCGTATTTTCAATGAGAGAAATCAGTTTCTTTTAATAAGTGAAATATGTTTTTGGAATGAATGAAATAACTCTTTTGAAACAAGTAGTTTTTGAAAAATGAGTGAAATGGTAAAGTTAAGACTTGCCCAAATGTATTTGTGATTGATCTTGTTAATTATGGATACGAATTCAGATATATATATATATAATATATATAATAAAAAAAATGAATATTTGGTTCACAACTTATGAGCCATTGAAAATGCCATACGGAAAATAAAGTGCAAGCCTTTAGTTGGAGAGAATTGTGCGTTCACGCAGCCGGCATCCTTCTCTTCTCTCTCACTATGCCACCTGGTAAGAGTTGCTTCTGTGGACCCCTGCTAGATCGCATTACTATCTATAGCTGCTAAAAACTAAGACAGAAGTGAAAATTACATTTAATACTTGGCCCACAAAAAACTAGATGGCAGAGTCCTATTGGTTCGTTCTTTGCCATTACATACCAACCTGCGATGGCAATCACCTAGAACAAATAGAAAACAAAGATGGCCAACCATAGCAGAAACCTGCTTTCTCACTTTTCCATTTAGCAAGAAATATACTCCTTTACTAAAATTTTCCATCCACGCCTACATTTGACGGGCGCGCGCGGAAGGGTAGCATTGCCTGGTGTGGATGGCAAAAGGGCTTGGTAAGGTCAACGCATTGATTACTCCTAAAGATGGGACGGCGGAATATGGGGGCGACAGATTATACAACATGCCCATGCGGTGCACGCCGAGGTTCTGCTTAACCGGTTGGTGCTCTCGGCTAGCCGGTGGGCGGCTTGGTGAGGCCACCGAATTTCATGTTGTGCATTAATTGAAGTGAGGTCATGACACATCATCAACCTTCTAGGCAGGGCAACAGATTTCGCCAGGAAGGTGGCTTTGATCGATTCATGTATTTACTTTGTAAGAACTTGTTAAATTATGCAATAAAAATGTTTGTGTGCATCGCTTGATGTAGAGCCCGGGGGTTATCCTCCTTAAAACATGACTACGAATAGGTAGGGCGACAACTAATAAGAAGTACCTTAGATTTTGAGAAAATAAAATCAACTTGTTAAGACATTTTTAAAACTCTTTATCAAATGACTAAACATTAAACAGTATTGGCACACGATACTATCGTTCTTCAACTGGTTACCTCGCCGACTACGATAATAAACCTCAGCTGCCATCTGTTGAAGAACATTTTTCATATCCCTTTGAGTTGCAACTTTGTCGCTGTACCTTTTGAATAACAGACGACATCTACAACTAATAAGCAGTACCTTGTATTTTGAGAAAATAAAATGAACCTTCTAAGACGTTTTTGAAAATCTAGATCAAATGATTAAACATTAAGTAATACCTCATAATTACAATTTTGAGGTTGCTAGTTACACATGCCATGTGGTACCTACCTACGAAGACGTTGTATTTTGAGGAAACAGAACAAATCAAGGTCATGTCCTGTTTTGTCAAAGGTAAAACAAAAACTTAGACTCTAGCTAGCCTAATTCCGTCACACGTTCAAAATGTCCAAGTAGGTGAACAAAAAGGAAAATGGTCAAGGTGCAATTTCAGATCAACATACAACTTGTAACTGATCATCTCAGGGGTGGTTAAATATCTATATTTGCTTCTATGAAATGAGAGTTGGAGCTGCTAGCGGGAAGAATGCACGTTTGAACTGGCACATGATACTATCAATCTTCAACTTTTATTTATTCTGCTCAAAAAATATACACAAATGGTTTCGATGTTAATAGAACATGACAAGCTTTATCTCAAACTTCTGTCCGATTGCCAGCGACAGGCCACTGACGTTGAACACTCTACTCTTCCGAACTTGGCGCGGGCTCCCTTGAGCTCAACGTTGTTTACATACACAACTAATAAGAAGTACCTTCAATTTTGAGAAAGTAAAACCACCTTCTAAGATGTTTTTGAAACTCCAGGTCAAAATTTTAAGCACTAAAAAATAGCTCATAATTACAATTATGCGGTTGCTAGTTACACATGTCGTGTCGAACCTATGAAGACGTTGATTTTTGAGGAAGCAAAACAAATCAAGGTCTTGTCCTGTTTTGTCAAACGTACATCAAAATAGACTCTAGCCTAATTCAGTCTATTGGGCCAAAAGGAAAATGGTCAAGGAACAATTTCAGATAAACCTAGATCTTGTAAGTGAGCTTCTTACGGGCTACTTAAATACCTATATATGCTTATATAAAATGAGAGTGGAAGCAGCTAGCAGGTCGGATGCACGTTAGAACTGGCACACGATATTATCAATCTCAACTGGTTGCCTCGCCAACTATGATGATAAACCTCAGCTGCCATTTGTTGAAGAACAGTTTTCCTACCTCTTTGAGTTGCAACATTGTCGATGTACCTTCTGAATCCCAGATCACATAGACAACTAATAAGCAGTACCTTGGATTTTAAGAAAATAAAAGCAACCTGTTAAGACATTTTTTAAAACTCTAGATCAAAAGATTAAACATTAAACAATAGATCACTCTAGATCAATATTCAACTTTTATTTATTCTGATAAAAAATTATACTACACAATTGGTTTCGATGCTAATGGGACATGACGAGCTTTATCTCAAACTTCTATCCGATTGCCAGCGACATGCCACTGACGCTGAACACTCCACTCGTCCGGGGCTTCGTGCGGGTTTCCTTGAGCTCAACGTTGTTTACATAGACAACTAATAAGAAAAACCTTGGATTTTCAGAAAATAAAATCAACCTTCTAAGACGTTTATGAAACTCTAGGTCAAATGGTTAAACATTAAAAATAGCTCATAATTACAATTCCGATGTTGCTAGTTACGCATGCCGTGTGAAACCTACGAAGACGTTGATTTTTGAGGAAGCAAAAGAAATCAAGGTCTTGTCTTGTTTTGTCAAATGTAAAAAAAAAATAGACTCTAGCCTAAATCAGTCTATTGGGCCAAAAGGAAAAAGGTCAAGTAACAATTTCAGATCAACATACATCTTGTAAGTGAGCGACTTAGGGGATACTTAAATACCTATATTTGCTTCTATGAAATGAGAGTAGAAGCTGCTAGCGGGTCGGATGCACGTTAGAACAGTCACACGATATTATCAATCTACTGGTTGCCTCGCCAACTATGATGAAAAACCTCAGCTGTCATTTGCTAAAGAACAATTTTCCTACCCCTTTGAGTTGCAAATTTGCCGATGTACCTTCTTAATACCAGACCACATCGACAATTAAATAAGCAGTACCTTAGATTTTGAGAAAATAAAATCAACCTGTTAAGACATTTTTAAAACCCTAGATCAAATGATCAATTTTGAGGTAAAGCAAAGTTGTTATCCAGAAAATACTTCACTACTTAAAGAAGTGTAGAACTGCATGCTCTAGCCAATGCAACCAAAAGACCGATCTAATGGAAGAGACCACGCAACACATTATACATCAACACTCCCCCTCGCGTGTGGCCCCCTCAGGCCTAAATGTGGACCGAAAGTGTACTGCAATTTAATTGCGTCAGCAGGGTCTTGAACTCAAGACCTCTTGGCTCCGATACCATGTAGAACTGGATGCCCTAGCCTATGCAATGAAAAGACCGATCTAATGGAAGAGACTGGGCAACACATTATACGTTAACAAGAAGGTCCAAATAGAAATAAATGTTGGCATAGTTTTCAGGTATGCTAGCATTCAAATCTACTTCGGACACCAGATAGAACATCAACATTTTGATACCTGAAGTGATAGCTGCAGAGGGAAGGTACCAAAAAAGATTCATGCTCTCTTTGCTTAATTCTATGCTTCTCAAAATGCTTTAGTATATGCCCATAATATCAGATTATGAATTGTTCTGTGAGCAGTTTGCTATATCGATGATAGTAATCATTCGTTAATCTGATAGATGTTCCGCATTTCTGACTGAAACTATGATATGTTTGGCTTTGACAATTGGAAATCCCATGTGTGTGTAGTTTTTTCTGTCGTTATAATTTGATCATGCAGAAGGCATGATTACATCATGGTTGCTTCATGTAACTTAAAGGGTCTGGGGCAGTGTTAAATGTGAAATAGCTTCACGGGGCAAATTGCTTCACTTCTTTACATTCAAGAGATAAACCAGGGACGAAGCACAATCAAACGCTCTGTTTTTGCAACATATTTTCTACCTTCCGTTGTCGTTTAAGTGTATTGGCTTTCTTTCTTACAATAAAAAACTAAAAAGTACCAGCTGTACTACCAACCAATAATGGAAGCTATGATAGGAACGCTGCCAAGAGGTATGTTAGGCTAGGTGCATTACTTATGGAATCACATGATAAGAAAATCAATGAATTAATATTTTGGGAGGTTGGAGTCCTCATGTGCTTAGCTGGATTGACAATCTTTTCAGTACAAGTTGATTATGTTAGTTTAGTCAGACTATTCACACACCAGCATATATATAGTCCTTAAGCCTGTTGATTTCCTGTGCCTGAGGACTGCTACTGCTACTATCCTTACTACTGTATTTTGTTCTAGCTGCTACGTCATGCTACTGTTGTTGCTGTATAGATGTGAATATATGTGTTGATGTGTTACTGTATAAGAAGTTGTATAAATATGTTAAATTTCTGTCAAAGAGCTCAATGTACATATGTGTAGATGTGTTAACATTTTCTCGATGATTTTGTGGTCATATAATTAGTACTGCATGTTATGCTTTGTCCGCCGGCCCTGACTGACACGGAGATGGAGGACGCCCTAGATCGAGTGCTCACAAAGATGGGCCTCGCTATGGGCACCCACCTCATGTCAAGGCAGAAAAAAAGGGTGACCTTATCTTTCGCTGATCTTATCTGATTAACTAAAAGAATGTTTATTTCTCGTGTGCAGATCACTTCCTTTGTGTTAAAAGAAAATGAATTTATCTTTACTTTTTCTTTTTTGGCTATCGCATTATGAAGTCCATAGTCCCCACTGTGACGATTCCTTGCTAATGCAGGGTTTATTGCAATGTATGCTAGGTTGATAAGCAGGGATGTGGTAAGTTCGCCTTTATTTTGCAATGTATGCTACGCTGAGAAGTAGAGATGTGGTAAGTCTACCTTCTATGCATGCCTGATCTATTCCGAACATGCATTCAGTAGTTTTGTAAAGCTTTATGTTCTTCTTCTTTCTAACATTTGCTGTGTTTGACGAGATGCTTCACCAAAGTTCAGATGTGCCATTCTTCTCATAATTTGTGTTATTATTAGATGGGTAACCTAGATTTATTTCCTGTCTTCTGTAGGACACTAGGACTGCTGCTTAATTCCTAAATCTCCATTTTAAGGAGAGGGTGGACTTTTTGAGTATACAGAAAGAAGCTGAAGGAGAACAACCACATGTTTATTAATTGTAGTGCCTGAGGGAGTAGGACAGGATCTTATTGCCAAAAGTATACCTGTAGCAAATCAGCTACATGCATCTTGAAATAAGCTCCTCCTTGATGCTGGTCTCTGGTTGACTCACAAGATTAAGGTGAACATCATTTTTTTACATGAGTTTACATGATATTGCTCCATTTCTATTTCGCCTTCTGTCGATATGTTACTCTGCATTTGCGGTCGACACTAGAATTGCTAGAATGTTCACTAATAGATGTGCCACGTGAGGTTGGGTTTCTAACGTTATACCACTGGACAGTTGAACCAGGCCTTGGATGTGAAAATGACCTTTACATGAAGAAAAAAGAGACTACGTGAAATATGAAACATTTTGTGAGGTTATGCAAACACTTGCGCTCTATAAAATTAGTGCTATATGTTTATTAGTTGAACTGGACTGAACCACAAGATGTCGATTTCGATGAGCCTTGAACACGAACATGCAGTTTTTAAAGTGTGAGGTGTTTTTTTTTCTCCCGGTGTAATGCACGGGCAATTTTCCTATAATAATAAAGCGGCTATTGCTTATGTACGTTCACCGTCGTGATGTTTTTGCAGAAAAGCCTCTGTATTATTTAGTATTCAATCCGCAGTCCTCGGCGAGAAAAGAAAAACGTTTCGTGACAGAAGAAATAGAGCCAACCCAAATCCCCAACCCGTCCACCCCCACCTACCCGATTGTCTTCCTGCTCCGACTCCAGGCCACGAGCTGCTCCCCCAAATCACCCTGCCCTGCGCCTCCTCATGGCGGGCCAACTGATCATTTGCCCCACCTTTACTCTGCCCCGGACGATATGCCCCACCTTACATTGCAATTGATAAAATGCCCCATCTTTGCTCTGCCTCTATGTCACGCCCAATATGCGACCCTATCCGCGAGGAACTCGAAGGTCCCACCAAGGATAGACCCGCATATTGAAACGCTTTTGCAAGGTGGATATCATTACATCAACATTACATAATAGTTGGGGATACATACAAGGCATACAAATGCCGCAAGAATACATCAATCCATCATACATAAGATCAACATCCGACTACGGATGAAACTCAAACAGAAGCTCAAACGACATCCACCCTGCTAGCCCAGGCTGCCGACCTGGAACCTATCCCCTGATTGAAGAAGAAGCAGAAGAAGAAGAACTCCAAAACAAGTAACATCGCTCTCGCGTCATGATCATCACAAAACCTGTACCTGCAACTGGTGTTGTAGTAATCTGTGAGCCACGAGGACTCATCAATCCCATTATCATGGGTATCAAGACTAGCAAAGCTTAATGGGTAAGGAAGGGGTAAAGTGGTGAGGTTGCAACAGCGACTAAGCAAGATATGGTGGCTAACTTACGCAAATAAGAGCAAGAAGAGAAGCAATGGAACGGTCGTGAAACTAGCAATGATCAAGAAGTGATCCTGAACTCCTACTTACGTCAAACATAATCTAGAAACCGTGTTCACTTCCCGGACTCCGTCGAGAAGAGACCATCACGGTTACACACGCGATTGATGCGTTTTATTTAGGTCAAGTGTCAAGTTCTCTACAACCGGACATTGACAAATTCCCATCTGCCACATAACCGCGGGCACGGCTCTCGAAAGTTTATACCCTGCAGGGGTGTCCCAACTTAGCCCATTATAAGCTCTCACGGTCAACGAAGGATATTCCCTCTCCCAGGAAGACCCGATCAGTCTCGGAATCCCGGTTATAAGACATTTCGACAATGTTAAAACAAGACCAGCAAAGCCGCCCGATGTGCCGACAAATCCCGATAGGAGCTGCACATATCTCGTTCTCAGGGCACACCGGATGAGCCAGACGTCGGGTTGGCATAGACCCTGGTTGCCCAGGGGGTGCCGGACATCGCTCGGTTTGGACCAGCACTTGGAGAAGCACTGGCCGGGGGGGGAGGGGGGGTAAAATAAAGATGACCCTCGGGATGCGCGACTCCCAAGGGAAAAAGGCTAGGTGAGGCAAATGTAAAACCAAGGTTGGGCCTTGCTGGAAGAGTTTTATTCAAAGCGAACGGTCAAGGGGGTCCCATAAATCACCCAACCGCGTAAGGGATGCAAAAATCAAGGAACAT
The DNA here is from genome assembly GCF_002575655.3 of Aegilops tauschii subsp. strangulata. Lineage (NCBI taxonomy): Eukaryota > Viridiplantae > Streptophyta > Magnoliopsida > Poales > Poaceae > Aegilops > Aegilops tauschii. The sequence goes on along the minus strand of NC_053036.3, from coordinate 627,156,812 downwards.
AACGCCGGTATGACGGAAACTAGGGCGGCAAGAGTGGAACAAAACACCAGGCATAAGGCCGAGCCTTCCACCCTTTACCAAGTATATAGATGCATTAATAATATAAGAGATATTGCAATATCCCAACAAAGATCATGATATCCATGTTCCAACATGGAACAACCTTCATCTTCACCTACAACTAGCAACGCTATAAGAGGGGCTGAGCAAAGAGGTAACATAGCCAAACAACGGTTTGCTAGGAAGGGTGAAAAGGTTAGGGGTTCATGGCAATTTGGGAGGCTTGATAAACAGGTGATAGGTAGCGCAGCATAGCGATAGAACGAAGCAATTAGCATAGCAATGATAGTAATGAGGTCCAAGGTGATGGTCATCTTGCCTGATATCCCGCTAGGAAGAAGAACGAGTCCATGAAGAAGACGAAGCCACGAAAGCGAACCAAGCGTAGACGAACGAATCCTCACGGTCGCAACAAAACGGGAACTATCGAGAAGAAGCACACAACATGGTAAACACACCACACATGAACAAGGCATGAAGCTCAACCAAGTATGATGCATGACAAGGCTATATGAAGCTACTCATGACAAGATGCATACAAGAGCAACACATCAAAGCAAGTTTAAATGAGGCCGGAACTAACATATAACAAATCCGGTAAGTCCTCATATGCAAGTTTCGAAAATTGGACCAGAACTGAATAAACCTTATGTTCAAGTTTTTAAACAGTAAGTTAAGATGCACCAAGATGATCTACACGAAATTCTAGTCAAGTTACATATAAAGTTCATTTAATTTGGAGCTACGGCCTAGAAGATATGAGGAAAACAAGTTAAACATGGCATTGATGCAAAATGCATTCAACCATCAAGCAAACACATTCAAAACATGGATCCAACAAGGTAACATTAAACTACATGCAAAACTAAGCAAGTTTCATATAGAGCATGCTCAAAACGAAGCAACGGTGCAACACATACACTCCAAACAAGATATAACAACAATCTGTCCAAAACAGCAACTAGGCAAATTGCAAGCATCAAAGCAGTATGCTACAGCACCCTAACATGAAAACAAAAGGCATGGACGTGATGTACAGGTAAAGCATGACAAAACATGAACACTGAGTTATCTCCAGAAATCAATAGAACATGCTCCAAAGGACATGACAAGATTGCAAATAATAACAGTTCACAGACTTGGCAGCAATTACTGGACATGGCAGAAATAACATCAGGTTGCAATGTTTAGAGCAAGAAAAAAACATGCTACAGAAATATATCATAGCAAACAAAGGCATGGCATAAATCTACTAATTGCATAGAACAAAAGTCCCTTACTGAACATGAGCCAAAAAGGCACAGAACATACGATGGCACCCATGTAAACATAGCAAGTTTCATAAACAGATTCAGACTTGGTGAAAATAACAGTTCATGGCAGAAACAACAATAAGTAGGCATGTTGGTGAGCTTGAACCACTTACCACAGAATATTTCATGGCATGTGAAATCAATCATCAGTAAGAAGGCATAAATATGAAGCTAAGAATGGCAATAGAAAGTTCATAGGGTACATGGATCACCAGCAAAACACATGTCAAAACTGAACTCCATGTTAACAGGCTGACAGCAACATTATTTAGCAATTTGAGAGGAATATAACAACAAGCTACAGCAGGCTATAAATGCAACCAAGGGCATGGATTGATAGAACAAAACATCCTTAGTGAACATCTCCAGATTACGCATAGAACTCATGGTGGCAGCATGGCAACATAGCAACAAAATATAACAGACTCAAACTTAGCAGAAAAGACAGCCACAGAAATCAGCAACATCATGGAGGCTACTTTGCATGCTTGTACTAGTCACCACATAGCTCACAAAAGTACAAGACAAGAACCCCTGTAAAGATGGCATGATGCAGTTCAAAACACATGTAGAGCTCATGCTCATAGGATGCACACACAAAATGCAATGAAAAAGAGAAATCACCAAGTTATAACAGTTTCAACAGGTTAATATCATATAACACTCTTGCAACAATGATTTGGGTATCAAGATGATCTCAAACAAGAATGGCATAATGGAACAAAATGAAGAGAATCTCATGATGAACATTTTCATATATGTTACACCCACAAAACGGAGTAGCACACATGAAGTTATGGCATGATGAACCAGTGCACAAAATGTAAAGTTTTCAGGACTTGAAAATATACCCCTCTCGGATCTGGATCTAGGGATTCGGCGCGCGAACCGAGACGGCTGCGAGCTCGCCGGCGGCGAGGGCGAGGAGATGGCCGGGGAAGTCGGAGGAGGCCAGACGGGGGCGACGGCGGCGGATTCGGCCGGATCCGGGGCCGGAGTGGCCGGATCGGGCGCCGGCGAGGAGGAGACGGCGCGGGGCGACGCTGCTGGCCATGGCAGAGAGAGGAGAGGGTGAGGGTCACGGAGAGAGAGAGGGAAACAGGAGAAGAGGAGGGCGGCGACCTAGCGGGGCGGCGGCGAGGCTTGCCGGCGACGGGGCCGACAGACGGCGCAGATCGGGCGAGGTCGGGGCTCCCCGATCCAGATCGGCGGCGGCGGGTCGGGAGTTCCTGGCGCGGGGCACTGGCGGCTCGGGGGCGAGGTCCGATGGGCCTGGCGGGCCGGCCCCGGGCCCGGGCGGGCCGCGGCGGCGCGGGGCACAGGGGGGACACATGGCCTTCGCTGAGAGGCTAGAGGGCGTCGGCTGGAGGCGGCGCGCCCACTGGCGACTCGCCATGTGGTGCTGAGGAGGTGGCCGGCGCGGAACACGATGAGGGCGGCGGCGGCTGAGTGTTGGGGGCGCGAAAAACAAGGTAGGGAGGTTGGAGGAGGCCAAAAATGGCAGGGGAGGTGTATATATATAGAAGGGGCTAGGGTTAGGGGGTTAGGAGGGGTTTTCGGACCCTCGGATTGCGATCGGATGGTTCCGGACGTGAGGGGAGACAGGCTGGGCCTAGGAGGGGTTAGTGGGCTGAGAAGAGAGGGCTTGGGCTGAGGGGAGAGAAGAGAAGAGAAGTGCAGCCCGGCGGCAGTTTCGGATACCGAAACGTTCGACGAAGGTACCGGCAACGGTACCGCTATATGTTTAACGATTGGGCTATCAAACGAGCTCCGAATGCGACGAAACTTGGCAGGCGGCCTACCTAGACGATAATAAGACCGCACGCCAACTTACATCCCATTCCGAGAACATTTTTCTCCCACTCACGAAACAAGGTCTGAGAGGGGCGACGGGTGCGGCGAGAGTGTCTGGACTCCGAACGGACAACGGAGAGAACCGGGGGAACCCGAACGGATGCAAGTTTTGAAAAACATGCAGATGAAATGCAGATGATGACATGGCAAAATGCAACAGCAAACAAATGACATGGCAACGATGGCGAATAACTGGAAGACACCTGGCGCAAATGACATGGCAACGATGGCGAATAACTGGAAGACACCTGGCGCATCGAATCCGGGGCGTTACACTCTAGGTCTTATCATGTTTTGTCAAACGTAAAATAAAAAACTTAGAATCTAGCATAATTCGGTCTATTGGGCCAAAAGGAAAAAGGTTAATGAACAATTTCAGATCAAAATACATCTTGTAAGTGAGCGTCTTAGGGACTGCTTAAATAGCTATATTTGTTCTATGAAATGAGAATGGAAACTGCTAGCGGGTCAGATGCAGACTTACATAGTAAATCACATAGTAAATTAAACTGTAAATGCAGACTTACATTTAAAAAAATGAAAATTACACTGTACCTACCTGGAAATTTTCCACTATAAAACCCCTAGAAATTCCACTGTGAAATTAAACATGTAAAAATCCAGTGCAAAACTAAAGGGTTTTTACACTGTAGTTACCTAGTAAATTGCAGTGCAAAACCCCTAAAAAATACAGGGACTATCTCCTGCCCCTCTCCCAATAGAAGGAAGCATTTCAAAAAAACTTTCATCTATTACTAAACGTTTTTCTCTCATGATTATGTTAACACTGACATTCTACTTTCCAAATGTCATAGGAGAGGAGCGTGATGAGCGTAGTAACTGAAAAGGATCTACTAAGATTATCACAGGAAGAACTCATACTAAATGTGCGATGCAATTGCTAGAACTTTGGGAATATGTTTAAAATACATAAAAGGGTAAAAGGCTAAAAATATTATGATGCGGGAAACATTTTCTTTCACTACGCTCCTTCACTCCGACATTATATACAAGGTAAAAATCCCAAAAAAAATACTAGGTGCATTCAGGAGATGTCTAAAAAAAGAACTTGTGATGAACCTTGCAGGTACATTCAGGATTCAGGAGAGGTATCTACGAACATTACCGAAACTATCTACGAAAACTCCAGGAGCAAATCAGATGACAGCTTCATCACAACAAGTGATGACAATGTAAGCAAAACAACAGCTGAATAACTATTACAAGAAAATGCCAAAGGAAAACACACTAACAATCAATAAACTTACTTTATAGACACTGGAGGCAGGATTGCATCAGGAAATACCAGCAAGCGAAGATGGGGGAGGAGAATCCAATCCCTGGGACACAAACCTATTCTATAACATGAATCTGCAACAGGTACACACCACAAAAATTCAGAAAATACAAAACAATGAACATAAATGAAGGGCAGAACATTTTCAGAAGAAAGTAACTGAAAACAAATCCCTAAAAGTTGCAGGACCCTCAAGATGTTGACCCCAGTAAAGCAGCAGCTAAAACAAACTCAAGCGCGGGTGATAGCAATGAAGGAGAAAGAAAAGAACAAGAAGACTCACTTGGACAAGATGGAGACGATGAATTCCTTGATGAACAAATTACACTGCAAGTGCAGAACAAATTACACTGTAAACATTGGGTACATTACACTGTAAATGCAGGACAAATTACACTGTAAACTTGGTACAAATTACGCTAGGATTACACTGTAAAAATTGGCTAGAATACACTGAAAAGTGCTATACATGAAGGGGGCATGTACATAAATCCCCCAACTTCCTTCAGAAAATTACACTGAATGTGCTGGCACAAATTACACTGAAATTAAACTCAAAAATACATGCCTGCTTGAACTCAAAACATCATACAAAACATCTAAAGTCAATTACACATCAGCATGAGAAAAACCTAACTCTGTATAGGCACAAAAGCAAGCTACACAGATGCATACAGCATCAATCATCAGGACCTAATAGACCAGAACACAAAAATCCATGGAATCACGCACCTACAGGGGGGTCACATCTACACAATCCCCCAAACTACAACAACCCGTGGACAGGAGACATGAAAACAACCACCGCATCTACAACTATATCAGCGGCGCGGGGAGGCGCACAAATCACGCACCTCCACCTTCAGCAGGGGGTCAACCATAAAATCATGCATCTATTATGCATCTCCAACTACAAAACAGGTGCTCGGGAAGACATGCAAATCACGCATCTCCAACTCCGACAGGGAGTCAACAAAAATCATGCATCTACAACTACAAGCACGGCACAGACAAATCAGGCATCTCCACCTCCAGCAGGGAGTCAACAACATCATGCGTCTACAACTACAACAGTGCGCGAGACGACAGGGGCACGACGACAGGGACGACATGAACTCACCTAGATCTAGAACCAGACGCAAGCAAAAAGCACACGGGCAGAGAGCGGAAGAGAGCGGGAGAGAGGAACAACCAACCGCGACATCGGGGATCGAAGAGAAAGGGAACAAAAATCAAAATCGAGCGACGAGAATCGCCATGGACGGGGAGAATCGCCTGCTGTGCTGCGCCGCTCGAGCTTATCAAAACAGAGCGTCCAGAATGGGGAAAGGGGAAAAGACACTCCCCCAAATTCAAACGAGACAAAAACCGAACAGAGCCGGGCCAGCGATAACGGGCGGACAGAAAACCGCGCCCGGTAAAAAAAAGCGGACCCTGAAACAAACCCGGACAGAAAACACAAAACCAGCGCGAATCTCCACGCAAAAACGGACGGACAACAATTCGAATGATGACGAATTGCAAAACATTCAACTGTAAAATAGCAAATCCGTTGATAAAATGCCCCATCTTTGCTCTGCCTCTAGGTCTTGTCATGTTTTGTCAAACGTAAAACAAAAAACTTAGAATCTAGCATAATTCGGTCTATTGGGCCAAAAGGAAAAAGGTTAATGAACAATTTCAGATCAAAATACATCTTGTAAGTGAGCGTCTTAGGGACTACTTAAATAGCTATATTTGTTCTATGAAATGAGAATGGAAACTGCTAGCGGGTCAGATGCACATTAGGACTGGCACACGATACTATCAGTCTTCAACTGGTTGCCTCGCCGACTATAATGATAAACCTCAGCTGCCATCTGTTGAAGAACAACCTTCCTACCCCTTTGAGTTGCAACTTTGTCGCTGTACCTTGTGAATACCATACCGCATCTACAACTAATAAGCAGTACCTTGTATTTTGAGAAAAGAAAATAAACCTTCTAAGACATTTTTGAAACTCTAGATAAAATGATTACAATTTTGAGGTTGCTAGTTACACATGCCGTGTGGAACCTACGAAGACGTTGATTTTTGAGGAAGCAAAACAAATCAAGGACATGTCATGTTTTGTCAAACGTAAAACAAAAAGCTTAGAATCTAGCATAATTCGGTCTATTGGGCCAAAAGGAAAAAAGGTCAAGGAACAATTTCAGATCAACATACATCTTGTAAGTGAGCGTCTTAGGGGCTACTAAAATACTGATATATTCTTCTATGAAATGAGAGTGGAAGCTGCTAGCTGGTCGGATGCTCGTTAGAACTAGCACACGATACTATCAATCTTCTATTGGTTGCCTTGCCGACTACGATGATAAACCTTAGCTGACATCTATTGCAGAACAGTTTTCCTACCCATTTGAGTTGCAACTTTGTTGTTGTACCTTATGAACCACATAGACAACTAATAAGCAGTACCTTGGATTTCGAGAAAATAAAATCAACATTGTAAGGCATTTTTGAAACTCTAGATCAAATGATTAAACATTAAACAATAGCTCATAATTATAATTCTGAGGTTGGTAGTTACACATGCCGTGTGGTGCCTACGAAGATGTTGATTT